>NC_134086.1:31718988-32961905 GCF_000715075.1 Nicotiana tabacum | reverse complement strand
ATAATAACCTTAACAAAACAACAAGACATAAATAGCACGTGATAACTACACCGGTAACCATAACAATTGGACATGTAGCATATTCGCGCGAAGTCATAGAGGAATTTAAAATCAAGAAGTATCAAAAAAATAAGGAAGTCAATCACTTCAATTAAGGCAAATAAGGGTCAAGTAACAAGTAAGAGTTAGAGGATAGCTAACAACATCATATGGAGCATATAGAGGTAATTTAAGCAATTAGGAAACTCAATCATAACAAAATACTTCCCACATAATGAACATAAGCATATAAGAACCCGAAAGGCAAATTTCCCGCAAATATGTCCGAGCACACACTCGTCACCTCGCATGCACGGACTATAATTAGCATAGAAGACTCAAATGCTAAGGGGAAGTCTCCCCACAAGGTTAGGCAAGATACTTACCTCAAAGACGACAAACTGATAATGAACTTCTCGGGAGAAAAGACCTTCGGACGACTCAAATCTTACCAAATTAATTTAAAAGCACAAATAAAACACATAAGAAACTATTCCGGATCATAAAGTCTCAATTTTTAACAAAGTCCAAAGATCGGTCAAAAAGTCTAGCCCTCCGGGCCCGCAACTCGACAAATTTTACAAATATCGAATACCCATTCCGATACGAGTTCAACCATATAAAATTTATCAATTCCGATACCATTTGGTCCCTCCAATCACGATTTTTCATTTTAGAAATTTTTGATCAAAAACAACATTTTCCTAAACTCAAAACACAATTTAAAAATGAAAATGAGGAAGGATCGCATTCGCGAAGAAGAAAAATGAAGGCTGCCCAGGTGTGCTTCACGAATGCGACAATACATTCGCGAATGCGAAGGAGGAAAGTCTGATGGCCCAAAGATTGCTCTCCGTGAATGCGTGAACTAGTACGCGAACGCAAAGAGTGGAATGGCTTAACTACGTGAACACGTGGTGGTGCAGTAACACTTCGCGAATGCGAGAGACACTTCGCAAATGAGAAGAAGGACACCAGAAGAGAGGATCAGTAGTTCAAAAATAGGGGAAAATATCCGTAGCCCCACCCGAAAGACACCCGAGGCCCTCAGGACCCCGTCTAAACACACACAAGTCATATAACCTAACACAGACTCACTCGAGGTCTCAAATCACATCAAACAATGCCAAAACAAGGAATCACACCATGAATCAAACTTAGGAACTTTCAAACCTTCCAACTTCCAAAATTTGTGCCGAAACCTATCAAATCAACCCAAAATGAAGCCAAATTTTGAAGACAAGTCCAAAATGACATAATAGAGTTGTTCCAACTCTTGGAATCGCATTCCAACCCTGATATCACAAAGGTCAACTATGGGTCAAACTTCTCCATTTTCCAACTTCCACCAAAACGCCTCAAATTACCCTACGGACCTCCAAATCCGAATCCGGATGTGCGCCTAAGTCAAAAATCACCATACAAAGCTGTTGAGATCACCCACAACCCATTCCGGGGCCGTTTACTCAAAAGTCCAATTCCGATCAAATTCTCACTTAAACTTCCAAAACTAGTTTTCTTCTTCCAATTATATTTTTAATCATCAGTTAACTGAATTCAACCTTGCATGCAAGTCGATACACATATTATGAAGCTGCTTGTGACCTCAAACTGCCGAATCGTGCGAAATTGCTCAAAACGACCAGTCGGGTCGTTACACTAATTAAAGCAACTAGTACCAATTAGGAGTCATAAATAAGGAAAATAGGTAAAAATCACAGAGAAGTACTACTTTCAACAGAAAGATATCCAAACCCTAATTAGATGGATAAAATCAATTATCCTCTATTAGTTGACAGGATAAATAATAACGGGCAAATGTTGAAGCAAATAGTGAAATAATTAACCAAACAAGGGATTAGAACATAAGCATGAAAAATAAGTAGAACTAGTAAAGAAAATCAGATTGAAACACTTCAAAAAATTAAAACCTTTTTGCAGAGAACTTAAGAGTAGACCATAGTTTTAGAAAATATTGAAATCGATTAATAACAAGGAAAAACAGAAATTTTTTTAAAGAAAATAACAGATAAACTTAAGATCATCTCAGATCTACAAGGATCTGAACAAACTCAAGTAGTAAGAGATTAGGGTTTTGAAAAAATAGAGCGAGATGAGAAAAATCCAGTTAAGAACCAGAGTTTCAAGCCATAATCATAAAGATACCAATACTCATAAATATAGTGATGAACACAAGGTAGGTTCATCAAAAATGAAGAGATTAGTTCGACTCTGAGTTGAGTCTTTTGAGATTCCTTCAAACCACGAAGAAATCGAACAAACAGAAGAGGTAAGAGGCCGGCGGGGGCCTAAATCATAGAGAAATCCCATGGAACGGGGTGTTTTTTTGGTGACAGCGGCTAGGGTTTGGGGAGAGTTTGAGAGAGAAGAGAGGAGAACTTGGAAACAGAGGCGGCAGAATGGGGAAAGTGAGTAGGGTTTGGGTGTGGGAGATTAATTAAAAATGGCAACTCTTTCCTGGACCGTTGATCTCTAAGATAAACAGCCAGGATTTGATTTGGGGGTTGGACAAGTTTTATGAAATGGGTCAGGGTATTCGGGCTGTGGGTATTTTAATTTGGCCGGGGGTAATGTTTTGGGCTAGGTTCGAAATTAAAATAAATTTAAAGAGGCTATTTGTTAAATACCCAATTAATTGATAAATTAATTTATACAAATAGATAATAAATGATAAAAAAATGTCGTTGGTGCATAAAAATGATTTTAAATAATTACTTAATATTATAAAAATATGAAAAATTATTTTCTGGTGAAATAAAGTAATAATGCACACATGGGCTATTATTGCAAAGCTATTGCAATTAAAACCCTAAAAATATAAATGTGGCTATTCGTGAAATAATTAAAGCTTAGTATACATATAAATGATAAAATTAAGCAATAAAATTATCATAAAACCGTTTGTGATGCAATTAGTAATTATTTTGATAATACAATGCTAGAATAAATTAATTAAAATCCTGTTAAAATTACAGAAAATCATGAAACAATGTTGTTTGATGGTCATACACTATTTTGAAAGTATAGATATGCATTTTAAAATATATAAGGGAAAATTGTATATCAACAACTGCCCCTCTTTACCCGAGAAGGGTGAAAGAATTTTCGGGTAAAGAAATAATGACCGATTTTGACCAAATGGGATGTTTTGAAAAAATAGAGGCCGCACCCTGGTCTCTGAGCTGTCTACATATCCCTGGTTTGTAGGAAATCAGACCATGTGTAGTTCTGGACCCAACGGTGAATGAAACCGATGGAATTATCATAAGAATAGTCATGCATTTCGGAAAGGGTTCTTTTAGGAGGGAGAGTATCAGATGGATTTATGCAGAGTTATGAATGTGAATATGAAACGTAACAGATATGTTATAGATCAAGTATCTGAATAGACATAGAGTTAGAAGTGGGGAATTGATGGTGGTTGGTTATGTTTAAAACATTTGCGGAATGTGAACGTTGTAACGGAAACTGGAGCGAAGATTGCTCCTGTTTGAAGAAAAGTTACTTCCTGGATTACCTGCAAAACTTAAAAACATAATGTGTGCAAATATATATGGATTATTGTGAGAATTTAAACATGATGCAAATTCCCTATAGAGAGGATGGCGTCCTTCAACCATGACGTCCCGATCCATGAATCATGAGATAAGAGATTTGTAGACCATGAAATGATGTTCTCGGGCCATGAAAATGGTGCCTCTAAACCATAACGCCTTTGAATAATGATGTGCAGTATTGAGAGATCCTCAAGCCATGACATGGTGTCTTCAAGCTACGAGGATGATGCCTTTGGACTATGACGCCTTTGGACAAATTGGCTATACATCAGCTCATGAAATGTGGAGACATGATATCAAAGATAATAACAAAGCGAAGCTTAGCCTTGTGCAGAGTTTATGGGGCAGAGCTTAGCCGCGAGAGAAGAAGATAGTGCAAAGTTTAGAATAGAGCAACACTTATGCAGGGGGATACAATGCTTAGTCCCATGCGAAGGCAGTGCTTTGCCTTATGCAAATAGGGAGGCAAGGCTTAGCCTCATGCAAGATTTGAGAAAGGGCTTAGTCTCACGTAGAGAGAAGGCAGTGCTTAGCCTTATGCAAATATAGAGGTAGGGCTTAGCTTCATGTAAGACTTGTTACATAGCTTGGTCTCATGGTAAAGCAGTGCTTAGCCTTATGCGAATATGGAGGTAGGGCTTAGCCTCATGCAAGATTTGAGACAGGGCTTAGTCTCATGCAAAGAGAAGGCAATTTAGCATTATGCAAGTATGGAGGCAGGGCTTAACCTCATGCAAGATTTGAGACAGGGCTTTGTCTCATGAATGGAGAAGGCAGTGCTTAGCCTTATATAAATATGAAAGCAACGCTTTGTCTCATGCAAGATTTGAGACAGGGCTTAGTCTCATGCAAGACTTGAGACATAGCTTAGTATCAAGGGAAGGCAGTGCTTAGCCTTATGAAAATATGGAGGCAGGACTTAGCCTCATGCAAGACTAGAGACAGGGCTTAGTCTCATGTAGAGAGAAGGCAGTGCTTAGCCTTATGCAAATGTGGAGGCAGGGCTTAGCCTCAAGCAAGACATGAGACAGGGCTTAGTCTCATGCAAAGAGAAGGCAATGCTTACCTTTATGCAGTGAACAAGTAGCAGATAGGAGTAGAATATTTCTTAGCTAGAGATATATTTGCACTTGGTAGCCTGATTGTTATGAGGATAGTGACTTTGATGTGTGTATATTTGTGAATACTCATGTTATGTTTACTATGCCTGCATTCAAAGAAAAATTGTGAGTTTTGTAGGGGGAGGTTAGTTCGTGCCTTTGTTTGCTTGGTTTGCTTTGCTCTGTTCTGGAGGCCCTATATGAGTTACCCTGGGTAACACTTGGCAGCCATAGAAATAAAGTTTTCGAAAATATGTACTTATCGATGAAATAGAGTTATTTAGAGACATAGTGGTATATAATATCGTGTAAATTAGATGAACTGATGATTGTGATGCTTTTAGAGACATTGCGGCTTCCTTGCTTTAGAATTTTGAGAATCTTTCTCAAAAGTCTTCCCTAGGTACTTAACCGATTTCTGACTTTCTGGCATGTGATGGCGTCGGCTGGACTTGATCCAGAATTTTGAGGGTCCTCCTCAAAATTCTGCCCCAGTTACTGGTTCTGAGGGAAAATGAAGATTTTATTAAGATATGACCGAACCCACAAGGCTGCCTACGTATCCCTCTTAAATGGGAATTAGGTCAAGTGTAGTTCAGTTACATCAGGTGAATGAAGGTAAACAATCTAAGCATAGTATCTGTTGACTACATTTGAATTGATAGGTTTTGGCCAAACATCTCCATCCATTTCTGCAAGTATGAGTGCTCCTCCTTTGTCACGACCCGAATTTTCCACCATCGGGAGTCGTGATAGCACTTACTCATGGAAGCTAGGCAAGCCGAATATTATAAAATCATTACTTTTTTTATTAAACATGTTAAACAATTTAAAATAATAAGTGATTAAACAGCGGAATAAATTAAATAATTGAAAATGCGGAAGACGAAAACTTAATGATTCAACCAAACACTGCTAAATAATTTGAAGTACAATACTACATAGAATTTGGTGTCAAAAGACACTGTCTAAGAATACTACAAATAAGGTCTGAATGAAATACATAAGTCTGTTTCTGAATAAGTGAAAACAGAAGGAGAAAAGATAGGAGGAGACACCAAGGCCCGCGAACACCTGAAGGCAGCATCCCAATCTATAGTCCAAAAGCTGCTCCGGGATCTGCACATAGTGCAGATTGTAGTATCAGCACAACCGACCCTATGTGCTAGTAAGTGCCTAGCCTTACCTCGGCGAAGTAGTGACGAGGCTAGGACCAGACTACCAAATAAACCTGTGCAGTTAAATCATATACAACGGAAATAGAAGTAGATAATTACAACTAATGTTAGGCAGGGGAAACATGCTGCAAGGAGTAACAAGTAACAACAAAATAATAGTAGAGAAATGTAAGGAACGCCACAAATCAAATAGTAGTAAAAGATAGGGAAATAAGAAACAAGTACACATGTAATACCGTTGTAGGCGTGCAACTCAATCCCATTTCATATAGTACCGTTGCAGGGGTGAAACCCGCTCCCATTTCATACATTACCGTTGCAGGTGTGCAACCCGCTCCCATTTCATACATTACCGTTGCAGGTGTGCAACGCGCTCCCGTTTCACATATTACCGTTGCAGGGGTGCAACCCTCACCCATTTCATATATTACCGTTGCAGGCGTGCAACCCGCTCCCATTTCATTTATCAACACGAATCATACAAGAATCCCGACAAGGGAGCTATAGGATAATAATAAGATAACAGCAAGGGAACAATAATATTACAACAACATCTCGATAAGGGAACAATGATATTACAATGACATCCCGACAAGGGAACAATAATATGACAACAACATCCCGGCAAGGGAACAATAATATAAAAACAACATCCCGGCAAGGAAACAATAGTGATAATCCTCATATGAAGCACAATAAATCACATCGGAGTCACATCAATTACAATACAAGACTCACGGGCATTCTTGACACTGACGTATAGATACTCGTCACCATACCTATACGTCATACTCCACAATTGGCACATAGCAAATAAGACACAACTCCTAATTCCTCAAGCTATGGTTAGACACAAACACTTACCTCAAACTTCCACGGCCAACTCAAGCCTCAAACACCGCTTTTCCTTTAGAATTCGCCTCCATATAACTCGTATCTAGTCCAAATTGATTTAACAACATCACTAAATGCTAAAGAATTCATACCCAAGCTTAATTATAGGTTTTCTATCATTTTCCCCAAAAGGTTAAAAATCGACCCCAGGCCCGCTTGGTCAAAACTCGAGGTTCGGACCAAAACACAATCACCCATTCACCCACGAGCCCGAATATGCAATTAGTTTCAAAATCTGACCCCATAATGAGGTCTAAATCACAATTATTAAAAAAGCCCTAACTCTACCCAAATTCCTAATTTCTGCTATGAAAACTCTTGATTTTTGATTAGAAAGTGATGAAAAAAACATGGGTAATTGAAAGAGTAAAGTTTAGAATTGATTACCAATACTTTGGGGATGAATTTGTGGGAAGAAAATTGCCTTTAGGCCTTGGGAGTTCGAAAATATGGAGTAAAATAGGTTCTGCCCGGTTCTGGTTCTGTTTTAAAATAACTGGGCAGGCCTTCATCGCGTTCGTGATAGGCCTGTTGCGTTTACGTTAAAGGGCTTGCGTTCGTGGAGTTTTACCTCCTCGAGCCTTCTCGTTCGCGGTCAGGTGGCCGCGTTCGCATAGAGTAAAATCCCTCTCCCCCTGCCCAGGCCCAAAGGCCTTTGCGTTCACGATAGCAGGTCCGCTTTCGCGAAAGGAAGCACCCCCAAAGCTTCGCATTTGCGACCTGTTTCTCGCGTTCGCGTAGAAGGAAAATTCCTTCATCCTAACTTTCCCTTCGCGTTGTGAGAGTCCTTCCGCGAACAGGAAGAACAAAACTCCAGAACACCAGAAACTAAAAACTTGCAACTTCTTCTAAGTTTAAAATCTTCTGAAACTCACCCGAGCCCTCGGGGCTCCAAACCAAACGTGCATACTAACTCAAAAATATTATATGAACTTATCTGTGCGATTAAATCGCCATAATAAAATCTCAAACAACAAATTTAGCATAGAAATCTAAGAAAAATATCAAAACTTTCAAAGTATCAATTTTCACAACCACGGATCCCAATCATATCAAACGACTTCCGTTTCTTACTAAATTTCACAGACTCACCTGAAATGCCATATTGAACCTGTATCGGGCTCCTGAACCAAAGTACTAGCCCGATACCATAAATTTCAAATATAGTCAAATTTCCACAAACTCTTATATTTTCAGTAAAATAATTTCTTTCAAAAATTTATTTCCCGGGTGTCGGACCTCGGAATTCTATTTCAGGCATACGCCCAAGTCCCATATTTTCTACGGACCCTCCGAGATTGTCAAATCACAGGCCCGGGTCTGTTTACCAAAAATGTTGATCGAAGTCTACCTAAATTCAATTTTAAAGGCCAAAAAAACATTTTCATCACATTTCCACATAAAAGTGTTCCAGATACATGCTTGGACTGCTCACGCAAATCGAGGTGAGTAAAAAGGAAGCTTCAAAGGCCTCAGAACACAAAATTTATTCGCAAATCAAGTGATGTCCTTTTGGTTCATCTTATCCTCCACCTCTAAAATAACCATTCGTCCTCAAACAGACATAAGAAGGAAGTACCAGAGTCAAAGAAAAGATGGGGATAGCGGCTCCACATATCGGACTCGAACTCCCAGGTCGATGCCTCAGCAGGCTGACCTCTCCACTGAACACGGACAGAAGGGAAACTCTTCGATCTCAACTGACGAACCTGCCGGTCTAGAATGGCTACCGGCTCCTTCTCATATGACAAGTCCTTGTCCAACTGGACAATGCTGAAGTCTAACATGTGGGATGAATCGTCGTGATATTTCCGAATCATGGACACATGAAACACTGAATGCACGACTGATAAACTCGGCAGCAACACAAGTCTGTAAGCCACCTCTCCCACTCGATCAAGAATCTCAAATGGGCCAATGAACCTAGGGCTAAGCTTTCCCTTCTTTCCAAATCTCATCATGCCCTTCATAGGCGACACTCAAAGCAACACCCGCTCGCTAACCATGAATGCCATATCATGATTCTTGCGATCGACATAACTGTTTTGCTTGGACTGAGCTGTACGAAGCCTATCCTGAATGATCCTAACCTTGTCCAAGGCATCCTGTAATAGATCTGTACCGAACAACCGAGCCTCTCCTGGCTTGAACCATCCAACCGGCGACTGACACCGCCTACCATACAAAGCCTCAAAAGGAGCCATCTGGATACTCGACTGGTAGCTGTTGTTGTAGGCAAACTCCGCTAAAGGCAAAAACTAATCGCACGAGCCTCCAAAGTCAATGACACAAGCTCGGAGCATATCCTCCAAAATCTAAATAGTTCGCTCGGAATGTCCGTCTGTCTGAGGATGAAATGCTGTGCTCAACTCGACCAGTGTGCCCTACTCCTGCTGAACGGCTCTCCAGAGATGTGATGTAAACTACATACCTCGGTCCGAAATGATAGACACGGGAACACCATAAAGATAAACAATCTCCCAGATATAGATCTCAGCTAACCTCTCGGAAGAATAAGAGACTGCCATAGGAATGAAATGCGCTGCCTTGGTCAGCCTATCAATAATAACCCACACTGTATCGACCTTCCTTTGAGTCCGTAGGAGTCCAACAATAACGTCCATAGTGATACGCTCCCACTTCCACTCGGGAAGCTCAATCCTCTGAAACAAACCGCCAAGTCTCAAATGCTCGTACTTTACCTGCTGACAATTCAAACACCGCGCTACATACGCAACAATATCCTTCATCATCCTCCTCTACCAATAGTGCTGCCACAAATCCTAATACATCTTAGCGGCACCCGAATGAATAGAGTACCGGGAACTATAGGCCACCTCTAAAATCAACTCTCGAAGTCCATCCACATTAGGCACACAAACTCGACCCTAAAGCCTCAAAACATCATCATCTCCTAATGTAACCTGCTTGGCACCTCCGTGCTGCACCGTGTCTCTATGGACACACAAATGAGGATCATCATACTGCTGATCTCGGATACGCTCCAATAATGAAGAATGAGTGACCGTGCAAGCTAATACACAGCTGGGCTCCGAAACATCCAACCTCACAAACTGATTGGCCAAAGCTTGAACATCCAAAGGAAACGGTCTCTCACCGACCGGAATATACACAAGACTGCCCATACTGGCTGACTTCCTACTCAAAACATTGGCCAACACATTGGCCTTCCCTGGATGATATAAGATGGTGATATCATAGTCTTTCAGTAGCTCTAACCATCTCCTCTGTCTCAAATTTAACTCCTTCTTCTTGAACAAGTATTGCAAACTCTTGTGATCCGTGCACACCTCACATGACATGCCATATAGATAATGCCTACAAATCTTCAACGCGTGAACAATGGATGCTAACTCCAGATCATGGACTAGATAGTTCTTCTCATGAATCTTCAACTGCGGCAAAGCGTAGGCAATGACCTTTCCATCCTGCATCACACTGCACCAAGTCCAATAGGAGATGCATCACAATAAACTGCATATGGCCCTGAACCTGTGGGCAAAGCCAACACTAGTGACGTAGTCAAACCTGTCTTGAGCTTCTGAAAGCTCGCCTCACACTCATTCGACCACCTGAACTGGGCACCCTTCTATGTCAACCTAGTCATCAGGGCTGCAATAGAAGAAAACCTCTCTACAAACCAACAATAATTGCCTGCGAAACCCAAGAAACTCTGGATCTATGTAGCTGATGCTGGTCTAGGCCAGTTCTTGACTGGTTGTATCTTCTTCGGATCTACCTAAATACCCTCTGCCAATATAACATGACCCAAGAATACAACTAAACTCAACTAGAACCCACATTTTGAAAACTTGGCATACAACCGTCTGTCTCTGAAAGTCTGGAGGACCACTCTTAGATGTTGCTCATGCTCCTCCTGGATGCTGGAATAGATCAAAATATCATCAATGAAGACTATCACGAATGAATCCAAGTAAGGCTTGAACACTCAGTTCAACAAATCCATAAAAGCTGTTGGGGCATTTGTCAACCCGAATGATATCACCAAGAACTCATAATGCCCATACCGAGTGCGGAAAGCTGTCTTAGGTAAATCGGATGCCCTAATCCTCAACTGATGGTAGCTAGATCTCATGTCAATCTTCGAAAATACCTTGGCACCCTGAAGCTGATCAAACCTATCATCAATCCTCGGCAAGGAATACTTATTCTTGATTGTAACCTTGTTTAGCTGCCGGTAATCTATACATATTCGCATCGATCCATCCTTCTTCTTAACAAAGAACACCGGCGCACCCCAAGGAGAGACACTAGGTCTAATGAAGCCTTTATCAAGCAAGTCTTGCAACTGCTCCTTCAATTATTTCTACTCAGGTAGGGCCATACAATACGGCGGGATAGAAATGGGCTGAGTGCCCGGAGCCAAAATCTATGTAGAAGTCAATATCCCTGTCGGGTGCCATACCTGGTAGGTCTGAATGAAATACCTCAGGAAACTCACGAACAATAGGCACAGAATCAATAGAAGGAACCTCAGCACTAGAATCACGAACATATGCCAAATAGGCCAAACACCCCTTCTCGACCATACACCGAGCCTTTATATAGGAGATAACACTACAGGAAGAATAAATAGGAGTCCCCCCTCCGCTGCAAATGAGGAAAACTCGGCAATGTTAAGGTCACAGTCTTGGCATGACAGTCTAAGATCGCGTGGTAAGGTGATAACCAGTCCATTCCAATATGACATCAAAATCAACCATATCTAGAAGTAACAAGTCTACTCGGGTCTCAAGACGCGCAATCACAACTATACAAGAACGATGGACACGATCTACCACAATAGAATCACCCATCGGTGTAGATACATATACAAGAGTGTATACAGCGAAATCGGAAGGCTCGATTTCTCGCTGTCAAGACATTTCGAAAGCATATCCCGGGGTCTTGAGGTTCAAGGGTCTGCTTGCGACCCGGCAAGAATTATGAAGATGGGGAACTCCCGAGACGAGCAGCTAGAGTCAATAGGCCCTGACATTATGCCATGCCATGCCTATCCTTCCCATCCCCATTCCTTTACATTTAATGCATCATGTACCATGACGCGTTCCCCCACCTATATAAGGGGAACCCATACCACTTTGTAGAGCACGGTTGTTGCTCCACTTCTCCACAAGTGCAACAATATCTCTCTCTCTCTCCTCTCTTCTAAGTCATTAGTTCCCATTATCCCAAGGCCACTTCACGTTCATTATTTTCTTACTTGTTCTATGCCCATCTAGCTATGAAATGGCCATAGAGAGCCTCACTTAATCATACCTTTGCTTGTTATCCCTTCCCCAACTGTCCCCGATAGCTCGATCCCAGCCTCGAGGACTCTATTGACCTACTCCATGCTCGGGCAACAGGCCCATTCGCTTTGCTTATTGTTTCGTCTTAACTCACGTCTTATCTTTACACTTAGAATTTCAAGCATCAACTACCCTAAAAACTATCTCGGGAATGGAGCACGTATTTTTAGAATCCCATTTACAAATTTAAGTGTTGTTACCATTTTCACATTAAACAGTTTGGCGCCCAACATGGGACTAGAAATAATAGTGATTATTTTCTTGCTTGTTTCGTCATCTAAAGGCACGTTATCCTTCACATTTTTCTCGTCCAAGATCTTTTGATTTCAGGTTAATATTTGGCTCGGTGAGCAAAATTGAGAACTACTACCCTGAGAACCACGGCGGGAGCAATATGGTTGTTCCAATAGTTGACGCAACGCCACAGGACCCTAACAATGCATTTGGGTTGAGTCAAGTGGACGCGGGCTTGTGAGGCACACTACGAGTCAACGAGGCCCCACGCACCGACGATAGCGTGCAGCCCGCTGACCAACAGAAAGCTCAAAAAACCCCAGCCTAGTTGAAACGGGAAGTTAATTTTCATATTATCCTTGAAATGTTGCAGGAACAACAACTGGCCATCGCTCAGCTGCGAAATCGTCTGGAGACTCCTGACGCAATAGTAATGGGGACACCTTCTTACGATGAGCCGATATTCGAGATGTCAAATAATGATGAGCCAGCGACCGACCCCGGTGCGGTAGAGATGCTGGGGAATCTCCTCAAAAAGATCAAAATAGGTTCGTGGGAGTTCCCACAACAATCCCCTCTCGGGGGAACAGCTCCGGAACTTGCCCCGCAGAAACCCGGAACACCAGAACTCCCCAGATGCGACAGGACCTTGGCTCCCTACGGGCACAACACCACCCTCGCGTGCTCGTTTGAAGGAAGCAACCCCCGAGATGTCAGGTACAAGCCCTTCTCTATGAGGAACCTCGAAGACACTCTCCCGAAGAAAACCATGACACCACGCCGCTGCCTGGCATCTAGCCTCACTGACTCACTCGCCATGCCAGCATGGTCTTCCGCGGAAGAACACGCCCATACTGACAAAACAATACCAATAAGACCCGACACACCTAATTCCAAACAAGGAAAGAATGAAATACCGCGAAGAGATACATCTCGTTCCCCGACAGGACGAATGAGATCGCTCCTAGTTCCAAATGGTTGGACAGCACAGGACTTCACCTGAAGCCTAAACAAATAACACCCGATGACTCCCGCACATTTTAAGCAAAGACAGATCAGGTATCCGACCGAGGGCTGGTTGAATGACCGCACCCGATGTCAGCATAGAATCACAACTGTGGGGAACCATCCGGGAACCTCATCGGGCTGGGTATATCCGCGCAGACTCCCAGAAAAGAAGCTGATGCGAAGCAGATGGAGATATCACAAATGTGCAGCAAGTGACAGGAACGACTTGAGGTGAAACCTGCCTCACAATGGCAGGGAGATGGACCAAAGGCAGCATCCTCGAAGAACCTCCAATGGAACCAGGTTCAACAAAGCACAACTGGTAAGGAAACCCCGCCCAGCCGGGTGCGATTTCAACATCGTTACATCAAACATCGTGATCACCATAAGCGAAGCTGGGAGCATTAGGAGAACGACGACCGTGCTATTCGACGGGGATCGCCACCAAGTATCATCGAGTGGTCAGGACAGAAGGAGGCCAGGAAAAATAAAACCAACAATCCACAACGTATTGCCACGACAGTAAAAGGGAGACGACACCTTTCAAAGGTCCAAAAAATGCAGAAAGAAAGTATCTACCGCCGGGGCGGCGAATCCAGGAAATATACCCAAAGGGTACCCTACATCCAAAGGAAGGGACGCCTAGACTCCGCTTCAGCCTCGTATTGACATGCTGGTAACCTCTCCTTTTCCTCATTTATCCTATTAAAATTGAAGCATGACCATGAGTGCAGGTGATTCGACTAATCACGCAAATGGCATCGGGCCAAAGCCAATAGGGCAGTTGGGACTGACGAACCGAATCACCCCCACACTTCAGACCATTGATGGACTCCAAACGCTGATCGTCATATCTATTAGGAAAGTAGCTTCCCTCTATACAACTCGCTTGAGTTCGGACCGGGACGCCGAGCTCGCGAAGTGCAGACATGTTATTCGAATGACACTGGGTACAATGCTCGGAGGTGATTTCAACACCACTCTACCAAACAGATAGGATTCCCCTGACAAAGGTAGAACCAAGTACCTTACCATATAACCAGCCGCGGACGTCGACTCCTCCGCCTTTTGAGGTATCCAAAGGCAAACAAAATCGCATATTTGATTAAGCCTAGTTGAATGTGGCAAAAGGCTGAATTTGAGCTTGCGCCCTGGAATGGCGGGAGAGGACCAGGCCTTGAAAACATCGCCTACACACCCTGCGGCAGGGGAGGAATACTTTGTCCCTTTATTATTCCTTTCCTCTTTTACTAAACTGCGTGCAGGCAGCCAACCAATGAATTCAGAAATCCTAAACTCCGTTCGGAGACCCAAGGTCTCTACGAGACCAGCCAAACTTTCTATCCTCGAACGGGCTGCCAGCCCGAAGGAGGGCCCCTCCAGGAAAATTATTAGTAGAGCAGCATACCCTCTAGAAGAGGACCCAACGAGATAACTGGCTCTCCATCAATAGTTAGGCGACATACGGCGAGTTTTTCTTAAAGGGCGTTGTTCCCTTGAAAGGGCCAACAAATGACAGGCTAGGCTTCGAAACAAGCGGATCAGATGATCGGGGGAGCTGAACCTGTGCAGGCCAAGCTTATGACAATGAGACAACATGTATTTACTGCCTGTATCTACACCTAGCAATGAAGAATATATGTCTATTTTCGGCATTCCATCGCAACCTATGTCTGCTCCAAGCAATAAAGAACATCTCTTTGGAATTTCACATTTCGAGGAAGATTATTTTGGCATATTAACGACAAATGCTTCTCCATTAGATAGGTCCCAATATATTCGGAGACTTAATATAAGCAATTCGACAACTTGCACGATCCCAAGGTCGGAACTCCGGGCTTATCGAGCCCCTAGAAGGTAACTCCGAGCTCACGAGAGGCTGTCTTCAAGCTTAAACATACTCGATGACTCGGAGACTGCTATAAATCGCCACACAACTGGAAAAATCCAAAATTGTAAGACCTTAACGGGTAGACTCGGCACAACCAGATATATTCTACAAACTATAAGACCTCAACAAGCATGCCAAACTATAAGGCCTTAACAGGCATGATAAAATTATAAGACCTCAACAGGCATGTTAAAACTGTAAGACCTCAATAGGCATGAAAATCCCGATATTTAGGATATACGTCGCATTTGTAAGAATCCCTAAAGAACATACCCTCGACGTAGATGCCTAAACTATCACTAAGGGATCAAAAATGGCTACGGCCAAACACATACTACTACGGTCGAATCGGCAGATACAACCCAAATAACGCAACTTGGGGACACCGACTATTGCTAAAAAATTGCAGTCCATTACTCTGATATACTTCGGAAGGAACCGGTTAAAACAGGCTTTCCTCCACAGGCAAAAAGTGAGCCCCAACAATTTCGGCTCCAAAAAATGCAAAGCGTTGATCTACTCGACCTACGAGCTATGAACCTTACGATGTGCTTGAATCATCATCGACAACGACTTGAAATCGAGGTTCCTCTGGAACCGACGATGGGTCAGGCAAAATATCACAAAAAGACCTTAATGAGTGGATACAAATCCTACACAAAGCCATGGGCAAAAAAATAGCGTAAGAGCCACTGTCGCCAGCTAAGCAAGCCTACGGGCCACATAATGAAAGGTCTCTACAACCAAACAACGTAAGACCCATTATCGCCGGCTAAAATATTTTGACAACTTGTGGATCAAAATGAGCTTGAATCGTAACCCAATTCAGAGACTATATCAAAAATAGTTAACTATACAAAGCCTACGGGCTACATATTAAAAGGTCTCTATGACCAAGTGGCATAAGTACAACCATCGCCAGAAATTCAATAAAATTCAGGGGTCAATTACAGCTCGAAATGCAATGCGGGTCGGAGACTCGACCCAAGAAAAGTAGCATTCTTAAGGGCACGGTGCAAGCGCCCTTGTTGCTGCCCGGAGACACGATAAAATGTAGGGCCGGTTATAGCTCGAATCACAACATGACTCGAAGACTGGACCCGAAAAATATAGCGCGCCTAAAGGCGTGGCACAAGCGCCACTCTTGTCGCCCGAAGATTTAATGAGACACGAAGGCCGATCTACGACTCGGAGACTGGGCCGCTAAAATAGCTAAAAAGCAATATGCCTAAGGGCACGACTAAGATGATACCATCATCAGCCAACTAAATCACTAGGCCACGCGACTGCAAGATCACTTTAGCCCTGAAGCACAAAGGGTCATCACTATCTGACCATGCTGGCAGGAAAAAACCTAATGGTTAACTGGAGCTCGAGTCACAATGTGACTCGGAGAGACTGGACCCAAAATAGTCAAAACAGCAAATGCCTAAGGGCACAAGATAAATATGAGTACCACCCGCAAACATGGGTACAAAAAATGCAAAGACAGGAAGGCTCGAGTCGAAGCCCAACTCGGAAACTAGGCCTAAATAGCCAGGCCGAGCATGGAGGCCCAGCACGTGCTCACACCAAGAATCACATTTAGGGGCCCCCAAGACCGTTTGATCATTTTCGAACCGAGAAGGACCTCGCCAAATGCCAAGACCAGCCTGCCCGACCAAAAACAACAGCAGGAAAAAGGTACAAAAGAAATAAAACTTCAAAACTTCTCCTTATATATTATGTGTGCAAGAAAAAGCGTATTCTCCATCTACAGGCATGCCCTACATATATTCAGAGCAAAGATACAAAACGGTAAAATCTATATTTTGTACTAAAAGAACTACAAACTTTCCAAAATCGCCTTCCGCAACATCGACGAGAAGCGACCGAGCATTGCGTTCATCCGCTCGTACTCGGGTCAATTCCTCTAAGAGAACGAAGTCCCTTGCACCGATCTCTTCGAAGACCTCCCTCTGGAATTTACAGCAAACATATTCCTCGATCCTCCACTTCCGATCCAAGGTTTGCTTCAGCTCAGCTTGGGCGTTAGCGGCATCCGTCACACAAATTGCCATCTCACGATCGACCTTGGCTTGGTTCAGCGCCGCCTCTGTCCGAGCGTCAATTATCTCGGCTCTGACCTTCGAGAGGTCCAATTCAAGTTTCCTATTCATATCTGCTTGAATTTTGGCGTTGTCTCGAGTCAAGCGGAGTTGGACCTCGAGGGCAGGGAGCTTGGCCAAAGCATTCATCTCCTCCAAAGCTTGAGCCTTCGCTTGAGCCCTTAGTTCCCCGCAAGCAATTTGGGCATGGTTGATGTCGCCTTTGAGGTAATCCAGAGCCCCCGACTTTTTCCGCAGCTGATACAACAAAGAGGAATCAGCCCCAAGGCCAGAAAGGAGTGAGCGCACACTATTGGGAGCCTATGGGACTCGCCCTCATCCCAAATTTGCTAAAGCTTGGCCTTTTGACGGAGTAGCTCAGACATAAGCCTATCACATGCCTACATGAGGAAGGATCAGTAGAAGAAGGAGGATACAAGTGTCACTCCCCAAAATCTGAGAATCGCGACGGGCGCTCAACCGAGTAAACCCAACTGAGCAAGCCTGTTAGGTTTCATTCTACCCAAACTAATTCATGATTAAATAGGAGATGGACTCCATTAATCATATTCAGTAAGTAATTCATTAACAACTTCCATTTCATTTCCATTAGCAGCTTATATCATAATTATCGAAATATTATAAGTTTTATAAATCTTTGCCAAACATCAATATTTCTACTTTAATTCCAATACCCGACACTACCCACAACCTTTCTACAGAGCATCTAAACACAACTGACGAGGAATGTAATATGGAAATGTCGGTAACAAGGCTCCGGCTATACCTCAAATACAAAGTACATGATGAACAGATAAAACAGGACCCCGAAACGAAGTGAGGCTTACCAAGTTAGCTGAAAGGATGATGCGACACTAGCTGCGACCAATACTTCCTGCAATAGAAAAACCTACATCCATATAAAGACGTAGTGCCCCCGGCAAAAGGGACGTTAGTGCCATCGAATAGCACTAATATGTATAACTAAACACCATCTAGTTAGAAAGAACTTTCATACGAGAATAAAGAGGAAATCATAAAGACAACAAAGTTTCAAATAAGCACCATGTCAACAATATAAGGAGGTTCACATGATTTTCACATAGTTCTTGAATTTTAGATTGGAGCATCCCACACTGTTGCATCATTATCCACATTACCATCGCTTTCGTGAGCGGAGTCCGATCACGGCCCAATCGGCTAAGACGTCTCTCCCGAAGACGTTACCATTATTTCATTCACACTTTCTAGTTTCAATCATCAATACATTACCACCATGTGTATATATATCATGGCGTCTGATCACGGCCCAATCGGCTAAGCCGTCTCTCCGAGATGTTACCATTTTCCATCAATCATCTCAATTTGATCCTTGTTTCACATATATCATTTCACAGGCACTTTGGGCCACATCTATCACGTCATATATTTGGCACTAGACCACATTTCACATCATTCTCAATTTCAATGTTAGCTTTGTGATTTATGATGATATATGTACACAAGGGAAATTAAAATTGTAAGCATAGATGACACTTCACATAGAGGACACAACATATGCAACTTCAATCTTAATTTAAGGTCTAAGCATCTCAATACATGATTCATATTCCATAATTCACGTTTCACATTGTTCCCATTTTCAACATTTACTTTGCCACTTAAGATCAGAGGCGCATACAAAGGCAATTTAAATCATAATCATGGAGAGGAATTCATCAAGTTTGGCATATTAGTCCCAATGTAACCTTGGCATGACATTTAGGCATTTAGCACATAGATCATGTTCTCCACACATCCTCAATTTACAAAGAATAAACATTAAACACATGAAGAAGTACCCACCACATACACTTTCACAATAATAATCCACTTAACATAACAAGTACTGTATCAATCACGTTTCGAACTTACAACATTTACACGAGCACCATGGTAGCTCAATTTCTAAGAGACAGGGTTTTTGCCATACATACCTTGTTTAAGCTTTCCTTAAGTTACTACAACGTTTCGGAAATTTTAGAAATCCCCATCTACTTTGAGACATAACAAAATTGAACACAAATTAGGAAGATATTCATGGTTTAAGCTCATTTGAGCATTTCATCAAATACTAGTTGAGCATCTTGATTTCAAATCTCTTTTACAAGGTTTCCTTCATTCCCCAACCCAATCATTACTTATTTATGTTCAACATCTTTTCACAAACCTAATTCGTACATGCATGTATACATAGTAGTATTACACCCAAGAATCATACCTCAATACCCCACCATATTCCCCAAACTCGAAATTAAAGTCTAGGGTAAAGAACCTTACCTCTTAGATGAAGAACTTGTGATTTGGATCTTTGATTCTTGAAGATTGATGCAAGATTGGATTATTGAATGTTGGCTTCCTCCTTATCTCTCTAAAATTCACTCATCTCTCTCTTAAATCAGTAAGAAATGACCTTAAAATGAACCCTAAAGCCTATATATTAAAATTGGGTCGGGTTATAAAAATAGGAAGATTAACCCTCTGAAGTCGGGTTTGCGATCGTAGAATGGACCGCAAAACATGAATACGGGTTGCAAAATGCATCGAAGAATCAATGCCCAAAATTGTGCTACACTAGTCTAGTTTGCGACCAGATTTGCCATCGCAGATCAAGTATGCGGACCGCATAACGGTTTTTTGCGATCGCAGAATTGACGTAGGTTTGCATTTTTCCAGCCTTTAGTAATTTGATCATAACTTTGTGTAGGACTGTCCAAATGACGAAAGTTTTGAAGCATTAGAAACTAGACTCAAAGAACTTTCATTTTATAGGTTGTTAATCAAATAAAACCTTATACATATTTAGATATTCTTGTTCAAAATATGGTCTTGTGCAAACTCAATTGGAATCTTAGCCTATTATGAAATTTTCCAATGTGACTTAGGCTTAGGCCTTTCTTTGGGCCACAAATTACTTACCATAAGACTTGTACACTTATTTACCAAATCCAATTGATGTCCACCATGTTAATAGCACATAAAATATTATAATTAGTCTACGTGGCACCACGAAATCCTAAATTACTTAGCAAAATTTTTCGGAGCCTTACAGGAGACCAGATCTTAACAGATTAGACGTTTGCTACAAGAGAAAGGTGTTATCAGGGAGAGGATTAGAAGGATTGCTGACTATATTGTGATGTCCCTAAATTTTGACTAACTCCCAAATTTTTCAGAAATTTCGACAGCATCTCCTTTGTAACTAGGCCTATCCACTTGTCAGAGAATCACCCAAAACCATTCCAAAACTCATCCATAACTCGACAAAGCACCACAATGTATATATTAATAACATGAACCTCAGCATTACAAGCTTTACATTATCATGATGATACCTAGATATGGACTGCACATTTTTAAATCATAACACCTAGAAGGTACTTTTCAAATCAAAACCAACTATTATACAATCAAGAGAAAATACCTTATTTCCACAATACTCTTGGCCTTCAATGTGGCCTCTTATATAGGCTCTTCCATAACTCATTCGCGGAAACAACCCCAACATCCAAACTTATCTAACAAGGATGACAGCTAGATACCTCACATAAGCTAACTATCTATTATGATACACAAATGATCTGCACCTACCATCTTAGACATAGACATATGAAAATACAAATTTATGAGGAACAACTATGGGGAAACATCATACTCCTAGTGCAACCTAATGGGAAATGCGCTTACGTACCCTACATCATCAACTCACATAACCTCTACAGGGGAGAATTTTGAGAATAACCGGTTCACCCTCCTGAATTCTAAATCTCTATACGAACACCTAAACTAAACTAGTGGTGACCTTCACGATTACTTTAAGATGTTCTATAATAAATTGACCATAAAATTACCCGCTGAATATATGTGATCACAGGATGACTTTGACACGTTTGAAACTTCAATACCAAATAGATCTAATATAGTAAGGAGCAACAGAGTTCAAGATTGCGATGGAATTATTCAGGAATCCATTTATGCGCTGAGCAGAGTGTTTCATAAGAATACATACTAAGAGACATGAGGATTTCTATTAATGAAGCTGACATGGTTTAATCCAGATGACTACATCAATTATCAGATAGGTGAAGCATAATGGTAACTAATATTCTTAGATAAAGTGGATACCATGTATGTGAACTTCAGATTCTTAAAGAGGTGATCAAGTAGGATGCACCAGTTGTGTCCCTGAGTGTAAGGTTAGTAGTTGAGCTCAAATGGTAAGACTCTTGCAACATGGGTATGATTGAGGCCACAAATGAAATACATGGAATTTGATTTCACTCCTAACAATAAGCGACGCAAGGACTTTATGCCACAAGCACATGAGGATGGAAAAGAAGTCATCTACTTATGAGATTATCATAATTCGAACAATCTAACCCTTCCTAAGGCGGTGGAATGCTAGAGTTAGCAAAATTCCCATACATGACAATGACGTTGTCAATACTCGTAGAAGTCGAGTGAGCAGAGAGCCACATAACCTCATCAAATCCGACCCATTCATGACTTTTCTGAAAAGGGGACACACTTTGGTTTGAAATCATGGCAATTTAAGCTTGCACTTTAAGGAAAATCATTACTTTTGAAACCCATGAGACAAGCCCTCATAGTCCTACAGAATCGTCAACAATGGCAAGAAAGTACTTAAAATCATTACAAGCTAGTATAGAACAAGGCCTCGAAGCGACCGTATGAATAATTATGAAAGGGTGAGAAGTCTTGATGCACTTATCGGAGAAGAGTAACTTAAGTTATCTAGTCACATGGACAAGTGGAGCAGGTAGATGATTGTTTAGGAGAAAATGTCATAAGGAGTGCAAGCAATATCATTTTATCCTAACAAAAGGAACATACCCCGACCTTTGATGCCATAAGGCATAAAATTAGATTCACGAGGAGAGTTACCGGATGAACATAGATAGTAAGGCAGCACAAATAAGAGCACCACTTGAATCAACAAGCTTAATCAGAGTTGAAGACGTCAGAAGTCTGTAGAAAAGGGGAAATTTGCCCACTCTCAGGGCGCTTGTAGAGTACATAAAAGTGAGGTTAATTAAATCAGATCATATAGTTGGATAACTAGTCGAGAAATTGAGATAATATCGCATTGAAGATTATGGGTAATCAACATATGATGCAAGACAAATGAAAAGAAAGTGAAAGAGCCTTATGGAAGTAGCCTTTACATTGTAACCACTAGGAATGGTGGTAATATAAAGCGATTACGAGAAGATACATTTTTGAAAGAAGATATTTGTATGTACTCACGTGATGTATAGCTCCAGAATTCAAAAATCCAATTATGTTTAGCAAATCTATTTCACAATGAAGCGCTATAGCACACTTCTACACAACCAACTATTACCAGCCAAATTAAGAGATGCTATAAGACTTGACTGAGAGAAAAGTTTTGGCATACGAATGTGTTACTAGGTGTATTGCTCCTTGGTCAACCTAAAACCAAAAGGCGAGAGTTAGACTGATAAGCAGATCATTGGAATAGCACATATGTAGATAATCCATTATCAAAAAGAGATCATTCAGTCTCAGCAATTACGGCATGCTATCAACCCTTGATGAACTTGAAGTGCGGTGAGAACCCAATGAGGTAATAAAAAATAATTATGCAAGGTTTTCAGATGTTCATAATGAGTTCTCCATGGATTTTGACTTTGAGAAATACCGAGATGCTAATGAAAGACAGAAAGACAAGAGAAACATGCGTTGCGCTACGATAACCTCCAAAGGTGCGCTTGGTCTTGACGGAGAGCCTAGTAAGGGTCCTTACGAGAAAGGAAGTGTTACAATGACTCATAGAAGGATATGTTCTCTCATGGTTATCGAGCAGGTGTGGGGAAATTAGCACAATGAATTCACTAACTAAGGAACACAATTATCACATGTTGTGGAGGTGTAAAGAGAAAATAAACATTTGTTATGAGCCGGACATGCTTCTGCTATATTAACTCCCAACTACAATACACGACCACGCCATGGGCAACCACGATACTAGGACAAAGTGAGATACTTACTACGGGATGTCCCAAGTGGACACGAAAGTTATACTAAGATGGCGACACAAGATCTTCCTATGATGGGGATGTGAGGATCTCAATTTTTAGAGAGACTTTATGCACACGGTTACCATTTTGATTGACATGCACTCATGTGATAGGTGTTAAGTTATGCTCTTATGTTACTAGATAGTGAAAAGGTTTTATGATAATACTCATAAGAGAGTAGATTGACTGTTCAAACCATATAAGCCATACACATAACTGAGTAAAAGAGTGAGTCGAGAAGGATTGCAATACTGGGGTACTTTACATGGAACTTGACACCACATAGGTAAACTTTACAACGGTGCATGCATAGGCACAAATGAGCAGACGTTGTCCATAAAAAGATTTTGTAAGAAATTCATCGGATATAGTCCCTTGTTGAGAATTTAGGAAAGCAAGTCAGAAGTGCTAATCCTAGAGTCATGACTCCATTCAAGGACACAATTATAGGACTTAATTCCACGTGAATGTAAATAAGAGGATTTATAATAGAGTGGATTCACGAATAATGCGTCTCATTCAAAGAGTCGATACATGCAATGTTTTGTTATTCCACACCTTTTTAAGACCATGTTTATGAGAATTCTTCAATAAGGATGTACACATGCAATGAGTAAAATTTTTGTGTTGTTCATAATGATGTACTAGGGAGTGACTTACTTGGTGACTTTAGGTTGGTAGCGCAATAACTTAATCGATGCCCCTCGACTCCACATCCCTAACACACGTCGGTAGCATACCAATATACTACATTATATAGTGGTGCAGTGAGATTAATAGGAATAAGGTCACTCCCCTCTTAGCGATAGGTTCTACCAATCCCTCCACAGCTCAATACATTCTCCTAACAAGTCCTTCGGCAATCCACTCGAACTCAATGGTGGGATCACTACCCTCTCATGACATCAAATTCATGGATTATGGTATCATGATTACTTATTTTGAGAGTACGGCTTGGAGAGAAAACTAACTACCTAACTTGAGCTCTAACACACGATTGGAGTATCAAGGAAGGGTGAAATTCCTAAATGTCTGAATAGCCTCCAACTTATAGATGTGGTCGACTACACACCGATAAGAAGGACTCTACTAGACATGGCTCCAAAACATCCTAGGACACTTTAAAACCTTAGGCTCTGATACCAAGTTTGTCACACCCCAAAATTCGAGGAGCGCGACCGGCGCTCAACCGACTAAACCCGACTTAGCAAGCATGTTAGGTTTCATTCTACCCAAACTAATTCATGATTAAATCGGAGATGGACTCTATTAATCATATTTAGTAAGTATTCCATTAACAACTTCCATTTCATTTCCATTAGTAGCTTACATCATAATTATCGAAATATTACAAGTTTTATAAGTCTTTGCCAAACATCAATATTTCTACTCTAATTCCAATACCCGACACTACCCACAACCTGTATACGGAGCCTCTAAACACAACTGAAGAGTAATGTAATATGGAAATGCCGGTAACAAGGATCCGGCTATACCTCAAATACAAAGTACATGATGAACAGATGAAACAGGACCCCGAAATGAAGTGGGGCTCACCAAGTTAGCTGAAAGGATGATGCGGCACTAGCTGCGACCAATACTGCCTGCTATAAAAACACCTATATCCATTTAAAAATATAGCGCCCTCGGCAAAAGGGACGTTAGTGCCATCGAATAACACTAGTATGTATAACTAAACACCATCTAGTTAGAAAGAACTTTCATACAAGAGTAAAGAGGAAATCATAAAGACAACAAAGATTCAAATAAGCACCATGTCAACAATATAAGGAGGTTCACATGATTTTCACATAGTTCTTGAATTTTTAGATTGGAGCATCCCACACTGTTGCATCATTATCCATGTTACCACCACTTCCGTGAGCGCAGTCTGATCACGGCCCGATCGGCTAAGACGTCTCCCCGAGACGTTACCATTATTTCATTCACACTTTCCAGTTTCAATCATCAATACATTACCACCACGTGTATATATATCATGGCGTCTGATCACGGCCCGATCGTCTAAGCCGACTCCCCGAGATGTTACCATTTTCCATCAATCATCTCATTTCGATCCTTGTTTCACATATATCATTTCATAGGCACTTTGGTCCGTAACTATCACATCATATATTTGGCACTAGGCCACATTTCACATCATTCCCAATTTCAATGTTTTTTTTGTGATTTAGGATGACATATGTACGCAAGGGAAATTAAAATTGTAAGCATAGATGACACTTCACATAAAGGACACAACATATGCAACTTCAATCTTAATTTAAGGTCTAAGCATCTAAATACATGATTCATATTCCATCATTCACGTTTCACATTATTCCCATTTTCAACATTTACTTTGCCACTTAAGATCAGAGGTGCATACAAAGGCAATTTAAATCATAAGCATAGAGAGGAATTTGTCAAGTTTGGCATATTAGTCCCAATGTAACCTTTGCATGACATTTAGGCATTTAGCACATAGATCATGTTCTCCACACATCCTCAATTTAGAAAGAATAACATATTAAACACATGAAGAAGTACCTACCACATACACTTTCACAATAATAATCCACTTAACATAATAAGTATTGTATCAATCACGTTTCAAACTTACAACATTTACACGGGCACCATGGAAGCTCAATTTCGAAGAGACGGGGTTTTAGCCATACATACCTTGTTTAAGCTTTCCTTAAGTTACTACAATGTTCCGGAAATTATAGCAATCCTCATCTACTTTGCGACATAACAAAATTGAACACAAATTAGGAAGGTATTCATGGTTTCATCTCATTTGAGCATTTCATCAAATTCTAGTGGAGCATCTTGATTTCAAATCTCTTTTACAAGGTTTCCTTCATTCCCCAACCCAATCTTTACTTATTTATGTTCAACATATTTTCACAAACCTAATTGGTATATGCATGTATACATAGTAGTATTACACCCAAGAATCATACCTCTATACCCCACCATATTCCCCAAACTCGAAATTAAAGTCTAGGGTATAGAACTTTACCTCTTAGATGAAGAACTTGTGATTGGGTTCTTTGATTTTTGAAGATTGATGCAAGATTGGATGATTGAATGTTGGGTTCCTCCTTATCTCTCTAAAATTCTCTCATCTCTCTCTAAAATTAGTAAGAAATGACCCCATAATGAACCCCAAAGCCTATATATTAAAATAGGGTCGGGTTATAAAAATAGGAAGATTAATCCTCTGAAGTTGGGTTTGTGATCGCAGAATGGACCGCAAAACATGAATACGGGTCGTAAAATGCATCATAGAATCGGTGCCCAAAACCGGGCTACATTAGTCCAATTTGCGACCAGATTTGCGATCGCAGATCAAGTATGCGGACCGCATAATGGTTTTTGCGATCGCTGAATTGACGCAGGATCACATTTTTCCAGCCTTTGGTAATTGGATCATAACTTTGTGTAGGATTGTCTAAATGACAAATGATTTGAAGCGTTAGAAACTAGACTCAAAGACCTTTCATATGTTGTTCATCAAATAAAACCTTATACATATTTAGATATTAGTCTTCAAAGTGTGGTCAAACTCAATTGGAATCTTAGCCTATTATGAAATTTTCCAATGTGACTTAGGCTTAGGCCTTTCCTTGGGCCCCAAATTACTTACCATTAGACTTGTACACTTATTTACCAAATCCAATTGATGCCCACCATGTTAATAGCACATAAAATATTATAATTAGCATACGTGGCACAAAGAAATCCTAGATTACTTTGCGAAATTTTCCGGGGCCTTACAACGGTATATAGGTGGACCATGTGTAAACTCACCGCTAAATGGAGCCGGAGGACTTCCTCCAAGTCAAAGCACACTCCTGTTGATTTTTTCCCTGTGGCCCTAGAAGATCCAACCTCATACACGGTGTGCACACCCAAACGAACCACCGGCCGGGAATCAAGCACTCCGGGAATAGCAGATTCGGGTAACACCCCCTCCTCGGAGATACAAGCCCGACCGACACCACTGAAAGCTCCTTCACATCGCAAGTTCCGATCTCCTTCATTGCCATTGCCGCTCGATCCAGAGGCCAACTGCTCCTTCCCCTTTTCGGAGCAATATTGACTCATCCCTAGGAACCGCCCGATATCCGCAAGCGGTAAATCCAGCATAATTTGAAGGGAAAAGTGTTACCTCGGATATACGAAGGCAGAGGAAAGGCAACATATGCACATACCTCAATGTTGTGCCCCCATCTGGTGCAAAGCACAGCTCGCCACCTGTGTTTATCACAGGACGAATGGGTCACCAGCCTTGGAACCCAGCCGGGCAGATCATGAACTTCACCCGGCATCCATGAAGTTTCTACAATATAAAAAACAACATTGTTACTTAGCTGATTTTTGTCATAGATGAGATTTGAAAAAGCTCTAGACGCCTCACTTACGAGCGTGATTCCACTCTTCAGGAAATGGCAAGAACTTTGCAGGGATGATGTCAGCCGTCCAAACCTGGATGAACCAATTAGCCCAATCTCTATTCTTTGCCTTCCTCGTCATCTATAACAAAGGCGTGGATGAGCGGCACCTCAGAGTTAGTAGCCCCTGATGATGGAAGGGCCGATATAGCCTGACAAGGTGATCGAGCATGAATTCAAGCCTGGCCCTCTCCGCGAAGAACCTCATCATCAACACCGTTTGCCAAAACGACGGATGAATCTGCGCTAGAGTGACCCGATACTTCAGAAAGAATTCAAGCACGATTCTATTAGGAGGGCCAAAGGATATGAATACATGTTCAAGAATCCATCAGTAGAATCCGCAATACCCTCGTCGAGGGAAAGCGCCTGCAGGACTACCCCTTCGCTCCACCCATAGTATCTCCTCACCATCTTCAAATATTCTCCCCTTAGCAAAGACACCATCTGCAAAGTGAACTCTCTTGATTCCTGAGCACCAGGAGCAGCGCCCCAGGCCTCTTGTCGGATCGGCCCCGAAGTAGTTTCCATGCCAAAGCAAAGATATGCACCAATACTTTCACGCATAGAAATATGCAGTCCCCTATACCAGAATAGAAAGGTGGCTATTTGAAAATAGTAGAGTGTTGCAGAGAAGTCGAGGCCGCTCCACATATATGCGAAATGCAACGACGATTCACCTGCCCAAGGCAAGCCCCGAGAAGCCAACGGCCTCGATACTGATCGACGGATCAATACTCGACCACGGAAGCTTCCTGTAACAAGGAGGCATAACTTAAGGAGTCATTCATATTATCTCCATGCTCGGGATTACACTCTATGACAAGAAACCCCAGCCTAGAGAGGTCGGGCCTCGATGAGCTCGGCATTCAGTCCAAGGCAAGCAACTGATCTCACAAATCACTTCTCTAAGAAGGAAGAGTAAATGCGGGAAGATCCGATCGTGAAAACTACACAAAGGCCCGAGAAAGCGCCCCAAATACATACCAACTCCTCAGCAGAAGTCTATCTCAAATAGCCTAAAAGAACCATCTACATCCAGATCAATAAGGACCCCGGGGTACCCGAAGATAACATACATTCGGGGCAGCACCCCAAGAGACCCCGAAACTCAACACATGATCTCCGAATAACTCAGAGGATTCCTATAACCCCGATCCGTCAGATCGACCTAGAGTTTTCCCGAAATATGATGATGGGACCGAAAAAAAACCCATGTCGATCAACAAGAAATAAGGGCAAACACTTACATCCAAGCTAAATATTAGCGATCAACAACACAAAGAGAAACATTTGAAGAGCAAAAACGCGGTTTGTAGAGATCAACAAAGTTCATTTCTTATTCATAAAAGTTTATGTACAACTAGCCCTCGAGGGGTCATTACATACAATTACAAAAACCTGCATTAGTCTACACCTAAAGCGGAGGAACGGAAGGATGTACATGTGATGAAACCCGGGCTCCTGGTCTGCCCTAGTGGGTTCATCTCTGGTATCAGCATCCCCGGGCGCCACACCCTCAAGCACATATTCTTGATGGTGACTCCTTCGATCTCCACCTCCCATAGGTTCCCCGCTCAATTCCCCGAGGGATTTCTGCCGGAGAAGATGAAGAAGTGAAAAAGGAGGGGACGCAGAGGAGGCAGAGAAAAGAGACATGGCCCGCTGAAGTCAAAGGTGAAGACCCGACGGTCTCCAGCCTCAACAAACCGGTGGTGCCACCTTATCCCTTGGGAAAAAAGAACCTTAGGGATGAAGTGCCAAACCAGGCCCGGGTAAAAGAATGAGCAGCGATGCATAGTCCGAGTAACTATCTACATGAGGGAGGAATCGACTCTCCATCCACCGTCATCTCGGCCCAGCAGTAGCGGCAAAGGTCGGCATATCAACAACCACGGTGATAGCAGAATGGTACGTCTGCATCCAGCAGAAAGAAGCTATAGTAGAAGGCCACAAGACAGTCCGAGGAAGCTCCTCCAAATGGCTTTAAGATCATAAGCCATATGCATGATGTTCAATAGAGGAAAGAAGGAGAAGGGAAAAGAAAAGGCAAGCAAGCCAGACCAACGGAAACTTGGAGATGGTGAAATCCAAGCCAGGGCACCCCTATTTATAAGGGACTATGGCAAAGTCATCCATACTTCGGAATATTGACCGACGGGCGCAATTAATGAATCTACGAAAATCGAACCGGCGGCAACACCTATACCGTGGGGAGAAAAAATCAAAAAATGCAATTAATGAGGTCGAAAAGCATGAGTCAGAGGTCACATCATCAGTATGATGTCGCCAAAAGAAGCTCGAGGAGTCAAGTGTCAAAATCATTTCCCATCTCTTCGATATGGGAAACGCGGAGACTATCGGTATACGGTGAAATCGGAAGGCTCGATTTCTCGCTGTGAAGACATTTCGGAAGCATATCTCGGGGTCTTGAGAGCAGGAGGTCGCGACCAAACTCTCAACCTCGTGGCTCATCGAAGACCGATTCGGAGGAAACAAAGGACGAAGACAAGACAGAGGAAGAAGCCCTCTAGGAACACTGCTATATCTGACAGGCCCGGCCTATCTAGAGCCTATGTGTGTATGGCAAAATCAGGAGAATTCATCTCCCGCCATTAAGGCTTGCTTGGAATATCGAGATGGCACCTCGAGGCTGCAAGATCAGGATCGGGCTCTCTATCTCGAGGATCATTCGCGGTCCTGCAGTGGTCTCGAGGCTCAAGGATCTACCTGCGACCTAGCAAGAATTACGAAGATGGGGAACTCTCGAAATGTGCAGCTAGAGCCAATAGGCCCTGACACCACGCCATGCCTAGCCGTCACATCCCCGTGCCTTTACATTTAATGCATTATGTACCATGCCGCGTTCCCCCGCCTATATAAGGGGAACCATACCACTTTGTAGAGCACGGTTGTTGCTCCACTTCTCCACAAGTGCAATAATCTCTCTCTCTCTCTCTCTCTATCATTTCTTCTAAGTCATTAGTTCCCATTGGCCCGAGGCCACTTTGCGTTCATTAGTTTCTTACTTGTTCTACACTCGTCAAGCTATGCAATGGCCAAAAGAGCCTCACTTAATCATTCCTTTGCTTATTATCCCTTCCCCGACTGTCCCCGATAGCTCAATCCTGGCTCGAGTCTCGGCCCTGAGGCCTCTATCGACCTGCTCCACGCTCGGGCAACAAGCCCCTTCGGTTTGCTTATTGCTTCATCTTAGCTCACGTCTTATCTTTACACTTAACATTTCAAGCATCAATTGCCCTAAAAACTAGCTCGGGAATAGATCACGTATTTTTAGAATCCCATTTACAAATTTAATTTTTACCATTTTCACGGTAAACAAGGAGCACTCAAGGAATCTCTTGGCATGACCAGATATGGTGCAAAATAAGATGATACATAGGAGTACGTAGATCCTGGATCAAATAGAACTAAAGTACCTCAACTACAAACCAGAACAGTACCTGTAATGGCTGCATCGGAAGCCTCAGCCTCAGGTCTGGCTGGAAGAACATAACATCAGAGCTGGGCCCCACCACTCTGAATTACATCTCTGGGACGGCCTACTGCTGGCTGGCCTCCACCTCTAGCGGCCTGAGTTTCACCTCTAATACCTCTACCTCCACTTCTAGCACCTCTACCCCCACCTCTAGCTAGCTTGGTGGGCGGTGGAACACTCGGTGCCTGAACCATGGCACGAGAACCCTGATGCTGAGAACTGCTCGGTGCTTGAGGGCAATATCTAGCAATGTTCCTCGTGTCTCCACAAGTTAAACAATCCCTCGGCTGCTGGGGCTGACGACCCTGAAAACTCTGAAGCGGAAGTGCACTAATAGGAGCTGGTGGTGCATTGTAGGAGTGTTGATCAGCATAATGCATATGAGAACCACAGCCACCTGAAGCACCACGAGAAACCTGAAGTGCTGACTGAAAAGGCCTAGGAGAATGTCCTCTACCATACGAATCCCTACCTCCAGAAGAGGCACCACTGAATCTTCCTGAATAATGAGGCCTCTTGTCAGACCCCTGACCACCTCCCTGCGATAGAACCATCTCAACTCTCCTGGCCACATTGGCTGCCTCTTGAAAAGAAATCTCACTTCCCGTCTCCTTAGCCATCTGAAATCGAATAGGCTTAATGAGTCCCTCAATGAACTTCCTCACTCTCTCTCTCTCTCTTTCAGTGGGAAGTATAAGCAGAGCATGATGGGCCAAATTAATAAACCTGGTCTCGTACTGAGTAACAGTCATAGAACCTTGCTGGAGACGCTCAAACTGCCTCCGATAGATCTCTCTCTGAGTGATAGGAAGAAACTTCTCCAAAAATATCTAAGAAAATTGATCCCAAGTCAAAGTTGGTGACCCAACTGGTCTAGCCAACAATAATCTCTCCACCAAGTCTTGGCGGATCCAGATAAGTGAAAAGTAGCAAAGTCGACCCCATTGGTATCCACTATCCCAATGTTCCTGAGAACCTCATGACAGCTGTCCAAATAATCCTGGGGATCCTCAGAAGATGCACCACTGAAAGTGATAGTGAAGCACTTGGTGAACCTGTCCAATCTCCACAAGGCATCGGCAGACATAGCTGCTCCATCACTGGTTTGAGCTACCACACCCGGCTGAACTGCTCCAACTAGCTGTGCTGCTGGAGTCTGAAACTGGGGAGCCACCTGCTCCGGAGTGCGAGTAGCAGGAGTCTGGTCTCATCCTCCAGCTTGAAAGATGGCTGGTGCCACAGGAAGCAAGCCTGCCTGGGTGACACTCTCCATAAGGCCCACTAGACGGTCCAGAGCATCCTAGAGTACTGGGGTAGCAATGAACCCCTCTGGGACCTAAGCTGGGCCCACCGGCCTAAGGCTCCGTCGCTGGTGCTGCTGTTCTGACCTGAGCTTTGCCCCTACCTCGGCCTCTAGCACAGCCTCGGCCTCGCCCTCTGCCCCTCGTGGGAGCTACTGTTGGGGGCTCGGGCTGCTGATCGGTGGATGAGGAAGCTCGTGTTCTCTCCATCTACGAAAGAACAGAGTAGAAATTCAACTAGCATTGACAAACCAAACCGCATGACAAGAAAGAATAAATGTGAGGTTTTTTCCTAACTCTGTAGCCTCCGGGGGATAAATACAGATGTCTTCGTACCGATCCCTCAGACTCTACTAAGATTGTCCTTGAATTGTGAGACCTATGTAACCCAGAGCTCTGAAACCAACTTGTCACGACCCGGATTTACCACCCTCGGGAGTTGTGATGGCGCCTACTCGTGAAAGCTAGGCAAGCCAAATATTATAAAAGCATTACCCTTTTTATTAAACATGTTAAACAATTTAAAATAATAGGTGATTAAACAGTAGATTAAAATTAAATAATCAGAATTGCGGAAGACGAAAACTTAATAATTCAACCAAACACTGCAAAATAATTTGAAGTACAATACTACCCATAATTTGGTGTCACAAGCCACAGACTGTCTAAGAATACGACAAATAAGGTCTGAATGAAATACATAAGTCTGTTTCTGAATAAGTAAAAATAGAAGGAGAAAAGATAGGAGGAGATGCCAAGGCCTGCGGATGCCTACAGGACTACCTCGGGTCGCTTGAATGGACTGATGACAGGACCCTCACTACGGTCCAAACGCTCTGATATCAATATCTGCACACAGTACAGAGCATAGAATCAGCACAACCGACCCCATGTGTTGGTAAGTGCTTAGCCTAACCTCCGCGAAGTAGTGACGATGCTAGGACCAAAATACCAAATAAACATGTGAAGTTAAACCATATACAACAGAAATAGAAGAAGATAATTACAACTAAAGTTGGGTGGGGGAAACATGTTGTGGGGAGTAACAGGTAACAACAGAATAACAATAGAGAAATGTAAGGAACGCCATAAATCAAATAACAACAAAAGATAAGGAAATAAGAAACAAGTACACATGTAATACTGTTGCAGGAGTGCAACCCGATCCTATTTCATATAGTACCGTTGCAGGCATGCAACCCGCTCCCATTTAGTATATTTCTGTTTTAGGCGTGCAACCCGCTCCTATTTCACATACTACCGTTGCAGGCGTGCAACCCGCTCCCATTTCATATATTACCGTTGCAGGCATGCAACCCGCTCCCATTTCATATATTACCGTTGCAGGCGTGCAACCCGCTCCCATTTCATATATTACCGTTGCAAGCGTGCAACCCGCTCCCATTTCATTTATCAACACCAATCGTGAAACCCGCTCCCATTTCATATATTATCGTTGCAAGCGTGCAACCCACTCCTATTTCATTTATCAACACCAATCATAAAAGAATCCTGACAAGGGAGTAATAGCATAATAATAACATCCCGACAAGGGAACAATAATATTATAACAACATTCCGGCAAGGAAACAATAATATTACAACAACATCCCAACAAGGGAACAATAATATGACAATAACATCCCGGCAAGGGAACAATAGTGATAATCCTCATATAAAGCACAATAAATCACATCGGAGTCACAACAATTACAATACAAGACTCACGGGCATGCTTGACACCGACATATAGATACTCGTCACCATACCTATACGTCGTACTACACAATTAGCACATAGAAAATAAGACACAACTCCTAATCCCTCAAGCTAAGGTTAGACCAATCACTTACCTCAAACTTCCACGGCCAACTCAAGCCTCAAACACCACTTTTCCTTTAGAATTCCCCTCCAAATAACCCATATCATGTTCAAATTGATTTAACAACATGAATAAATTCTAAAGAATTCATACTCAATGCTTAAGTTTAGGTTTCCTATCATTTTCCCCAAAAAGTCAAAAATCGACCCCGTGCCCACTTGGTCAAAACTCGAGGTTTGGACCAAAACCCGATCACTCATTCTCCCACAAGACCGAATATGCAATTGCTTTCGATATCCGACCCCAAAACGAGGTCTAAATCCCAATTATTCAAAAAGCCCTAACTCTACCCAAATTCATAATTTCTACCACGAAAACTCTTGATTTTTGATTAGAAAGTGATGAAAAAAACATGGGTAATTGAAATAGTAAAGTTTAGAATTGATTACCAATACTTTGGGGATGCATTTTTGAGAAGAAAATCGCCTCTAGGACTTGGGAGTTCGAAAATATGGAGTAAAATAGGTTCTGCCCGGTTCTGGTTCTGTTTTAAAATAACTGGGAAGGCCTTTATCGCGTTCGTGATAGGCCTGTCACTTTCGCGATGGGTCAGGACCAGAAGGCCATCATGTTCACGTTCAAGGCCTCGCATTCGTGGTGAGGTGGCCACGTTCGCGTAGAGTAAAATCCCTCTCCCCCTGCCCAGGCCCAAAGGCCTTTCCGTTCGCGATAGCAGGTCCGCGTTAGCGAAAGGAAGAACCCCCAAAGATTTGCATTTGCAACCTGTTTCTCGCGTTCACGTAGGAGGAAAATTCCTTTACCCTGACTTACCCTTTGTGTTAGCGAGAGTTCTTCCGCGAACGCGAAGGACAAAACTCTAGAACACTAGAAACTAAAAACCTGCAACTTTTTCTAAGTTTAAAACCTTCCGAAACTCACCCGAGCTCTCGGAGCTCCTAACCGAACATGTATTCTAACTAAAAAATATCATATGAACTTATCCGAGTGATCAAATCGCCAAAATAACATCTTAAACAACGAATTTAGCATAGAAATATAAGAAAAATCTCAAAACTTTCAAAGTATCATTTTTCACTACTACGGGTCCGAATTACATCAAACGACTTTCGTTTCTTACCAAATTTCACAAACGCATCTTAAATGTCATATTAAACCTGTACCGGGCTCCGGAACAAAAATACGAGCCCGATACCATAAATTTCAAATATAGTCAAATTTCCAAAAACTCTTATATTTCCAGTAAAACAATTTCTTTCAAAAATTAATTTCTCGGGCTTGGGACCTCGGAATTCGATTCCGGGCATACGTCCAAGTCCCATATTTTCCTACGGACCCTACGGGACCATCAAATCACAGGTCTGGGTCCGTTTACCTAAAATGTTGACCGAAGTCAACTTAAATTAAATTTTAAAGGCCATATTAACATTTTCATAACATTTCCACATAAAAGCGTTCCGAATACATGCATGGGCCGTGCACATAAATCAAGCTAAGGAAAAAGGAGGCTTCTAAGGCCTCGAAACATAGAATTTATTTGTAAATCAAGTGATGACCTTTTAGGTCATTATATCTTCTTAGTACCCAGTGAACCATGCAAGGACCTTGCCAGTTGGGTGAAAATTTTCCTTTGGCTTTATCCTGATGTGGGAAGATCTGCTTCAGCACCAGCTACCCCAGTGTGAATTGTCTTGGTCTGACCCTTTTATTGAAATCTCTGGACATTCTATTCTGATAAAACTGACCATGACATATCGCATTCATTCTTTTTCAGTCTATGAGGGCTAGTTGCTCATAGCGGCTCCTTATCCATTCTGCATCACAGAGTTCGACTTCTTGTATGATCCTTAAAGAAGGAATTTCTACCTCAGCTGGAATGACAACTTCGGTACCATAAACAAGTAAATAGGTAGTTGCCTAGTTGATGTGCGAACAGTAGTGCGGTATCTCAATAGAGCAAAGGGTAACTTCTTGTGCCATTGTTTGTGATTTTCTACCATCTTCCTTAGTATCTTCTTGATGTTCTTGATGGCAGCTTCCATAGCTCCATTCATTTGAGGCTTGTATGCTGTAGAGTTTTTGTGCTTGATGTTGAAGGTTTCACACATAGATTTCATCAGGTCATTGTTGAGATTGGCAGCATTATCGGTGATAATGGACTTGGGAATCACAAATAGGCAAATAATACGATCCTTGACAAAATAAGCGACGACTTTCTAAGTTACAACTTTCTAAGATGCAACTTCTACCCAATTTGTGAAATAGTCGATGGCCACTAAAATGAACCGATGCCCGTTTGAAGTAGTGGGCTTGATCAGACTGATGACATCTATTCCCCAAGCAGCAAAAGGCCAAGGTGAACTTGTTGCATTGAGCTCATTTGGTGGTACCCTTATCATGTTTGCATGTACATTGGTGGCATTTCTGGACATACCAGATGCAATCCGTTTCCATGGTCATCCAAAAATATCCAGCTCTGAGTATATTCTTAGCTAGAACAAAACCGTTCATATGTGGTCCGCAAGTTCCGGCATATATCTCCTCAAGCAATCTAGAAGCCACCTTTATGTCAACACACCTTAACAATTCCAGATCATGAGTTCTTCTATACAGAGTCCATCCACTTTGGAAGAAGTGATTGGACAACCTCCGCAGGTATATAATCCTCTTCTTTTGAGTCACTATCCTTATATTGCATTGCCTTATTACATGTCACAGTCATCAGTTCACCAAGAAAAGTAATAATAACGTTGTAGAAGAAAAAATCTGAAAGATAATAATGAATACTAAATAGCAATGCATTAATTAATTTTTAAAATATCCAAAATAGGTATGACTCGATGACTCGAGCAATTATTTTGAAACAAAATGTGTCTTTAAAAATAAAATTACTGAAAATATCTTAAATGCCTAGCATGGTTATAAAAACAAAATAGGCTAATTGTCAAGCTACCCAAGAACTCGGGGCGCCTGAGATGTTGTGACAGTCCAATTCTTGAGAACAACTCCCTTCTCCATAGTCTGAATGGTAAGGCCTTCTTCTTCCTCCTCCTCAATTATCACATTGCAATCCATATTGTCTTCTTCCAGGAACAAGTTGCTTAACCCAGCCAAAGCTTCTTCCTCTGCAGATCCCCATATTGTATGAGCCTGGTGAAAAGTCTGATTTAGGTGTGGTATCGGCTGATCGAGAGGGTAATAACGACAATGCCATAGAGGTGACCAATCATCATATTCTTGCCAGGTGTATGGACATCCCAGCCCAAAAGTTATGCCATGATGTTTCAACTGTATCTATTTAGAAATGCCCTGGAGTTTCTTCCCCAGCCCTTTGCGGGGATCATACCCAAACTGTAAGGCCCCGAGAGTTTCTTCCCCAGCCTTTTTCTCCTCAAGGGGCTATATTGTATATCTTTGTATTATGGACTTTCACTTTTGAGGTATAGCCGGGGCCTTGCTGCCGGCATTGTCAAACTCATCTTTTGTATCCTAGAGGCTCCATAGACATATGTGTGGGTTATGTAAGGGGTTTGGATGGGTCTACGAACCATGTTGTAATTCTAAACTTGTATTACCTGTAAATTATAACTCAATGGGGATCTTGGAAACTAACTCATCTACGGTTAATGTGGTGTTTAAAATGAACTATCAACGTAGAATATGATGTCTTTCCCCGTCTAAATGGATAAATAAAAGTATGGCTTCTTTATTCATATCGAGGTTGGTAGGAAGTGTATGGTAAGGCCTGCTCAGTTGGGTTCAATCGATTGAGCGCTGATCGCGCCTCCCGAGGTTGGGACGTGACAAACCTGGTATCAGAGCCTAAGGTTTTGAACTGTCCTAGGATGTCTCGGGGCCGTGTCTAGTAAAGTCCTTCTTATCGGTGTGTAGTCGACCACATCTATAAGTTGGAAGCTACTTGGGCATTTAGGAATAACACCCTTCTTTGATGTTCTAGATCATGCGGTGAAACTGTCCCTCTCTAATTAGTGCAATGTTCTATCTTTCAGTAAATGGCACCTAAGAAGAAAGCGAGAATTAGCCAAGCAGCCAATGCCACCTCAAGAGTGGCTGATGATTCACTGCTTGATATTGTGGATGAGGGTAGTCGCCCTGCTATCGCTCTACCTGATTCTTCTATTCCAGAGCAGACTACCCCAGTTCCCACACCTGTGGAGGGTACCACCATCCCTCCCGTTGATACTCATGTCCTGCCTCCAGCTCCAGCTTCCGGTTCTGGTATTTCGGATGGGGATCTTAGGGGAGCTATTCAGATGTTGACCCAGCTAGTGGCCTCCCAGGCCCAGAGGTCAAATGTTGCGCCTAGTTCATCCAGCCAGCAAGGGGATTCTACTAGTTCCAGAGTGAACATATTTCTCAAGTTAGACCCTCCGGTGTTTACAGGTGCCAATCCAGTAGAAGACTTTCAGGATTTTATTGATGAGATGCACAAGACCCTCAGGGTTATTTATATAACTGAGATAGAAGGAGTAGAGTTGGATGCCCACCGCTTAAAAGGGGTGGCATGTCCATGGTTTGAGTTGTGGGAGGATGCCAGAGAGGAGGGGCACCCTCCGGCGAGGTGGAGTGAGTTCGCTGATGCCTTTATTGGTCATTTCCTGCCTGCTAAGACAAGGGTAGACCGTGCGGTAGAGTTTGAAAATTTGACGCGAGGTAACAGAAGTGTGTGGGCGTACCACATGGAGTTTGCTTGCTTGTCCAAGTATGTCATTCATATGATGCCCACAATGGAGAATAGGGTGCGCCGGTTTGTTCAGGGCCTTAATTTTTTGACCATTAATGAGGTTTCTATGGCTTCATTGAATTCCGACATGAATTATGGGAAGATGGTAGTATTTTCTCAGGCCACAGAGAACCATAAATTAAAGAACAGAATGGAGAGATAGGGTAGCAACAACGCCCGGTCTACGGGCAATATGGGAGAGTCACTAGGTTGGGGAAGATAAGCTTTCAGGGGAGGATCATCAGAGCCTTCCCAATCTATTGAACAGTCTTCAGCCAGTGCACCGCCGTCAGGGCCTAGCCAGCAGCAGTGGAGTCGTTTCAGGCCCGTTCAGGGCAGCAGGGGATCCCATCAACGGGGTCGGTCAAGAGAGAGGTTCTAGCAGTAGCAGAGGTCCCCGTGCCCCAGGTGCGGGAAGATGCACTCATGGACTAGCTTTCTATAGTTACCTATATGTTATAGATGTGGGATGAGGGTTCATATTCAAAGAAATTGTCCTGTATCCCGCCAAGGAGCGGGTAGGGGCACAGGTCAGTCATCTAGCCAGGCAGCTGCTACATCTTCAGCCCCCTCCCTAGCTCGAGGTACCCCAGCACCCGCAGGGCGAGGTGAAGCTAGGGGTGGTGTGCATAATTCAGGAGGACCCAGCCAATTTTATGTTATGAGTGGTCGCCAGACTGCAGAGGCTTCTCCAGATGTTGTTACACGTATTCTGACTATCCAATCTCATGATGTGTATGCACTTATTGAACCTGGTTCCACCTTGTCCTATGTTACCCCTTTTGTTGCTATGGGATTCGGGATAAAGCTGGATCAGCTTCATGAGCCCTATTTTGTCTCTACCCCAGTTGGTGGGTCTATTACAGCTGCTCGAGTTTATAGGGGATGTGTTGTTACGGTACGGGGTAGGGATATCGCGGCCGATATTATTGAGTTAGGTATGGTCAACTTTGATGTAATAATTGGAGTGGATTGTCTTTATTCATGCTTTTCCAAACTTGATTGTCGGACTAGAACTATTAGGCTTGAATTTTCTAATGAGCCCGTTATTGAATGGAAGTGAGATAATGTAGTTCCTAGAGGTCGGTTTATTTCCTACCTTAAGGCTGCGAAGATGATTAAGAAGGGTGTATCAATCATCTAGTTCGGGTCACGAACACCAATGTCGAGGCACTTAGCCTTGAGTTTGTACCAGTTGTGAATGACTTTCCGGATGTCTTTCTAGATGAAATCCCTGGATTCCACCGGACAAGGAGATTGATTTTGGGATCGATGTGATACCAGGCACGCAACCTATATCAATTCCACCTTACAAAATGGCACCGACAGAATTGAAAGAGCTAAAGGAACAATTGATGGATTTGCTAGAGAAGGGTTTCATCCGGCCGAGTGTGTCTCCATGAGGTGCACCGGTCTTGTTTGTAAGAAAGAAAAGTGGATCGCTGCGGATGTGTATTGACTACCAGCAACTCAACAAGGTCACAATCAAAAACAAATATCCTCTGCCAAGAATAGATGACTTATTTGATCAATTGCAAGGTGCTACATGTTTCTCAAGATTGACTTGCAGTCGGGGTACCATCAATTGAAGATAAGGGAGCAGGATATTCCAAAAACAGCCTTCAGAACTCGATATGGGCACTTTGAATTTATGGTAATGTCTTTTGGGCTAACAAATGCCCCGACAACCTTTATAGATCTTATGAATCGAGTCTTCAGCAACATCAATTGTATGAAAAATTTTCAAAATGTGAATTCTGGCTTGAATTTGTCGCATGCTTGGGCCATGTCATTTCCAGGGAAGGAATTATGGTTGATCCTCAAAAGATTGCAGCAGTGAAGAATTGGCCTAGATCTACCACTCCAACTGAGATTCGCAGTTTCTTAGGCTTGACTGGGTAATACAGGAGGTTTGTGGAGGGGTTTTCTACGCTTGCCTCTCCATTAACTAAATTGATGTAGAAAGCAGTTAAATTCCAGTGATTTGATGCTTGTGAAAAGAGTTTCCAAGAATTGAAGTCAAGATTGACAACAACACCGGTGTTAGCCCTGCCAGAGGGGTTTGTAGTGTATTGCGATGCTTCGAGAGTCGGGCTTGGGTGTGTGTTAATGCAACATGGCAAGGTTATAGCCTATGCTTCTAGGCAACTCAAGAATCATGAGAAGAACTATCCAACCCATGACTTAGAGCGGGCAGCAGTGGTGTTTGCGCTAATGATTTAGCGATATTATTTGTATGGGGTCCATGTGGATGTATTTACGGATCATAAGAGCCTTCAATATATTTTCAAGTAGAAAGAGTTGAATCTGAGGCAAAGAAGATGGCTAGAGTTACTCAAGGACTATGACATTGATATTCTCTATCACCTGAGAAAGGCTAATGTTGTGGCAGATGCACTTAGTCAAAGATCCATGGGAAGTTTAGATCATTTGGAGCATCAGAGGCCACTGGACAGGGAGGTTAACCAGTTGGATAGTTTGGTAGTTCGCCTTGCAGACTCTAATGAAGGAGGGGTAATTGTGCAGAATAAGGCTGAATCATCGCTTGTGGCAAGGGTGAAAGAGAAGCAATTCGTGGATCCGTTGTTAGCATAAATGAAAGAGGGGATTCTCAAACACAAAACCACAGCTTTTTCTTTTGGCATGAATGATGGTACCCTATGGTACCTAGACCGCCTATGTGTTCCTGATATCGACGGTCTTCGGGAAAGGATCATGGCAGAAGCTCACACTTCCAGGTATTCTGCACCCAGGTTCCACGAAAATGTATCATAATCTCAAGGAAAGTTATTGGTGGAATAACATGAAGAAAGATATGGCGGACTTTGTGGCAAAATGTCCGAATTGTCATCAAGTAAAGGCCAAACACCAAAGGCGAGGTGGATTGGCTCAAAGCATAGAAATTCCAATGTGGAAATGGGAGATGATCAACATGGACTTTGTGGTAGGGTTACCATGCACTCCGCGCAAGTTTGACTCAATTTGGGTGATTTTTATTCGACTCACAAAGTCAGCGCATTTCCTGCCAGTCAAATCTACCGACACACTGGAACGGTATGCTCAGTTGTATATCAAAGAAATAGTCAGGTTACAAGGCACTCTTGTCTCAATCATTTCAGATCGAGGGGCTCAGTTCACAACCAACCTTTGGAAGAAGTTTCACCAAGGTTTAGGTATGCAGGTAAATCTTAGTACAGCTTTTCATCCACAAACCGATGGTCAAGCAGAGCGGATTATTCAGACGCTTGAAGGCATGTTGTGCGCTTATAGTCTTGATTTCAAGGGTATTTGGGATGACCATTTGCCACTCATAGAATTTTCTTACAACAACAGCTTCTACGCTAGTTTCCAGATGGCACCATTCGAAGCACTGTATGGTAGGAGATGTAGGTCTCCCATTGGGTGGTTCGAGGTTGGAGAAGCAGAATTTATAGGGTCGGACCTTGTGCATCAGGCCATGGATAAAGTCAAAATTATTAAGGAGAGATTGAAAACTGCTCAGAGTCGCCAAAAATCCTATTCGGATGTGCGTCGTAGAGATTTAGAGTTCAAAGAAGATGATTGGGTATTTCTGAAGGTTTCCCCTATGAAGGGCATCATGTCGTTCGGAAAAAAAGGGAAAATTGAGTCTGAGGTATGTCGGACCGTACATAATCATTCAGAGGATTGGTCAGGTGGCATACAAGCTCGAGCTGCCACCCGAGATGTCAATGGTACTCCCGATATTTCATATGTCCATGTTGAGAAAGGTAGTGGGAGATCCATCCTCTATTGTGCCAGTTGAGACTATTGAGGTTAATGAAGAGCTGTCATATGAAAAAGTTCCAGTTGCCATTCTTGATAGGCATGTTCGGAAATTGAAATAAGGAAATTGCATCCATAAAAGTGTTATGGCGAAACGAGCAAGTTGAGGAAGCCACTTGGGAAGCCGATGATGAGATGAAAAAGAAGTACCCACATTTGTTCGAATAGTCATGTAATAGCTTTTATGCACTTAGCTCCTATGAACTCTTATCTTCTGATTTGATCTATGTAAAACTACCCTATTTTGGTTATATATATATACATGTTGCCAATGCAACCATGGTTAGTATTGTACGAGTTATGTCATGTCCTATGTCCATGGAATGAGTACCCGCTGTTAGGATATGTTTCCGGGGCTCTCTAACAGGTGGATAGGCCTAAATATAAAGGAAACTCTGGCGAAATTTTCGGAAATATAGGGAGTTAGCTAAATTTGGGGACTGGCAACATGTTTCAGGTTATCAAGAACAGAAGATTTCACTAAGACTGTTAATAAATGAATCTTGATCCTCATTTGAGGACGAATGATCTTAAGTGGGGGAGGATGTAACGCCCCATGAATTTCCTACTTAGAACCCCAAATCTCGTGGTGCCAAGTTAGGAGCATGTGTTAGGATTCATAAAAATTCTTCGCGGCGAGATTGCCCGCCGCGGTTCGGACCCCTTTGGATTGAACATTGCATTAAAAAGTCAAGAAATAATGTTTTTCAGAGAAGTAAGATTTTGCGGCCGAGAATGCGGTCACACATCAGGTATGCGGACCGTATAGGGGGCATAGTCACCGCAAAGTGAGTCAGTGTCTTAGTCAAATTTGAGGTTAAATATGCGGTCCATTATGCGATCGCATAACCGATATGCGGACCGCATAGTCGTCACATAATTTCCTTGGGATTTTGTAAGGAGCAGTTCTGCGGTGCATTATGCGACCGCAGAACGGGTATGCGGACCGAACTTTTGCCACATACCCAGACAGAATGTTTAGATTTTGGGAGCACTTTTGTGGTCCATTCTGCAGGCCGCATTTCCAATTTTCGATCACAAATGCGATCACAGACCTGACTCGGGGCTCCAATTTTCTAAATTTTAAACCCGACCCCTTATCGATATATTCGGTGTTATAGCTAATTTTGAGCATATTTCCTGATGCTTTTAGAGATAGAGTGAGAGAGGGTCTTAGAGAGGGAAGTGCTTCCCATTAAATTACTCCATGAAACCTTGCCAAATCTTGAAGATAATCAAGTGAGAGCACCTAAATCTTCATCCCAAGAGGTAAGACTTCATTACCTAAATCTTCATCCCAAGAGGTAATTCCTATGCTTAGCAATAAGGGATCACTAGTGAAGTAATTCATGGGTATAAGAATGAATTTCTTGCATGCATATCACACGATAGAATATTGGGAGGTAGTGAACTAAAAAGAAAGCATGGGGTATAAAATGATAGAAATTTCTCTCAAAAGGGCCTAAGATCACAATGCACCTTTAGTGTTTGATAGTATGCTCAAAACAAGCTAGAATCTCAATCTCGTCTCTAATTCTCGGTTTAACTTGTAATTCTTACACAATAGATCGAAGTGCTAAAAGTTCCGGAATTTTTAAGGAATAATGAAAGCTTTATTGAGGTATGTATGGCTAAAACCCCGTCTTTTATAAATTGAGCTTCATCGTTAGTTGTGTGAGTACGGTATGATTAAATTGAATTGTTGTATTGATTGCTATTTTAATTGACTTGGTATTGCAACCTTATATGCGTGGAAACTGTGTCTCAAATTGATCAACGTGCTATTCTTGATAATTAGAAAAGGTGCAAGGACTATGAATCATGTATTGAAATGCTTAGACCTTAGATTGAAATTGAAGTGCATTGTTGTGCCATTTACATGAAGTCTCATCTACGCCTACAACCTTATTTGCTCTTGTGTGTCAAACTCTATTGAATTACAAACCTAATGTTGAAAATGGGAACAATGTGAAATGTGAATTGTGGAATGTGAAAATTGTGGCCCCAAGTGCTGGTAAACTAATACATGTGTAACCAAAGATTGGAGTGAGATGAATGATGGAAGATGGTAACGCCTTGGTAAGGTGTCCTAGCCGATCGGGCCGTGATCGGATGCAATGACATATACACATGGCAGTTATGCATTGATGATTGAAACTGGAAAGTGTGAATAAAATATTGGTAACGTCTCCAGGAGACGGCCTAGCTGATCGGGTCGAGATCGGACTCCGCTCAAGATAGCGGTGGTAATGTGAACGATGCGTAACAGTAAAAAATGCCCAACTAAAGTCTATGGAAACATGATGTGAAGTTTGTGTAATTTTTTCATGTTGATAATGTTGTGATCGTTTAAAGCTTTGGAGTGATACCTGTGATTTCCTTATTTGTGTATGAAAGTTCTTTCTAATTTGATGGTATTTAGTTATACATACTAGTACTATTCCATGGTACAAACGTCCCTTTTGCCGGGGGTGCTACATTTTTTTAAATGAATGTAGGTGGCTCACTAGTGGATAGTGTCGGTCGTGTGTAGCGAAGCATCCCTCTTCTTAAGATCTTGGTGAGCCCCTTTCTCCTTCAGGGGGCTATATTGTATATCTTTGTATTGTGGACTTTCACTTTTGAGGTATAGCCGGGGCCTTGTTGTCAGCATTGTCAAACTCATTTTTTATATCCTAGAGGCTCCGTAGACATATGTGGGTTATGTACGGGGGTTGGATGGGTCTACAAACCATATTGTAATTCTAAACTTATGTTGCCTATAAATTGTAACTTTATGGGGATCTTGGAAACTAAATCATCTATGGTTTAATGTGGTGTTTAAAATGAACTATCAATGTTGAATGTGTTGTCTTTCCCCATCTAAATGGATAAACAGAAGTATGATTTCTTTATTCATATCGAGGTGGGTAGGAAGTGTATGGTAAGGCTTACTCATTTGGGTTCACTCGATTGAGAGCCAGTCGTGCCTCCCGAGGTTGGGGCGTGACACAAACCATGACAGTATGCTTTCTATTTTGTTACTCTGTCACATGTCTTTCTCAATTGCGTTGGCATGTTCAGTGTGGTGATAAGTTTCTCCACCCAGCCTTCTTCTATTTTCGATAACCGGGATAGTTTGACTGGTGTAAATGGTGTTACTTTCATCTCCGTGAATAATTACCTCTTGATGGTTCCATTCAAATTTCATGGCTTGGTGTAGAGTGGAAGCCACGGGCCCAGCGACATGTATGCAAGGTCGACCTAATAGCAAATTGTATGTAGCTGATATGTCTAGTACATGGAACTCGACATCAAAGCAAGTTGGTCCCATCTGCAAATAAAGGTTAATTTCCCCAATCGTGGCTCTTTGAGACCCATAAAATGCTTTTATGTTCATACTTCCTACCCGTATCTCATGGAAATCTTTGCACAATCTTTTCAGAGTAGTCAATGGACAAATATTGAGGCTTGAACCCCCATCTATTAGGACCCTGGCAATGAATTTGGCTTCAAACTGTACCGTGATATGCAGTGCCTTGTTGTGACTTAACCCTTCAGGCGGTAGTTCATCTCGTGGAAGGTGATCTTATGACTCCCTAGTAATTGCCCTACCATGTTGGCCATCTCTCAACTGATGATATTGTTGGGCACATAAGCTTCATTCAACACCTTCATCATAGCATTCTTATGCGCTACTAAATTTTGCGATAGTGACAAGATGGATATTTGGGCGGGGATCTTGTTTAAATAATCGACGACAGAGTATTTCCTTGTCTGTACCTTCCTTCAAAGATCGTCCGATCCAATTTCAATGACAGGTTGTTTGGTAGCAGCCTCCTTGCTTGATCCTCCCAAATTTTGGTTGTATAGATCCTTCTAGTTTTGGTCATTCCCTGTGTGGTACCAGATTCTTCCATTTTTGCTTTTCCCTTTCACCTAGCTTCAGCAACGTAATCCCAAGGTATGGTGTTAGACTTTAAAGGAGGTGAGGTTGCTACTGTCACTATGAAAGGTGTGGCCACTTCTACCTTAAATAGGACAGGTGTGACTGCAGGTGGTGTTACTTCTACCTCAAATGGAACCGATGCGGTTACCTCAACCTTAACTGGCGGCTGTACCTGGACCACAATAAGATCGAACGTGACTATGAGCTTCTTAGGATCGTTGCCCTCTTTGATAAGTCCAATTGATCCCTCAGGATCCCACTCCCCGTTAGTTTCTATCACATTGATCCCTTTACGATTGTGATCTGTAAGAGGATTTTTGGATGTTGGGTGCAGCTTCCTTCTCCTGTATGACCTTGTTATCAATCAATGTCTGGATCTGTCAATGTCCGGCACTCTTTATTGGTATGCCCCTTCATACCGGAATGATATGCAAAGGTTTTATTCGGGTTGACCAATTGAGATGAATTTTCTATTGCCATAGAAGGAATATGGGTGACATAACCAGTAGCCTTTAATCTTTTGTACAGCTGGTCGATGGGTTCAGAAATGGCATGCGTATTGTCTGGGTTGTTTGCAATCAAAATTAGGTTGGGGTTTCTGGTAATTTGGACGGGTTAGAGGTGAATGATAGTAGGATGGCTGGGTGTTATAAGTGTGATAGGCGGTGGCGGGTTGAGAGTATCTGGGAGGTAAGGGTTGGTATATAGGTGGAGGTATTTGGTATGTGAGTGGAGATTTTGGGACTTGGGCCACCATTACTGCCCCAAAATTTGATATGCGACCTGATATGCAATGCTTTGTTCATGGCATGCAATGCCTCAAAATTTCTCACTATCCCGCTTTTAATACCTTCTTCAATCCTTTCCCTGAGTTTGGTGATATCGGAGAACTTATGATTCTTAATAATCATTAGCCTTTCTTAATACTGTGGGTCCTGTGCCCGGACAAAGAACTTGTTCATATGTTCCTCGTCTAATGCTGGTCTGACCTTGGCTACTTCTAACCTTCACAGAGTAGCATACTTGCGAAAAGTCTCAATTGGCTTCGTCTTTAGGTTCTGGATATAAAAGACATCTGGTGCATTCTCCATATTGAACCAGAACTGGTCTATAAAGTCTGATGCCATGCTCACCCAATTGGCCCATTTCTTAGGATTCTCGCTTATGTACTAGGACAGGGCATCTCCGGTAAGACTTCTCATGAGGAGCTTCATTCGAATCCTTTCATCCTTTCCGACCCACATGAACTTGTCACAATAAGTTATAAATTGAACCTTGGGATCATCTATTCCGTCAAACATTTTGAACTTTGGAGGTTTGTAACCCTCCGGCAGTTCCACATCTGGTTGTATGCATAAATCCTCGTTGTTCAAACCTTCTATCCCTTTACCTCCTTCAATACCCAGAACTTGACTTGTCAACTTCTTGAGTTCTTCGGCCATGTTCTTGATGAGCAGGTCCATCTCAGCAGATTCTGGTATATAGGATATTGGTTGAGTTGAGTGAGGTAGGGTTTCCACGTATATGGGGTTGTTTTGGTGAGTTCCAGGGATTTGGGTGTAGTGGTGGTCGTTGGTCGAGTTTTGAGGATCTGGAATAGGTTGTGGTGTGTTATGAGGAGTGTGATATGTAGTGTTTTGTGGGTATTGGGTTGGTTGATAATGGTGTTGTGTAGGAGTTGGTATCGGTAGAGGATTGGGATTTTGAGGTGGTATGGCGTATTGATGCGGTACGTGAGGATTTTGTGGACGTTGGTTTTGTGTATTTTGAGGAGGTGCTGGGTTTTGAGCATTTTGTTGGTTAATGTCTGGGACATTCAAAGTGAGGGACAGGTTTGCCAAGTTGGGGACCTACTCAAGTTCTTCTTATAACTCCAGTATTTTCTGCTCCAATCATAGGACCAAATTATTCTGGGCTGGAGTACTTTGACCGTCTGAATTTTCAATATTCTGAGCATTTTCTTTTAGTATACCACTCAAGTCGTCCATCTTAGCTTTTCCTTTGCTTTTTCGGATTACTCGGAGGAGGAAGAGGTGGAGAGCCTCTAGATCTGGTGTGATATGCTGATGATGCTAGTATGCACGAACCAACCTTAGAGGATGGGAATAATAAAAAATAAAGAAAAACAAAAGGTAAACAAGTCAGTAATGATTCTGAAAGTGTTTGTAGTATTTCAACACATATTGCGGGAATGTAAATTCGCATCCTAATTTGGCAGCCTCGTTGTGCCCGAGGTAGGACTAGCGACAAATAGAGTTGGAAAATTTCAGTGCAATAATTGCCTTATTTCATTAATGTAAAAATAGATGAATCTAAAACGACACTAAATTAGATAAGTCACTAATAGCACTTGTCCTTATTACATTTGAAAAAGCAAATAAACCTAATCTACTTGGTCCCAGAAGGACCTTTTCCAGGCTGGATGTTTTTGTCTTCGTCGATAAATTCCCCAATTCGCGCAGGTTTAGCAGTAAATGTCCTCCTTCGCTTTCTTTAGTGTTCTGGCAATCAATGACTCTGTTCCTCATTTTTCCCTCTAATTCCATCAGGCTGTACTCTAGATGTTCCAACCTTTCGCATGATTTAACAGCGATCTCCCTCTATTCATTGATTAGTTCCATATTGTTCTTGTGTTGCTCGATGTGCTCGGCCTCAGAACTCTTTTGCACAGTTTGTTGTACTTCACTTGTGCCTCGACAACTTCATCTATGAGTCTATTTCCTGCTATATTATCTTCTAATCATGATGGGTAAAAGTACACATGACCAGCTTGATATCGAGTTGGCTCGATGGTATCCTTTTCCACAATAATTTTCAAATGCCACATGTGCTGAGCTTCACATTTGTATGGGGCATCGTCATCTTGAAAATCTGACCTGTAGTGACTTGTTTTAGCAACTCGCTGTATGACCTGCTTCCTGCCTGCATGTCTCATAACTCTGATGAGAGCATAAGGGTATATATCCCTCAACCTGATTAGTACAAAGTGTGGATCATCCGTAGATCTGATGATAAACTCGTTGGTAGGGAACAATTTGAACATCTATTGAACATAATCCTCAGTCAAATTACTGAAAATATGTGCCCATCCTATAGCATTTTCGGGTTGAGCAAACCTGTCTGGGATATAAGTCATTATCATAGGATGATGGAAAGCTATGTGGTCATTCCACGGTCTTCACGGAAGATCTTGACGGTATTGACCTTTTTTGGAGATGCTCTAACAACCAAACTTGTAACAGCAGATTACAACCTTCGAAGTATTTGTGCCCCCTTTTGACAACTCTCTAAGGCCTGTTATATGTCTGCTACGATCGTAAGGACAATGGTGTATGTTTTCCCCTAGATCCCATACATAAAGGTTTTGCCTACCATGGTCAGTCTGGTATGGATTATGTCCTCTTTGATCGGGAACACTAACATACCCAAGAAACAGACAATGAACACAAAAGCCCTGCGGTGGATCCAACCCAAGGATATGACGGAGAATGCATCATCGAAATTACGATAAGATCTGCTGTGAGCGTATCATTCATAGAGGAAGTCAAAGGGTATATAGGAATTCTTCATGCACTCCAAGTCATTATTCTTTTTAATCCCATCATCTTCAGAAACCCTTTAGTAGAGTGATTTGCCGGCACCAATAAAGTAGGACTATCCCAAGGTAGCCTAGCGAAACCCCACTATTTTTTCAAAGAGAGGGGTCATTTCTATGTTTCCAAACGAAACATGGCTCTTTCTTTATCCCAAAACATTGTGACAGCTTCGATCAACATGTTGTTTGCTGGAGGCCCAATAGAGAAGGTAAATTTCCCAAGACCCTTTTCACATGATTCTTATAACTTGGTGGAAGATCCTCCCACTAATCTAGAAACAGTGGTTGTATGTTACGGACCATGCCGAACCTGGGTACTTCATCCCTCATTTTCTGCAAAACAAATATGGTTAGGCCTTTTCCCCCTCCAGATCCGATTATTTATACAACAATGATTAGCATTTTGGCACTTATTTCTTCAAAATTAATGCACACAATCGCGGTTGTGTCCGTTGGGATTATGGAAAACCTGATGGACTTTTGGACGAGGCTTGCCTTAAAAGGTTATTATGTGGACAACATATTAACCCAGATAGGTTTGACTATGATGCATGTACAATTAATCAGAGTAAGGTTTCTAGAGAGGTCTAGACTGGTACCCTCAAGTGGACAACTTGAGGGGGAAAGGCACGAACCGTCAACTGCACCGCTGATCAACTAGTTTTACTGCAATTATGCATTTCCGAATTTAAAGGGTGATATATAGGAAGGGCGCAAACACTCATCAAGCATTGCTATAGGATTGATTACGCACGAGTGGAATATAATGTTGAGCATGATTTATGAAATAATAAATAGCATGTTGTCACGTATTTGCATGTTAAAAAATGATAAATGTAGTATTTGATAATTGAAAGACGTTTAAGAAAGAAAACAAGGAGACAAGTCAGTTTTTGTAATAAAGGAAATCATAAATGCTTGAAAAACAGGCAAATAAATCCAAATAATGGGGAAGGGAAAGGGGTGCACATGTATTATCAGAATAAAGCATGCTTAAGACTGATTCGCAAAAAGCAAGTTTGTTATGGTAAGAGCCTAAAAATATCCCCAGTAGAGTTGTCATGTTGTCACGCCTCCTTTTTCCTCACAGGGTCAGGGTTTCAACATTGTGGGACAACTCCTTTCCTTTTGGAAATTGGGTATGAGATTTGAAGAGTCGCCACCTAACAAATTAAGGTGCGTTAGTGCACCCAAAATAAATAACTCGTGAAACCAGTTTACCAGAGATTTGATAAGGACTCGAAATTACCTTGAGGGAAAGGTGTTAGGAACCCCTTGAGGTCCACAATGATGGGTGGGTCTCAGCCAAACTCAATTTAAGCGAATTAGTCATAAAGAAATTTAAACAAATAGAGATTATTTTAAAATGGGAATAAAGGGGGTCCTAGGTTTATTAGCCTATAGGATCTCTTCTATGCAATACTCAGTAACCTTCTTCAAATAGAGGTGTTACACGTAGCATTAGCACACAGGTCATTATATCCTTTACTACCCGATTACCCTCCCATTAATTATTACCTAAGCGTTCTAACAACATCGAATACGTATCCTATGCGTGCATTGCCTGTCCCTTACTTGTGGACCTGGAGGTGTTTAGGACCTCTATTTAAGGTAGTTCTACACTCACCTATGGTGCTTAAAAGATCACTTAAAGGGGGCTCATATTTACCTCCGCAAATAGAAAAACAAATGCACGCTATTAAAACAAGCGGTTTCAAAACGATTAGGGTCCTATAGGCAGGATATCTAAATGAGCACAGAATATGCAGCAGTTTTATTGAAGCGGGCAGATGAGTACCCATCATCTTGCCTACTGATTTGGTTAATATTCTGAATTTGGGAATATTTAAAACAAGCAATCACGGTTTTAGACCTAGAATTTTAATTAACCTACTGGTTTACCTAAGTGATAGTTGGGTAGAACCCTATAGACATGGCATCTAAGCTGTAAATCAACTACTCATTTTTAATAGGCAGAATTTATCTTTAAATCCTATAGTTATGCTTTTCTATATGCAGAAATTGATTTTAAAACCTTATGGGCATGATATCTAAATGCAAAAACTGATTTTGAAATCCTATAAGCATGGTTTCTAAATGCAGGAACTGCTTTTTTAGACCTTATAGGCATGATTTCTATTAATCACAGGTGGGCAGAATTCTTAAGCACATCGCCACGAAAATTGGTTAATCAAAAGGACAAAACACTATGGACATGGTCACTAGTGCACGCTGAGTTGAAAATACATGTAGATCCTATAAGCAGGATTTCTAAGATGCAAAGTATGAAAATTCAGCATAATGAGATAAACCTTATAACATGGTTTCTAATACATATAAAAATCATCACAATCACCTATGGGTAGAGTTTCTACCTAAACCCCAACAAAGATATTAAAATCCCTTCCCATGTGTTTACTAAATACCCCCATATTTTTTTACAAAGATTATTATTACAGGTCAATACAAATGAATAACATAATAGAAATTACTATACTATAGGGAGTCATGGCAAGCCCAAAATCAACTTGGAAGCTAGGCATTCAATCAAATCTGGAGTCCAACAGGCAGTCTATAATACACCAAATGGGCTTCTGGTGTGTCGAAGTTCCCAAGGGCCTTAGGGACCCCGGGCAATGCTCACACCAGAATCTTTTCAAGGAAGTAGTTTTTGTAAATAAGTTTGGAAATGCCAGCCCTAATGCGTCAGAGTTCAGAGGAGTTTCATGGAATCCTAGGCGGTGCTCACACTAGTGGTGCAGGACCCTAGATATCTGAGAGCAGGAGTCGAAAATAGTATATGAAAGTAGGAGATAGTTTTAGGAAAGAATAGTTTGGATTTTAAAAGTGAGTAGAAACATGTTACAAGATTAAAACTACAAACAAGACCATATTCAGCAGATTGAGTTCAAACATGTATTCCAACAGTCAAACAGCATATAGAACAGAGACACAATTAATTCAAACAAGGTTCCACATTGTCTGGGTTGACTTATTTTATTAGTTATCACTAGGTGAGCATATGAACATATATTAAACAGAGAAATGTGCTGAAATCCAAAATGACTAATCAATCTACCATACAGAACAGGGTGGGGTCGTGAGAATTATACATGCTACTTTCAGAATGAGTAAACTAGTATCATGGACAAAATAGGGACATGCTATCACATAGACCAGGACAGGACTTAAGTCATGCTGGTTAAGAGAAACATAGGGAAAAACAGAAGCATGTTGGAACACTAATGACACAGCCACATGGGACAAAGAGGTAACAAGACTAAAGCATACTGGTTTAAAAAAGAAGAAACATATAATAAACATGCACATGTTGAGGTTCAGAGTGAACTAGTCATGGAAGTCATAGAGAATAAGAAGTGAAGGAGATGGCTAGGAGACAAGTATCAAAGCAGAATGGCTAGGAGACAAGTATCAAAGCAGAAGTAGACTGAGACACATAGCACATAGAAGAAATTATGATAAAAGAAATAGGGGCATTCCAGTTAAGAGATAGCAAACAGGATGGTGAAGACAAGTTGAATCCAATAGTCTAGCCTTGGCTTTCAGCCGGCTAGACAGTGGAGCAAACACAAGTATAGAAAGAATTACAATGGAGAGTGTGTGTGAATAAGAGTTTGTGTGTGTGTTTCTATATCTTTCTGAGTGTGTTCGTGTGTTTGAAAGAAATTAGAATGGGGTTTATATATAACTTAGCAAGGTAAAATAAATAAAGCAAAGAATAATAAAGTTCATAAATAAGGTATACAAATAAAAATCAGTTAGTTAATTGGGGCTAAACCCAACTAATTAGTACAAACAAAATCCGAAAAAAAAACCTTAAAATAAGGGGAATCAATTATCAGCCCCAGATTGGGACTCAAATAAGGCAGGAAATAAGTCATAGGCCATTTATAAGTCGGTTAGAGTAAATCAAAACTTAGAAATCATGCTAATAAACTAATTAAGGCAAGTAGTACCAATTAGAAGTCATAAATAAGGAAAATAGGTAAAAATCACAGAGAAGTACTAATTTCAACAGAAAGATATGATTCCAAACCCTAATAAGGCGGATAAAATCAATTAACATCTGTTAATTGACGGGACAAAGAATAACGGGCAAATATTGAAGCGTTCAGTGAAACAATTAAACAAACAAGGGATTAGAACATAGGCATGAAAAATCAATAGAACTAGTAAAAATATTCAGATTCAAACACTTAGAAAATTTTAGAACCTTTTTGCATAGAACTTAAGAGGAAACCCTAGTTTTAGAAAACATTGAAGTCGATTACTAATAAGGAAAAAATTAAGGGTTTTTAAAGAAAATACCAGATAAACTTAAGATCATCTCAGATCTACAAGGATCTGAACAGACTCAAGTAGAAAGAGATTAGGGTTTTGAAAAAATGGAGCGAGATGAGAAAAATCTAGTTAAGAACCGGAGTTTCAAGCCATAATCATAAAGATAACAATACTCATAAAAATAGCGATGAACACAAGGAAGGTTCATCAAAAATGAAGAGTTTAGGTCGACTATGAGTTGAGTCTTTTGAGATTCCTTTAATCCACGAAGAAATTGAACAACAGAAGAGGTAAGAGCCGGGGGGGCTGAAATCATAGGGAAATCCCATGTAACGAGGTTTTTTCCGATGATGGCGTCTAGGGTTAGGGGAGATCATGAGAGAGAAGAGAGGAGAACAGGGAAACAAAGGCAGTGGAATGGGAAAAGTGAGTAGGGTTTGGGGGTGGGAGATTAATTAAAAATTGTAACTCTTTCTTGGACTGTTGATCTCTGAGATCAACGGTCAAGATTTGATTTGGGGTTGAACGGGTTTTATGAAATGGGTCAGGGTATTTGGGCTGTGGTTATTTTAATTGGGCTGGGGGTAATATTTTGGGCTAGGTCCGAAATTAAAATAAATTTAAAGAGGCTATTTGTTAAATACCCTATTAATTGATAAAATACTTTATAAAAATAAATAATAAATGATAAAAATTATTTTTGGTGCACAAAAATAATTTTAAATAATTACTTAATTTTATAAAAAAATAAAAAGCTATTTTCTGGTGAAATAAAGTAATTATGCACACATGGGCAATTATTGCAAAGCTATTCAAATTATAACCCTAAAATTGTAAATGTGAATATTCATAAAATAATTAAATCTTAGTATAATAAATAATAAAATTAAGCAATCAAATTATCATAAAACCGTTTGTGACACAATTAGTAATTATTTGGATAATAAAATATTAGAATAAATTAACTAATATCCTTTTAAAATTACAGAAAATCATGAAAAAATGCTGGTTAATGCTCATGCACTATTTTAAAAGTATATATGCATTTTAAAATATATGAGTGAGAAATTGGATATCAACAAAGACTAGTACTATATTAAAAGCATAAATCTCCTCAGCTAAATGTTGTTCGCCTTTTTACTTTTTAAAAATCGTATTCACATTTGATTAAATTATAATTTAATATATTTTCCTAATATTTGGAACTTTCAAATCAAATAAAATATAATTTATTAAATATTTCCTTATTTGAAGTATGTAGGATTCTAATAATTTATTAAATTTTTTTGATGACCCAATAGGTCATCTAGAGTTTTAAACCCTAATTGTGTGTTTCAAAATCTTAGATATCTCAGTTTAGCCAACCTCAATTTGCGTGCACAATTCATGTCGTTTTCTGGTAGGCTTTTATGTTAAAATTGATAAAATATAAAATTTTGCCTTAAAAATCTATTTGAGTTGACTTTGGTTAATATTTTGAGCAAATGTACCTGAATCCGTATTTGACGGTCTTGGTGGGTCCGTATCATGATTTGAGACCTAGGCGTATGCCCGGAATCGAATTTAGAGGTCCCTAGCTCGAGTTATCGCTTTTGTCGAAAATTTGACGTTTAAAGGTTTAATGAATTTAAAGATTTAACCAATGTTTTACTTTTTTGATATCGGATCCGTATTTTGGTTTCGAAACTGGGTATAGATCAGTTACTATATTAATGAGTTGTCTGCCAAATTTGGTGAGAAACTGAGTTAATTTGACGTGCTAGGTGTTATTTTTTTATTTTGATTGCGCGAGCGAGCTCGTATGAGGTTTTAGGACTTGTGTGCATGGTTGATATGGAGTCTCGAGGGCTTGGGTAAGTTTTGGATAGGCTACGCGTGGTTTGTACATAGAAACTATTGTTTTCATAGCTTCAGCTATCATATGATGTTCCTCCTTCGCGATCATGAAGGAACTCGCGCGATCCCGAAGAGTGATCTGGACTGGGGAGGGAACAACCCTATGCGAACGCGAGGAATAGGACGCGAACGCGGAGTGGTGGGGAGACTGCCCTTCTTGAATGCATCCAAACCAATGGGGACGTGTAGTATTGTATGGGCTGGTTTCGGAATTGAGGTTGACTCTAAAGCGAACGCGAGACTAGTCTCGCGAATATGGAGGTGAGGCGGGTTATACCTTCACGAATGCGTGGAGTCATTTGCTATCATATAGATCAGCTAATCCATGCTCTTCGTGAAGGGGTCAGGTGTCACGGGAACGCGATGAACACCTGACACCAGTGATTAAAAGAGTCCAAAAATGGGATTTTGTTCATTCTTTCAAATTTTCAAACCTAGAAAACCCTAGAGGCTATTTTTGCAAGAGCTCTTTTCCCAATTCGTTGGTAAGTGGTTCTAACCTATTTTCTTTCAAGTATCAATTACATATCATAAGATTTCCCCTAAAATCTAGGATTTTTATGGTAGAAATTTGGGATTAGGGTAGAATTAGGGATATTTGTAAAGTTGGAATTTAGACCTCAAATTGGGGTCGGATTTTGAAACAAAAAATCATCGGACTCGGGGTGAATGGGTAAACGGGTTTTGGTTCGAACCTCAAACTTTGACCAAGCAGGCCCAAGGTTGATTTTTGACTTTTGGGAAAAAGTTTGGAAATCCTAAATTTATGTATTGTAATTGTCTCTTTTAGCAATATTTGATGTTATTAAGTTAATTGTGGTTAGATCAGAGTGGTTTGGAGGCAGATATTTTGGGAAAGGCATGGGTAGAGCTCTGAATTGACTGCGGAGTAAGTTAAGTGTTGTGTGTAATCTTGATTTAAGGGAATTAGGAATCCTCAGGTTGTGTGCTAAGTGAATTTCATGTGTCTCGATATGCAAGGTGAATAGTGCATATACGTCGCTGAATTACATGTTTCCATGATTTTCCACTTTTCCTTAATTGTTTCCTTCTGTGCCTTAACTGTTATGTGCTTTAAATGCATCTCATGCTTTATTTGTTACCTGTTAATAATTGTTTCTCCTATTAAAAATGGTAGACCTTTCCATGCTCTCATGATTGGCTAGCTTTGTGCCCCAGCGGTGGTTATTAGGGTGCTCGGATTGGCCAACTTTGTGGAGACTTAAGGTACAACTGCTCAGTGTCTGTATCTCCTAGAGTATCTTTCCTTTTTATTTAGTTGTGTACTTTCCTTCAGACATATTTCTGTTTTATTCAGACCATTATTTGTACTATTTTAGTAGCTCGTGCACTTCTGACACTAGGTCCAGGGTTGTATAAGATATTTTAGTTTTTATAGCTTCTGCACTTTATTTTGTATAATTACAGTTAGTTTAGTTTTTCAGATCATTTAATTTGAACTGTTGAAAATGGATAAATTGTTCTAACATTTGCTTACCTAACAAGTGAAATGTTAGGCACCATCACGTTCCCGACGGTGGGAATTCCAGGTCGTGACAAGTTGGTATCAGAGCACTAGGTTACATAGGTCTCACAAGTCACGAGAAAGCTTAGTAGAGTTTAGAGGATCGGTACGGAGACGTCTGTACTTATCTTTCAAAGGCTGTGGAGTTTAGGAATGATTTCGCTTCTACTCTTCTCTGTCATGCGATTTTATTATACATTGATGATTGAACTTTTCTATTCTTGATCTCTCGCAGATGGCGATAACACGCACTGCATCTTCAGCCTGACAACAGCTGCAGCCCCCAGTGGCAGCTCCTACGAGGGGCAGAGGTCGAGGTCGAGGTCGCACCAGAGGATGAGGTAGTGGTAGAGCTCAACCTAGAGCTCGAGCAGTAGCACCAGCAGTGGAGCCTCTGGTAGATTTTGATGAGGAAGTTCTAGCTCAGACTGTACCTATTGGATCAGCTCAAGTCCTAGAGGGGTTCATTGCCACCCTAATGCTTCAGGACGCTCTGGTCCGTTTGGTGTGCCTTATGGAGAGTGTGGCCCGGGCCGGTACATTTCCTATGGCACCATCCGTCTCTCAGACTGGGGGAGAAGCACATACTCCCACTACTAACACTCTAGTGGAGATGGCTCCCCAGTACCAGACTCCAGCTACCCCTCCAAATGGGGTAGTTCAGCCAGTTGTTGCGGTACAGGTTGGTGATTGGCCCGCCATGTCTTTTGAGGGCTTATTGACCTTGGACAAGTTTACCAAGATTTTCATAGTTCACTTCCATGGTGCACCTTCTGAGGACCTACATGATTATCTGGACCGCTACCATGTGGTCTGCGGAACATAGGTATGGTTGAGACCAATAGGGTCGATTTTGTTGTGTTTCAAATAATGGGTTCTACTAAGAGGTGGTGGAAGGATTATGTATTGGCCAAACTAGCTGGGTCACCTGCTCTTACTTGGGACCAGTTCTCTCAACCATTTCTAGAGAAGTTCCTTGCTATCACACTGAAGGAGGATTACTGCAGGAAGTTTGAGTGTCTTGAAAAAGGCAGTATGTTAGACACTCAGTATGAGACCCATTTTGTGGATCTATCCTGCCATGCTCTTCTTCTATTTCCTACTGAGAGAGAGGGTGAGGAGGTTAATTGATGCAGTTACTCACGGCTACAAATAGTCAAGGAAACTGGAGTGAGAATTCTTTTCAGATGGCTGCTAAAGTGTCCTTGCATATCAAGATGGTTCTTTTACAGGAGAGAGGTAGGGGTTTGATAAGAGGCATCATCATTTCGGTGGTTTTAGTGGTTCCTCGTCTAGAGGTAGGGGTATTTTTGGTAGGAGCCATCCTCCCATGCCATTTCAGTCGGCGATTCAGGAATACCATAGTAATTTAGGGAGTCATGGTCCTTATGTGCCTTATTTTGGGCAGCCAGCCTATAGCTCACCATCAGCTCCTATTAGTGCACCTTCGATTCAGAGTTATCACAGTTTTTATCCATCCTGTTCATGTTAGCCTCAGTATCAGCAACCACAATAGCATGATGGATGTTTTGAGTGTGATGGTTTTGGGCATATCAGGAGGACCTATCCAAGATATTAGGTGACACACCACAGTAGAGTTCTCGTGCCATGGTTCTGGCACCAGTTGCACCACTGCCCGCTCAGTTTGCTAGAGACAGAGGTCAGGTAGCCAGAAGTTGAGGTCAGGCCGCTAGAGGTGGAGGTCAGGCCGCTAGAGGTGGAGGTCAGGCCGCTAGAGGTGGAGGCTAGCCGGCTAGAGGCCGTCCTCGAGATGTAGTTTTGAGTGATGGGGCCTAGCCCCGATGTTATGCTTTCCTAACAAAGCTTGAGGCTGAGTCATCTAACATTGTTATCACTTGTATTGTTCAAGTTTGCCATAGAGATGCTTCAGTTCTATTTGATCCAGGCTCTATTTATTCCTATGTGTTATCCTATTTTGCTTCATATCTGGTTGTGCCTCGTGATTCTTTGAGTGCTCCTGTGTATGTGTCCATACCTGTGGGAGATTCAATTGTTGTAGATCATGTTTATCATTCATGTGTAGTTACAATTGGGTGTCTTGGGACTAGCAAAGATCTTCTATTTCTCGATATGTGGATTTTGATGTCATTTTGGGTATGGATTGGCTATCATCTTATCATGCTATAGTGGATTATCACGCCAAGATGGTGACTTTGGCCTTGCCAAAGTTGCCTCGATTAGAGTGGAGGGGGCTCCTGGCCATACTAGCAGCAGGGTTATCTCTTATGTAAAGGCTCAGCATATGGTCGAGAAGGCATGTCTAGCTTATTTGGCTTATGTCCTCGATTCTAGTGCGGAGGTTCCTTCTATGGATTCAATACCAATTGTTCGCGAGTTTGTAGAGGTGTTTCTTGAAGATCTGCCGGGGATGTCACCCAATAGAGATATTGACTTCTGTACTGATTTGGATACGAGCATTCAGCCCATTTCTATTCCACCATACCGTATGTCCCCACTATAATTGAAAGAATTTAAGGAGAAGTTGGAAGATTTACTTGATAAGGGCTTTGTTAGACCTTGTGTCTCACCTTGGGTGTGCCTATGTTGTTTATGAATAAGAAATATGGATCGAAGAGGATGTGCAGTGATTACCAGTTGTTGAACAAAGTCATCATCAAGAAAAAGTATCCATTGCCGAAGATTGATGACTTATTTGATCAGCTTTAGAGTGCCAACATATTTTTGAAGATTGATTTGAGGTCTGGCTACCATCAATTGAATATTATGCCATCCGATGTCCCTAAGACAACATTTAGGACTCGGTACGGGCATTAAGAATTTCTGGTGATGTCATATGGGCTGACAAATGCCCCAGTAGCATTTATGGATTTGATAAACTGGGTGTTCAAGCCCTATTTGGATTCTTTTGTGATTGTGTTTACTGATAATATCTTGATCTACTCCTGCAGTAGAGATGAGCACAAGTAGTATTTTCTGATTGTACTTTAGACTCTGAGAGATAGCCAATTGTATCCTAAGTTTTTAAAGTGTGAGTTCTCGATTGATTTTTTGGGGCACGTAGTATCGGGAGAGGGCATAAAGGTGGATCCAAAAAAATCTAGGTAGTTCAAAACTGGCCTAGATCCACTTCAGCTACGGAGATCTGGAGTTTCTTGGGTTTGGCGGGATATTACCATCGGTTTGTGGAGGGGTTTTCATCTATATCAACCCCATTGACCAGGTTGACCCAGAAAGGGTACCCCGTTCATATGGTCAGACTAGTGTAAGGTGAGCTTTCAGAAGATCAAGACTGCTTTGACTATGGTGCCAGTGTTGGTGTTGCCCATGGGTTCAGGAACTTATATGGTGTATTTTGATACATCTTTTACTGGGATTGGTGCAATATTGATGTAGGATGGTAGGGAGATTGCATATGCGTTGTGGCAATTGAAGGTTCATGCAAAGAATTACCTTGTCCATGACTTAGAATTGGTAGCCAATGTTTATATGGTGAAGATTTGAAGGCACTATCTTTATGGCGTGTCATGCGAGGTATTCACGAATCATCGTAGCTTGTTGTATTTGTTAAAACAAAAGGATCTCAATTTGAGGCAGAGGAGGTGTTGGAGCTATTGAAAAGCTATGATATCACCATCTTCTATTATCCCGGGAAGGTCATTATGGTGACCGATGTGTTGAGTAGAAAGACAATGAGTATGGGTATCCTCGCGTACATTCTAGACGATGAGAGACCACTTGCATCAGATGTTAAGGCTTTGGCCAATCAGTTTGTGAGGTTGGATGTTTTAGAGCCTAATAGTGTTCTAGCGTGTACAGTCACTCAGTATTCCTTGTTTGAGCGCATCAAAGAGAAACAATATGATGACCCTCAATTTCTTTTCCTTAGGGACACAATGTGGCACGGTGGTGCCAAGAAGGTTACTGCTGGAGATGATAGAGTTTTGAGGATGCAGGGTCATATTTTTGTGCCCAATATAGATGGGCTTTTCTAGTTGATTCTTGAGGAGGCCCACTATTCCCGGTATTCTATTCATCCGTGTGCCGCCAAGATGTATCAGTACTTGTAGCAGCATTATTGGTGGAGAAGGATGAAGAAGGATAAAGTTGCATACGTAGCTCGGTGTCTAAATTGTTTGTAAGTAAAGTATGAGCATTAGAGACCTGGTGGTTTACTTAAGAAGTTAGAGATTTCTAAGTGAAAGTGGGAGCGTATCATTATGAATTTTGTTGTAGGACTTTCACGGAATCAAAGGAAGTTCGACATTAAATGGGTTATTGTGGACAGGGTGACCAAGTTAGTGCATTTCATTCTTGTGGTAGTTACCTATTCTTCAGAGCAGTTAGATGAGATTTACATCTGTGAGATCCTCCATCTTCACAGTGTGCCCGTGTCTATCATTTTGATCGAGGTACGCAATTCACCTCGCACTTTTGGAGGGCAGTACAGTGTGAGTTGGGCACAAAAGTTGAGTTGAGCACAGCATTTCATCCTTAGATGGACAGAAATTCCGATAACACTATTCATATATTGGAGGATATGCTTCATGCTTGTGTTATCAGTTTTGAGGGTTCTTAGGATCAGTTCTTGCCACTTGTAGAGTTTGCCTACAACAACTACTAGTCGAGCTTAGATGGCTCCCTTTGAGGCATTATACGGGAGGCAGTGCCGATCGCTAGTTGGATGGTTCGAGTCGGGGGAGGCTCGGTTGTTGGGTACAGATTCGGTAGAGGATTCCTTGGATAAGGTCAAGATTATTAATGATCGACTTCGCACAGATCAGTCCAGGAAAAAGAGTTATGACGACCTATTCATGGTCGGGAAGAGGGTGTTGCTCCAGGTTTCACCCATGAAGGGTGTGATGAGGTTCGAGAAGAAGGGCAAGTTGAGCCCTAGGTATATCGGACCTTTTAAGATTCTTTAGAGAGTGGGGGAGGTGGCTTACAAGCTCGCAGTTCCACCTATTTTATCAGCAGTCCATCCGATGTTCCATATGTCCATGCCCCGGAAGTATCACGGTGATCCGTCCCATGTGTTAGATTTCAGCTCAGTCCACTTGGACAGGGATTTGACTTATAAGGAGGAGCAGGTGGCTATTCTAGCCCAGTAGGTTCGACAATTAAGGTCAAAGAGTTATCCTTCAGTTCGAGTGTAATAGAGAGGTCTGCCGATCCAGGCAGCTATTTTGGAGTCCAAGTCGGACATGTGGAGTAGATATCCACACCTTTTTACCAGTCTATGTACGTTTCTATGTCCGTTTGTGGATGAACGCTTGTTTTAGAGATGGAGAATGTGATGACCCGATAGGTCTAGAATATTAAACCTTAATTCTGTGTTTCAAAGCCTCAGATATCTCATTTTAGCCTTCTTCTTTTTGCATGCGTAGTCCGTGTCGTTTTCCGGTAGGCTTTTATGTTAAAAATTAATAAATATGAAATTTTTCCTTAAAATCAATTTGAGTTGATTTTGGCAACATTTTGAGCAAACAGACCCGGATCCATATTTTGACGGTTCCGTTGGGTTCGTATTGTTACTTGGGACATGGGTGTATGCCCGGAATTGTATTTGGAGGTCCCTAGCTCGATTTATCACTTTTGTCAAAAATTTGATGTTTAAAGGTTTAATGAATTTATATTTTTTTCCAATGTTTGAATTTTTTGATACCGGGTTCGTATTTTTGTTCCGGAATTCGTTATAGGTCCATTACTATATTTATGACTTGTCTACCAAATTTGGTGAGAAATGGAGTTGGTTTGACGTGATTCGAACGTCCGCTTATTAAAATTGAAGCTCTAAAATTTCATTGAAAGTTTCATTTGATCTAGTGTCCGATTCGTAGTTCTAGGTGTTATTTTGGTGTATTGATTGCACGAGGGAGTTCGTATGAGGCTTTTGGACTTGTGTGCATAGTTGGTTTGGAGCCCCGATGGCTCGGTTGAGTTTCGGATAAGCTACGGGTTGTTTGTACTTAGAAAATCTGGTTTTCTTAGCTTCAATTGTCACCTGGTGTTCCCTTCTTCATCGCGAAGGAACTCATGCGATCTCAAAGAGTGATCTGGGCTAGGGAGGGAACAAGACTATGCGAACGCGAGGAAAGCCTATGTTGGCCCAAGTAAAGGATGGTTTTGAAGATTGATAAAGAAAGCTCATGCATGAACCAGATCCATTACTCAGGTGCATAAAGATGGGCAGATCAAGCATGTGTGATGCACGTAAAAGGAGATAAACTTAACTTGGTATATTAAATGTTTACCGTGAAAATGGTAACAACAATTAAATTTGTAAATGGGATTCTAAAAATACATGGTCTATTCTCGAGCTAGTTGTTAGAGCAGATGAAGCTAAGAACGTGAAGTTTAACGATGAAGTGAGAGCTAAAAGAGGCAGTAATCAAACCGAAGGGGCTTGTTACCCGAATGTAGAGTTGATCGATGCAGACCTCGGGGTCCAGATTTGGGTCGAGCTCGAACTATTGGGGTTAGCCGGGAATGGGATAATAATTAAGGATACGATTAAGCAAGGCTCTTTACGGCAAATATTGAGAAACATAGCGAAGAACAAGTAAGAGGACGATAGATATTAATGCAACCTCAAGCCAATGAGAACGAACAAGTTAGAAGAAAAGAGCGAGAGATATTATTGCATTTGAGGAGAAATAGAGCATGGGTTCCCCTTATATAAGAGAGGGAACGCAGTATGGTACAAAGTGCATTAAATGTAAAGATATGGGGATGGGATGGCTAAGCGAGGTACTAGAGTTTGCTGAGTCTAGCTACCATCCTCGGGAATCCCCCTTACTCGGAGCCTTCATCGGGTCTCTGGCAATTTCCTTATCCTCGGAATCTCTGCTGGTTCGCGGACGATCCTAGAGAGAGAAAGCTCAATCGTGATTCAACAGCCTCGAGACGCTATCATGACTTTCCGAATGTACTTTAATGGCGGGAAATAGATCCCCCTGATTTCACCGCATACAGATAGTCTCCGCGTTTCCTAGAACGAAGTAGTAGGAAACGATATTGAACCGTCGTCTCGAGGTCATCATTGTCATGACGTCAAACGTCTAAGAGCATTAAATTCCATGCCACAGAGAATCGTGCAGGGGCCCTGTCAAACGTGGTAATCAAGAAACCCACGAACTACCGCAGGCTCTCCTGTTCTGCTTCCCCAGCGATTCCTATAAATGCACCGGTTGCTAGATACTTCCCACTTTTACCCTTCATTCATGCCCGCGAATCAGAATTTTGCTATTTGACATCCTTCCCTATTTTCACATAAAGGTTTTACCATTTTCATGGTTAGGACTTCTAGGACGGTCCCCCGACAGATTGATACCGCATCGTCATCTCGATTACCTGAGGGAGAAAACAAGTTGGTTTCCACTTTAGAGCAATGGAATCCTCCTGATACCGACACACCGAATGATTTCGATATTGAGACTCGCTCGTCTATGCCGGGTCTATATGAGCACGTATCTTGATATGTTAGCGTCGTGACCGATGTTAACAAAGTGAAGGATGACTGCCGACGGAGCAATACAGTGGAGGTAGAGATTCCCGGCCCCAGCGACAACATTACCGACTTCAAGGCTGGCTTTCTTTACATATATTCTTACCTATTCACAATGGGCCCTGATAAATCTGTCGACTCTCCTCCCTTGGAAATCAACCCGGTTATCCTTGACTTTTGCGCTCGGTATCAGGTGACCCTCGATCAGATCTATCCATCATTTTGGAGGATAGTGTTAATGCTCATGCATTTCACCGAAGCGGTTAAAGGCGATGTTTTTACCCTTAAACATTTGATCAGATTGTACCGCCCTCGGTTGTATCGAGGCTTAATCAATCAATCTCACCGGTCCAAAAAATATTTTTTCACGAGCGTCGGTGAAGGGAAGGATAGGGGTAGATGAGCAGATTTGTCCGAGTAAGGACCTCGGACATCATCATGGCTCGGAGGATGCCCTTTCCGGAGCAGTGGAATGTTCGACGTAAGCGAATTTCTCTTTAATTTGCTTCTCGATTACTCTTTTACTCATCATAATAACCTCTTCATGCTTTCTGCAGCCGCCGCCTGGCATCTAGATGTGGTCCCAGATTTGTTGGTATGGATCAGGCGTCTGGACGAGAAGTTCCCACACCACGTTCAGTCTTGGACAGTGCTGGCTAAGTAGCGTTGGGTGGCCAAGAATCACGTTGAGGTTCCTTTATTGCCTGCGCGTCGCATTCAGTGTTTCCTTTCGAGCCCTTAGTGGTACTGTATCGCAGTTTTTGTTTTGGTGCAGGTTTTGGCGAGAATATGCAAATGAAGCTACCCCCTGACGGTGAAGCGGAGGCCTTGAAGCCTGATACGAGAAAGAAAAGGAAAACCAGGGCAGTGACTGCTTGTCCTGCTGAAACTGTTGCCCTATCCTCTGGGTAGAACCTCAAAATCGAGGGGGAGGACAATGATGAGAGTCCGTTGAAGAGGAGAACAAGGTATAGCATGGGAGATTTATAGGCACCCCAGTTGGAGGTTGCTGAGTTTGGAATAGCTGGCTCCTACAGGGCTAACAAACTGGGGTCCTCGAAGGGGACGCTGATGTAGCTTCTAATCGTGCGGCCGAATTCGATGTAGCTTCTACTATGAGGATTGTTGGTCCTGAGGGATCGGAGTTCGGGGCCATCCAGGAACATGGGTCGCTATTTGGAGAAATCAGTGACCAGAATGATTTCATTCAGAACTTTCCGGTCTCACCGGGTGAACTGAGGGATGCTAAAAGGATGATCGGTGCCACAGTTGGGACTCCTTTCGTAGGGTGAGACTTCACTGCCAATATTTTTGATGGCGTAATCGACACGGCTGATCTCGACGTCTCTATCGCCTTTAAAGCGGCGGAGAAATCCACGTAGTAGGTGATAGCTTTTCCTTGCGCGTTTCTTTTCATTCTCGGGCATTATTCGTTGTGTTTCTTAACTTTCCCATTATGCCGTAGTGTAAAGAGATGTATGATCATGCCATTCTTCAGCTCTATGGGGAACTTTTTTTCCATGAGAAGGAGCATAATAACAGCACTTCTAAGCTACAGGACTCGGAAGTTCGTGGTGCCCCAGGGGATAAAGAGTTGGAGGAGCTTCAGACCTCTTTGGAGGCGGCGCTCCGGGAGAAGGTCGCTCTTGTTGCTCAGGTATTCTGCCTTGCTCATACCCACCCTTTTACTCCGTATTCATCAACTTGCCCTTCATCGTAGGTCGAGCAGATTAGCTCGAGGATTAGTTAGTTGGAAGCGGAGATCTCTAGGCTGAAATAGCGAAATGAGATTGTGACCGGGGAATTGGCGACATCCCAAGATCTCCTCTCGGACACTCGTGGGGAGGTTGGTACTTTGGCCGTGGATAAGTCTGAAGTCGAATGAGATGCTGCCACTTATAAGGAGGATGCGGCCACAGCGCAAACAATGGTTCGAGACATATCCTTGGCGGCCGAGAAGAAACTGATCCGAGCTGTCGAACATGCTAAAGCGGAGGTGAAGAGGGAGATCCTGGAAGAACTCGAGTCCAGAGGCTTCGAGATGTCTGCTGACCTGGTGGAGGACCGTGCGGCGGAGGGGAGACTGGCGCTCTTCAATGCCCCTGATATGGGTGAAGACGATAGTGGCGAGGAGTAGTCTCTGAGCCCTTTTTGTATGCCTTTTTTTGCTCCATGTGTTCCCCCTCCTGGGAGATGAATAGTGTCAAGGCATTTTTCTTTTTTGTCAATGTATGAAACGAATTTTTTTTGTGTCAGCCTTTCTTGTTGCTTTCTCTCCCTCTTTTTTTTTGCGTTCTAGCATCGGCCCTTCAGATCCTTTTCGTATGATGGACCGGGGGGCTCGAGACTAGCCATGTCCCGAGGTTGAATCATTGGCTCCTCCGAACTGATATTTATGACGTCGGGGATCTCCCGAGGTCCCTTGGTTTTATGAGTTATGTGGGAGTCTGGAATGATTCTGCCAGTGCACTCCCCAAGGAGAAGGTGACGTTAACGCGTCCAGAATTAATTCGCATTCTTGGTCAAATGAGCAGTTGTCGCTTAGCCCCTATATATTGATTTACCGCCCTTCAAATGGCGATTTTGCAGTCTTTGATAAGCCTATCTCCTGTGTAGAGCATGGTGCTATTTACGGGTCCTTTTGCTCCTTTGCTTCAAAAAGTTTTTTGCCTAGATCTTCCTCTTCTTCTCCTTATTCTGTCATAGTTATGGTTGCTGCTCCGACACCTGACCCTCGGACGAAGGGGAGTTCCTCATGTGTTCCTCCTTTTGTTGGCACCAGAGGCTTGCCCCTGATGCCAGGAGAGCGAGGCCCGGGGTGCCCTTTCTCGAAGAAGGTCGTCATATCGAGGAAGCCTCCTAAGTTTCCTGGCAATCTAGAGCATGTATTGAGGATTATTTAACCGGTGAAGGAGGAGAACCTCGAGATGATCAGGGGAGAATGCGGATGGGAGGAAGGAGCGATTCTGCAAGTACCTTTCCCCGTGGAGAGTGTCATGACATATGTCGAGGGATTCTTGAGCGTGTATATCCGTGTTCTTGCACCGGGTCCCCCGGACTTGGTCGTGCTTGATTTTTGTAGAAGATATCAAGTAAAGTTGGCGCAGGTTCATCTCTTTCTTTGGAGGATAGTGTCGTCGATGAGATATTTTATTTATAAGGCCGAGATAGAATTTACCCTAAGTCACCTCATAAGGTTGTACCGACAATTGCATTATCAGGGACTGATTTCTCTTAAGTGTAGGTCCACCTGAGCTCCCGCGATTGGCAGCGAGGAGGATAAGGACCGTGGATAGATGAGTCAGTACGTTCAAATCCGGACGACTGACATTATCCTCGGAGAATTTCTTCCATTTCCTAAAAAATGGAACTTTACATGTAAGCACTCTGTTTGCACTGTCTTTTTCTTCATATGTGGTAGGCCTCATAATGAAGTCTTCCTGTTCTTTGCTTATAGCAACTCATTGGCTGCCCGGCGAGGTACCTAATTTAGCCAAATGACTCATAGGCTGGCAGCTTGCTGGACTTACGATAAACGCAGGAGGCGAGATCTTTCAAAGGGGATATGGGAGGCGAAGCATTATGGTAGGGACGACTTCCTTTTTGCTGATTCATCTAATTCATCTGTTGCAAGTGCCGGGAGTTCATTCGAGGCGAGACTAGGTTCCCCGATGGAGGGGGAGAGATTGCAGGCCCCGAGATCAAGGAGCGCAGATAAAAGGAAAGGCGCTCCAGGGTGCGAGAAGGATTGTGGTGAGGCGCCTTCTCCGTAGCGGTTAAGGGGAAGCGATTTGGTCAACCAGTAAACTTTCGGGATTGGTGCACCATCGGACGTTTCTTCAGCCTTCGACGGGGCTCAGCGTTTTGGCCTTATGGTGAGTTTCGGCTGCGGTAAGGATGCTCTAGTCCTACGCTCCTTTCTTTTCTTCTTATTCACCTGGCTTTCTTTCTCTGGCTTTTTGATAGGCTCAAAGCCGAACTGCTTCATTGCGAGGCCCCGTTGCGGGAGGCTCGAGACAGGGAAAAATCCCTCAAACTTCTCTATGCGGCGAAGGAGAGCGAGCTCGTTTCTTTACGGCATGATATGGACTAATGCTATGCACAGGAGGCCCTCTTGGAGAAACAGGTATTCTACATTTCGCGTTGGCCTGTATTCTTTTTTTTGTCTTGCCATCTTTGACGTGTTGCCATTTCAGTTGAAGGATAAGGAAAGTGAGCTGGAACAACTCTAGGGCAAGGTTGGCAAAGCCAAATGTGAGTTCACTGAGCTGCAGGCACATGTTAGTGCCCATTCTGAGGCCGAAGAGAGATCTCAGGCAGAGACATCCATTCTTGAGGTACAAGTTCAGGTCGCCCGCTCAGGCGAAGATGATCGTGAGACTCTCCTCCGAGCTGTTAAGGGCGAAAATCGAGATGGTCAATATTCGGGCCGAGGTTGTAATGAATAACACCAAGGCGGGGTAGAAAATGGTGGCTCATTCAAGGAGCGCTGCCGCCGCTAAGGCTGAGCTAAAGAAGACCCTTGATCTTGCAAACACTAGCAGGGAGTACGAGAGGTGGAGATCCCAGAGGAAAATCCTTGAGTAGATTCATGCCAGAGGCTTTGATATTTCGGGGGAGATCGAACAAGCCAAAGGAGAGGAGTTCGATGCCAAGTTCCTGATTTCCGATGTTGAGGACGATGAGGAGGAGACCACCGGACCATAGTAGATGGGAAAAAGGGGAATGAATATTCCCTGTCCTCTATGTTGTGTATATATAGCTTCCATTACATGAAGTAGGGTGAGATTGTGCTTCGTCGTCAATATGTAGCAATAAGAGGGGGAACCCTGCAACTTATATCTTCTGTATTTCTGCTTGTTGGAGTTTCGATCGGGTCGGTTTGATCCCGTATCTTCCCTTAGGCTTGCATGCTTTAACTGTCTTTGGGTTCAGGCTCTGAGTCGTATTGCGATTCGAGAGTTAAATAACCCTAAAGTTCTTTCTTGCCTGCATAGGCGGACGGCGATGGCCTTTTGTGTTTTGGGTCGAAGTGACCTTATAGATTGGTGGCCCAGAGGCTCACTCAGCAAGTGATAGTGGCATTTACGTCGTGCCCTTAGGCACGTTGTAGTTTAGCCATTTCGGGTCCAGTCTCCAAACGCGTTGCGATCCAAGCTTTAATTGACCCTTTTTTGTCGTCAAAACCTTTCAATATGTTGCCCGGAGGCTTGCACAGTTAACTATTTTGGATCCGGTCTCCGAATCGGGTTACGATTCAAGCTCATTTTAATCCTCAAGTTGTCAATTTTCTTTGGCTAGTGACAATGGCTCTTACGCTGTTTGGTCATAGAGACCTTTCAATATGTGGCCCGGAGGCTTGCTTAGGTGGCGGCAATGGATCTTACGCTATTTTTGCCCGTGTGCTTTTCTATAATATTTGATTTCCCCTCGTTAAGGTCTTTTGGAATATTTTTGCCTGACCCGTCTTCGGTTCTGGAAGAACCTCAATTTTAAGACGTTTTTAGCGATGTTTTGAGCACCTCGGAAGGTTTATAGCTCGTAGGTCGAGTAGATCCACGCTTTTGCGATTTGGAGCCGACATGGTTGGAGCTCGTTTTTGCCTATTGAGGGAAGCTTGTTTTAACCAGTTCTTTCTGAAGTATATTCAAAATAGTGGCCAATGATTTTTGCGACAGTCAGGCCTCCTTGAGTCGCGTTATTTTTGTTGTATCAGCCGTTTTGACCATAGTCATATGCGTTTGGCCATAGCCTTTGTTGATCCCGAGTGATAGTTTAGGCGTCTAGACCGATGGTATGCCCTTTAGGGATTCTTACAAATGCGACGTATAGCCTAAACATCGGGATTTTCATGCCTGTTGAGGTTTTACAATTTCTCATGCCTGTTGAGGTATTACAGCTTGTCATGCCTATTGAGGTCTTACAGTTTGTCATGCCTATTGAGGTTTTACAGTTTGTGTAATGTAGAATAGATCTGGTTACACCGAGGCTTCTCGCTAGGGGTCTTATAGTTTCGGCTTTTCCAGCGTATGGCGATTAATGACAGTCTCCGAGTCATCGAGTTTTTTTAAGCTTGAATCACTTCCTGTGAGCTCGGAGTTGCCTTGTGGGGGCTTTGTGAACCCGGAGTTCTGACCCTGGGGTCGTGCCGGAGTTGAATTGCTGACGCTAAGTCTCCGAGTATCTCGCAACGCATTTGGTGGAGAGGCATTCGCCGCGAGCGTGTTAAAATTCCCCTTTCTAAAGTATGAGATACCAAAAGATATTGTTTATTGCTTGGCATAGATATACGCTGTAAATACATGCCATTTTGTTGTCGCGAGCTCGGCCTGCACTGGCGCGGCTCCTTGGACCAATTAACCCGATGAATTTTTCCTCGTTAGGTCTCGTTCGTCACTTTTCAGTGCGGGATCCGGTTGTAAAGAAAGTCCCGTGGGCTTGTTAGATCCTTCTTGGGAAGTGCGTCGGCGCTGCCTCGTTAAAAACCCCTGTCGGTAGGAAACCCATTTTGGGATAAAAAATCCGATCAAAGGAAAATAGTGCATCAGACATCTTGAAGCCTCTGAATCTTGAAGTCGGGGCATCATCCGAACTATCTTGGTTATTGTATTGCACAAGGGTAACCATGAAGTAGAAGATGGTAAGAGGGATGGGCACTTATACCTCGGTGGCACAGCGCTTCTCGAGTTCTGGCACCTAGTTGGCGGTTGTTAAATGGTCATTTACTTGAACACGTTCGGGGCGATCGTTAAGAGATCAAGTGCACTCCGTGTTGAGGCTCGTCTGCTTTGTTTACCGTTGCTATCTCTCCTTCTCGCGTTTGGTTTCTAGCGCGGCTGCTGAGAAATTCCCGAAGGTGCCCGTTATCAAGCAATCGGGCCACTTCCTCTCGGAGCTGCCTGCAATCTTCGGTTTGGTTCCGCCGTGAGTTGTAAAACTCACAAATCAAATTGTAGTTTCTGTGGGAAGGATCTAAATGCAACGATCTGGGCCACCTGGCGTTCTTGTTTTCGCTTAAGATCATCATGATGTTCGTTAAAGCTATGGTGAAATCGTACTCTGCTGGGCATGGTTCCCCTGCCGGTCGTGCCTTGTTGAATCTGGTTCCACCTGAGATTCCTCGAGGATGTTGCCCTCGAGCTATTTCTCTATCGTTGCAAGGTAGGTTCCATCTCGTGTCGTTTCTCCCATTCGCGGTGCATGGATGGTACCTCCATCTGTTTGGCCTTATCTTCTTTGTCGATAGCCTGTTGGGACATACCGAACTCGAGGAGGTTCCCGGACGGTTGTCTACGGCCCTGCTCCGTGGCTGGTGTCGGGTGTAGGTATCCAACCAGATCTCGGTTGGGTATCTGATCAGGCTTCATTTGAAATGTCCTGGAGTCATCGGGCATGTTTCGTTTAACCTTCGGGCGAAGGCCCGTGTTGTCTAGTCGTTCGAAACCAGGAGCGATGTCAATCGTACTATCAGTGAACGAGACGGGACTTCCTGTGGTGCTTCACTCTCTCTTTGTCTGGCCCTAGGTGTGCCGAGCCCTTTTTGTTACTGCTTCGATGACATCGGTGTGTGCTCCTACGAAGGGGTTTGCTGATATGGTATGCAAGTTAGCAAGGCCAGGTGCCAGGCTGCGGTGTTGCGTCGAGGTTTCTTTCGAGAGTGTTTCCTTGAACATCCTTAACGAGACGGACTCACACTCATCACTTTGGAGGTTGTTGCCTTTGAATGAGCATGTGTAAGCGGTGGTGCGCTCATAGGGATCCAAGGTCCTGTCGCACATAGGGAGTTTTGCCGTTCTGGATTTCCGTAAAGCAAGTTCTGGGACCTCTTCCTCAGGAGACGGTTGCTGCAAGAACTTCCACGAACCTGATCGATCCTTTCTAAGATATTCCTAGGCATCCTCACTGGTGGGGTCGGTTACCGATCCGTTGTTGCTTGATATCTCGGGTACTCGCTCGGCGTAGAGAGATGTTTCCGGTGCTACTGCGCTGGGAGTCTCCGGGTGACTTTGTAGCTGAGCGATAGCCAACTGTTGTGCCTGCAAAATTTTAAAAATAGCATGAAGACTAACTTCCTGTTCTTACCGTGCCGGTGTTTTTTGAGCTTCCCGTTGATCAATATGTTATATGCTACCATCGGTGTGTGAGGCTTCGTCGACCTGTTGCGCGCCTTGCAAGCCCGCATCCTCTTGAATCGATCCAAATGCGTTATCGGAGTCTTGCGGCGTTGCACCAGCCATTGGAACATCCACACAGTTTTCGTCGTGATTTTCGGGGTAGTCGTTCTCGACTTTGCTTACCGAGCCGGACATTTTAACCTGAAATCAAAGGATCTTGGATAAGAAAAAAGTGTGAAAGATACTGTGTATTTGAGAGATAAAACCAGCCAGAAAATAATCACTATTATTTTTAGCCCCGTGGTGGGCACCAAACTGTTTACCGTGAAATTAGTAAGAATAATTAAATTTGTAAATGGGATTCTTTGTTAGAGCAAATGAAGCTAAGAAAGTGAAGTTTAACGATGAAGTGCGAGCTAAAAGAGGTAGTAATCAAATCGAAGGGGCATGTTGCCCGGATGCAGAGCTGATCGATAGGGACCTCGGGGTCCAGATTTGGGTCGAGCTCGAGCTATTGGGATCAGCCGGGAATGGGATAACAATTAAGGATAGGATTAAGCAAGGCTCTTTACGGCCAATATTGAGCAATATAGTGAAGAACAAGTAAGAGGACGATAGATATTAAAGCAGCCTCAAGCCAGTGAGAATGAACAAGTTAGAAGAAAAGAGAGAGAGATATTATTGCATTTGAGGAGAAATGGAGCAACATCAGTCCTTTACAAAGTGTCATTGGTTCCCCTTATATAGGCGAGATAACATGGTATTGTATAGAGTGCATTAAATGTAAAGATACAGGGATGGGACGGCTAAGCAAGGTACTAGAGTTTGTTGAGTCTAGCTACCTACCTCGGAAATCCCCCGTCCTCAGAGCCTTCATCAGGTCGCTGGCGATTTCCTTATCCTCGGAATCTCTGCTGGTTTGCGGACGATCCTTGAGAGAGGAAGCTTGATCGCGATTCCACAGCCTCGAGACGCTGTCATGACTTTCCGAATGTACTTTAATGGCGGTAAATAGATCCCCCTGATTTCACTGCATACATTTAATATATCTCCTGATTGAAAAGGTTGCATAATTTATAAGGAGAAGGACTCTTTACTCAAAGAGAACATTATCCAATATAGGGAAGGAGTTACAAGTTGAGATCAACTAGAACTCTTCCACCAAGGAAAAGTAGCTTGAGAACTCTAGTTATTTCTTCATCTAATAACTCTATATATTGTAGGATGTTCGCCTTTTATATGTATGCACAAACGCAGAAGTTAAACAGGAATTGAGAGAAAAATAGCAAGGCCTTTTACAAGCACTTCGTGTGAGATTCAAGTGTTCAGACCTGAAGCTACATGAACTAGATAGAAGAACCAGTTCCAACTGTCTGTCTTTTATTCTAGTTCAGTTGTAGTAGGTATTTTCATATTGTACCTTTCAACTTTATCTAGAGGCAGCTGTAATAGGTACTTTGAGTATTCAAGTTAGAGTTAACTTGAAATTGTCGCAATAGTTAGAGGCTACTTGCTACAACAGGATTAGAGTTAGTCCTAGGTTTACAAAAGAGTTTTTTAAATATAGTTTTTGGCTTAGTGATTTAGTGGAGAGTTTGGGAAAAACCTACAAGGAAGTAAGTCGTGGTTTTTTCACCTTTTAAGCCAGGTGTTTTCCACGTAAAATACTTGTGTTCTTTACTTTCCGCATTTACTGTTTTTGCAATAGTAGGTTAAGGAACACTTAGAAGAACCAGGTCCTTCCATAATCAGTTTAAGCAAAAAAAAGGACGTCACACAAATCACCCCCCTCTTGTATTGTATTGAAGTATAAAATATCAGCCTATGTTAACGCGAGGAATTGGACACCAACGTGGAACAGGGGAGGACTGCCCTTCGCAAGTACGTCCAAACCAACGCGAACATGTAGTATTGGATGGGCTGTGCTGGGAATTGAGGTTAACTCTACGCGAGCGCAAGACCAGTCTCGCGAACACAGAGGTGAGGTGGGATATACCCCCACGATTGGATAGGTCAGTTAGGCCATGCTCTACGTAAACACGTCAGGTTTCATGCGAATACGATGAACACCTCACGCTAGTGATTAAAACAATCCCAAAACGGGATTTCGTTCATTCTTTAAAATTTTCAATACTAGAAAACCATTGATGCGATTGTTTCTAGATCCCTTCTTCCCAATTAGTTAGTAAGTGATTCTAACCTACTTTCTTTCAATTACCCATTACTTTTCATAAGATTATCATCTTTATCTAGGATTTTCATGGTAGAAATTGGGGATTTGTGTAAAATTAGGGATTTTTATAAAATTGGAACTTAGACCTCAAATGGGGGTCGGGTTTCGAAACAAAGTATATAATAGGGCTCGGGGGTGAATGGGTAAATGGGTTTTGGTCCGAACATCGAGTTTTGACCAAGCGGGCCCGGGGTCAATTTTTTACTTTTGGGGAAAAGTGTGAAAATCCTAAATTTATGCATTGTAATTGATTCCTTTAGCAATATTTGAAGTTATTGAGTCAATTGTGGTTAGATACGAGGGGTTGGAGGCAGATTCTAGGGGAAAGGCCTGGGTAAAGTTCTGAATTGACTACGGAGTGAGGTAAGTGCTGAGTTTAACCATGATTTGAGGGAATTAGGAACCCTCAGGCTATGTGCTAACTTAATTTCATGTGTTGCGACATATATGCAAGGTGACGAGTGCTTATACGCCACCGAATTACTTGTTTCCCTAATTTTCCACTTTTCCTTAATTATTTCCTTCCATGCCTTAACTGTTATGTGCATTAAATGTCTCTCATGCATTATTCGTTACCTCTTAATCATTGTTTCTCCAACTAAAAATGTTAGACCTTTTCATTCTCTCACGACTCGTTGTTATTGCTTTAATTGATTTACTTGCACCTCTTAATTGTCATATACCGGATTTGTCTTGCCGTGTAATATTACATATGTGAATTCTCTAATTTGGTACGAGGCTTCCTTTCTGATTCAGCTTCATATTTGTCAATCGTAGAAGTTCTTGTGATTTGAGTTATGGAGTTGATTGTACTCATTGAATATTTGATACTGATATGGTGGGATCGGGTTGTACGTTGCAACATGTGAAATAAGAGTAGATCGATATGGTGGGATAAGGGTGAATTTGTACAGATATGGTGGGACCGGGTTGTACGCCGCAACAGGATCGGATTGTACGTCGCAACATGTGAAATAAGGGTAGATCGATATAGTGGGATAAGGGTGAATTTGTACAGATATGGTGGGACCGGGTTGTACGCCGCAACAGGATAAAGAAGGGTGGATTGATACGGTGAAATAAGAGTGAATTATGATATTGATTTTGTTATATGGTGAGATCGGATTGCGCAACGCTTATATATATATATGTTTGTGATTGTTGATATTTTAACGGTGGAATAAGGGAGAATCGTGTTATACAGTGGAATCGGGTTGCATGCCGCAACAACCTATGTGTTTCTATTTCCTTATTCTGTGTTGGTTATCGGTATATTTCATACGGAACTCTAAGGATTGGTAATTTTGATCGTCACTGATTTCTCTTTGAGGACTTAGCTATTTTCTTTAGTTAACTGTCTTATTTTATTTCGTAGTTTCTTCTCATATCTTTATTATATACTGCGTACATGTTATAGTGAAAGTGACCTACCTTTTCCTCGTCACTACTTCGTCGAGGTTAGGCTCGGCACTTACATAGTACATGGGGTTGGTTGTACTCATACTACACTTTGAACTTCTTGTGCAGATTTTGAAGTCGGTCCCAACGGCAGTTATTAGCGTGCTCGGATTGGCCATCTTTATGGAGACTTGAGATACAGCTGCTTAGCGTCCGCAACTCCTATAGTCCCCTTTCCTTTTCATTTGGCTGTGTACTTTCCTTCAGACAATTTTATGTTTTATTCAAACTGTTATTTGTACCATTCTAGTAGATCATCCACTTGTGATATCAGGTTCAGGGTTGTATCAGATGTTTTCTTTACTTTGGATTATTACTGTTATTTCAGTTCTTTCTGATTATTTAATTTGAACTGTTGAAAAAGGATAAATTTTTCTACCGTTAGCTTGCCTAACAAGTGGAATATTAGGCGCCATCACTGTCCCAATGCTGGAAATTCCAGGTCATGACATGTTTTCTTTTCATTCTATTTTCTTACGGCAATTTCCCTTTGAAATATATTTAGAAATTCTTTCTTCTTATAGGTAACTTAGAATTTTAAGGGATAGTGAGAGGTTTATGCTTAATTAATTTTTTAATTTTTAAATGTAGTTTTTAAATATTACATAAAAATAACAAGAAAAATATTGTTCGAATACGAAAGGAGTTCAAAATTTATCTATATTTTCTCTATTCGCAATGCAAAAAATAAATAAATTATTTTTCTTTTTGAGCAAACAGGAAGCATATATATTAAAAACTAAGTAGTGTTTGTTACAACATTCCCTAGTAGTGTGTCACTTAGGACACATTAATTTCCTAGGCTTGCTAAACTGTTGCAAGCATCCATAGATAAGTACTTAACATAATAACGGTCTTTGTCTAGATCATAGTTAACAAGACTAAAAATCACACATGGGGCGATCACAAAAACTTTCTTCTTCACTCTTGGGCTTCCTTCCATTTTAGACATCATGTGGGCGACATTGTTACACTCCCTAAACGTGTGCTGGAGGAGCGTCACCGTCCCTTGTTAAGAATAAATAATTAACTCTTTGAATTAATTAATTACCAAAAAGAATCCAATTTAATTCTTTTTCAAGATCTCATGTAAGTAAAATTATTTTTCAAGTTGATAAAACTCATAAGTTACATAAATTTGTTTCCATAAGAAGAGCACTAGCGGTGACAAAAATTAAAAATTTGAGCAAAATTAGTTATATTGTAGTAATAATTTGTTACTTGTTTTTAGTATTAGGTAACAAAAATAATAATAAAAATTTTCATAATATATTCCCAAAGTTCTCATAAATCACAATTTGGCTAATGGAAGATTTCGTTATTTAGTGAACTAGCTAAATTAGATCTACCCTCATTAGTATCAAGAACTAACATTTTTTGAGTTTTGTGCAATAACTGAAATATATTATTTAATAATAATGTGTTATGTGATGACTAGGAAAATAGATGCTTTTTTATATTTAATAAATTATGCTGGTAATATAAAATTTACATGTAAATGTATCTAAGTTACGCGACAATTTACCCTTTTAGTCGGTACCACGGATCTTGTGTTGTCTATTTGCCGCTATTAGTGCTCTCTTAACAAATATTATCAGTTTGTAAAATATTATTAGAGAAGATATTTGACGGGGAAATTGCAAAATAAAGTAGGGTGTGTTTGGTACGAAGAAAAATATTTTCCGGAAAATATTTTTAATTTTTTCATTTTTGATTGGTTTAAATATTTTGAAAAATATTTTCCTTATAAACTCATTTTACTCCAATTGGAGGAAATATATATATACTGTCTAATTTACTTTTATATATCCCAAACTGAATATAGTGAAAAATTAGAAGTTTTTGTACAAAAGAGACAATGTCACGACCCTAACCCCGAACCCGATCGTGATGGCGCCTCTCGTGAAGACAAGGCCAGCCAATTGAACCAAATTCTCATTTTTACACAGTTAATTAACATGAAAGCAATATAAACATTAAATGATACTAAACAGCGGAAAATATCGATAAAAGTGCGGAATATCCAACCCGACACAACCCTAACCGGGGTGTCACAAGTGATGAGCGTCTACGAGTCATAATACAAGTCTACTAAATGCAATTACTAGTACAATTGTTTGAAGGAAATAGAAATGTCGGGATAATAGAGACATGGGCTGCGGACGCCAACAACTACCTCGTAGTCTCCGAAACACCGCCTGGAATTGGAGGAATCAGCACTCAGGAGCGAAACCTGCGATGCCTGAATCTGCACACACGGTACAGGGAGTAATGTGAGTACTCTGACCCAGTAAGTAACAAATATAAATAATGACCGAAAGCAAGAAAACACGTAAAATACAAGGTATTCTAACTGAAGCCGTAAAATCACTTAAAGAGTAAAAACAATGAAGAGTCAAGTAAAACCCCCTTTTTCAACAAGTAAAACAAGTAATTGACAAGTAAGTAAACAAATAGAAGTTCACCCCTCGGGCACAGTATCAACAATTCCGCCCCTCAGGCAACATCTCAAAACAGTACCAGCACCTCGGGCTCAATCTCACATCACAATGGGTACCTGCGCTCACTGGGGGTGTACAGACTCCGGGAGGGGCCCCTTACAGCCCAAGCGCAATAAACAAGCCATCTCGTGGCATTAAATCTAGGCCCTCGGCATTATATCAATCTCGCCACCTCGTGGCATATATATATCCCAGTCCCTCGGCCTCAAATCAGTATCAATGTTCCTCACAATACAGGCCCTCGACCTTACTCAGTCCAAAAATTATCACAAGCCCCTCGGGCAATAGTAAAACAGTGCTTTCAGCCCAAACATCATTTAAAATATCATTTAAGTCTTAAAAACTGAGAAAAAATGGCTGAATAGTAAAATGTTGAAATTATCAGGATTGAGTTCAAGTAATAAGTCAAAAACAGTGAGGAAATAGTAATAAAAATCTCCGAAGGAATCAAATAGTTGGCATGAAGCCCAAATATGGCATTCAGCCCAAGTCATGATGATAGCAAATAAGTTTGAGTAAAATACGCGGTAAAATCATCAATCGGGACGGACCAAGTCACAATTCCCAATAGTATACGACCCCATACTCGTCATCAAGCGTGTGTCTCACCTCAATATAGCACTACGATGTGCAATCCGGTGTTTCAAACCCTCAAAGCATCATTTACAATCATTACTCACCTCGAACCGGCTAAATCTCTAGCTCGCGACGCCTTTGCCCCTTGAATCGACCTCCACGTGCGTTGAATCTATCCAAAATTAGAACGCATACATCACAATACGCTAAGGGGATGAAGCCCAAGCCAAAACAATCGAAAAAAATACCAAAAATCCCAAAATTAGCAAAACCCGAGCCTCGGGCCCACTTCTCGAAACTCATAAAATTTTCACGTCAACTCCTTATCTCGCCAAGAGTTCATACATATCAAAAGTTCTCAAATCCGGCCCCAAATGGTCCTCCAAATCACCAATCAAAAGTCCAAAATCCCAGTCCTAGTTCTTCCATTTTTAGCTTAGGTTTCCATGATTTTCTAGGTGGATTTCATAGTAGCATCGCGTTTTAGCTCCGAAATTCTTACCTTAACGAAGTCTCTTGATTTCTCTCTTCAGAATCGCCCAAAAATCGCTAAGGCCGAAGGCAACAATGGTGAAATAACCCAAAATTGCGAAATAAAATAACATATATGGTCTGCCCAGGCCTTCCCTGTGACGACCTGGCCAGTCGCCTCATGAGTTACCGCTCAATTTCCCCCATTTCAGCTTTTTTACGCTTCATTATCCGTGTTATATGGGATTGAGATGATTAGTTCGAGTTCGGAGAGGATTTGGTAAAAAATGAGACACTTAGTCTCTTTTAACATGGCTTAAGTTGGAAAAGTCAACTGGATGTTGACTTATGTGTTAGAGGGTTCGGATGTGAGTTCCGATGGTTCGGTTAGCTTCGGGAGGTGATTTGTGGCTTAGGAAAGTGATCGGAAGTGGTTTTGGAGGTACGGTGTAGAATTAGGCTTGAATTGGCGAAGTTAGTATTTTGGCGAATTCCGGTTGACAAGTGAGATTTTGATCCGAGGGTCGGAATGGAATTCCGAGAGTTTCTGTAGCTTCGTTATGTCATTTTGGACTTTTCTGCAAAATTTGAGGTTATTCGGACGTGGTTTGGTTGGGTTTTTGATCAAAAATAGAATTTGGAAGTTCTTGAGATTCATAGGCTTGAATTCGATGTGATTTGATGATTTTGGTGTTCGTCGAGGTGTTTTGATGATTGGAACGAGGTTGAATAATGTTTAGGATGCGTTGGTGCTTTTGGTTGAGGTCTCAGGGGCCTCGGATGTGTTTCGGGTGAGCTTTGAGCGAGTACGGACACCCCAGAACTTAGAAAAATGGAGGGAGCAACAGTTTTGGCGCGGACCTCGCTCCTTTTCGCGCTGGGCGCGCTGGCCTAGTGCTGGCCGCATCAAAGTGGCCGCGGCCACGGTCGTAAAGACTACAGGTTGCTGGTCTTACTTCGGATGCTCATATCATTTGATCCACAAGGAATTTTTAGGTGATTCAAAAACGAAAGTTGTAGCCCTTCGTGTCTAGTTTCCAGAAGGGTAAAGATATCACAATTTGGACATCTATAGTGAAAGTTATGGCCAAAATACTAAAGCATGTCCCTGCAGAGCAAGACCTGCGCGGCCACGATCGTTTTTGCGCGGACCCCGCTGGTTTTTGCGTGGACCGCGGTCATATTTGTGCGGTTAGCGGTGTCGGAATCCGAGGGGTACTCTATAAATACGAGGTTTTGGGTTTTATTTGATATTTTGACCTAGAGAGTTCGGATTTTGGCAATTTTTCGAAGAAATTGGTCGGGGTAAGTGATTCTAACTCAGATTTGGTTAGAGTACATGAATCTATCACTGAATTCATCATTTAATTCGTGATTTGAGATGGAATTTGGGAAGAAAATTGTGGAAACCTTTCAAAAATGTAAAATGATGATTTGAAGGACCAAATGGTATCGGAATTGGATAATTTTGGTATGGTTAGACTCGTGAGGGTATGAGGATTCTGAAAATGTAAATTTTACCAAATTCCGAGACGTGGGCCGGGGGCTCGAGTTTTGCTAATTTCGAGATTTTTGATATTTTTTGAATGTTTTCACTTGAGATTTGTTCCCTTAGCATATTGTGATGTATTCGTTTTGATTTTGGATAGATTTGACGCGCGTGGAGGCCAATTCGAGGGGTAAAGGCGTCGCGAGCTAGAGAATTAGCCAGTTCGAGGTGAGTAATGGTTGTAAATGATGTCCTGAGGGTTTGAAACCCCGGATTGCACATCGTAGTGCTATATTGAGGCAAGATACGCGTTGGATGATGAGCGTGGTGTCTTCACTACTGGATATTGTGACTTGGTCCATCCCGATTGATGATTTTATCGAATATTTGACTGAAATTCATTTGTTACCATCATGATTTGGGCTGATTGCCATATTTGGGCTTCGTGCCAACTATTTGGACCCTTCGAGGATTTTTATCACTGTTTCCTTACTGCTTGACTTATTATTTGAACTCAGTCCTGTTGATATCTACTGTTTTACAAACTCAGCCACTTTTTCTCAGATTTGAAACTTAAATGATATCTCTACATCATGTTTTGGGCTAAGAACTACTATTTTACTAATGCCCAAGGTGCTTATGATGATTTCTGGACTGAGTGAGGCTGAGGGCCATATGTGAGGATATGCTGAGTGATATGAGGCCGAGGGCCTGAGATACTATTTATGCCATGCGGTGGCTTGAGTGATGTGAGGATATGCTGGGTGATGATGCCACGGGGTAGCTTGATATATGCGCTTGGGCCGTAAGGGTCCCCTCCGGAGTCTGCACACCCACAGTGAGCGCGGGTACCCATGTGATTTGAAACAGTGGTAATAATGACACTGTATGATGCAATTTGGTCAGGTAACAATGGCTGACCATTATGCTGAGTGATTGTGAGGTAGCCCGAGGGGCTGATACTGTACTGAGAATGAGCCCGAGGGGCTGATACTATGTTGAGCGATTGATACTGTGCCCGAGTGGCGGATTTCTACTTGTTAATTACTTGTTAAATTACCTATTTTACTTGTTTTAAAAAGGAATATCATTTGATTTCTTCACTGATATACTGCTTTAAGTGATTTTACTGCTTGATATGGAATTGCTTTGTGCCTTTACATGTTTTCATACTTTCAACCATTATTTGTAATTATTACTCACCGAGTCAGAGTACTTACATTACTCTCTGCACCATGTGTGCAGATTCAGGTATAGTAGAGTTCGTACCTGAGCGCTGATTCCTTCCAGACTAGGCAGTGATTTGGAGTTACGAGGTAGTTGTTGACGTCCGCAGCCCCTTGACTCTCTTATCCTCTATCATTTATGTTTTCTTCAAACTGTTGTATCAGATTCCGTACTTTGTAGACCTATAGTAGATTCTGTAGTAGCTCATGACTCGTGACACCCTGATTTGGGCTGTGTCGGGATGGTTCCTGCTGTTATTATCATTAAATTCCGCAATTTATGAGCATTATATTATATGTTATTACTGTTTATGATGATTAACTGTTTAAAAGAGGTGTTCCGTTTTGGTCTGGCTGGCCTTGTCTTCACAAGAGGCGCCATCACGACCGGGTTCGGGGATCGGGTCGTGATAAGTTGGTATCAGAGCCTAGGTTACTTAGGTCTCACGAGTCATGAGCAGGTGTAGTAGAGTCTCGTGGATCGGTACAGAGACGTCTGTATTTATCCTCGAGAGGGTGCAGAACCTTTACGAAAGGACTTCACATTCTTGAATTCTTATTGTGCGTCCTTGATTCAGCTTGAAAAGTAACTCTTGAAATTCCTTCCACGTGTTCGTATGCGCGTATGAGCGCTCAGTATCAGATGTGCATCAACGGCTTGTGATTCCCCGATCGAGGGGCAAGATGTGATCTCTATGAGTTGATGTTGGGCCGGTCTGGAGGACTTGAGGTCGGATCTTTGCCTATGGCTTGAGCACCGAGGTGTTGATTGTGTGAGCAAGTGTTTTGAACTTATATGTTCGATATTGCCCCTATTGGTTTGAATGACGGCTGGATAGCTACGTGGTGAGTATGTTAGTACTGCGAGATGTATCTATATGACTCGGAAGTGGCGAGGAAAGTCTGTTGGATGATAGATGAACCATTAAGTGTTTGATTTCCATTATAATTGGATGTGTAGCCCCGAGTGATGGGCGCGTGAATAATCTTTTCATGTCTCCTATTTGGAGTGAAGTAAATTTCATGTTACGGTATGAGTTTAGACGCAGGAAGATTAAGTGACTGTGTAATGTGTATGATAGTTGAAGGTATACAAAATGTTAATTAGAGGCAAAACAGGTGGGTTATCTCATGCGGAGTGTTCTAAGGTGGTGTGATCCTTATGTTGTCTATTAGAAGATCTCATTTACAAGTGAAGAATATGCGTTGAAATCTAAATTGTGCTGCCTAGAGAGTGGGCTTAACTGTTGTGTGAGTGAATACAAGAATTGCATAAGAGTTAAAATTCCAAATGATTTGTGTTTCCACAAGCTTATGAAGGAGTGAGTTCAATCTCACTATGGTATTACAGCAACAATAGAGTATGTGCGTTATGATTTATTGAGTGCGTATTGTTATGTGGCTTTGATCAAAGTTGGGGAGTTTTCTATTAATTAAGTTGATTGCACGGTTAAGTGCTATATTGTTCCAGTCTGCCACAAAGACGCCTCAGTATAATTTTATCCCGGTTCCACCTTTACTTATGTGTCATCATACTTTGCTCGTTATTTGGGTACGCCCTGTGAGTTTCTTGCTTTACCTGTTCATGTATCTACCTCAGTGGGCAATACTGTTGTTGTAGACCGTGTGTACCGGTCATGTGTGGTGACTATTGGGGGTCTTGAGACCCGAGTGGATCTATTGCTATTGAGCATGGTGGATTTTGATGTCATTTTGGGCATGGATTGGCTATCTCCGTGTCATGCTATTCTAGACTGCCATGCTAAGACAGTCACTTTGGCTATGCTGGGTGTACCGCGGATCGAGTGGCGTGGTGTGACTGATTATATCCCTAGTAGAGTGATCTCATTCTTGAAGGCCCAGCGTATGGTTGGGAAGAGTTGACTTTCATATCTAGCATTTGTGAGGGATGTTGGAGATGAGACTCTGAGTATTGATTCTGTCCCAGTTGTGAGGGATTTTCCCAATGTTTTTCCTGCAGACCTGCCGGACACCCACCGGACAGGAATATTGATTTTGGTATTGACCTGGTGCTGGGCACTCAGCCTATTTCTGCCATATCGTATGGCACCAACAGAGTTGAAGGAATTGAAAGAACAACTTCAGGAACTCCTAGATAAGGGATTCATTCGGCCTAGTGTGTCCCCTTGGGGTGCACTTGTTTTGTTTGTGAAGAAGAAGGATGGCACGATGAGAATGTGCATTGATTATAGGAAATTGAACAAAGTAACAATTAAGAACAAGTATCCTTTACCTCGCATTGATGATTTATTTGATCAACTTCACGGAGCGACGGTGTTCTCCAAGATTGATCTCCGTTCGGGTTATCACCAGTTGAAGATCAGGGATTCAGATATTCTTAAGACTGCTTTCAGGACCAGATATGGTCATTATGAGTTTCTTGTTATGTCCTTCGGGCTAACCAATGCCCCAGCAGCATTCATGCATTTGATGAACAGTGTATTTCGGCCATATCTGGATTCGTTCGTTATTGTATTCATTGATGATATCCTAGTGTATTCGTGTAGTCAGGAGGAACACGCAGAGCATTTGAGAGTTGTGTTACAGAGACTGAGGGAGGAGAAGCTTTATGTAAAATTCTCCAAGTGTGAGTTTTGGCTCAGTTCAGTGGCTTTCTTGAGGAACGTGGTGTCCAGCGAGGGTATACAGGTTGATCCGAAGAAGATAGAGGCGGTCCGAGATGGCCCAGACCGTCCTTAGCCACAAAGATTCGTAGCTTTCTTGGGTTAGCAGGCTATTATCGTCAGTTTGTTCAGGGATTTTCATCCATTGCATAGCCCTTGACCAAGTTGACTCAGAAGGGTGCTCCATTCGTATGGTCGGACGAGTGTGAGGAGAGCTTTCAAAAGCTCAAGATAGCCTTGACCACAACTCCAGTGTTGGTTTTACCATCAGCTTCAGGTTCATATACTGTGTATTGTGATGCTTCAAGAGTTGGGATTGGTTGTGTGTTAATGCACGAGGGTAGAGTTATTGCTTATGCTTCTCGGCAGTTGAAGCCCCATGAGAAGAACTACCCCGTTCAAGATTTGGAGTTGGCTGCCATAGTTCACGCATTGAAGATTTGGAGGCATTACTTGTATGGCGTATCTTGTATCACTAATCATCGCAGTATTCAGCATTTGTTCAAGCACAAGGATCTTAATTTGAGGCAGCGGAGATGGTTGGAGTTGCTTAAGGATTATGATATCACTATATTGTACCATCCGGGAAAGGTCAATGTGGTGGCCGATGCTTTGAGCCGAAAGGCAGTGAGTATGGGGAGTTCAGGACTTGGCCAATCTGTTCGTGAGGTTGGATATTTCGGAGCCCAGTCGGGTGTTTGCTTTTGTGGTTTCTCGGTCTTCTTTATATGATCTCATCAGAGAGCGCCAGTATGATGATCCGCATTTTCTTGTCCTTAGTGACAGAGTTCAGCATGATGATGCCAGAGATATGACCATCGGTGGTGATGGTGTGTTAAGGATGCAGGGCCGGATCTGTGTGCCCAATATGGATGGTCATAGAGAGCTAATTCTGGAGGAGGCCCATAGCTCGCGAAATTCCATTCATCCGGGTGACGCGAAGATGTATCAGGATTTGAGGCAGCACTATTAGTGGAGAAGAATGAAGAAAGATATTGTGGGATATGTAACTCGGTGTCTCAACTGTCGGCAGGTGAAGTATGAGCATCAGAGACCGGGTGGCTTGTTTCAGCAGATGTTTATTCCCGAGTGGAAGTGGGAGAGAATCACTATGGACTTTGTGGTTGGACTTCCTCGGACTTTGAAGAAGTTTCGATGCTATTTGGGTGATTGTGGATCGGCTGACCAAGTCTGCGCACTTCATTCCTGTGTGTACTACCTATTCTTCAGAGCGGTTGGCAGGGATTTATATCCGGGAGATTGTTTGGTTGCATGGCATTCCTGTTTCCATCATCTTATATAGAGGTACTCAGTTTACTTTGCAGTTCTGGAGAGCCGTGCAGAGAGAGTTGGGTACTCAGGTAGAGTTGAGCACAGCGTTTCATCCTCAGACGGACGGACAGTCCGAGCGTACTGCTCAAATATTGGAGGACATGTTGCGTGCTTGTGTTATTGACTTTGGAGGTTCATGGGATAAGTTTCTACCACTTGCAGAGTTTGCTTACAACAACAGCTACCAGTCGAGTATTCAGATGGCTCCATATGAGGCTTTGTACGGGAGGTAGTGTAGATCTTCGGTTGGTTGGTTCGAGCCCGGCGAGGCTAGAATACTAGGGACAGATTTGGTTCAGGATGCCTTAGAGAAGGTGAAGGTGATTCAGGAGAGGCTTCATACAGCGCAGTCACGTCAGAAGAGTTATGCGGACCGGAAGGTTCGAGATGTGTCCTACATGGTCGGTGAGAAGGTCTTGCTGAAGGTTTCGCCCATGAAGGGTGTTATGAGATTTGGGAAGAAAGGCAAGTTGAGTCCTCGTTTCATTGGGCCTTTTGAGGTGCTTCGGAGGATTGGGGAGGTGGCTTATGAGCTTGCTTTGCCACCCAGCCTGTCGAGTGTGCATCGGGTATTTTATGTTTCTATGCTCCGGAAGTATAGTGGGGATCCGTCTCATGTTTCGGACTACAGCACGGTTCGGTTGGATGATGATTTGACCTTTGACGTAGAGCCAGTAGCAATTTTGGGTCGCCAGGTTCGGAAGTTGAGGTCAAAGGATATAGCTTCAGTGAAAGTGCAGTGGAGAGGTTGGCCCGTAGAGGAGGCTACCTGGGAGACCGAGCAGGAGATACGGAGCAGATATCCTCATATGTTTGAGGCTTCAGGTATGTTTCTTGACTCTTTCGAGGACGAACGTTTGTTTAAGTTGGGTAGGATGTGACGACCCGGCCAGTTGCCTCATGAGTTACCGCTCCCTTTCCAACATTTCAGCTTCTTTATGCTTCGTTATCCGTGTTTTATGGGATCGAGATAATTAGTTCGAGTTCGGAGAGGATTTGGTAAGAAATGAGACACTTAGTCTCTTTTAAGAAGGCTTAAGATGGAAAAGTCAACCGGATGTTGACTTATGTGTTAGAGGGTTCGGATGTGAGTTGCGATGGTTCGGTTAGCTTCGGGAGGTGATTTGTGACTTAGGAGAGTGGTCAGAAGTGGTTTTGGAGGTACGACGTAGAATTAGGCTTGAATTGGCGAAGTTAGTATTATGGCGAATTCCGGTTGATAGGTGAGATTTTGATCCGAGGGTCGGAATGGAATTCCGAAAGTTTTTGTAGCTTCGTTATGTCATTTTGGTCTTGACTACAAAATTTGAGGTTATTCGGACGTGGTTTCATTGGGTTTTTGATAAAAAATGGAATTTGGAAGTTCTTGAGATTCGTAGGCTTGAATTCGATGTGATTTGATGATTTTGGTGTTAGTCGAGGTGTTTTGATGATTGAAACGAGGTTGAATAATGTTTAGGATGCGTTGGTGCTTTTGGTTGAGGTCTCAGGGGCCTCGGGTGTGTTTCGGGTGAGTTTTGAGCGAGTCCAGACACCCCGGAGCTTAGAAAAATGGAGGGAGCAGCAATTTTGGCGCGGACCGCGCTCCTTTTCGCGCAGGGCGCGCTGGCCTAGTGCTGGCCGCTTCAAAGGGGCCGCAGCCGCGGTCGTGAAGACTGCAGGTTGCTGGTCTTACTTCGGAAGGTCATATCTTTTGATCCACAAGGAATTTTGAGGTGATTCAAAAATGAAAGTTGTATCCCTTCGTGTCTAGTTTCCAGAAAAGTAAAGATATCATAATTTGGACATCTGTAGTGAAAGTTATGGCCAAATTACTAAAGCATGTCCCTGCAAAGCAAGACCTGCGCGGCCGCGGTCGTTTTTGCGCGGACCTCGCTGGTTTTGCGCGGACCCTGGTCATTTTTCTGCGGTCAGCGGTGTCGGAATCTGAGGGGTACTCTATAAATACGAGGTTTTGGGTTTTATTTGATATTTTGACCTAGAGAGCTCGGATTTTGGCGATATTTCGAAGGTTTTTCAAGAAATTGGTCGGGGTAAGTGATTCTAACTCTGATTTGGCTAGATTACATGAATCTATCACTGAATTCATAATTTAATTTGTAATTTGAGATGGAATTTGGGAAGAAAATTGTGGAGCCTTTCAAAAATGTAAAATGATGATTTGAAGGACCAAATGGTATCGGAATTGGATAATTTTGGTATGGTTAGACTCGTGAGGGTATGAGGATTCTGAAAATGTAAATTTTACCCGATTCCGATACGTGGGCCCGAGGCTCGAGTTTTGCTAATTTCGAGATTTTTGATATTTTTCGAATGTTTTCGCTTGGGCTTTGTTCCCTTAGCATATTGTGACGTATTTGTTCTGATTTTGGATAGATTTGACGCGCATGGAGGCCAATTCGAGGGGCAAAGGCGTCGCAAGCTAGAGAATTAGTCAGTTCGAGGTGAGTAATGGTTGTAAATGATGTCCTGAGGGTTTGAAACCCCGGATTGCACATCGTAGTGCTATATTGAGGCAAGATACGCGCTGGATAATGGGCGTGGGGTCTTCACTACTGGGGATTGTGACTTGGTCCATCTCGATTGATGATTTTACCGAATATTTGACTGAAATTCATTTGTTACCATCATGATTTAGGCTGATTGCCATATTTGGGCTTCGTGCCAACTATTTGGACCCTTCGGAGATTTTTATCACTGTTTCCTTACTGCTTGACTTATTATTTGAACTCAGTCCTGTTAATATCTACTGCTTTACAAACTCAGCCACTTTTACTCAGATTTGAAACTTAAATGATATTGCTACATCATGTTTTGGGCTGAGAACTACTATCTTACTAATGCCCAAGGGGCTTATGATGATTTCTAGACTGAGTGAGGCCGAGGGCCATATGTGAGGATATGCTGAGTGATATGAGGCCGAGGGCCTGAGATACTACTAATGTCATGCGGTGACTTGAGTGATGTGAGGATATGCTGAGTGATAATGCCACGAGGTGGCTTGATATAGCGCTTGGCCGTAAGGGGCCCCTCCGGAGTATGCACACCCACAGTGAGCGCGGGTACCCATGTGATTTGAAACAGTGGTAACAATGACATTGTATGATGCAATTTGGTCAGGTAACAATGGCTGACCATTATGCTGAGTGATTGTGAGGTAGCCCGAGGGGCTGATACTGTACTGAGAATGAGCCCGAGGGGATGATACTATGCTGAGTGATTGATACTGTGCCCGAGGGGCGGATTTCTACTAGTTAATTACCTGTTAAATTACCTGTTTTACTTGTTTTAAAAAGGAATATCATTTGATTTCTTCACCGATTTACTGCTTTAAGTGATTTTACTGCTTGATATGGAATTGCTTTATGCCTTTACGTGTTTTCATACTTTCAGCCATTATTTATAATTATTACTCACTTAGTTAGAGTACTCACATTACTCCCTGCACTATGTGTGCAGATTCAGGTATAGCAGAGTTCGCACCTGAGCGCTGATTCCTTCCAGGATAGGCAGTGATTTGGAGTTACGAGGTAGTTGTTGACGTCTGCAGCCCCTTGACTCTCTTATCCTCTATCATTTATGTTTTCTTCAAACTGTTGTATCGAATTCCGTACTTTGTAGACCTATAGTAGATTCTGTAGTAGCTCATGACTTGTGACACCCCGGTTTGGGCTGTGTCGGGATGGTTCCTGCTGTTATTATCGTTAAATTCCGCAATTTATGAGCATTACATTATATGTTATTACTGTTTATGATGATTAACTGTTTAAAAGAGGTGTTCCATTTTGGTCTGGCTGGCCTTGTCTTCACGAGAGGCGCCATCACGACCGGGTTCAGGGATCGGGTCGTGACATTCCCGCTTCTGCCGTTAAAAATCCGTTTCTGCGGAATTCACTTAAGGGACCAAAACCGCATCTGCGATACACTAGCCGTATTTGCAGCTCCAGAAATTTCTTCCAAAACCGTTTCTATGGTCTTCTCCCACATATGCGACACCGCACCTGCGGTCCCCAAACCGCATGTGCGAAAACACCAGAAACAGCAAAATCTGAAGCTGCAATCAACATCAAACTTCTCCTATAACCACTCGAAATCATCCCAAGGCCCCCGGGACCTCAACCGAAAGCACAAACATAACCCAATACCTTATTCTAACTTGTTCCAATCATCAAAACACCCCAAACAACATCAAATCTACCAAATCACATCAAATTCAAGCCTAAGTTTCTAAAATCTTCCGAAATACACTTTTGATCAAAAACCCAACCAAACCACGTCCGAATGACCTGAAATTTTACACACACATCCCAAATGACACAACGAAGCTACTGCAACTCTCAGAATTCCATTCCGACCCCTATATCAAAATCTTGCCTATCAACCGAAAATTGTCAAAGTATCAACTTCGCCAATTCAAGCCTAATTCTACTCCGGACCTCCAAAACCCATTCCGATCACATTCCTAAGTCATAAATCACCTCCCGAAGCTAACCGAACCATCGAAACTCACATCTGATCCCTCTAACACATAAGTCAACATCTGGTTGACTTTTCCAACTTAAATCTTCTTAAAAGAGACTAAGTATATCAAACCTTATCAAAATCATTCCGGACTCGATCAGACCAACCCGATACCACAAAATACAGATAACAAAGCATAAAGAAGCAGAAATGGGGGAAACAGAGCGGTAACTCATGAGACGACTGCTGGGTTATCACATCCTCCCCAACTTAAACAAACGTTCGTCCTCGAACGAGTTAAGAAACATACCTAAAGCCTCAATAGGTGAGGATATCTGCTACGCATCTCCTGCTCAGTCTCCCAGGTAGCCTCCTCCACGGGCCGACCTCTCCACTGCACTTTCACTGAAGCTACATCCTTTGACCTCAACTTCCGAACCTGATGACCCAAAATAGCTACTGGCTCCACATCATAGGTCAAATCATCATCCAACTGAATCGTGCTGAAATCCAAAACATGAGATGGATCCCCAATATACTTCTGGAGCAAAGAAACATGAAATACCGAATGCACACTAGATAAGCTGGGTGGCAAAGCAAGCTCATAAGCCACCTCCCCAATCCTCCGAAGCGCCTCAAAAGGCCCAATGAACCGAGGACTTAATTTCCCTTTCTTCCCAAATCTCATAACACCCTTCATGGTTGAAACCTTCAACAGAACCTTCTCACCAACCATGTAGGACACGTCTTGAACTTTCCTATCAGCATAACTCTTTTGCCTTGATTGCGCTGTATGAAGCCTCTCCTAAATTACCTTTACCTTCTCCAAAGCATCCTGTACCAAATCAGTCCCCAATAGCCTAGACTCGCCGAGCTCGAACCATCTAACTGGAGATCTACACCGCCTCCCATACAAAGCCTCATATTGAGCCATCTGAACACTCGACTGGTAGATGTTGTTGTAAGCGAACTCTGCAAACGGTAGAAACTAATCCCATGATCCTCCGAAATCAATGACAAAAACACGCAACATGTCCTCCAATATCTGAATAGTACGCTCGGACTGCCCGTGCGTCCGAGGATGAAAAGTTGTGCTCAACTCCACCTGAGTACCCAACTCTCTCTGCACGACTCTCCAAAACTGCGAAGTAAACTGAGTACCTTAATCAGAAATGATGGAAACCAGAACACCATGCAACCGAACAATTTCCCGGATATAAATCCCTGCCACCCACTCTGAAGAATAGGTAGTACACATAGGAGTGAAGTGCGCGGACTTGGTCAGCCGATGCATAATCACCCAAACAGCATCGAACTTCTTCAAAGTTCGTGGAAGTCCAACAACAAAGTCCATAGTGACCCTATCCCATTTCCACTCAGGAATAACCATCTGTTGAAGCAAGCCACCGGTCTTTGATGCTCATATTTCACCTGCTGACAATTGAGATATCGAGCTACAAATCCTACAATATTTTTCTTCATTCTTCTCCACTAATAGAACTGCCTCAAATCCTTATACATCTTCGCGGCACCTAGATGAATGGAATATCGCAAGCTATGGGCCTCCTCCAGAATCAACTCCAGAAGCCCATCCACATTGGGCACACAAATCCGGCCCTACATCCTCAACACCCCATCATCACCGATGGTCACATCTCTTGCATCATCATGCTGAACTCTATTCCTAAGGACAAGCAAATGCGGATCATCATATTGGCGCTCTCTGATGCGATCATATAAGGAAGACCGAGAAACCACACAAGCCAACACCCGGATGGGATCCGAAATATCCAACCTCACGAACCAATTAGCCAAGGCATGAACATCAAATGCAAGAGGTCTCTTCCCAACTAGAAAATATGCCAAACTCCCCATACTCACTGCCTTTCGGCTCAAAGCATCGTCCACCACATTGGCCTTTTCCAGATGGTACAATATAGTGATATCATAATCCTTAAGCAACTCCAACCATCTCCGCTGCCTCAAATTAAGATCCTTTTGCTTAAAAAATGCTGAAGACTGTGATGATCAGTGAACGCCTCACAAGATATTCCATAGAAGTAATGCCTCCAAATCTTCAATGCGTGCACTATGGCAGCCAACTCCAAATCATGAACGGGGTAGTTCTTCTCATGGGGCTTCAACTGACGAGAAGCATAAGCAATAACTCTACCCTCTTGCATCAATACACAACCAATCCCAACTCTCGAAGCATCACATTACATGGTATATGAACCTAAAGCTGATGATAAAACTAATACTAGAGCTGTCGTCAAAGCTGTCTTGAGCTTCTAAAAGCTCTCATCACACTCATCCGACCATTCAAATGAAGCACCCTTCTGATTCAACTTGGTCAAGGGCGATGCGATAGATGAGAATCCCTGAACAAACCGACGATAATGGCCTGCCAAAATAAGAAAGCTGCGAATCTCGATGGCTGAGGACAGTCTAGGACAACTCTGAACCTCCTCTATCTTCTTCGGATCAACTTGAATACCCTCGCTAGACACCACGTGCCCCAAGAAAGCAACTGCACCAAGCCAAAACTCACACTTGGAGAATTTTGCATAAAGCTTCTCCTCTCTCAATCTCTGCAACACAACACTCAAATGCTCCGCGTGCTTCTCCTGACTACGCGAATACACCAGAATATCGTCAATGAAGACTATGATGAATGAATCGAGATAAGGCCGGAACACGTTGTTCATCAAATGTATGAACATTGTTGGGGCATTAGTCAGCCCAAAAGACATCACCAAGAACTTGTAATGACCATATCGGGTCCTGAAAGTCATGTTAAGAATATCTGAATCCCTGATCTTCAACTGGTGATAACCCGAACGGAGATCAATCTTGGAGAAAACTCTTGCTCCCTGAAGCTGGTCAAAATAAATCATCAATGCAAGGCAAAGGATACTTATTCTTAATTGTTACCTTGTTCAATTGCCTATAATCAATGCACATTCTCATTGTGCCACCCTTCTTCTTCACAAAAAGAACCGGCGCACCCCAGAGTGACACACTAGGCCGAATGAACCCCTTATCTAGGAGTTCCTGAAGCTTCTCCTTCAATTCCTTCAACTCTGCTGGTGCCATACGATACAGCGAAATAGAAATGGGTTGAGTGATCGGCACCAAGTTAATACAAAAATCAATGTCCCTGTCCGATGGCTTGCCCGGCAGGTCTGCAGGAAACACATCGAGCAAATCCCTCACAACTGGGACAGAATCAATACTAGGAGTCTCAGCTTCGATATCCCTCACAAATGCTAGATAGGAAAGGCAACCCTTCCCAACCATACGCTGGGCCTTCAAGAAAGAGATCACTCTACTAGGAACATAATCACTCACACCATGTCACTCGATTTGCGGCACACCCGACATAGCCAAAGTGACCATCTTAGCATGACAGTCCATAATAGGACGACACGAAGATATCCAGTCAATGCCCAAAATGACATCAAAATCCACCATGCTAAATAGCAATAGATCCACTCAAGTCTCCAGACCTCCAATAGTAACTACACATGACCGGTACACACGGTCTACAACAACAGTATCGCCCACCAGGGTAGATACATGAATAGGTAAAGCAAGAAACTCACGGAGCATACCCAAATAATGAACAAAATACGAGGACACATAAGAAAAGGTGGAACCAGGATCAAATAATACAGAGGCATCTCTGTGATAGACTGAAAAAATACCTGTAATGGCATCATCTGAAGCAATAGCATCCGGCCTGCCAGGGTTAGCATAAAAATGAGCCTGCCCATCGCCTGATCGACCTCCCCCTCTGGGGCAACCCTTGGCTGACTGACCTCCACCCCTAGCTAGCTGAGTGGGTGCTGATGAAGAGACTGGCGCTTAAGCCGATGACTGGCCACTCTGTTGGGATGAACTAGCAACCCGACGAGGACACTGCCTCTACATGTGGCCCATCTCGCCACACTCATAACAACTCCCAAGTGCTAGAGAAGGGGACTGAAGGGAACCCATCGAACCAGAGTGACTAGCAGATGCACTCGGCATAGAAGAGCCTAAGCTGCTGGGGCACGAGATGAACTCTGAGCTGGAAGGGTGCTGAGAGATGATTGGCCCAGATGAGATCCATGATAACCCTGACCTGAAGATGCCCTACAATAACCTGGGCGGGTCGACTGAGCAGGCCCGAATGAATGGCCTTTACCATGCTAAAACTGGCCCCTCGAAGGAGCACCACTATAACTACCCGGTCCTCGAGGCCTCTTGGCCTTCCTCTCATCTCGCTCCTGACGGTGGACCGACTCAATCTTGCGGGCGATATCAACCACCTCCTCGAACGCAGCACCAGATACCCTCTCTCGGGTCATAATAATATGAAGCTGATAAGTAAGACCATCAATAAATCTCCTGATCCTCTCACAATCTGTCGGAACCAACCAGATGGCATGACAAGCCAACTCAGAAAACCTCGACTCGTACTGTGACACAGTCATATCCCGCTATTGCAACCACTCAAACTGTCTACGTAGCTCCTCTCTGTGGGACTACGGCACATACTTCTTCATAAAGGGAATGGAGAACTACTGCCATGTAAGGGGCGCTGCACCTACAGGCCTACGCCTCACATACGCCTCCCACCAAGTGAAAGCAGCCTTAGAAAACTGAAAGGTGGTAAATGCCATACCACTTGACTCAAGAATCCCTGTTGTACGAAGCATCCGCTGGCACTTATCCAAGAAACCTTGGGCATCCTCGCCCTCTGCTCCACTGAATGCCGGAGACTGGATTCTACTAAACCTCTCAAGTTGACGCTGCTCATCATCCGGCATAACTGGCACAACAAGCTCCAGAGCTGGTGTAACCGGCTGAGCTGGAGGTGCCCCCAGCGTCTAAAGTCCCTGCACTACCTGCTCAGGTGTGGCAGCAACAGGGGTCTGATTGCCTTCCCCGGCCAGTGAAGTAGCTGCAGCTATAGTGGCTGAAACTGCCTGAGCCAGGCCAGTGCAAACTGATAAGATCTATGCCAAGGCTTCCTGAAAACCCGGAATCATGATGGGCACAACTGGTGCCTGAACTGGTGCTGCTGGAGTATCCATAGCTGGAGCTTGATCCTGAGCTAGGGTAGCTGGTAGATATACAGGTGCTGCCCTCGCTGCTCTGCCTCTGCCACGACCACAACCGCGTCCACGGCCACTAGTGGCCTCAGCTGGTGGCGCTGGTGGTCGTCCACCCCGTCCGGTAGCTCGTGTCCTCACCATTTGTGAGAGAATAGAATAACAGAAGTTTAGTACTCGAATCAACAAGTTCACACGACAAGAATTTCGAGAAGATGAAGTTTCTCTTAAAGGTTCTGCGGTCTCTCGAGGATAAGTACAGACATCTCTGTACCGATCTGCGAGACTCTACTAAACCTGCTCATGACTCGTGAGACCTATGTAACCTAGGATCTAATACTAACTTGTCACGACCCTAACCCCGAACACGATCGTGATGGCGCCTCTCGTTAAGACAAGGCAAGCCAACTGAACTAGATTCTCATTTTTACACAGTTAATTAACATGAAATCAATATAAACATGATTAAATTATACTAAACTGCGGAAAATATCGATAAAGGTGCGGAATATCCAACCCGACACAGCCCTAACCAGGGTGTCACAAGTCATGAGCGTCTATGAGTCATAATATAAGTCTACTAAATCCAATAACTAGTACAATTGTTTGAAGGAAATAGAAATGACAGGATAATAGAGACACGGGGTTGCGGATGCCAACATCTACCTCGTAGTCTCCGAAACACCACCTGGAACTAAAGGAATCAGCACTCAGGAGCGGAACCTGCGACACCTGAATCTGCACACACGGTGCAGAGAGTAATGTGAGTACTCTGACCCAGTAAGTAACAAATATAAATAATGACTGAAAGCAAGAAAACATGTAAAACACAAGGTATTCTATACTGAAGCAGTAAAATTACTTAATCAGTAAAACAGTGAAGAGTCAAGTAAACCCCCTTTTTCAACAAGTGAAACAAGTAATTGACAGGTATGTAAACAAATAGAAATTCTCCCCTCGGGCACAGTATCAATAATTTCGCCCCTCGGGCAACATCTCAGAACAGACTAGGAGTGTACAGACTCGTGGCATCAAATGGGTACCCCGCTCACTAGGAGTGTATAGACTCGTGGCATCAAATCTAGGCCCTCGGCCTCATATCAATCTCGCCACCTCGCAGCATATATATATCTCAGACCCTCGGCCTCAAATCAGTATCAATGTTCCTCACAATATAGGCCCTCGGCCTTACTCAATACAAAAATCATCACAAGCCCCTCGGGCAATAGTAAAACAGTGCTTTCAGCCCAAACATCATTTCAAATATCATTTAAGTCTTAAAAACTCAAAAAGAATGGCTGAATAGTAAAACCGTGGAATTATTAGTACTGAGTTCATGTAATAAGTCAAAACAGTGAGGAAATAGTAATAAAAATCCCCGAAGGGTTCAAATAGTTGGCACAAACCCCAAATATGGCATTCAGCCCAAGTTGTGATGATATCAAATAAGTTTCAATAAAATACGCGGTAAAATTATCAATCGGGACGGACCAAGTCACAATCCCCAATAGTATACGACCCCACGCTCGTCATCAAGCGTGTGTCTCACCTCAATATAGCACTACGATGTGCAATCCGAGGTTTCAAACCCTCAGAGCATCATTTACAATCATTACTCACCTCGAACCGGCTAAATCTCTATCTCGCGATGCCTTTTCCCCTCGAATCATCCTCCACGCGCGTCGAATCTATCCAAAATTAGAACGAATACGTCACAATATGATAAGGGGATGAAGCCCAAGCAAAAACAATCGAAAAAATACCAAAAATCTCGAAATTAGGAAAACCTGAGCCCTGGGCCCACTTCTCGAGACTCGGAAATTTTTACATCAACGGGTTCCTTAACTCGCCACGAGTTCATACATATGAAAAGTTCCCAAATCCAACCCCAAATGATCCTCCAAATCCCCAATCAAAAGTCCTAAATCCCAAGCCCTAGTTCTTCCATTTTTACCTTAAGTTTCCATGATTTTCTAGGTGGATTTCACAGTAGAATCGAGTTTTAGCTCCGAAATTCTTACCTTAACGAAGTCTCTTGATTTCTCTTTTCAGAATCGCTCAAAAAGCTCTAAGGTCGAAGGCAACAGTGGTGAAATAACCCAAAATCGCGAAATTCCATAACATGTGTGGTCTGCTCGGGCCTACCCGCTTTTGCGGTCAAAAATCCGCTTCTGCGGAATTCACTTAAGGGACAAAAACCGCATCTGCGGTGCACTCGCCGCATCTGCGGCTCCACAGGTGCGGGCCCTTTACCGCATCTGCGGTTCCGGTCATTTCTTCCAAAATTGCTTCCCCAAACCGCAGGTGCAAAAACACCAGAAACAGCAAAATCTGAAGGGGCAATCAACATCAAACTTCTCCGATAACCACTCGAAATCATCCCAAGGCTCCCGGGACCTCTACCAAAAGCACAAATATAACCCAATACCTTATTCAAACTTGTTCTAATCATCAAAACACCCCAAACAACATCAAATCTACCAAATCACATCGAATTCAAGCCTAAGTATCTAAAATCTTTCGAAATATGCTTTTGATCAAAAACACAACCAAACAACATCCGAATGACCTAAAATTTATAAACACATCCCAAATGACATAATAAAGCTACTGCAACTCTCGGAATTCCATTCCGACCCCTATATCAAAATCTCGCCTATCAACCGAAAATCGCCAAAATATCAACTTCGCCAATTCAAGCCTAATTCTACTCCGAACCTCCAAAACCCATTCCGATCATACTCCTAAGTCACAAATAACCTCCCAAAGCTAACCGAACCATTGGAACTCACATCCGAGCCCTCTAACACATAAGTCAACATCTGGTTGACTTTTCCAACTTAAACCTTCTTAAAAGAGACTAAGTATCTCCAACCTTATCAAAATCATTCAGGACTCGACTCGACCAACCCGATACAACAAAACACGGATAACGAAGCATAAAGAAATAGAAACGGGGGAAACGGAGTGGTAACTCATGAGATGACTGGTTGGATCGTCACAAACACTATGTAGTATATCCCTATAATATACTCTAAATTCTTATCGTCGAGGAAAGTAAATCAGCAAATGCATATTACAAGAGGGGTGTAAATAAAAAGGTACAACATACACTTTAATAAGAAAGAGATATCTCTAACATTCCTCAAAGGATGACACTTCTAGAAATCCGGAAATTAGCGACCAAAATTTAGTGAAGAAAATTGTACGGTCCAAAAAAGCGACCAAAGTTGGTCGGTAAAGGAGAGAAAAATATTTTATATTTATTTTAAATAAATTACATACCAAATTTGGTCGGTAAAGTGGTCAACAAGTTGACCGAGCTGGTCAGACTTGTTTAGTCAAAGAAATTACATTACCGACCAACTTTGGTCTGTAATGTGGAAACCAGTTAAAATTTTTTTATAATTATATTATTATTTAAAATGTTTTACAAAATATAAAGAAATCTTATTTAAAATTACCGACCAAAGTTGGTCGGTTAATACTGGGGGAAACATTTACCGACCAACTTTGGTCGCTATACTTTAATTTCTGGAAAATAACCGACCAAAGTTGGTCGGTTATTAGGTCAACATTGGTCAAAATTTAAAATCACTTTTATATTTACTATCTAAATAATATAAATGTGATCCGTTAATACTTTTGTAATACAAGGGATGAATACACTAACATATACTATAACATATATATATATATATATATATATAGGTCAGATGTTTTTTTAATATTCAATGATGCATCTAAGTTAGTTATAAGTCGATGAATCACTTTCCAGACAGATATATTTGATGATAAATTATACTCCCTCCGTTTCAATTTATGTGAACCCATTTGACTGGGCACGAAATTTAAGAAAAGAGAGAAGACTTTGGATCTTTTGGTGTAAAATGAGGCACATATATTTTGTGTGGCTATAAAATATGTGTAAAGGTAATTTGTTTCCAAATAAGGAAAGAAGTCATTATTTTTGGCACGGACTAAGAAGAAATAGGTTCACATAAATTAAAACGAAGGGAGTATATGCTAATTACGATCTTTACAAGTCTATCAATGTGACGACCCGGCCAATCGTCTCATGAGTTAACGGTCTGTTTCTTCCGTTTCTGCTTCTCATTGCTTTGTTTATCGGTATTATGTGCCATCGGGTTTGTTGGCTCGGGTTCGGAGGGGTTTTGGTAAGGTTTGAGACACTTAGTCTCTTTTGAGTAAGCTTAAGTTGGAAAAGTCAATCAGATGTTGACTTATGTGATAAAGGCTCGGATGTGAGTTCTGATGGTTTAGATAGCTTTGGGAGATGATTTGGGACTTAGGAGTGTGATCGGAATGTGTTTTGGAGGTCCGCAGTAGGTTTAGGCTTGAATTGGCAAAATTGGTATTTTGGCATTTTCCGGTTGATAGGTGAGATTTTGATATAGAGGTCGGATTGGAATTTCGAGAGTTGCAATTGGTCCGTTGTGTAATTTCAGATCTGTGTGCAAAATTTCAGGTCATTTGGACGTGGTTTGATAGAATTTTTGATCAAAAAGCAAAATTCAGAAGATTTTGGAACCTTAGGCTTGAATTCAATGTGGATTGATTGATTCGATGTTGTTTGAGCTATTTTAAAGATTGGTATAAGTTTAGATAGTGGTATATGACTTGTTTCTGCATTTGGTTGAGGTCCCGGGGGCCTCGAGGTGATTTCGGATGGTTGGCGGAAGATTTGAATTGGGTTTTCGTAGTTGAAGTTTTAGGTCTGCTGTCATAAAAACATCTGCGGTTGGGAGGCCGCAGGTACGACCCCAGTAGATGCAGAAGCAAGTCGTAGAAGCGGCCAAGGGCCTTGGGGAGCTGTAACCGCAGAAGCGGCTAGGTGAGCGCACATGTTTAAATGCCCAAAGTCGCATCTGCGATAAAATATCCACACCTGCGCTATCGCATGTGTGGATATTTTATCGCAGATGCGACTTTGGGCATTTAAGCGAAAACTGCAGGTGCAGTGGTCAAGAACGCAAACGCGTTAATGGGACCACATTGCGAAAAGCCTGGGCCAAAAAGTATAAAAGGTTTCCTTCGCGATTTTTGAGTTATTCGTCACCATTTTCATGCAGGTTTGAGCTTGAGGGAGCTATTTAAAGAGGGATTTCAAAGGGTTTTCATAGGGTAAGGTTTTTGGACCCTAAACTCGTTTCTATGGTAGTTATTTCACTGATTTGGCTTTAAATTAATTGAAATTAAGGGTTAAAAATTGGGAATTAGGGCTTGAGATTGGAGACCTTTGAGTAAGGGTTTGAGGAGTCAAATTTAGTCGGATTTTGGTACTTTTGATATGGATTAACTCGTGGGAGGATAAGGAGTTTATTGATGTAATTTTTATCGGATTCCAAGACATGGGCTCGGGGGTCGGGTTTTGGTAAATTTCGGGATTTATGTTGAAATTTGATTATTTTTGTATGAGCTTTGTTCTCTTAGCAAATTTTGACGTCGTGATTCTTATTTTGGTTAGATATGGAGCATCTGGAGGCAGATTCGAGGGGCAAAGGCATCGCTAGCTAGAGTCTGGATCGTATTGAAATGAGTAATGATTGTAAATGTTGTCATAAGTGTATGAACCCCCAGATTTCACATTGTTGTGCTATTTTGAGCTGACGCACACGGTAAATGACGAGCGTTGGGTCGTGCACTGTTGGGGATTGTCACTTAGTCTGTCTCGAATACCTGTTTTACTACGTATTGGATTGAAAACTATTTTCTATCATCATGTTTTGGGGTGAATGCCATATTTGGGCCTTGTGCCAATTGTATTGGACCCTTAGGGTATTTTTACTGCTCTTTCCTCACTATTTTGATTTTATATCTATACTGAGTCATACTCTATATACTGTTTTCATAACTCAGCCATGTTTACTCTGTTTTAACACTTTAAATGATATTTTGGGGTGAGCATCATATTTTACTGTGCCCGAGTGGCTTTTAGAGATTTCTGACTGAGTAGGGCTAAGGGCCTGTGTTGTGAGGTTATTATGGGATCGGGCTACACGCCGCAACAGTGTTGTAATGATTTGTGATTATGAGGCTGAGGGCCTGAGTTGTTATGCCACGAGGAGGCTTGAAATGAGGCCGAGAGCCTGTTGATTAAGCCACAAGATGGCTTGATATTGCACTTGGGTCGTAAGGGGCCCCTACCGGAGTCTGTACACCCCCAGTGAGCGTGGGGTCCCAGTGTGAGATGTGATACAGCCCGAGGGGCTGATATTATTCCATGTTATTGCCCGAGGGGCTGATACGAGTAATTGTGAGATAGCATAAGGGGCTGATTCTGTTGGTACTTTGCCTGAGGGGCTGGTTTTATGTGTTTATCTTTTCTCACTGCTTTTCATTCACTCATTTAACTATTAAAAAAGAAGTGTATACTGAACTAAGGAGTTTTTATAAGATTTCACTATTTTATTGCATTGTATAGGTTTTACACTGCATCTTTTTAGATTTTGCTATGTTTTACATGTTTTCTTACCGCTCAACCTTCATTTATTTTTATTACTCACTGAGTTGGCATACTCACATTACTCCCTTTACCATATGTTGTGAGGTTATTATGGGATCGGGCTACACGCCGCAGCAGTGTTGTAATGATTTGTGATTATGAGGCTGAGGGCCTGAGTTGTTATGCCACGAGGAGGCTTGAAATGAGGCCGAGAGCCTGTTGATTAACCCACAAGATGGCTTGATATTGCACTTGGGTCGTAAGGGGCCCCTACCGGAGTCTCTACACCCCCAGTGAGCGTGGGGTCCCAGTGTGAGATGTGATACAGCCCGAGGGGCTGATATTGTTCCATGTTATTGCCCGATGGGCTGATACGAGTAATTGTGAGATAGCATAAGGGGCTGATTCTGTTGGTACTTTGCCTGAGGGGATGGTTTTATGTGTTTATCTTTACTCACTGCTTTTCATTCACTCATTTAACTATTAAAAAAGAAGTGTATACTGAACTAAGGAGTTTTTACAAGATTTCACTATTTTATTGCATTGTATAGGTTTTACACTGCCTCTTTGTAGATTTTGCTATGTTTTACATGTTTTCTTACCGCTCAACCTTCATTTATTTTTATTACTCACTGAGTTGGCATACTCACATTACTCCCTTTACCATATGTGCAGATTCAGGAGCTTTGGGTCCTGCCAGCGAGGGTTGATTGCTTCTAGCAACCTATTCGGAATCTACTAGGTAGCTGATCGGCATTTGTAGCCTAGTGTTTCTCCCTCCTATCTTTATTTTCCCTTGTAATAGACTATGTAGTCCTTTTCCATACTCTTAGACTTATTATAGATGCTATAGGTGACACCCCGATGTCGGACTTTGTTGGTTTCCGCAAATTGTACTATTTCACTTTTATTTTGGTATTATTAGCATGTTAATGACTTAAATTGTGTTATTATAATTGTTTAAAATGAATGGGGGTTTGTGTCGTCTGGCCTTGTTTCACGATAGGAGACATAACGACCGAGTCCGAATTTAGGGTCATGACAAGTTGGTACCAGAGCCTAGGTTACATAGATCTCACGAGTCATGAGCAGGTTTAGTAGAGTCTCGCGGATCAGTATGGAGACATTTGTATTTATCCTTGAGAATCTACACAACCTTTAGGAAACTTCATATTCTTGAAATTCTTGTTGTGCGAATCTATTGATCTTAGTACTAAACTTCTGGTATTCTCTCATAGATGGTGATGACACATACTACCGGTAAGGATGGACGACCACTAGTTAGGGCCATTAGAGGCTGAGGACCTGGTTGAGGTCGCGGTAGGGGCAAGGGTGTAGCCCACTCAGCAGCCAAGGCAGCACCTACAGATCCACCAGCCGCCCTAGTTCAGGATCAGGTCCCAATTGTGGACGCTCCAGTAGCACCAACTCAGGCACCAACTGTACCCATTGTGATTCCGGGTCTTCGGGAGGTCCTACCTCAGATTCTATCAGTATGCACGGGCCTAGCTCAAGTGGTCTCAATTACTACAGCCGCAGCTACTTCTCACGTCGGGGGAGGCACTCAGACTCCCGCCGCTCGCACACCTGAGTTGGTCGTGCAGGGACTTCAAACACTGGGGGCACCTCCAGCCCAGCCGATTGTAGCTTTTCAGGACTATGTAGCTCCTGCTATGCTAGAGGGCGAGCAGCGCAGGTTGGAGAGGTTTGGTAGACTTCAGCCTCTGACTTTCAGTGGTTCAGAGGGTGAGGATGCCGAGGGTTTCTTGGAAAATGTTAGCGGATTCTTCGTACAGCGGGTATTCTAGAGACCAGCAGGGTTGCTTTCACTACTTTTTAGTTTTCAGGAGCTGCCTTCACCTTGTGGGAGGCTTATGAGAGCATAGGCCTGTTGGTGCAGCACCCTTTACTTGGCAGCAATTCTTTGTTCTCTTTTTGGAGAAGTATGTGCCGCAGTCTCGCAGAGAGGAGCTGTGCAGGCTGTTTGAGTGGTTGCGTCAGGGAGATTTGACTGTGACGTAGTATGAGATGAGGTTCTTAGATTTAGCTCGTCATGTAGTTTGGTTGGTTCTGACAGATAGAGAGAGGATCAGGAGGTTCGTCAATGGCCTCACTTATCAGCTTCGTATTCTCATGACCAAGGAGAGGGTGTCTGATGCTACCTTTGAGGAGGTTGTTGACATTTCTCATGTGATTGAGACAGTTCATCGCCAGGAGCAAGAGGCCTTGGGGAGGCCAAGAGGCCTTGGGGATCTGGTAGTTATGGTGGTGCTCCTTCAAGAGGTAAGTTTTAGCATGGCAGAGGCCATCCATTCAGGCATGCTCAACCAGCTCGCCCAGGTTATCGCGGGGCATCATCGGGTCATGGTTCTCATAGTTCTCATTATGGCCAGTAATTACTCAATGCCCTTCCAGCTCAGAGTTCATCCCGTGCTCCATCAGTTCAGGGCTATTCTATGCCAGGTGCATCTGCTAGTCATTCCGGTGCTAGGGGTTCCCTTCTATCCCCGTCTCTAGCACCCGGGAGTTGCTTTGAGTGTGAAGAGTTGGGTCATATGTGAAGGCAATGTCCTCGTCGTCTTAGGGGTTCATCTCAGCAGATGGGTCAGCCATCGACCTTAGTGCCAGTTACTTCACCACCCAGCTAAACAGCTAGGGGTGGAGGTTAGTCAGCTAGGGGTTGCCCCAGAGGGGGAGGTCGATCAGGTGGTGGTCAGGCCCATTTCTACGCACTTCCAGCTAGACCCGATGTTATTGCTTCTGATGCTGTGATCACAGGTATTGTCTTAGTCTGCCATAGAGATGCCTCTATATTATTTGATCCCGGTTCCACTTATTCGTATATGGAACTATACTTTGCTCGTTATTTAGATACGCCCCGTGAGTCTCTTGTTTCATTTGTTCGTGTATCTACTCCGGAGGGCAATACTGTTGTAGGCCGTATGTATCGGTCTTGTATGGTAACTATTAGGGGTCTAGAGATCTGAGTGGATCTATTGTTGTTATGTACGGTAGACTTCAAAGTTGTATTGGGCATGGATTGGCTATCTCCGTGTCATGCTATTTTGGATTGTCATGCTAAGATAGTGACTTTGGCAATACCGGGTGTGCCATGGATTGAGTGGCGAGGTTCGACTGATTATGTTCCCAGTAGGGTAATTTAATTCTTGAAAGCCCAACGTATGGTTGTGAAGGGTTGTCTTTCGTATTTAGCCTTTGTGAGGGATATCAGTATAGAGACTCCTAGTATTGATTCGTTCCTATTGTGAGGGATTTTCCCGATGTGTTTCCTGCAGACCTGCCCGGCATGCCACCGGATAGGGATATTGATTTCGGTATTGATATGGTGCCGGGCACTCAGACCATTTCTATTCCACCGTATCGTATGGCACCAATGGAGTTGAAGGAGTTAAAGGAGCAGCTTCATGAACTCCTCAATAAGGGGTTTATTCGGCCTAGTATGTCGCCTTGGAGTGCGCTTGTTCTATTTGTGAAGAAGAAGGATGGCACGATGAGAATGTGCATTGATTACAGGCAGTTGAACAAAGTAACAATCAAGGACAAGTATCATTTGCCTCGTATCGATTATTGGTTTGACCAACTTCAGAAAGCGAGGGTGTTCTCCAAGATTGATCTCCGTTCAGGTTACAACTTGTTGAAGATCAGGGATTCTGATATTCTTAAGATGTCTTTCAGGACCCGATATGATCATTATGAGTTCTTAGTGCTGTCATTTGGGCTGACCAATGCCCCAACATCATTCGTGCATTTTATGAACAGCGTGTTTCGGCCGTATCTCGACTCATTTGTTATAGTTTTCATTGATGATATCCTGGTGTACTCGCGTAGTCAAGAGGAGCACACAGGAGCATTTGAGAGTTGTATTGCAGAGATTGAGGGAGGATAAGCTTTATGCAAAGTTCTCTAAGTATGAGTTTTGGCTCAGTTCAGTGGCTTTCTTGGGGCACGTGGTATCCAGTGAGGGTATTCAGGTTGATTTGTAGAAGATAGAGGCAGTTCAGAGTTGGCCCAGACCGTCCTTAGCCACAGAGATTTGCAGTTTTCTTGGTTTGGCAAGTTATTACCGTCGGTTTGTTAAGGGATTTTCATCTATCGCATCGCCCTTGATGAAGTGACTCAGAAGGGTGCTCCATTCATGTGGTCAGATAAATGTGAGGAGAGCTCTCAGAAGCTCAAGACTGCCTTGACCAGAGCTCCAGTGTTAGTTTTGCCATCAACTTCAGGTTCTTATACAGTGTATTGTGATGCATCGAGAGTTGGTATTGGGTGTGTATTGATGCAGGAGGGTAGAGTTATTGCTTATGCTTCTCGTTAGTTGAAGCCCCATGAGAAGAACTGCCATGTTCATGATGTGGAGTTGGCTGCCATTTGAAGATTTGGAGACATTATTTGTATGGTGTGTCTTGTGAGGTGTTTACTGATCATCTCGACCTTTCGGGCTCTTTTAGGGATTGATAGACTTGTGAAAATCCTAATTAGTATATATAATTTATCATCAAATATATCTTTTTGCAAACTGATTCATCGACTTATAACGTACTCAGATGCATTGTTTAATATTAAAAACAAAACGTCAGACCTATATCTATTTATAGTAAAAAACACATCTCGGCCTATATCGATTAATCTATGTCATGTGTTATTAGTGATGAATGAATGTAATCCATTAACTCTGTTATAATACAACTAATGAATACAATAACATATACTATAACATGCTATATATGTAGTTAAAGTATTACAATGAAGTGGATGTATGTGTGTGTGTGTGAAAATATATACACTTTGATAGCCGTATATATATATAACAACATGAAGCGCTAGAAACACAAGATCGGGTTCTTTTAGGGATTAATAGACTTGTAAATTGGTTTATCAACTTATATCTTATTTAGATGCATCGATGAATATTAAAAACAAAAGGTTTTGACCTATATCGATTAATATAAAAAAATGTCTTGACCCAAAATAGAATAATATTATATTGGTTTATCAATTGATTAATTATTCTTACGTATGTAGTAATGTATAAGATTGATCATCAATTACAATATAGTTTATTTGTGTGTGTGAAATTACTCATACACTTAAATATAACTTAAACATTTACTTGCATAGGTGCTATTATAATCTATTAAAAGTAATTATCTAGTCAATATAATTTTTGTAAAGATTATGCTTATAGTTTATAATTATTTAAAATAATTGTAGTTAAATAAAATAAATTTTTATAGTACATATGACATTTTTATAGTTTATAATAATTTTTTACAGCTTATTGTTAAAAAATAAAAACGAAAAAAAAAAGAATTTTTTTTAAAAAACCAACAAAACTTGGTCGGTATTTGGTCGAACGGTCAACACTTAATGTACCAACCAAATTAGTGACCAACGTTGGTCGGTAATTCTGAAATCCCATTCCCCACACCGTGTTGCCACCGCTCGTCGCCATCGCCGGGTCTGGAGTTGTCGCTGCCACTGCTTTTAGGACTGCTGCCCTTCTCCTTCTCCACCTAAAAATTCTAGGTTTGAATTACAACCCATTTCTTTGTTATTTCTATTTATTGTTTCAATTAGTTGAACATTGTATTTTATTGTTTCAATTAGTGTTTCAATTCTTTGAACATTATATTTTGTTTAGGACTAGGGTTTAGGTCTTGTTTTAATTAGTTTTGTTTATTAATTTATTAACTAATTAGTTTAGTTAGTCTTGAATAGTTTAGTAAGATTGGAATTATACTTTGTATACTCTTGAATAGTTTAGTTAGAATGTAGGGTTTAGGATTTGTAGTTGAACTTTTAGTTTATGAATTTGGCCTTTTGGATATAAATTGAATTTAATTTTTAGTTTATGAATTAGACCTTTTGGATATGAATCGAATTTTTAGTTTACGAATTAAACTTTTTGGATATGAATTGAACTTTTAGTTTATGAATTGAACGTTTAGTTTATGAATTGAACTTTTAGTTTATAAATTGAAATTTTAGGATATGAAGTGAACATTTAGGATTTGTAGTTGAACTTTTAGTTTATGAATTGAACCTTTAGTTTATAAATAGAAATTTTAGGATATGAATTGAACTTTTAGGATATGAATTGGACTTTTAGTTTATGAATTGAAGTTTTAGTTTATAAATTGAAATTTTGGAATATGAATTGAACTTTTATAAATTGGACATTTTAGTATATGAATTGGAACTTTTAGGATATGAATTAACTAAAAAAAGATCATGATATGAATTAACGAAATTAATTAGTTCTTGTTTTATTTGTATATATGGAATATCGTACTTGGATGTACAATATGAATTATCCTAATCGGCAGGATTGTGGGAGAATTTTGTAGAAGGGGTTGATGACTTTATTAGACATGCAATATCATTTCCACCATACCAAACCGAAGGAGTAATTAGGTGCCCTTGTGTCAGGTGTGACTGTATTAAGTTTGAAAAACCGGAGGTACTTAAGCTTCATCTATATAGGAAGGGGTTTATAGAGAATTACTTTGTGTGGACTAATCATGGAGAGATCGATGGTAGCCGTGGAATATTTCATAACATGGTTGTTGGTGAAAGTAGTAGGTCGATGGAGAATACAAATCGTGATTCTAGAATTCATGATATGGTTACGGATGCTTTTGGGATGCACTTCGGGGGTGAGCCTAATAAAAATTTTGAACAAACTCCTAATGATGACGCAAAATATTTTTATGAACAGTTAGAGGAAGCTAGTCGTCCACTACGTAAAGGAAGTCCACACTCCGAGCTGTCTGTTGCAGTTAAATTACTAAGAATAAAATCTCATTGGAATATTTCTCAAGCAGCCATGGAATCTTTCATTGACCTTATGAGTGAATTTGTTGACCCTAATATCAAGTTACGTGGTGATTTCTATAAGGCAAAGAGATTGGTTTCTAAGTTAGGACTTTCATCAATGAGAATTGATTGTTGTGAAGATGGTTGCATGTTATATTATAAAGATGATGAAACTTTAATTAGTTGTAAATTTTGTGAAAAACCTTGTTTCAAGAGGCTTTCCAGCGAGAATATGGTCGCTATCAAGGCGATGCATTATTTACCTCTTATACCTAAGTTAAAGAGGTTATATCTGTCGATGAGTTCTGCTCCTTATATAAGATGACACTTTGAAAATAGAAGACCACCTGGTGTTATGTGTCATCCTTCAGATGGGGAAGCTTGAAAGCACTTTGATAGGACATAACCAGATTTTTCTAGTGCGCCAAGGAACATTCGATTAGGTTTGTGTGCGGATGGCTTCACGCTTTTTCTGTATCTGCGACACCATATTCATGTTGGCCTGTCTTTCTTACACCTTATAATATACCACCCGAGTTGCGCATTGCTAGTCCATATATATTCATAAATTGTATTATCCCCGATCCACGGAATTCAAAAAGTTTGATTGATGTATATTTGCAACCTTTGATTGATGAACTAAACCAATTGTGGTGTGATGGTGTTGAAACATATAACATATCAACCAAGAAGAATTTCAATTTGTGTTCTAATTTAATGTGGACTACTAGCGATTTTCCTATGTATGGAATGTTATCTGGGTGGATTACTGCTTGCACATCTGAGAAGGGAGGCTTCTTGCACATTGGAGGTGCGATTAGCCTAGGGACAATAAAAAGAAGATTGGTACATAATTGCTTAAATTATTTTAATTTTCAAACTATATCTATTATGTTTATTAACTAAATTAATTTGTTTTTAGGAAAAGAAGTTGGGGCGTCCAATGAACCATGATGAGCTATTCAAGGAGACGCGTATTGTAAAGAAGAAGAAAGAGAAAGATCAAGAAAGGTGGGTCGAGGACCGGGCCTCGATTGTATATGTAAGCTTTCACTTTTCTTTAAGTATTTTAATTTACTTTTATATAAATTTTGAAATACTAATTCAATTTAAATTTTCATATAGGGTCGCTACCAAACTAACGTGGAGGAATTCATCCGCACCCAGCCAGCTAGTGAATCGGGCGAGCCAGCCCAACCTTCGGACGAGGATGCTCAAAGAATAAGGATGGAGTCTACTGGCGGTCCAAAATGGAGGAAGGTATATGGACTTCCTACTAAGAAATTTCATCGCTATAAGTGTAGAATGCAAAGAATAGGGACTTCCTCGCAAGGCGAGCAACATGATAGGGAGAGCCTCTCCACTATGCGGGAGACTGTGACAAAGCTCACATTCGAGCAAGAAGCGACCAAGGAATGAGAAAGGGTTAGAGATGCTCAGTTCCTTGGCATGCAAGCTCAGATCAGAACTCTCTTATATACTGGAGCTTTTTCATTGCCCCGGTCTCATGAGTCATCGCTTGAGGCTCGACTTGAACATGAGCATTACTTCCGTCCTCCCTGTGACCGTTCCTCCCGTTCTCCAAGTGATGGTTGTGACGACCTGGCCGGTCGTATTAAGAATTAATGTCTCAATCCCCTATTAACTGCTTTACCCAAGTTTATTTCTGCTAATGTGATTTGTCGGGATGCTCGGTTTTGCGTTTTGAGGAGTTTTGGGACACTTAGTCCCTAAATGAGAGCTTAAGTGTTAGAAAGTTGACTGAAGTCGGAATAGTGGGGAGACAGCCTCGGAATGGAAATATGACGGTTCTGTTAGCTCCGTTAGGTGAATTTGGGGATGGGAGCGTATTCAGAATGTGTTTTGGAGGTCCGTAACTAATTTACGCTTAAAATGCCGAAGTTTGAATTTTTGAAGTTTCCGGTCCGATAGTGAGATTTTGATCCGAGGGTCGGAATGGAATTCCGGAAGTTTCAGTAGCTCTATCATCTCATTTGGGATGTGTGTGCAAAATTTCAGGTCATTCAAACGAGATTTTATACAGATTTTGATCGAAAGTATAATTTAAGAGTTCTTGGAGTTCTTAGGCCTGAATCCTATGTTAAATTGGTGATTTGATGTTGTTGTAAGCGTTACGAAGTTTTGAGAAAGTTTGAACGATGTCATGAGATGTGTTGGTACAATTTGTTTGAAGTTCTGGAGGTTCCGGGTAGGTTCCGGGATGTTTTAGCGCAAAAATCATAGTTGTAGCAGGTCTACAGGGGTTGCAGGCCCCAGAATTCACCCATGCGGTCCGCACAAAAATAGGTGCGCCCGCGGTAAGGGCTGTGCGGCCCACACAAAGACGGAATGCGGCCGCATGAAGACTGGCGCAGAGCACACAAAGTTATGGTGCGGCCGCATGAATGGGTTTGGCAGCTTCTCTGAACTTCACTGACGCGGACCGCGTGACCATAGCGTGCGGCCGCATGGAGAGGGACGCGGGCCGCATGAAGTGGGACGCTGCCGCATGAGTTTGACCTGAAGGGTACTCTATATAAATATGAGGTTTTGTGTTTTATTTAATATTTTGACCTAGAGAGCTCGGATTTTGGCAATTTTTCGAAGGTTTTTCAAGAAATTCATCGGGGTAAGAAAATTCGTGATTTGAGAGGGAATTTGGGAAGAAAATTTTGAAACCTTTCAAAAATGTAAAAGGATGATTTAAAGGACCAAATAGTTTCGGAAATATATAATTTTCGGGGAATATAAATTTTTACCGATTTTGTGACGTGGGTCCGAGGGGCGTTTTGGTCATTTTCCATAATTTCGCGTATTAGATTTGAATTAAAACATAGGATCATTTGTTTGAGATGATATTTACGATATGCAATTGAATTGATTAGATTTGGGCCATTTGGAGTCGGATACTCGTGGCAAAAGCGTCGTTTTTAGTTGATTTTGAGCCGGTTCTAGGTAAGTGGCTGGTCTAACCTTGTGTGGGGGACATTTCCCCTTAGGATGTGCTATATTTGATAATTGAAATGCCCTGTACGTGAGGTGACGAGCGCGTACTTGAGCTAATCGTTGAAAATCCGATTTTTCCTTAAGTATTTCAATTGAGTTCTTTTTCTTGTTTTATTCTACTTGTGAATTTAGCATGTTGCTAGTCTAGAAAGGCATGTTTAGTTGACTTAACTGCCTCTTTGCTTAAATTGCCTGAATTGCATTACGTGAAGCATGTTAGGCTAGAAGTAAATGTTTACTTGGTACGAAATTAGCGTTTAATTTAATATTCTTGTGTTGCTGCTCTGTGTTTTAAATTGGGACTACGGGTTAGATTCCCGGGAGATTCCCCCTGCACATTTACTTTGGGACTACGGGTTAGATTCCCGGGAGATTCCCCCTGCATATTTACTTTGGGACTACGGGTTAGATTCCCGGGAGATTCCCCCTGCACATTTACTTTGGGACTACGGGTTAGATTCCCGGGAGATCCCCCGCACATATATTGAGGATACTAAGAGATCCTTGGGATACTTAGAGATCCCCGGTTACTTTTCTTATGGTTTGCTTTCATCATTGTTTCCGTTATTGGACTGCTTATCTTATCCTTCCATCTTTATATTTTATATAACCTCAGTAGGGCCCTGACCTTCCTCGTCACTACCCAACCGAGGTTAGGCTTGTCACATACTGAGTACCGCTGTGGTGTACTCACGCCTCTTCTGCGCATGTTTTTCATGTGCAGATCCAGTTACCTCTACTCAGGCGCACTATCAGTGAGGCAGGAGGACTACGGAGACTTCAAGGTAGATCTGTTGCGTCCGCACACCGACGAGTTTCGATCTTTATTCTATCTTTAGTATTTAGTTCTCTTTCCTTCCGTTTGTTAGATATTATGGAGTTTGGAGCCTCACTATACATTTCTGTAGCCTGTATTTTCCCGTGAGTTTCCGGGTTTTGGGATTGTTTTAGTCTTGAGATATTGAGTCGTATATGCCGAGCGGCATTCAGTACAATTTCCTTTTTAGATAATTAAATATGGTATTCTATTTTTCTGCAATTATTATGTTTCCGCAAGTGTTAGGCTTACCTGGTCACGGAGACTAGGTGTCGTCATGACATGTCCATGGTTGGTGAACTAGGGTCGTGACAAGTTGGTATTATAGCTCTAGGTTCATAGGAGTCACGGAACACAGGCTGGTTTATTAGAGTCTCGCTAATCCGTACGGAGACATCTGTACTTATCTACGAGAGGCTATGTAACTATTTAGGATAATTCTTCACTTCATTGATCTCCTTGTCGTGCGATATTTTTGACATCAATTCTAAACTTATGTGTTCTATTCTCTCACAGATGGTGAGGACACGTACTACTCGGGACGATCAGGCACTCGCACCCACTCCTGCAGCCATCTGATGCAGGGGTCGGGGCAGAGGCCGTGGACGCGCGCGGGGTTCTTTCAGAGGTTAGTCTAGCAGACCTGGCCCTAGCCAGTCACAGCCACCATGTCCTCCCAGAGCTTGTTTAGAGTGTGGTGACACATGCTACTTGGTGAGGGAGTGCCCTAGACTTGGGAGGGGTGCACCTCCACAGACTTCTCAGCCACAGCGTGCCCCGCAGAGTTCTCAGGCTATAGTTACAGCTCCAGTTGCTACCCCACCTACTCAGCCAGCTAGAGGTGGAGGTCGGGGAGGTAGAGGTCTCCCTAGAGGGGGAGGCCAGGCCAGATATTATGCCATTCCTGCTCGTACCGAGGTTGTTGCCTCCAATTCTGTCATCACAGGTATTATACTGGTTTGTCACAGAGATGCATCGGTTCTATTCGATCCAGGCTCCACTTATTCTTATGTGTCTTCTTATTTTGCTCCGTATTTGGGTGTATCCCGAGATTCGTTGAGTTATCCTATTTATGTTTCTACTCCTGTGGGAGATTCTCTTGTTGTGGACCGCATTTATCGGTTGTGTTTGGTTACTATTCGTGGTTTTGAGACCAGAGCCAATTGAACAAAGTTACAGTTAAGAACCGTTATCGTTTGCCTCGTATTGATGATCTGTTTGACAAGCTTCAGGCGCACGGGTGTTTTCTAAGATTGATTTGCACTCAGGTTACCATCAGTTGAAGATTCGGGAACCAGATATCACGAAGACTGCTTTCAAGACTCGGTATGGCCATTACGAGTTCCTTTTTATGTCATTTGGGCTGACCAACGCCCCAGCAGCCTTTATGCATTTGATGCACAGTGTGTTCCGGCCATATCTTGACTCGTTCGTCATTATCTTTATTGATGATATTCTGGTGTATTCCCGGAGTCGGGAAGATCATGAGCAGCACCGGGGAACTGTGCTTCAAACTCTAAGAGAGAAGAAGTTATATGTTAAGTTCTCGAAATGTGAGTTTTGGTTGGATTCAGTGGCATTCTTAGGCCACGTGATATCGAGTGAAGGTATTCAGGTGGATCTGAAGAAGATAGAGGTCGTGCAGAGTTGGCCCAGACCATCCTCAGCTACTGAGATCCGCAATTTCCTTGGTTTGGCTGGCTAATACCGTCATTTTGTGGAGGGGTTTTCATCGATTGCAACCCCTATGACCAGGTTGACCCAGAAGTGTGCTCCATTTTAGTGGACGGAGGAGTATGAGGCTAGCTTTCAAAAGCTCAAGACAGCCTTGACCATAGCCCCAATTTTGATACTGCCTACAGGTTTGGGGTCTTATACAGTCTATTGTGATGCCTCGAGGGTTGGCCTCAGAGCGGTGTTGATGCAGGATGGTAGGGTGATTTCCTACGCGTCCAGACAGTTGAAGATACATGAGAAGAACTACCCTGTTCACAACCTTGAGTTAGCTGCCATTGTTCACGCCCTGAAGATTTGGCGCCATTACTTATACGGTGTGCCTTGTGAGATTTATACTGACCATCGGAGCTTGCAGCACTTGTTCAAGCAAAAGGATCTAAATTTGCGCCAGATGAGGTGGTTAGAGTTGCTGAAGGACTATGACATCACTATCTTGTATCACCCGGGCAAGGCCAATGTGGTGGTCGATGCTTTGAGTTGCCGGGCGGAGAGCTTGGGGATTTTGGCATATCTACCAGCATTAGAGAGGCCTATGGCAATGGATGTTCAGGCCTTAGCTAGCCAATTTGTGAGATTGGACCTTTCGAAGCCCAGTCGAGTCCTAGCTTGTGCGGTTTCTCGATCTTCCTTGTTTGACCGTATCAAGGAGCGGCAGTATGATGACCCTCATTTGCTTCTCCTCAAGGACAAGGTTCAGCACGGTGATGCCAAAGATGTGACTATTGGTGATGATGGGGTATTGAGGATGCAGGGTTGGGTCTGTGTACCCAATGTTGATGGTATTCGGGAGTTGATATTGGAGGAGTCTCATAGGTCGCGGTATTCTATTCATCTAGGTGCCGCGAAGATGTAGCATGATTTGAGGCAGCACCATTGGTGGAGGTGGATGAAGAAGGATATAGTTGGATTTGTAGCTCGGTGCCTCAATTGTCAGCAGGTGAAGTGTGAGCACCAGAGACCAGGTAGGTTACTTCAACAGATAGAGATTCCGGAGTGGAAGTGAGAGTGGATCACCATGGATTTTTTAGTTGGGCTACCACGGACTTTGAGAAAGTTCGATGCTATTTGGGTGATTGTGGATCGACTGACCAAGTCCGCTCACTTTATTCCTGTGTGTACTACTTATTCCTCAGAGCGGTTGGCGGAGATCTATATTCAGGAGATTGTTCATCTGCATGGCATCCCGGTTTCCATCATTTCAGATAGAGGTACTCAGTTCGCATCACGGTTCTGGAGGGCAGTTCAGCATGAGTTAGGTACTCGGGTAGAGTTGAGTACAACATTTCACCCTCAGACGGACGGACAGTCCGAGCGCACTATTCAGATTCTTGAGGATATGCTCCGCGCGTGTGTGATTGAGTTTGGAGGGTCTTGGGATCAGTTCTTTCCATTGGCGGAGTTTGCATACAACAACAGCTATCAGTCCAGTATTCAGATGGCACAGTATGAGGCTTTATGTGGGAGACGGTGTAGATCTTCGGTGGGTTGGTTTGAGCCGGGCGAGGCTAGATTATTGGGCACGGACTTAGTTCAGGGTTCCTTGGAAAAGGTTAAGGTGATTCAAGACAGACTCCGTACAGCCCAGTCCAGATAGAAGAGTTACGCGTACCGGAAAGTTTGTGATGTTTCCTATATGGTTGGTGAGCGGGTTTTGCTTCGGGTTTCGCCTATGAAGGGAGTTATGAGATTTGGGAAGAAATGGAAGTTGAGTCTGAGGTTTATTGGCCCTTTTGAGATATTGAGGCGAGTTGGGGGGGTTGCTTATGAGCTTGCCTTACCTCCCAGCTTGGCAGGAGTGCATCCAGTATTTCATGTATCGATGCTCCGGAGGTATCACGGTGACCCGTCGCACGTGTTGGATTTCAGTTCAGTCCGGCTGGACAAGGATCTATCCTATGTTGAGGAGCCAGTGGCAATATTGGACAGGCAAGTTAGAAAGCTTAGGTCAAAGAACATTTCTTCGGTAAAGGTTCAGTGGCGGGGCCAGCCGGTCAGGGAGGCGACCTGGGAGACCGAGCAGGATATGTGCAACCATTACCCCCATCTTTTCACTACTTCAGGTATGTCTCTATGCTCGTTCGAGGACAAACGAATGTTTAAGTGTAGGAGGATGTGACGAACCGGTCAGTCGTCTTAAGAATTAATGCCCCGATCCCCTATTAACTAATTTCCCCAAGTTTATTTCTGCTAATGTGATTTGCCGGGATGCTCGGTTTTGAGTTTTGAGGAGTTTTGGGACACTTAGTTCCTAAATGAGAGCTTAAGTGTTAGAAAGTTGACCGAAGTCAGAACAGTGGGGAGACAGCCTCGGAATGGAAATCCGACAGTTCCGTTAGCTCTGTTAGGTGAATTTGGGGCTGGGAGCGTGTTCAGAATGTGTTTTGGAGGTCCGTAGCTAATTTACGGTTGCAATGCCGAAGTTTGAATTTTTGAAGTTTCCGGTCCGATAGTGAGATTTTGATCTGAGGGTCGGAATGGAATTTCGGAAGTTTCAGTAGCTCTGTCATGTCATTTGGGATGTGTGTGCAAAATTTCAGCTCATTCGGACGAGATTTGATACAGTTTTTGATCGAAAGCATAATTTAAGAGCTCTTGGAGTTCTTAGGCCTGAATCCAATCTTAAATTGGTGATTTGATGTTGTTGTGAGCGTTCCTAAGTTTTTAGCAAGTTTGAACGATGTCATGAGATGTGTTGGTGCAATTGGTTTGAAGTTCCGGGGGATCCGGGTAGGTTCCGGGATGTTTTAGTGCAAAAATCATAGCTGTAGCAGCTATACAGGGGTTGCAGGCCCCAGAATTCACCCATGCGGTCCGCACAAAAATAGGTGTGCCTGCGGTGAGTGCTGTGCGGCCCGCACAAAGACGAAATGCGGCCACATGAAGACTGGCGCGGACCGCACAAAGTTGTGGTGCGGCCGCATGAATGGGTTTGACAGCTTCTCTGAACTTCACTGACGCGGACCGCTTGACCATAGTGTGCGGCCGCATGGAGAGGGACGCAGGCCGCGTGAAGTGGGACACGGCCGCATGAGTTTGACCTGAAGGATACTCTATATAAATACGAGGTTTGGGGTTTTATTTAATATTTTGACCTAGAGAGCTCGGATTTGGGCAATTTTTCGAAGGTTTTTCAAGAAATTCATCGGGGTAAGTGATTTTAACTCAGATTTGGCTAGAATACATGAATCTAACACTGAATTCATCATTTATTTCGTGATTTGAGAGGGAATTTGGGAAGATAAAATTGTGAAACCTTTTTAAAATGGAAAATGATGATTTAAAGGACCAAATAGTGTCAGAATTGTATAATTTTCGTATGGTTAGACTCGTGAGAGTGCCAGGTTTCTGGGAATATAAATTTTTACCGATTCCGAGATGTGCGCCCGAGGGGCGTTTTGGTCATTTTCCACAATTTCGCGTATTAGCTTTGAATTTAAACATAGGATCATTTGTTTGAGATGATATTTACGATATGCATAGGATCAGAGCGGTTGGCGGAGATCTATATTCGGGAGATTGTTCATCTGCATGGTATCCCGGTTTCCATCATTTCAGATAGAGGTACTCAGTTCACATCACGGTTCAGGAGGGCAGTTCAGCATGAGTTAGGTACTCGGGTAGAGTTGAGTACAGCATTTCACCCTCAGACGGACGGACAGTCCGAGCGCACTATTCAGATTCTTGAGGATATGCTCCGCGCGTGTGTGATTGAGTTTGGAGGGTCTTGGGATCAGTTCTTTCCATTGGCAGAGTTTGCTTACAACAACAACTATCAGTCCAGTATTCAGTTGGCACCGTATGAGGCTTTATGTGGGAGACGGTGCAGATCTTCGGTGGGTTGGTTTGAGGTGGGCGAGGCTAGATTATTGGGCACGGACTTAGTTCAGGGTGCCTTGGAAAAGGTTAAGGTGATTCAAGACAAACTCCGTACAGCCCAGTCCAGACAGAAGAGTTACGCGGATCGGAAAGTTCGTGATGTTTCCTATATGGTTGGTGAGCGGGTTTTGCTTCGGGTTTCGCCTATGAAGGGCGTTATGAGATTTGGGAAGAAATGGAAGTTGAGTCTGAGGTTTATTGGCCCTTTTGAGATATTGAGGCGAGTTGGGGAGGTTGCTTATGAGCTTGCCTTACCTCCCATCTAGGCAGGAGTGCATCCAGTATTTCATGTATCGATGCTCCGGAGGTATCACGGTGACCCGTCGCACGTGTTGGATTTTAGTTCAGTCCGGCTGGACAAGGATCTATGCTATGTTGAGGAGCTAGTGGCAATATTGGACAGGCAAGTTAGAAAGTTGAGGTCAAAGAACATTTCTTCGGTAAAGGTTTAGTGGCGGGGCCAGCCGTTCGACGAGGTGACTTGGGAGACCGAGCAGGATATGCACAGCCATTACCCCCTTCTTTTCAGTACTTCAGGTATGTATCTATGCTCGTTCGAGGACGAAGGAATGTTTAAGTGTAGGAGGATGTGACGACCCGGCCGGTCATCTTAAGAATTAATGCCCTGATCCCCTATTAACTGCTTTCCCCAAGTTTATTTATGCTAATGTGATTTGCCGGGATGCTCGGTTTTGAGTTTTGAGGAGTTGTGGGACACTTAGTCCCTAAATGAGAGCTTAAGTGTTAGAAAGTTGACCGAAGTCGGAACAGTAGGGAGACTACCTCGGAATGGAAATCTGACGGTTCCGTTAGCTCCGTTAGGTGAATTTGGGGCTGGGAGCGTGTTAGGAATGTGTTTTGGAGGTCCGTAGCTAATTTATGCTTGAAATGCCGAAGTTTGAATTTTTGAAGTTTCCGGTCCGATAGTGAGATTTTGATCCGAGGGTCGGAATGGAATTCCGGAAATTTCAGTAGCTCCGTCATGTCATTTGGGATGTGTGTGCAAAATTTCAGGTCATTCGAACGAGATTTGATATAGTTTTTGACCGAAAGCATAATTTAAGAGTTCTTGGAGTTCTTAGGCCTGAATCCTATGTTAAATTGGTGATTTGATGTTGTTGTGAGCGTTCCGAAGTTTTGAGCAAGTTTGAACGATGTCATGAGATGTGTTGGTACAATTGGTTTGAAGTTCCGGGGGTTTCGGGATGTTTTAGTGCAAAAATTATAGCTGTAGCAGGTCTACAGGGGTTGCAAGCCCCAGAATTCACCCATGCGGTCCGCACAAAAATAGGTGTGTCCGCGGTGAGTGTTGTGCGGCCCGCACAAAGACGGAATGCGGCAGCATGAAGACTGGCGTGGACCGCATAAAGTTGTGGTGCGGCCGCATGAATGGGTTTGGCAGCTTCTCTGAACTTCACTAACGCGGACCGCGTGACCATAGCGTGCGGCCGCATGGAGAGGTACGCGGGCCGCATGAAGTGGGACGCGGCCGCATGAGTCTATATAAATACGAGGTTTTGGGTTTTATTTAATATTTTGACCTAGAGAGCTCGGATTTTGGTGATTTTTCGAAGGTTATTCAAGAAATATATCGGGGTAAGTGATTTTAACTCAAATTTGGCTAGAATACATGAATCTAACACTGAATTCATCTTTTAATTCGTGATTTGAGAGGGAATTTGGGAAGAAAATTGTGAAACCTTTCAAAAATGTAAAATTATGATTTAAAGGACCAAATAGTGTCAGAATTGTATAATTTTTGTATGGTTAGACTCGTGAGAGTACGAGGTTTCTAGGAATATAAATTTTTACCGATTCCGAGATGTGGACCCGAGGGGAGTTTTGGTCATTTTCCATAATTTCGCGTATTAGCTTTGAATTAAAACATATGATCATTTGTTTGAGATGATAATTACGATATGCAATTGAATTGATTAGATTTGGGCCATTTGGAGTCGGATACTCATGGCAAAGCGTCGTTTCTAGTTGATTTTGAGCCGGTTCGAGGTAAGTGGCTTGTCTAACCTTGTGTGGGGGACCTTTCCCCTTAGGATGTGCTATATTTGATAATTGAAATGCCCTGTACGTGAGGTGACAAGCGTGTACTTGAGCTAATTGTTGAAAATCCTGTTTTTCCTTAAGTATTTCAATTGAGTTCTTTTTCTTGTTTTATTATACATGTGAATTTAGCATGTTGCTAGTCTAGAAAGGCATGTTTAGTTGACTTAACTGCCTATTTGCTTAAATTGCCTGAATTGCATTACGTGAAGCATGTTAGGCTAGAAGTAAATGTTTACTTGGTATGAAATTAGCGTTTAATTTAATATTCTTGTGTTGTTGCTCTGTGTTTTAAATTGAGACTACGGGTTAGATTCCCGGGAGATTCCCCCTGCACATTTACTTTGGGACTACGGGTTAGATTCCCCATGCACATTTACTTTGGGACTACGGGTTAGATTCCCGGGAGATCCCCCGCACATATATTGAGGATACTAAGAGATCCTCGGGATATTTAGAGATCCCCGGTTACTTTCCTTATGGTTGCTTTCATCATTGTTTTCGTTATTGCACTGCTTATCTTATCCTGCCATCTTTATATTTTATATAAGCTCAGTAGGGCCCTGACCTTCCTCGTCACTACCAACCGAGGTTAGGCTTGACACTTACTGAGTACCGCTGTGGTGTACTCACGCCTCTTCTGCGCATGTTTTTCATGTGCAGATCCAGGTACCTCTACTCATGCGCAGGCGCACTATCAGTGAGGCTAGAGGACTACAGAGACTTCGAGGTAGATCTGCTGCGTCCGCAGACCGACGAGTCTCCCTCTTTATTCTATCTTTAGTATTTAGTTCTATTTCCTTCCATTTGTTAGATATTCTGGAGTTTGGAGCCTCACTATAAATTTCTTTAGCCTGTGTTTTCCCGTGAGTTTCCGGGTTTTGGGATTGTTTTAATCTTGAGATATTGAGTCGTATATGCCGAGTGGCATTCAGTACAATTTCCTTTTTAGATAATTAAATATGGTATTCTATTTTTTTGCAATTATTATGTTTCCGCAAGTGTTAGGCTTACCTAGTCACGGAGACTAGGTGCCGTCATGACATGTTCACGGTTGGTGAACTAGGGTCGTGACAATGGTTCCTCCCGTCCTCCCCGTGGTTGTTCTTCCTATCCTCCACAAGACCCTTCTCGACACCATCTTTTAGATGAAAGTTCATCAGACGGTGATGATGATGTTGTACAAAACACTACTTGAATTTTAGATACTTTGAACTAGACAAATAGAACGGGTTTTGAACTAGTTGTTATAAGTTTTAACTTGGTTTTGGACTTTTTAGTTCTATTGAACTTTAATTTGTTAGTTTAATGTATTATTAAATTGTGGTGTTGTTGTTGTTCCTGTTGTTGTTGTTGTTGTTGTTGTTGATGATGATGATGATGATGATGATGATGTTGTTGTTGTTGTTGTTGTATTGTTGTTGTTGTTTGGGGATTTTGGTATGCTAGAAGGTGGTGTAGCTGTCAAAACAGACATTTTATGCCAAAATTAAAACCCAAAAAACTGACCAAAGTTGGTCGGTTCCTAATTAAAAAATAATTCTGTTGATTAGCGGCCAACCTTGGCCGCTTAAGTTTAAAAAAAAAATAAAAATTAAAAATTACCAACCAAAGTTGGTCAGTTATTGAACAAGGATTACCTAGATTTCAACTTTACCGACCAACTTTGGTCGGTAATTTTTAAATTTTAATAATTAATAGCATAACGTAATTTAAACATACCGACCAACTTTGGTCAGTAAAATTAAATTATTAAAATATATTACCGACCAAAGTTGATTTGTATGTGCTTTAAATTGCACAGTTGGTCCTTTTACCTTTGCGACCAACTTTGGTTGGTAATTAGCGACCAACTTTGGTCGGTATACAAAAGCGACCACTAAAATAGTGACTAAACCTGTTTGGATGGGTTTTGGTTGGTATTTTGCATAAACAGACTAACGCTGGTCGCTTTTTTTGGTCGCTAAAACCCGAATTTCTAATAGTGTATATGAAGTGCGCATCTAGAAAACTTTAGCTCAACTCCAAGATTTTTTTTTTCCAATATGAAAAGACACCGACAGAACGAATCAAGACAGTAAAGAAGAAAGATTCATGAATCGTCAATTAATGTGCATGAATGATTATAGACATTACAGAATCTTCATGAACAGTTATGATTGCCAATTATAACGTCTCATTAATATCATTAATGTTCATAATGATTCAGTCATAAAAGGGAAGAAACGTTGCACTTGTAGATCCCTATATAAGAGAAGGGGATTTCACTTGTAAAGATACGTTATGATTATTATTGAAATACAATTACTTTTTTTGCTTTCTATTTACTACTTTACTATTTCATATTCTAATTTCCCTTCTTATCACGAAGAGAATATTGAATTTCTTGATTATCAATAGCCCGAGTACTTCTAAAAATAGGCTTTGACTGAAATACACATGATAGGTTTTCAATGTCTTTGTCTTATGTTTTGATGATCTAACAAACTTACTGACAAGGACCAGACAGGGAACCTGACATACTTGGTCTATACTGCAAGTTAATGGAGTCCAGCTAAATGTGAACTACTTTAGCTTCTGGAGATAGAAAACCAAACAAGGACATGATACCCTTGTGGTTCCCTCATAGCAGTACGAAGTCAATTGGACACAACTGGATGTGACGTGACTACCGACACTATTTCTGCCTGCACTACAGTATTTCCAATGGCCACTCATTCCTTGACCAACTAAAGTGCTTAGATCATTTCAAGTGATGTCATCAAGGTGTATCAACAATGAGTTTATATCAAAACATCACTTGAACACTTCAGTTTCTTATTCAAGCCATTTTGCAAAACTGAGAAATTAATTCTCACGAGCTTGAAGAATAAAGTTAAACGCTACTACGGACTAGTTCCTAAAGATAGTATTTTACTGTCCTTAGTTGAGTTGTAACATTGTGATTGTTCTTATTGTATTTCCTAAATTGCTTAGCTAGAAGCGTTGATTAGGAACACTATTGTAAAATCCATAAACTCTCTGAGTTTATGTTGTGACTATGTTTAGTCATAAGTTAAAGTCTTTGTAACTAGAGAGTGACAAAGTGGCTTGTGGTAAGAGTATCACAAGTTAGTTGAGTTGAATTCTTTGTAATGGAGTCATTACAATGTGGCTTGTAATAGGTGTTTACAAGTTAGTGAAGTTTAAAACCTATAGGTGTAGGTCGTGGTTTTTGTCCCCTTGAGTTGGGATTTTTCCATGTAAAAATCCCGTGTCTTATTTACTTACTGTTTTATTAGCATTCTTAGTACAACCTCATAGAGGACCACGTAATCTACTGTTTGGTGGACTCTTACAAACTAACAATTGGTATCAGTGCTGGTTCCTCCTATTAGGCTAACACCTAGGAAGGATCCTTATGGCTGCTCCACCAAATTTTAAAGAAGGTCAATCTACATACCGACCACCCAGGTTGAATGGACAATACTATGGGTGGTGGAAAACAAGAATGCATGATTTCATCATGGCTGAGGATTCTAAGTTATATGATATCATATGTGACAGTCCTTATGTTCCAACAAAGGTACTGGAAGAACTTCCATTCTCAATGCCATAAACCAATAAAGAATACACCGACACAGACATGAAAGCTGTGAAGAAAAATTTTCGTGACAAAAAGATTCTGGTATATGGAATAGGACCTGAAGAATACAATAGAATCTCCGCTTGTGACACTGCTAAGGAGATATGGGAAGCTTTGCAAATAGCTCATAAGGGAACCACCCAAGTAAAACAATCTAAGATCGATATGCTTACTACCGAGTATGAACTCTTCTGGATGGTGGATGATGAATCTATTCAAGATATGCACACAATATTAACCTCCATCATAGATGAGTTACACTCACTTGGTGAAACCTTTCCTAGGAACAAGCTAGTGAGGAAAATCCTCAGTATCCTGCCTAGCCCTTAGGACAGCAAGGTGAATGTTATTACTAAATCAAAGGACTTGCAGAAGCTGACCATAGAAGAGCTGGTTGGAAATCTGAAGACCTACGAGATGAAGAGGGAGGTAGACAGTGAAAAAAGAGAACCAAAGAAAGAAAAGAATCTGGTACTGAAAGCTGATAGCAATGACTCAAGTGAGGAAGATAGTGCCATGACTTACTTAACCAAAAGATTTTAGAAGATGATCAGAAGAAATGGAGAAATGCTAAAAAGGGGTAGCTCTATCAAACCTAAAAACTATGATCTCTGTCATAAGTGTGGAAAGCTTGGACATTTTATCAAAGACTGTCCTCTCTTGAAGCAAGAATTCTCTAAGTACAACCCTGAGAAAGTAGTTAAGAGGAACTCGGTTCCTCTCACGGACTTCAAAAGAAAGAGATATGCTAACCATGTAGTGAAATAGGCTCTTGTAGCATGGGGGATTCCTCTAGTGAGTCTGAAGATGAAACTGATGCTGGTGATAGTTCCATGACGGGAGTTGAAAGCGAGGAAAATGAATATGACTCAACTCTTGCTTTGATGGCCCAATTAGAAGATGATGAAAACTATGACGACAAAGAGGTAAATTTCAGGGATGTTCAGAGAAATCTGAAATTCTACTCTACTAAGAAACTTATGTCTTTAGCTAATGTATTGATTGATGCCTATCATAATCTTGTGGAGGATAAGGATGACCTAAACTTAGAACTAGGGGAAGCATATAAAACAAGAGATGATCTCTTGGTAGAAATTGCAAACCTAAGGGAAACAATAGAGGGACTAAGAACTAGTCTAAACCTGGAAATACTGGAAAAGGAAAAGAGATAACCAGTGAGGAACACATTAGGCTTGAAAGTGAGTTGAAAGCTGTGAGAACTAGGATGTGTGTTGAAACTGAGAAAAACAAGCACATCCAAACTAAACTGGCAAGAGAAGAAAATGATCTTGAAAAGTCCCTAAAGTGGACCTGGTCCTCAAAAGATATCACTGCCATGTACACTAATAATGGTGGAAACAGGCAGGGAATAGGGCTTCAAAGGGAGAAAACTCCTTACAACCCTCACAACAAGTATGTCACTATTCCTGATAACTGGCTTTGTACCCACTGTGGGAACAATGAGCACTTCAATGAAAATTGCCAGGCCAGGGTTCAATTTGTTCAGAAAAACAAAGTGTTTGCTGAAAAAGTGACTACAAAAGAGGGACCAGGTTCCACTCACAAAAATGCATATTACCTGCATGGACTAAGAGAGCTCTTATTCATCCTCTTGCCTACTACAATGGACCCAAACTTGCTTGGGTTCCTAAAACAAACTCTTGATCTTCTTGTGTAGGAAATAGTTAAAGGAAACGGTCAATAATGGTTTAGGGATAGTGGGTGTTCAAAGCACATGACTGGGAACACCAAAGACTTCTTTCACTAAAAACCCTGCAAGGAGGGAGTGTATCCTTTGGCAATGGGAAAAAGGGGTACATTCTTGTAGTTGGAAAAGTTGGGAAGTCACTCACATATTCTATTGAAAATGTGTACTATGTCAATGGCCTTATGTACAGTCTCTTGAGTGTCTCTCAAATCTGTGATAAAGGAAACATGGTGGAATTCTTGTCCAAGATATGTCCAGTTACTGATCTGGTAACTAGTGAAGTGGTACTTGTGGCCAAGAGATACAAGAACATCTATGTTGTTGATTTCAAGTCCTTACAAAGTGGTGATTTGAGTTGTCTGAAAGCTGTTGATGATGATGCTGAACTGTGGCATAGAAGATTGGGGCACACAAGCTTTTCTCTTCTGAACAAACTAATTCAGAAGGACCTAGTCCTTGGTCTGCGCATGTCAAAGTTCAAGGTGCAAAAAGTTTTGATGTCTGTGCTAGAGGAAAACATGTGAAGTCCTCTTTTATGTCAAAAAGGAATGTGAACACCTCAAAGCCACTCAAGATTTTGCATATGGACCTATGTGGTCTTATGAGCGTGCAAAGCAACGGAGGAAAAAGATGCATCTTTTTGATAGTGGAGGACTACTCCAGATTCACATGGACTCTATTTTTTATAACTAAAGAAGAAACCTTTGAGGTGTTTGTGGCCTTTGTGAAGAAAATCCAGGTGAAGATGGAGTCTCGAGTCGCATGCATTAGATCAGATCATGGAACAGAATTTGAAAATGCCAAATTTGATGAGTTCCACAATGGAAATGGCATCACTCACAACTTCTCATCTCCTAGAACTCCCCAGAAAAATGGAGTAGTAGAAAGAAAGAACAAAACTCTTAAAGAGATGGCACGAATAGTGCTAATCGACAGTAGAATTACAAAGAACTTCAGGGCTAAAGCGGTCAACACTGCCTGCTACTTAGTGAACAGGTGCATGATTAGATCACTCTTGAACAAAACCCCATATGAGTTGCTGAATGGAAGGAAACCCAAGCTGACTCACCTAAGAACATTTAGGTGCAAATGTTATGTTCTCAATAATGGAAAGGATCAGCTTGGTAAATTTGATGCCAAGAGTGATAAAAGAATATTTCTAGGATGCTCTTCTCAAAGCAAAATGTACAAGATATACAACAAGCAGACTCAATGTGTTGAGGAAAGTGTTCATGTTATTTTTTATGAGTCTTATCCATCCTTTGAGAAGAGTGCTGAAGAAGATCAAGATGGAGAACCCTTACTAGTTTCTGGTGAAGTCATTGACATGACAAATGGAAAGGAAAATATGACGACCTAAGTAAAAGAGCTGAGTGAAGACAATACTACCTCATCTTCAATGGAACCAATTACTTCAATTACAACCACTAAAGCTGAAGAAAGAGTGGTTGACACAGTTCAGGGCACTCCACTAGCACTTGAGAGAAGAATACTGGAAAATTAGTCAAATGTACCAACATTCTCTATAAATAAACCTCAGACATCTAACTGGAGACACAAAAGCTCTCATTTTCTTGAAAACATAATTACCCCTCTAGATTCCGAAGTACAAACTAGGTCAAAAGCCAGAAAATCACTTGCCTTCTCAACCTTTCTCTCCCAAATAGAACCCAAGAATATCAAGGAAGCCTTGAAAGATGCAGATTGGATTACAGCCATGCAAGATGAATTACATCAGTTTGAAAGGAACAATGTCTGGCACCTAGTACCTAGACCCTCATATCGAACCATTATAGGAACCAGGTGGGTATTCAGGAACAAGCTTGATGAACATGGAAATACCATAAGGAACAAAGCCAGGCTAATGGATCAAGGATACAATCAGGAGGAGGGATTGATTATGATGAAACGTTTGCTCCCGTCGCTCGCATGGAAGCTATTAGAATTCTAATAGCTATTGCATCTCATATGGAATTCACCTTGTTCCAAATGGATGTCAAAAGTGCTTTTTTGAATGGACTTCTTAAGGAAGAAGTCTATGTGAAGCAACCTCCAGGGTTTGAATGTCATGAACACCCTGATTATGTATTTAAACTAGACAAAGAATTGTATGGGTTGAAGCAGTCTCCTCGACCTTGGTATGAAAAGTTGTCAAAGTTCCTCTTGGAAAATGGTTTTAAAAGAGGAAAAATTGACAACACCTTTTTCCTAAAGAAATAGGGGAGGAACCCGCTCATTGTTCAGGTCTATGTCGATGATATAATTTTTGGGGCAACAGTTGAGTCTCTGTGTGAAAAATTTGCAAAACTCATGGGAAATAAGTTTGAAATGAGCATGATGGGGGAGCTGAACTGCTTCTTGGGTCTTCAAGTAAAATAGTCCTCAAAGTGTATATTCATTTGTCAGCAAAAATACATCAGGGAGCTCTTGAAGTGGTTTGACATGGAAGCATCAAAAGTGATAGATACTCCCATTGCGATGGCCACTCGACTGGACATAGATTAAACTAGAACTCCTATGAATCAAACCATGTATAGAGGAATCATTGGGTCTCTTATTTATCTCACTGCCAGCAGACCTGATGTTGTCTTCAGTGTGGGGCTATGTACATGGTTTCAATCAAATCCTAAGGAATCTCATTTAAAGGCTGCCAAAAGAATTATGAGATCTCTTAAAGGAATACAGGACTTGGTTATTTATTATCCCTCATGCGACAGTTTTAATCTCATTAGATATGCTAATACAGACTATGCAGGTTATCTTCTGGATAGGAAAAACACTTATGGAATGGCTCACTTTCTAGGATCATGTCTCATCTCCTGGGTAACAAGGAAGCAAAATTCAGTGGCTCTTTCAATAGCTGAAGTAGAATATGTACCTGCAGCGTCCTGCTGTGCTCAACTTCTATGGATTAAGCAACAACTAGAAGATTTTGGGGTACTTACTAAGAGTGTGCCCCTTCTATGTGACAACACCAGTGCACTCAACATGGCCAAGAATCCAGTTCAACACAAAATGACCAAGCATATTGATGTGAAGCATCACTTTCTGAGGGACAATATGGAGAAATGGTTGATCTGTATGAAATTATATAGCTCAGAAGACCAAATTGCAGATATCTTCACCAAATCATTAAGTAGGGAACATTTTGAAAGAAATAAAGTGACGCTGGGGATGCTAAAGCCCAATTGAGGACCTGATTCCTCATTATTTGGCTATGAAAATCACCTTCAGGTAAAACTAAGATAAAAGTGTTTTCTGGCCAAGTCTAACTCACTTTATACCATTGCAGGTAAACACGCATGATGAGTATAGAAGTTGTAAATGCAGTACATGGACGATAAAAGAGGATTGATACTTTCAAATAACAGGTCAAGAACCTGGTTCTTGTGCTAAAGGTGAGTAGTTCTGTGCATTCTTTAATACACGTCTTAAAAAGGTACAAAATACAACTGACATGTCATCTACCTTTTCAGATTCTTCCATCACGTTTCTTTACTTCAAAATGTTCCATTTCCTCTGAAACATTGTACTTCTCCATGCACAACCTCCGTTTCAGAACCGGTCCATATCTCTCTCTTCATAATTATCCATCCTTAATAAAACCCTCTTTTTTTCTCCACAAACCATAAGTATTCCATTAGAACATCCTAGAGTACCTTCACTCCATCTTTTCAATAGCTAATACAAACTCTGATATCCCTGGTACTGAAAATCCTATGGATTCTTCCGTCCCCTCTAAGTCTTTTATAACCACTCCTACTATCCCCGCTGAAATCACTTCTCACCCAAATTCCTTCTCTCTCTCCATTTCAGAAACCCCTAAAATTATTGATCCGTCCTTTATATCTTCTAATGTTCTCATTAATCAAAGAAGAAGTAGAGAACAAGGTTAAAGCCATGAGGTTGCATAGGGTTCCACCATTGTTATTGCAGATTCCGTGGTGGCAGTGGTGCTGATTAAGGAAGAAATGTTGTAACTATCTTTTTGTATCTGCCGACGGTGTCCTTCATGAGATAATTACTCAGAAAAATGAGGTACATGGTATGGGGGAAGAAGGAACCATAGTGACTGTTGAGGACATTGCACTAGCAGAAACTACTAAGCCTTCACATGAGGCACCTGATCCATCTCTAGAGGACCCAGGTCAGGGTTCTCATTCCCAGAACAGTTCTACTCCTGCATTTGCTATTGCGCCTCTAGACATTCAAGCTCCTGAGATAAGGTCCAATGATGATGAGGATTTAGACAGCCTGTCTCTTGATGCGTTCATAATTAAGCTAAGGGTGGTTTCCACTCCTGAGTCTTCCACCAAGCGACCTACTACAAGGTTGCAAGCTAAGGCGGCCTACGACTCTGCCCTTCAAAAGAGCAGAAAAAGTAGAAGAAGCAAAGTAGGAGGTTAGTGAAAGATAATGTGCCCATTTGTGATCAAGCAGTCCATGTGGTAGAAGTGGAAGAGGAAACACCAGAGGAACCTGGTTCATTGGTGAGATGGTCCCAGAAGAAGAAGAAGCCTGCTTCAATAGAGAGAGTTTCAACCCCCAGTTCCAAGTTGAAAGATGTTGTGAGTGAGTCCTTGATGTCTGATGAGGATGTGTTAATCAAGTCTAAGGGAAAAGAGAAATCAAGTGATTGAAAGTCCGGCAAATGCAAGTATGAAACTATTCAGGAACCTGGTTCTGTGAAAAGACTGAGGAGTGAAGGCAGTTCCGTTTCAAAACACCTAAGGCACCAAAAAGTTCTGTTGGATTGTATGTTTGACCCAGCAATCTCTGGGGTGGCTGGTATGCGATAAGTTCTTGAAATGGTTGAGTTTCAACGATGGGGGCATCTATTCCAAATAGATGCACCTAAGGTGTATGAGGATGAGGTTCAAAGCTTCTTTGCTAGCCTCTTTCCCGCTGAGACCGATCACATTTGTGCTTTGGTGAATGGAGTAGATATCGTGTTCTATGTAAAGTTGCTTAGGGAAATCCTTAAAGTTCCTACAGTTGGTATGTCTAGTGTGAAGGATGTGTGTCAATATAATTTCTGAAAAGCCGTGGTGAAGGACAATGTGAACCAAAAGAGGACCAGATCCACAAGAATACATTACTCCCTGTTTATCAACTGCTTTTCGAATTGGTAAACAAAGTTTTATTGCCTCGTGCTGAGAGGAGGTCCATGACTTCTAAGTCTGACCTATTTTTTATGGAGCAACTGGATAGCTTTACTCCTGTAAGCATGCCTGCTATTATGATTGAACACATGCAAAAAGAAGCAACCTTCAAGGATGGTAATCATGGTCTTTCTTACGGGTTTCTGCTTATGCGAGTGTTTAAGTTCTTCGAGGTGCCACTAGGGCAATACAAAGTAGGAACTAAGAAGTAGAATTTCTCACAGACAACGTTGGAAGAATGCGAGTTCAGTGCATAGAAAAGAATGGGGGGGATAGGAAGTACATCAACCGTCTCATAGCTCATTAATGCTCAGAATAGTGCAACTTGAGGAGATTCGTCGGTTGAAGGCTAGGAATGCTATCCTAGAAGGTCAGCAAGCCCAAGGGGTTCCGGCGTCAAATGATAAAGTAGCTCATTTGACAAAAGAGAATGTTGATATCAAGGTGCAAGTACAGAACCTGGAAGTAGAACTGCTCAATGAGCAAAAGTCGGCCAATGCCTGAATAGACCTAGTTCTCCAAACACTTGCTGCAGCCTCCAAGCCCTCTACTCCTAGTGCCCCCTAAGTACCCATTCAGTGACCAGTTTCTGGAATGTTCCTTTAAGTTTTTTTTGGAAAATGTTTTGTTTTCTTTTTCTGATGTGGTTGGGATGAAACAGTAATGCTCCCGTTTTAATAGTCCAATGTTGCCTTTGCTTTTTAAGCAAAGGAATATAAATATATCCTCTTTTATTATCTCATTGCTTGAATTTTAAATTCTCTTCTCTATCGTGTTATGTGCACATATGTGTCATGAGTTAGCTCCGCTAGACTTCTTTATGTTGTTTTACTGCTTGTGTCTTTTTAATGATTCCAAGAGGAAGAATAAATAAATAAGTTTCAAAGAAAAGAAGGAAGGCATAAAGTCAGGGGGATCTTGTGATCTCCTGTTACTTTATCTTGTTCTCCTTCTCTAAATACACGTTGTCAATATGTAAGTTTATCATCATCAAAAAGGGGGAAATTGATAGGTTTTCAACGTCTTTGTCTTATGTTTCGATGATCTAACAAACTTACTAACAAGGACCAGACAAGGAACCTGACACATTTGGGATACACCACAAGTTAACGGAGTCCAGCTAAATGTGAACTGCTATAGCTTCAGGAGATAGAAAACTAAACAATGACCTGATACCATTGTGGTTGCCTCATAGCAGTACGAAGTCTATTGGACACAGCTAGAACTGACGTGAATGACTGCACTGTTTCTGCCTGCACTGCATTGTTTCCAGTGGCCACTCATTCCTTGACCAACTAAAGTGCTTACATCATTTCAAGTGATGTCATAAAGGTGTATCAACAATGAGATTATATCAAAACATCACTTGACCACTTCAACTTCTTATTCAAGCCATTTTGCAATACTGAGAAATTAATTCTCACGAGCTTGAAGAACAAAGTTTACGCTACTACAGACCAGTTCCTAAAGTTAGTATTTATTGTCCTTAGTTGAGTTTTAACTTAGTGATTGTTTTTATTGTGTCTCCTAAATTGCTTAGCTAGAAGCGTTGATTAGGAACTCTCTTGTAAAATCCATAAACTCTCTGAGTTTATGTTGTGACTAGGTTTAGTCATAAGTTAAAGTCATTATAACTAGAGAGTGATAAAGTGGCTTGTGGTAAGAGTATCACAAGTTAGTTGAGTTGAATTCTTTGTAGTGGAGTCATTAAGAAGTAGCTTGTAATATGTGTTTACAAGTTAGTGAAGTTGAAAGCCTACAGGTGTAGGTCGTGGTTTTGTCCCCTTGAGTTGGGATTTATCCACGTCAAAATCCCGTATTTTATTTAATTACTGTATTATTAGCATTCTCGGCACAACCTCATAGAGGACTAGGTACTTTACTGTTCGGTACAACCTCAAACTAATAATTGGTATCAGAGCGGGTTTCTCCTGTAAGGATAACACCTAGGAAGGATCCTTGTTGTTGTTGTTGTTATTGTGAGATTTTTGTATGCTAGCAGGTGGTGTTGCTACCGAAACAGGCATTTTATACAAAAATTAAAACCCTGAAAACCGACCAAAGTTGGTCGGTTCCTAATTAAAAAAAAATCTGTTGATTAGCGACCAACCTTGGTCGCTTATGTTTAAAAAAATGTAAAATTAAAAATTACCAACAAAAGTTGGTCGGTTATTGAACAAGGATTACCCAGATTTCAACTTTACCGACCAACTTTGGTCGGTATGGTTAAATTTTAATTTATTTTGAAAAATATATATTTTATTTTACCGACAAACTTTGCTCAAGTCCAAGAAATATCATTTTTTCTAATATGAAGAGACACCGACAGAATGAATCAAGAAAATAAAGAGGAAAGATTCATGAATCATCAATTAATGTGCATGAATGATTATAGACAATACATAATCTTCATGACAGTTACGATTGTCAATTATAACGTCTCATTAATATTATTAATGTTCGTAGTGATTCAGTCATAAAAGGGAAGAAACGTTGTACTTATAGATTCCTATATAAGGGAAGGGGATTTTACTTGTAAAGACACGTTCTAATTATTATTGGAATATAATTACCTTTTTTTTTTGCTTTCTATTGATTACTTTGCTACTTCATATTCTAATTTCATTTCTTATCACGGAGAGAATATTGAATTTCTTGATTATCAGTAGCCCTAGTACTTCTAAAAATAGGCTTTGACCGAAATACACATGATAGGTTTTCGATGTCTTTGTCTAATGTTTTGATGACCTAACAAACTTACTGATAAAGACCAGAAAGGGAACCTGACACACTTGGTCTACACTGCAAGTTAACGGAGTCCAGCTAAATGTGAATTGCTATAGCTTCAGGATATAGAAAACCAAACAAGAACCTGATACCCTTGTGGTTCCTTCATAGCAGTACGAAGTCAATTGGACACAATTGGAAGTGACGTGACTGCCTGCACTGCTTCTGCCTGCACTGCACTGTTTCCAGTTGCCACTCATTCCTTGACCAACTAAAGTTCTTACATCATTTCAAGTGATGTCATCAAGGTATATCAACAATGAGTTTATATCAAAACATTACTTGAACACTTCAGTTTCTTATTCAAGCCATTTTGCAATACAGAGAAATTAATTCTCACGAGCTTGAAGAACAAAGTTAAACGCTACTATAGACCAGTTCCTAAAGTTAGTATTTTATTGTCCTTAGTTGAGTTCTATCTTTTTGATTGTTCTTATTGTGTCTCCTACATTGCTTAGCTAGAAGCGTTAGATTAGGAACCCTCTTGTAAAATCCGTAAACTCTCTGAGTTTATGTTGTGACTAGGTTTAGTCATAAGTTAAAGTCTTTGTAACTAGAGAGTGACAAAGTGGCTTGTGGTAAGAGTATCACAAGTTACTTGAGTTGAATTCTTTGTAATGAAGTCATTACAAAGTGGCTTGTAATAGGTATTTACAAGTTAGTTAAGTTGAAAGCCTACAAGTGTAGGTCTTGTTTTTTGTCCCCTTGAGTTGGGAATTTTATGTGCGTAAAAATCCTGTGTCTTATTTACTTACCCGTTTTATTAACATTCTTAGTACAACCTCATAGAGGACCAGGTACTTTATTGTTTGGTAGACTCATACAAACTAACAACATATTTTTTAGTTAAACATGTATAACATACACTCTAACAAGAAAGAGACATCTCTAACATTCCTCAAAGGATGACAAGAAAAGAAAACATCTAGAAAACTTTTGCTCCAATAAATTTCATCGTTACTAAAATAGAATCCATCTTCTTTCACCAACCAAAAGCACTCTTTTGTAGGCCTGCATCTTTGGGCGTCTCGGCTTCTCTGAAAGGCTTGAAAAGCCCTCCTTTGTCTGTTCATTTTCATTGTGCATAAGAACTGTGCATTCTTCCAAAAATTCGTCTTCACACTCCAACTAAAATCGTCGCGTTCTTGTAAGGCGCGACCGCTTATATCAGCACTGTCACCGGAGATGCACCAAACGACTAATGGTAGGGATGAATTATTGTTGAAGCCATTGACAATGTGAACGTTGTAAATATTTCCAAAGTAGTCATCTGGTTGTTTAAATGAAATGAGCGTTATATAAGTAGCAAGGCCTAGTATAAAGATAAAAATGTTGCATGACCTCATTTTCTTGTGTTATAACTTGCTTGTTGTACTTATTTTCAAGGGATCAGTGGCTATATATAGCTAAACCTATTTGCTTATTTTGTTTGTGGCATATATTATAGACAAGTGGCTTAGTTCCATGACATGAAGACATTTAGCTAGTGGTATTTTTAGTATTTAATTAGTAAGTGATTTCTAAAATAATTCTAGTCATTCTCCGTATGATTTTGGCATTGATGGTGACACCTTTGTAAACGTTGGAGGTTGTTACTTTCACTAATGGTCCTTGGAGCATTTTAACACTAAAAATGAATTTATGATAGACGGTACGGTGTGAGTGACTGCATCAGATAAGATTTCGTATTTATCTAGTATAATCATATTACAGATAACAAGATCAGAAAATGACGTACTATCTAGTTCTCAAGGAATATTATGTATGGAACGTTGTTATACACTAATTTGCGATGTTAAATTTATCTCTTTTTACTGCAGCATGCATTTGCTTTCGCAAGATGTAGAGTTAATTAAATTCGCGATCTTCCCACTGCTCGTGAAACAAACATAGCCAATGATCCTACCATCATTAGAGGTATCAAACAGCAAGTTTTGGTTGAATTCATTTGCTTTCGCAAAATGTTGGTTGAATTTAGACGGATTAAAATATGCTGAATAAATAAATGGACAGTGTAACGATCCGGCCGGTCGTTTCGAGAGTTGTAGCTTCGTTCCCCCATTTCCTGCTTCTTTGTGTTCTACGGCTATATTATGACTAACGGGTTAGTTGGTTCGGGTCCGGAGTGATTTCCGAGTGAATTGAGACACTTAGTCTCTTAATTAAAAGCTTAAGTTGGAAAACATGATCGGATGTTGACTTATGTGTAAACGATCTCGGATTTAAATTTTGATGGTTCCGTTAGCTCCGTTAGGTGATTTTGGACTTAGGAGCATGTCCGGATCGTGATTTGGAGTTCCGTAGTAGAATTAGGCTTGAAATGGTAAAAGTTAGAATTTTGGAATGTTTGACCGGGAGTGGACTTTTTGATATCGGGGTCGGATTAGATTTCCGGAAGTTGGAGTAGGTTCGTGGTGTCATTTGTCACTTGTGTGTAAAATTTGAGGTCAATCGGACGTGATTTGATAGGTTTCGGCGTCGTTTGTAGAATTTGGAAATTTCAAAGTTCATTAGGCTTGAATCTGTGTGAACTTCGTATTTTGATGTTGTTTGAGGTGATTTGAGAGGATTCGACTAAGTTCGTATGATATTTTGGGACTTGATGGTATGTTTGGTTGAGGTCCTGGGGTACTCGGGTGAGTTTCGGGAGGTTAACAAATCATTTTTGGACTTAATTTGAAGATTTGAGGGTCAAGTTGAGGTCTGCATTTGGTAAAATTGGTATGGTTAGACTGTGATTAAATGGGCTTTTGGATTTTGTAATTTTTGTCGAGTTCTAAGATGTGGGCTCCACGGGCGATAGTTGATGTGCATCGCGATCGCGACAGGGAACCCGCGTTCGCGTAAAGGGTGAAGCAGGCTTGGGCATCAGGCCCTAAGGCATCGCGTTCGCGGCCAAGTGAACACGTTCGCGTAGGCCAAACTATGCAAGGCATCGTGTTCGCGAAAGAGAGTTTTTCTAGCAGTCAAGTTTGTGCTTCACGAACGCGAGGCTCCTTCTGCGTTCGCGAAGAAGCACCTGGACAGAGTTATAAGATTCAAAAAACGAGGATTTGACCTCATAACACATGTCACGCCCCGAACCTGGGCCTGGACGTAATACGACACTCGGTGCCTGACTACATGTGACCGAGCGAACCAACTGGCTAGCTGAATCAACATGTGGTATCATAACATACTAAATGCGGAAGATAAACTAACACATGCTGATATACCGAAAGTCTGGATGATATAAATCAAAGTGCAAAAATACTAATACAATTCTGAAACATATTTGTAACCAACATAACTTAATATGAAAGCCTGTGACTTTGTCTAACTGTTACTCTAGTCTATGAAGCCTCTATTTGAGTACTGAAAACACTGACTGTAGGTGAATACTGAAGACTGTAGCAATGATAATGCCCTGAAAGAACTGGGGATCACCAAATAGCTGGTACGAGAATCCTAGCGCTCTGAATCATCAACCTGTAAATCATTACCTGCATCGCGAGATGCAGGCCCCGGGCAAAAGGGACGTCAGTACATTTGAATTGTACTGGTATGTAAAATAGCTGAACAAAAGAACTGTCAACACTGAAACTGAAACTGAACTGCTAGCTGATAAACTGATAACTGAACAAGGAAGTAAGGATGTGAATACTCCCTCTTCTGAATGATGAACAACCTGTTTATCTGAACATTAAACTGCGGCCTCAGGCTCAATATGTATATATATGTGTGTGTGTGTGTGTGTGTGCACAACTGCGGCCTCGGGCCCAAGTATACGTATACATAACTGCGACCTCAGGTCCAAAATGCATAAAGCATAAACTGCGGCCTCAGGCCCAAATGCAGGTGTTCAACATTCAGGAATTTAAATCAGGAACTGAGAATCATACTGTAATATGTGATACTGAAATAATGAGCCATACCGACTTACATGATACTGGTATAGTGAATAGGATTAAACTGAGATGAGTATTCATAATAAGTTGATTTGTCATAACTGAAACTCATAGAATATCGAATGATTATGAAACTATGTCATCTAGAGAATATAAGTTCTACTTCTATTCATGGAACCAAGGAATAATTACTTTCTGAGGAAACTAGTAATGTTCATGATGAATGGGACGTAGGGAGAATCATAGATATTCCCAAACGTAAAGAATTAGCCTTACATACCTCAATTCGCTCCTTACTGATACTACAATGATCCACACTACTAAGAACCTTCAATCTACAACAACAACATCCAATGGAACCCAATATTAGTAATAAATTTCATAAGTTATGTCATTTAGGCATATTATCAAACACCTTGTAGGCATAGATATTTACACCTCATAACTATAGTGTTGATTCATCCAACTATCACCATTAACCAACAATTCATTCCACCATCATTCCTAACAAATTTATAACTTCCAACAACATATGTATGACCATCCATTCACACCCAACCAACAAATCCTATCAAATAATCACCTATAAATCCCTACCATGGTTATGCATTTAAATTGGGAATTTATGACTTCCAATCACCATACCATAAGTTGTAATACTTGATTCATACTCATAATTCCATAATAACACCATATATGTAAGTCTAAGGGTGTAGAATTACCTCTTGTAGACCAAATCCTGAAAGACAACTTTTGGGGTGTTCTTGAGATTTTGAAGAAATCCTATGAAACCCAATCAAAATCATGTTGTAACTAGTGATTAAGAAGTGAAATCACCATGATAACACACTTAAAAACTCACCTTAGGTGTGCAATTGGATGCCTTGGTCGAGTTGGGGGTGTAGAGGAAGCCCTAAGCTTGAGAAATGACTCAATTTCTCTTATTTCCGGTCTTTAAGATACTCAGCAAAAACACGCGACTTCGCGATCCTGTTCGCGGTAGTGACAACTGCCCAGTAAAATGATCATAACTTTCTGTATACACCTCCAAATGACGAACGGTTTGTTGCGTTGGAAACTAGACTCAAAGGGTTTTAATTTGATAGGATTTTAATCACACAACTCATTGTATCCAGGTAGATATGCTCTCCCAAAGTGAGGTCTTGTGCATACTCATTTGCAAATTTTTAGCTATAATGAAAATTTTCAACTTGGCTTGGACTTAAGCCTCTCCTTATACCCCAAATCACCTATAATATGCCTCGTACACTTATTATAATAACCACTCAATTACCATCACGCTAATACTCGTTTAATTCATCCACAACCGATTCAAATTACGGGGTGTTACAACACAAAAATTGAAGTAGGAGCTCGGTATAAGGCGATTTTTAGAAAGATTCTTTCATGGGTATTTGGGGTAAGCGATTCCTATCTTATTTTGGTCAAATTGCTTGATAATGTCTTTAATTCCTTCATATAATTTGTGATTATGGGTGAAAATTGGGAAAAAGAGGAAGTGTTCTTAATATAGATTTTTGAGGTTTCTGAATGAGATTTTGTTTTCGAATTTGATTAAATTTGGTATGGTTAGACTCGTGAGTGAATGGGCTTTCGGGTTTTGTGATTTTTATCGAATTTCGAGACGTGGGCCTGGGGGTTGGATTTGAGTCGTTTTCGAATTTTTGGCTATAATTTAGTACTTTTCTTGTGGAATTAATCCTATTAATTGTATTGTACTACTTGTAGCTAGATTCGGGACATTCGGAGGCCGACTCACGAGGCAAAAGCATTTTGGAGTAGAGTTCTGCTCGGATCGAGGTAAGTAACAGTTATAAATCTGGTCCTGAGGGTATGAAACCCCTGATTTTCGTGTCATGTGATTATTTTAGAGGTGACACACATGCTAGGTGATAGGCGTGTGGGTGTGCACCGAGTGGATTGTGACTTGATCCGTCCCAGGAAGCTGTAAATTTGAATAACATGTTGTTACCTTTATGTTTCTCCCCGTGTTATATAAATTGGACTAAATTCCATGTCATCAATCATGCTTAGATTATATGATGTCATTGTTGGGACCTGCAGAGGTCGAGTACTTGTTGAATTAGATGCTATTTGTTGTCTTGTACCCACTCATGATTTTACTTGCGTATCATATCTCCGTCTATTCTTTTTCCTTGTTGATACATGTTATTATCTCGGTTTGGGCTGATTTATATGATTTCTGTGTCCGATTGACTGGAGAGGTTGGTGACTGAGATAGGGCTAAGTCCCGAGCCGTGAGCTCTGTGTGTATATGTTGATCGAGTTGCACGCCGCAAAAAGCCTGAGGGATGAATGTATATGGATCGGGTTGCACGCCGCAACGAGCCTTATGGCTATTTATATATTATTAATCGGGTTGCAAGCCGCATCAATATAGCACTTGGGCTGAAAGAGTCCCTCCGGAGTCTGTACACCCCCAAAGAGCGTAGGTACCTATTGAGTGTGAGTGTTGAGGGCTGAGAACCGAGTGATTGAGTTGTTGAGAAGAGTTGAGTGAGTCTTGCCTTGACAGGCTGTACTTGCTTTTATTTGTTGTTGCACTTAGTTGCTATCTGTCATTGTTTTGAAATTTTCTGGAAGATTTTTTATCCAATTTTTACTTGAACTTTAAACTGTATAAAACTTATTTGACTTAATTTTCGGATTTGAAAGCATGTTTACTCCTTGCTGAAATTACTAAAAATGAATTATAATTGTGTATCTCGTCACTACTTTCACTTCGTTATTTATTATTATTACTTATTGAGTTGGTTGTACTCACGCTACACCATGTACTTCATGTGCAGATCCAGGTCTTTTGCGGACATGGTGGGCATTGATCTCGTGCTCGGTTGATTGTCGGAGATTTACGAGGTAGCTACCCGGCATTCACAGTCCTTGTTTCTCTCCCCTTAACTTCTCCTCTATTTGTATTTGATACAGACTCTTGTAGACACTATTTCTTAGACTGATTGTTTAGTTTGCTCATGACTTAGTATCACCCCGATATCGGGGCTATTTTCTGCACTTATGTTTGGGTTTATCCCCTTTTTATGAAAAAGTCCAGTTATATTAAAATGTCTTAATTCATTTCTGTTAAATGTTGAAAGGTTTTTGGAAATGTTGTCTTGCTTAGTACCTCAATAGGCGCCATCATGACAAGTTAGAACTTGGGTCATGACAAGTTGGTGTGAGAGCCTATGTTACATAGGTCTCGCGAGTCATGAGAAGGTTTAGTGGATTGGTACCGAGCTATCTATACTTATCTTCGAGAGGCAGCCGAACCCTTAGAAAACTTGACATTCTTGAATTCTTATCGTGTGAATCTATTGATTCTGGTGACAAAACTTCTGTTATTCTATTCTCTAAGAGATGGTAACGACACGTACTGGTGGGCAGGACGGACAACCACCGGTACTAGCAGCTAGGGCTGTGAGAGGCCGAGGTCGTGGTTGGGGCAAGGGTGCAGCTCGCACAGTAGCTAGGGCAGCACCTGCAGATCCACGAGTTGCCCCAGTTCAGGATCAGGTCCAAGTTGTGGATGCGCCAGCGGGACTAGCTCGAGCACCAACTGTGCACATTGTGATTTCAGGTCTTCAGGAGGCCTTAGCTTAGATTCTGACCGTGTGCACCCGTCATGCTCAGGCAGTCTTTGTTTCGACCGCAGCAGCCACTTCTCAGACGGGGGAGGTACTCAGACTCCCACCGCACGCACGAAAAAGCAGGTGATGTAGGGCCTTGATGTCGCCCAAACTCACACCACACGTATAGCTAGTGAGGCGGTCGAAGCAATAATAAATCCCAACACGAGTAGGGGTTGAATCCTCAGGGAGTTAGAATTGGGATTAGGTATATATTTAGTGCAATTGTGTGATGTGTCTCAAATTATACTTCCATGTTCTTGTTTGTTGTTTTTACTTCTACTCTAAGTTATTGATTGCAAGTATGAAACTAAGAGATAATATTTTTGACTTTGGTTATTTTTCAAATGATAAAAAATCTAGGTTCGTGACTTCTACCTAGGTGGTTACCTAACAGGTTGTAAACTCTAGGGCAAGTTTTATTAGTTGGGGTTGTAATATAACGATCACACGCAATTACCCACTTTATACCTCTCAGTAGTTTGAGTAATTTTGACCAATTTGGCTTTCTCAAGTCCAAATGGGTATTGCACAAAACAAGTGACATATGCTCAAGTCGGTTCTTACTATCTCTAGATTTGACCCTTTAATTGAGGCTGTTAATTTCTTGTGTTCACCCCAATTTTTTGCTAGCCAAGTTTTCCTAGACTTAGTATCTCTTTCTCAAGTAGAGACTAAGTCAAATATGCATGAATCAATGTTTGCAACCATTAATTCTAGAATTCAATCACTAACAAGCCCTAAATAAAATACTCATTACGTACCCACACTAGGGTTGGACCATAACCCTAGCTAAAAATTTAGAAATTCATGAAAAATGAAGAAACACAAGAAGAAATTAAGATTGAATGCATAATAATTTATTAGAGAAAGAAAATCTAATGATTAGAAGTTAATCTACTAAAAAATTACTCAAAACAGTAAAGAAAACGACATAGATGCTATTCTGAAAACTAAACTTGACCTAGAAATGACAAAAAGTTCTATTTATACTAAGTTCAAGATATCTGACCAAAATGCCTTTGCGAAGGTTGTGTTACTGCATCATTCTGGTGCAGTCCGCACAAGAATTTGTGCTGCACAAGTATTTGTGGACGCACAATTATCGTGTGGTCCGCATTCTTGGAACTTGAGCTTGGAACTTCGGGGCTTCTGCGGTCCGCATAAAAATGAGTGTGGTCGCGCTTCTGATTGTGCGGCCACACAAAAATGATGCGGTCCGCACTCCTTGACTTTGGACTTGAACCAAGCTCTCTGATTCTTCACTCTTGCAAACCGCATAATAGCGAGTGCGGCCACACGTGACATGCTGTGGCCGCACAATTTAGGTGTGGTTCGCATGCCTTCAACTGGCCCAAAGACTACTCTCTAAATCTCCTTTCTGCAGACACACTAGAATTGTGGGGTCCGCACTGCTGCCCTTTTTTTCCCTGTTTTGGTTCTTCTTCATTTTTGACTTCTTTATTAGTTGATTTTGAGTTCTTTGGCTCGTTTCTCAATATTCCTGCAAGTAAGCACATTTCGTTAGCTTCCGGGAATACCTTTAAGCATTTTTTAGCTAAAACACAAGTAAAAGACAGAAAATAAGCGGTCAACATCCCTACTTATCAACTCCCCCAAACTTAAGCCATTGTTTGTCCTCAAGAAATTAAGATGTCCTAAGGTGAGTCAATCACGCATCAATTAGGACCAAAAATTACTCACAACACATATGAATTATCAACAACACAATGATTTGACTTTTTGAGTACCATAGTTCTAATGGGACACTAGAGCATCCAGAGTTGACTCTATTCATCAAGAAAGCTCGCTCTTTTACGTAGGTTATTGTGGATCCAAACACCTCCTCTTCTATGATCCATTATCAAATCTCACTTTAGAATGTAACACCTGAAACAAGGATTGTGAAAAGTTCGCTCATCTCTCTCAAAAGAATGTCACAAGTTCGGCTTTAAGTACCATAAGCTTGCCCCTTATGTAAATGACCACTAATGCAAGCTCACTCAATATGACATCATGTAGGGCTTTTGCGGGATGTAATGTACGCTTTTGGAGCAAGGTAGGACTTGTTAGAATAGAATGGTTTCATCTTTCCTTAAGCACTTTATTTTCTCTTTTCGGGTCATACTTTCTCGGCTCTTTCAGTCATTTTTTTCTTCCTCGGGGGAACTAGAGAGACGTAACGTCACTCTTTCTTGATCAAGACATGCATTTTTCTCCTTTTCTATTTACTCCATGCCTCTTATCATTGTTTTCGTTGAATCTTTTCAACTTTCTACCTTATTCACTTTCTTTTTGGAATTTTTCTTTTTGTTCTTTCTTTCTTTGCCTTCCCTTCTCTTCATTTCTTTCTCTTCTTTGTACCTTTTGTAAGCACGTGATTTTTGCTTCACGAGCAATCGCTCCAAAAGAAAATAAAAATAGTGACAAATGATTTCACTGTACAATTGTTCGAGTTTTCGTGACATGTGTTGTTAGTCATTTGTGGATCTGTTCATTTTCGCATTTAATCATTAGCAAACAAAATACAAAATGTGTATGTCAGGATGATTAAACCATAATTCGGTCAGTAAAAGAAAATTCAAAAAATACATATATGTGTGCATCGTTCGTTCTAGGCTTTTTAGCTAACTTACTTAAATATTTTTGTGATAATTGTGTTAAAATGTTGCATTGTTGCTTAGTTTTAATTTCGTTATTTTATTATTTGTTATTTTTATTTTTTTAAAAGAAAAAATGAAATTAGAAAACAAAAAGTGAAGGAAATCGGTTTGGGCCAAAAGAAATTAAACAAAAATAACAGGCCCAACCAGCACTCAGACCCAGTCCAAATCCGGCTTCCCAGGCATCTCCTGAAACGACGCCGTTTCAGGAAAATCAATCTGAGCCGTCCGTCCAGGCCAATCCAACGGCTCAGAACCCCTTTCAGCAACCCGTGTTCAAACCCGACCCAATAACCAATCCGACCCAACCCCTCACTTAAACCAAACGACCCCGTTTAACTATCAAACGACCCCGTCTCATTTCTCACCCTCAGATCCAAGCCGTTGAGATCATCTGATCTAACGGCTCAGATCCGATCAACCTCCCCATATATAAACTCAGCCCTTTACCCCGCACCCCCTATCTGAACCCCACCCCTCACTCGTCTCCTTCCCCAGCCTGAAACCCCCAAACCCTAGCAAGCCGCCTTAGTTTCCCTTCCACCAAAACCCGGCGGCACGAACGCCGGTGACCACCTCCTGAACACCCTAAGACCCCCTTACTCTCCTGAACATGGATCTGTTACTCCCTAGCCTCGAATCACTTTCCTTCGTCTCGAATCTTCGTTTGAAGATTTGAGTCGAACCCGGACCTATACCAAATTACCCCATCTTCATACCAGACACTCCCCTGACCTTCCTCGTGACCAAACCAAGCTTGGTTTGGTCCGAATCTACCCACGACTCTTAAAAATCCAGATCTGGAAAAGCCAGACCTTAGAACACATGCACCTGGGGAAGCCGGCCGGTCTTGACAAGGGTTTCAGGTCTAATAGACCTTAATCAAGGTGTTCTCATGTGAGAACACCCTGATTAAAGTTTGTTCGGCCTCAAGAGTTCGAAGTTGAGTCTGATTTGGGTCCGTTTTGATTTCAAACTTTTTTCGGTAAGTTTCCTTTTCTCTTTGTTTAGTTCTAATTAAGTTGTCAGCATGATTTGTTGTTGTGGTTATTTGTTTTGGTCTTTTACTCTGTCAGTTTTCTACCATCTCTAGCAAAGACCCTTTATTTGGTCGATTGATTTTCTATGTGTGTGTTCTGAATGTACTCTGTGATAAACATGATCGTCGATTAGTTTAATCGTCAGATAAGTTTACTCATATAGGCCCCAGTAATTGAACAAAAAATTGTCTGATGCCCTTTAGGTCCCTGAACGTATTGTTTATATGAGCGACTGATTATTACCTGCTATAATTAGTATAGTCGACTCGATAAATGTCGTCGATTAGTTTTCTATAACTAATGAATCGAATGAGCTAATAATGTCGCATGATTAATTGAACGTTGCCACTGACTGAATGCCCCAGCATTGTTTAAAATGGTTTGTTTGCATTGTAAAAATGACTGAAAAGATTCAGTCCAGGCAGTCTTGAATTTGAACTTTCATCAGTTCAAAAATGCCCTGATGCTGCAATAGGTAGGGCAGTAATAATCAAGGTTAAGCAGGGGTATTCTGGGGTGTTAAAAAGGACAGAAAGATTAGTTTAAATGAGCTGACAAGTAGGGTACTAATTTAGGATTAAACTAATACCAATGGGGAGCAAGACATAAGAGTATGGGGCTTAAAATGAATAATAAAATGAGCCCATCACTCTTGATTAAACAAAACCAGGCGTGGGGAACCAATGGCTGGCATCAAGAGATGCTCAAGCGTGAGTTTAACAGAGTATGGGCAGGCTGCAAGTTGCAGCACGAGGGCAGCTCAGCTGCACTGGGTCATTTGGCCTATAAATAGGTCCTTTGAGAACCTAAGAAAGGCTGGATTGGAGTCTTCAGAAAAAAGAGAGAACAAAGTGGAAATTTTTAGTCTTAAGGCTGGATTTTGGAATCTTCAAAAAAGAAAAACAAAACAAAAAGGCTGAAAGAAAAAAAAAACTTTAGTCTGAAGAGAGGTCTAGTGAGTCCCAAATCACAATAGCATAAACACAAGGTAGTTTCCAATAGACATTGTAACCAAACACTGCCTGAAAGTTGTATAAGAGTGCATATTGGTCAAAGCTGTCTTAGCCGAGTTCTGTTGCTTGCATTGACTGAGTTGTTCGTGGTTGTTGAACTGGTAGTTTTACTGCATTTGAACCCTCAGCTACTGCTGTTATTTCCCTACTCTTTCCTGGGATTGCTGGCTTGGTACTCGACTATCTGCTAGTCCTTGTATTCTGGGAGACATTGTTGGTTATCTGTGGCTGTGGAAAACACTTGGTTTAGTTGGTTGTTGCTGTGTTGTTGCTGTGTGTCTGCTGCTGCTGTATTCGTTGCATACTACTCAACTGATCACTCTCCTTCTTCCTTTCCTTTCCTTACCAGGTACACAATTGATATCACCAATGTAACTGAGAGTTTGAATATGAATGCAAAAGAAAGGACCTGCAGATTGTTTTTATATACACATGGACTGTCGTATTAAATGTTATGTAGAATATAGTAGTTACATTTTCGTTTGGATAATAGAAGTAGCCTACATGCTTAGTATATCAATGTAGGTAAGTGAATGCTAGTCATATAGGTATGTTGTTAGGTGAAAATATTCTCATTGCAATAAGTTGTATTCTAAACTTAGTCTGATGATGTAGTATATTCTCTAACGTAGGTCAAATAGGAAAACTATCCACTTTAATTAAAGTACTTTCCTCTTCTGTCAGATTGCCACATATAAATTGATAAACTCATTTATAGAACAAAGAACCAGTTCAGGGCCTCAACCTCATGAAGGTCGAGCCCAAATCGAAGCAAACCAAGTAGGCCCGCATCGAACAAGCAGAGGCCCAGGTCTGGCCTATCACGCATGGGCTGGATTTGGGCCCATGATTATTTGTTCGGCTGACTGTATATGCAGCCTCATTTCTGATTTTTTTTAGCTTTTCTGAATGTCATTACAAACAACTTGTAAGCATTTAATTAATTAGGACTATTTACTGTTTTCAATTGATAAAGACAAACACGACAAGAAACGTAGTTGTTATAGGATATCCTTTTAAAAATAAGAACGAGATGAGCCTCGATGAAAATAAACAAAACGCGCAGATGCGGGGCCCTTGTTTAAATGTATATTATCGAAGCATTTAGGTTCCAGGGTGGGTTGTTTAGCAAATTTCACAACCCTCCTAAAATAACAATACGTTAGACTCTTTAGGACGCGCCTTAATAAATCTTACCTTCTTAAACTCGGGTGCGCATTTATGTGACCCAAATCCAATTCTCAACGGAGTCGAAATGTGTTTCTAATCACGGGTACATTGATTGTGACGTGGTTCGAGATGCATGTCCATGACGTTGCAAATTCATTAAAAAATAAGAACGAGACGAGCCTCGCCAAATAAAAATACAAATTGCGGGGCCCTCAGTAAATATTTGCTTTAAAAATTATTTGGACTTCGGGATGGACCGTTTAGTAAAATTCCACGGTCTTACCCAAAATAAATACGCTAGTCGCTTTAGGCGCGTCTTTAATAATTTAATTTCCTTAAACTCGGGTGCGCATTGATGTGACCCAAATCCAAATCTCAACGGAGTCAAAGTGTGTCGACGACCACGGGTACATTGATTGTAACGCGGTTCGAGATACATTTTCACAACGTTGCAATTCCTGATAAAACAGTAAAATGATAAAAGCGGTTAAAAGTTAAATTTTGCACATAAGTTCACACTTGTATAAAATCAGATAATCAAGCCGAATATGACAGTTGAGCGACCGTGCTAGAACCACGGAACTCGGGAATGCCTAACACCTTCTCCCGGGTTAACAGAATTCCTTATCCGGATTTCTGGTACGCAGACTGTAATATAGAGTCATTCTTTTCCTCGATTCGGGATTAAAATTGGTGACTTGGGACACCCTAAATCTCCCAAGTGGCGACTCTGAAATAAATAAACCAATCCCGTTTCGATTGTCCTTTAATTGGAAAAAACTCCCCTTGCACCCCCGCGGGTGCGGAAAAAGGAGGTGTGACAGCTCTGGCGACTCTGCTGGGGACGATCACCCAGAACCACTGGTTCAGGGTTAAGAATTCGAGCTTAGAATAAGTGTTATTATTTGGCTTTGTTTATTATCTGATTATTACATGTTTTGAGCCTAATGTGCTGAATGCTGCTTTTACCGCTTTGATATTATTTGAACTGTATATAAACTGTGCCGAAATCTTTCTCTTCTTACCTCCGGGGATGTGCTCACTGGTTGAGACTCCCTATTCTGTTAGTGTCATACCCTAAATAAAAGAGGCTCGGAAAGTTTCTAAGCCGGCTGGCCTTTTGGTTCCCGGAAAGGAGCTCCTTCCTCAACTCGAGTTGTCCGCTCGGGTACACTGTCTAGAACACCGACTCAAGTTTTGAACATAGAATAACGTGACTTCATGCCGGATCCCTAGTAGGAACGCTTATTTGCATCATGTTGCATATGACTTAGGGGACTCAACACATGGGTTGGGTCCGTCTAGGACTAGCGACCTGATATGAAAAGACCATTCTGATGCATCCTATTGTTTTTCGTTCATTTATTTGTCTCATGCCCGCATGCTGACTGGTGTTTGAATATTTGGAAAATTGTGAAAAAAAAGAAATAACGGTTAGGGAATTGATTGATTATTTTTGAAAAAAAAACAAATACTGTCAAAACCCTGCCGAAATTTTGAAAAGTCATTGTTCTGTTTTGTTTTTTTTCAAAAATAAAATATAAATAGAAATATATAGTTTGTCTTGCCATAAAAAAAAATTAAAAAAAAAAGGGGAGTCTTATTTTGCCTTTACTTCTATTATTTGTTGCAAATATGTGTATATATATATATATATATGAAAAATTCAAAAAGTCTTTCTTTACTTCAAAAAATGTATATATATCTTTATTTGTTGCAAAAGTATTTATCTTGCCAAAGGTCTAGAGAGTTCTTTTAGGCTCCCAGTTTTCGAAACAAAAATCAAAAAATATTTTCCGTTATTGACTTCTTTAGAAAGTTTTTTTTATATATATACGAAAATTCAAAATTCAAAAAAATCGCATATATTTTTGTTTTTATCAGAATAAGTGTCGTTTGTTAAAATCTTATTAATAAATGTGCAGAATGAGCACGACTCCGAATGAACCCTTTTCAATCATGAGTAAAATCCCCCTCCAATTGCGGCTCTGGTGGAATGATTTAGGCAAAGAAGGGCATGACGAAATCAAGAAGTATCTGAAAGGCCTCACGAGTTTGTTGGATATCAGGCCACGAGGAGATATCATAAGGGCACTAGTTCCCCACTGGGATCCTGCGCACAATGTCTTCCGTTTCTCAGATTTTGAACTTACCCCAACTTTAGAAGAAATAGCAGGGTATATCGGCAGCGCTGAGCCTCCTTTGAGGCACAAATATCTGATTGCTCCAAGAGCTGTAGCAATACACCGGTTTCTGGACTCCTTAAAGATAGTCAGAACAATTCATAACCCTGACTTGGCAAAAGGTTTTTGCAGCATGAGTTTCATATATCAAAGATATGGTCACATAGGAGGATTCGACAAGCCAGAAAACCAGTTGTGCAGCAAAGGTAATCGCCAAAAGTGGGAAGAACATAGACGGATTGCTTTCATGATAACTTTCTTAGGACTACTAGTATTCCCAAGAAAAGACGGGAATATTGACATAAAGATAGCAGGGGTCGTCAGTGCGTTGCTCACACAGAGTGATAGTTTTCGAGGGTTGCAATTTGTTGTTGCAAATGTGGATGACCGAACACCTATGTCACCGAGCCCAGTTTCTGAGCCATGGATCCGCTGGAAAGACCTGCATAGAGGAGTTCTATACCAGAGTTAATAAGACATACCTACCAGAAGGAGTCATAGCATGGACCTCATATTTCCGTACCCTCAACGCTAGTCAAATACAATGGGCGCTAGGATGGTTACCGATCGACGAAGTCATATACATGCCAGCAGCCAGACCCCATTTTCTCTTAATGGGACTCAAGAGCATTCAACCATACGCGCCGCATCGGGTTTTAAGGCAACTGGGGAGGTATCAGATAGTGTCGAAAGATGAGGATCTAAGCACCCAGGTGATCGAGATCAGTCCCGACGGCCATTTTCCTGAAGCAAGGGTTCGTCAAATTTGGAGCCAATGTCAATACTTAGAAGCAAATACTTGTGTAATGAATCGGGCAAAAAGGGAAGTTTCGCCCGGGTATCAGGCCTGGTACAAAGGGGAGACATCATCTGGAAGACCGACCAAAAGACCTCACCTGCAAGAATTTGCCAAATCTTCACAAGAGCAGTGGGGCTGGTTGGCCAAAGAGCGGGAATATCTTGCCGAAGCAGGCAAACTGAAGCAACAAGTTCAGGATATGAGGTTTAAGTGCCAATTACAGTCTGCCGCCCACAAGGGAGAAAAGAACAGATTAATCAGAGAAGGCGAAATCCTCAAAGCTCAGATCCGGAGAATGAAAAAAGAGGCTAATAGCCAGCTGAGAAGCCGGGCGGATAAAAGATTGATAACCGGGTTAAAGGATCAGGTTGCGGAATGCCAGGAAGATTTGGAAAGAGCCAAGGCCAGCACAACAAGATTGCGGACCAAGTGGGTAAAGGGTGCGATAGCTCAGAGGCAGCGCCTGCAACGAGTCATAAGGGATTATGAACTGAGCATCGGGACATTAAGGGAAACGAATGCCTCTCTTCAAGAGAGGATCTTCAAGCAAACACGAGATGTCCAAGCCGACAGAAGGCGATGTTATGAGGCAATGACCAGAATGGAAAGGCAAATGGAGATGTTCCAGGACCAGCTTGCCAGCAATGCACAAACACTAGGATTGAAGAACCGACAGATAAGGCAGTTGTTCGCGGAAAGGGACAACATTCGGGGAAAAATCGACGAGATTGGGCATTACATCTACATGAGATGCCTGGCATGCGAGCAAAAGCCTCGAAAGACCCTCCTTGTTTCCATCATGGGTTGCGTCCACCGAATCATGAATGAGCTGAAAAACCTGCAGAGGGACCTCACACCAAGGGCCGCGGAAAGGCCGAATGATGCCTCGCGGGTCCCTAAGTTGGAAAATTAATCTTTGGTTGAGTCCTGTTTATTTGGCTTTGTCGCTTTTCCATATGTTGTTTTCCTTTCTTTTAGTCAAAACGGGTTAAGAACTGTGGAGTTTGTACTATTGCTATTCCTTGCTTGAAGTAATTTGTAATAGCAAAATTTTGAGAATGAATTTAATGATTTCACAAGAATTGTGTGTTTCTTTACTTTAAGGCAGAACTACGCCTGGTCTGATTCACGCGGGGACGTGATACGTAGGCAATCCCCATAAGATTCGACCGCTTTTAATAAATAAAGAAAAGAAAATGTAAATAAAATAAAACGCAGGGTTTCGCAAAATACTTTAAAGAGACGAATGAGCAAACCGGGATGACGCATGAAGCAAAGCATGTTGAAACGGTTAACTGCCTAGGTGCATTGCATCCTCTATGTGTTATGATCAAATCTGTTAAGCTCTAACACTAACAAAGTTTGTTGTTGTCTGATACCAGACAGTTAGTTGTTAAAGAATTTTGGCAACACATTCATACCAAACCAGATCCAAAGGACCGGTAGCAACAAGCATGACTACTTCGAAGAATATCAATGAGGAAGAAAGGCCGATGAGCCAGTTGTTAAAAGAAGCGATGGAAAAGATTGAAAGGATGGGACTAGAAATGAATGCAATGCAACTAGCCCTAGCCAAAACACAAAAGAGTCCTGAAACACTGGGACACATGCCGGAGTACCCTCACTCTGGCCCTTCCACAAGCCGTCCAAATCCCCTCTATCATCAAGAAAGAAGCCCTCATGATTCCCAAGCTCCACCACCCCATCAACCTCTCCCAACGCCCAACATTCCCATTTTTGTGGGACCTACATCAGCCCCTTTGCAGAGAACGACCAGTGAGCCATTGTTTCAGGCTCACGATACCCAATAATATCCCCCCGAGCCTACATTCCATGCACCAGAACCACAGGCTTACAATCCCCATTTGGAAGTACCGGCAGAGGTTGAAAAGCCGGTTAAGGCCCCTGAACAGGATGAAGTGTTGAGAAAGTTCAAAAGCCTGGAGCAATCCTTCAGGAACTTGCACGGGCTGGGCAATTAAGTCAGCATGGCATACAAAGATCTGTGCCCTTTCCCAGATGTCCAACTCCCGGTTGGGTTCAAGATGCCCAAGTTTGATTTATATGAAGGGCACGGTGATCCCATGGCACATTTGCGGGGATTCTGTAGCAAAATGAGAGGGGCAGGAGGCAAGGATGAGCTTTTGATAGCTTATTTCGGCCAAAGTCTGAGTGGATCTGCACTGGAATGGTATACCAGGCAAGATTTCAGCAGGTGGTACACATGGGATGATCTGGCGCAGGCTTTTGCAGGTCATTTCCAGTACAATCTAGAGATAGTCCCTGACCGTCTCACGTTATTAAGAACTGGGAAGAAACCCGGGGAAAGTTTTCGCGAGTTCGGGTTCCGTTGGAGAGAACAAGCAGCTAGAGTCGATCCTCCCATGAGAGAGGGAGAGATGGTGGACTATTTTTTGCAGACATTGGATCCAACCTACTTTGGTCACTTGGTGACAACGGTTGGAAAATCTTTCAACGAGGTGGTCAAAATAGGGGTCATGATAGAAGAAGGTTTGAGGTCGGACAAGATCTTGAACTATTCGGCACTTAAGGCCACAACCCAGGCTATTCAAAGCGGCACGGGAGGTGCGCTGAGAAGAAAGAAAGAAGAGGTTGCCACGATCGAGGCAGGCAGTTGGTCCAGGGCTGGCAGGCCGCACTACAACCAACCCAGGCCTCACAGGTCAAACTACCCATACAACCCACCACAAAATTTCTATCCACCTCGAGAACCACATTGTTCCGTACACCAAGCCCAGGTATACACTCAGCCTCCGGTTCGCCCACAATGGCGCGCACCGGCTCCCCAGAACATATATGCACCACCCCAAAACACCTACCCGCCACCCAGGGCATATAGAAACCCTTCAGGGGTAGGCTTCCGGGGAAATCCAGATGCTAGGAATGGCAGGTTGCGGAAGCAAAGAACCTTCACGGAGCTGGGAGAAACCTACACCGCTTTGTTCCACAAGCTGCGGCAATTGGGTTTGGTTAGTCCCGTCCAGACTCGAGAACCAAATCCCCTACCTTAGAATATAGATCGATCAATCAGTTGTGAATACTGTTCAGGGACGCTCGGGCACGATACCGAGAAGTGCTGGAAGTTAAGGCATGCCATACATGATCTTATTGACACCAATAAGATCGAGGTCCAGACACCGGAGGCTCCTAACATCAACCAAAACCCACTTCCAGCGCACCACGAAACTCACATGATTGAGTTGGTGTGTGAGGGAGGAGAAGTAAGAAAACCCTCACAAACAGTGATGATGATCCAAGACGCCCCGAAAGAAGTCTTAACCAGTGGAGGAACAAGTGTACGGTCGCAGGGAGAAGGCTTCAAGCCGGTAGTGATATTGGGGAAGAGCCCGTCCATCATAGCAAGCAAACCCGAGCCAAGCAAGTTGGTAATACCAGGGATCCTGCCCACACCGGCGGTCGTGTTGAAAGGGGTATGTAGAGAACGGGTAACCATAAAGCCTGTGGTCCAACTGCCGATGATTGATACCAGGGCTGTGCCTTGGAAATATGAAAAGGCAGTGGTGACGTACCAAGGAAAACAGGTGGAAGAAGTCAGTTGTGAAGCGCAAGGGCTGACTCGATCAGGTCGATGTTTTGCCCCGGTGGAGTTAAGAAAAACCAACCCAGTGGCAATCAAGAAGCCAGTGTCAGAAGAAGAGGCTAAATAATTCCTGAGGAAGATGAAAGTACAAGACTATTCTGTGGTTGAGCAGCTGAGAAAAACACCGGCCCAGATCTCACTATTGTCATTACTCCTCCATTCTGAGGAACATCGTCGGGCCCTGTTGAAGATATTGAATGAGGCTCATGTACCCAGTGAGATTTCTGTAAACCACCTGGAAACCATTGCCAGCAAGATCTTCGAGGTGAACGGGGTAACATTCTCAGATGATGACCTACCGGTGGAAGGTACAGAGCATAATAAAGCTCTATACCTAGCTGTCAAATGTGAAGACTCGGTGGTAACTCGAGTATTGGTGGATAACGGCTCAAGCGCCAATATTTGTCCATTATCCACCCTGGACCAGTTAAAGATTGACCGTGGAAGAATCCGGGAGAATAGCATCTGTGTCCGGGGGTTTGACGGAAACGGAACCGCCACTGTGGGGGATGTTGTACTTGAATTGACCATTGGTCCGGTCCTGTTTACCATGGAATTCCAGGTGTTGGACGCCACGGTATCTTACAACTTGCTGTTAGGACGACCCTGGATTCATGCAGCTAAAGCGGTGCCTTCCACCCTACATCAGACAGTGAAGTTCGAGTGGGAAAGACAAGAGGTCGTGTTGCACGGCGAGGATACAACATGCACCATGGGCGGAACCATTGTGCCTTTCATAGAGACCACTGATGACAAAGGTCCTTGGGTCTACCAGATTCTCGATACAGGGTCGGCCAACAAAATTTCTGAAGGAGAAATCATCCCGCACCCTAGGGTAGCTGCCGCAACAGTCATGATGGTCTCAGAAATGCTGGGTAATGGATTTGTGCCGGGAAGAGGCCTGGGAGTTGAACTTCAAGGGATAGTCCAACCTGTCTCCCTTCCTAAGAATCTGGAAACTTTCGGGTTGGGGTTCAAACCAACCGCAGCAGACAGAAAGCAAGCGCGAAAAATGAAGAAGAGGGTCTGGTTTCTGCCTAAACCAGTGCCACGCCTCTCAAGGTCTTTTGTTAAAGCAAGTGCCAAGGGGTCAGCGATCCCAAAGATTCGAGGACCTTTGATCGGCATAAATGAAGACCTGAATCAGAGTTTTGAGAGACTATTCGCGGATGTCAGTATGGTGGAAGCTGGAGAAGGTTCCAGCAGAGCAGAGATACAATTTGTGGGGCCTGAGGCCAAGACCAACAATTGGACGGTTACTCCTCTTCCTGTCCGAGGGGAGTCTTGGTAGTAGGCTTTGATTAATGTTTTGTTTGTTTGTTTGTTTGATCGGATTATTCAAGGGTGTAATCCAAATTTTACTTTCGTTTTTGTAAAAGTGTGAACCCTTTTATCCCGCAAATTTAATAAAGTTCTTTTCTTTTGTCCCATTTTAATTTTTGTTTTGTTCTTTTTCTTTCTGAACAGTTCTCTTTTTACTGGTTCTAATGACATGGCATGCACAGCGGATCTTCGACCTAGTCTAATAAATCAATCTGAAATCGACTCAATGATGCAAAAGGTCGTTTGTGACGATGAATCTGAATGTGACGAAGGTGAAGCCTTCGAAGAAATAAACAGAGAACTGTGCCAATTTGAAGAGAAACCCAAGCCTAACCTAAATGACACCGAGGCTGTGAATCTAGGAGACGCTGATAACGTCCAAGAGACCAAAATTAGCATCCACATTGAGCCGAATGTCAGAGCAGAATTGATCAAAACTCTCAGGGAATTCAAAGATGTTTTTGCCTGATCATATGATGATATGCCTGGATTAAGCACCAATTTAGTGGTTCACAAATTACCCACTGACCTGGCGTACCCTCCGGTCAAGCAAAAACTAAGGAAATTTAAAATAGAAATGAGTGTAAAGATCAAGGAAGAAGTGATTAAGCAGTTACAAGCGAAGGTCATTCGGGTCACTCGATATCCCGAGTGGTTGGCCAATGTGGTACCAGTCCCAAAGAAGGATGGAAAAATCCGGGTGTGCGTTGACTACCACAACCTCAACAAAGCAAGTCCCAAGGACAATTTTCCGCTACCCAACATTCATATCCTGATCGACAATTGCGTTGGGCGCTAGATCGGATCCTTTGTGGATTGTTATGCGGGTTATCATCAGATCCTAATGGACGAGGAGGATGCTGAGAAGACAGCGTTTATTACGCCATGGGGAACCTACTGCTATCGGGTAATGCCGTTCGGGTTAAAGAACGCTGGGGCAACATACATGCGAGCAATGACTGCGGTGTTTCATGACATGATACACAAGGAAATTGAGGTGTACGTCGATGATGTGATCATCAAATCTTGGCGTCAGGAGGACCATGTAGCAGACCTAAGGAGATTTTTCCAAAGACTCCGGAGGTATGATATCAAGCTTAACCCGGCCAAATGCGCATTCGGGGTTCCATCAGGAAAGTTGCTAGGATTCATCGTCAGTCGACGGGGGATTGAGTTAGACCCATCCAAAATTGAATCCATCCGAGATTTGCCACCGCCAAGGAACAAAACAGAGGTAATGAGTTTGCTGGGTAGACTCAATTATATCAGCAGGTTCATCGCTCAACTCACGGCAACTTGTGAGCCCATATTTCGGTTGCTGAGAAAGGATGTTGCGGTAGGTTGGACAGCAGAGTGTCAGGAGGCCTTCGACCAAATCAAAGGGTATCTGTCTAATCCACCCGTGTTGGTCCTGCCTAAGCCCGGGAAGCCCCTAATCCTTTACCTGACGGTTTTGGAAAATTCATTTGGTTGTGTACTGGGGCAACATGATGACACAGGAAGGAAGGAGCAGGCCATCTACTATCTTAGCAAGAAATTCACAGTACATGTGGTCAGGTACACTCAACTCGAGAAAACATGCTGCGCCTTAACTTGGGTAGCTCAGAAGTTGAAGCACTACCTGTCCTCATATACTACTTATCTCATATCCCGCTTGGACCCATTGAAGTATATCTTTTAGAAACCTATTCCCACGGGAAGGTTGGCAAAGTGGCAAATTCTGCTCACAGAGTTTGATATCATCTACGTAACGAGGACGGCCATGAAAGCCCAGGCACTGGCAGACCATTTGGCAGAGAATCCCGTTGCTGAAAAATACGAGCCTTTAAGAACGTATTTTCCTGACGAAGAGGTGATGCATACGAATGAGTTGGAATTACCTGAGGAACCGGGTTGGAAGCTTTTCTTCGATGGAGCTGCAAACGCAAAAGGGGTTGGAATAGGAGCAGTACTCATTTCTGAAACAGGACGACATTATCCCGTTACGGCTCAACTACACTTCTACTGCACCAACAATATGGCCGAATATGAGGCTTGCATTCTGGGTCTGCGCCTGGATGCTGACATGGATGTCCAAGACGTCTTGGTCTTGGGAGACTCGGACCTCTTGGTACATCAAATTCAGGGTGAATGGGAAACACGAGATCTAAAGCTCATACCATACCGACAATGCTTGCATGATCTAAGCAAGCAATTTCGATCGGTAAAGTTCAAACACATCCCGAGAGTTCACAATGAGGTTGCGGATGCCTTAGCCACCTTAGCATCAATGCTGCACCACCCTGACAAAATGTATGTTGATCCTCTACACATCCAGGTCCGTGATCAGCACGCCTACTGCAATGCCATAGAAGAAGAAGCAGATGGCGAACCCTGGTTCCATGATATTAAGGAATACCTCAGAATGGGAATATACCCAGAACATGCCTCTGGAGACCAAAAAAGAGCCCTCTGGCGTTTGTCGAATGGTTTCTTCCTCAGTGGGGGAATATTGTACAAAAGAACCCCGGATTTGGGATTGTTGAGATGCATAGATGCCGGGCAGGCAACGTCGGTTATGGCAGAAGTACATGCTGGAGTTTGTGGGCCACACATGAGTGGATATGTATTGGCAAGAAAAATCCTTCGAACAGGGTGTTATTGGCTCACCATGGAACACGACTGTATCACTTTCGTGAGGAAATGCCATCAGTGCCAGATACATGGAGACTTGATTCATTCTCCGCCAACAGAGTTACATACGATGTCAGCACCCTGGCCGTTTGTAGCATGGGGCATGGATGTCATTGGGCCCATCGAGCCAGCAGCATCCAACGGTCATAGGTTCATTCTAGTGACCATTGATTACTTCACCAAATGGGTTGAGGCTAAAACCTTCAAATCAGTAACCAAGAAGGCAGTGGTGGACTTTGTTCACTCCCATATCATCTGCAGATTTGGGATCCCAAAAGTGATCATCACGGATAACGGTGCGAATCTTAATAGCAGCTTGATGAAAGAGGTATGCCAACAATTCAAGATTATACACCGCAATTCCACCCCATATCGTCCCAAGGCGAATGGAGCAGTCGAAGCAGCCAATAAGAATATCAAGAAGATACTGCGAAAAATGGTGGAAGGGTCCAGAGAATGGCACGAGAAATTACCCTTTGCCTTGTTGGGTTACCGCACCACCGTCCGGACTTCCATAGGCACAACTCCTTATTTGTTGGTGTACGGAACTGAGGCCGTAATACCAGCGGAGGTCGAAATTCCGTCCCTCCGAATTGTCGCTGAAGCCGGGATTGATGATGATGAATGGATCAAAGCTCGCTTGGAACAGTTGAGCCTGATAGATGAGAAAAGATTGGCAGCAGTGTGCCATGGTCAGCTGTACCAGAAGAGAATGGCAAGAGCGTATAATAAGAAGGTGCGCCCTAGGAAATTTGAAGTAGGGCAGCAGGTATTAAAGAAGATCCTCCCACATCAGGTCGAGGCAAAAGGCAAATTCGCCCCAAATTGGCAAGGGCCTTATATCGTGACCAGAGTATTGTCCAACGGTGCTTTGTGTTTGACAGATGTCGAAGGTAGATGTGTCGACATGGCTATCAATTCAGATGCAGTCAAGAGATATTATGCGTAACTTCTTTAATTATGGCAATTTTTGGTTTATTTGTTTGTATTTGGCATTTGTTGAATAATGAGATGACGGAGGCAATTCTTTCTTCTATCCAAACACTTTTAACCCTCGCTTCCCCCTTTGAGCCTTAAGCAATTCTTTCAATACCCCTCTTTTGGAATCACTAATGGGAAAGATATGAAAAAAAAGAAGAAAAGAAAGGAAAAGAAAAGAAAAAGAAAAAGAAAAGGAAAAGAAAATGAAAAGAAAGAAAAAAGATAAAATCACAAATACAAAACTGTGGGAACTACGTTTGACCTGATTCCTCAAAGAGGATACGTAGGCGCCTCACGGCTCGGTCATAGTATGCATCATAGCAAATATAGGATGCATAATGTACATAGTGTGCACAATATAGCACAATGTGCGTAACGCATGTAGCTCAACATAAGCGTAAAAAATAAATTCCCCAAGCAAGAAAACTGGGGCAGAGGTTATGTTTTAAGTTCCAACAAGGGTTTGATTCCAAAAGTTGTAGCACATCACCCTTCAAATTGTTTTCATTTTTATAGCCTTTCTTCAAACCCACACCAAAACTAACATCAACATCCAAAAGACCTCCCGATCAATGTTCGAGAGATGCCAAGTCCGGCAAATAAGGCCGAGAATAATACACTGATCCCCAGCAAAGAAGAGGATCGTAAGACTGGAAATGAGTTGATGGTCAAGGGAATCTCCAGAAAGGAGGGACGTATCTACAACACCCCGATTTCCCGAAAGAAATAAAATGAGAGAGTCTTATCGGTGAAGACCTTCACAGGCACCGAGAGGCGAGGTAAGATGAGGGATATGAAATGAGAGAGTCTTATTGGTGAAAACCTTCACAGGCACCATAAGGCGCCGGGAGATGAGAGAAACGAGAGAGTCTCATTAGTGAAAACCCCTCGAAGGGCACTATGAGACGACAAGACAGATCAGCAAAAGCTACAAGATCCGAAACGGACACTCCTTTATCATCCCCAGCAAGTCAGACCATCGGGCAAAGCGATTGATACAAATAGACTGGGTCGGGAATCTATGGTGCACGTCATGATCACGGGGACCAGTTGTGTCCTCCAGATAAGTTCTTTTGATTGTCTTCTCCCACAAAAATATTGGTTCAGAAAGATTTTCTCCTTTCCATATCTTTTATTCTTTCCCTAAAATGTGTCTTGAAAGGATTTTTCAAAGCTTACTACCAGAAACCGAAGGGGAATTCATCCAATGCAGGATAATACAAACAGTCTTAAAGGCCGGTCCCAGGCAATGCAGGGATTGTGCCCGGAAATTTTGGAAGAAGTAAGCTCCAAAAGGGAGTGGTTTCGGGAGTTAGAAGCAGACTCCCACATCATGTGTTTAAAGAGAAAGCAGAAAAGGGGATAAATTGAAAACCAATCCCCAGCAGGCTAGAGACCCCCAACAGGCAACTTTGCCCGCCAACCAATTATGGGGACAAAGAGCAAGAAAAGGGGAAGAGAGAAAAATTGCTCGCCAGAAAGGCACCCTCTACCACCACGATTAAAACTGACTAAATCCTTTTGTCTGTTGCAGGAGAACAAAGAATTGATGATGGCAGCAAGATGCAACGCCATGGAAGTCACCAAAAACCGGGGCAGAAAATTTTCTGCCGATTGTCGAAAATTTTCTCGAAAAACGGGGAAGCAATTTCAATACATATATGTTCTAGGTCGCCCACCAGTATAATGCGGAAATACATTTAAGTTCTAGGTCGCCCACCAGTATAATGCGGGAATACATTTTAAGTTCTAGGTCGCCCACCAGTATAATGCGGGAATACATTTTAAGTTCTAGGTCGCCCACCAGTATAATGCGGGAATACTTTTAAGTTCTAGGTCGCCCACCAGTATAATGCGGGAATACTTTTAAGTTCTAGGTCGCCCACCAGTATAATGCGGGAATACATTTTAAGTTCTAGGTCGCCCACCAGTATAATGCGGGAATACTTTTAAGTTCTAGGTCGCCCACCAGTATAATGCGGGAATACATTTAAGTTCTAGGTCGCCCACCAGTATAATGCGGGAATACTTTTAAGTTCTAGGTCGCCCACCAGTATAATGCGGGAATACATTTAAGTTCTAGGTCGCCCACCAGTATAATGCGGGAATACATTTTAAGTTCTAGGTCGCCCACCAGTATAATGCGGGAATACTTTTAAGTTCTAGGTCGCCCACCAGTATAATGCGGGAATACATTTAAGTTCTAGGTCGCCCACCAGTATAATGCGGGAATACTTTTAAGTTCTAGGTCGCCCACCAGTATAATGCGGGAATACATTTAAGTTCTAGGTCGCCCACCAGTATAATGCGGGAATACTTTTAAGTTCTAGGTCGCCCACCAGTATAATGCGGGAATACTTTTAAGTTCTAGGTCGCCCACCAGTATAATGCGGGAATACTTTTAAGTTCTAGGTCGCCCACCAGTATAATGCGGGAATACATTTAAGTTCTAGGTCGCCCACCAGTATAATGCGGGAATACATTTTAAGTTCTAGGTCGCCCACCAGTATAATGCGGGAATACTTTTAAGTTCTAGGTCGCCCACCAGTATAATGCGGGAATACATTTAAGTTCTAGGTCGCCCACCAGTATAATGCGGGAATACTTTTAAGTTCTAGGTCGCCCACCAGTATAATGCGGGAATACTTTTAAGTTCTAGGTCGCCCACCAGTATAATGCGGGAATACTTTTAAGTTCTAGGTCGCCCACCAGTATAATGCGGGAATACATTTTAAGTTCTAGGTCGCCCACCAGTATAATGCGGGAATACTTTTAAGTTCTAGGTCGCCCACCAGTATAATGCGGGAATACATTTAAGTTCTAGGTCGCCCACCAGTATAATGCGGGAATATTTTTAAGTTCTAGGTCGCCCACCAGTATAATGCGGGAATACATTTAAGTTCTAGGTCGCCCACCAGTATAATGCGGGAATACATGTTTAAGTTCTAGGTCGCCCACCAGTATAATGCGGGAATACTTTTAAGTTCTAGGTCGCCCACCAGTATAATGCGGGAATACTTTTAAGTTCTAGGTCGCCCACCAGTATAATGCGGGAATACTTTTAAGTTCTAGGTCGCCCACCAGTATAATGCGGGAATACATTTAAGTTCTAGGTCACCCACCAGTATAATGCGGGAATACTTTTAAGTTCTAGGTCGCCCACCAGTATAATGCGGGAATACTTTTAAGTTCTAGGTCGCCCACCAGTATAATGCGGGAATACTTTTAAGTTCTAGGTCGCCCACCAGTATAATGCGGGAATACATTTTAAGTTCTAGGTCGCCCACCAGTATAATGCGGGAATACTTTTAAGTTCTAGGTCGCCCACCAGTATAATGCGGGAATACATTTGAGTTCTAGGTCGCCCACCAGTATAATGCGGGAATACTTCTAGCTCTAGATTTTGGAATCAGTCACCCCACCTGAAGACGGAAGGGTACAACAGAGATCCCCAAACGGGAAACAATAAAATCCCCAGCACCAAGAAGCAGACAACTACGGAGGCAAGCGCACAATTCAAAAGGAAAAAGGAACGCGTCTCAAAAGAAGCAGTTTGGGAACGTTATAGCATGCCCAACATGACAATTTTGATAGGAGCCATACCACCAAAGAAACAATGGAAAGGCTTGAATAAGAGGGTATGTTCCCAGCGAATCAAGCAAAGTGATGAAAATTGGCATTCAAATGTCAGCGAAGGACCAGCATCCTCTCCCAAAGTCACAAGATGAAGGCATCGGAGGAAAGCGTTAGCCGACAAGAAAGCAAGGCAGCAAGAACAAGTGGAAGATGGATAAGATCTCATGATCCTCAGTCTAGCTTAGCTTCTTGTTTTCCTTTTAGAGCAATGTAACAGGGAGATCGATTGAGCAGTAGCATCCTACAGCAGCATACAACAGCGCACAACAACAGCAAGCACTACGGTCACACAGTAGTCCCAGCTACCAAAATTTCCCGAACTACATTGACCTGATTCATTTCTTTCTCTTCTTTGTACCTTTTGTAAGCATCTTTTGGAATTTTTCTTTTTGTTCTTTCTTTCTTTGCCTTCCCTTCTCTTCATTTCTTTCTCTTCTTTGTACCTTTTGTAAGCACGTGATTTTTGCTTCACGAGCAATCGCTCCAAAAGAAAATAAAAATAGTGACAAATGATTTCACTGTACAATTGTTCGAGTTTTCGTGGCATGTGTTGTTAGTCATTTGTGGATCTGTTCATTTTCGCATTTAATCATTAGCAAACAAAATACAAAATGTGTATGTCAGGATGATTAAACCATAATTCGGTCAGTAAAAGAAAATTCAAAAAATACATATATGTGTGCATCGTTCGTTCTAGGCTTTTTAGCTAACTTACTTAAATATTTTTGTGATAATTGTGTTAAAATGTTGCATTGTTGCTTAGTTTTAATTTCGTTATTTTATTATTTGTTATTTTTATTTTTTTAAAAGAAAAAATGAAATTAGAAAACAAAAAGTGAAGGAAATCGGTTTGGGCCAAAAGAAATTAAACAAAAATAACAGGCCCAACCAGCACTCAGACCCAGTCCAAATCCGGCTGCCCAGGCATCTCCTGAAACGACGCCGTTTCAGGCAAATCAATCTGAGCCGTCCGTCCAGGCCAATCCAACGGCTCAGAACCCCTTTCAGCAACCCGTGTTCAAACCCGACCCAATAACCAATCCGACCCAACCCCTCACTTAAACCAAACGACCCCGTTTAACTATCAAACGACCCCGTCTCATTTCTCACCGTCAGATCCAAGCCGTTGAGATCATCTGATCTAACGGCTCAGATCCGATCAACCTCCCCATATATAAACTCAGCCCTTTACCCCGCACCCCCTATCCGAACCCCACCCCTCACTCGTCTCCTTCCCCAGCCTGAAACCCCCAAACCCTAGCAAGCCGCCTTAGTTTCCCTTCCACCAAAACCCGGCGGCACGAACGCCGGTGACCACCTCCTGAACACCCTAAGACCCTCTCACTCTCCTGAAAATGGATCTGTTACTCCCTAGCCTCGAATCACTTTCCTTCGTCTCGAATCTTCGTTTGATGATTTGAGTCGAACCCGGACCTATACCAAATTACCCCATCTTCATACCAGACACTCCCCTGACCTTCCTCGTGACCAAACCAAGCTTGGTTTGGTCCGAATCTACCCACGACTCTTAAAAATCCAGATCTGGAAAAGCCAGACCTTAGAACACATGCACCTGGGGAAGCCGGCCGGTCTTGACAAGGGTTTGAGGTCTAATAGACCTTAATCAAGGTGTTCTCATGTGAGAACACCCTGATTAAAGTTTGTTCGGTCTCAAGAGTTCGAAGTTGAGTCTGATTTGGGTCCGTTTTGATTTCAAACTATTTTCGGTAAGTTTCCTTTTCTCTTTGTTTAGTTCTAATTAAGTTGTCAGCATGATTTGTTGTTGTGGTTATTTGTTTTGGTCTGTTACTCTGTCTGTTTTCTACCATCTCTAGCAAAGACCCTTTATTTGGTCGATTGATTTTCTATGTGTGTGTTCTGAATGTACTCTGTGATAAACATGATCGTCGATTAGTTTAATCGTCATATAAGTTAACTCATATAGGCCCCAGTAATTGAACAAAAAATTGTCTGATGCCCTTTAGGTCCCTGAACGTATTGTTTATATGAGCGACTGATTATTACCTGCTATAATTAGTATAGTCGACTCGATAAATGTCGTCGATTAGTTTTCTATAACTAATGAATCGAATGAGCTAATAATGTCGCATGATTAATTGAACGTTGCCACTGACTGAATGCCCCAGCATTGTTTAAAATGGTTTGTTTGCATTGTAAAAATGACTGAAAAGGTTCAGTCCAGGCAGTCTTGAATTTGAACTTTCATCAGTTCAAAAATGCCCTGATGCTGCAATAGGCAGGGCAGTAATAATCAAGGTTAAGCAGGGGTATTCTGGGGTGTTAAAAAGGACAGAAAGATTAGTTTAAATGAGCTGACAAGTAGGGTACTAATTTAGGATTAAACTAATACCAATGGGGAGCAAGACATAAGAGTATGGGGCTTAAAATGAATAATAAAATTGTACCCATAACTCTTGATTAAACAAAACCAGGCGTGGGGAACCAATGGCTGGCATCAAGAGATGCTCAAGCGTGGGTTTAACAGAGTATGGGCAGGCTGCAAGTTGCAGCACGACGGCAGCTCAGCTGCACTGGGTCATTTGGCCTATAAATAGGTCCTTTGAGAACCTAAGAAAGGCTGGATTGGAGTCTTCAGAAAAAAGAGAGAACAAAGTGGAAATTTTTAGTCTTAAGGCTGGATTTTGGAATCTTCAAAAAAGAAAAACAAAACAAAAAGGCTGAAAGAAAAAAAAACTTTAGTCTGAAGAGAGGTCTAGTGAGTCCCAAATCACAATAGCATAAACACAAGGTAGTTTCCAATAGACATTGTAACCAAACACTGCCTGAAAGTTGTATAAGAGTGCATATTGGTCAAAGCTGTCTTGGCCGAGTTCTGTTGCTTGCATTGACTGAGTTGTTCGTGGTTGTTGAACTGGTAGTTTTACTGCATTTGAACCCTCAGCTACTGATGTTATTTCCCTACTCTTTCTTGGGATTGCTGGCTTGGTACTCGACTATCTGCTAGTCCTTGTATTCTGGGAGACATTGTTGGTTATCTGTGGCTGTGGAAAACACTTGGTTTAGTTGGTTGTTGCTGTGTTGTTGCTGTGTGTCTGCTGCTGCTGTATTCGTTGCATACTACTCAACTGATCACTCTCCTTCTTCCTTTCCTTTCCTTACCAGGTACACAATTGATACCACCAATGTAACTGAGAGTTTGAGCATGAATGCAAAAGAGAGGACCTGCAGATTGTTTTTATATATACATGGACTGTTGTATTAAATGTCATGTAGTATATAGTAGTTACATTTTCGTTTGGATAATAGAAGTAGCCTACATGCTTAGTATATCAATGTAGGTAAGTGAATGCTAGTCATATAGGTATGCTGTTAGGTGAAAATATTCTCATTGCAATAAGTTGTATTCTAAACTTAGTCTGATGATGTAGTATATTCTCTAACGTAGGTCAAATAGGAAAACTATCCACTTTAATTAAAGTACTTTCCTCTTCTGTCAGATTGCCACATATAAATTGATAAACTCATTTATAGAACAAAGAACCAGTTCAGGGCCTCAACCTCATGAAGGTCGAGCCCAAATCGAAGCAAACCAAGTAGGCCCGCATCGAACAAGCAGAGGCCCAGGTCTGGCCTATCACGCATGGGCTGGATTTGGGCCCATGATTATTTGTTCGGCTGACTGTATATGCAGCCTCATTTCTGATTTTTTTTAGCTTTTCTGAATGTCATTACAAACAACTTGCAAGCATTTAATTAATTAGGACTATTTAGTGTTTTCAATTGATAAATACAAACACGACAAGAAACGTAGTTGTTATAGGATATCCTTTTAAAAATAAGAACGAGATGAGCCTCGATGAAAATAAACAAAACGCGCAGATGCGGGGCCCTTGTTTAAATGTATATTATCGAAGTATTTAGGTTCCAGGGCGGGTTGTTTAGAAAATTTCACAACCCTCCTAAAATAACAATACGTTAGACTCTTTAGGACGCGCCTTAATAAATCTTACCTTCTTAAACTCGGGTGCGCATTTATGTGACCCAAATCCAATTCTCAATGGAGTCGAAATGTGTTTCTAATCACGGGTACATTGATTGTGACGTGGTTCGAGATGCATGTCCATGACGTTGTAAATTCATTAAAAAATAAGAACGACACGAGCCTCGCCAAATAAAAATACAAATTGCGGGGCCCTCAGTAAATATTTGCTTTAAAAATTATTTGGACTTCGGGATGGACCGTTTAGTAAAATTCCACGGTCTTACCCAAAATAAATACGCTAGTCGCTTTAGGCGCGTCTTTAATAATTTAATTTCCTTAAACTCGGGTGCACATTGATGTGACCCAAATCCAAATCTCAACGGAGTCAAAGTGTGTCGACGACCACGGGTACATTGATTGTAACGCGGTTCGAGATACATTTTCACAACGTTGCAATTCCTGATAAAACAGTAAAATGATAAAAGCGGTTAAAAGTTAAATTTTGCACATAAGTTCACACTTGTATAAAATCAGATAATCAAGCCGAATATGACAGTTGAGCGACCGTGCTAGAACCACGGAACTCGGGAATGCCTAACACCTTCTCCCGGGTTAACAGAATTCCTTATCCGGATTTCTGGTACGCAGACTGTAATATAGAGTCATTCTTTTCCTCGATTTGGGATTAAAATTGGTGACTTGGGACACCCTAAATCTCCCAAGTGGCGACTCTGAAATAAATAAACCAATCCCGTTTCGATTGTCCTTTAATTGGAAAAAACTCCCCTTGCACCCCCGCGGGTGCGGAAAAAGGAGGTGTGACACCTTTCACAACTTTCAAAATCCTCATATATCCCCAAAACTTACGTTTTGCCAATTGTTTCTCAAGAATGGTAAGGAAAGATCGGGTACCAAGAGAGGGTCATTACCAAATGGATAAAGGCTTGTAACGTTGTTATTGAAAGAAAAAAGGCTTCGGCTCAAATGAGTTGATTATGGATATTGCGTTGGTTGGCTATGGAAGATTTCAAATTTCAAATTGGATCAAGGAGAGCCTACAATCATTTCTCAAGCCAAGCTACACTTAGAATTTCGCCTAGAAATAAATTCAGGGCAAGTTCTAGACCATTAGCACGGGTACTTGGACTTGTAACTAAATATCTCACCTCTTACGCTTCTGGATTGCTAAAGAGAATGGAGTCAAGGGCCCACAATAACCCTAACTAAGATTGAGAATCACAAATGGCTCGATTGAACCACTCGATGACTGTTTAAGTCAACACAAGAGTCAAAAGGTCACAAATAGAACTATCTTCTGCCAACAACTTATTTTTAACCATACGATCATAGATAAATGTGTTGGTACCAAGTGAAGCATTCTTGAAACCCTTTTATCCACTACTACTATATTTTGCCTAAACATAAAAGAAAATGGACTCAATCCCTGTAGAAGGTTGTCACACCATCCATCATTGAAGAAGCTATGAAATAAACTACAGAAAGTAAGATAAATGAATATACAAACCGAGGGGGAAAATATATATATATACATATATATATATATATATATATATATATATATATATATATATATAAAGGGGAATGAATATATACATCAATTGTAAATGGATGAAAAGGAAAAATAAAGTTAAAAGAAAAATAGTGTAATAGTTATTACATGCCAAATGTCAATGTAAATCAATCAAAATAGACCACCCTCAAATGAAAATAAACATTGTTCCCAATGCTTAATAAAAATAAGAACATGGAAGGGTAGGAGTGAAGAAAACTCCCTATGTGGTCTCAGTCTCCATGGCATACACAGCACCATCAGGCTCCTCTAGCTGAATCTCATCATCCCCTAGCTGAGGGACAACTAGGTTGCTGATCATCTGAATCATCTCCTCAACAGTGTGGACAGTCGCAACCGGCTCCTCAAACTGATCGGCTGCTTCCTCTGGTGCCTCGAGTACTGCTGTTGGTGCTGTATGTGCTGCTAGGTAATCCTCTATGAGTAAATCCAGTAGTAGATCTCCAGTACATGCAATCTTTTCAATCTTTTTGCTCGACTTCTCTACCGACTTCTTTGATTCCCAAGACCTCCGCATCTTCTTGACCTGTTTGCCCAAATACTTAATGACCTTCCCATGTGTTACATCGCGTACTTTAATATTAGAATAAATCGTAGTAATCCATATGAGCTTGAAGGGATTAAGATCATTCATGAGATTATAGAGGATTATGTGACTATGTTATTGTAAGACCCCATAAGTTTAACAACCTTGATACAGTTATATACATTTGATATGTAATTTTGAGTGAAATATTTTTGTAAAAAAAGTTTGAAAAATATGATTTTATATAGTTATTATTATTACTACTTTCGAATATGCTTTAAATTTTACACATAATATGAGAAAATTTGATGAGATTTTTTTATCTTAAAGATATGAATTATTCTTTTCACAGGAAAAGAAGGTTATCTTTTTACCATTTTAAGAATTACGCGTATGAAAATTTGTACTCTTTATATGAGATTAGGAAATTAGAAGTAGAGAAAATATATGCATTGTTTTACACGGATATTTTAACAAAATAATAGTGTATGTATTAATTTTATATGGTACCACATGACCATAATAGTAAGGTGTATAAAGTGTATTACAAGTGAGTAGTATTTTAAGTAATTTGAGATAATTCTTAGTTATGTAGTTAATTGGGTAATTATGGATTTTTATGTAACAACACGGCCGGTCGTTTCATGAGTTACCACTCTATTTCCCCCATTTCTGCTTCTTATTGTCATGTTCAACTGTATTATGTGTTAACGGATTGGTTGGCTCGGGTTCAGAAAGGTTTTGGTGAGGTTTGAGGCACTTAGTCTCTTTTGAGTAAGTTTAAGTTGGAAAAGTCAACCAGGTGTTGACTTATGCAAAAAAGGGATCGAATGTGAATTCTGATGGTTTGGATAGCTTCAGGAGGTGATTTGGGACTAAGGAGTGTGATCGAAATGTGTTTTGGAGGTGCGGAGTATATTTAGGCTTGAATTGACGAAATTGGAATTTTGGCATTTTCCGGTTGATAGGTGAGATTTTGATATAGGGGTCGAAATGGACTTCCAAAAGTTGGAGTAGATCTGTTGTGTCATTTGTGATGTGTATGCAAAATTTCAGGTCATTCGGATGAGGTTTGATAGACTTTTTGATCAAAAGCGGAATTTGGAAGTTTTTGGAATTCTTAGGCTTGAATCTGATGTAAATTTGGTGTTTTGATGCTGTTTTGGGCGTTCTGAAGGTTGGAACAAATTTGAATGAGGTTATAAGATATGTTGGCATGTTTTGTTGAGGTCCCAAAGTCCTCGGGTGAGTTTTAGGTGGTTGAACAAATCATTTCATGTTGGAAAAAGTTGCAGAAAAACTACTATTGGTGTTGCAGGCTTTTGACCTTCGCGTTCGCGATGGATGTCCCGCGTTCGCGAAGGTTTAGGAAGTGAGGCACTATAGTTGGCCTTCTTGTTCGCGAAGGTGTTCCCGCATTCATGAAGGGTTGAGGTCAGTGGTCATTGCATTCGCGAGGGTTTTGTTGCATTCGCGTCGAGGAAAGGTGAGCAACTGGGGTCCTGGAGAATTGTTTTTCGCGTTCGCGAGCTGGTTGTCGTGTTCGTGATGCTTTGATAAGCTTAATGTTCGCGTTCGCGTTAGGGGTGTCGCGTTCGTGATTAAGGAATAAGTGGTCAACGTAAGTTTGTGCTTCGCAAACGCGAGGCATTGACCGCGTTCAGGAAGAAGGAACGTGAATAGCTGGGAAAAATGTTTAAAAGACCATTTCCGCGATTTTGGGTCTAAATTCCACCATTGTTGAGCAATTTTGGAGCTTCTTGAGGGGGATTGAAGAGGGAATCAAGGAAAAACACTTGGAGGTAAGATTTATGGACTTAATACTCGATCCAAATGTGATTTCTACCTAATTATACATGGAATTTGTCGAATCTAAAGCCTAAAAAAATTGGAAGTTAGGGCTTGGAAATTAGAGACCTAAATCTAGGGATTTGAGGGGTCATTTGTGGTCGGATTTTTGTATTCTTGATATGTATGAACTCGTGAGAGTGTAAGAATTCAAGTTTTGTGATTTTTGTATGAACCCGGGGGTCGGGTTTGGCCAATTTCGGAATTTTTGATGTAAATTGGTTATTTTCGAGTGGACTTTGTTTCCGTAGCATATTTTGATGGTGTAAATCTATATTTGGATAGATTTGGAGCATCCGGGGGCCGATTCGAGGGGCAAAGGCATCACGGGCTAGAATTTGGATTAGATAGTGGTAGGTAATGATTGTAAATGTTGTCCAGAGGGTATGAAACCCCGGATTTCACATCATTGTGCTACTTTTAGGTGACACACACGCTAGATGACAAGCGTGAGGTCATGTACCATTGGGATTGTGACTTAGTCCATCCCGTATGACTGTTAAACCATGTATTTTACTTAAACATTGTTGCTATCATTGTGTTTTTAAAAGTATTATCATGTTTTGGGCTGAATGCCATATTTGGGCCTTGTGCCAACTATTTTGGACCCTTTGGGGATTTTTACTATTATACCTCACTATTTTGACATCATATTTTTACTCAGTCATGCTGTATTCTATTGTTTTCATAACTCAGCCATATTTACTCCATTTTTTGACATTTTAAATGATATTTTGGACTGAGCATCATGTTTTACTATACCCAAGTGGCTTGAGAGTTTTTTGACTGAGTAAGGCTGAAGGCCTGTGTTGTGAGGATATTATGGGATCGGGATGCGTGCCGCAACAATGTTGTACTTATTCATGGTTATGAGGCCAAGGGCCTGATTCGTTACGCCGCAAGGTGGCTTGTTATGAGGCCGAGGGCCAGTTTGATTATGCCACGAGATGGCTTGATATGGCGCTTGGGCTGTAGGAGCCCCTCCAGAGTCTGCACACTCCCAACGAGCGCGGGTACCTAGTGTGATATGTGATATTGCCCAAGGGGTTGTTGTTGTTTCATGTTATTGCTTGAGGGGCTGATACGAGTAATTGTGAGATAGCCCGAGGGGCTAGTTCTATTGGTATTTTGCCCGAGGGACTGATTTATGTTTCTATCCTTTTCTCCCTATTTTCATCACTCGTTTGAACTACTAAAAGATGTTTTAAAGAGTTTTTTACTAAACTAAGTTGTTTTTACGAGCCTTTACTGTTTTATTGCATTTTTCTGGTTTTATACTGTTTTGTTGTAGCATTATGTTGTGTTTTACATGTTTTCTTATCGCTTAGAAGCCTTTACTTTTATTACTTACTGAGTTGGCGTACTCACATTACTCGCTGCACTCTATGTGCAGATCCATGAGTCTCGGGTCACGCTAGCGAGTGCTGATTTGCTTTCACAACAGGCTTGTTCGGAGTTGACTAGGTAGTTGCTCGTTGTTCGCAGCCCAGTGCTTCTCCTTCCTATATTTATTTTCCTTTGTATTAGCTTTGTATTAGACTATGTAGTCTTTTCATACTCTTAGATGGATTTTTAGATGCTCATGACTAGTGACACCCCGATGTCGGGCTGTGTTTGTTTCCGCATAGTTCTATTCTACTCTATTTTTTTTTGGATTTATAACTTACTAATGATTCAAAATGAATTATTATAATTGTTTAGTTGGTTTGGGGTTTTTGTCGGCTGGCCTTGTTTCACGAGAGGTGCCATCATGACTGGGTCCGGTTAGGGTCGTGAAACGTTGGTATTAGACCCTAGGTTGCATAGGACTCATGAGTCATGAGGAGATTTAGTAGAGTCTCGCAGATCGGTATGGAGACGTCTGTATTTATCCTCGGGAGGCTATAGAACCTTTTGGAAAACTTCATATTCTTGTATTCTTATCGTGCGAATTTGTTGATCTGAGTACTAAACTTCTATTATTATATTCTCTCACAAATGGTGAGGACACGTGCTACCGATCAGGATGGGCGACTACCAGTACCACTAGAGGCTGAGGACGCAGTCGAGGCCGTGGTAGTGGCAGAGGTGTAGCCCGCACAATAGCTAGGCAAGCACTTGCAGATCCACCAGCCGTCCCAGTTCATGATCAGGTCCCAGTTGCGGACGCTCCAGCAGTACCAACTCAGGCACCAGTTATGCCCATTATGATTCCAGGTCTTCACGAGGCCCCCGCCCAGAATCTATCAATATGCACTGACCTAGCTTAGGCGGTCTCAGTTACTATAGCCGCAACTATTTCTCAAGCCGGGGGAGGAACTCAGACTCTCACCGCTCGCACACCTGAGCAGGTCCTGCAGGCACTTCAGACACCGGGGGCACATCCATCCCAGCCGGTTGCAACTGTTCAGGACTATGTAGCTCCTGCTATGCTGGAGGACGAGCAGCGTAGGTTAGAGAGGTTTGGTAGACTTCAGTCTATGACTTTCAGTGGTGCAAAGGGTGAGAATGGCCAAGGTTTATTGGATAAGTGTTAGAGGATTCTTTGTACAAAGAGTATTCTGGAGACCAGCAGGGTCGCATTTACTATTTCTCAGTTTTTTGGAGCTACTTTCACTTGGTTGGAGGCTTATGAGAGGTGTAGGCATGTTGGTGCAGCACCGCTTACCTGGCAGCAATTCTCTATTCTCTTTTTGGAGAAGTATGTGCCACAGTCTCGCAGAGAGGAGCTGCGCAGGCAGTTCGAGTAGTTGCGTCAAGGAGATATGACTGTGATGTAGTATGAGATGAGGTTCTCGGAGTTAGCTCGTCATGTTGTTTGGTTGGTTCCTACATATCGAGAGAGGATCAGGAGGTTCGTTGATGGCCTCACATATCAGTTTCGGATTCTCATGACCAGGGAGAGGGTGTCTGGTGCTACTTTTGAGGAGGTTGTTGACATTGCTCACGAGATTGAGTTAGTTTATCGCCAAGAGCGAGATGAGAGGGAGGCCTCGGGGATCTGGTATTTATGGTGGTTCTTCTTTGAGGGGTCAGTTTCAGCAGGGTAGAGGCCTTCAATTCAGACATGCTCAGTCAGCTCGCCCAGGTAATCGTGGGGCATCATCGGGTCATGGTTCTCATAGTTATCATCAAGGTTATTCATCACTCAGTGCCCTTCCAGCCTAGAGTTCATTCCATGCTCCATCAGTTCAGGGTTCTTCTATGCTAGGTGCATCTCCTAGTCATTTCAGTGCTAGGGGTTCCGTTCAGTACCCGTCTCCAGCACTCGGGAATTACTATGAGTGTGGATATTTGGGTCACATGTGGAGGCAATGTCCTTGTCGTCTTGGGGGTTCATCTCAGCAGAGGAGTCAGCCATCGGCTTCAACGCCAATTACTTCACCACCACCCACCTAGCTAGGTAGGGGTGGAGGTTAGTCGGCTAGGGGTCGCCCCAGAAAGGGATGTCGATCAGGGGGTGGACAGGCCCATTTCTATGCACTCCCAACTAGATCCGATGCTGAGATTACAGGTATTGTCTCAGTCTTCCACAGAGATGCTTCTGTGTTATTTGATCCCGGTTCCACCTTTTTATATGTGTCATCATATTTTGCTCATTATTTGGATACGCCCCGTGAGTCTCTTGTTTCATCTGTTCATGTATCTACTCCGATGGGCGATACTATTATTGTGGACCATTTGTACCGGTCGTGTGTGGTAACTATTGGGGGACTGGAGACCCGAGTGGACCTGTTATTTCTTTGTATGGTGGACTTTCGATGTGATATTGGGCATGGATTAGCTATCTCCATGTTGTGCTATTTTGGACTGTCATGCTAAGACAGTGATATTGGCTATGCAGGGTTTGCCACGGATTGAGTGGTGAGGTTCGACTAATTTTATCCCCAGTAAGCTAATTTCGTTCTTGAAGGCCCAACGGATAGTTGGTAAATGTTGTCTTTCATACTTAGCCTTTGTGAGAGATGTCGGTGCACAGACTCCGTGTATTGATTCTGTTCTTGTTGTGAGGGATTTTTCCGATGTGTTTCCTGCAAACCTATCGGGCATGCCACTGGATAGGGTATTGATTTTGGTATTGCTCTAGTACCAGGCAGTCAACCTATTTCTATTCCACCATATCGTATGGCACCAGCGGAGTTGAAGGAGTTAAAGGAACGGCTTCATGAACTCCTCGATGAGGGGTTTGTTCGGCCTAGTATGTCGCCTTAGTGTGAGCCTGTTCTATTTGTAAAGTAGAAGGATGTCACGATGAGGATGTGCATTGATTATAGGAAGTTGAACGAAGTAATAATCAAGAACAAGTATCTTTTGCCTCGTATCGATGATTTGTTTGACCAGCTTCAAGGAGCGAGAGTGTTCTCCAAGATAGATCTTCATTCAGGTTATCACCAGTTGAAGATCAGGGACTCGGATATTCTTAAGATAGCTTTTAGGAACCAATATGGTCATTATAAGTTCTTGGTTATGTCTTTTGGGCTAACCAATGCCCCAGCAACGTTCATGCATTTGATGAACTGCGTGTTTCGGCCTTATCTCAACTCGTTTGTCGTAGTTTTCATTGATGATATTCTGGTGTATTCGCGTAGTCAGGAGGAGCACGCAGAGTATTTAAGAGTTGTGTTACAAAGCTTGGGCAGGAGAAGCTTTATGCAAAGTTCTCCAAGTGTGAGTTTTGCTTAGTTCGGTGGCTTTCTTAGGGCACGTGGTGTCCAATGAGGGTATTCATGTTGATCCGAAGAATATAGAAGCGGTTCAGAGTTGGCCCATACCGTCCTCAGCCATAGAGATTCACAACTTTCTTGGTTTGGTGGGTTATTACCGTCGATTTGTTCAAGGATTTTCATCTATCGCATCACCCTTGACCAAGTTTACTCAAAAGGGTGCTCAATTTAGGTGGTCGGATGAGTGTGAGGAGAGCTTTCAGAAGCTCAAGACTGCCTTGACCACAACTCCAGTTTTAGTTTTTCCATTAGCTTCAAGTTTATATACTGTGTATTCTGATGCTTTGAGAGTTGGTATTAGGTGTGTGTTGATGCAGGAGGGTAGAGTTATTGTTTATGCTTCTCATCAGTAGAAGCCCCAAGAGAAGAACTACCATGTTCATGATTTAGAGTTGGCGACCATTGTTCAGGCGTTGAAGATTTGGAGGCATTATTTGTATGGTGTGTCTTGTGAGGTGTTTACTGATCATCGTAGCCTCCAGCACTTGTTCAAGTAGAAGGATCTCAATTTGAGGCAGCGGAGATGGTTGAAGCTGCTAAAGGAATATGATATCACTATTTGTACCATCAGGGGAAGGCCAATGTGGTGGTCGATGCCTTGAGTAGGAAGGGGTTGAGTATGGGAGTTTGGCATATATTCCTATTGGGGAGAGACCTCTTGCAGTTGATGTTCAGGCCTTGGCCAATCGTTTCGTGAGGTTGGATATTTCAGAGCCCAGTCAGGTATTGGCTTATGTGATTTCTCAGTCTTCCTTATTTGATCTCATGAATGAGCGCCAGTATGATGATCCTCATTTTCTTGTCCTTAAGGACTGAGTTCAGCAAGACGATGCCAGAGATATGACTGTTATTGATGATGGGATGTTGAGGATGTTGGGCCGGATATGTGTGCCCAATGTAGATGGACTTCAGGAGTTGATTCTAGAGGAGGCTCTTAGCTTGCGGTATTCTATCCATCTGGGTGCCACAAAGATGTATCACGATTTGAGACAACATTATTGGTGGAGGAGAATGAAGAAGGACATTGTAGGATTTGTAGCTCGTGTCTCAAATGTCAGTAGGTGAAGTATGAGCATCAGAGACTAGGTGGCTTTCTTTAGCAGATGGATATTCTAGAGTGGAACTGGGAGCGGATAACCATGGCCTTTGTAGTTGGGCTCCCATGGACTTTGAATAAGTTCAATGCTATTTGAGTGATTATGGATCGATTGACCAAGTCCATGCACTTTATTCCTGTTTGTACTACTTATTCTTTAGAGCGGTTGGTAGAGATATACATCCGAGAGATTGTTCATTTGCATGGTGTCCCAGTTTCCATCATTTCAGATAGAGGTACTCAGTTTACTTCACAGTTTTGGAGGTCTGTACAGCGAGAGTTGGGTATTCAGGTTGAGTTGAGCATAGTTTTTCACCCTTAGACGGACGGGCAGTCTAAGCGCACTATTCAGATATTAGAGGACATGTTGCGCGCTTGTGTCATTGACTTTTAGGGTCATGGGATCAGTTTCTACCACTCGCAGAGTTTGCTTATAACAACAGTTTCCAGTCGAGTATTCAGATGGCTCCATATGAGGCTTTGTACGGGAGGCGGTGTAGATCTCCAGTTGGTTAATTTGAGCCGGGTGAGGCTAGGCTATTAGGTACAGACTTAGTGCAGGATGTTTTAGACAAGGTGAAGGTGATTCAAGAGAGGCTTCATACCGCGCAGTCGAGACAAAAGAGTTATGCTGACAGGAAGGTTTAGGATGTGTCCTACATGGTTGGTAAGAAGGCTTTGTTGAAGGTCTCACCCATGAAGGGTGTTGTGAGATTTGGCAAGAACGGTAAATTGAGCCCTCGGTTCACTGGGCCTTTTGAGGTCTTTCGGAGGATTGGGGAGGTGGCTTATGATCTTGCTTTGCCACCCACCTTATCGAGTGTGCGTCCGGTATTTTATGTTTCTATGCTCTATAATTATATTGGCGATCCGTCTCACATTATGGATTTCAACGCAGTTTAGTTAGAGGATGATTTGACTTATGATGTGGACCCAGTAGCTATTTTGGAGCGTGAGGTTCAAAATTTGAATTCAAAGGATATAGCTTCAGTGAAAGTGCAATGGAGAGGTCTGCCCGTGGAGGAGGCTACCTGGGAGACCAAGTAGGAGATGCGGAGCAGATATCCTTACCTATTTGAGGCTTCAAGTATGTTTCTTGACTTGTTCGAGTACGAACATTTGCTTAAAATTGGGAGAATGTAACGACCCGGCCGGTTGTTTAATGAGTTACCACTCCATTTCCCTCATTTATGCTTCTTATTGTCTTGTTCAGCTGTATTATGTGTTATCGGGTTGGTTGGCTTGGGTCCGAAGAGGTTTTGGTGAGGTTTGAGACACTTAGTCTCTTTTGAGTAAGCTTAAGTTGGAAAAGTCAACTGGATGTTGACTTATGTGAAAACGGGCTTGGATGTGAATTCAGATGGTTCGGATAGCTTCGGGAGGTGATTTAGGACGTAGGATCATGATTAGAATGTGTTTTGGACGTCAGGGGTAGATTTAGGCTTGAATTGGTGAAATTGAAATTTTTGTATTTTCCGGTTGATATGTGAGATTTTGATATAGGGGTCGGAATAGAATTTTGGAAGTTGGACTAGGTTTGTTGTGTCATTTTTGACGTGTGTGCAAAATTAAGGTCATTCGAACGAGGTTTTATAGACTTTTTCGTCGAAAGCGAAATTGGGAAGTTTTTGAAATTCTTAGGCTTGAATCCGATGTAAATTTAGTGTTTTGATGTTGTTTTGAGCGTTCCGAAGGATGGAACAAGTTTAAATGAGGTTATGGGATATGTTGGCATGTTTGGTTGAGGTACCGAGGGCCTCGGGTGAGTTTCGGGTGGTGGAACGGATCATTTCATATTGGAAAAAGTTGTAGAAAAACTGTTGTTGGTGTTGCAGACTTTTGGCCTTCCCGTTCGCGTTGGATGTCCCGTGTTCCTGAAGGGCTAGGAGATGAGGTAGTAGAGTTGGCCTTCGTGTTCGTGAAGGCGGTCACGCGTTCGCGAAGGGCTGAGGTCAGTGGTCATCACATTCGCGAGGTGTTTTTTGCGTTTGCGTAGAGGAAAGGTGAGCAGCTGGGGTCCTGGAGAATTGTTCTTCGCGTTCCCGTTAGGGGTGTCGCGTTCGCAATGCTTTGATGAGCTGAAGGTTCGCGTTCGCATTAGGGGTGTCGCATTCGTTATGAAGGAATAAGTGGTCAACGTAAGTTTGTGCTTCGTGAACGCGAGGCGTTGACCACGTTCGCGAAGAAGGAACATGAATAGCTGGGCAGAATGTTTAAAAGACCATTTCTGCGATTTTGGGTCTAAATTCAACCATTGTTGAGTGATTTTGGAGCTTCTTGAGGGAGATCGAAGAGGGAATCAATGGGAAACACTTGGAGGTAAGATTTATGGACTTAATACTCGATCCAAATGTGATTTCTACCTAATTAAACATGGAATTTCTGGAATCTAAAGCCTAAAAAACATGGAAGTTAGGGCTTGGAAATTAGAGACGTATATCTTGGGATTTGAGAGGTCATTTGTGGTCGGATTTTGGTATTCTTGATATGTATGAACTTGAGAGATTGAAAGAATTCTAGTTTTGTAATATTTTTCCAAATCCGAGACATGGGCTTGGGGGTCGGGTTTGGCCAATTTCGGGATTTTTTTATGTAAATTGGTTATTTTCGAGTGGGCTTTGTTCCCTTAGAATATTTTGATGGTATAAATCTACTTTTGGATAGATTTGGAGTATCCAGAGGCCGATTCGAGGGGCAAGGGCATGGCAGGCTAGAGTTTGGACCAGATAGAGGTATGTAATGATTGTAAATGTTGTCTTAAGGGTATAAAACCCCGGATTTTACATCGTTGTGCTACTTTGAGGTGGCACACACTAGATGACGAGCGTGTGATCGTGCACCATTGGGGATTGTGACTTAATCCATCTGGTATGACTGTTAAACTGCGTATTTGATTGAAAAATTGTTGCTATCATTGTGTTTTGAAAAGTATTATCATGTTTTGGGCGGAATGCCATATTTAGGTCTCGTGCCAACTGTTTTGGACCCTTAAGGTATTATTACTACTATTCCTCATTGTTTTGACTTCATATTTGTACTCAGTCATGTTGTATTCTACTATTTTCATAACTCAGCCATATTTATTCCATTTTTGCCATTTTAAATGATATTTTAGGCTGAGCACTATGTTTTACTATGCCTGTGTGTGTTGAGAGATTTCTGACTGAGTGAGGCCGAGGGCCTGTGTTGTGAGGATATTATGGGATCGGGCTGCGTGCCGCAATAGTGTTGTACTGATTCATTATTTTGAGGCCAAGGGCCTGATTCGTTATGCCACGAGGTGGATTGTTATAAGGCCGAGGGCCAGTTTGATTATGCTACGAGATGGCTTGATATAGCGCTTGGGATGTAGGATCCCCTCCGGAGTCTGTACACCCCCAGTGAGTGCGGGTACCCAGTGTGAGATGTGATATTACCCGAGGGGCTATTGTTGTTTCATGTTATTACCCGAGGGGCTAATACTAGTGATTGTGAGATAGCCCTAGGGGCTGGTTCTGTTGGTATTTTGCCCGAGGGGCTGATTTATGTTTATATCCTTTTCTCTCTGTTTTCATCTCTCATTTGAACTACTGAAAGAGGTTTTTACTGAACTAAGGTGTTTTTATGAGCTTGTATTGTATTATTGCATTGTTATGGTTTTATAATGTTTTGTTGTAGCATTATGCTGTGTTTTACATGTTTTCTTATCGCAAAGTTGCCTTTACTTTTATTACTTACTTAGTTGGCGTACTCACATTACTCTCTGCACCCTGTGTGTAGATCCAGAAGTCTCGAGTCACGCTAGCGAGTGCTGATTTGCTTTCATAGCAGGCTTGTTCGAAGTTGACTAGGTAGTTGCTCGGTGTTCGCAGCCCAGTGCTTCTCCTTCCTATTTTTATTTTCCTTTGTACTAGCTTTGTATTAGACTATGTAGCCTTTTCATACTCTTAGACGGATTTTTAGTTGCTCATGACTGGTAATACCCCGATGTCGGGCTGTGTTTGTTTCCGCACTTTTCTATTCTACTCTATTTTTTGGGATTTACAGCTTATTAATGACTCAAAATGAATTATTATAACTGTTTAGTTGGTTTGGGGGTTTTTGTTGGCTGGCCTTATTTCACGAGAGGCGCCATCACGACCGGGTCTGGTTTGGATCGTGACATTTTAGTGGGAGATTAACTAGTTAATTACTCATAATTTTGAAAAGTGTAAGGAGGCCTAACGTGGCAGCCCCTCCCTTTCAAATTAATGACTCTTAAAGTCATGTAAGTTAGTCGCACTAAGGTGTATGATGAGTCATAACACCTAAGTGACTTTATTTACATGTTGGAGGACCATGAATAATACATAAGTTATCTTTGAATAATTTCCTTTGTCTTGGTTTCATTATTGGTAATGAACCCTTTGTCTTGGTTTCTTTATTGGTAATAAACTTGGAGGAATTTTGGGGATACATGATAGAAGAAGGCCGAAAGGAATTGCTTGATGATGTAGAGTATGGAGTGAATATTAATCGGATAAGAAATAAAGTGCTATGATATCAAGAATATCTTAAGGATTTTTCCATACTTCGATCGAGGGTTACGTGTTTTTCTCAAAGACGTATGTTAGAGGGATTGTCAAGAGAATCAGCTCAGGTATGTTAAGGCTATCCCCTCTTTTTTGGCATGATCCAAGAAATGATACGTAAATGTAATGTTATTCCATAAGTGGTTCTACTCTTAGCAGTTAAGGATATCTATGTTATTCATTCATGTAAAATAATATTCAAGCATTGTCTAAATATGTTCCTAAGCCTCTGTTGAAGTATTTGATAAAGATATTAATATTCATAATATATGTGACATGTGCATCTTCGTGCATTTACCACCGGGCTATGACTTGTTGGGCAGTTACCACCGGTTGGGCAGCTATGTATTATTATTTACCACCGGTTGGGCAATAATGCATATTCATTTACCACTGTCCTACGACCAGTTAGGTAGTCATGCATATTTATTTACCACCGTGCTACGGCCGGTTGGCCAGTTACCAACAGTTGGGCAGTTATGTACCATTATTTACTACCGGTTGGGCAGTCATGCATTTACCACCGAGCTACGGTCGGTCAGGCAGTCATACATTCACCATCGTGCGACAGCCAGTCAGGCAGTTACCACTCATTAGTTGGGCAATCATGCATCATCAGATATAGATAATAGTATCAAAGAGAAGCATTGTATATATGACTATAATAAGTATGTATATACGGTGGCACTTCAGAGATTCAGGTTGATTCTTAGACATCTTTAATTAATATTGACTTATTGTTATGTTTCAGTTCTGCCTTACATACTCAGTACATTATTCGTACTAATGTCATTTTGTTGGGGATGCTGCATTCATGTCTATAGGTATAGATAATTAGTTTGACGACCCCTCATAGTAGACAAGATTGGCATTCAGTGAAGGATCGGTAAGACTCCACTTCATTTAGAGTGCAACCGAGTCTATGAGTTATCGTGTCAGAGTTTTGCTACAGACTTATGGGTAGGTTGGTACCCCGTCCCATTTGATGTCAAATAATCTTAGAGGCTTTGTAGAGAAAGGTTTATTTTGTAGAGTATGTCAGAGGCCTTGATGGCCCATGTATATTCATATTTTAAGAACGATGGTTCATTGATACAATGTTTGCCCACTTATAGTTAAACATTATGAGTTGTGGCCATGTTGGACCATGATAGTTACAAAAGAAAAACAAATGAGTTACATAGTGGTTCACTCGGGCTAGTATATCACTGGATGTGTCAGTCAACTTTGTAGTAGATGTCAGCATCTAGTTGTTGAGACTCACGAATGTCAAGGAGACTCGCAGCACAGTCTGAGGATATGTCGATGAGGCTAGCACTACTAATAGCACTAATAGTCTGGCAGTGGAATATGGTGGCATATCCGCTGTCCCGGTAGAAGGGTCGGCTGCTGTGGAAGGTAATGTAGATTCTAAAGGCTCAGCAGCTGAATTAGTAACCACTACCACTGGCTCACCACACTGGCCAGTGGAGGTAGTAGTTTTACCCTTGAATTTTGGGTTGTCAACTCCCTAGAAGATGACTCATCCACCAAGTGGAAACTGCACTGAATTTGTTGTGATTGGGCTTCAGCTTGTGCTTGCACGGAATTATCCTCTGAAGCGTCCCCATATAGGACATACTCAATGGTTTCGAAGGGTTCAGGAACTCTGCTTGTGGTTGGTTTCTTGCATATGACCCTTTGAAGTGCTAGAGGTAGGTTGCTTTTGCCTCAACCTCGGCCTAGGGAGGGTTCTGCCCTCCCTTTTGACATATCTCCCTTTCCACGTGATCTAACCATTGTCTGCAATGCATAAGGATAAGAGTCAATTAGATTTGTAAACTACAGATACATGCATAACAATTACAGTAAAGCAGTCACAGAAGGGTCAGTGCGGACCGCACAAAAGTGAGTGCAGATCCAAACTACCCAATGAAGACCGCACAAAAGTGAGTGCTGCCGCACAACCAAGAGTGCAAACTACACAATTTTGAATGTGACCGCACAGCCCCAGATTTAGACTACTAGGTTCTCTGATGTTTCATCAGTACGGACCGAGCAAAAATAAGTGCGGTCACACAAGTCCACTGCGGACCGCACAATTCATGAATATACTATCCCTAACTCAGAGAGCTGCGGAAAGCACAAAAGTGTGTGCAGCCACAAAGCTTAAAGTGCGGACCGCACAAAAATGAGTGCGGCCGCACAATTTGAAATTTTCGGGTATTGACTAGGGTTCATGCAATCTTTTCATAATTTAAAAATTGTTTGCACAATTAAACATGGATAACTACTTACCCAGACCCCAGTTAATACTTAATATGCTACCCACATGATTCTAAACAAAAAATGACTAACTATTGACATTTTGAGGAGTGTAACTAACCCTAGACCAAAGAACAAATTTTTTTTTTAAAAAAAAAGAAAAATCTAAAGATGGAATCAACATACCAGTAATGAAGATGCAGGTGAGATTCAACACTGATGAAATGAGGGAAGATTTGAGAATCATGGGAATATGAAATGTGCTAGCTCAAGACTCAAGGATCGTAAAGTGTAAAAAGCTGAAAGAGGCTCTATTTATACTTTGACCCGTTGGTCCCAAAGTTTTACCTAAGTGCGGCCGCATAAATTTGATGTGGTCCGTACTCCTTACCTGCTCCTATCAAGACTTGTTGCGGACCACACAAAAATGAGTGTAGCCGCAGAATTACTGTGGATCGCACAAAAATGTGTGTGGCCACAATTGTTAAGGATTTTTGACAGGCCAAACTTCACAGACCATGCATTTTTGTACTTCCAGTTGTGCGACCGCACAATGCGGTCCGCATAATTCTAGTGCGGTCCGCACTTCTTGTGACGCTTAGCCAAATATTTAGGCACACTCCCTATAATGCACACCCATTCTAGAATACACTTCAAAACTATTTAGCACTAAACAAACCCTATCTAATCTAAAATAGAAAAACAAGAGAAATAAAAAGACATGAATTACCTCCCGAGAGACGCTTGATTTAATGTCGCGGCATGATGCACATGACCAATCACTTGAAATGAAGAACCGCCACAATGTGGCCATAATCAACCTTGCCAAGATAATATTTAACCCGGTGTCCATTGACTCTAAAAACCTCATCATTCTTATTTTTCAAATCTAGATCACCAAAGGGGGTTACATTCACTACTTTAAAGGGCCCACTCCATTTTGATTTCAACTTGCCTGGAAACATTCTTAACTGGGAATTGAATAATAGTACAAGATCACCTTCTTTAAACTCTTTGTTATGGATGTACTTGTCATGGAGGTAATTTATTTTCTCCTTGTAAAGGAATGAACTTGTATAGGCATGGTACCCGAATTCATCAAGCTCATTCAATTGCGACACCCTCGGGTTTGCCGCGACATCCCACTCAAGGTTCAACTTTTCAAAGCCCACATGGACTTATGCTTGAGTTCTACCGAAAGATGGCACGCCTTCCCAAACACCAATCGATATGGAGACATCCTAATTGGCATCTTGTAGGCCGTCCTATAAGCCCGAAGAGCATCATCAAGTTTTATTGATCAATCCATCCGATTGGCATTGACTGTCTTTGACAAAATACTCTTGATCTCCCGGTTAGAGACTTCAACTTGCCTGCTTTCTTGAGGATGTTATGGGGTCGGTATCTTGTGAGTAACACCATACTTTGTGAGTAAGGTATCAAAAGCCTTGTTGCAAAAATGCGAACCCCCATCACTAATAATGGCTCTTAATGTACTAAACCTCGTAAAGATGCTTTTATTTAAGAATGCTACCACACTCCTCACTTCATTGTTGGGAAACGCAACATCCTCGACCCACTTGAACACATAATCAACCGAGACAAGAATGTAGGTGTTCCCACAAGAACTAATAAATGGACCCATGAAAGAAATACCCCACACATCAAAGTGTCTATCTCAAAAATGGTGGTGAGAGGTATTTCATTCTTCTTTGAGATCCCACCGGCCCTTTGGCATTCATCACAATGCTTGACAAGCTCACTAGCATCCTTGTAGAGAGTAGTCCAATAGAATCCACAACTCAAAACTTTTCCTGCCGTACTTGCTCCACCATGGTGACCACCATATGGTGAAGAGTGGAAACCTCAAGAATACCCACTTGTTCTTCCTCCGGCACACATCGCTAGATCACACCATCGGTACATATCCGAAAGAGATACTGCTCATCCCAATAATAGCCAAGGAAATCTCGTTTGAGCTTCTTCCTTTGGTTTGAAGAGAACTCATTTGGTACAACGCCGCTCACAGGATAGTTAGCTAAATCAGCAAAACATGGCATCATGGTCATTGAAATGGCTAGAAGTTGCTCATCGGGAAATGAATCATTAATCTCAAGGCCATCATGTGGCCTCTCCTCCTCCTCTAATCGGGACAAGTGGTCCGCCACATGATTTTCACTACCCTTGCGGTCTTGAATCTCTAGATCAAACTCCTGCAATAGAAGCAACCACAACATCAACCTTGCTTTAGAATCTTTCTTTCTCATAAAATACCAAAGTGCTGCATGGTAGGTGTGAATAATTAACTTAGTACCTATAAAATACGGCCAGAACTTCTCCATATCAAAAATAATAGCAAGTAGCTCATTTTCGGTCACTGTGTAGTTAACTTGGTCATTATTCATGGTCTTGCTCACATAGTTGACCGAATGGAAGATTTTGTTGATTTTGCGCCCTAACACCGCTCCAACTGCAACATCACTAGCATCACACATGAGCTCAAAAGGCAAACTCCAATCCGGTACGGTGATAATAGGAGTAGTAGTTAACTTGAACTTAAGTAGCTCGAATGCCTTCATACGATCTTCATTGAAATGGAACTTGGGATCCTTCTCCAAAGTTTATCATGGGTTCACCACCTTTCAAAAGTCCTTGATGAATTGGCAATAGAAACCCGCATGACCCAAAAAGCTCCTCACTCCCTTCACGGATGTAGGGGAGTTTGGAGATCACCTCAATTTTGGCCTTGTCGACCTCAATACCATGCTTAGAACTTTTGTGGCCGAGGACAATGCCTTCCTCAACCATGAAATAACACTTCTCCCAATTAAATACCAAATTAGTCTCCTCACATCTAGCCAAGACCTATCCAAATTGTACAAGCAATCATCAAAAGAGTTTCCAAACACTAAGAAATCATCCATGAAGACCTCACAAATATCCTCCACCATATCAGTAAAAATGGCCATCATACACCGTTGAAAAGTCGTTGGTGGATTACATAAACTAAATGGCATCCCTGAGAATGCAAAAGTACTATAGGGTCAAGTGAAGGTAGTTTTTTCTTGATCTTCCGGAGCAATGAGAATTTTATTGTAGCCGGAATACCCATCGAGGAAACAATAGAAAACACGCCCGGCCAACCTATCAAGCATTTGATCATGGAAGAGAAGTGGGAAATGATCTTTTCTTGTAATATTTTTTGAGCTTGTGATAGTCTATACACACCCTTCAACCGGTCACCATCCTTGTAGGAATCAACTCGTTCTTGTCATTGGTAACCACGCTTATTCCCCCTTTCTTTGGGACACATTGCACCGGAGAAGTCCATGAACTATCGAAAATGGGGTATACAACCCCGGCATCCAACCACTTTATGATCTCCTTCTTGACCACCTCTTGCATTGCTTCATTAGCCTCCTTTGATGTTCAACGGATGGTTTGCCACCCTCATCCAAAATAATCTTGTGCATGCAAAAGGCGGGGCTTATGCCCCGGATATCCACCAAAGTCCATCCGATTTCTCTTTCTCTCATTTGTAGCACCTCCAATGTGGACTCTATCTGCATATTAGTTAAACACAAAGAATGTATAACCGGTAAAGTAGAAGAAGGGCCAATGAATTCATACCTAAGATGCGGGGGAAATGACTTTAATTCCAAGGTAGGAGGCTCCTCGATTGAGGGCTTTGTTGGAGGAGTCTTCCAGTTTTCAAGATCTAAAGATAGCTTTCGGGGCTCATAAGTGTACGAAACCATTCCTTGAAATGCATTCACATACTCCACATAGCCGTCTTTCTCCTCATCATCTTCTAGATTGAGCAAAATGGATTCCAAATTATACTCAACATTCGTTGTGGCACTAGCATCATCAATAATCACACCCGTCACCAAATCGATGAACGAACAAACTTCATTACTATTCGGTTGCCTCATAGATTTGCACACATGGAAGACCACCTTTTCATCACCCACCCATAAACTCACCGGCTTCCACATCAACAAGAGCCTTCCCCGTAGCAAGGAAAGGTCTACCCAAAATAATAGGTACCTCATAGTCCACTTCACAATCAAGAATCACAAAGTCTGCTGGGAGGATATACTTGTCAACTTGAACCAATACATCATCAATAATACCCAAAGGCCTCTTCATTGTTCGATCTACCATTTGCAACCTCATGGATATGAGTCTTGGTTTCCCAATTCCCAAAGTTGTGAACACCGAGTAGGGCATCAAGTTGATACTTGCCCTATGATCACATAATGCTTTGGCAAAATCGGCGATCCCAATAGTGCAAGGGATTGTGAAAGTGCCCGGATCTTCCAATTTTGGAGCCATTTAGTGCACAATAGCACTCACTTGATGGGTCATCCTGATGGTTTCATAATTCATTGATCATTTCTTGGTTACCAAATCCTTCATGAATTTTGCATATCCCGGCATTTGTTCCAATGCCTCAACCAATAGCACATTAATTGACAAACTCTTCGTCATATCAATAAACTTTTTGAATTGGTTTTCACTATTTTTCTTTGCAAGACTTTGATGGTATGGAGGAGGAGGCCTTGGCATTTGTGCCTTAGCCTTTGGCACTACCGGTTCCAGTGTGTCAATCACGTGTTCCCTAGATGGGTTCACCTTTTTTGGTGTTTCCTCCACACTTTAACCTATATCAATTCTAACTTCTTCATTAGCTTGAACCACATTGCTTGGGATTTCATCTTTTTAAACCACAACATCTTTATCTACAATCCTTCTTTGATTGGAGGTGGTTGCATCTCCACCTTTTCCACTTCTAGTAGTCACGACCATAGCATGTCCCATATTATTCCCTCCCTTTGGGTTTACCACCGTATCACTAGGTAGTGCCTCCTTAGGACGAGTGCTCAAAGCTTGTGAGATTTGGCCTAATTGAACCTCCAAATTCCGAATAGTAGCGTTGTGAGAGGCTAATTGACCATCGGAGTCGACATTCTTCTCTATCATATGTTTAAACATGTTTTCAGTTCTACCCATCTCATTGGAAGAAGAGCTCGAGCCTTAAGAAGGATAGGGAGGTGGATTGCTTTGTTGTTGGAACATCGGAGGCATTTGAAAACCCGACCTCCGGTAGTTGTTGTTGTTGTTGTTGTTCCACCCTCCTTGGTTATTTCCTCCCCAATTGCTTTGATTATTGTCACCCAAATTGCCTTGATGATTACCTCCCCAATTGCCCTGGTTGCCTTGATTGTTCCAATTTCCTAGATTAGGATTGCCACCACTCCAATTGCCTTGGTGGTTTTGGTTGTTCCAATTTTCTTGGTTCCCTTGTGACCTCCATTGTTGTGATTTTGTCCTTGAGCATTGTTTCTTTAACCTAGATAATTGTTGACATATTGAACTTCTTCTTCTTTCTCATTGAATGAATCTCTCTCTCTCTCTCTCTCTCTCTCTCTCTCTCTCTCTCTCTCTCTCTCTCTCTCTCTCTCTCTCTCTCTCTATATATATATATATATATATATATATATATATATATATATATATATATATATATATATATTGTTATTTACTTTACAAATCTATACAATAATTTTCTATAATATTTCATAACTTTAGAGCTTTTAAATTGATTTTTCTGCATTTAAATTACTTGAATAATTATTAATTATTCTTTCAAATTATTTTTGGGATGACTCAATTATCTAAAATTATTAATTTTATCTATAATATATGCTTCAAATATTTTTACCTCTTTTTTATAATTACATTAGTATTTTTGGGGCAATTTGCACAATCTTGCAATAATAGCCTATATTTTACAATTGTATTGCATTTGTCATTTTATTCATGGTCAAAATCATATCCCGTATTTTTATAATCTTCTACTATTATTTTAAAACATTATTTTGCATAAAGGGCATTTTTTATAATTTATTTTATTGATTTATTAAATTATTTTCCCCTTAATTTTCTATTTTTAAATTTAGCCCAAATTAGGATTAATTTCGGACCATTAAGGCCCAAATAAACCACTGGCCCAACAACCTCACCAGCCCAAACGACCCAATCCCCCCATCCCAGTCTAAAAGCCAGCCCCAACCTATTTTAATCCCAGCCATTGATCAAAATGGATCAACGACTCGAAACATTTCCCCCCATTTCTCTTATAACCCAACCCCTAACCCTAGAGACCATTTGTCTCTACTCAGCCACACTAATCCTCTCATCTCTCAAACCTAAACCCTAGTCGCCGCCCCTAAAATCTCTCCTATTCCCACCCAATATGGGATTCCATGGTTATTCTTTGCCATATACGGCCTCTCCCTAATACTGGTTACTCTTCTATACTGCTTACCTAAACATGACAAGAAGATCGAACCAAAATCGGTTCAAATCCTTAACCTTTCTGCTATTCCATCTATATTCATCTTTTGTTTTATTATGGGTACGAATCTCTGTATATTTTTTATTAATTCTTACTTACCCTAAACTAGGGTTTTCAGATCTCTTTAGATCGAACCAAAATTGGTTCAAATCTCTGATTTTTAGTATTATTTTGTCTATATTCATCCTGTTATGTGTGAGTTTGATTTGTTTGTTTAGATTCTGCCGATTTTTTACTTTCCTTAAAAGTTAGGGTCTCCAGATCTCTCTCTTAAAATTGATTTTCAGATCAATTTGCATGATTATTTACTTTGTTGGTTGCTTAAATTACTGGGTTTCCTTATTTGTTTCTCGATTTTTACTACTATATAAACCCTTACCCCCTTCCCTTTTAGAGGGACCGAAATTGTTAAAGTGTTTACTAAAAACTGAAGTTATTGCTCCTTGCTCTCTAATTCTCTTGTTCTATACTCTGGTTCTTGGCCGACTGAAAGCCAAGGCCACTAAAATTCCGGGTTCTTTCTCTTATTGATATTCAGAATACTGTGGACTTTTATTTTTTTTTATTCTTCGCTTAACTAGTGAGTTGCTGGACTTTGTAATTTCATTCCTATGTATCCTTGATTTGCACGCCTGAAATTACTGGCTTAAATATGTTTTCTAGATTACTTTTGTGCATGATTTTGTTAATATCACCTTGTTCTAAGCTTGTTAGTATCTGACTCTCCTTCTAATGATACTAGTTCTGTGTTTACCTAAGCCTAACTTAGGTAATATGAGTGTAGGGGGTATCTTGATGTTTCCCTAATTCATGCTTATTTGTTTGTCTTTAACCTCTATAGTGAAGGCTAGAATGCCTATGTTAATTATGACATGTTCACTTGCTATTTTGACACATAGCATGATCCCCATAATAATTGGTGTCTGATTGAGACCTTAATAGTTACCTCAATCTGTTTTTTCCATGCCCTGTTTGAACCATTTGTGATATGATTTAGACCTTTTCTAGTTGTTTAGTCTATTGTGACCATCCCATAATACCCATATGTGATATTTGGTATGAGTTCGCTATCTTACACTGTTCTGAGGCTTTGCAATGTTTGTTCTACATGTACAATGTGTTGCAATTTGTATTAAAACTATTTTTTATCGACTATGATCTTGCTTCTATGCTAATATGTTTTCTATTCTGTCCTTTATTCAATGTTTATCACAAAATGTGTTCCCTCTCACATCTAAATACTGATTAGCATGACCCTAGGATACATGTTTAGCTTAATCTTTAACTTCTTAAGCCTCAATTGGTTTAGTGTCATGACTAATGCAAACCTGTTTCTTCCCCCAACTTCTTCCAATATGTGTGGTACTTTGCTATGTGTTGAAATCCTACTGAACCTGCTGACTTTTTGACTAGTTGCTCTCTATGGTTGTGTCTACTTCCCCACTTATGTCCCTCAGCTATTATCCATTCTTCCTCATTGTTACTTATGCTATTCTGAACTTCTTATTCTTAGTCGGCTGAAACCCAAGGCTAGCAAGGCTCTTGCTACTGACCTACCTAGTGTGAGCATTTCTCGGGGTCCATTTGAGGCCCTTGTGAACGCTGACACACTAAGATTTGGGGTCCTTTAGTCACTCCCTCTACCACTGAAACTTTCACTACTCCTGACACTCAACTCTTTCTTCCTATGGTTCACTGAATATGTAAATTTGTTAGTCAATCTATGGTTGTGTGATCTAGCTTAAATTATTCTACAGATTCTGGGTTGTGTTGGTGAATATGCCCCTCCCCCCCCCCCAACAGTGCTAGGTATTCCTTTTGGGCATGCTAGAGGCCTACTGTCAGTATTTGTGCAATATTTATAATTATGTTTATTATTAAGGTTGTAATAACTTTTGTAATCAATAATAGGGGAATTAGTAAAATGGGGAATGGTGAGATACTAAATGCTTGTATGTAAAGGGGTAGATAACATGCCTATAGGACTCAGCGATTTATTTACTATATATGCTACCCAATCACTATGTGTATTATAGAAGTCATATCATTAGGGGATGCACACATGAATTCAAATGCCGTGGTTATTCTTTCTGCTACATGTTACTAGAAAACCTACATATAGGAAAGAATGTTATTGAACTTTCCTTCTACTCGCCTCAGCATATCCACTATAAATAATGCCTATAGGATTTTACTCACTTCCTTTGTTATTGTTCTGCACTGTTCACTAGAAATCATGCCTATAGGGTTAAGTATAACAATAACATAGGTCCCAAGTCTTAACTATTTGAAATCCTGCTTATGGGATACTGTCACCTGGCTAGAAAGCATGCCTATAGGGATAAAGCGTTTAAAATCAAGCCCAATTGTCAATCATTAGAAAACCTTCCTAGAGGATGTCTATTAACGACATCACTGCCCATTTACACAAATGATTCGATATCATTTGCCTACAAGTCAAGAAATTACAGCATTGCCTACATAATACTGGAATACGGAATCACCTAGAAATCACATCTATAAGATTGCACTTTGCAACTGCCTGCGCGAGGTCACCCAGATATCATGTCTATACGGTTTAGTGGCTTTAATTTGGCCCAATTCTGAAACTGTCTAACGCTTAATGTAAGAATGTGTTCGCGTGCATTTGTTGTCTATGTGTGGAGGCTAACTTGAGCCCTTAAGTGTTTTTACATGAAGTCTAATTTGTTTTGTATGTCGCCTAGTTTTATCATATTGAGCAGCTTATTTAAGTCTAGAACTATCAAAAATAAAGGTCCAAACTCCTCATGGACCATAGGCATAGGACGGGTAATGCACGCATAAGGCACAGTTTTGAATCAACTAGTGCACTTTAGGTAACAACTTAAAGATAGTATGGGTAGCAGGAGATGACAGTCTGTGCCTGCTGAATAATACGAGTAAGACCCCATCTTGAGGTAGTTACGAAGTATTATTTATGTTATGTGAGGTGATCCTTTAGGTAAAAAAATTTAGGACCCCTCCCCCATCCCATCTTGTCCTTAGATCAATTATTTGTGCTTGATAAAACTTCCCAAACTTCTTGCTTTCTTTTGTTTGTCTGACTTATTCATATAACTCGAGTTCAACCGGGACTCATAGTTGTGGACCTCGAAGAGTGCCTAACACCTTTTATTCGAGGTAATTTGATCCCTTACCCGATCTTTGGTGACACAAACTGGTTAAACCTGAGTTATATGCAAATAGGTGCCCAAACGCACCTCAAACCCGTTAGCGAGCGACTCTTCTCTTTTAACACCTTCCTTAATAGAGTTGTCACGTGTCGAAACCCGATTTAACGTGAAAATGGGGCGCGACAACATGGCGATCTCCTAGGGAAATTTTTAGGCTCTTACCATAAGCGAACTTGGTCTATATGAATTAGTCTACTCTGATAAACGTGTCTTTATTATTTTTGTTGTTACATGAATATCATGCTCCCGTTTTCCTTTTACTGCTACATGTACACCCTTTTTCTCATTTTCCCTTTATTTGAATTCGCATGCAAATCTCTACTCAATTTGGTCATAACATGCATTTTCATTTAGACATTTTTAAGAATTTCTATATCATGTCTCTCCCCACCCTCACTCCCTTGTGTACTTTATTATAATTTCCACATTACGCGAAGTAACTTCTTCCTTGTTTTCCTTTCTTTTCAATACTGCATTTACTGTTTTCATCATGCAAAATATTTGACAACGTGTTGATTTATCTTTGCATAAAGAATTCTTCACATCATATTCCACTTGTGCATAATTAATACCATAGAGGCGCTTGATGAGTGTCCGCGCTCTTCCTAAATCACCCTTTAAATTTGGAAAGGCTTATTTGTGGTAAAACTAGTTAATAAGCGGTGCAGTCGACGGTTCCGTGCCTCTCGGGCAGCCTCTCTGTCACGACCCAAACTGGAGGGCCATGACTAGCACCCGACCATACTTGCCGAGCACCAACATACATTTCATCTAACCTTCTTTATTATCTTTTAGGGCTGACGAGATCAATATAAATGGTAGACCTGGATCATGGACAACCAGCAATAAGATATGACGGCATGAGCATACATAGCAGGGGATGACCAGACAATCAAGAAACTACATATAAGGTATGAGCTACCACGCTACCATGAAAGACTATACAACAAAAACTAGCCGACAAGCCATACCAAACTATACATGAGTCGACACCTATCTATGAGCCTCTAAAGGAACATAAGTGCTGCAACATAGCCGGAACAGGGCCCCGACATACCCATAATGTCTATAACAAAAATGCATACCAAGACCAAGGCAAGTCCGGAGAAGGGATCTCGCCAATCACCGCTGAACTGGATAGCCTACTGTGGTGGGGGAGCTGCACCTACCTGTCTATCAGGACCTGCAGCACGACATGCAGCGTCCACTAACAAAAGGACGTCAGTACGAATAAAATACTGAGTATGTAAGGCAGGGAACCATAAATACAAACAGTAATGTAAGAAAGGATAGAAAATATACAACTTGTAACATCTTAGAACCTCTGAGGGCTACTGACATGAAATGCATGATACATATGTATAAATACATAAACCTTTAAAACATTCGCCTATGTGGGCACCATCATCATCATATCGTAACCGGCCATAATAGGCTCGGTAAAAAACATACCCGGCCATCATAAGGCTTGGTAGAATCGTACCCGGCCACGTGGAGCTTGGTAAAACCCAACTGATCAGTAGTTGCACAATAGGTGTCGTACCCAGCCAACTATAGCATGGCTCGATAGAGTAAAATAGATACATATATATAATGCATGCTCGACTCATGGAATCACATTCTAAACCTTTCGGAGTGACGTAAGGTCGGTATCCTTTGTACACGTTATTAGGACTAACTCTTCACTATGAACCTTATAAGAATCAGGAAGTACCAACAACATTGATAACATAAGAATAAGAGAAGCAACATTAACGTCAATCGTTCTATAAGAGGGAAAGCAATGGAAGTACTGCTAGTTTCTAAGAGTAGAGTATCTTTGAAAGCTCGTTCATTACATTATGTACAATCGGAGTCGTGCAAAAGAAGAAGAGGGATAGCCTCACATACCTTGTATATACTGCCCCAATCACAAGCTATGAAATTGTCACAACTCCTTAGTCTACAATAAGAGAAACGATACTATCGTTATCATTTAAGCGTCATAACTATTATGTATCGACCACAACCTATTTTACGTTGAAACGGACAACACCTCCCCTATACATATGAATTCACACCATTCCTAACAATCACCAAACAGCCCAAACAACATCAATAATAAACATATTGAGCCTCCGAAAATAGTCCACGCACAGCCTAATCACTCCATACATACGACGACCACCGTAGTCGTGTCAAACGACCCAGAAATGTGACGAATAACTATCATCCCACAACCCTATATATATATGGTGTTTCTCCACACCTTTCCTCCTCCAAAACTCCACAAAACAGTAGTAAAATACGCAGCCCAACAGCAACGCAAAACAGTCCACAAAACAATAACATTACTACCAAGCCTTTCGATCTATATTTCACAAGTTCTAGCTTCAATGGCTTAGCCGAAACTTGGATAATCTAAAATACATATAGAGTAAGAGGTTACTTACCTTTATACATAAATAAAAACTCCAATTTTACCTTAAATTTCCATGAAATATCCCTCCAATGCTGCCACAACAACAAAAAAACGAAACTAGCAATCAATTAGTGTTTTTTGGCACTAGAATCACTTTAGAAAGCTTGAAATCACCTAGGATTGATATTAAGAACATGAGGGAGTATTTACAGAACATAAACCCTTTAAAACAACCTCCCACACGAGCTGGAACGACATAAAAATGAGCAACAACAAGAAGAACAAGAGACTTACTAGCGCCACGGAATTCCCGACACTTAATTTGTGTTGTTTGCCTTTTGTTTGGGTCTTGAATCTTGAGAGAACCTTGAGAGGATGTTCCTAGGGTTATAAGGTCTGAAAATAGTGAGAATAAATGACTTAAAACGGGTTGGAGGCATCCTATATAGGTCCAAATATCATAAACCGCCTTAGTGGGCCCCATATAGAGGTGTTTGGCGCAGTCTCGCGAAAATGCGAATATCTCTCTACTCCAAGATCGTATCGATGAACGGTTTAATGCGTTGGAAACTAGAACCATAGATATTTAATTTGGTTGGTATATCACCCCGTAATTCCTTTTAAATTAGGAGAAAATATTAGAAACATTTGACCTAATGTTTAAATAAAATTATGAACCTAAGTTGCGACAACTTTTGTCGACTTTTGTTTCATAACTCGTTTGACTTCAAGACTTATGATACGGATATTATATGATTAAAATACCTTAATACATGACCTCTTGAGTGTATTAAGCACCACTATATTTACCTGAAAATACGAGTTACAACATCCTTGATTCATTTAACTTCTAATACTTGTTAATCACCCTTATACACTCTTGTATCACTTAAGACCAATAGGATTGACTTCTTATCATCTCAAAGATAATTCCTTCTTGGATTTATGTTAACTAATATATGGAATGAACTAACACATGTGGATATGGGTTGTAACACCCTCCCCCCCTTAGGAACATTCGTCCTCGAATGTAAGGGTTTATGGGGAGTTTAAATCATCGTGGATTCCAATGGAAATTTCCGATCAATTTCCCCTATAAAATGGTCACTAGCAAAACTTCCAAGCAATTAAGCCCAACATATGGCTTCACAAGGCTACACAAAGCATTATGCATATTTACATTAACTACATATCACCATTTCGTATTAAGGAGGAGTATTCTCAAATTATTGCTTACCTCATAGAGCCGTTTCACCTTCCAATGTATCCTGTCTTCCACCAGCATCCTTGTTATCTTCATTCTGGAATAGGTAAGGGTATTTAGACTTCATCTCCTCTTCTGCTTCCCATGTCATTTCTTCCATATTTTTGTTCCTCCACAATACTTTGACGGAAGCTACATCTTTTGTTCTCAGCTTGCGGACTTGTCGATCTAATATCGCCACGGCACTTCTTCATATGATAGGTCCTTTGTAACTTGTACATCTTTGATAGGTACGACTCGAGAAGGGTCTCCAATACATTTCCTCAACATATATACATGGAATACCTGGTGGACAAATTCCAATTCGGATGACAATTCTAACTCATAAGCAACCTGTCCAATTCGTCGAAGAATTTTATACAGCCCGATATACCTTGGACTCAGCTTACCTTTCTTCCCAAAACGCATAATACCCTTCATTGGTGAGATCCTCAGGAAAACCCAATCACTAACCTCAAACTCTAGATCACGACGTCGGACATCAGAATAAGATTTTTGCCTGCTTTGTGCCGTCCTCAATCGCTCCTATATCACTTTCACCTTCTCAATAGCTTGGTGAATCAAATCTGGCCCATATAATTCTGTTTCACCGACTTCGAACCATCCAACTGGTGATCTACATCTCCTACTGTATAGTGCCTCGTATGGGGCCATTTTAATACTGGAATGGTAGCTATTATTGTAGGTGAATTCTATGAGTGGAAGATGGTCATCCCAATTCCCCTTAAAATCTAGAACACATGCTCGTAGCATATCTTCCAGTGTCTGAATGGTACGTTCAGCCTGTCCGTCAGTCTGCGGATGAAATGCAGTGCTGAGATTTACTTATGTGCCCAAACCCTTCTGGAAAGACCTCCAAAAGTTAGCCGTAAATTGAGCTCCTTGGTATGATATAATAGATACGGGCACACCATGAAGCCTAAAAATATCCTTGATATACAACTTCACATAATCTTCAGTCGTGTAAGTTGTCTTCACTGGCAGAAAATGGGCACATTTTGTAAGTCGATCAATTATCACCCAGATGGAGTCAAACTTATGATAAGAGCGAGGTAATCCAATAATGAAGTCCATATTAATCAGCTCCCACTTCCAGGTCGAAATCTCTATATTCTGAAGCAATCCACCGGATTTCTGATGTTCTATCTTTACTTGTTGACAATTGGGACACTGGGCTACAAATTCTGCAATAGACTTCTTCATATTATCCCACCAATACTGCTCTTTGACATCATGATACATCTTTGTCGAGTCGGGATGGATGGAATATCGGTATTGATGAATCTCATTCATAATCTTCTCTCGCAACCCTGCCACATTAAGCACACACAATCGGCTCTGGTATCTCAGTGCCCCATTTTTTCCGATCTCAAAAGTCGTACTTTTACACTGTTGAATGCTTTCTCTTAATCGTACTAAGATAGGATCTTCATATTGTCGTGCTTTTACCTCGGCTACCAAAGATGATTCTGATGTATTCTGTATAGTAACACCTCCGTCATCAGAGTCTAACAATCTGATTCTCATATTGGCTAGCTGATGAAGCTCTTTAGTCAACCCCCATCTACCTGCCTCAATATGTACTAAGCTTCCCATTGATTTACGACTGAGAGCATCTGCCACAATATTGGCTTTACCGGGTCGATACAATATCTCGACGTCGCAGTCTTTTAGACGCTGCCTCAAATTCAACTCTTTCTGCTTGAAGATGTATTGTAAACTCTTGTGATCTGTGTAGATGTCAACATGGACGCCGTATAAGTAGTGCCGCCATATCTTCAAAGCATATATTATTGCAGCCAATTCCAAATCATGGGTTGGATAATTCTTTTCATGCTTCTTCAATTGTCTTGATGCATAAGCAATCACCTTCCCACGTTGCATCAATACGCACCCCAAACCTATACCTGAGGCATCACAATATACCACATAACCTTTTATTCCTTCAGGAAGAGTGAGCACTGGTGCGGATGTCAATCAATTCTTCAGCTCCTGAAAACTACGTTCACAAGTGTCAGACCACTGGAACTTGGTAGCTTTCTGTGTTAACTTAGTCAATGGTGATGATATAGAGGAAAACCCTTCCACAAACCGCCTATAATATCCTGCTAGCCCTAGGAAGCTGCGGACTTCTGATGGTGTTGTAGGTCTCGGCCAATTCTTTACTGCATCGATCTTCTGAGTGTCGACACTAATACCCTCATCAGATATCACATGGCCAAGGAACGCTACTGAGTTCAGCCAAAATTCACATTTGGAGATCTTAGCATATAACTTACGATCCTGAAGCGTCTGTAATATTATCTGCAAGTGGCCCGCATGTTCTGCCTCCGAACGAGAATATACTAGAATGTCATCAATGAATACAATCACGAACACATCAAGATAGGGCTTAAATATAGTATTCATGAGATCCATAAAAGCTGCTGGGGCATTTGTTAGCCCGAACGACATCACCAAGAAGTCAAAGTGACTGTATCTTGTCCAGAAGGCCGTCTTTGGAATATACTTCTCCTTAACCCTCACCTGATGATACCCTGAATGTAAATCAATCTTGGAGAAATACTTGGCACCCTGGAGTTGGTCAAACAGGTCATCAATTCTTGGAAGTGGATATTTGTTCTTTATAGTAGACTTTTTCAACTGTCGATAGTCGATACACATCCGTAGCGACCCGTCTTTCTTCCACACGAATAGGACTGGTGCACCCCAAGGTGAAGTGCTAGGCCTAATGAAGCCCTTATCCAGCAAGTCCTTCAACTGCACCTTCAACTCTCGCAACTCTGCCGGGGCCATTCTGTATGGAGGAATAGAGATCGGTTGAGTGTCAGGCAACACATCAATACTAAACTCAATCTCCCTTTCAGGGGGAAGGCCTGGGAGTTCATTTGGGAATACATATGCGAATTCGTTGACCACGGGGATTGATTGTAAAGTAGGCGGTTTAGCCTCCGCATCCCTAACGCGAACGAAATGATATATGTAACCTTTTGAGATCATTTTCCTTGCCTTAAGATAGGAAATAAACCTACCTTTTGGTGTAGCAATATTCCCATTCCATTCAATGATGGGTTCACCCGGAAATTGAAACCTATCCATCTTCGTACGACAGTCAACATTTGCATAGCATGAGGCCAACCAGTCCATTCCCATTATCACATCAAAATCAACCATTTCTAACTCAAATAAATTTGTCGAGGTTTGATGACTACAAATCATCACAGTGCAACCTCTATATACCCTTCTAGCAATCACAGAATCTCCTATCGGAGTAGATACCGCAAGGGGTTTACTTATCAGTTCAGGTTCAATGCTAAACTTATTAGCCACAAAGGGTGTAACATATGATAATGTAGATCCCGGATCAATCAGCGCATATACATCATAAGAAAACACAGATAAAATACCTGTAACAACATCTTGAGATGACTCGAGATCCTGTCGACCTACTAGAGCATAGGTTCGATTTTGACCACCCCTCAAACTCGGCACTGCACCTCTACCTCTACCACGACCTGTCGACTGCTGAAAACCCCGTGCTGGAGGTCGAATTGATGAGGAAGCAGACACAGATCCAGTCGGCTGAGCCATACCATCACCTCCCCTATTAGGACAATCCCGCATCATATGGCCAGGCTGTCTGCAAGAATAACATGCATCAGAACCTCGACGGCACAGTCCAAAGTGGGCCTTGCCGCAATGATCACAACGTGGTGTTGTGGGTCTCGTCTGACTAGTATCCCTATGATGTTGCAAGCCTGATGCCTGCGAACTCTAACCTGGACCAGAATAGGTAAATCGATCATATTGAGGCCTCTAAAACTGTAAGGGAGCACTAGCTATAGGTGGCCCCTATCCTGCTCCCTATCTGCCCTCTGCTGGCGCTTACGATCCTCTAGTGTCTGGTCATAAGCCTGAATACGGGAAATATCCATGCCCTCCACCAAGGATGCTGTTGTGCACTCATTTATCAGATGTGGTCCCAATCCGTTCACGAACAAATGCACCCTATCACTCATCTCGTCCACCATATGGGGAGCATACCTTGCTAAAGAATCAAACTGCATACTGTACTCTCGCACACTCATATTACCTTGTCTAAGGTTTAAGAACTTATCAGCTCTAGCTCGTCATATCTCAACTGGCAAGTAGTGACGAAGAAAGGCCTCAGAAAATTCCTTCCACATAACTGGAGGAGGGTTCGAACCCCTGGATCTCTCCCAACTATCATACCAGAGAACCGCTAAATCCCGTAGCTGATAAGAAGCCAACTCTACTGCCTCTGTATCACTAACATGCATAACCCGAAGTGTATGATGAACCTGGTCAATAAAAGTCTGCGGGTCCTCCTTGGGGTCTGATCCGGTAAACACTGGAGGGTCTAAATTAATAAAATCACAAACTCTCGTACTAACTGGTTTCTCAGCAGCACCTGTATTCTGCCTCTGAGCCTGAGCAGCTACCAAGCTAGTCAATAACTGCAAAGCACTCCGCATATCCTGGTCTGGAGTGCCAGACGGAGGAACTGGAGGTGCTGGGTGCCTCCTAATATCCTCTGGAGGAGACGGGGTAGAGAGGTATGAGACGGCATCTCACTCTGAGCCTCACTTTGGCCTGCTCTGGCTTGGGGAACCTGACTGGTACCCTCTCCTGCAGCTGTATCAAGCCGTCTACTAATTGTTTGCTTCCTAGTCGAAGGCATCGCTGAAAGAAAATAAGGTGAATATTAGAGACAAACACTTACGGCTCAACTCTACGCACGGTCTAGATTCAGGAAGAAGGTAACAACCCTAGATATCATGTAGCCTCCTGATTATAAATGTGGCGCGCTACACATCCATAATCAAGACTCTATTAGACATGGCTCACAGACAATCCCTAGGACAGACTTGCTCTGATACCAAGTTTGTCACGACCCAAACTGGAGGGCCATGACTAGCACCCGACCATACTTGACGAGCACCAACATACATTTCATCTAACCTTATTTATTATCTTTTAGGGCTTACGAGATCAATATAAATGGTAGACCTGGATCATGGACAACCAGCAATAAGATTTGACGGCATGAGCATACATAGCAGGGGATGACCAGACAATCAAGAAACTACATATAAGGTATGATCTACCACGCTACCATGAAAGACTATACAACAAAAACTGGCCGACAAGGCATACCAAACTATACATGAGTCGACACCTGTCTATGAGCTTCTAAAGGAACATAAGTGCTGCAACATAGCCGGAACAGGGCCCCGACATACCCATAATGTCTATAACAAAAATGCATACCAAGACCAAGGCAAGTCCGGAGAAGGGATCTCGCCAATCACCCGCTGAACTGGACAGCCTACTGTGGTGGGGGAGCTGCACCTGCCTATCTATCAGGACCTGCAGCACGACATGCAGAATTCACTAACAAAAGGACGTCAGTACGAATAAAAGACTGAGTATGTAAGGCAGGGAACCATAAATACGAACAGTAACGTAAGCAAGGATAGAGAATATACAACCTGTAACATCTTAGTACCTCTGAGGGCTACTGACATAAAATGCATGATACATATGTATAAATACATAAACCTTTAAAACATTTGCCTATGTGGGCACCATCATCATCATATCGTACCCGGCCATAATAGGCTTGGTAAAAAATGTACCCGGCTATCATAAGGCTCGGTAGTATCGTACCCGGCCACGTGGAGCTCGGTAAAACCCAACTGATCAGTGGTTGCATAATAGGTGTCGTACCCGGCCAAGAATCAGGAAGTACCAACAACATTGATAACAAAAGAATAAGAGAAGCAACATTAACATCAATCGTTCCATAAGAGGGAAAGCAATGGAAGTACTGCTAGCTTCTAAGAGTAGAGTATCTTTGGAAGCTCGTTCATTACATTATGTACAATCGGAGTCGTGCAAAAGAAGAAAAGGGATAGCCTCACATACCTTGTATATACTGCCCCAATCACAAGCTATGCAATTGTCACAACTCCTTAGTCTACAATAAGAGAAACGATACTATCGTTATCATTTAAGCGTCATAACTATTATGTATCGACCACAACCTATTTTACGTTGAAACGGACAACACCTCCCCTATATATATGACTTCACACCATTCCAAACAATCACCAAACAGCCCAAACAACATCAATAATAAACATATTGAGCCTCCCAAAACAGTCCACGCACAACCTAATTACATCCATACATACGACGACCACCGTAGTCATGTCAAATGACCCAGAAATGTTACGAATAACTATCATCCCACAACCCTACATATATATGGTGTTTCTCCACACCCTTACTCCTCCAAAACTCCACAAAAAAGTAGTAAAATACGCAGCCCAACAGCAACGCAAAACAGTCCACAAAATAATAATATTACTACCAAGTCTTTCGATATATATTTCACAAGTTATAGCTTCAATGGCTTAGCCGCAACTTGTATAATCTTAAATACATATAGAGTAAGAGGTTCCTTACCTTTATACAGAAATAAAAACTCCAATTTTACCTTAAATTGCCATGAAATATCCCTCCAATGCTGCCACAACAACAAAAAAGCGAAACTAGCGATCAATTAGTGTTTCTCGGCACTAGAATCACTTTACAAGGCTTGAAATCACCTAGGATTGATATTAAGAACATGAGAGAGTATTTGCAGAACATAAACCCTTTAAAACAACCTCCCACACGAGCTAGAACGACACAAAAATGAGCAACAACAAGAAGAACAAGAGACTTACTAGCGCCACGGAATTCCCGACACTTGATTTGTGTTGTTTGCCTTTTTTTGGGGTCTTGAATCTTTAGAACCTTCAGAGGATGTTCCTAGGGTTCTAAGGTCTGAAAATAGTGAGAATAAATGACTTAAAACGGGTTGGAGGCATCCTATATAGGTCCAAATATCATAAACCGCCTTAGTGGGCCCCATATAGAGGTGCTTGGCGCAGTCTCGCGAAAATGCGAATATCTCTCTACTCCAAGATCTTATCGATGAACGGTTTAATGCGTTGGAAACCAGACTCATAGATCTTTTGGTTTGTATATCACCCCGTAATTCCTTGTAAATTAGGATAAAAGATTAGAAACATTTGACCTAATGTTTAAGTAAAATTATGAACCTAAGTTGCGACAACTTTTGTCGACTTTTGTTTCATAACTTTTTTGACTTCAAGACTTATGATACGGATATTATATGATTAAAATACCTTAATACATGACCTCTTGAGTGTATTAAGCACCGCAAGATTTACCTGAAAATACGAGTTACAACATCCTTGATTTTTTTAACTTCTAATACTTGTTAATCACCCTTATACACTCTTGTATCACTTAAGACCAATAGGTTTGACTTCTTATCATCTCAAAGATAATTCCTTCTTGGATTTATGTTAACTAATATATGGCATGAACTAACACATGTGGATATGGGTTGTAACATAATCCCCATAGGGGTGCCGATCTAGGCTTTCTAGAAAACCCCACTGTATTGTCAAATGTGCATGCATTATGTCAAAACCTAGTATGATTTAAAACGCTGTCCACGTAATAACTCGCTAAGGCAAGCCTTGTCCAAAGTCCATTGGGATTTCAATAATCCCAATGGACACAATCACGTTCTGTGTAGTATTTGGAGAAAACGTGCCAATAGGTTGATCATTAACATGCAAGTAGCCAAATCTGGAAGGGGGAAGGGCTAACTCTATTTGTTTTGCATAAATAAGGCATAAAGTCACCAAGTTCGGCATGGTTCAAAATATCTCACCTTTGCTACTGGATTGGTGGAAAAAGCTCCTACAAAGTGACAAAAATCATGTAAAAAGAGTCCTCGAAAATTTGTCCTCCTTGTTAGACATTCAGCCAAACAATGCATTAATTAAGGCTGCCACCATGTTTTGGGATGAGAAGAGAGTCGTCTTCCATTTTGGCGACATACAAATGAGTTGTCTTCCATTTTGGAGACACCAATAGTCGCATCTCTGGCATAACCATGCTGAAACCTGTCCTTGAGGACAAGCAAATGAGGATCATAATTCTGGTGCTCTCTGATGCAAGCAAACAAGGAAGATTGAGAAACTACACAAGCTAGAACCCGACTAGGCTCCGAAGTATCCAATCTCACGAACCGGTTGGCCAAGGCCTAAACATCAACTACAAGGAATCTCTCACCAATAGGAAGGAATACAAGACTACCCATACTCGCTGCATTTCTACTCAAGGCATCGGCCACCACATTGGGCTTTCCCGAATGCTACAAAATGGTAATATCATAGTCCTTTAGCAGCTCCAACCATCTCCGCTACCTCATATTGAGATCCTTCTGCTTGAACAAGTTCTGAAGGCTACGATGATTAGTAAATACCTCACAAGACACACTATAGAGGTAGTGCCTCCAAATCTTCAACGCGTGAACAATGGCAGCCAACTCCAAATCATGAATGGGGTAGTTCTTCTCATGGGGCATAAGTAATAACTCTGCCCTCCTGCATCAAAACACATCCAATATCGATCCGAGAAGCATCACAATATACGGTATAAAAACCAAAAGTTGATAGCAGAACTAGAACTGGAGCTGAGGTCAAGGTAGTCTTTAGCTTTTGAAAGCTCTCCTCACACTCATCCGACCACCTGAAAGGAGAACCCCGTAAGGTTAATTTGGCCAAAGGAAATTCAATAGACGAGAAAACCTACATGAACCGAAAGTAATAACCAGCCAAACCAAGAAAGATCCAAATCTGTGTAGCTAAGGACTGTCTGGGCGACCTCTAAACCGCCTTTATCTTCATCAGATCTACCTAAATACCCTAATTGGAAACAATATGCCCCAAGAACGACACTTAACTGATCTAAAACTCACACTTAGACAACTTGGCATAAAGTTTCTCCTTCCCAACCGCTGCAATACAACTCTCAAGTGCTGAGCGTGCTCCTCCTAGCTACGAGAATACACCAGGATATCATCAATGAACACAATAATGAACGACTCAAGATAAGGTTGAAACACATTGTTCATCAAATGTATGAACGCTGCTGGGGCGTTGGTCAGCCCAAAAGACATTATCAGGAACTCATAATGACAATAACAAGTCCTGAAAGTTGTCTTAAAAATGTCCGAGTCCTGAATCATCAGCTGGTGATACCCAGACCTCAAATCGATCTTGGAGAACACTCTCACTCCTTGAAGTTTCTCGAATAGATCATCAATACTAGGCAAAGGATACTTGTTCTTGATTGTGCCTTTGTCCAACTGCCTATAATCAATGCACATTCTCATAGTACCATCCTTCTTCTTAATAAATAGAACTGGTGCACCCCAAGGTGACACGCTAGGCCGAATAAATCCTTTATGAAGGAGTTTTTGAAGCTGCTCCTTCAATTCCTTCAACTCCACAGGTGCCACACGATACGGTGGAGTAGAAATGGGCTAAGTGCCCAGCACCAAATCAATATTGACGTCAATATCCTTGTCCGGTGGCATGCTTGGCAGGCCTGCAGGAAAAACATCCGAAAAATCTCGCACCACTGGAACAGAATCAATAGTAGGGGTCTCTGCACTGACATCCCTTACAAAGGCCAAATAAGAAAGACAACCCTTCCTAACCATCAGCTAGGCCTTCAAGTATGAAATCACTCTACTAGCAACATAGTGTAAAGAACCTCGCCACTCAATCTGTGGAAACCCCGATATTGCCAATGTCACAGTCTTAGCGTGACAGTCCAGAATAGCAGGACATGGAGACAACCAATCCATACCCAATATCACATCAAAATCAACATACTAAGCAGCAACAAATCAACTCTAGTCTCTAATCCCCCAATAGTCACTACACACAACCGGTATACTCGATACACAACAATAGTATCCCCCACCGGCGTAGATGCACAAACAGATGAAATTAGAGACTCACGGGGCATGTCTAGATAATGAGCAAAATATGATGACACACATGAATAGGTGGAACCAGGGTCAAATAATATAGAAGCATCTCGATGACATACTGAGATAATACATGTGATCCCTGTGTGTAATGGCATTTAGTCTGGCAGGGATGCACAGAAATGGGCCTGACCGCCACCTGATTGGCCTCCCCCTCTAAGGAGACCTCTAGCTTACTAGGCTCCACCCCGAGCTGGATGAACGGGTGGTTTATCTGCTAGTGCTAGTGCCATCGGCCAAGAACTCTATTGTGCAGTCCCGCCCAACAACCTAGGGCAATCTCTCTTGATATGGCCAAGATCCCCTCACTCGATACAACCCCTTTTATGACAGAGTTGCTACTCCTGATACCCCTAGGAATTACATGTAGAAACCTTAGAGGACGAGGCATGGTGAGAACTCTACACTGGTAGTGCACTGAATGAATGCTAGCCTAGGCGAACAATGTGAGAACTTTGGCAGACCGACGCACCACAATGAGCTGGACGAGCCGTCTAAACATGCCTATTGGGAGGACCCCTGCCATGGTAGAAATGACCTCCAGAAGGAACACCACCAAAACTACTTAATCCACTAGGCCGCTTGGCCTCCCTCTCAACCCGCTCTTGGAGGCGGACAGACTATATCTCCCGAGCAATGTCAACAACCTCCTCAAAACTAGATCCAGTCACCCTTTGTCTAGTTATATGAACCCGTAGCCAAAACTTGAGGTAATCAATGAACCTCCTGATCCTCTCCCTATCAATGGGAACTAGCCAAACCGAAAGATGGGCCAACTCAGAAAACCTCATTTCGAACTACATCACAGTCATATAATCCTGACGCAACTGCTCAAACTGTCTGCGCAGCTCTTCTCTACAAAAGTACGGCACATACTTCTCCAAGAAGAGAATGGAGAACCACTGCCATGTAAGTGTCACTGCACCATCCAGCCTACGTCTCTCATAAGCCTCCCACCAAGTGAAGGAAGCTCCAATGAACAGAGAAGTAGTGAATGAGACCCCACAAATCTTCAAACTACCAGCTATACGGAGGATACTCTGACACCTGTCCAAGAATTCCTAGGCATCCTCTCCCTCTGCACCATAGAAAGATGGAGGTTGAAGCCTCCTAAACCTCTCCAAGCTACGTTGCTCATCATCAGGCATGAGAGGAACGATATACTCCTAAGCAGCTGCAACCAACCTGGCTAGTGGTGCCCCTGGTGTCTGGATTCCCTGCATCACCTGCTCGAGTGTGAGGGAAGCGGGATTCGGAGCACCTCCCCAGTCCTGAAAAGTGGATGTTGTTGTAGGAACAGACACCGCCTGAGCAAGACTGGTGCACACGGTCATAATCTGAGCTAAGGCCTCCTAAAGGCCTGGAATAACAATGGGCACAGTTGGTGCATGAGCTGGTCCTGTTGGTGCATCCACAACTGGGACCTGATCTTGATATGGGGAAATTGGTGGATCTACAGGTGCCACCCTAGCTGATGTGCGAGTTGCACCTCTACCCCTACCACAGTCTCTGCTGCGACCTCGACCTCTCGCGACCCCGATTTGTGATACTGGTGGTTGTTTGTCCTGCCCAGTAGCACTTGTCCTCACTATCTATGAGAAAATAGATAACATAAGTTTAGTTAGTAGAATCAACATATTCGTACGATAAGAATTCAAGAACGTGAATTTTACTAAGGGTCCTTTTAACCCAGTCCCCAGGACTATGTCTAGAAATTCGACAAGATTTATAAAACCCGAAAGCCCATTCACTCATGAGTCTAACCATACTAAATTTATCAAAATCCGCTACCATTTGGTCCTCCAAATTCCCAAAATTCACTCTATAATTATCAACCCCTAAATGCCCAAATTTCACTTCAAATCTCACTAATTAGGTGCAAAATCAGTGGGGGAAACACCATTATTGAAGATAAATGAGAACAAGGAGCTTACCTCAGTAATCCATTTAAAATCCTCCTCAAAAGCCGCAAAAATTCAAGTTCCAAAATGCAAAAATGGTAAAAAATCTCAAAATCTCGTATTTATATGTTCTGCTCAGGTTTTTCGCACCTGCGGACCCACTTTTGCGGTCAAATATTTGCTTTTGTGGAATTCACTTAAACCACTGGACTCGCACATGCGCTCTATGTCTCGTACCTGCGGACGCAGATCTGTAACCCTCCGTATGCTTCTACGGAATCAGCCAAAATCCCCTCTTCCGCATCTGCGTGCTCGCAGATGCGACCCCTTTCTTGCAACTGCGCCTCATGCCCAGCCTAGCATTGCCTGCATCTGCTCCATCATACCGCACGTACGGCATTGCATCTGCGTACACCAGCAACAGGCCATCTTCAGCAATTCTTCAAATATCCAACTTGATCTGTTAATCAGCCGAAACGCACTCGACGCCCTCGTGACCTCAACCAAATATACCAACAAGTCCTATAACCCGCTACGAACTTACTCAAACCCTCAAACCACCTCAAATAACATCAAAACACGAATTACACTCGGATTCTAACCTAATGAACTTCTAAACTTTCAAATTCCACAAACGACGCCGAAACCTATCAAACCACGTCCGATTGACCTCAAATTTTGCACACAAGTCATAAATGACACCATGAACCTACTCCAATTCTTGGAAATCAAATCCTACCACGATATCAAAATTTCCACTGCCAGTCAAATTTGCCAAAATTTCCTTTTTCGCTAATTCAAGCCAAATTCTACTACAAACCTCCAAAACATATTCTGGACGTGGTCCTAAGTTCCAAATCACCTAACAGAGCTAACAGAACCATCAAAATTTGAATCTGAGGTTGTTTACACATAAGTCGACATCTAATCGACTTTTCTAACTTAAGCTTCCAATTAAGAGACTAAGTGCCTCAATTTACTCTGATATCACTCCAGACCCGAACCAACTAACCCGGTAGGTCATAATACATCTGTAGAACACAAAAGAAGAAGAAAATGGGGGAACAGGGCTACAACTCTCAAAGCGACCAGTCAGGTCGTTACATCCTCCCCTTCTGAAACAAAATGTTCGTCCTCAAACAGGTCTAGAAACATACCTGAAGTCTCAAATAGGTGTGGATATCTTCATCGCATCTCCCACTCGTTCTCCCACATGGCCTCTTCCATGGGCTGACCTCTCCACTGCACTTTCACTAAGGCTATATCCTTAGACCTCAACTTTCGAACCTGCCGCCCAAAAATGGCCATCGGCTCCACCTCATTAGTCAAATAACCATCCAACTGGACCGTGCTGAAATCCAAAACATGAGACGGATCACCAACGTACTTCTGAAGCATATAAACATGTAATATTGGATGCACACTCGACAAGCTAGGTGGCAAGGCAAGCTTGTAAGCCACTACCCCAATCATTTGAAGTACCTAAAAAGACCCAATAAATCGAGGGCTCAACTTGACCTCTTCGCAAACCTCATAACACCCTTCATGGGTGATACCTTCAACAGAACCTTCTCCCCAACCATTTAAGATACATCACTAACCTTCCTGTCAGCATAACTCTCTGTTTCAACTGCACTGTGAGAAGCTGCTTCAGAATCACCTTGTCTAATACATTCTGAACCAAGTTTGTACCCAAAATCCTATCCTCACTCGGCTCAAACTATCCCACCGGAGATCTATACCGCCTCCCATATAAATCCTCATATGGAGCCATTTGAATACTCGACTAATAACTATTGATGTAAGCAAACTCTGCGAGCGACAGAAACCGGTCCCATGAACCCTCGAAATCAATGACACAAGCACATAGCAGGTCCTCCAATATCTAGATAGTGCGCTTGGATTGTTCGTCCATCTGATGTGTGAAATGTTGTGCTTAAACCAACCTGAGTGCCCAACTCTCACCGCACAACTCTCCAGATCTACGATGTAAACTGCTTGCCTTTATTTGAAATTATGGAAACTGGCACACACTGAAGGCGAACAATCTCACTGATGTAAATCTCAGCCAACCGCTCTAAAGAATAAGTAGTACCAACTAGAATGAATTGTGCGGACTTGGTCAACCGAACCACAGTCACCCAAATATCGTCGTATTTTCTCAAAGTTCGTGGGAGCCCAACTACAAAATCCATGGTGATCCGCTCCCACTTCCACTCTGGAATTTGTAAACGCTGAAGCAAGCCACCCAGTCTCTGATGTTCATACTTGACCTACTGACAATTGAGTCACCGAGCTACAAACCTAACTATATCTATCTCTATCCTCCTTCACCAATAGTGTTGTCTTAAATCCTGATACATCTTCGCGGCACCCGGATGGATGGAATACCACGAGTTGTAGGCCTCCTCAAGAATAAACTCCCGCAGCCCATCTACATTGGGCACACATATCCGGTCTTACATCCTCGATACACCATCATCACTAATAGTTACATCTCTGGCATCACCATGCTGAAACTTGTCCTTGAGGACAAGAAAATGAGGATCATCATGCTAGTGCTCTCTGATATCATCAAATAAGGAAGAAAGAGAAACTACACATGCTAGAACCCAATTGGACTCCGAAATATCCAATCTCACGAACCGGTTGGCTAAGGCTTGAACATCAACTGCAAGGGGTCTCTCAATAGTAGGGAGGAATTCGAGACTACCCATACTCACTGCCTTTCTACTCAAGGTATCGGCCACCACATTGGCCTTTTTCGGATGGTACAAAATGGTAGTATCATAGTCCTTTAGCAGTTCCAACCATCTCCGCTGCCCCAAATTCAGATCCTTTTGCTTGAATAAGTGTTGGAGGCTACAATGATCAGTAAATACCTCAAAAGACAAACATAGATGTAATGTCTCCAACTCTTCAACGTGTGAACAATGACAACCAACTACAAATCCCAAACGGGGTAGATCTTCTCATGGGGCTTCAACTGACGTGAAGCATAAGTAATCACTCTACCCTCCTACATCAAAACACACCCAATACTGATCCGAGAAGCATCACAATATACTGTATAAGAACCAGAAGATGATGGTAGAACTAGAACTGGAGTTGTGGTCAAGGCAGTCTTGAGCTTCTAAAAGCTCTCCTCACACTCGTCCAACCACATGAAAGGAGCACCCTTTTGGGTCAATTTTGTCAAGGGAGATTCAATAGACGAGAAACCATGCACGAACCGATGGTAATAACCAGCCAAACAAAGAAAGCTCTGAATCTCTGTAGCTGAGGACGGTCTGGGCCAACTCTAAACCACCTCTATCTTCTTCAGATCTACTTGAATACCCTCACTAGACACCATTTTCCCTAAGAATGCCACTGAACTGATCCAAAACTCACACTTTGAGAACTTGGCATAAAACTTATCCTCCCTCAACCACTGCAATACAACTCTCGAGTATTGGGCGTGCTCCTTCTGGCTACGGGAATGCACCAGGATATCATCAATGAACACAATGACGAACGACTCAACATAAGGCTGAAACACACTATGATACCCAGATGGTGATACCCAGACCTCAGATCGATCTTGGAGAACACCCTCACTCCCTGAAGCAGGTCGAATAGATCATCAATTCGAGGCAAATAATACTTGTTCTTGATTATGACTTTGTCCAATTGCCTGTAATCAATGCAGATTCTCATGGTACCATCCTTCTTCTTTATAAATAGAACTGGTGCACCCCAAGGTGACACGCTAGGCCGAATAAACCTCCTATCAAGTAATTCATAAAGTTGCTCCTTCAATTCCTTCAACTCTACCGGTGTCATATGATACGGAGGAATAGAAATGGGCTGAGTGTCTAGCACCAAATCAATACCGAAGTCAATATCCCTATTGGCGACATGCCCGGCAAGTTTGCAGGAAACACATCTGGAAAATCTCGCACCCCCGGAACAGAATCAATAGTAGGGGTCTCTACACTGACATCCCTCACAAAGACCAAATAGGAAAGACAACCCTTCCCATCCATCCATTGGGCCTTCAAGTATGAAATTACTCTACTGAGAACATAGCTTAAATAACCTCGCCACTCAATCGGTGGCAACCCCGGCATCGCCAACGTCACATTCTTAGTGTGACAATCCAGAATAGCATGACATGAAGACAACCAATCCATACCCAATATCACAACAAAATCAACATACTAAGCAACAACGAATCAACTCTAGTCTTTAATCCCTCAATAGTCACTACACAAACTAGTGTACTTGGTCCACATCAATAATATCGCCTACCAGCGTAGATACACGAATAGATAAAACTAGAGACTCACGGGGCATGTCCAGATAATGAGAAAAATATGACGACACATATGAATAAGTGGAACCAGGGTCAAAGAATACAGAAGCATCTCGATGACATACTAAAATGATACTTGTGATCATTGTGTCTGAAACAATGGCATACTTGTGACTTGTATTGATATAGATTGAAGTGGAAGGGGTTTGCGAATGTTGTATTATGCTCAAGAGCAGGAAGTAAAGGTATGTGAGGCGAACTCTCTTTGTTTGGGAATATTAATAATTCTCCCTACACTACGTTTCTTTTATGATGTATCAATTGCCTAAAAAATATAGTTAAGCCTAGTTCCTTGAATAGTTGTAGAGCTTCTATTCTCTAGCTTCATAACTCGTTCATGACTTTCATTCTGAACGTTGTGAGCTCAGTGCATATTCAATATAGACTTGGGTTTGATACCCTCGAGTCTTAATATAGATTACTCAGTATGCCATAAACAGTTGGAGTTTCAGTGTTCATAATCAGTTTAAGAATACATGTCTTAGTCTAGTCCTATTCATTATTCCAGTATTATGTAACTCAGTGTGATCCAGTATTCTAGTATTATGTAACTCAATGTGATTCAGTATTTCACTATCATATATTGCAGTATGATTCTCAGTTCCTGATTTTAAATCCCTGAATGTTGAACACTTGTATTTGGGCCTGAAGCCGCAGTTTATGCTTTATGTATCTTTGGGCCTGAGGCCGCAGTGTATGTTTTATGCATTTTGGGCCTGAGACCGCAGTTTATGCTTTATGCATCTTTGGGCCTGAGGCCGCAGTTTATACTTTATGCATTTTGGACCTGAGGTCGCAGTTATGTATACGCATACTTGGGCCCGAGGCTGCAGTTTGTGCATATATATATATTGGGCCTGAGGCCATAGTTTAATATTCAGATAAACAGGTTGTTCATCATTTAGAAGAGAGAGTATTCATATCCTTACTTCCTTTCAGTTTAATTATTAGTTACCGTTCAGTTATCAGCTATCGTATCAGTTACTAGTTATCAGTTTAGTTATCAGTTATAAGTTCAATTACCAGTTATCAGTTATCAGTTATCATTTCAGTTTCAGTTTGAATAGTTATCATTTCAGTTATCAATTATAAATTCTCAGTTATCAGCTTAGTTTCTGTTTCAGTATTTATAATTCTTTGTTTCAGTTGCTTTACATACCAGTACAATTCAAATATACTTACGTCCCTTTTGCCCGGGGCCTGCATCTCACAATGCAGGCAATGAATTACAGGTTGATGATTCAGAGTGCTAGGATTCTCATACCAGCTATTTGGTGATCCCCAGTTCTTTTGGGGCATTATCATTGCCTCAGTCTTCAGTATTCACATACAGTCAGTGTTTTCAATACTCAAATAGAGGCTTCATAGAGTAGAGTAACAGTTAGACAAAGTCTCAGACTTTTCATGTTAAGCCATGTTGGCTGCAAATATATTTCAGAATTGTATTAGTATTTCCGCACTTTGATTTATATCATCCAGACTTTCAGTATATCAGCATGTGTTAGTTTATCTTCCGTATTTAGTATGTTATGATATCACATGTTGATTCAACCAGCCAGTTGGTTCGCTCGGTCACATGTAGTCAGGCACTGAGTGTCGTATTACGTCCAGGCCCAGGTTCGGGGCGTGACACATTGTACTTGGCCACAAAATCTCAAAGAGTGGAATTGAAGTTGACAAGTTAAAGATTAAGGTAATTTCTAAACTTCCACCTCCGATTTCGGTGAAGGGTGTGCGGAGTTTCTTAGGCCACACAGGGTTTTATCGGCATTTCATCAAATATTTCTCTAAGGTGGTGAACCCGTTGTCCAAGTTTCTCGAAAAAGGATGCTAAGTTCAATTTCAATGATGATTGCATGAGATCTTTTGAATTGTTAAAGTTCAAGTTGACAACTACTCCCATCATCACCGCTCCAAATTGGAGCATCCCTTTTGAACTCATGTGTGATGCAAGTGACGTAGCGGTTGGGGCTATTTTAGAGAAACACATCAACAATATTTTTCACTCGGTCTACTATGCTAGTAAGACCATGAATAGTTCCCAAGTCAAATACATTGTTACAGAGAAAGATCTCCTTGCCATTATATTTGGAATTGAGAAGTTCCACCCGTACATGATGGGTGCAAAGGTCATTGTCCACACGGATTATGCGGCACTTCGTTATCTTATGAGCAAGAAAGATTCCAAAGCTCGATTGATGAGATGGGTACTTTTGTTGCAAGAGTTTGACATTGACATCCAAGATAGAAAAGGAAGTGAAAATCAAGTGGCGGACCACTTGTCTCGTTTGGAGGAGGAGGGGAGGCTGCATGATGGCCTTGAAATCAATGACTCCTTCCCCGAAGAGCAATTTTTGGCTATTCAATTAAAGCGGTTCCATGGTTCATAGATCTAGCAAATTTCCTTGTATGTGGTATCATCCCGGATAAGTTCTCTTCAAACCAAAGGAATAAAATCAAATGGGATGGTCAAAATTATTATTAGGATAAACCATACCTTTTTTGGATTTGTACAAATAGGGTGATTATAAGATGTGTACCGGAAGAAGGGCAATGTTCAATTCTTGGGGCTTGTCATTCTTCTCCATATGGAAGTCACCATCGTGGGGCATGAACGACGGCCAAAGTGCTAAATTGCGGTTTCTATTGGCCCACTCTTTACAAGGATGCAAGTGATTTAGTGAAAAGATGTGATGAATGTCAAAGAGTTGATGGAATCTCAAAGAAAAATAAAATGCCCCTCACCACCATTTTGGAGATTGAAGCTTTCGATGTGTGGGGTATTTACTTCATGTGTCCTTTTGTGAGTTCTTGTGAAAACACTTACATCTTGGTCACTGTTGATTATGTGTCTAATTGGGCTGAGGTCGTTTCTCTACCCAACAATAAGGCGAGAAGTGTGGTGGCGTTCTTGAAAAAGAATATTTTCACAAGGTTTGGTACTCCGCTGGCTATTATAAGTGATGGGGGTCACATTTTTGCAACAAAGCTTTTGAAACCTTACTTAGCAAGTATGGTGTTACTTAAAAGTCACGACTCCCTATTATTCACAAGCGAGCGGTCAAGTGGAAGTTTCCAACTGGGAGATAAAGAGTATGTTGTCCAAAATAGTGAATGCTAATGGGATGGATTGGTCCAAGAAGCTTGATGATGCATTATGGGATTATCATACGGCTGAAAAATACCCATCAGAATGTCTCCATACCAGTTGGTGTTCAAAAAAGTTTGTCATCTTCCGGTGAAACTTGAGCATAAAGCCATGTGGGCTCTAAATAAGTTGAATCTTGATTGGGATGTAGCCGCTAACTTGAGGGTTGCACATTTGAATGAATTGGATGAGTTCTAGTACCATGCTTATGCAAGTTCGTCCTTGTACAAAGAAAAGGTGAAATATCTTCATGACAAATACATTTGGTACAAAAAATCCAAGGTAGGCGATTTTGTATTGTTGTTTAACTCAAGGTTGAAGATATTTCCTGGGAAGCTAAAGTCTAAATGGAATGGTCCTTTTGAAATTGTGGGTGTGACACCTTTTGGTACATTGGACTTGAAGAACCAAAAATAATGAGGTATTCCGAGTCAATGATCACCAAGTAAAGCACTATTTGGGAAAAGTTGGAGATGGCCACGTCGTGGCGGTCATTCATTTCAATTGACAGTATTCTACATCGTGCTGCGATATTAAATCAGGCGCTTCTTGGGAGGCAACCCATGTTTCTTTTTCTTTTCTTTGTTTCTTTTGTAGTTAGGTGTCATTTTTGTGCTAACTTGATTTGAAGTGCGTTGCAAGGATGGGTGTGCCTTATAGGAATTATGGACAAAAATCTGGTTAAGTGATGAAAGAATTGCGGACCGAACAATTTTGGTTACTACAGCAAAAGTGCTCTTTGGTCACACAAATAACTTACGGACCGCACAAATGGAAGATGGAAAATGACAACTCTCTGAAGTTGGTCTGTTAGTCAAGTGGTCGATCTGCAGCCACAACAAAAATTATGCAGTCCGCAACAGGGATCTGCGATCGCACATTGAATTCTGCTGACCGTAGACAAAAAGATGGGTTAAGCTCAAAAGGTAACAGAGTGCGGTCCGCAATTGGAATTATGCACCCACACTCGCTCCTTCTTCCCTTAAAAGAAAAAAATCGATAAGTATAAATAAGAGGGCTAGGGCTATTGTTACATTTTTCACTCTCTAAGGACATACACATCACTAAAATTGAAATTTGTTGGACTCATTTGCCCACACGCCCTACTATTGTGATCACTCATTTCGTGCACTCATTCTTATCTGGTATGCTTCAGTTACTTGTTAGGATTTTTCAATTTTAGTTTAATTTATAGCTTTTTAGATAGTTTTAGGCCATTTGTTAGTAGAACTCAATTACACAACCATGTGGGGTTAAATCTGTAGTGGGTCAACTAGTACATGCTCTATGGGGAATGGGTCAATAGATGTTCATTCTGGTACATTTTTACCATGCCAAAATTTGTGCAAAAATTGCAAGCCCTAGATAAAAGGACTGACGTCTTCGTAATTGTTTGAAATCTACAGCTGCACAAGAAATTGTATGGTCCACAGAAGTTGCATCTAGGGTAACTTTAGCAAGGAATGGGTCTGCGGCCGCAAGAAAATTGTACGGATCGCAGAAATCCCATTGCGGCCGCAGAAATGCCCTTATCCTGTTATTAGAGATTTGACACATTTGTGAGTCAAATGTGTGGCCCCAAGAAAGTTGTGTGGACTGCAAAAAACAGGGAACGGCCGCAAAACAACCAATTCACTGTTATCAGAGAGTTGGCATATATTTTTGATTTCTGAATTGTAGCCGCAAAGAAAAATGTGCAGACCGTAATCCACATTTGTAGCCACAAGTGAGAATGGTACGGTCCGCAAGGCCCAAAATGCGACTGCAAGGAAAAATGTACGGACCGCAAATCCTTATCCCACAAGCATGTTTCCACTGTGTTCCTCATTATGTTTTTTGGTGTGTCTATACATATCCCTCTATATGTTTGAACTTGAATTACAACTAACAATTAACATTGCTTGGTATAGAGGTGATACTTCAAAAGGGAGGGGTGAACCTTCCAAAGGTCAACGCAAGAGTGTCTTACCAATCGGCCAACAAAGAAACCTACAACCGGCAGATAGAGAAGTGCAGACCTTTTCGAGACCAGCTTTTATGTCCCATATAGAGAAGCATCAGAGAGCAACTTAGCCTCTGTACAAGAGCAGCCAACTGTCCAGTCAAGGCCGCCATGGAGGTATCAACTCAGGGACGAGCCGTTGACATCTCAAAGCACTTCCGAGGGCTCGAAAAGTGCTAGCGAGGATTTCGATCCATCTACTACACCTGCCCCCTAGGCACTAGAGATATCGGTTCAGGACATCCCCAATTTTTTAAGGGGGAGATACTACAGCTACCAGCCTTGAAAGGTCAAAGTAGAAAGAGGTATGGGAGGACCGATTTGTCAGCTTAGCTGCCTTCACCAGCTTCTGTGAATAGTGGCCAGTGAGGTCGCTAAATCTTGAGCGGCAGTTTGAGTTGAAGGATTTAGAGAAGTATAACCTGATAGCGCTGAGGAAATTCAAGGAACGCAAGGTGTATATGTGGTTTGCCCAGAGTGTGGTGGATGCAAAGGAGTACATTGTACGAGAATTCTACACCAATGTGGCACATATCAAAAAGGGACAAAGGTGACGAAAGTGAGAAACCTCAAAGTGCAATTTGATTAGCACACACTAAATATATACTTGGGACTCGAAGATGTATATCCAAAAGAATATCTGGAAAAGTATGAAATGGGGGATGCAACCCGTCCTTGGTTGGCAGAGATTCTAGCAGCACCTAGGCCATCACCATAATCAATTGCCGCTAGGGTTCCTATTCACTGGAACACTCTAAGTTTCGAGGCAAAGGGGTGGCAAACCTTTGTCTACAATAGATTACATGCAAGCCTAAATGAGACTTATCTTACGATCCCTCAAGTAGTTCTGGTGGCTTTGATTATGGACGGGTACCTTATATATGTGGGTACAGTGATGTCGGCCAACATCTTAGTGGTTGCTCGGCAAGATTACTCGTCCTACCCGTATCCCAACACTATTACAAAGTATCTCATGGATGCGAGGGTAGAGCTGAGGGATTATGATACAAAGGTGCGGCCGAAGAAGCCTTTCTCATGGTACTCACTAATGGATGCAAAAAACCATAAGAAAAAAAGGTCAACCATCTACAAACATAGGCCAGTCTTAGGAACCAGTGGTGGTAGTTGGGGAGGCAGTTGATGTTCCATCCACTTCGGCCGAGCCTTCCTCTAGTGTCGTAGTTGTGCCTCTACCATCATCTTCAGTTCCTACTGCAATTCTTATCACATCTTCTACCACGGCTTTGAAGCTAGTGCCCAAGCCTACTTCCCCACTTTCTACGTTGCAAGTCTCCCATACATTGGCAAGCCTCAACAACTGGATACAAACAACCATTGCAAAGCTGTCTGACATATCCAATACTATTACAGCATAGTCTTCTATTTAGGCACCTCGGACCCCATCCCCCAGTTGAAGAAACATTGAAAAATTTCCTGGAGAACCAGAACACCATCATGGATACCTTGGTACAACATGGGTCAGCTATTGAAGAGCAAGGAAAAGAAGTAAAAAAGATAAGAAAGTGTCAGGCTAAAAAGAAGTTATTCCTTTCCTTGGTTGGCAGAGATTCTACCTTGATTGTTTGCTGAAGGGTTATTCCTGTTTAAGTTGTTACTTCTTTTCCTACAATTTTCAAGTAACCTTTTTAACAGATTGTTACGCAATTTATATATCGTTGACTCATGATATAAGCTCTGCACAGATTTTGTAATTCTAGATGATGTACAAATTCAAAAGGAAAATTTATATGGTGTAATTGATTTATACACTATATTTCTGCGTTGATATAGTGAAATTGAGCGAACGCATATAATATATCGAGACTGTATCCAACGCGACTATGTATATATATATTGACATATCGAAATTGAGCGAACGCATACAACCTATCGTGAATGTAGCTAACGCGCCTATATCCATTGATACAACGAAATTGATACATTAGCTACAAATATAATTAGGCAAACTATAGTTAGGTATGAGGCTTGTCACACCCCTTTTTACCCCTCCATGAGATAAGTGTGCAAAATATAACGGATTGTGTGTTAAAGAGCTTTTCCAATTAAAGTGACAAAATTTGAATAGGGATTATTTTATTGTTCAGAGTCGCCACTTAGAATTGATTTTTTTGGTGTTCCAAGTCACCATTTATTTGGATCCCTAGTCAAAGGAAGGTTTGACTCTATTTTAATCGGTCCGCGAAAATAAAGTTCGGGTAAGGAATTCTGTTGACCGGGGAGAAGGTATAAGGCATTCCCCGAGTCCCGTGGTTCTAGCACGGTCGCTTTATTGACTATATTTGGCTTATATTATTTAATTACTCATTTTAGGACCTATGTTTATTTTATATTTTACCACTTTTTATTACTTGATTACAAAATCTTGAAACGAGTCACGCGTACATATACTCTTTTGGTGCGTCAAAATCTATGTCACGCATACGCATACACAATTAATGACACTTGATTATTATTAAGATTGTTTGGCCAAAGTCACTTAAAGGAATTACATGCCTTAAGCCTCTTTTCAATTAAGTCCAAATCCTTATTAGTCCAGTGCCGATAAATCCCACCGTCTCACCTAATCTAAATATATTTTAACAAAATTGCTTATGTTTTTAAAACGACAAACATTTTTACATATGTTTAATTCATTAGATCTACTGATTCAGGGCATTAAGTAGATAAAAGACAAGAAAACAAACAATCATCACATTTAAAAAAAAAACTAAAATAAACACATGGCTAAAAGATCAAAGAAACAAACAGCATATTAAAAATTGATGTAAAAATATACCTTGTATTGATTGAATCCAAACTTTAAAATTGTTGGTACTAAACAACCAAACCAAGAGCGACGACCACCACCGGGAACCTCCAATGGCACAACATTATCGGAAGCACGAAATTGACTGAAAGTGGAGAAGTGTCAGGGCTATTTCAGGGGTATTTTAGGCTTGACTTTAGGTAGCATTAGAGCTGATTTTCGGGGTTGTTAGCTGCTGATCTCTGCTGCTGTTTTAGCGCTGTTGCGACTGGTTTTTGGCTGATTTTAGAGCTGTATTAATGGGCTGAAAAAAGGTGCTGGACATGGACGAATTTTTTGCTGGGTTTGAGGATTGTTTCGCTGTCTTTTGAAGCTTGAATTTCCAGCTGGTTTTGGTGGGTTTTGGGCGACTTTTGGCTGCCTTTTTGCTGCTTTTTCAGCAATTTCGGAGCAAATTTCCCTGCTCTTTTTTTTGGCCTCTGGGGTCGAAGTTTGGGTTGTCCCTCTTTTTTTTAAGAGAAGCTTTACATGGCTGTTTTTATGGCGGAAAAAATGGAGTGTGATGGCTGCTTTTTTTGACTTTATTTGGCCGAAAGTGACCAGTTCTTCATGAGCTTTACAGCTGGGTTTTTTAGGGTGCAAGATGATGCCCTCATCCTCTTTTCACACGCTCGTTTTCCTTTTATTGTCCCCTACTTTCCTCCTTTTTTTGACTTTTTTGTTGTGTGTGTTTGTATTAGTAAGATAGAGTGGAAATGTGAGTTGTGAAGGAATAATTGTGTTAGTGGTAAGGTTCGTGCTAAATGATGTGAAGGAGTTAAAAAAATTCAAGTATGGTCAAAAATTAGATGCTCACAGCATGCCCCTCTTTGCTTGAAAACATGAAGAGTTTTCAAACAAAGAAAAGATGAGTGATATGACTAATTTTTGGCCATGTCATTATTTAAAATTAGAGAAATAAAAGACAAAGAGTGAAACCGAGTCCTGGTTTGGACGGCCTACATATCCCGGGTTATAAGGGAATCAAGTCGCGTGTAGTTCAAGGAAAAGGTTGGAATGCCGAGTAGAGGAGTCAAGCGAGGTTCCGTCGAGGCTCCGGTCTGCGCTCTTGTTTATTACATCAAAGATATAAAAAAGTTACATTAAAGAAAAGAAAACTACAAGATCCTATCTATGTCTTCAGAAACTTGATCTTGTTTCTTGACTGACTCTTCTACACATTCTTCTTATCAAAACGGGAAAATACAATGCATCGTGACTCCAGTCATGTCTTGAGTAATCCAAATCTTTTCATCTGTTGTTGCATTTTGGATTCACTTTTTTTTAATGCTGGATTGACACTTCTCTTGGTCATCTCTAACTTTGTGCCTCAAGGCAAAACCTGCTCAGACACCAAAATAAACAAACAAACGGAATTTTTCTGTCCCAGTTTTTACTAGGAAAGTTTCGTGAGTTATTGTAATGATTTTCTAAATTACTTTATTAAAATCATGAAAGTGTCGAGATTGGTGTACCCTGGGAAAACACGATTATTTGGAAATGGTGTATCCTGATTGTCTAAATGGTGTCTCAACTAAGGATTGATGTACCTTATATTGAAAAATAAATCTAGGGATTGGCGTACCCTATATTGGTAAGGAAATGTAACCAGGGGTTAGTGCCATGTATTACTGAAAAAGAAAATGTAATCAGGGTTGGCACCCTGTATTACTGACAAAAATGTTGCATCCCCCTAGGCGAAAATGTTTTACCTGGGTTAAGCTATGTAAAACAACTTGAGCGAAGAACAATTCTACCTGGAAATATGAGCTGGATTCCCCTAGGCGAAAAGGTTCTACCTGGGTTGCTGCGTAAAAACAACATGAGCGAAGAGTATTTCTACCCGGAACTATGAGCTGGATCCCCCTAGACAAAAAAAGTTCTACCTGGGTTAAGCTAATGTAAAACAACCTGAGCGAAGAGTACTTCTACCCGGAACTATGAGCTGGATCCCCCTAGGCGAAATGGTTCTACCTGGGTTAAGCTACGTAAAAACAACCTGAGCGAAGAGTACTTCTACCCAGAACTATGAGCTTGATTCCCCTAGGAGAAAAGGTTCTACCTGGGTTAAGCTAATGTAAAACAACCTGAGCGAAGAGTACTTCTACCCAGAAATATGAGCTAGATCCCTCTAGGCGAAAAGGTTCTACCTGGGTTAAGCTACGTAAAAACAACCTGAGTGAAGAGTACTTCTACCCGGAACTATGAGCTGGATCCCCCTAGGCGAAAAGGTTCTACCTGAGTTAAGCTGTGTAAAAACAACCTGAGCGAAGAGTGCTTCTACCCGGAACAATGAGCTGGATCCCCCTAGGCGAAACAGTTCTTCCTGGGTTAAGCTACGTAAAAACAACCTGAGCGAAGAGTACTTATACCCAGAACTATAAGTTGGATCCCCCTAGGCGAAGTAGTTCTACCTGAGTTAAGCTGCGCAAAACAACCTGAGCGAAGAGTAATTCTACCCGGAACTAATGAGCTTGATCCCCCGAGGCGAAATGGTTCTACCTGGGTTAAGCTGCGTAAAATAGCCTGAGCGAAGAGTACTTCTACCCGGAATTATGAGCTGGATCCCCCTAGGGGAAAAGGTTCTACCTGGGTTAAGCTATGTAAAACAACCTGAGCGAAGAGTACTTCTACCCGGAAATATGGAGCTGGATCCCCCAAGGCGAAAAGGTTATACCTAGGTTAAGCTACGTAAAAACAACCTGAGCGAAGAGTACTTCTACCCGAAAATATGGAGCTGGATCCCCCTAGGCGAAAAGGTTCTACCTGGGTTAAGCTATGTAAAAATAGGAGGTGTGAACAATAGTGATGTATGCCGAAAGTAAAAGAAAAATGGAGATTTTAAGGAGCTTACGTTTGGTGACATTCCTTCTTTTAGAATCACCATTCTGCATGCTTTATTCATGCTTCAAACAAAGAATAGTTTGTGAGTTTTCAAAGTGGTGGTTGGTTTTGTGGCCTTGATTGTTTTGATCACTTGATCTCGGCTCTTTCAACTGAAACTGGTTGCTTCCTGAATACCGATTGCCTTTCTTACTCTGGAGAAACTCTAGCTTATCTAGACTTTGCCATGATGATTGGTTGGTGGAACTCAACCTTTTCGACTTTATCTTGCCTTCGTAGGCCTTTTCCTTCTGATTTTCTCTCTCTTTTTTTCTTCTTTTTTTTTCTTTTTTTTTCATCATTTTTTTTCTTTTCTTTTCTTCGGAGCATTGGGGAACTTTCGGCTCCTCAAACTTTGCTGCAACGGCTAGTCGCGTGGGACTTAACCTTTTCCAATTTTATTTCGCCTTCGTTGGCCTTTCTTTTCTGGCTTCTTTCTCCCAACTTCAAATTTAGAGCATTGGGATGCCTTGGCTTTTATCAACTCTTTGCTGAGATGGTTAGCCACGTGGGACTCAACTTTTCAACTTCATTTGCCTTTATAGGCGCTCCATTTGATTTTCTCTTTCCAAGAGATTTGATTTCAAAGCATCAGCAGCCATGACTAGTCGGGGTCGACTTGATGCCCGTACGAGGCTGGGTGCCTTTCTACACATTAGCTCGCACCAAATGAGAACCCTGTAAATCAATTTTGCCATCCTTTCTTTGTCTTAGTTTCGCAACAGTGTTAGACCGAAATGGATTCAAAAAAAACAAACAATGGAATGGAGAATGAGTTTAAAACAAGAAGTGTCCCTTTTGGGGAAAGGAAAGAATGACTTATCTGGAGTACATACGGACTTCAATGAACATGACATGCCTTTTGGACTGGATGCCTGATCTGTGTAAACCGTCCGACTCTTAGAAATTCATCACAATGTTTTCCTCAAAGTCGAGAAACCTTGCCAGGACTCTATCGGTGCGGATGGCTGTGAGGATCCTCTTTTCGATCAGGGGCGCCCTTTGAGGGTTTTCACGAGCTAACATCTCTCATTTTTCTTCTCGCCTTATATTGCTCTTTACGAGTTTTCACTAACAAGACTCTCTTATTTTTCATTTCTCTTCTTACCATCGCCTCATGGTGCCCGTGTGGGTTTTCACCAATAAGACTCTCTCATTTTATTTCTCTCATTTTTGTTGCATCGGATCCAAGTAGTCGTATTCTATGATCCTTGAAAATTCTCACTGATTGATCGGAAGGAATTGAAAGGATTTGGGTAAAAATAATTTGGATCGAATTACAACTTTGGAACCATTTAGGCGGGATCATCACCGGACCATTACAACATCTGCCCCAGTTTCACTTTTGGAGGAATTTGAATTTTTATTTTGGTGTGACTGAACCCCAGAGAGAGGTTGCCTACGTATCCTTTCGGAATTAAGTCAAACATAGTTCAGGGTGACTTGAACTTGTTTTGATTGATATTTTTTGTTTCATTTTTCATTTCATTTTTTTTTGCTTTTTTTTTTTGCAATAACACCTTTAGGTTCCAAAGAGGGTGATCAAAGAATGGGAGCCGGCTCAAAGGGTTTGCAAAGGGTTGATAGTGTTTGGGTAGCAAGAATGAAAGCCTTCGTCATCCCAATTGGAGAATATTAGTACTATATGAAGGATCCAACATAGTATCTTTTGACTGTATTTGCATTGACAGTTATTTCAAGGACATTTCCTTCGATGTGTCCCAAGTGCAACACACTCTTTTGGAAGTACTCTTGTTGCAATGTACGAACCTTTCCAATCTGGGAACCAATTTTCCTTCAGTTGTTCCAACTCTTTGTTTTATTTCCTTAAACTTTATCTTCATTGCGATCTAATCCTTGATTCATTATTTCGAGGCCTAACAACTTTCAGGATATGGGCATGAAGTCCGCAAGCATGTCATGTTATTGAAATCTGCATTTAACAGAACTAAAAAGAGAATAAGAAAGAAAAATGACAAGATTATGAAAAGAGACATTCCTGGAAAATGAAATATTAATTTCATTTGATTTTTTGATATTTGATTTTTTTTTATTATTTTTTTTCAATTTTTTGAAGATAGAAGGGTTTGCATCAGAAAGTAAGACAATAAGGTAAAACATCCGGATCACACCCTGAGATAATCCGGATGCAGAAAGGATAGCAAGACTGGCCACTAAGACTCCCATTTGATAGGAAACTTTCATGCTTGGCGACCATTTTTGGCTTTTCTTCTATCTCGGCAAAGGCTGCAACGGCCTTCGGTGCCGGATCAAATTCCTCAGCTTCACAAATCATTCTGACCATTGGCCTAATGTTGTGGGCAGGCAACAAATTGTTCATCACATTAGAAGCTTCTTCATCCCGAAAAACGATTCTTTCAGTTTCAATAAAATCTTCAACTACCCTTTTGAGGGTCCAACGGTCCTTTGTACTGTGTCCCACTGCTCTAGAGTGGTATTCACATCTAACATCAGCTCGGTGCGAGGGGGACTCGGGGTTCGGCCATTTCGGGGCCACTGGCTGCAATAGATCTAGCCTGATTAGCTTTTGGAACAAGCTTGAATACGATTCACCAATAGGGGTGAACTGATTCTTTCTGAAAGGCTCTCTTGGGCGAAGATTGTATTGGAGATCATTTGGTTGGGGATTATATGGAGCTGGGTAAGGATGTGCATTTCTGGGAGGTGGAGCTCGGTTTTGTGTATAATGTTGTGGCCGCGTGCAAGGTTGCGCGTTCATCACTGCATACCAACAAAACCAACCACCTGAACAGAACCTGACTAATTTGCTCACACCACAACCTCGTTAGTTTTGAGACATTTAACACATAGAAAATCGCACATTGGGGATGCAATGCACCTAATATTTAAACATTTCTACCATGTGTTTGAACGGTTGCATGTTTCATCCCGGCCTTAACTAACCCTTTAAGTATGTACCTCTTTTCTTTTATTTCTACCCTTATTTAATCACTCTTGATTTTTTTCGTCTCTGTCACTTTTTATTTTTTGGCATTCTCCTTTCTTTTTCTTTTGTCACTCTTTTATTTTCGTCACTCTCTTTTTTTTTCTTTCTTTTTTTTTAGTTTATTTTTTCCTCAGTTAATTCTATGGTTATGATCGAATCCGAAGGGGATTGCCTACGTATCATGACGCCGCATGAATCAGATCATTACGTAGTTCAGAAACAAATCAGGAATAAAGTACACAAACTAACTCTAATTCTTTTTTACTCATATACAAATAATTCCACGAAAGCTCCTAACAAAGAAAATATTTTTTGATTTTTTTTTGGTAACAAAAAAGACTTCAAAAAAAAAAATTTGGACTTTTTCTTAAATTTGTTTTGAATGATTGAAAAAAAGACTTCTAAAGAAAAAATAAAAATATAACTCATATTTTTGAATTTTGATTTTTTTTATTTCGTTTTTGAAATTATTGGAAGAAAAACTTTTTTTAAAAAGAATTTTTTATTTTCAGAAAAACTTCTGAAGCAGAAAAAGGAATAATTTGGAGTTCAACTATTGTTTTTGAATTTTCGATTTTTTTTGCTCTTTTCATTTATTTAATTTTTTGTGATTTTTGAAAAGAAAAAAAAATTCTGATTTTGATTTTTTTTTTGTGGAAGAAAGACTTCTAAAAGAAAAAAGAAGAAAATATTTTTGAATTTTTTTTTGATTTTCTTAAAATTGGGGTCTCTAAAAAATTCTTTTCTAAAGAAGAAAGTAAAGGGAATTGTTTTTCTATTTTTTTCAATAAAAAAAATTGGGGGCCGGAACCGATAAGGTTTGCCTACGTATCTCACATCCGGTGAGAATCAGACCCGCGTAGTTCGGTAAAACAGGGTACTCTCCCCTTTTGTTTTTTTTTTAATGAAAATTAATCTTTACAACTCACACCAGACTACTACAATATATATATATATATATATATATATATATATATATATATATATATATATATATTAAAAAGGTTTATTTGCACTAAACTAGGAGAATTATTCTTTTTTTTAATAATTACACTAATTTTTATTTAAAACCGGTCGACAATGCAAGTAAGCCTTCCAAATGATGTATCAAGTAGCACATACGTGAACATGATGGTCTCAAAGAGGATACCTGTCTTATACGGACCCGGCCCCTGTGCCGAGTTTCGCTAAGTCAAATGCACGTGATGCAAATAAAGCGAACCTACTAGGGATATCTGGCATGAGGCTTGTTCTTCTAGGTTTAGATCCTATTGGAGAAGGTATCTAGACTGGCTTACTCGAGCGGACAACTCGAGCCGAGGAGGGTCAGTGTACTGGTAGCATTGCTTTCCGGCTTAACTGGTGGTGCTCCCCGCCAAAAACAGGTGTGACTAAAATCCTTCACCGGGTGACGAACACCTCGGCTATCTCAAAGAAAGCGGGCTATGTCAAGCAAATGCCTAATTTTTAATTTCAAAAAGACTCAGAGGGGGAAACCAGTTTATATTTACAATTCAACAATATCAAAATGATAAAAAGCGAACAGGTAGCACATTAGACACAAATAAATCACAATATTTACAAAATTAATAAAGCCAAATAAAAAGTCAACATGTACAAGCTCGAATTCTTATTGTTTCCCCAGCACAGTCGCCAGAGCTGTCACACCCCTTTTTACCCCTCCAAGAGATAAGTGTGCAAAATATAACGGATTGTGGGTTAAAGAGCTTTACCAATTAAAGTGGCAAAATTTGAATAGGGATTATTTTATTGTTCAGAGTCGTCACTTAGAATTGATTTTTTTTGGTGTTCCAAGTCAACATTTATTTGGATCCCTAGTCAAAGGAAGGTTTGACTTTACTTTAATCGGTCCGCGAAAATAAAGTTCGGATAAGGAATTCTGTAAACTTGGGAGAAGGTATAAGGCATTCCCCGAGTCCCGTGGTTCTAGCACGGTCGCTTTATTGACTATATTTGGCTTATATTATTTAATTACTCATTTTAGGACCTATGTTTATTTTATATTTTACCACTTTTAATTACTTGATTACAAAATCTTGTAACGAGTCACGCGTACATATACTCTTTTAGTGCGTCAAAATCTATGTCACGCATACGCATACACAACTAATGACACTTGATTATTACTAAGATTGTTTGGTCAAAGTCACTTAAAGGAATTACAAGTCTTAAGCCTCTTTTCAATTAAGTCCAAATCCTTATTAGTCCAGTGCCGATAAATCCCACCGTCTCACCTAATCTAAATATATTTTAACAAAATTGCTTATGTTTTAAAAACGACAAACATTTTTACATATGTTTAATTCATTAGATCTATTGATTCAGGGCATTAAGTTGATAAAAGACAAGAAAACAAACAATCATCACATTTAAAAAAAAACTAAAATAAACACATGGCTAAAAGACAAAGAAACAAACAGCATATTAAAAATTGATGTAAAAATATACCTTGTATTGATTGAATCCAAACTTTAAAATTGCTGGTACTAAACAACCAAACCAAGAGCGACGACCACCACCGGGAACCTCCAATGGAACAACATTATCGGAAGCACGAAATTGACTGAAAGTGGAGAAGTGTCAGGGCTATTTCAGGGGTATTTTAGGCTTGGCTTTGGGTAGCATTAGAGCTGATTTTCGGGGTTGTTAGCAGCTGATCTCTGCTGCTGTTTTAGCGCTGTTGCGACTGGTTTTTGGCTGATTTTAGAGATGTGTTAATGGGCTGAAAAAGGATGCTGGACATGGACGAATTTTTTGCTGGGTTTGAGGATTGTTTCGCTGTCTTTTGGAGCTTGAATTTCCAGCTGGTTTGGGTGAGTTTTGGGCGACTTTTGGCTGCCTTTTTGTTGCTTTTTTCAGCAATCGCAGCAAATTTCCCTGCTCTTTTTTTGGCCTCTGGGGTCGAAGTTTGGGTTGTCCCTCTTTTTTTTAAGAGGAGCTTTACATGACTGTTTTTATGGCGGAAAAAATGTAGTGTGATGGCTGCTTTTTTTTTGACTTTGTTTGGCCGAAAGTGACCAGTTCTTCATGAGCTTTACAGCTGGGTTTTTTAGGGTGCAAGATGATGCCCTCATCCTCTTTTCACACGCTCATTTTCCTTTTATTGTCCCCTACTTTCCTCCTTCTTTTTTGACTTTTTTGTTGTGTGTGTTTGTATTAGTAAGATAGAGTGAAAATGTGAGTTGTGAAGGAATAGTTGTGTTAGTGGTAAGGTTCGTGCTAAATGATGTGAAGGAGTTAAAAAAATTCAAGCATGGTCAAAAATTAGATGCTCACAAGGCTCTAAAATAGTGTTTCATAAAAATTCATCATTTCAAAAAGGTGAAATAAAAAAAGTGCCCCCTTTATATTAGCTAGTTACCAAGAGGGAGAAGGTTTTGCGGCAATTTCAATCATACCAAAAATTTAATTATTTGACTTGATGGAGAAATCTATGATCAATAATTGTCGCCAAAATAACCCACCTTCTATATTATGGAAAGAAGGTGACAAAGGGATCATTACATAAATAACTGACTTTATTTATTGTTTTTTTAGCCGATAAACATAAATGATATACTTATTATATAGTTTATTTATTCATATGTTATATATTTACCGGTTATTTTTAGTTTAAGCAGTTGGGTGGTGGTGACTATTTAGATTAATTGTTCTCTGCGGCTATTCATCTAAAATTATATAGGTAATGTGGTATTATTAGGTATTATAAGATAAAATTATCTCCTCTACAAGCTCCAAATAAACACCATTAATTTTGATTAATGCATATCTACAAGAATTTTGAAATGAACCAAGTATGAAAAATGGATGAGCATTTTCTGGGATACTGTAGGTATTTGAGTGTGATAAAGAATCATGAACTTTCTTACTCAAGTTTGCTGACAGCTAGTTCTATGCTTCCTCTCCGGGCCCCTCTTCGTTGTCAGACCCGCCTTGGCTGCCTTCATCGTCATCGTCGTCGTCAGAAGAAATGAGAAACCTAGCATCGGTTTCCAGCGCCCTTGCTTGAGCTATCTTTTCTGTGAGGTCGAAACCTCAGGCATGTATCTCTTCGAGGGTCTCCCTCCGAGATTGGCACTTGGCCACAATATTACTCTATTTTTTCCGATCGGAGGCCTCCCTTAGCTCCACTTGAACATCGTCAACATCCCTAAGTACACATCGATGGTTTTATCAATTGTGGCCTTCCCACTTCTCAAATTCAGCCCTGGCCTCAACAACCTCAGCCTTGGCTTCAGCGAGTTTGACCTCGAGTTCGTTGATCCTTTTGGCCTGGGCCAAATCTTTCTCTTTAGCACCCCGGAGCTGGGTGTCACGATCCAATTTAGGATCATGACAGATGCTTAGGAACAAGTACTCCCAAGTAAGCCTCATCGGTAATTTACAGAAAATCGGACAGAGTTTTCCCTGATTTAAGACTATCCAAAAATAAACCTGTCTTAGAAATCAAGAACACAATCAACCTATATAGACCAAACAAGTTATAGTCCTTATTCACGAAGTATTTCCAACACAATAATACTAACTTCATCTCCAAGAATACGGTAGGAAAGTCTAATACGAGTCACAAGTCTATATCAAAAAAGAATACATATGACACTCATAAAAATGACTATGGAGAGACTCTAAGAGTTTTAAGAAAGAGACTATAACAAATAAATAACAATCTTTGCCCACACAAATAAACGCGGGGCTCACCAGGAACTGTCAACTCGTGTACTCTAATTAATGGAATCCTCGCCTGCTTCTACTGCTCTCTATAAAAATAATAGCAGGGATTGAGTCGCTAGCTCAGTGAGTAATAACACTTAATCACAACTGTTTTTATTGGGGACAAATCAGAAAACATGCTAGTATCTCGAATAGGAAATAACATAAAAATGTCCTTTCAAAAACAATAAATAATTTCAGTCTCATCATACTTTTCTTGTAGTATAATACAATTAACAATTCAGTAATAAGCTCGATAACCACTGTTTAATATCAATATTCACATTTGGGAGCTTTCAATGAATGGATCATGTAATCGGTATAACTGTGGACTTCTTTGCAAGAAGTCAAATATAACGGTAGTCCCTACTCGAGGGAAATCGGTAACGGTATGCTAGTTCTACCTTCCCACTAGCCAAGACTGTAACGGTAATATGTAATTACAAGGTGCACCAGGTCTAACGAACCCGCCGTTAGCTACGAGATCCTTCAATGTCTACTCTCATTTATACTTGTCTCTGTAATCCGTATATACTCGTAGAAACTTTTGAAACAATATAGGGCATTTTTTTTCTTATCAATCATATAATTTTATTTCGATAACAGTAAATTCAAGCAACGGTAGAACATATCTAGTGACAACGGAAATATTTAAAACCACGGTAATCATCTCAATTAACTATTTCGGTATCATATTGAGTAAAAGACTTGTCCCATATGCAACTCAAAATAATCGATAACATATTCATATTTAAAAACATGTGTAAATCATACAAGTTATGAAAACACAAATTGCAGTAAGATTATTAATCACAGTACTCGTGCCGAAATACCAAATTCTTCACCTCGAGCAATTCGTACAAATTCCTCCAATCAATCTATAATTATATAATATCAATCTCATGTTAATTTTCATGTTTAGGCTAATTTATAGCTAATTTAGAATGTCCAACCCTCGAGGATTAACATTTGACTCCTAATTCGCCGAATTATAATAACCTAACTAATCCCTCTTATTCCACTTGAAATATCAAGACCCATTTCAGTATCCCTAGTCACTGCTACAGTTAACTTAAACCAATTCAAAATCTATTAAATACAACCAATTCATATTATATATCCAGTTAATAAATGTAATTATCTGGAGTTTATCGCTGAGACTCAAGAATGTAAATTTATTTTCCCAGTAGGGTAGGAGTTTTGCGGAACAAGGACTAAACCAGCGCTCCTTTCTAATTCTTATGCCTTGTTGAATCTAAGACAATAAAGTCCCTTCTTTGCTTTCTTTGCCTCTAACCTGGATGAGCCTTCTTCCATTTTGTTTTGTTCTTAAATCTCAATTCTACTCTAATTGAAGCTTCTGTTTCACTGCGTCCTTTTTTCCCCCAAAATCCCTTTAGCCCTTTTATTTCTTTCTTTTTTTTAAAATTTTTTCTCCTATGCCCTCACGTTGCTGATGGGTAAGGCCCATTTACATAATTCTTTTTGTTTTTGTTTGTTTTTTTAGTTCTTTTTGTTAGATTTGGTTGAATTTTCTCTCTTTTTGTGCATCTCTTTTTTTTAATTAATTACTAAATGATTAATATATTCTTGGTTAAAAATCATGGGATATTACATCCTCCTCACCTTATAAAAATTCGATCCCCGAATTTACAACAAGTGCATACTTGTAGACTGAAATAAATGGAATATTTCGCTTGCATATCTTTTTCTACTTCCCAAGTAGCTTCTTCAACGGTATAATTTCTCCATAAGACTTTAACGAATGCAATTTATTTTGACCGTAGCTACTTTACTTGCCTATCAACAATAGTCATCGGTTCCTCCTCGTAAGACAACTTCTCATCAAGCGGTATAGCAGGTACTTCAAGCACTTGAGATGAGTCTGATATACATTTTCTTAGCATTGAGACGTGAAACACTAGATGAATAAAAGACAACCGGGAGGAAGTGCCAAACGATAAGCCACAGCTCCCACTCGGTCTAGTATCTCATACGGTCCTATAAACCTGGGGCTCAACTTGCCTCTTTTCCCAAACCGCATCACACCTTTCATAGGGGAGACACGTAGGAACACTTTGTCCCCAATTCTGAACACTAAATCTCTTCTTCTCTTATCAGCATAAGACTTTTGTCTACTTTGAGCTGCAAGCAATCTATGTCTGATCAATTGGACCTTGTCCATAGTTTCTCGTACTAAGTCGGGTCCCAATAAGTTAGTCTCACTAGCTTCAAACCTTCCGATAGGAGAACGACATCTTCTTCCATGTAATGCTTCGTACGACACCATCTGAATACTGGACTGGAAGCTATTATTATAAGCAAATTCAGCTAAAGGTAGATAAGCGTCCCAACTACCTCTCAACTCAAGAATACAATCTCTCAATATATCCTCCAAAATCTGTATAGCATATTCAGACTTTGCGTTTGCGTGCGATAAAACTAGTACTAAGATCTACTCGTGTACCCGAAATTTCTTGAAAAGGTTTTCAAATCGTGAAGTGAATGTGATCCTCTATTAGAGCTGATGGAAAATAGAGCTTTATTGAGTCTGATAATTTTCTGTTCATGTATATCTATGCATATTTTACCTCACTATAAGAGATCTTAACTAGCAAGAAACGTTTCTACTTGGTAAGCTAATTTACAACTTTCCCACATATAATCATACCTCTAATGGTTTGAGTAATTTAGTCATATAATGTATTGTTCTATTGTATTTCCACTTTAGAATCTTGGGTTATTTTAGTGGGCTTATGAGTCGCAAGTGCTTGCATTAACATATTGACATGTCAAATAGTTTTTTTTAATAATCATGTTGCTTCTTATAGGCATGAGATAATACAGTGTATTTAGAGTTGTGAGCTCCATCACGAATAGCTTGTCGCAACCCATATATATTTGCTATACATAATTAATTACCTAGTCGGAGAATACCCTCACTATTAACAGTCATATCCTTGCTTTTACCAGCTAGAAACTAATCTCGGTAATTAAACAATCGTTCATCCTCGTATTGGCTAGCCTTTATACACTCTACATCGAGCTTGACCAATAGCCAATGATGTCTTTAATTTTTTTTTCATATTAAATCGAATACGTGTAACCTCTAGTCTATGCATATCTTCGTCTAGAAGTATATCTACAGGAGCTAAATGCGCCAAATCACCCATAATTTTTTTGGTATAAGCTATAATATTTATCTTTCCCGAACAATACAAAATAGTATAATTATATCTTCAGTAGTTCCCTCCATCAGCATTGCTAAATATTTATATCTCTGTTACTTTTAAATATACTTCAGGCTCTTGTGCTAGGTATCAATCTCATAGGTTTCTTCGTATAAATAGTGTTTCTAAATCTTAAAAGGAAATACCACTATGACCATCTCCAAATTATGAATGACATAATACGACTTGAGCTTCTTCAATTTCCTTAGAGCATAGGCTATCATGCGACTATTTTGCAAGGAGAAGATATCCTAATCCTACCCTCGAAGTATCATGTAACATCGTGAATCCTCTTGAGCCTATTGGAATAAGGCTAACATTAGTGTGATTGTCAAACATACTTTCTCGTTGTACATTTCTCCATCCATTGAAAATTAGCGATTTTCTATGTTAACTTGGTGAGTGGTGGTGCTATTCTAGAGAAATCCTACACAAATGTCTATAGTAGCATGTCAAGCCAAAAGTAATCTCTGTAGGAAAAATGGGTCTCAGCCATTTATGAACTGTTTATATCTTCTTAGAATCTACCTTTTTTTATTCTTAGATATCATGTATCCTATGAATACCATCGAGTCCAGCTAACTGAAGGACTTGGAAAAAGTTGATTTTCCTGTAGCGTCTTTGACATAATTTTCAAGTAATCCTCGTGCTCTTCCTGGGTACAAGAATATACCAGAACATAATAAGTAAAAACTATAGATTTATTTTCTCCAAAAATAACTTTGAACACCATATTCATTATATACATCAATGCAATTGAAGAATTGGCTAATCTAAAGGATATCAAAAGTAACTCATAATGTTTGTACTGAGTACTAGAGGCAACATCGAAATATCTTCCTTCCTTATTCTAAACTGATGATAACAGACTAAAGATCAATGGCTCCTTGTAACTAATCAAACAAGTTATCTATACAATACAAGGGATATTTGTTGTGTATTGTTATCCTATTTAATGATCTGTAGTTGGCCCACAGTCTTAATAGCTCATCCCATTTTTTTTATTCCAAACAATATTGGTGTACCCCATGGTGCAATACTAGGTATGATAAAACCTGTATCCAGTAGGTCTCTCAATTATTCAATTAGCTCTTTCAACTTGTGGGTACCATATGATATAGTTTGCGTGTCAGGTGTCAGCTCAATACCGAAGTCTATTTCTCATATTGGGGGTAGTCCTCGTAGATCCTTAAGAATACATAAGAGAATCTCTCATTATGATACTCTTTTTTCCTCAAACTAAGTGTTTCTTCTCTTGCGCCCCTTATCGTATCTATGAGATCCAAACAAACTTTCTTCTATAACCGTTAAGTCCATATTTTCAATCTTTCTAGTAAGTACAACTGCTCCAGAATAGGTTTAAGTCTTCATATATGCAGTTACTATCTTGTTTAAACAATTAACCAACCTTTCAACAAGCCTATAAACTTATGATGTTGCTTGTTTATCCAGTTGAAAAAGTTTGGTGTTATATGTAAGTATACCCAACGTCTAAATCAATTTGTCAAATGATATAGCAGGCAAGTTCACGTCACAAACTGTCAAGAAGGAAATGATTCATAAACACTTTAGTGAATGTTATTTCCAAATTAGTTATGTTGCTCTTGTTGGCATCTCTAAGAGTACAGTAGCATTTCATGTATTCGCCATGTTCTCTAGTCTAAAAGTTGCTTGTTCCATAGACATCTTCATGAAATATCCTATATCTTATAACTTGGTAAGCATTTTACTAAAACCTTTAAGGATCCTTCAAACTATCAGAAATATTAAACGCAGTAGTTTCAACTTTAGGAGCTTTATTAAGAATATTGTTGTTGGTCCCATAATCTTCTAGGTGTATGAGAACTTTAGAGCCCCTATTCTATTGCTCATTCTTACCATGTTTATCTATTATATCCATAAAGATCTCAAAAAATAATTATGGAGGGAAGTACCTTTTTGTGATAGCACTCCTCTATCGTTGTAGTGGTGGACTAGTATAAATTTCTAAAATGCACTCTATTATGCATCTTACCGAAAAGTACCTCATATGGCATAATGAACCTTTCACCGGTCTTGTATACTACTTATGTAGCATTTCTTTGCTTGGATATGGTTGCATGTCCATTGGCGAAATTTGACGTATTTGAAGTTTGAACCTCTAGCCAAATTCTATTATAGAGGAATTGGTCCGAGCCATATAAAAATAGGATAAGTAATGAAAGATTCAGTTATTTGACCCTAATCGCCACACACGTACGGAGGAATAAGATAGAAAGACAAGATACATCCTATCACGCCCTCACAGAATCACGATTATGGGAATGGCCGGCTACATAACCATAATTGAGAATCTACTATTAACGTGTGCTCCATTAGTCACAGGAATAACCTAGGGCTCTGATACCAACTTTGTCACGACCCAATTTAGGATCATGACCGGCGCTTAGGAACAAGTGCTCCCAAGTAAGCCTCATCGGTAATTTACAGAAAATCAGACAGAGTTTTTCCTGATTTAGGACTATCCAAAAATAAAACTGTCTTAGAAATTAACAATACAACCAACCTATATCGACCAAACAAGTGATAATCCTCATTCACAAAGTATTTTCAGCACAATAATATACTAACTTCATCTCCAAGTATACGGTAGGAAAGTCTAATACGAGTCACAAGTCTATATCAATAAAAGAATATTTATGACACTCAAATGACTATGGAGCGACTCTAAAAGTTTCAAGAAAGAGATTATAATAAATAAATAACAATCTTTGCCCACATGAATAGATGCGGGGCTCACCAGGAACTGTCAACTCGTGTACTCTAATTAATGCAATCCTTGCCTGCGTCTACTGTTGTCTCTGTAAAAATAATAGCGGGGAGTGAATCGCTAGCTTAGTGAGTAATAACACTTAACCACAACCGGTTTTATTGGGGACAAGTCAGAAAACATGCTAGTATCTCGAACAGGAAATGACATATAATGCCCTTTCAAAAACAATAAATAATTTCAGTCTCATCATACTTTTCGTGTAGTATAATACAATTAAAAATTCAGTAATAAGCTCTATAACCACAATATAATATCAATATTCACATTTGGGAGCTTTCAATGAATGAATCACATAATTGGTATAACCATGGACTTCTTCGCAAGAAGTCAAATATAATGGTAGTCCCCACTCGAGGGAAATCAGTAGTTGTATGCTAGTTCTACCTTCCCACTAGTGGGGGCTATAATTGTAATCGGTAATCTGTAAATACAAGGTGCACAAGGTCTAACGAACCCACCGTTAGCTACGGGATCCTTCAATGTCTACTCTCATTTATACTTGTTTGTGTAATCCGTATATATTCGTAGAAACTTTTTAAAACAATATAGGTCATTTCGTTTCTTATCAAATCATATAATTTTATTTCGATAACAGTAAATTCAAGTAACGGTAAAACATATCTAGTGACAACAGAAATATTTAAAACCACAGTAATCATCTCAAATAACTGTTTCGGTATCCCACACGCACTCAAAATAATCGGTAACATATTCATATTAAAAATCATGTGTAAATCATGCAAGTTATGAAAACACAAATTGCGGTAAGATTATTACTCATAGTACTCGTGCCGAAATACCAAATGCTTCACCTCGAGCAATTCGTACGAATTCCTCCAATCAATATAAAAGTACATAATATCGATCTCATGTTAATTTTCATGTTTAGGTTCATAGCTAATTTAGAATGTCCAACCCTCGAGGCTTGATATTTGACTCCTAATTCACCGAATTATAATAACCCAACTAATCCCTCTTATTCCACTTGAAATATCAATACCCATTTTAGTATCCCAAGTCACTACTACAATTAACTTAAACTAATTCATATAATATACCCAGTTAATTAATGGAAAAGTCTCATGAGTTTTTCCTAAATTTTCTAAACTTTATCTTTTAAACTCTTTGTAGCCGACCGGTCGTTTTGAGCTTTTGCACTTTGATCGCCAGTTCTCAGGCATGACTTGTCCCGTGTGATGTATTATGACTTATGTAAATCATTGGTTTTGGTTTTTAGGGTAATCGGAACGAATTTGGAAGAAAACTGTTCTCAGTTGAAGCTTGAAGTTTGAAAGGTTTGACCAAGATTTGACTTGTTTGTATATGATCTCGGATCGGAATTTTTATGATTTGGTTAGCTCCGTTAGGTGATTTAGGACGTGATCATAATGCATTTTGGAGGTCCGTGGAAGGTTTAGGCTTGAATTGGCGAAATGGAGATTTCGGCGTTTTCTGGTTGATTGGTGAGATTTTGAGCTAGAGGTCGGAATAAAATTCCGGAAGTTGCAATAGCTCCATTATGTCATTAATGATTTGTGTGCAAGATTTTAAGTTATTCCGTATTTATTTTATACGTGTCGGCATGCGCTTTGTAAAAGAAAAAGTTTGAAATTCATAAGTCCGAATTGAGGTGTGAATTGTAGTTTCGATGTTGCTTGGCATGATTTGAAACTCCGAGTAAGTCCGCATGATATTTTAGGACTTGTTTATATATTTGGTTGAGGTCCCGAAAGCCTCGGGTGGAGTTTGGATGGTTATTGGAGTTTAACTTGGGCATTTCAAAAATGTTTTGATGTCGTTCTTCAAGAATAAGTGGTATCATATTATGCAAATGAGCACGAAATTCAGTTTTTATTGAAGTATTACGACATCGTATGAGAGAGTTATGCCCATTTTCGTATCGGGGAAAAATAATTTCTCATCGCCAACGCCCAGGGTAGTGCGGGGCGCCATCCATGGCACCGGAATTTATTTTGGCTACTGGAACCAGTACCACAGGCAGCTCCGGGCGCCACCTGTGGCGCCCGAATCGGAAAATGTTATAAGACGGGGTTTTGGCCATTTTTGTCAAAAATAGAGTTGGGGGAGCTCGGGTGAGGCGATGTTTTGAGAGATTGTCAAGGAAAACATCAGGGTAAGTGTTCTTAACTCAATTTTTGTTAGATTACTCGAATCCATCGTTGTTTTTAACATTTAATTGGTGATTTTAGTTGGTAAAATCTTGAAAACCCTCTTGGTTTAATTTGAAAATTTGAGGGTCGAGTTGATGTCGGATTTTGGTAAAATTGGTATGGTTGAACTCGTAGGGAGATAAGGAACCCGTTGATGCAAAAATTTCTGAGTTTCGAGAAGTAGGCCCGGGGCTCGGGTTTTGCTAATTTCGAGATTTTCAGTGTTTTTCGATTGTTTTTGCTTGGACTTTGTTCCCTTAGCATATTGTGACGTATTTGTTCTGATTTTGAATAGATTTGACACGCGTGGAGGCCAATTTGAGGGAAAAGGCGTCGCGAGCTAGAGTTTTAGCCGGTTCGAGGGAGTAATGATTGTAAATGATGCTCTGAGGGTTTGAAACCCCGGATTGCACATCATAGTGCTATATTGAGGTGAGGCACACGCTTGTTGAAGAGCGTGGGGTTGTGCACTATTGGGGATTGTGACTTGGTCCGTCCCGATTGATGATTTTACCGCGTATTTGACTGAAACATATTTGTTATCATCATGATTTAGGCTGATTGCCATATTTGGGCTTCGTGCCAACTATTTGAACCCTCAGAGGATTTTTATTACTATTTTCTCACTGCTTTGACTTATTAATTAAACTCAGTCATGTTATTTTCCACTGTTTTGCCACTCAGCAATTATTACTCAGTTTTGAGACTTAAATGATATTCTAAATGATGTTTTGGGCTGAGAAATATTGTTACTAATGCCCGAGGGGCTTGTGAGTATTTTTGACTGAGTAAAGCCGAGGGTCTAGTTGTGAAGAAACACTGATACTGATTGAGGCTGAGGGCCTGAGATATGTACGCCACGAGGTGGCTTGTTGATATTGTTTATGAGGTCGAGGGCCTAAGATATATACGCTACAAGGTGGCTTGACTAATATGTGACCGAGGGCCTAGATTTGATGCCACGAGATGGCTTTATATTGCGCTTGGGCCGTAAGGGGCCCCTCCCAGAGTCTGTACACCCCCAGTGAGCGTGGGTACCCATTGTGATGTGAGATATAGCCCGAGGGGTTGGTATTGTTCTATGTGATTACCCCAGGGGCTGGTACCATTCTATGTGATTGCCCGAGGGGCTGGTATTGTTTTGAGATATTGCCCGAGGGGCAGAGTTGTTGACATTGTGACCGAGGGGCGAACCTTTATTTGTTTATCTTTCATGTTTACTTGTCATTTTACTTGTTAAACTATGGTATTTGTGCCCGAGAGGCAAATTTCTGTGCTTCTCTACACTAACTATTTTGCATTCATTTGCGTAACCATTGAAAAACCCATTTTCAAAGAAGTTTAAACTGAACTAAGATATTTTAAGAGATTTTTACAGCTTCACTGCTTTCTTACTGGTTTTGGACTGCTTCTATACAGTATCTTGATATGTTATACGTGATTTCTTGCCTTCAGTCTTTATTTATTATTATTACTCACTGAGTCGGAGTACTCACATTACTCCATGCACCTTGTGTGCAGATTCAGGTATGTTTTGGTTGATCGAAGGCAGAGTCATCAGAGTTTAGCAAGGTAGCTGCCGGCGTTCGCAGCACTGCTTTTCTCTCTTTTCATTTCATTAGACTGTATTTGTACACTCCAGGCTTTCAGTTCTATCTATACCCTAGTAGATGCTCGTGACTTGTGACACCCCGATTAGGGCTGTGTCGGGTTGTATTTTCACTACTTGTTATCATTAAATCATGTTTAGACTACTTTTATATTTTTAACTTTTTTAAAAAGTGAATTGGGTTTAATTGGCTGGCTTTGTCTTCATGAGATGCGCCATCATGATCGGATTCAAGGTTAGGGTCGTGATACTCTTAATCCAATTTCGAAATCATATCTACGCAGTCCTATAAGAATCATGTATACAAAATTTCTACTATTTCAAAAAGAGAAAAATATATGTAATTATCTAGAGCTTATCGCTGAGACTCAAGAACAAGGACTAAACCAGCGCTCCTTTCTAATTCTTATGCCCTGTTGAATCTAAGATAACAAAGTCCCTTCTTTGCTTTCTTTGCCTCTTATCTGGATGAGCCTTCTTCAATTTTTTTGTTCTTAAATCTCAATTCTACTCTAATTGAAGCTTTTGTTTCACTGCGTCTCTTTTTTCCCCAAAATCCCTTTAGCGCTTCTATTTTTATTTTTTTTAAATTTTTCTTCTATGCCCTCACATTGCTGATGGGTAAGACCCATTTACATACTTCTTTTTGTTTTGTTTGTTTTATTAGTTCTTTTTGTTAGATTTGGTTGAATTTTCTTTCTTTTTGTGCATCTCTTGTTTTTAATTAATTACTAAATGATTAATATATCCTTGGTTAAAAATCATGGTATATTACACTGGGCCTCAGCCAATGCCAGTTTGGCTAGAGCAGTCTCTTTCTCAGCAGCAAGTGGATCCATATTTTACTACCACTGGTTGCAGTCAGTCTTAACCTGATCGACCTCACCTCGAAGCTGCCTGATCATCTCCAAATTTTGCTGCAGTTGAGACATTGAAGTGTTAGCCTCCACAGTTTGGTCAAGTAGACCATACTCTTACAAAATAACGGTTACCTGCTTGTCTAGATCGATCTCATTTTTACGAAATCAGCCCGAAGGTCCTTGAGCTCCTCCTCCTTTTGGCTGAAAAGGAGCATCTGGGCCTTCTCTTCCTCCGGAAACTTCTTGATCTCGGCCTTACATTGGCTCAGCTCAGCCCTAAACTTAGTAATGGCCTACACAAAAAAAATAGGTATCAGTTAGGGTAAGGGGAGAAGAAGAAATTGCAATGGTAGGAGTTAATGTTTAGCCGAGAGAAAAGACGGTGAGCCTCTTCGAAGAGGGTAGATGCGCTGTCAAGGTCGGCGGCATCATCGACCCCAGTAAAACAATTCCGGAAAGGATCTTCTTCACCGGGGACTCCGCGGGATCAGGCATATGCAGAGCTTGAGCTTCCCTTATTGCCTCCTCAGAATAAGCTGGTAGAGGAGAAGAGTGACCTATTGTCATGGCCCCGAGCACGTCGCTCGGGGCACTCTATTCGGTCCCGGTAATCTTGGTACTTGTCCCTTTTGGTGTGCTTGTTCAAGGCGGAGGAAAAATCTCGACCCCAAGCGATTCAGGGGCTTTGCCCGAGTCTTTCTTCGGAGTTTCCTCTTCACGAGGCTAGCTCTCCAGTTCGGAGGGGTAGTGGACTCAACTAGTTTCCTATCTCGGGTCACCAGTGCCGATTCTTCGCCCTCATTTTCTTCGTCCTCCAAAAAATGGTGGGCCGAGTCTATGTACATGTGAATAACATTCCTCCTGTGTCTTCAAGTAGGAGCCCTTTTGTCTTGGGGGTCTTCGGGTTTCGAAACCCTTTTTCTCTTATTATCTTTTCCCGTTTTAAGAATTGGAGACTCGATCTCTTCCCCAGGAGAGGCTGGCCTCATCTCGGAGAAATCTCCAATGTCTGCATAAATTAAATATTAAGTATGACGAAAGAAATGACTTCGATAAAGAAGCAAAATGTCAAAAAGCTTATAAAAAAGAAATTACTGTGGTGTTTGGCTTCCCATCTGCCCCTCGCCATATCACTCTAGCGACGTTCGTCATACGAAGAGGTTGCAGCTAGTTTTCGGACCCAGTCCTCGAGGTTGAGGACCGCATGAAGCATCCAAGCGACCGCTGCAAAAAAGATGAAGGCGATATGCAATGTATAAACGAAATACATAAGTTTACTTGGGGGGACAACTTCACGTACGGTTGGGGTTCCACTCCTCCGGGAACGACATTATTTCCTCAGAAATGATATCGCAGATCATCACTCGGATGAACCGACTCATCTAGCCTTGATCTTTTTCCTTGTCGTTGCTAGAAAAGAAGGACTTAGTTGATCGGCATTAGAGCTTGATCAACCCTCGAAAAAGCTGGGGCCAGTACAAGTGGATAAGGTAACTAAGAGTGAACTCAAGGCCCTTGCCCTTACTGGAGAAATAGTGAAGCATGATCACTATCTGCCAGAAAGAAGGGTGGATCTAGCCGAGAGTGACTTGATATCTTTTGTAGAAATCAATCACGATGGGATCAAGTGGACCTAGTGTGAAGGGGTAAGTGTAAACACTTAGGAAGCCCTTCACGTGGGTAATGATACTCTCCTCAGGGGTAGGGATCTGTACCATGACCTCATCTCTCCAGCCACAATCCTTTTTTCATAGCCTCGAGGCGTTTATCTGTTATCGAGCAAATATACCTCGATGCATGCTCACATCGGCCGAAAACCGCATGGGGGGTTTCGACTTTGAAGTCTTTCTTTATGACACATGCGCCGGGAACACTCTCGTGAAGGGCCAGCGCTTTGTCACCGGCCGGACGGGACGAAGAGGAGGAAGCCTTCTCCTTTTGAGGAACTGTTTTAGAGGTCTTCGCCGTGGTTTTAGGTTTAGAGAAGCGGAAGGAGGCGGAGTTTGGTGTTTTTCGGCGCTAAAAAGGCGGAAAGTAGCAGGTGGTGAGAGAAAGATATTAAGAGAAGACGGGATCATAGAAATTGTAAGGAGGAAGTAATGTCCTTAATTCAAATAAGGAGCCATGTATTTATAGGTAAGTGACGACGTTCGGTGGCGTTAGTGGCCTACCACTACTAGCACGCATTTAATATTTTGGGGAAGCGAACTGACGAGATGTTTCAGTTACCTCGAGCGCTTACGTCACGGGGATGACATCATCATTAGCAACTCTGAAAAAATGAGCCCCAAATCTTTTCTTATCATCTTATTCTAAGAAACACGGAGACAATCTATACACGGTCAAAATCGATTATGCCCGATTTAGTGGGCTCGAGGAACCGCTTCAAGACTGAGTTCAAAATAGACTAGGCTCGAGCCCGATGGCAGAGTTCGAAGTTCGAAGATCAAAATATCAATGCCGAGCTTGACCAGCCTCGAGATGATGTTGTTACAATTTTGTAACAGAAAAAGCAAGATTCCCGCAATGGCCCAAAGATCAAGGCGTAAATTCCGGAACAAATTTGTACGAATTCGTACTAGACTGTTAGATAACTGCCCAATTAGATTCCTTACTAAAAACAGAAATGTACCTTATTTAGGACTCTCATAACATCATCAATCATTGGCAAAAGAATATACTCTCTTACTTTCTTGCTCATTACTCATCAGAATTGTGTCTTAACTTTATTTTGTTTACTTTACTATTCTTGTTGACCTACCTCGAGACCATCATAGCCTGAGGTCAAGATTTGCTCAAACACTGATTTGATTTCACTTATTTCCTTAATCTATATGTTTGATTTCTTGGTTATCAGTTAGTATTGGACCAAATCACGTATCTTTAATGTCACACCTCCTTTTTTACCTACACCCCGCAGTGGGGGCGTAAAAGGGAGTTTTTCCAATTAAAGACAATCGAAACGGGATTTTATTTAAAGATTCAGATTCGCCACTTGGGAGATTTGTGGTGTCCCAAGTCACCGGTTGAATCCCGAATCGAGGAAAAGAATGACTCTGTTTAACAGTCTGCGCGCCAGAAATCCGGATAAGGAATTCTGTTAACCCGGAAGAAGGTGTTAGGCATTCCCGAGTTCCGTGGTTCTAGCACGGTCGCTCTACTGTCATATTCGGCTTAATTATCTGATTTTATACAATTATGAACCTATGTGCAAATTTTAACTGTTTACCGCTTTTGTTATTATTTATTCAAAGAATTGCAATGTCGTGAGAATGCATCTCGAATTGCGCCACATAAATGTACCCGCAATTTTCGCTACGTTCCAACTTCATTGAGATTTGGATTTGGGTCACATAAATGTGCACCCGAGTTTAGGAAGATAACATTATTAAATTCGCGCCTAAAGATACTAACGTGTTGTTATTTTGAGAAAAGCCGTAAAGTTCGCTATGTGGCCTGTCTCGAAATCTAAGTGTTTAAAATAACTGTCCGTTGAGGGCCCTGCAGTTTGTGCATTCTTGTTTGTCGAGGCTCATCTCATTCATGGTTTTTTTAAAAGGAATTTGCAACGTCATGGAAATGCATCTCGAACCACGTCACAATCAATGTACCCGTGATTAACGACACATTTCGATTTCGTTGAGATTTAGATTTGGGTCACATAAATGTGCACTTGAGTTTAAGAAAGTAAATGTTACAACCCATATCCACATGTGTTAGTTCATGCCATATATTAGTTAACATAAATCCAAGAAGGAATTATCTTTGAGATGATAAGAAGTCAATCCTATTGGTCTTAAGTGATACAAGAGTGTATAAGGGTGATTAACCAGTATTAGAAGTTAAACGAATCAAGGAAGTTGTAACTCGTATTTTTAGGTAATCTAGCAGTGCTTAATACACTCAAGAGGTCATTTATTAATGTATTTTAATCATATAATATCCGTATCATAAGTCTTGAAGTCAAACGAGTTATGAAACAAAAGTCGACAAAAGTTGTCGCAACTTAGGTTCATAATTTTACTTAAATATTAGGTTAAATGTTTATAATATTTTCTCATAATTTACAAGGAATTACAGGGTGGTATACCAACCACATTAAAGATCTATGAGTCTAGTTTCCAACGCATTAAACCGTTCATCAATACGATCTCGCAGTAGAGAGATATTTGCATTTTCGCGAGACTGCGCCAAGCACCTCTCTATGGGGCCCACTAAGTCGGTTTAAGATATTTGGACCTATATAGGATGCCTCCAACCCGTTTTAAGTCATTTATTTTCACTATTTTCAGACCTTAGAACCCTAGGAACATCCTCTCAAGGTTCTCTCAAGATTCAAGACCCAAAAAGGGGCAAACAACACAAATCAAGTGTCGGGAATTCCGTGGCGCTAGTAAGTCTCTTGTTCTTCTTGTTGTTGCTCATTTTTGTGTTGTTCCAGCTCGTGTGGGAGGTTGTTTTAAAGGGTTTATGTTCTGTAAATACTCCCTCATGTTCTTAATATCAATCCTAGGTGATTTCAAGCCTTCTAAAGTGATTCTAGTGCCGAAAAACACTAATTGATCGCTAGTTTCGCTTTTTTGTTGTTGTGGCAGCATTGGAGGGATATTTCATGGAAATTTAAGGTCAATTTGGAGTTGTTCTTTCTGTATAAAGGTAAGGAACCTCTTACTCTATATGTATTTAAGATTATCCAAGTTGCGGCTAAGCCATTGAAGCTAGAACTTGTGAAATATATATCGAAAGGCTTGGAAGTAATGTTTTTGTTTTGTGGACTGTTTTGCGTTGTTGTTGGGCTGCGTATTTTACTACTATCTTGTGGAGTTTTGGAGGAGGAAGGGTGTGGAGAAACACCATATATATGTAGGGTTATGGGCTGATAGTTATTCGTAACATTTCCAGGTTGTTTGACACGACTACGGTGGTCGTCGTATGTATGGAGTGATTAGACTGTGTGTGGACTATTTTGGGAGGCTCAATATGTTTATTATTGATGTTGTTTGGGCTGTTTGGTGACTGTTTTGAATGGTGTGAGGTCATATATATAGGGGGGAGAATGGTGTGAGGTCATATATATATATAGGGGAGGTGCTGTCCGTTTCATCGTAAAATAGGTTGTGGTCGATACATAATAGTTATGACGCTTAAATGATAACGATAGTATCGTTTCTCTTATTGTAGACTAAGGAGTTTTGACAATTGCATAGCTTGAGATTGGGTCAGTATATACAAGGTATGTGAGGCTATCCCTTTCCTTCTTTTGCACGACTCCGATTGTACATAATGTAATGAACGAGCTTCCAAGATACTCTACTCTTAGAAGCTAGTAGTACTTACATAGTTTTCCCTCTTATGGAACGATTGATGTTAATGTTACTTCTCTTATTCTTATGTTATCAATGTTGTTCGTACTTCCTAAATCTTATAAGGTTCATAGTGAAGAGTTAGTACTAATAACGTGTATAGAGGATACCGACCTTACGTCACTCCGAAAGGTTTAGAATGTGATTCCATGAGTCGAGCATGCATTATATATATGTATCTATTTTACTCTACCGAGCCACGCTATAGTTGGCCGGGTACGACACCTATTGTGCAACCACTGATCAGTTGGGTTTTACCGAGCTCCACGTGGCCGGGTACGATTCTACCGAGCCTATTATGGCCGGGTACGATATGATGATGATGATGCCCACAGAGGCGAATGCTTTAAAGGTTTATGTATTTATACATATGTATCATGCATTTCATGTAAGTAGCCCTCAGAGGTACTAAGATGTTACAGGTTGTATATTCTCTATCCTTGCTTACATTACTGATCGTATTTATGGTTCCTTGCCTTACATACTCAGTAATTTTATTCGTACTGATGTCCTTTTATTTGTGGACGCTGCATGTCGTGCTGCAGGTCCTGATAGACAGGCAGGTGCAGCTCCCCCACCACAGTAGACTGTCCAGTTCAGCGGTGATTGGCGAGATCCCTTCTCCGGACTTGCCTTAGTCTTGGTATGCAATTTTTGTTATAGACATTATGGGTATGTCGGGGCCCTGTTCCGGCTATGTTGCAATACTTATGTTCTTTTAGAGGCTCATAGACAGGTGTCGGCTCATGTATAGTTTGGTATGCCTTGTCGGCTAGTTTTTGTTGTATAGTCTTTCATAGTAGCGTGGTAGCTCATACCTTATACGTAGTTTCTTGATTGTCTGGTCATCCCCTGCTATGTATGTTCATGCCGTCATATTTTATTGCTGGTTGTCCATGATCTAGGTCTACCATTTATATTGATCTTGTCAGCCTTAAAAGATAATAATGAAGGTTAGATGAAATGTACGTTGGTGCTCGGCAAGTGTTGTCGGGTGCTAGTCATGGCCCTTCAGTTTGGGTCGTGACAAACTTGGTATCAGAGCAAGTCTGTCCTAGGGGTTGTCTAGGAGCCGTGTCTAGTAGAGTCTTGATTATGGATGTGTAGCGCGCCACATTTATAATCAGGAGGCTTCATGACATCTAGGGTTGTTACCTTCTTCCTGAATCTAGATCGTGCGTAGAGTTGAGTCTTAAGTGTTCGTCTCTAATATTCACCTTATTTTTTTTAGTGATGCCTTCGTCTAGGAAGCAAACGATTAGTAAACGGCTTGATACAGCAGCGGGAGAGGGTACCAGTCAGGTGCCCCAAATTAGAGCAGGACAAAGTGAGGCTCAAAGTGAGATGCCCTCTCATACCTCATCTACTCCATCTCCTCCAGAGGATATTAGAAGGCACCCAGCACCTCCAGTTCCTCCGTCTGGCACTCCAGACCAGGATATGCGGAGTGCTTTGCAGTTATTGACTAGCTTGGTAGCTTCTCAGGCTCAGAGGCAGAATACAAGTGCTGCTGAGAAACCAGTTAGTACAAGAGTTCGTGATTTTATTAATTTAGACCCTCCAGTGTTTACCGGATCAGACCCCAAGGAGGACCCACAAACTTTTATTGACCAGGTTCATCGTACACTTCGGGTTATGCATGTTAGTGATACAGAGGCAGTAGAGTTGGCTTCTTATCGGCTACAGGATTTAGCGGTTCTCTGGTATGATAGTTGGGAGAGATCCAGGGGTCCGAACCCTCCTCCAGCTGTGTGGCAGGAATTTTCTGAGGCCTTTCTTCGTCACTACTTGCCAGTTGAGATACGACGAGCTAGACCTGATAAGTTCTTGAACCTTAGACAAGGTAATATGAGTGTGCGAGAGTACAGTATGCAGTTTGATTCTTTGGCAAGGTATGCTCCCCATATGGTGGTCGAGATGAGTGATAGGGTGTATATGTTCGTGAATGGGTTGGGACCACATCTGATAAATGAGTGTACGACAGCCTCCTTGGTGGAGGGCATGGATATTTCCCGTATTCAAGCTTATGCCCAGACCCTAGAGGATCGTAAGTGCCAGCAGAGGGTAGTTAGGGAGCAGAATAGAGGCCAGCATAAGAGGGCGAGATTTGCAGGGTATTCTGATGACTTCAGAGGCCGCATCCGGCCACAGTTTTCGAGGAGTTCGGCGCCACCTGTAGCTAGTGCTCCTCCACAGTTTCAGTGGCCTCGATATGATCGATCCTATTCTGGTCTAGGTCAGAGTTCGCGGGCATCTGGCTCGCAATATCACAGGGATACTAGTCAGATGAGACCCCCAACACCACATTGTGATCAGTGCAGCAAGGCCCACTTTGGACTGTGTCGTCGAGGTTCTGATGTATGCTATTCGTGCGGGCAGCCTGTCCATATGATGCGGGATTGTCCTAATAGAGGAGGTGATGGTATGGCTCAGCCGACTGGATCTGTGTCTGGTTCTTCCTCATCAGTTCGACCTCCAGCACTGGGTTTTCAGCAGTCGACAGGTCGTGGTAGGGGTAGAGGTGCAGTGTCGAGTTCGAGTGGTGCTCAAAATCAAAACTATGCTCTAGTAGGTCGACAGGATCTCGAGTCGTCTCCAGATGTTGTTACAGGTATTATATCTGTGTTTTCTTATGATGTATATGCGCGATTTTATCCGGGATCTACATTATCATATGTTACACCCTTTGTGGATAATAAGTTTGGCATTGAACCTGAATTGATAAGTAAACCCCTCGCGGTATCTACTCCGATAGGAGATTCTGTGATTGCTAGAAGGGTATATAGAGGTTGCACTGTGATGATTTGTAGTCATCAAACCTCGGCAAATTTATTTGAGTTAGAAATGGTTGATTTTGATGTGATAATGGGAATGGACTGGTTGGCCTCATGCTATGCAAATGTTGACTGTCGTACGAAGATGGTTAGGTTCCAATTTCCGGGTGAACCCGTCATTGAATGGAAAGGGAACATTGCTACACCGAAAGGTAGGTTTATTTCCTATCTTAAGGCAAGGAAAATGATCTCAAAAGGTTACATTTATCATCTCGTTCACGTTAGGGATGCGGAGGCGAAACCGCCTACTTTACAATCAATCCCTGTGGTAAACGAATTCCCAGATGTTTTCCCAGATGAACTCCCAGGCCTTCCTCCTGAAAGGGAGATTGAGTTTAGCATTGATGTGTTGCCTGACACTCAACCGATCTCTATTCCTTCATACAGAATGGCCCGACAGAGTTGCGAGAGTTGAAGGTGCAGTTGAAGGACTTGCTGGATAAGGGCTTTATTAGGCCTATTACTTCACCTTGGGGTGCACCAGTCCTATTCGTGCGGAAGAAAGACGGGTCGTTACGGATGTGTATCGACTATCGACAGTTGAATAAGTCTACTATAAAGAACAAGTATCCACTTCCAAGAATTGATGACCTGTTTGACCAACTCCAGGGTGCCAAGTATTTCTCTAAGATTGATTTACGTTCAGGGTATCATCAGGTGAGGGTTAGGGAGAAGGATATTCCAAAGACGGCCTTCCGGACAAGATATGGGCACTTTGAGTTCTTGGTGATGTCGTTCGGGCTAACAAATGCCCCAGCAGCTTTTATGGATCTCATGAATACTATATTCAGGCCCTATCTTGATGTGTTCGTGATTGTATTCATTGATGACATTCTAGTGTATTCTCGTTCGGAGGCGGAACATGCGGGCCACTTGCGGATAGTATTACAGACGCTTCAGGATCGTAAGTTATATGCTAAGCTCTCCAAATGTGAATTCTGGCTGAACTCAGTAGCATTCCTTGGCCATGTGATATCTGATGAGGGTATTAGTGTCGACACTCAGAAGATCGATGCAGTAAAGAATTGGCCGAGACCTACAACACCATCAGAAGTCCGCAGCTTCCTAGGGCTAGCAGGATATTATAGGCGGTTTGTAGAAGGATTTTCCTCTATATCATCACCATTGACTAAGTTAACATAAAAAGCTACCAAATTCCAGTGGTCTGACACTTGTGAATGTAGTTTTCAGGAGCTGAAGAATCGATTGACATCTGCACCAGTGCTCACTCTTCCTGAAGGAACAAAAGGTTATGTGGTATATTGTGATGCCTCAGGTATAGGTTTGGGGTGCGTATTGATGCAGCGTGGGAATGTGATTGCTTATGCATCAAGACAATTGAAGAAGCATGAAAAGAATTATCCAACCCATGATTTGGAATTGGCTGCAGTAATATATGCTTTGAAGATATGGCGGCACTACTTATACGGCGTCCATGTTGACATCTACACAGATCACAAGAGTTTACAATACATCTTCAAGCAGAAAGAGTTGAATTTGAGGCAGCGTAGGTGGCTTGAATTATTGAAAGACTACGACGTCGAGATATTGTATCATCCCGGTAAAGCCAATGTTGTGGCAGACGCTCTCAGCCGTAAATAAGTGGGAAGCTTAGTACATATTGAGGCAGGTAGATGGGGGTTGATTAAAGAGCTTCATCAGCTAGCCAATATGAGAATCAGATTGTTAGACTCTGATGACGGAGGTGTTACTATACAGAATACATCAGAATCATCTTTGGTAGCCGAGGTAAAAGCACGACAATATGAAGATCCTATCTTAGTACGATTAAGAGAAAGCATCCAACAGTGTAAAAGTATGGCTTTTGGGATCGGAAAAGACGGGGCACTGAGATACCAGAGCCGATTGTGTGTGCCTAATGTGGCAGGGTTGCGAGAGAAGATTATGAATGAGATTCATCAATCCCGATATTCCATCCATCCCGGCTCGACAAAGATGTATCATGATGTCAAAGAGTAGTATTGGTGGGATAATATGAAGAAGTCCATTGTAGAATTTGTAGCCCAGTGTCCCAATTGTCAACAAGTAAAGATAGAACATCAGAAACCCGGTGGATTGCTTCAAAATATAGAGATTCCGACCTGGAAGTGGGAGATGATTAATATGGACTTCATTATTGGATTACCTCGCTCTTATCATAAGTTTGACTCCATCTGGGTGATAATTGATCGACTTACAAAATGTGCCCATTTTCTGCCAGTGAAGACAACTTACACGGCTGAAGATTATGCGAAGTTGTATATCAAGGAGATTGTTAGGCTTCATGGTGTGCCCATATCTATTATATCAGACCGAGGAGCTCAATTTACGGCTAACTTTTGGAGGTCTTTCCAGAAGGGTTTAGGCACACAAGTAAATCTCAGCACTGCATTTCATCCGCAGACTGACGGACAGGCTGAACGTACCATTCAGACACTGGAAGATATGCTACGAGCATGTGTTCTAGATTTTAAGGGGAATTGGGATGATCATCTTCCACTCATAGAATTCGCCTATAACAATAGCTACCATTCCAGTATTAAAATGGCCCCATACGAGGCACTATACGGGAGGATATGTAGATCACCAGTTGGATGGTTCGAAGTCGGTGAAACAGAATTATATGGGCCAGATTTGATTCACCAAGCTATTGAGAAGGTGAAAGTGATACAGGAGCGATTGAGGACGGCACAAAGCAGGCAAAAATCTTATTCTGATGTCCGACGTCGTGATCTAGAGTTTGAGGTTGGTGATTGGGTTTTCCTGAGGATCTCACCAATGAAGGGTATTATGCGTTTTGGGAAGAAAGGTAAGCTGAGTCCAAGGTATATCGGGCCGTATAAAATTCTTCGACGGATTGGACAGGTTGCTTATGAGTTAGAATTGCCATCCGAATTGGAATTTGTCCACCCAGTATTCCATGTATCTATGTTGAGAAAATGTATTGGAGACCCTTCTCGAGTCGTCCCTATCAAAGATGTACAAGTTACAGAGGACCTATCATATGAAGAAGTGCCAGTGGCAATATTAGATCGGCAAGTCCGCAAGCTGAGAACAAAAGATGTAGCTTCCGTCAAAGTATTGTGGAGGAACAAAAATATGGAAGAAATGACATGGGAAGTAGAAGAGGAGATGAAGTCTAAATACCCTTACTTATTCCAGAATGAAGATAACAAGGATGCTGGTGGAAGACAGGATACATTGGAAGGTGAAACGGCTCTATGAGGTAAGCAATAATTTGAGAATACTCCTCCTTAATACAAAATGGTGATATGTAGATAATGTAAATACGCATAATGCTTTGTGTAGCCTTGTGAAGCCATATGTTGGGCTTAATTACTTGCAAGTTTTGCTAGTGACCATTTTATAGGGGAAAATTGATCGGAAATTTCCATTGGAATCCACGATGATTTAAACTCCCCATAAACCCTTACATTCGAGGACGAATGTTCCTAAGGGAGGGAGGGTGTTACAACCCATATCCACATGTTTTAGTTCATGCCATATATTAGTTAACATAAATCCAAGAAGGAATTATCTTTGAGATGATAAGAAGTCAATCCTATTGGTCTTAAGTGATACAAGAGTGTATAAGGGTGATTAACCAGTATTAGAAGTTAAACGAATCAAGGATGTTGTAACTCGTATTTTCAGGTAATCTAGCGGTGCTTAATACACTCAAGAGGTCATTTATTAAGGTATTTTAATCATATAATATCCGTATCATAAGTCTTGAAGTCAAACGAGTTATGAAACAAAAGTCGACAAAAGTTGTCGCAACTTAGGTTCATAATTTTACTTAAACATTAGGTCAAATGTTTATAATAATTTATCATAATTTACAAGGAATTACAGGATGCTCTACCAACCAAATTAAATATCTATGAGTCTAGTTTCCAACTCATTAAACCGTTCATCGATACGATCTCGTAGTAGAGAGATATTCGCATTTTCGCGAGACTGCGCCAACCACCTCTCTATGGGGCCCACTAAGTCGGTTTAAGATATTTGGACCTATATAGGATGCCTCCAACCCGTTTTAAGTCATTTCTTTTCACTATTTTCAGGCCTTAGAACCCTAGGAACATCCTCTCAAGGTTCTCTCAAGATTCAAGACCCAAAAAAGGGGCAAACAACACAAATCAAGTGTCGGGAATTCCGTGGCGCTAGTAAGTCTCTTGTTCTTCTTGTTGTTGCTCATTTTTGTGTTGTTCCAGCTCGTGTGGGAGGTTGTTTTAAAGGGTTTATGTTCTATAAATACTCCATCATGTTCTTAATATCAATCCTAGGTGATTTCAAGCCTTCTAAAGTGATTCTAGTGCCGAAAAACACTAATTGATCGCTAGTTTCGCTTTTTTGTTGTTGTGGCAGCATTGGAGGGATATTTCATGGAAATTTAAGGTCAATTTGGAGTTGTTATTTCTGTATAAAGGTAAGGAACCTCTTACTCTATATGTATTTAAGATTATCCAAGTTGCGGCTAAGCCATTGAAGCTAGAACTTGTGAAATATATATCGAAAGGCTTGGAAGTAATGTTATTGTTTTGTGGACTGTTTTGCGTTGTTGTTGGGCTGCGTATTTTACTACTATCTTGTAAAGTTTTGGAGGAGTAAGGGTGTGGAGAAACACCATATATATATATAGGGTTATGGGCTGATAGTTATTCATAACATTTCCCGGTTGTTTGACACGACTACGGTGGTCGTCGTATGTATAGAGTGATTAGGCTGTGTGTGGACTATTTTGGGAGGCTCAATATGTTTATTATTGATGTTGTTTGGGCTGTTTGGTGACTGTTTTGAATGGTGTGAGGTCATATATATATAGGGGAGGTGCTGTCCGTTTCATCGTAAAATAGGTTGTGTATATATATATATATATATATATATAGGGGAGGTGCTGTCCGTTTCATCGTAAAATAGGTTGTGGTCGATACATAATAGTTATGACGCTTAAATGATAACGATAGTATCGTTTCTCTTATTGTAGACTAAGGAGTTTTGACAATTGCATAGCTTGAGATTGGGTCAGTATATACAAGGTATGTGAGGCTATCCCTTTCCTTCTTTTGCACGACTCCGATTGTACATAATGTAATGAACGAGCTTCCAAGATACTCTACTCTTAGAAGCTAGCAGTACTTACATAGTTTTCCCTCTTATGGAACGATTGATGTTAATGTTACTTCTCTTATTCTTATGTTATCAATGTTGTTCGTACTTCCTAAATCTTATAAGGTTCATAGTGAAGAGTTAGTACTAATAACGTGTATAGAGGATACCGACCTTATGTCACTCCGAAAGGTTTAGAATGTGATTCCATGAGTCGAGCATGCATTATATATATGTATCTATTTTACTCTACCGAGCCACGCTATAGTTGGCCGGGTACGACACCTATTGTGCAACCACTGATCAGTTGGGTTTTACCGAGCTCCACGTGGCCGGGTACGATTCTACCGAGCCTATTATGGCCGGGTACGATATGATGATGATGATGCCCACAGAGGCGAATGCTTTAAAGGTTTATGTATTTATACATATGTATCATGCATTTCATGTAAGTAGCCCTCAGAGGTACTAAGATGTTACAGGTTGTATATTCTCTATCCTTGCTTACATTACTGATTGTATTTATGGTTCCTTGCCTTACATACTCAGTAATTTTATTCGTACTGACGTCCTCTTATTTTTGGACGCTGCATGTCGTGCTGCAGGTCCTGATAGACAGGCAGGTGCAGCTCCCCCACCACAGTAGACTGTCCAGTTCAGCGGTGATTGGCGAGATCCCTTCTCCGGACTTGCCTTAGTCTTGGTATGCAATTTTTGTTATAGACATTATGGGTATGTCGGGGCCCTGTTCCGGCTATGTTGCAACACTTATGTTCTTTTAGAGGCTCATAGACAGGTGTCGGCTCATGTATAGTTTGGTATGCCTTGTCGGCTAGTTTTTGTTGTATAGTCTTTCATAGTAGCGTGGTAGCTCATACCTTATACATAGTTTCTTGATTGTCTGGTCATCCCCTGCTATGTATGTTCATGCCGTCATATTTTATTGCTGGTTGTCCATGATCTAGGTCTACCATTTATATTGATCTTGTCAGCCTTAAAAGATAATAATGAAGGTTAGATGAAATGTACGTTGGTGCTCGGCAAGTGTGGTCGGGTGCTAGTCATGGCCCTTCAGTTTGGGTCGTGACAAACTTGGTATCAGAGCAAGTCTGTCCTAACAGTGACTAACGCGTTATTACTTTTGGGAAAAAGGCCGTGAAATTCGCTAAGCGGCCGATCCCGAGTTCTAAGTAATTAATATATATACAATCGTGAGGGCCCCACAATCGTTGAGTTTTACTAGGCGAGGCTCATCTCGTTTATTTGAAAGGACAATCCTAAAGTGACTACATTTTTTTATCTTATTTATCTTTAAAGGAATTTGAAATCCTACTCAATCAACTTAATTCGCAAAGTCCGGTACAGTAAGATTTGTTATAACTGGGGTTCATGGGCGCATGAGTTCAAATCATTCAACGGATTTGGGCCTTTCTACAGTCCGTGTAGGGAATCAGTAAAAACGCCAGCTTGGGCCCAAATGTGAGCCCAATTAAACAACGGCTGAGGGCAAGGCCCCAAGTCAAAACATCAGTTGCATGAATAAAATGCGAATATTACTCCTACTCATTCTACTGTTCATTATTTACATATAGGAAGTGGCTTATATCATGCATCAAGTCCAATTGGGTTTAACACTACCTTTATTAACTCCAATCTGGGCAACCAGTACCCTTAATCTGAATTACATGTTCCTGCTTCAAAACTAGTGAGCCATTACCAATTGTTTTGAGAAATCTGTGATTACTTAATAGCAGAACAACACAATCAAAAATGCTAATATCATAATTGACGCCTACGACTGGTGCTATCTAACAATGCTAGTCACATTTACAATCTTCTCTTCTTTTCAATTGCTGCAGTGATATCTGAATTATCAAATGGTGTGCAAGCTAAATACTCAGAACTAATAGAACCTAGTCTAACAACTATAGCTTCCAATTGGTTTTAACAGTCCATTAAGCTCGTTCTTAACTACAGGGATCTATATACTACATCAGCGACTGAATAATTTAAATACATCAATCATATAGAAACCAAAACAAAATTTCAACTCTTTACGTATATTCGAACTCCATATTTTTCGCTTACAAATGCCAGAGTTAAAGTTGTGTACCTGGTATTGGAATACAAGAAGAAGAAGAAAAGGATCAGCAGTAGAAGTAGCAAGACAATACAACAGAACGGCACCAGTAACCAATATCTAGTATTAACTCAGGAAAGCCAGTTGAAAAAAAAAATCCCAGCAATACCAACAACAACACAAACACCCAGTAATTGAACAAACTGAGCGGATAAGGTTAGAAGCAGAATCAATGGACTGCCAAATAGATTCAACAATCAAAAGGGCAAGAACCAGTGCTTGGAATCTATATTCGGCCTAGAACTCAATGGAACAGTATCTTTTCTCTTAAACTCTCTCTTAGAACTAATTCAAAACTCAAAATGTTCCTCTCATATTACTTTTTCCTCTCTTCAGATTTCCCTCCAGATTTTCAAAAAATCCTCTTATCCTCTCCCAAAACTCAGCCCCCTCTTCTGTCTATAAATGACTCTATTTATATCCAAACACTAACCCTGCCCCCCCTACCTTATCAGATTTTCTGCCCATCATCTTCCCTTACAGCCCATTATCAAGTGTTTTGTTCCCCACAACACTTGTCTTTTCTTTATTTAAATTCAAATAGGTATGGGCACCTATTTCTTAATCCATTTTCTTTAAACCTTTCCCCCACCATTATGTCTTGTTCCCCATTAGCACTAAACAATTGTATTAGTTTAATGGTATTTTAATACTTAGTGGACAGAACACTCAAACTACCCATTTCTTTCTGTTTCCAATTCCCAAATTACCCCTGAAACCCCTTTATATTACTGCCCCTAATACAATCTATTCATCCGTATTAAAACCTTTTAACTCTAAAATCTGTTCAAACTAACAATGATTTAAAACTAAACCTGACTAACAGCTATAACCAATTCTCCTAATAACTGAATGACTAAGGTTGAGTTCCCATTGAAACCCATGGACTGAATGTAAATCACAACACAGAACTCAATAGAATCGTTATAACTGAAACTGAAAATTGAATCAAAATGAACACGAATGCAGGTTCATTGTCAGCCTATTGACAATGCCCTGAATCTAAGTGTCCACAGATCAAGCATACACAACAACCATTTGAAAAACTTATTGGTTTACAAACAAGAACGAATTAATCGACGAAAACTAATTAACCGATTGCCTACAACAATTGACATCAATCAATCCGAAATAGATAATCAGGCAATTCAAGCAGCATTGATAAGAAGGGATTTGTAATAAAACTTAACTAATCGACGAAACTTATTTGAACCGATTACACAACCTATAATTATACACAACAAAGAATAGAAACAAATAACAAAACATGAAAAATAAACAAAGAAACAGAAGAAATACCTCCGAACTCAGACCTATATCTCACTCGTTTGAAGTTTTAACTTGATTCTGAAGCCAAAAAGGACCTTAATCGAGTGTTCTCGACTGAGAACACGTGACTAAGGTCGATTACGACCTTAGTTTTCTACTGCGTATCGCACCCTTAACCTGGTTCTTTTAGGGTCCATCAAATGAAAACTTCACTTCTGATTTGAGAGTCAACCAGTTTCGAAGGGATTCGAGGGAAACGGGCATGAGATTTGTGGTGAGGGAGTCAAGGAAGCTACTGGGTGTTGGGTTAAGGATGCTTTGGAGGTGGCGCCTCCACCAGGGGATCTTGTGGCGACGCTAGGGTTCCTGGCTCAAAATCAACGTTCGAGTAACTGGGGCTAGATTCAAAGGAAGGGGAGGGTGGATTTGGAGAGAAGAAGTCATAGCGGAGCTATGGTGTAAAGCTGGGGTCATTCAGATGAACTAGGGTTAGGGACGGGGATCTTCGATCGAATATTCGAGAGGTTGTAGGATGATTCGAAGGATAAGGGTTATGGATCTGGAGTGGGGAGGTCGAGGGGAATTAGTGGTGTAAAGTTGTGGTCGTTTGGACCACCGGAACCGTCGTGAGGCAATTTCCGGTGGGTGGTGCATGGTGGCAAGAGGCGGGGGTATGTTTGGTCTCTGAAACTCAGAGACGAAGAGGTGAAGGGGCATGGCTTTGGGGGGGCTGGGTAGGATTTTAGGAATATATACGGTGTGAGGGATTTAATCCCGTCCATTAGATCAATTAAGATCAACGGCTAGGATCAAGGAACTAATCTAATACGGTGTCGTTTGGTTTAGTGTTGGGGTCGGGGTCGATCCGGGTAGTGAGTCGGGTATGGGGTTATGGGTGAGGGTGGAGTGATTTGGACCGTTGATCAAGTGAGATCAACGACCCAGATTGAGAGTGACAAAAACGACGTCGTTTGGACGGTCATATTGCCAGCCTAATTGGACCAGGTAAAAAGGGTATTCAGACTGGGCTGTAAGGGGTTGTTTTGGTTTGGACCTGGTCTAACTAATTCAAAACTGGCCCAGTCCGACTTCTCTTTATTTCTTCCTTTTCTTCTATTTTCTTTTCAATTCCTAATCAACAACTAAAACTCCTAATTATAAAATTGACAATTAGCTAAACATTAACTCTTAATAATAGCTATCACACGAAGTTAAAGGTAAAATCACACAATTCAGACATTAAATGCGAAGTACATATTTTTTTTTGGTGATTTTTCTATTTTTGTAAAACAAACTTGCTTAATTAAATCCTAAATTGTAAAATTAAATCCTAATTTGCAAAATTAAATCCTAAATGCACATGCAACCCATATTTTGTACTTTTCTCATTTAAAGTAGAAACAAACATGTGCAGACAAAAAATACAAATAAATCGCAAACAACACAAAACCATTTTATTTTGAATTTTTGGGAGTAGTTCTCATAGGGCAAAAATCACGTGCTCACAGCTACCCCTCTTTGTCCGAAAACATAAAAGGTTTTCGCGCAAAGATAAAGTGAGCGGATACGAGCGATTTTGCCCGTTGGGATACTCCGTGTGAAGCATTTTTGAAAAGATTTAACCGAACCTTTGTTTCAAAGGTTTCCTACATATCCCTGGCTAGAAGGGAATCAGGTTAATGTAGCTCGGGAAGTTTTGGTAGCTGGAACTACCATGGGATTGCATTTTTGATGTTACTGTTGTTGCATGTTGTTGTTACTGCTTTTCGATCTCCTTATTACACCATGGTAAAAGGAAACAAGAAGCTAGACTAAACTATAGTCTATGAATTACAAAATCTTATCTAAATCTTCAACGATGCTCTTGCGTCTCTTGTTGCTTTGATGTCTTGGTGATTGGTGTTTCCTCTGACGTTTTCTTTATTTCTGTCTTGGCTCGTAGTCTTCTCTTGATTGCCGAATTTGAACTGCTTATTTCCTTCTTGTGAGCTTCGAATTATTTTTCCTTTGAATATTGAACCGCCTTCTTCTGACTAGTGTTGCCTTCCTTCCGACTTCTGAACTTTAATTTATGCTGGGGATCTTTGTTGTAACCCTTCGCTCTCTGGGCGGGCTCCTAACTTCTAATACGACTCCATTCTCCAGGCGGGCTCCTGACATCGACTACAACTTGAAAATATAACAACCTCCATTCTCCAGGCGGGCTCCTGACTTCATCAGCAACTTTGAAAATAATTCAGCCTCCATTCTCCAGGCGGGCTCCTGACTCCTTCAACTTAAATTTAACAACCTCCATCCTACAGGCGGGCTCCTGACTGCAACAACAACTTAAAATAATTCAGCCTCTATTCTCCAGGAGGGCTCCTGACCTCGACAACTTCTTAAAATGTAACACCTCCATTCTCCAGGCGGGCTCCTGATTTCAACAACTTCTCAAAATGTAACACCTCCATTCTCCAGACGGGCTCCTGACTTCGACAACTTCTTAAAAATACAACACCTCCATTCTCCAGGCGGGCTCCTGACTTCAACAACTTCTTAAAATGTAACACCTCCATTCTCCAGGCGGGCTCCTGATTTCAACAACATTCTTAAACATAAAACACCTCCATTCTCCAGGCGGGCTCCTGACTTCGACAACTTCTTAAAAATATAACATCTCCATTCTCCAGGTGGGCTCCTGACTTCAACAACTTCTTAAAATGTAACACCTCCATTCTCCAGGCGGGCTCCTGATTTCAACAACTTCTCAAAATGTAACACCTCCATTCTCCAGGCGGGCTCCTGACTTCAACAACTTCTTAAAATGTATACCTTCATTCTCCAGGCGGGCTCCTGACTTCGACAACTTCTTAAAAATACAATACCTCCATTCTCCAGGCAGGCTCCTGACTTCGACAACTTCTTAAAAAAATAACACCTCCATTCTCCAGGCGGGCTCCTGACTTCAACTACTTCTTAAAAATACAACACCTCCATTCTCCAGGCGGGCTCCTGATTTCAACAACTTCTTAAAATGTAACACCTCCATTCTCCAGGCGGGCTCCTGACTCCTTTAACTTGAATCATCTTCTTTCAACTGTTTCCCTCAAAACTGGTGTCTTATTCCTCCGAAAACTGTAGGGGACAACACCAGTGTTTTATTCACAACTACGTTATTTTCCTTCTTCATAGACTACTTCCTTTAGAGATAGTGCCTTCCTTCCACTTGAAACTACTTTCCTTCTATCTGGTGTTTTCACTTCTCTGAAACCTGCCGGGAATAACACTGCTGGGGAATTATCTTCCTTCTTTAAGACTAGTTACTTTCCTCCCTTTAACAATGGTGGGGATGATACCGATTCAAAGACCACTACCCATAAAAGTTGGGTTATCTTGCTTCTTCCAAGATTGCTTTCTTTAAAAATTGTATTCTTTTTCCGTAAACTGCGGGGGATTCCACTTCCTTCAAAACTTGTGTTATCTTCCATCTTCACCACGTGGGTATCTGATTTAAGAAAATTTTCGCAATGAGAGAAAATTTTCTGCTCCAATTTGATAATCTTCTTTGTGGCCATGTCTTCCCGTAGTCAATAACATTTCCTTTCCCTACTTCAAATCAAAGAAACTTTTGTTAGTTTATAATGTGATGAGTGGTCGTGCCACTCCTGCCGGGGATGGCTTTTCCCTTCTCCTTTTCCCTGCTTTGTGTTTTATTACAAAACTTGCTGGGGATGATATTTTTTGCTGAGGATGATACTCCTGCTGGGGATGGTTTTTCTTTTCTCTTCCTTCCCCACTCTGTGTTGTCCGACCATTGCGGAACTTGGTCGAGAATCTGTCGGAGTTGTTCCTGTATCTCGCAAATTTGTTGGGATCCTCATAACCTTTTAACTGTTGCTTTTTCGTTTTTCTCCAACTTCCCCTGGAAATTTGGTCCTCTTGGGATCTAGACCCATTCATCATTTGGTCGTACGACAAACTTCTTTTCGCTTTGTCGCCTTATTTTGGCCTGTCCTATTCGCCTTTTTGCTTTGCACCGTTTTGGCAACTGGTAGTAAGCTCTGAAAATCTTTTTCAAAAACAAATTGCCGGGGAGGTAAAGTCTTTAAACCAAGAAATGAAAAAGTGATGATTTCAAAAAATAGAAAAAGAAGAAGTCTTTCTGAACAAATGCTGGGGAGAAAGAAAGAAAAGAACTTATCTGAATGATACAACCGATCCCAACGATCATGTCATACATTCTGGATTAATCAACCCATTCTATTCGTATCAATCAATCTTTCGGACGACCTCATCATGCTGGGGATAAACAAACACTCAACTTTTTACCAAATGCGGACCCTTTCCGCCAATCTTGCCTTGTCGCCTTATAGTGCCTTTCGAGGGGTTTTCATTAATAAGACTCTCTCATTTCTATCAACTCCCATCGTCTTATGGTGCCTGTGAAGGTTTTCACCGATAAGACTCTCTCGTTTTATTTCTTTCATCTTCTGTCGCCTTATGGTGCCTGTGAAGGTTTTCACCGATAAGACTCTCTCATTTTATTTTATTTTTCAGCTGGGGATTGGAGTGCTGCCGATATGACTCTCTCTGCTGGGGATTCTTTCGGCTATCAATTTATTTCTAGCTTATGATTTTCTTCTCTGCTGGGGATCAGAGTGTTATTCCCGACTTCCGTTTGCCTGACTTGGCACTTCTCGGATACTGATCGGGAGGTCTTTTTTGGGCATCAATATGGGTTTTTGTGTATGGCTAAAAGAAAAAGGGGTGTCAAAAGTTCAAAATAATTTTGATGGATAAAACAGTACAACTCTTGGAATCAAACTTTCTTCCCAAAATTATAAACACAAACTTCTGCCCCAGTTTTTCTTACTAGGAGATTTTTATTTTTTGTTACACTATGACCGAGCCGTGAGGCGCCTACGTATTCTTCTTTGAGGAATCAGGTCAAACGTAGTTCCCATTCCTTTGTTTTTCTTGTGACTTTTCTTTTGTCTTTATTATCATTATTTTTCTCCTCTCTTCTTCTTTCATTTTCATTACTGATTCCAAAAGAGAGGTATGAAAGAAATAAATAAGGCTCAAAAGGGGAAGCAAATGTTAAAGTGTTTGGATAGAAGAAAGAATTGCCTCCGTCATTTCATTCTCCGATAAATGCCAAGTACAAACAAACAACAATTACAATCAAAAGAAATCATACATAATATCTCTTAACTGCGTCAGAATTGATAGCCATATCGACGCATTTACCTTCGATATCTGTTAAACATAAAGCGCCATTAGACAACACTCTAGTTACAATGAATGGCCCTTGCCAATTCGGGGCGAACTTGCCCTTTGCCTCAGCCTGATGTGGGAGGATGCGTTTCAGCACTTGCTGGCCCACTTCAAACTTTCGGGGACACACCTTTTTGTTGTATGCTCGTGCCATTCTCTTTTGATATAACTGGCCATGACACACAGCTGCCAATCTCTTTTCATCAATCAAGTTCAACTGCTCCAAACAGGTTTTGACCCACTCGTCATCATTAATCTCAGCTTCAGCGATAATCCGAAGGGATGGAATTTCAACTTTCGTCAATATTACTGCTTCAGTTCCATATACCAACAAATAAGGAGTTGCCCCTACTGAAGTACGAACAGTAGTGCGATAACCCAACAATGCAAATGGTAATTTCTCATGCCATTGTCTGGATCCTTCTATCATCCTCCTCAGTATCTTCTTTATGTTTTTGTTGGCCGCCTCGACCGCTCTATTCGCCTTGGGACGATATGGGGTGGAATTGCGGTGTGTAATCTTGAACTGCTGACATACTTCTTTTATCAAACCGCTGTTAAGATTAGCACCATTGTCCGTGATGATCACTTTCGGGATCCCAAATCTACAGATGATATGGGAATGAACAAAATCTACTACTGCCTTTTTAGTTACAGACTTGAAAGTTTTAGCTTCAACCCACTTAGTGAAATAATCGATGGTCACCAGAATGAACCTATGACCGTTGGTAGCTGCCGGTTCAATAGGTCCAATGACATCCATGCCCCAAGCAACAAATGGCCATGGTGCTGACATTGTATGCAATTCTGTCGGTGGAGAATGAATCAAATCTTCGTGTATCTGACACAGATGGCATTTTCGTATGCAATTGATACAATCACGCTCCATAGTGAGCCAATAGTACCCTGCTCGAAGAATCTTCTTCGCCAACACATATCTGCTCATATGTGGCCCACAAACTCCAGCATGTACCTCTGTCATAACTATCGTGGCTTGACTAGTATCTATACATCTCAGTAATCCCAAATCTGGGGTTCTTTTGTACAACACTCCTCCACTGAGGAAGAATCCATTTGCAAATCGCCGAATGGCTCTCTTTTGATCTCCGGAGGCTTGTTCCGGGTATATCCCCATCCTGAGATATTCCTTGACATCATAAAACCATGGTTCGCCATCCATTTCTTCCTTTATCATGTTACAATAAGCATGCTGATCACGAACCTGAATATGCAATGGGTCAACATGAATTTTGTCTGGGTGATGCAACATCGATGCCAAAGTGGCCAAAGCAACGGCAACCTCATTATGAACTCTTGGGATGTATCTGAACTCCACTGATCAAAATCGCTTGCTCAGATCATGCAAACATTGTCGATATGGTATAAGCTTTAAATCCCGTGTTTCCCATTCACCCTGAATCTGATACACCAGGAGGTCCGAGTCTCCCAAGACCAAGACGTCCCGGACATCTATGTCTGCAGCTAACCGTAATCCCAAAATGCATGCCTCATATTCAGCTATGCTATTGGTACAATAGAAACGTAGTTGTGCCGTAACAGGATAATGATGTCCTGTTTCAGAAATAAGTACCGCTCCTATTCCAACTCCGTTTGCATTCGCGGCTCCATCAAAGAAAAGCTTCCAACCTAGTTCCTTAGATAATTTCAACTCATCTATATGCATCACTTCTTCATCAGGAAAATACGTTCTCAAGGGCTCGTATTCTTCATCAACAGGATTCTCAGCCAAGTGATCAGCCAAGGCTTGGGCCTTCATAGCCGTCAGCGTTACATAGATGATGTCGAATTCTGTGAGTAATATCTGCTATTTCGCCAATCTCTCTGTGGGCATAGGCTTCTGGAAAATATACTTCAGTGGATCCAAGCGTGAAATGAGATAAGTAGTATATGATGACAGATAATGCTTCAATTTCTGGGCCACCCAAGTTAGGGAGCAACATGTCTTCTCGAGTTGAGTGTACTTAACCTCATAGCCTGTAAACCTCTTGCTGAGATAATAGATGGCTTGCTCCTTCCTTCTTGTAATGTCGTGCTGCCCCAGTACACAGCCAAACGAATTCTCTAGGACCGTTAGATAAAGAATTAATGGTCTTCCCGCCTCAGGTGGAACCAACACAGGTGGATTTGATAAATAGCCTTTGATTTGGTCAAATGCTTCCTGACATTCTGCCGTCCATTCTACCGCAATATCTTTCTTCAGTAGCCGAAAAATGGGCTCACAAGTTGCCGTGAGTTGCGCCATAAACCTGCTGATATAATTCAACCTTCCTAACAGACTCATTACTTTTGTCTTGTTCTTCGGCGGTGGCAAATATTGGATGGATTTGATCTTTGACGGGTCCAACTCAATGCCTCGCCGACTAACGATGAATCCCAACAACTTTCCAGATGGAACACCAAATGCACATTTGGCTGGGTTGAGCTTAATATCATACCTTCGAAGTCTTTGGAAAACCTTCCTCAGGTCTGCTACGTGGTCTTCCCGATGCTTGGATTTTATGATCACATCGTCCACATACACCTCAATCTCTTTGTGTATCAGGTCATGAAACACAGTAGTCATTGCTCTCATGTAAGTTGCCCCAGCATTCTTCAAACTAAATGGCATTACCCGGTAGCAGTAAGTCCCCCACAGCGTAATGTAAGCCGTCTTTTCCGCGTCTTCTTCATCCATCAGAATCTGATGATACCCAGCATAGCAATCTACAAAAGACCCGATCTCACGTCCGGCACAATTATCGATCAAGATATGGATGTTGGGTAATGGAAAGTTGTCCTTGGGGCTTGCCCTATTCAAATTGCGGTAATCGACACACACTCTGATCTTCCCATCTTTCTTCGGCACTGGCACCATATTAGCCAACCAATCAGGATATCGGGTGACCCGAATAACCTTTGCTTGCAGCTGCTTGGTTACTTCCTCTTTAATCTTCACACTCATGTCCGTTTTGAACTTCCTCAATTTCTACTTGACGGGAGGACACGCCGGGTTAGTGGGCAGCTTGTGAACCACTAAATTCATGCTTAACCCTGGCATGTCATCATACGACCATGCAAAAACATCTTTGAACTCAATAAGTTCTTTGATTAGTTCCTCCCGGATATTCGGTGCAATGTGGATGCTTATTTTAGTTTCTCTGGTATCATTTGCATCCCCTAAATTGATGGATTCTGTGTCATTTAAGTTGGTCTTGGATTTCTCTTCAAACTGGCTTAACTCTCTGTTTATCTCTTCGAAGGCTTCATCCTCATCGTATTCCGATTCATTATCATAATCGACCCCTTGTATAATTAGTTCGGAATCAGATTGATTTTTTAGACTGGGCTGAAGATCCGTTGTGCATGCCATGTCATTAGAACCAATATAAAGAGAACTGTTCAGAAAGAGAAAAGAAGAAAACAAAGTTAAAACAAAATAAGAAGAAAAAACTTTTACTTTATTAAAATACAGGATAACAGAGTTTCACACTTTGCTGAATACAAAACAAAACTGGATTACAACCCTGGAATAATCTAAAAACAAGAAAGAAAAATCAGAGCCCACTACCAAGACACCCTTCGAGTAGGAAGGGGAGTAGCCATCCAATTGTTGATATTGGCCCTAGCCCCCACAAACTGTATGTCTGCCTTACTGGAACCTTCTCCAGCTTCTATCATGTTGACATCAGCGAACAGCCTTTCAAAGCCTTTATTCAAATCTCCATCTGGCCCAATCAGTAGTCCGAGAACTTTTGGGACCGACAGCTTTCTGATACCTGCTCTGACAAATGATCTGGATAGGTGCGGGATTGGCTTGGGAAGGACCCAGATTCTTTTCTTCAACTTGCGGTCCTGTCTCACATCCACCGTTGTAGGCTTGAACCCCAGCCCAAAGGTGTCCAGATTTTTGGGCAAAGAAATCGGCTGAACAATACCCTGAAGATCAGCCCCTAAACCTTTGCCTGGTACAAACCTATTTTTCAACATCTCCGAGGCTACCATGATAATCGCAGCTGCGATCCTGGGAAGTGGAAGGTCCTCGCCTTCAGAAATTTTACCCACTAAAACCGTATCGAAAACCTGGTAAACCCACGGTCCCTTATCATCATCAGTCTCTATGAAGGGCACGATGGCATCACTTACGGTGTTTGCATTGTCTTCCCCATATACTATGATCTCTTGCCTATCCCACTCAAATTTGACCATCTGATGTAAGGTAGAAGGCATTGCTTTGGCGGCATGGATCCAGGGTCGCCCAAACAGAAGATTATATGACACTGCCACGTCTAACACTTGAAACTCCATGGTGAACTTGACTAGACCAATTGTTAACTCAAGTATGATGTCACCCACTGTGTCTATACCACCACCATCAAACCCTCGAACATAGACGCTGTTCTTGTGAATCAGGTCACCATCGACCTTCAGTTTGTTCAATGTGGCCAAAGGACAGATATTGGCACTGGACCCATTATCAATCAGTACTCGAGTGACTACCAAGTCTTCGCACTTCATAGTCAGATAAAGGGCTCTATTGTGTTCTGTACCTTCTACGGGCAGCTCGTCGTCTGAAAAAGTGACCCTGTTGACCTCGAAAATCTTGTTTACTAATTTCTCTAGATGATTCACAGAGATCTTATCCGGAACATGGGCTTCATTCAGAATTTTCATCAATACCTGGTAGTGCTCGTCTGAATGGATCAACAATGATAACAATGAGATCTGTGCCGGGGTCTTCCTCAACTGTTCCACAATGGAATAATCTTGTGCCTTCATTTTCTTTAAAAATTCTTCTGCCTCTTCCTCGGTAACTGGATTCTTTGTCGCTACTGGATTGGCCCTTCTTAACTCTGCGGGAGAAAAACACCTTCCCGAACGAGTTAACCCATGTGCCTCACATATTTCTTCCACAACTTCCTTCCCCCTGTGCATTACCATTCCTTGATTGTAGCTCCATGGCACAACTTTCTCACTTGTTATCGGCAACTGCATTACTGGCCTGATAACAACTTGTTCTACGTGGGCCGCCTTCACAACTAACACTGGTGTGCTTGGTACTCCCTGCAGCACTACCTTGACCGGCTCTGGCTTCTTCGCAACAATAGACGAACCTTTCCCCATTACCACAACTGGCTTGTCATCTACCCTTTTCGACTGTACTACCGCTTTTCCACTGATCGACTTTTCTTTCGGACTTGCACGGATCATCATTACCGTTTCTGAGGGCCTCTTGAGCTTCCCTCCTTCGTGCACTAGTTCGATCATATGGGCTTCATGGTGTGCCGGCAAAGGGTTCTGATTGATGTTGGGTGCCTCTAGCTCCTGGACCTCGATCCTATTTGTGTCAATAAGATCTTGTATGGCTGTCTTCAACTTCCAACACTTCTCAGTATCATGCCTGGGAGCCCCCGAACAATATTCATAACTTACCGAGTGATCCAGATTTTTGGGAAGTGGATTTGGCAATTTGGGCTCCATAGGACTCAATTGGCCTAACTGCCTCAATTTGTGGAACAGAGTAGTATAGGTTTCTCCCAGCGGAGTGAATGTTCTCGGCCTCTGCACCCTTTCATTCCTGAAAGTCTAATTCCCACGAAAACCTGGTCCCGAAGGATTCCTGTAGGCCCTTGGTGGTGGATATGTGTTTTGTGGAAGTGGATATGCATTCTGGGGAGCCAGCGCACACCATTGCGGGCGAGCCGGAGGCTGGGTATATGTTTGGGCGTGATGGACAGGGAAATGTGGCTCTTGTAGTGGTAGTAGGGTTGTGGAGGGCCATATGGAATGTGTGGGTAATTTGAGTGATGGGGTTTAGGTTGGTAGTGAGGGGGGGACCTCTGGATCTGGACCAAGTACCTGCCTCGACTGTTGCGACATCTTCCCTTTTCTTCTTTCTGAGCGCACCTCACGTGCCGCTCTGGATGGCCTGAGTGGTTGCTTTAATCACCGAATAGCTCAGGATTTTGTTGGACTTAAGTCCCTCTTCAATCATACCGCCCATTTTCACCACCTCGTTGAAAGATTTGCCAACTGACGTCACCAAGTGACCAAAGTAAGTTGGCTCTAGGGTCTGCAGAAAGTAGTCCACCATTTCCCCTCTCTCATCGGAGGATCAACTCTTGTTGCCTGCTCTCTCCAGCGGAACACAAATTCTCGGAAGCTTTCCCCGGGCTTCTTCTCAAGTTTCAGCAATGTGAGACGGTCAGGGACGATCTCAAGGTTATACTGGAAGTGACCTACAAATGCTTGTGCTAGATCGTCCCAGGTATACCACCTACAAGGATCCTGCCTCGTGTACTATTCCAGTGCGGACCCGCTTAAACTTTTACCAAAATAAGCTATCAGCAGCTCATCCTTTCCACCTGCCCCTCTCATCTTACTACAGAAACCTCGTAGATGTGCCATGAGATCACCATGTCCCTCATATAGATCGAACTTTGGCATCTTAAAACCTGCCGACAATTGAACATCGGGGAATGGGCATAGATATTTGTAGGCCACACTAACTTGTTTGCCTAACCCATGGATATTCCTGAAGGATTGCTCCAGGCTTTTAAACTTTCGAAGCACTTCGTCTTGCTCTGGGCTCTTAGCCGGCTTTTCAGTCTCTACCGGGAGCTCGAAGTGAGTATTATAAGTATGAGGCTCGGGTGCTTTGAAGGTTTTTTCATGGGGGTAATACTGGTTATCGTGAGCCTGAAACAACGGCTCGCTGGATGATCTTTGCAGTGTGGCTGGTGGGGGTGCCACAAAAATAGGGACATTTGGTGGGGGAGGGTTCTGATTGGGTTGTGAAGCTTGGGGATCATAGGCATTTCTTCCCTGATAGTATTGGTGACTGGGGAAGCTTGTCGAAGGGCCGGGGGGAGGGTATTTCGGTATGTGTCCTGGTGCGAGAGTGGGAATAACGGGAGGGTTAGGCACTTTTTGTACCCTAGCTAAGGCCAGCTGCATTTCTTTCATCTCCTATCTCATCTTATCCATTTCCTCCTTCAGCATTTGATTCTCCGTCCTTTCATCCTCGACACTTTGGTCTGAACTAGTCATGCTTTTTAGTATGGGCCCTTTGGATCTTGTTTGGTAATGGTAATATGCCATAACGTTCTAACAAACTAACTGGTTCGAAATCTCTGGATAAACAACAAACTTGTTAGCGTTAGAGTTTAACACATATTGCAATTTCACGTTGGGGGATGCAATGTTCCTAGGAAGTTTAACCATTTCTAACATGTCTTTGCTTCGACCGCATGCGTCATTCCGACTTACTTTGTTTGTGCCTTGTTTAAGTGTTTCCGAAACTTTCTTTATCTCTCTTTTTATTTTCTTTCTTTTCTTCTTTTCTCTTTTTCTTTTTTTTTCTTCTTTTCTCATTTTCTTTTTAGTGGTGGTCGAATCTTATGTAGATTGCCTACGTATCATGTCCCCGCATGAATCAGACCGGGCGTAGTTCTGCCCTATAAGTGCAAAAAGATAAACTTTTGGAAATTTTCGATTTTTCATTAACAAACATTCTATTACAAACCAGATGCTTCTTAGAAAGGAAAATAACAGACTCGAAACCAAACCAAGTACGAACTCAATAACTACTGACAGACTCTGATGCGAAATAAAGACAGAATATAACAGACAACAGACTCTAAGAGAAAGAAAATGCAGATTCAAACTATGAACTCATTAAAGTTTTGAATTTGGGTGCCCGCGAGGCGTCATTCGGGCTCTCCGCGGGTTTAGGGGTAAGGTTCCTTTCGAGCTACTCCAATTCATGCATGATTTGCTTCACAAATATCATCACCGCTGAGAAGAAGGTAGTGCGGGTCATGTTTTCACAGTCCCGGCATTTTTGGTGATAGCACGAGCAATAGTCAGAATCTTGCTCCTAGCTCGGTCTTTCTCTAGGAGTAGGCGTTCTATCTGATCCCCTCTAGCCTTCAAAACCCGAGAATCACGCAGATATTGTTTCCGTAACTACTGTATTTCATCTTCCATCGAGTCCATCAGATTACAACAGTGTTTACTCTCAATTTCAAAAGCCTTGGCTTGTTGAGCCGCCTTGCTCTCTAGGGTGGTCACCTTCCCTTTTAGACTGACAATGGTCTTTTCATAATCTTTCCTTGCATGCTGTAAGTACTGTGTGCGCTCTTTTGTTCTCTTTGCCCATTGTGCCTGGAGTTGTGCTACGGTATCCTCAGATTTCTTTAAATCATCCCGGCACTCACCGATTTCCTTTTTTAACCCTTTTATTAACCGCTCATCCGACCGACTCCTTTGTTGTTTGTCAGCATCTCTCCTCATCTGCCGGATTTGGGCTTTCAGTGCCTCATTTTCTTGGGCCAATTTGCTCTTTTCTCCCCGGTCGGCATCAACTTGCAGATATTTTTCAAATTCCAGGTCTCTAATCTGTTGCCTCAGCTTACCTATTTCTGCCCTGCAACTCTCTTTTTTAGCCAACCAATCCCACTATTCTTGCGATGCCTGGACGAACTCCTGGAGATGGGGCCTTTTGGCTGGTCTCCCAAACTCGATTTCTTTCCTACACCAGGCAAGGTATTCCGGAGAAACTTCACCCTTGGACCGATCGCGTACACATGTATTGGTTGTTAAGTATTGACACTCGCTCCAAATTTGTCGGACTGTTGCTTCAGGAAACTGTCCGTTGGGCCCGATCTCGACTACTTTGACACTAAGATCTTCATCTTTCAGAACTATTTGGCATCTCCCCAACTGTCTCAAGACTCGATACGGGGCGTAGGGCTGAATACTTCGGAGTCCCATCAAAAGGAAATGGGGCCTAGTGGTTGGCATATATATGATTTCATCCACAGGCAACCATCCTAGTGTCCACTGTATTTGGCTGGCGGTGAGGGTCCAAAAGAATGATGTCCACGTCGTAACTCCCTCGGGTAGACTAACCCCCTTGATTCTTATGTAGAACTCTTCTATGCAAGTTTTCTTCGAGGAACCATAACTCAAGAGCTGGGAACGGTGGCAGAGATGCTCAGTCATCCATATTTGTAGCAACAAGTTACACCCCTCGAAAACGTTCTCTCTGGCTTTGCAGGCTGTGAGAGCTCGGAAGATATCAGATACTATCATAGCCGCAAGAATGCTTTTATCTTGAGTGATCAAGGTACTGACGACCCCGGCTATTTTCAGATCAATGTTTCCGTCTTCCCTTGGAAATACCAAAAGGCCCAAAAAGGTTATCATAAAAGGCACTCGTCTATGTTCGTCCCACTTCTTACGGTTACTTTTGCTGCATAACTTGTTGCCCGGGTTGTTGAATCCTACGACATGACCGTATCTGTCGTATATGAAGCGCGGATTACAAAAACCTGCGGCCAGATCTGGGTTATGGACCGTCCTGGGTATCTTTAATGAATCTAAAAACCGATGCACGGTGACGGCTCTTGGAGCAACCAGGTATTTTTGTCTCAACGGAACTTCAGCATTTCCAATGTACCCGGCTATTTCCTCCAAAGTAGTGAGTTCGAAATCGGAGAAGTGGACAACATTGTGTGCCGGGTCCCAGCAGGTGACCAAAGCTCTTATGATATCCCCTCGTGGCTGGATTTCCAACAAACCCGTAATACCTTTTAGTATTTCTTGACCTCATCTTGCCCTTCACCACCTAAATCATCCCACCATAGCCGCAACTTGAAAGGGATTTTAGTCATTAAAAAAGGTTCATTTTGCTTCGTGCTCATCCTGCACATTTATTAAGGTGATTAAGAAATAAAATTTATTTGACTTAACAAATTGACTATTTTTGATTTTTCACAGATTAAAAGGAAGATCCGGCTCCGCACACGGCTTTTCAGCACTTCGGGAACGAAGATTTTAAAGCTGGGTGAGTCAACCAGTTCAAAAATCCAAAAATGACTAAAAAAGTGGTCGTTTATGCAAAGTCAGCCTTCTGGCGTCCCTTTCAGGAACATTCGGCTATTCTTGCCAAAAACGGCATCACCCGACTTATTTATAATGACCATTAAAATTTGACATTTTTGGCTATTTTTGTAAAAGGGGAGGTTGGACCCGATAAGGGTTACCTACGTATCTCGCACCCTATGAGAATCAAACCGGCGTAGTTAGGGTCGATAAAACAAACTTCTTTTGACTTTTCATTAGCAAATAAAACTTGTATATTTTTTCAAAAATTCGGCGGAGTTTTGACACTATTTGGACATTGTTTTTTTTAAAAAAAACATAGGCGATTAACTCTCTTTAACCCTCACACTGCTATTTCTCTTTCCTCCAAAGTCAGTCAGCATGCAAGTCCGAAGCAAGTAAATGCATAAGTAGAAGCAAGTAAGATGCATCAGGATGGTCATTTTCATTTTTTGGTACACCTGTCCTAGACAGACCCAAGCCCTATGTTGAGCCTCCAAAGTCAAATGCACGTGATGCAAACAAACGTTCATACTAGGGATCCGGCATGAAGCTGAGTTATTCTAGGTTCATAACCTGGGTTTTGTTCTAGACTGTGTACCCGAGTGGACAACTCGAGTCGAGGAGGGGGCTACGTACCGTGAACCAAAAGGTCATCCGGCTTAGTAACTTGTCCGGCCTCTTTCTTATTTTAGGTATTGACACTAACAGAATAGGGAGTCTCGACCAGCAAGCTCATCCCTGGAGGCAAGAAGAGAAGGGTTCGACACAGTTTATATACAGTTCGGATAATATCAAAGCGGTAAAAGAATCATTTAGCACATTAGGCCCAAACATGTACCCAAATCAGATAAAGCCAAATATAACAATTTATCTATATGTTTGATTTCTTGGTTATCAGTTAGTATTGGACCAAATCACGTATCTTTAATGTCACACCTCCTTTTTTACCTACACCCCGCAGTGGGGGCGTAAAAGGGAGTTTTTCCAATTAAAGACAATCGAAACGGGATTTTATTTAAAGATTCAGATTCGCCACTTGGGAGATTTGTGGTGTCCCAAGTCACCGGTTGAATCCCGAATCGAGGAAAAGAATGACTCTATTTAACAGTCTGCGCGCCAGAAATCCGGATAAGGAATTCTGTTAACCCGGGAGAAGGTGTTAGGCATTCCCGAGTTCCGTGGTTCTAGCATGGTCGCTCTACTGTCATATGCGGCTTAATTATGTGATTTTATACAATTATGAACCTATGTGCAAATTTTAACTGTTTACCGCTTTTGTTATTATTTATTCAAAGAATTGCAACGTTGTGAGAATGCATCTCGAATTGCGCCACATAAATGTACCAGCAATTTTCGCTACGTTCCAACATCGTTGAGATTTGGATTTGGGTCACATAAATGTGCACCCGAGTTTAGGAAGATAACATTATTAAATTCGCGCCTAAAGTAAATTATTAAAAGTACGCCCTAATAGTGACTAACGCGTTATTACTTTTGGGAAAAAGGCCGTGAAATTCGCTAAGCGGCCGATCCCGAGTTCTAAGTAATTAATATATATACAAAATTGTGAGGGCCCCACAATCGTTGAGTTTTACTAGGCGAGGCTCATCTCGTTTATTTGAAAGGACAATCCTAAAGTGACTACATTTTTTTTCTCTTATTTATCTTTAAAGGAATTTGAAATCCTACTCAATCAACTTAATTCGCAAAGTCCGGTACAGTAAGATTTGTTATAATTGGGGTTCATGGGCGCATGAGTTCAAATCATTCAACGGATTTTGGCCTTTCTACAGTCCGTGTAAGGAATCAGTACAAACGCCAGCTTGGGCCCAAATGTGAGCCCAATTAAACAACGGCTGAGGGCAAGGCCCCAAGTCAAAACATCAGTTGCATGAATAAAACGTGAATATTACTCCTACTCATTATACTGTTCGTTATTTACATATAGGAATTGGCTTATATCATGCATCAAGTCCAATTGGGATTAACACTACCTTTATTAACGCCAATCTGGGCAACCAGTACCCTTAATCTTAATTATATGTTCCTGCTTCAAAACTAGTGAGCCATTACCAATTGTTTTGAGAAATCTGTGATTACTTAATAGCAGAACAACACAATAAGAATGCTAAAATCATAATTGACGCCTTCGACTGGTGCTACCTAACAATGCTAGTCACATTTACAATCTTCTCTTCTTTTCAATTGCTGCAGTGATATCTGAATTATCAAATGGTGTGCAAGCTAAATACTCAGAACTAATAGAACATAATCTAACAACTATAGCTTCCAATTGGTTTTAATAGTCCATTAAGCTCGTTCTTAACAACATGGATCTATATACTACATCAGTGACTGAATAATTTAAATACATCGATCATATAGAAACCAAAACAAAATTTCAACTCTTCACGTATATTCGAACTCCATGTTATTAGCTTACAAATGCCAGAGTTACAGTTGTGTACCTGGTATTGGAATACAAGAAGAAGAAGAAGAAAAGGATCAGCAGCAGCAGTAGCAAGACAATACAGCAGAACGGCACCAGTAACCAATATCTAGTATCAACTCAGGAAAGCCAGTTGAAAAAAACAATTCCCAGCAATACCAACAGCAACACAAACACCCAGTAATTGAACAAACTGAGCTCGGATAAGGTCAGAATCAGAATCAATAGACTGCCAAATAGATTCAACAATCAAAAGGGCAAGAATCAGTGCTTGGAATCTATATTCTGCCTAGAACTCAGTGGAACAATATATTTTCTCTTAAACTCTCTCTTAAAACTAATTCAAAACTCAAAATGTTCCTCTCAGATTACTTTTTCCTCTTTTCAGATTTCCCTCCATATTTTCAGAAAATCCTCTTATCCTCTCCCAAAACTCAGCCCCCTCTTCTGTCTATAAATGACTCTATTTATATCCAAACACTGACCCTGCCCCCTACCTTATCAGATTTTCTACCCATCATCTTCCCTTACAGCCCATTATCAAGTGTTTTGTTCCCCACAACACTTGTCTTTTCTTTATTTAAATTCAAATAGGTATGGGCACCTATTTCTTAATCCATTTTCTTTAAACCTTTCCCCCACCATTATGTCTTGTTCCCCATTAGCACTAAACAATTGTATTAGTTTAATGATATTTTAATACTTAGTGGACAGAACACTCAAACTACCCATTTCTTTCTATTTTCAATTCCCAAATTACCCCTGAAACCCCTTTATATTACTGCCCCTAATACAATCTATTCATCCGTATTAAAACCTTTTAACTCTAAAATCTGTTCAAACTAACAATGATTTAAAACTAAATCTGACTAACAGCTATAACCAATTCTCCTAATAACTGAATGACTAAGGTTGAGTTCCCATTGAAACCCATGGACTGAATGTAAATCACAACACAGAACTCAACAGAATCATTATAACTGAAACTGAAAATTGAATCAAAATGAACATGAATGCAGGTTCATTGTCAGCCATAGACAATGCCCTGAAGCTAAGTGTCCACAAATCAAGCATACACAACAACCATTTGACGAACTTATTGGTTTACAAACAAGAACGAATTAATCGACGAAAACTAATTAACCGATTGCCTACAACAATTGACATCAATCAATCCGAAATAGATAATCAGGCAATTCAAGCAGTATTGACAAGAACAGGGATTTGTAATAAAACTTAACTAATCGACGAAACTTATTTGAACCGATTACACAGCCTATAATTATACACAACAAAGAACATAAACAAATAAGAAAATATGAAAAATAAACAAAGAAACAGAAGAAATACCTCCGAACTCAGACCTATCTCTCACTCGTTTGAAGTTTTAACTTGATTTTGAAGCCGAAAAGGACCTTAATCGAGTGTTCTCGACTAAGAACACATGACTAAGGTCGATTACGACCTCAGTTTTCTACTGCGTATCGCTCCCTTAACCTGGTTCTTTTAGGGTCCATCAAATGCAAGCTTCACTTCTGATTTTAGAGTCAACCAGTTTCGAAGGGATTCGAGGGAAACGAGCATGGGATTTGTGGTGAGGGAGTCAAGGAAGCTACTGGGTGTTGGGTTAAGGATGGTTTGGAGGTGGCGCCGCCACCAGGGGATCTTGTGGCGACGCTAGGGTTCCTGGATCAAAATCAACGTTCGAGTGACTGGGGCTAGATTCGAAGGAAGATGAGGGTGGATTTGGAGAGAAGAGGTCATAGTGGAGTATGGTGTAAAGCTGGGGTCATTCAGATGAACTAGGGTTAGGGACGGGGATCTTCGATCGAATATTCGAGAGGTTGTAGGATGATTCGAAGGATAAGGGTTATGGATCTGGAGTGAGGAGGTCGAGGGGAATCAGTGGTGTAAAGTTGGGGTCGTTTGGACCACCGGAACCGCCGTGAGGCGATTTACGGTGGGCGGTGCACGGTGGCAAGAGCAGGGGTATATTTGGTCTCTGAAACTCAGAGACGAAGAAGTGAAGGGGCATGGCTTTGGGGGGGCTGGGTAGGATTTTAGGAATATATACGGTGTGAGGGATTTAATCTCGGCCGTTAGATCAATTAAGATCAACGGCTAGGATCAAGGAACTAATCCAATACGGTGTCGTTTGGTTTAGTGTTTGGATCGGGGTCGATCCGGGTAGCAAGTCGGGTATGGGGTTACGGGTGAGAGTGGAGTGATCTGGACCGTTGATCAAGTGAGATCAACGACCTAGATTGAGAGTGACAAAAACGACATCGTTTGGACGGTCGTATTGGCAGCCTAATTGGACCGGGTAAAAAGGGTATTCGGACTGGGCTGTAAGGGGTTGTTTTGGTTTGGGCCTGGTCTAACTAATTCAAAATTGGCTCAGTCCGACTTCTCTTTATTTCTTCCTTTTCTTCTATTTTCTTTTCAGTTCCTAATCAACAACTAAAACTCCTAATTATAAAATTGACAATTAGCTAAAACATTAACTCTTAATAATAGCTATCACACGAAGTTAAAGGTAAAATCACACAATTCGGACATTAAATGCAAAGTACATATTTTTTTGGTGATTTTTCTATTTTTGTAAAACAAACTTGCTTAATTAAATCCTAAATTATAAAATTAAATCCTAATTTGCAAAATTAAATCCTAAATGCACATGCAACCCATATTTTGTACTTTTCTCATTTAAAGTAGAAACAAACATGCGCAGACAAAATATACAAATAAATCGCAAACAATACAAAACCATTTTGTTTTGAATTTTTGGGAGTAGTTCTCATAGGGCAAAAATCACGTGCTCACATTTAAGACCTCAATACAAATTTTATTGTTACTTAAATTTTAGAGGTAAACAATATGCATACTGATACAGGTACTATAATGATCACCCAAAGGAATATAGTAATCCCAAAGCCACAGATAATACAAAAATATAAATATATATAAGCTTCATAGCAACCATAAATATGTACTTTAAATATTACTAATACACTATGTGGATAGATGATACACTTTATATACAAATTGCACATTACTTATCGACTTGATACAAATTATTTACAATATGAAAAAATATGATACATTTTATATACAAATCTAGAGCATAACTGCTATATTGGATAAATTTTTCACATACTAAAATAAACTAGGCATACAGGTCAGAGTTATATCATTAGAAAATACCTTCAAATCAGATGAGCTACAGTTTTGATCAACGTGAACTTTTCTCCTTTTTGATGGAACATCATCCCCATCCTTTGTAGCCTTCTTTTTAGAATCTTTACCCTTATCCTTCATAACATCCTTTCTCACCATTTTAATCTTTCATTTTGAACTCGTTCAATTTTCAACAACTACACGCTAAACAGTTTGTGGCCTGGTTATTCTATCGCTGGGCATCCTGCTATGTGAACAAGTCCTTCTATCAATAAGGGTGTTTTACATTGCTTCAATAGGGGTATTTTGCAGTGCTTCAACAAATTTGGGGGTTGCATGCCCCAAATCGCACCCAAATTCTGGTGAATCAACAAAATCTTTATCATCATTCCTACTGAAACTAGGGCTATATCTCACTAATTTACCAGCTAATTTCATAGTATTTGCATATGCCCTCAACTCTATATTTTTCTTCAAATCCTTCTTTTCCTTCATTATAGAGTTGACTATGAAAAATAATCCGAAAACCTATTGAAATTTAGATTTACATTGAGAGAAAGAGTAAAAATGGAGAAGATGCGTTTTAGAAGAAACCGATGTTTCGAGAGAACCAAGTAGGATGGGAAAAAAACGTGAGTTAAAAGGTGTGGGTGGGTCAGTATCTTATGGATCATTTATGGGCTATTAGATGTAATATATTTGGGCAGGAGGGATATTTCGGGTCCATGAAAAAATACATGGACTATTAAAATTTTGAGGGACCATAGAGGGTCATTTTCTCATTATTATTTCGGTATGATATTCCAATAAAACCGTTCTACAAGATTAATGGACTAAAAGTTCACATAAGTATTTAAATACTATCAGAAAAAGTTATTTTCTTAAAGAAACTGCACTCCAAAAACAGGTTTGGATCCCTTTGAAAGCATGCTAAAAATGACGACCAGTTTAGGATCCCCTTGTGGGCAGTACACTCATTCAAAAGTTACAACAAATGATTTGGGGCATTTGCATCTATACCCACTTTTTGTGTCATATTTTAACTTGCGTTCGCTTTGCAAAAAAATTGCAAGTGTACCCGCTTTTTCGCATAATTTCAGTACACGGGGCTGAAGTAGCAACGACAATCATGCAAAACTTCAGCATTCTAGTAGCCGTGCCTGAAGTTCAGCTCTAGAGCTGAAGTTTTTATTTTGTAACTGGGGAACTTCAGCCCTAGAGCTGAAGTTTTTGTGTTGTAACTGGGGAACTTCAGCTCTAGAGCTGAAGTTTTTGTGTTGTAACTGGGGAACTTCAGCTCTAGAGCTGAAGTTTTTGTCTTTGTAACTGGTTTTGTTAATTTGCTGTATTTGTCAATTATAATTTTCTAGCTGTATTTTTGTTGTTTTGCCTTAGTTGTAGCTAGTGGCTGTTGGCTGAAGTGCACTAGAATGAGCAAGTTATGTTTTTAAGAAAGCCACAAGATGCTCGATATATGTCCTCTGAGACAAAAGAAGGAATAACGGTGCCCAAACAAACAAAAATAAGTAGAGAGGCGCATGAATATATACTGCACAAAAATCATACCAAGAAATATATATATTTCCAAAGGGCACACAAACAATTGGCCTTACAAAAACGCTTTCCAATAGTGAGCAATCCAAAGCAAACCCTACTGGTAACTTAAACTTTTTCTTAAGACTAATTTGCTGTAAATTTGGAGCAGAAGTACAACTGCCGAACTGTTCAATTAAAAAAAAAATTGACCTTATAACTAAACCAGCGTTGCTTCTGGAGATAAATACCAATTTGTTTTGTAACTTGAAAAAAAAAACAAAGGAGGAGAAGGAGGGCTAAAGTTATTTAAAAAGTGGGTACAAATTAAAAGTTTTTTAAAAAAAATGGGCATAGGTTAAATGTGGGCGACCAAATAGGGTGCCCGTGCAATTTTTACAAATGACTCTATTCATAGGTACATGGACGGATGTAGAAGCCCAAATTTTGGTTTGTTTTTTTTTCTTAAACAATGTATTTGTATTTAAGAAATTTACTTAGTATGTATGTATGTATATATATATATATATAATTTTTTTATTTTTAAAATCAATTATTAAAATTTAAAATCGTCATTCTAAAATATAGAATTTATAAAGTTAGAAATCTTAGTCCGCCTCTAGACAAGCACTAAACAAGTTCACGAAGATATTAAGTAGGAGTCCTCTATCGGCGTTTTCTGTTTTCGGTAATATATAGGTATAATTGCATTCTCTTTCAATTATAAATTAGTTTTATGAACGAAAGTTGGATAATCACAAGTGGATTTCTATGCAGTGGAGAGATTCAACTTTCTCAAGACATTGCTTTAAGGGTTTTCTATGCATAAATTCTGGGTTTTTATACATAAATAAATTGACCTTTTTACGCAATTGGATTGAATAAGGAAGAGGAACACACGCTGGTTAGCTTACAGGGTAATACTAAACTATACCAAAAACATTTACTTTAGTTTTAAAAAAAAAAAGATGGAGACAGCCAGGCAGATCAAGTTATAGAGTCATTTATGTCATAAAATATTTACTTTTATATTTGTGCATAGTTGGTATTTTTTTTTTTTTTTTTTGGTTCAAAAGATAACTTTTTATATTATATTAAGGGGATGATCAGTACACATGTAAACACAAAGCGAGTGACCTATAGGGTTGACCACTTAGGGGATCATTACATAGGGGGTGTTTGGGGTAACTAAAACTACTACTAGTGGTTCTCGCAAAGACGGTCCAACAGGACTTTGCAAACTGAATGATTGTGGTAGGATTTGTGAGGGAACCTTCTAACAAAAAGTTTGCCTTAGTGGTCGTCCTCCAAAGCTGTTTGGATAAAGGATGAAAGGTTTGCAAAAACGGGCCGGCTGTGGTGGTGCATAGTTGGTATTTAATTGCTAGATTTCTTTTCTCTACTTAATTTTTTTATCTTTTCACTTTTATTTTCCATAATGTTTACGGTCATTGTCGTTCTCATGATTGTACTGGTCAAAATCTGACCACTTCGATTAGGGCGGTCACGACCGCATTTTTGCCATCGGGTAAGAAGCCAATAGAGTCAATCCAAACCCCTCTTTTAAGACATTCCACACAACAACAACCAGGAGACCTTACGACCCCAAGCATGCCAAGGTCGGGGCAAGGGTAAGAGGGTTTTTCGACTATATATACAAGTGCAAGTAAGCCCCAAAGGGGGAGGATTCCTCACAAAATAAGGAGATGAACAGAACTCCACCAGAAAGGGGAAGAAAAGAGGGCTTTCCGTATGAAGAAGAAGGAGTGAGCTCAATCCTTGTACCCCGAAATGGGCAAAACAATTGTAATTCTTCTTCCCCCTCTACAGAGAGGGAAAGTTGCGCTCAATTTTGAATAAGATCTTTTGGTGCTCTATTCATCTAATTTGCAATTGCGGTCATTCAATCTTTCGATCCGGTATTAATTAAGTTTGACTACGATTTACCCCTTCATCATTGATTGATTTACTTAAAAAGAGTTAAAAATCTTTTGAGTCAAACAATTTGGCGCTGTCTGTGGGGATTTTCTAGTGAAAACTCCTAGTTCTTCCTGGATCGGAGCTAAGAAACACGAGAAGAGAGCTCAACTCACACCAGATTTGGAGGCAGCGCGCTGAGGGAAAAGAAATCAAACATATTCACGAGGTCGGGAACTCCCCGCTCTATCGGCTTCGAATATCTCGGACAAGGCGAAAGGTGCTGCAATCCAGTTTCTCCCCTTCTCTCAAAGCCGCCGGGCAGAGGCAAGGAACATCTCATCCTCATCCCCCATACTCCGTCAAACTGGGTATACGAAACCCATGGGAGCCAACGAACGCAGGGGTACCTAGACTGAGGAACAAGAAATCATTTCGGCACAGCAGAAACCCTCTTGGTCGATGGCGTCTTCAAAAAAAATGGCCAATCGAATGAGAAACTGCAGCACGCGTGCAACGCAAGCCTGTGCAAAATATTGACACCTCGTGTCCGTGGAGTTGAACCAACTGATGCGAGCAATGCTGACCAAGCTGGGACTTCTGCGAAAAGTATTCGCCACCAAAGTAAAAGCCGGATTCGACCTCGTTCGAATCACGACAGGTTGTTATTTCGATAAGTTCGGAATAACACCCTTAAGGCTAAGGGCCTTCTCCATCAAAGTAAAATCCGGATTTGACCTCGTTCGAATCTTGACGGGTTGTTATTTCGACAAGTTAGGAATAACACCCTTAAGGCTAAGGACCTTCACCATCAAAGTAAAAGCAGGATTCGACCTCGTTCGAATCACGATGGTTTTTATTTCGATAAGTTCAAAATAATACCCTTAAGGCTAAGAGCCTTCGCCATCAAAGTAAAAGTAGGATTCGACCTCGTTCAAATCACGAAGGGTTGTTATTTTGACAAGTTCGGAATAACACCCTTAAGGGTAATGGCCTTCGCCATCAAAGAAAAAGCAGGATTCAACCTCGTTCGAATCACGACGGGTTGTTATTTTGATAAGTTTAGAACAATACCCTTAAGTCTAAGGGCCTTCGCCATCAAAGTAAAAGCAGGATTCGACCTCGTTCGAATCACGATGGGTTGTTATTTCGATAAGTTCGAAATAACACCTTTAAGGCTTAGGGCCTTAGCCATCAAAGTAAAAGCAGGATTCGACCTCGTTCAAATCTCGACGGGTTGTTATTTTGATAAGTTCGGAATAACACCTTTAAGGCTAAGGGCCTTCGCCATCAAAGTAAAAGCCGGATTCGACCTCGTTCGAATCACGACGGGTTGTTATTTCGATAAGTTCAGAATAACACCGTTAAGGCTAAGAGGCTTCACTTTCAAAGTAAAAACAGGATTCGACCTCGTTCGAATCACGAGGGGTTGTTATTTCGACAAGTTTGGAATAACACCCTTAAGGCTAAGGGCCTTCGCCATCAAAGTAAAAGCAGGATTCGACCTCGTTCGAATCACGACGGGTTGTTATTTTGATAAGTTCGGAATAACACCCTTAAGGCTAAGGGCCTTCGCCTTCAAAGTAAAAGCAGTATTCGACCTCATTCGAATCACGATGGGTTGTTATTTTGACAAGTTCGGAATAACACCCTTAAGGATAAGGGCCTTCGCCATCAAAGTAAAAGCCGGATTCGACCTCGTTCGAATCACGACGGGTTGTTATTTAGATAACTTCGGAATAACACTCTTAAGGCTAAGGGCCTTCGCCTTCAAAGTAAAACCAGGATTCGACCTCGTTCGAATAATGACGGGTTGTTATTTCGACAAGTTCGGAATAATAGCCTTAAGGATAAGGGCCTTCGCCATCAAAGTAAAAGTAGTATTCGACCTCATCGAATCACGACGGGTTGTTATTTCGATAAGTTCGAAATAAAACCCTTAAGGCTAAGGGCCTTAGCCATCAAAGTTAAAGCCGGATTCGTCCTTGTTCGAATCACGACGAGTTGTTATTTCGACAAGTTTGGAATAACACCTTTAAGGCTAAGGGCTTTCACCATCAAAGTAAAAGAAGGATTCGACCTCGTTCGAATCACGAAGGTTTTTATTTTGATAAGCTCGAAATGATACCCTAAGGCTAAGAGCCTTCGCCTTCAAAGTAAAAGTAGGATTCGACCTCGTTCGAATCACGAAGGGTTGTTATTTCGACAAGTTTGGAATAACACCCTTAAGGCTAAGGGCCTTCGCCATCAAAGTAAAAGCAGGATTCGACCTCGTTCGAATCACGAGTGGTTGTTATTTCGATATGTTCAGAATAATACCCTTAAGTCTAAGGGCCTTCGCCATCAAAGTAAAAGCAGGATTCGACCTCGTTCGAATCACGATGGGTTGTTATTTCGATAAGTTTGAAATAACACCCTTAAGGCTAAGGGCCTTAGGCATCAAAAAAAGCAGGATTCGACCTCGCTCGAATCACGACGGGTTGTTATTTTGATAAGTTCGAAATAACACCCTTAAGGCTAAGGGACTTCGCCATCTAAAGTAAAAGCCGGATTCGACCGCGTTCGAATCACGATGAGTTGTTATTTCGATAAGTTCGGAATAACTCCCTTAAGGCTAAGGGCCTTCGCCATCAAAGTAAAAGCCAGATTCGACCTCGTTCGAATCACGACGGGTTGTTATTTCAATAAGTTCAGAATAACACCCTTAAGGCTAAGAGGCTTCACTTTCAAAGTAAAAACATGATTCGACCTCGTTCGAATCATGAGAGGTTGTTATTTCGACAAGTTTGGAATAATACCCTTAAGGCTAAGGGCGTTCGCCTTCAAAGTAAAAGCAGGATTCGACCTCGTTCGAATCACGATGAGTTGTTATTTTGACAATTTCGGAATAACACCCTTAAGTATAAGGGCCTTCTCCATCAAAGTAAAAGCCGGATTCGACCTTGTTCAAATCACGACAGGTTGTTATTTAGATAAGTTCGGAATAACACACTTAAGGCTAAGGGCCTTCGCCTTCAAAGTAAAAGTAGGATTCGACCTCGTTCGAATCATAACGGGTTGTTATTTCGACAAGTTCGGTATAACAACCTTAAGGCTAAGGGCCTTCGCCATCAAAGTAAAAGCAGGATTTAACCTCATCGAATCACGACGGGTTATTATTTCGATAAGTTCGAAATAAAACCCGTAGGGCTAAGGGCCTTAGCCATCAAAGTAAAAGCTGGATTCGACCTTGTTCGAATCACGACGGGTTGTTATTTCGACAAGTTCGGAATAACACCCTTAAGGCTAAGGGCCTTCGCCATCAAAGTAAAAGTAGGATTCGACCTCATTCAAATCACGACGGGTTGTTATTTCGATAAGTTCGAAATAACACCCTTAAGGCTAAAGGCCTTCGCCATCAAAGTAAAAGCAGGATTCGACCTCGTTCGAATCACAACAGGTTTTTATTTTGACAAGTTCGGATTAACACCATTAAGGCCAAGGGCCTTCGCCATCAAAGTAAAAGCAGGATTCGAACTCGCTCGAATCATGGCGGGTTATTATTTCGCTAAGTTTGAAATAACAACCTTAAGGCCAAGGGCCTTTGTCGTCAGAAGAGAAAAGACCAGGACTCGTGAAACGAGGTCCCGTATCACGCCAAGGCCGCATAATTATAAAAAAAATTGAGATACAGGGCAAATGACGAAGAACTCTTTATTATAGAAAGGTCATGAGTGTGGACAATTGCCGCTTACAACAAGCCCAGGCCAACAAATAAAAAAAACAACAACAACGGAGCGAACAGTTACCAGCCTACCAGCGAAATGAAAATGAAAACAAAGTACAAATATTTTTCACTTGGCATCACCACCGCCGTCATCATCACCGTCCCCACGAGGGTCATCATCATCACCATCCGTGCCCCGATTAGCTTCGGACGTCGTCGCATCATACCCGCAGTTGATGCGAGCCTCACAAGCTTTCGCTTGCACTTCCTCATATGCAGCCTCGGTCACGGTGCCCGTTTCCAACAAACTCTTATAAATGTCACGCTGAGCTTCGGCATAGACCCAGAGCTCATGGGTCTGGCGGGGAACAACAGCGTGAGACGATTCAGCTTGAGCCTTCAGTTGCTCATTCTCCACCTCTAGGGCCGCGACTCGATCTGCCAGTACCAAAGCTTCCCGATCAATCATAACAATCCGCTCCTCGAGCCTCACCTCCATAAGGGTTGTTGTCACCCTCTCCTATTCTAGCTCAGACTGGAGCACACGAATGGTTTTTTCTAAAACCACCGCCCTCGCCAAGGCCTCAGACCAGGCTCCCTCAATATGCTCCAGGCCAGCGACCTTATTCTCCAACGCGATCAACTATCCTCTCCATTCTGTGCTCAACGTCTCGACCCGAACCAAGTTTTGGTCCATCCCCAACTGCATGACCTCAGCTTGCCCTGCAAATACTCACATTTTGCGGCGATACCCTTGCCCAATTCGAGCTCCTCGTCCTTGAGGAGGAGTTGCTCCTTGAGCTTGCTCTTACTACGGATCGTCTGCAGCAGCTCTTGATCCCTCCTCTCTAATTCCTCGCCCAGAGCCCGGTTACGAGGGTCCGTCCTCAACCATTCGTGCAATTCACGACACCTGTTGTGGTAGCGATGGTATTTTTCCAATATCTGCAAGAAGATCCTCAACCAGGTGTTGGCCCTACGGATGCTTTCCACCTCTACCGTATATTTCTAAAAAAAAGAAAAGCGATTAAACTAATGCTTTCAAATAGGGAAAGTCTAAAACAAGAGCCAAAAATATATCATACCCTCAAGCCCATAACGGCCACCTCATCCCTCAATTCGGCATCATGGATACTTCGCAGAGACTCGTTCTTCGCTTCTGAGCACAACAGGCTAAATTGCGGCACCAAGTTATTCCCCCGCGCCAAAAGATTCACGTCAGAAGGAATTCTGAGAACTCGAGCTGAACCCCCGGCGTGAACCACCGAATGAGTAAGGCCCTCCTTGAACATTCTGACGTCGTCAGGATCCAGGTCTGACTCGGATTCATACTCGTCAATCACTACGCCTTTCCCCCTTTCTGCTACGGAAGGAGGAGTGCGACCCGCCGCAGATAAAGAGGGCACGTCCGAAGTCACTATAGCGGCACCGGAGGTCTGGTTCTCTGCTTCAGCAGGGCGCTGATCATTAGTAACATCAGGAACTTCTGGCTGAGCCGTTACAACGATCGGAGTTTCCAGGTGCCGACTACCGGCGTTTGCTTCAACGACTCGCTCCGCCTCTACGGAAGATGCCGCAGCAACACCTTCCCCCTGAGCCCGTTGGGGGAGACTCGTCTAGGTTAATCACTGTTGGAGGCGCCACCTCGAACTCTACCTTCCGTCTCTTCGATGGCCCTTCCTCTTCCCCAGTTGAAGGTGATTCATTCGTAGGACGAACCTCGTCCTGAGAGGCAGTCCTAGCTGGGGCAACCAAGGCCGCAGATTCGACCGAAGCTGCCCTCGACGAAGGACAAGTAGCAGGTACCGCAACAAGACGAGTGGACGCAGCCGGCTGGCAAAAGGCCAATTGAGGAGCCCTGACTCTTCGCACTCTCCCTAACAGCGACAAACGAGGTATAAGAGATGAGACGAAAAACGAAAAGAACAATAAATAAGGACGCTATCTCACCTGTAGGGGGCCTAAGTCCAAACCTTTCGTGAAAGGTCAACCAAGTGCGAACCCCCACTGTATGGGGAAGAACGGCCTCCACCCATTCGCGAATCCTTTCAAGAAGCGGCGGAGGAAACATCTCGGCAACAGAATAACAAGACAATTTAGTACCCACAACGTAAAAAAAAAGAGAGAAAAAGAGAAATCAAACATTCTATTAAATAGCAACGTAGACTTACGGGCAAAATTCCATCTCTCGGGGAACCCAGTCGGGTCCGCCACAATGTACTCGGTTCACACGTAGAAAAAATTCTCGTAAAAGCGACGATTGATTCTATCATCCATCTTCACCACTAGACCCTTCGATCCCCGAGGACGTGCATGAATTATCGTGTCTCGAATCAATTCGGGAGCAAAAAGGCTAAGCACATGGCCCAGAGTAACCTCACGACCGGCAAGCTCCGCGTATTTGAGTAGCATGAGAAACAACTTGTATAAATAAGGAGAGAGTTGAGCAGGACACACCTCGTAGTAGCGGCAGAAATCCACCACTAACATAGGAAGCAGGAGCGTGTACCATACAATGAAGGGGTAGGCGTAGAACATACCAAAATCGGGGCGGTCGTATTGAACTCGGTCGTTCCTCCCCTTCGGCCGTATCTCGACAAAGCTGGGGATTCCCCATCGCTCCCTCAAATCCACGATCTCCCTCTCTCTTATAACAAGAGCAATGTTCTCCGGTTCCGTACCACCGCCGATACTGAAGTCAATCGCCTCCCTCCCGGGGCGGGTTATGATCTTATCTACCGAAGGAGTCTCCTCATCCTCCACCATACCCGATTCCCCGATAGCCTGAACAGGGTCCTCAGTTGCCGGAGGGGCGACAGGAAGATTGTCACGGGAAGAAGCACTGGCCATTTTTAGCCAAAAGGAAAAAACTTTCCGAAAAAAGTGAAAAAACTAAAGATTGCAATAAACAAGAAAGTAAGCAAGAACTCGAGATATCAGAAAAGGAGATATTAGGGGAATTTCATTAAAATGAACACTGAAGTGTGAGAAGCAAATAACAAGGTTTCCTATTTATAAGAGACATAAATCTCCCAAGCTCGTAACCCAAGAGTCGCCATTTGAACCTGATGGAACACGAAACGTTTCAGTTCCTCGGAAACGTGTGTCATATTGATGGCACGCATGAAACGCCGTTTCGTTTACCTACCGGCATTTCAATTCTGATACCATCGTGACGATACGCGAATACCAAAAAAACATTCTCACAACCACTCAAACTCAGACGCCGTCATTTCGATAAGTTCAAAATAATCTCTAAGGCCAAGGGCCTTCGCCATCAACCGAAATAGAAAAATTCGACCTCGCTCGAACTTAGACGCCGTCATTTTGTTAAGTTCGAAATAATCTCTAAGGCCAAGGGCCTTCGCCATCAACAGAAATAGAAAAGTTCGACCTCGCTCGAACTCAGACGCTGTCATTTCGATAAGTTTGAAATAATCTCTAAGGCCAAGGGCCTTCGCCATCAACAGAAATAGAAAAGTTCGGCCTCGCTCGAACTCAATCGGCGTTATTTCTATACGTTCGCAGTACACGACTAAAGAACAGAACGAGGGGTCAGATTCCTCTCGACTACGTCGCATATGTGATCCGTCCGTCGGACCCGATGAGGTATGACCCCGACGAACAGAGGAACTAACTGTATTGGTCAAAATATGACCACTTCGATTAGGGCGGTCACGACCGCATTTTTGCCACTGGGTAAGAAGCCAATAGAGTCAATCCAATCCCTCTTTTAAGACATTCCACACAACAACAACCAAGAGACCTTACGACCCCAAGCACGCCAAGGTCGTGGCAAGGGTAATAGGGTTTTTTGACTATATATACAAGTGCAAGTAAACCCCAAAGGGGGAGGATTCCTCACAAAATAAGGAGATGAACAGAACTCCACCAGAAAGGGGAAGAAAAGAGGGCTTTCCGTATGAAGAAGAAGAAGGAGTGAGCTCAATCCCCGTACCTTAAAAAGGGCAAAACAATTGTAATTCTTCTTCCCCCTCTGCGGAGAGGGAAGGCTGCGCTCAATTTTGAATAAGATCTTTTGGTGCTCTACTCATCTAATTTGCAATTACGGTCATTCAATCTTTCGATCCGGTATTAATTAAGTTTGACTACGATTTATCCCTTCATCTTTGATTGATTTGCTTAAAAAGAGTTAAAAATCTTTTGAGTCAAACAATGATCAGATTATAACTCTCTACAATACTAAAGTTGTAACTAACATATGTAATATTTTTTATCATTAAAGTTTTCTTTTCCTAATTTCTTTTTATTCGGAGATGAGAGTAGCCGGTCGATTGGGGAAGTGATAGGCAATTGAGAAAAGGTTTTTCTTCTAAGATGCCATGTATTCAATTTTATATCCTAATTTTGTTAATTTTTAAATAATAAGACCAAAAACGTAAATTAAATAATGAACTATGTCTTAATTAAGTAACTACCAAGAAAGTAATTTCAATGAAGATCTCTTTTCATATTTATTTTTGACTAAAATATAATGAAGATCTTATTCTCAAAATCTCATTTTATCTCCTCTTATAAAATGTAGCAAAGGAAGGCACAACTACAAACAATTTCGAAAGAATGGAACCCAAATATCACATTGTTCTCCTTCTCTCCTTTCTCTTTATTTTCTACAAAACATCCTCCGCTGATAGTGTAACAATTCACATTAGAAATGTTTTTCCAAAAAATTCACCAGCTCTTGTACTCAGTTGCGACACTGGCACAATAACAGTACAAGCGAATGTGACAATTGTATCAGAAACAGTATATGACTTTCCAGTTAATATGGAAAATACATGTTTTTGCAAACTATTATGGGGTAGATTTATTTCCCATTTTAATGCGTTTGAACCAGCAAGAGACCCTCCAACTACTGATGAAATTTTTTGGCTGCCTAAAAATGACGGCCTCTTCTATTCATATGATAATATCAATTTTAACGCAGGTGGTAAGTGGGTAAACAATGGAAATTAATTTGTTCTATGTGTTTTTGTTTTTTAAAATGTATTGTCCTAAGGGTAAGAAATGTGGAAGCAATAAGATGGGAATTAAGCGAGCCTTTTTGTATTGCATTTAATTTTAATTGGTTGCTGAAGGGTTATTCCTGTTTAACTTGTTACTTCTTTTCCTACAATTTTCAAGTAACCTTTTTAACAGATTGTTACTCAACTGATGATATAAGCTCTGCCTCAGATGTTTTATTTCTAGATGATGTACAAAGTTAAAAGAAAAATTTATATGGTGTAATTAATTTATACACTATATTTATGTGTTGATATAGTGAAATTGAACGAACGCATATAATCTAACGTGGTTGTATCCAATGTGAGTGTATCCGTTGATACATCGAAATTGAGCGAATGAATACAACCTATCGTGACTGTATCCAACACGACTATATTCGTTGATACATCAAAATTGCGAATGCATACAACCTATCGTGATTGTATCTAGCGCGTAATACAACAAAATTGATACATTAGCTACGAACTGTAATTAGGCAAATTATAGTTACATATATTAGTTAGGCTCTAAAATATGGTGTTCCATAAAAATTCCTTATTTTAAAAAGGTGAAATGAAAAAAGTGGCCCCTTTTTATTAGCTAGTTACCAAGAGGGAGAAGGTCTTGCGGCAAGCATACCAAAAATTTAATTATTTGACTTGATCGAGCAATCTATGATCAATAGTTGTCGCCTAACTAAATAACCTACCTTCTAGATAAAGGAAAGAAGGTGCCAAAGGGATCATTACACAAATAGCCAATTGGATTTACTGTTTAATTTTTTAGCCGATATGTCATGATCCAAAATTTCATCACATGCGTCATGATTGCACTTAATCTCTAAGACTAGGTAAGCCGATCTTAAATTACAGTTCAAGCCATTTTTTTATATTACAAGAACTAGAACTAGAAATAGGTGTCAAACTAAACAACGGAAATAATTGTACAACCTCCCAAGACTGGTAGTACTGGGTCACGAACTCTAACTGAATACATGAAATGATCTCAGGATCGAATACTCAATACCGTTTGAACAAAATCAACAGTAAAATAAAACGGAAAGACTCCAAGGTACTGCGACGACCAAACAACTCTACCTTGAATCCTTGCGATCACACTCTAATTTTGTCCGAGTCTGATATTTTCAATACTGGCTCTGCACAAAAATGTGCAGAAGTGTAGTATGAGTACACCACAGTCGGTACCCAGTAAGTATCAAAACTAACCTCGGTGGAGTAGTGACGAGGTACAGTCAAGACACTCACTAGTCTAATACCTGTGCAATATAGCATACAAAATAATAGAACACAAATATTAATAACAACAACAATAATCAACCAGTGATATAAGAAGCAGGAAAACGAGAACACCATCAGTATTGCTCAACAAATAATGAATACAAGTACAACCAATTAATCAAGTCTTTCAAATATAAATCTTCCGCCTATAAAATCTTTCAAATAATAATCTTTCGGATATAATATTTTCCAATAAATATATTTCGAATATACTTCCTTCAAATAAATATCTTTCAAATTTAATTCTTTCAAATAAACATCTTTGGAGTATAATTCTGTCAAGTAAATCTCTTTCTAATATAATTTTTTCAAATAAATATCTTTCTAATATAATTTCCTCAAATAAATATCTTTCGAATATAATTCTTTTAAATAAATTTCAACTTTTGATCCCTCATTTAATAACCATAAAAATTACGGGTCTCAGCCCACTTTCATATTTTCACGGCACCTCGTGTCAAAAAATAATCTGCCTGCCAACAGCCACAGGCTCACAATCTCAACATGTATCAGATTATTATCAACTTTACTGAATTAACAAAACAAGTTGCACAATATATAAAACAAATCACAAGGAAATTACAACATCGCATAAAAATCACCAGCACAGTGTCCCCACATCATCGCATAACAATTACCAATACAATAACCCCACATCATCACATATCATCCCTGACAATAGCTACCTTTATCTCTCCTATAGCCACTCTTATCGCTCATATAGCCACCCTTATCGCTCCGTATAATAGCCACCCTTATCACTCCGCCCAGATAATATCCCAACACACATAACCAAAGTGAAATGTCACCCTTGTACCCATGTAATATCAACAACAAAATGTCACCCTTATGTCCTCATAATATTAACTCAAATTATACAATAATTTATACGGAATATTATCACAACAACACAATACAATGATTCATATTACAAATTGCCGATAGGCCACAACCAATTCCAAAGATACAACAAAATCAATTAATTTTACAACGAAAAGCCCAAGGCTCCACACAACGTATAAAACCTCAGAACAACAATAAGGATGGAAAAATAATTCATCATAGGACAACACCTTCTTTAATCCAAAATTTTCGATAATTATATTAATGCCTCTTTTTAACTTAATTAATCAATTATTTGCGGATGGAAAATACATAATAAAATTATTTCTAGGAAATATCAAATCAACAAATACATGAAATTCACATGAGAATCAAAGTGTCAATCATACCAAATTATCATATAAATACAATCTCGACAAACAAAGAATGAAGCATGACAATTAAGGATTTACTAAGTGTCACCCATTTCCAATTAAATACATATGGGTGTCTACGAATTTTAACTGATATAATTTGCACATATAAACCAAGTACGTACTCGTCACCTCAAATACATGGTTTCCAATCACACAATTTCCACATAAGTCTCTATGCCTAAGGGGAAATTCCCCCACACAAGGTTAGGCAAGACACTTACCTCAACGGAGTTAGGCCGATATCGCAAAATAGCGTTCTTGTAAGGACCCAATTGATCGTTTTTCTTTTTAGAACCTTGTTCCCCTAAATAAAACTTTTCGTACTTGCTTTAATTAATTTATGACTTGCGGGGATGGTTGGTTCAGGATTTTGAAGAGTTTGGGTTGAAATCAGAACACTTGGTTCCTTAAGGTTGGATTAAAAGGCCAAGTTTGACTTTAGTCAATATTTTGAGTAAACGACCTCAGAATCAGGATTTGATGCTTCAAATAGGTTTGTATAATAATTTCGGACATGGGCGTATGTCCGGATCGGATTTTGGATGACCTGGGAGCGTTTTAGCGCATTATAGTGAAAGTTGGTTCTATGAGATTTTAGAAGTTCTTTGAATTTGGTTTGGAGCGGGTTTTTGGTGATATCGAGGACCGAACAGAATTCCAAGACCGAAAATAGTTCCGTAATATCATTTAAGACTTGCACGCAAAATTTAGTGTCCATCCGAGTAGTATATGTACGTTTCGGTATGCTGGAAGTAAATTGAAGAACTTGAAATTCATAAGTTTGAATCAATTGGTTTTAGAGTGTGATTCCTAGTTTTAATGTTGTTTCCGATGTTCTGAGGGTTTGAGTGAGTCCGTTTTATCATTTCAAAATTATTGGTGTGTTCTGGCGGGGCCTCAGGGGCCCCGAGCGTCAATCGGACGAGGCTCGAGTTGAGTTAGAAAATTTTAGAAGGAGCTGAAGCTCCAGTTCTGTCATAACCGCACCTGCGGTTGGCCAGCCGCAGGTGCGAGACCGCAGAAGCGGCCCATCCATCGTAAGTGCAGTTAAAGGGGTGGATCCCAAGAACCGCAGATGCGGCCCCTCTTCTACAGAAGCGGTCCCCAGACCGTAGAAGCAACCCCAGCTAGCCCGGCCAAGTTCCGCAGATGCGGACTTCCCCTCACAGATGCAAGATCGCATATGCGAGACCCCATATGCGGCCTCCTAACCGCAGGTGCGGTAATCGCTGAAGGTAGTTCCTTCATTTAATACGGAAAATGTGTCATTTTGACACATTTCATTCATTTCTTGGGTGATTTGGGAGCTTCCAAAGAGGGGATTTCAACGTAGCATTTGTAAGGTAAGTTACTTCTACTTAATGTGTGTTTAAACTTGGTTTTTGGGTAGATTAACACACAAATATTAATGAAAATCATGGGATTAAAATAAAACCTAGAGTTTTGGTAAAAATAAAATTTAACCACGAAATTCGTTATGGAATAAAGTAAAAATCATATATTCTTGATCCTTAAGTTATGGGTAACAACTTTCTTCAAAAAAATTCCGAAATTCGGGCACGTGGGCTCGGGGGTAAATTTTAGAAATCTTGCCTTTGGGGTTGGATAATTATTTTAATAGCTAGAATATGAACTTGTAAGCCTATAATGATTGGTTCTTTCACTATTTGAATAGTTTCGGATCATGCGGCTCCGGTTTGAAGGGTTGAGCGTATTGTTGAGTTGGAAGTAGGCTCGAAACGAGGTAAGTCTCTTTTCTAACCTTGTAAAAGAGAAATTTTCCCATAGGTGAACTTAATTAATATGTGATTAATTGTGGGGGCTACAAACACACGAAGTGACGAGAGTCCGCACATAGCTGCTATTTCTATTATTGTCCGGGTAGTTCTAGATTTACACCAAACTCTGTGGACACTACTATTTGATTATATGTGCTAATTATAAGAAAGTAATTAAGTTGAAGAAAATATAAAGATTTAAAGGCTTCAAGAGAATTGTCTTCGTTTTTGAAAATAAATCAAAGAAATATTGTATTTCAAATGATAAAAATTGTGTTTGACCGAATCGCATGGATGATTTGCAAGGGGGGTTATGCTTTTACCGCGTAGCATGTATGATTTACGAGTAGGGTGAATAGATGCATCTATGGTTCGCGTCGTTCGATCCTTGGCAGTGCACATTTTACTTTTATGTTAGATCTGGCCGAACGTCCTCAGTGGTAATTGTGTGTGATAACAGAATGGAAATCTTTGTACTTGTATGCTTCATTTCATTGTACTCTAGTTATTTTAAATAGAGAAAGTGCCTTTCCTTCTTAAATATGATGGAGGAAATTCCTCGGTTATTGTTCTGGTTTGAGCTTGGCTATTATCTATATATGCTATGCTTTTAAATTTGCAACTTCACATTATCATATTTTGGCTCTAGTAAGTGTCGAAGTCGACCCATCATCACTACTTTTTAAAGGTTAGACGAGATATTTACTGGGTATATATTTTTATATACTCACGCTACACTTCTGCACTTGATTGTGCAGGCTTTGAGGTAGGTGCATCTGGCCATCAGTCCGGCACGTAGAGTGGACTCCTTAGCTTGAGACTTCCGGTGAGCTGCCCTTTGAGCCGTTCTGCAGCAGCTGGAGTCTTTTCTATGTCTTTACTTTTTCATGTCTATTTCCTTTTTGGACAGTAGGATAGTATGGTTTTGTATATTCTATTAGATTGCCCTTATACTCGTGACACTAGGTCTTGGCACACATATTGGTAATCTCGTGATTTTGGACAACTATCATGATTTAAGTTCGTAATTATTACCTTCCTCTAATTATGCTTAAGTTTCAAACTCCTAATTTCTTATTAAATAAGGAGAAGTTCTCACGTACTAATTATTTAAAATGAGGATTTACTAGTTGACTAGTGTTGGCTTGCCTAACAACGGTGTTTTGCTCCATCACGACCTAATATGGAATTTGGGTCATGACAATATGGTATCAGAGGACTAGGTTCTTGCAGGTCTCACAAGTTATGAGCAAACCTGGTTGAGTCTTGTGGATCGGTACGGAGACGTTTGTACTTATCTTCAAGAGGCTATAGGGTATTAGGAAACTAATCTTTATTCATCTTCTATCGTGCAGTTGGTGGTATACTAAATTTCTTTCTTCTATTCTCTCACAGATGATAAGAACGCTTATAGAGGATGTTCTACACCTAGGAGGAGCTGCTCCCCCTGTTGCTAGAGGTCGAGGCAGATGCCGGAGGAGGGCACCGACCCGAGGTTGGGGACGAGGGCGTCCTAGAGCTTCCCCAGTTGTACCATCGGCGGATCCAACAGAGGATCCCATTATTGAGGAGCAGGGCGAGGTGCCCATAGCAGCACTTACCATGGCAGATTTCATGACAGCACCAGGCTTCTAGGAGGTCATGGTCTGTATGCTGCGGTTCATAGACTCTATGACTTAGGCTGGTTTTTCTCCAGCAGACCCAGCCACATCTCAGGTAGGAGGTAAGCACAGACCCCTACTGCTCAGGCTCCTGGGCATGCAGCTACCCTATATCAAACTCCTGGTACTCTACCCACAGACGGTGCCCAACCAATTACAGTAGTGGTACCTGAGCCTAGACCAGCTGCGGTCGGCGATCCGCATAAGTTATTTGACAGATGGACTAGGCTACACCCTCCTATCTTCAGATGTTAGCGTCATAAGGATGCCCAGGATTTCATTGATAGGTGTAAGGACAGACTACACAATATGAGGATATTGGAGTCCCATGGAGTGGATTTCAACACTTTCCAATTAGAAGGCAGGGTCGTAGATGGTGGTAGTCTTACCTTCTCGACAGACGAGTAGGTTCTCCTCCCATGACTTGGGATCCGTTTAAACGGCTTCTATTGGACAGGTATATTCCACCCTCTTAGATGGAAGAGTTACGGTGTCAGTTTGAGCAGCTTGAGCAGGGTCAGATGTCTGTGACCGACTATGAGGCGAGATTCTCTAAGTTGTCTCGACATGCACTCATGATACTTCCTACGGACGCAAAGAGAGTGCGCAGATTTGTTGCGAGGTTACACCCCGGTATTAGAGCTATCATGGCCCGAGGGGTTGAGATGGGGACTGAGTATCAGCTAGTGGTAGAGATTGCTCGAAGGATTGAGGGTTACCAGCAGAGGGCTGGAGAGAAGTTGTAGTAGGATAAAAGGGCCCGATTCTCTGGAGAGTTTAGAGGTTCCCCAGCTAGGGGAAGAGGTCACCTTGGGAGGGGTCAGCCCAAAAGGCCCCTATATCCACCACCACCACCTCCTTAAGGTGCTCCAGCGAGGCCTTATTTTTAGTATGGTGCCGGAGAGTTCTTATCGTCCGCCAGCTATTCAGGGTTCCTCCGACAGACAGGGTTCTTCCAGTGCCTACTTCAGTGCTATGCTAGAGAGTTCATATCTCCCACCAGCCATTCAGGGTTCTTCTAGTGGGTATTCGGGATATTAGGGTCAGGCATTAGGACAACAGTCTATGGTTCCATGGAGTTGTTACAAGTGTGAAGATATGGGTCACATGAAGAGGACCTGACCAGGCTTCGGGGCAAGGCAGTCCAATAGGGCCATCAGCACATAATCGCAACACCAGTTGCCCGACCACCCAGAGGTGGGGTATAGGCTGGTAGGGGTCGTCTTAGAGGTGGAGGCCAGGCAGTGGGAGGTCAGTCAGCTATTGTTCATCCAGGCGGAGGCTAGCCAGCCGGCGTCCAGCCAGATTCTATGCTTTTTTGGCCAAACCAGATGCCGTGATCACAGGTACTATTTCTATCTGCGGTATGTATGTTTCGATATTGTTTGATCTAGGGTCTACATATTCATATGTATTGTCTCTGTTTGCTCATTTCCTAGATATTCCTCGTGAGTCTTTGGGTACCCCTATCTATGTGTCCACTCCTATGGGCGATTCCATGGTTATGGATCGGATCTATTGGTCCTGTGTGGTTATATTCTGTGGTTACGAGACTAGAGTAGACCTTCTGTTACTTGACATGATCGACTTCAATGTCATCTTGGGCATGGATTGGTTATCTCTATTTCACGCTATTCATGATTGTCATGCCAAGACTGTTACTTTAGTGATGCCAAAGTTTTCGAGATCTGAGTAGAAGGGTTCCTCTGTTAGTTCATCTAGTCAAGTTATCTCTTTTCTAAAGGCTCGACATCTGGTCGAGAAGGGTTGTTTGGCGTATCTAGCATATGTTTGGGATACCACAATAGAGCCTCCAATGATTGATTCAGTGCCAGTAGTCCGGGAGTTCGCCGATGTGTTTCCTTCTGACCTTCCAGGCATGCCGCTAGATTGTGACATTGATTTCGGCATTTATTTGGCTCCAGGTACCCAACCTATATCTATCCCACCGTACCGTATGGCTCCAAATGAGTTGAAGGAGCAGTTTGAAGAGTTGTTAGCACAGGGGTTTGTGAGACCCAGTGTATCGCTTTTGGGTGCACCAATGTTATTTTTGAAGAAGAAGGATGGAACCATGTAGATATGCATTGATTACCGCCAGTTGAATAAGGTTACCATCAAGAGCAAGTATCCGTTGCCACGCATTGATGATTTGTTTGACCAGTTGTAGCGTGCTAGGGTGTTTTTAAGATCGACTTGAGATTGGGGTACCATCAATTGATGATTTGAGACTCAGATGTCACGAAGACTGCCTTTCGTAATAGATATGGCCATTATGAGTTCCTGGTGATGTCTTTCGGCTTGAAAAATGCCCCAGCGATGTTTATGGAATTGATAAACAAGGTGTTCAGGCCTTATATTGATTCCCTTGTTATTGTCTTCATTGACGACATCTAGATCTAGTTATGTAGCCTGGGGGAGCACGAGCAGCATTTGAGACTAGTGCTTCAGACACTGCGAGAGTAGAGGTTATATGCTAAGTTCTTCAAGTGTAAGTTTTGGCTTGAGTCAATAGCATTATTAGGATGTGTTGTATCGGGAGAGGGTATTAAAGTGGATCCCAAGAAGATTGAGGCAGTTTAGAGTTGGCCACGTGCTACTTTCGTGACTAAGATCAGGAGTTTCCTAAGGTTAGCAGGTTATTATTGCCGATTCGTGCAGGGTTTTCATCTATTGCAGTACCTTTGCCTAGATTGACCTAGAAGGTTGCTCCTTTCTGTTAGTTTTATGATTGTGAGGCGAGCTTTCAGAAGCTCAAGACATCTTCGACTACAACACCAGTTCTAATGTTGCCTTCTAGATTAGGGATGTATATGGTATATTGCGACGCTTCGCGCGTTGGCTTGGGTTGTGTATTGATGTAGGAGGGGCAAGTTATTGCATATGCTTTGTGTCAATTGAAGATTCATGAGAAGAATTACCCTGTGCACGATCTAGAATTGGTCGCGATTATTCATGCTCTTAAGATATGGAGGCATTATTTGTACAGGGTGTCATGTGAGGTTTATACTAATCATCATAGCTTGCAGCATTTGTTCAGGTAGAGGGATCTCAATTTATGGCAGCGTAGGTGGCTTGAGTTACTGAAGGACTATGACATCATCATTCTTTATCATCCATAAAAGGCAAATGTGGTCGCGGATGCCTTAAGCAGGAAGGCAGAGAGTATGGGTATCTTGGCATTCATATCAGCAGAGGAGAGGCCACTAGCTTTGGACATTCAGTCCTTGGCTAACAGACTTGTCAGGTTGGATATTTCATAGCCTAGCCGAGTCCTTGCGTGTGTTGTTGCTCAGTTTTCATTATTGGGACAGATCAAGGCTTGGCAATTTGATGATCTGCATTTGGCAGTTCTTAGAGACACGGTGCTACAAGGAAGTGTCAAGGAGGTTTCTATTGACGAGGATGGTGTTATACGACTCCAGAGTCGCCTATGTGTTCCTAATGTCGATGGCTTAAGGGAGAGTATTCTAGAGGAGGTACATAGTTCATGGTATTCTATTCATCCAGGTGCTATGAAGATGTATCGTGACCTGAGGTAGCATTATTGGTGGCAGTGGATGAAGAAAGACATAGTTGAGTATGTGGCTAGGTGCTTGAATTGCCAGCAGGTTAAGTATGAGCGCCAGAGGCTAGGTGGCCTACTTCAGCAGATGCCTATACCTGAGTAGAAATAGAAGCGCATTACTAAGGACTTCGTAGTTGGGTTGCTGCAGACATTGCGAAAGTTTTATGCAGTTTGGGTCATTGTCGATAGGTTGACCAAGTCAGCACACTTTATTCCAGTTGAGACTACCTATACTTTAGAGAGGTTAGCCCAGATTTATATTCGAGAGATAGTTCGGTTGCACAGTGTGCCTTTTTCCATCATTTCAGATAGAGGCCCTCAGTTCACTTCACATATCTGGAGAGTTGTTTAGAGTGAGTTAGCGACCCATGTGGAGCTCAGCACAACATTCCATACTCAGACCGACGGGCAGTCAGAGCGGACAATTCAGATATTAGAGGACATGCTGAGAGCTTGTGTGATTGACTTTGGAGTGCAGTGGGATTAGTTCTTGCCTTTGGCCGAGTTTGCTTACAACAATAACTATCAATCCAGCATCGAGATGGCTCCATTTAAGGCTTTATATGGTTGGCGATGTCGTTCTCCTATCGGGTAGTTTGAGCCTGGAGAGGCTAAGTTGTACGGTACTAACATGGTGAAAGATGTCTTGGAAAAGGTAAAGTTTATTCAGGAAGGACATCCCACAACACAATCCAGACAGAAGAGTTACGCGGATCAGAAGGTGCGTGATGTATCATTCATGGTCGGAGAGAAGGTTCTCTTTAAAGTCTCCCCGATGAAGGGTATTGTGAGATTCGGGAAGAAGGGCAAGTTGAGCCTAAGGTGTATAGGCCCATTTTAGGTGTTGGGGAGGTTGCTTATGAGCTTGCTTTACCTCTCAGCATATCAGGGGTTCATCTAGTTTTTCACGTGTCTATGCTTCGGAGGTATCACGCCGACTTGTCTCATGTGTTAGACTTCAGTACTATTCATCTAGGTAAGAGCTTGGGCTATGAGGAAGAGACAGTTGCCATGGTTGATATACAGGATCGTCAGGTGAGATCCAAGAGGATTTATGCGGTAAAGGTCCAATGGAGGGGCCAACCAGTCAAGGAGGCGACCTGGGAGCCTGAGGAGGACATGCGGAGTAAATATACACACTTGTTTAGCACTTTATGTATGAATCTAAACTCGTTTGAGGACGAACGTTTGTTTAAGAGGTGGAGAATATAACAATCTGACTGGTCATTTTACTTTCTAAAACCCTGTTCCCCTAAATAAGACTTCTCATACTTGCTTTAACTGATTTATGACTTGCGGGGATGTTGGTTCGGGATTTGGAAGACTTTGGGTTGAAATCGAAACACTTGGTTCTATAAGGTTGGGTTAAAAGGCCAAGTTTTATTTCGTTCAACATTTTGAGTAAATGACCTAGAATCGGGATTTGACGGATCAATAGGTTCATATGATAAATTCGGACTTATGCGTATGTCCGGATCAGGTTTTGGATGACCTGGGAGCGTTTTAGCGCATTATAGTGAAAGTTGGTTCTAGAAGATGTTAAAAGTTCTTTATATTTGGTTTGGAGCACGTTTTTGGTGATATCGAGGTCTGAACGGAATTTTGAGACTGGAATAGTTTCGTAATGTCATTTATGACTTGCACGCAAAATTTGGTGTCAATCTAAGTAGTATAAGTATGTTTCAGCACATTGAAATTAAATTGAAGAACTTGAAATTCATAAGTTAGAATCAATTGGTTTTAGGGTGTGATTCCTAGTTTTAATGTTGTTTCCGGTGTTCCGAGGGTTCGAGCGAGTCTGTATTATCATTTCAAACTTCTCGGTATGATGGGGGGGACCAAGCGTCAATCGGACGAGGCTCAAGTTGAGTTAGAAAATTTTAGAAGGAGTTGAAGCTCTAGTTCTATCATAACCGCACATGCGGTTGGCCACCCGCAGGGGCGAGACTGCAAAAGCGGCCCATCCATTGCAGGTGTGGCCAAAGGGGAGGAGACCAGGAACCGCAAATGTGGCCCCTTTTCCGTAGAAGCGAAACTGCGAAAGCGGTCTTCAGACCACAGAAGCGGCCCCAGCTAGCCCGGCCCAGTTCCGCAGATGCAGACTTCCCCTCGCAAAAGCGAGACCGCAGATGCAGTCCCCTAACTACAGGTGCGGTAATCGCTGAAGGCAATGCCTTCATTTAATACTGGAAATGTGTCATTTTAACCCAGTTCATTCATTTCTTTGGCGATTTGGGAGCTTCCAAAGAGGGGATTTCAGCCTAGTTTTTGCGAGGTAAGTTACTTCTACTTAATGTGAGTTTAATACTTGATTTTCGAGTAGATTAACACACAAAGATTAATGAAAATCATGGGATTAAAATAAAATGTAGAGTTTTGATAAAAATAATATTTAACCACGACATTCGTTATGGAATGAAGTAAAAATCATATATTCTTGATCCTTAGGTTATGGTTAACAACTTTCTTCAAAATAATTCTGAAATCCGGGCACGTGGACCCGGGTGTGAATTTTAGGAATCTTGCCTTTGGGGTTGGATAATTACTTTAATAGCTAGAATATGAACTTGTAAGCCTATAATGATTGGTTCTTTCACTATTTGAATAATTTCGGATTGTGCGGCTCCGGTTTGAGGGTTTGAGCGTATTCTTGAGTTGGAAGAAGGCTCAAAATGAGGTAAATCTCTATTCTAACCTTGTAAGAGGGAAATTTCCCCATAGATGAACTTAATTAATATGTGATTGGGGATACAAACACAAGAAGTGACGAGAGTCCGCACGTAGCTACTATTTCTGTAATTGTCCGGGTAGTTCTCGATTTACACCATGCTTTGTGGACACTATATTTGATTATATGTGCTAATGTAAGAAAGTAATTAAGTTGAATAAAATCTAAAGATTTAAAGGCATCATGAGAATTGTCTTCATTTTCGAAAAAGAATCAAAGAAGTATTGTGTTTCAAATGATAAAAATTGTGTTTGACCGTGTCATATGGATGATTCGTGAGCGGGGTTATGTTTTTACTACGTCGCATGTATGATTCACGAGTGGGGTCAATAGATGCATCTATGATTCGCATTGTTTGACCCTCGACAGTGTACATTTTACTTTTATGTTAGATCAGGCCGAACGTCCTCGGTGGTAATTGTGTGTGATAATAGAATGAAAATTCTTTGTAGTTGTATGCTTCATTTCTTGGTATAATACTTGTTTTAAATAGAGAAAGTTCTTTGCCTTCTTAAATATGACGGAGGAAATTCCTCGGTTATTGTTCTGGTTTGAGCTTGACTGTTATCTATATATGTTATGTTTTAAAATTTTGAAGTGCACATTACTATATTGTTGGCCCTAGTAAGTGTCGAAGTCGACCTCTCGTTACTACTTCTTCGAGGTTAGACGAGATACTTATTGGGTACACATTTTTATGTACTCACGCTACACTTCTGCACTTGATTGTGCAAGCTTTGAGGCAGGTGCATCTGGCCATCAGTCCAACGCGTAGAGTGGACTCCTTAGCTTGAGAATTTCGGTGAGCTTCCCTTTGAGCCGTTTTGCAGCAGCCAGAGTCTTTTTTATGTCTTTACTTTTTCCTGTCTATTTCCTTTCTGGACAGTACGATAGTATGGTTTTGTATATTCTACTAGACTGCCCTCATACTTGTGATATTAGGTCTTGGCACACACATTGGTAGACTTATGATTTTGGATTACTATCATGATTTAAGTTCGTAATTATTACCTTTGTCTAATTATGCTTAAGTTTCAAACTCCTAATTTCTTATTTAATAAGGAGAAGTTCTCACATACTAATTATTTAAAATGAGGATTTACTAGTTGACTAGTGTTGGCTTGCCTAACAACGGTGTTTGGCGCCATCACGGTCTAATATAGAATTTAGGTCGTGTCAATTCTCACGTATATTGACTTTCGGACAGCTCCAATCTTACTTGAGCTTTCCTAACATTACTACAATGTTTTAGAAATCCTAACAACTTCAATCTATTTAGAAACATAACAAAGTGACCATAATTAGGAAGATATTCGTGGGTTCACCTCATTTAAGCATTTCATCAAACACTAGGTGTTTGACTACATCTCTTAACCATATATTTAGTTCATCCAACTACCACAATTTACCAACAATTCATCCCACCATCATTCTTTAATAATCTATAATCCCAACATCATATGTGTGATCAACCATTCTTACCCATCCAACAAAATTCCATCAAATAATCACTTTTGAATCTCTACAATGGGTACTCATTTAAATTGAGAATTTATGTCTTCCAATCAACATACCCTGAGTTTCAATACTTGATTCATACTCATATTTTCATAATAAATCTATACATGTAAGTCTAAGGGTGTAGGATTACTTTTTGGAAGAAATCTTGCAAAACCCTTCTTTGAGTTCTTGAAGAAATTTCTTGAAGATCTAAGGGTTTTATGGTGGATAGAGTTAGTTTTAGGGTAGAATTGATTGAATGAAATACCAAATTAGTAGGGATTACTCACCTTGAAGATGGGAGGAGTTAGAGGTCTTCAGAGAGTGGAGAAAACCCTAAAATTCGGCCAAGAGGAATGAGGAAAATGAATTCCCTGTTTATAGACATTTGGAGCGTCACAGGTGGCATGGGCGCTTCCTGTGGCGCCGTTTTCAGTACCTCCAGCAGTCTCAGCGCTAGGGATAGCCCCCCATGCTGCCTTGGACACTGACGACGACGGGAAATATTTTCCGATACGGAGATGGGCATAACTCTCTCATACGATGTTCAAATTCGACGATTCATTTTGCTATGGATCCAAAATTTCGATAGGAATCTAATGCTTCAATCAAAACTAAATTTAGAGCTCATTTTCTTAATGTGATACCATTTATTCTTGAAGAAACGACATCGAAGCATTATAAATTAAGTTCTGTTAACCATCCGTAACCTTTTAAATCAATCTGGAATGACTTCAAATTTTGCGCACAAGTCATAAATGACGTAATAGAGCTATTCCAATTTTTGGAATCAAATTTCGCCCCCGATATCAACCAAGACAACTTCCGGGCAAACTTATGAATTCCATTTTCCAACTTTCGCCAAAATGCTTCAATTTATTCTACGGACTTCCAAATCCGAATCCGGATATACGCCTAAGTCCGAAATCATCATACGAAGCTATTGGAATCATTGAAACACCATTCCAGAGTCATTTACACAAAAGTCAACTCTCCGGTCAACTCTTTTATTTTAAGCTTCTTAAATAAGAATTGTTCTTCTAATTCATCCTGAATCGTCCGAAAACCAAACTTGACCATACACACGAGTCATAATACATATTACGCAGTTGCTTGAGATCTTAAACCGCTGAATGGAACGCTAATTCTTAAAACGACAAGTCGGTTCGTCACATGATATACATAAATTATATACTTATTATATAGTTATATATCTTTTATATATAAATTATTCATATATCATACATTTACCAGCTATTTTTAATTTAAGCAGTTGGGTGGTGAACCGGTGATTACTTAAGGTCTCTGCGGCTATTCATCTAAAATTATATAGGTAATGTGGTATTATTAGGTATTATAAGATAATATTATTGCCTGTACAAGCTCCAAATAAACACCATTGACTTTGATCAATGCTAATATATCCAAATGAACTTTGAAATGAACCAAGTGTGAAAAATGGATTAGCATTTTCTGGGATACTGTTGGTATTTGAGTGTGATACAGAATCATGAACTTTCTTACTCAAGTTTGCTGACAGCTAGTTCTATTATCAATGATGTTGTACTTGACTCGGTAGAGATAATGTATCTCTTCGAAGTACCAACCTTAATGACTTTAAGAAACTGAGATATATGTATCTTGAATAATCATCAATAAACGAGATAAAGTATTTTTTACCGTTCAAAGGTAGAAAAAAGTCCATAGATGGAAGGTGAAGTTATTTAGAGCCAAGGGAGTTCAATTGAATCCTCCTCTTCTACACAAGGGAAAATAGTAGTAGCAGCAAATTTGGGTTCAAAAATTACTTTAGGTTATAATTTTAAATCCCATCTATGCACATTCTAGTATTTTCTTAAATTTCCTTGTATAAATCTCTGGTTTTGGCACTAACATATATTTGTATTTAATGTTTCGCTTAAAGTATATATATTTGTATGTATATCGCCTCATATCTTACTATTGTTTCGTGAATTTAGGATGTGAAATGTGTTGATTTATGTTAATTTGATGTGTTTTATGTGTAGGAATGATCCGGGAGCAATCGGAGGCGGAATGTGCAAAATTAAAGTAAAAACGGACAAAAACAGGAAAGTTGGAAATTTCAGCGCCACATGTGGCGCCTAGCCCTACCTGTGGCGCCAAAAATAGAACACTCAAGTTGGAAGCGCCGTGGAGGGCGCCTGGCGCTAGCCAGGGCGTCAGTGACGTGAACCTTCTCCAATTTCGCCGGGGACACGGTTATTTCGGCCCTAGACCTACCCAACATATATAAAAGCAAGACTAACATATTTTTGAAGGAAGATGCCACTTTAGAGAGATTGAACATACCTTGAAGGAGAATTCATGTGGAGGAACACACATCACGCTTGGAGCAGACTTCTAACTAGTTTTTCTTCTCTTCTCTTCCTTTAATTTCATAGTCCATTAGTTCTAGAGTTTTGGGTACTACATGAACGTTGTAGTTTGAAGCTTGAATTGTTCTTATTATTTATCATATTGGTTCATTTATTCAATCTTGTGCTTAATTATTTGACTGCTTGATCACCAATTGAATACTATCTACGAATCTAGGATTGAACTCGGGAGAGGGAATTCAAGATTGCATATAAGATTGAGTAGAGCATCTTAATTCTTGGGGGGGGGGGGCATTTGCGGTTAGGATTGGAATATACCTAATCGCCTTGCTTGGTTAATATACGGGAATTATAAATGCATTCTTGTAATCCTAATTCCATAGGAATATAGGCATTAGGTTAGCTTGAATAAGCGAGTTGTACTTCGGGAGAAGGCTACGAGCAATATTAACCGCGTCAATCAATAAACCAGATAAATTAATTAGACAATTTAAGTGGAAAACTCAACGGATTGTTAGCCAACCCATAACTCTAGAATATTCACTCACATTGAATTCGTCTCTATAATTCGCCAACTAGTTTTTTTAATCTCTTAGTTTGTTACTTTAGATTAGTTTTAGCTAAATATTCATACTTTAGAATTTGCTTGAATATATTAATTGTTTGGTTTAATTTAATTGATAGTTAATCACAAGTCCCTGTGGGTACGATGTCTGGACTTACAATCCTATATTTCTTGTCGACCACATATACTTGCGTGTGCTTTTGGGAGCAACAAGTTTTTAGCGCAGTTGCCGGGGACTTAGAAATTAACTTGTTTACTAGATTAGATTTTTACTTTTTGTTTATTCAAGTTTTATTTTTTATTTTTATCTTAGTTTAATATTTACTATCTTTATTGATATGGCATCTTGGAATGGTAATTGGTCGAATATTGGTTATCCTTATTATGGTAATCCTTGTCCATATTGTGGGAGACCACACTTGTGGCAAAATTGTTAATCTCAATCATATGGATGGAATTTTTGTAATGTGTGTGGTTGTCAAGGTGGTCATTGGGATGGTTGTCTTAATTCTTATTATCATTCTCAGAACTCTTATTATGATGTTTCTAATAATATTTGTGAGTTTGATAGGGGTAATAAAGTGTAGGATATGAAACCTGATGCATATATTAGGGATATTTTGAGGCAAGTAGCAGAGCAACAGGATGAACTCAAAAAAGATATCACAAGAATGAGGGCAACAATCACAAGAATGAATGCCAATATGTAAGAATTAAATGAAGAGAGCAAATACCAGCAAGAGAAATTTTTTGAAGAAGCAGATGTAGTGAGCCAATCTTGGCTAGAGGAACAAGCTCAACTGATAAAAACTCAAGAGTTTATCCGTGATGGTCTTTCAAATATGACAGAACAACTAATAGAAGGAAGAACTAAGCTCAAGCAAGAGATAGATCAATTTGGCTCAGATATCCATGACCTTTAGGCTCAATTGAATAAAAAGATTGAGGCGTCTGATGCCCTACAACCAATTGTCGTAGATACTGGCCAACTTATGCAACAGAAAGAGGAATTCCAACTATTCAACCAAATTATTAATGATTCCAAGGTTGACGAAGTATGCAAAATTGGGGATGTCAAAAATAATACAATTTTGGAGTTAGAGCGTATTGGACCTCATTCTACACACTTTTCAACATTGTGTTTTGTTGGTGACATGGAATTGATCTAGTCGAGGATATGGAGGAGTCAATGGATGAGGAACAAAGTGTTTATATTTTGAAATTTGTCATACCAAGGAGGTAAAACGACATTCCTCACTTAAAGGCCAAGAAGTGCAAGATAAGATACCTATTGCTTGGTTCATTTATTTTTGTACCATTTCCCCAGGAACGTGATAGAAAAATTAATGCAAAATTGGGGGCGCAATTCATATATTCAAAGTGGAAGAAAAAGTGGTGAAAGTGATGGAGTCGTACCGCGACTATAAATAAGGCACTTGTTGGGAGGCAACCTAGCCTGTATTTTAAATATTTTCTTTTTTTATATAGTGCCAAGTTTCGTGTTGTTTTTCTTTTACAGAGTAGGGGAGGTCTGAGTACCCAAAGTTGAAGTTGAGGAGCATAGTTGAGCTTAAGTGTGGGGTCGTCCTCTAACGACCCGACCGATCATTTTGAGCTTTTGCATTTCGCTCGCTAGTTCTCGGGCATGACTAGCCCCATGTACTGTATTATGACTTATGTAAATTGTCAGTTTTGGTTTTCAGGATAATCGGAATAGATTTGGAAGAACAATTCTCAGTTTGAAGCTTTAAATTTGAAATGTTTGACCAAGTTTTGACTTTTTATTATTCGATCTCAGATTTAGATTTTTATGATTTAGTTAGCTCTGTTAGGTGATTTTGGACTTGGAAGCGCATCCGAAATGTATTTTGGAGGTCCGTGGTAGATTTAGGCTTGAATTGGCGAAATTGAAATTTTGGCATTTTCCGGTCGGTAGTGGAAATTTTGATATCGGGGTCGGAATGGAATTCCAAAAATTAGAGTAGGTCCGTTGTATCATTTGTGACGTGTGTGCAAAATTTAGGCCATTCAGACGAGATTTGATAGACTTTTGATCGAATTCGGAATTCAGAAGTTTTGAAATTCTTAAGCTTGAATCCGATGGTGATTCGATGTTTTGATATTGTTTTGAGCATTCAGAAGGTTGGAACAAGTTTGAACAATGTTATGGGTTGTGTTGGCATATTTGGTTGAGCTCCCAAGTGCCTCGGGTGAGTTTTGGGGTGGTTTCAGACCATTTCTAGGCCATTTCTAGTTGCTAGTTTTTGGCTTCAAGGGTGTACAGTGCGTTAGCATTGATCTGACCGCGTTAGCATAGAGTAAATTTGGAAAAAATGGAGTTGTGCTATGCGATCGCATAAGTCTTCTAGCGATCGCATAGAGTAAATCTCTGTTGCACTGACCCAACTTTGGAAGCTTATATATCACAATCTATAAGGAATTTGAAGATGATAAAAATAAAGGTTATAGCCCTTGATGTCTAGTTTTTAGAAAGTTTACCAATTGTAATTTGAAGTTTTTTACAAAAAGTTATGATCATTATACTAGAGGCTGTCCGGAAGAGTTGGAGAAAGCTGTCGGAAAAATTTGTTCTACACGATCGTGAGGGAATGGCCGCGATCGCATAGGGTAAAAGAAGAGCTGGAAAATTTTGTGCTTCGCTGTCGCATTAGTTTGTCCGCGATAGCATAGGGTAAATGCCTGGGCAGATTATAAAGTACTCTATTCGAGGATTTTGGCCATTTTGCATTTTTGGAGCTATGGAGCTCTGATTGAGGCGATTTTTGAAGGGATTTTCAGAGGATTGATTGGGGTAAATTCACTCAAATTTGGTTAAATCTCATGATTATGTCTTGATTCTTATCATTTAGTTTGAGAATTTGGGGTGAAAATTGGGGAAAATGGAGGAAAGTTTGGAGAGTTGATTTTGGGGATTTGGATGGCCATTTGATCTTGGATTTTGGTGAATTTGATTTGGGTAGACTCGTGAGCGAATGGGTTTTCCAGTTTTGTGATATTTATCGGATTTCGAGATGTGGGCCCAGGGGCCGGGTTTGAGCCAATTTCAGAATTTTTGAGTTAATTTGATTATTTTCGCTTGGGCTTTGTTCCTTTAGCATGTATTGATGATAATATACTGATTTTGGTTAGATTTGGAGCATTTGGAGGCAGATTCGAGAGACAAAGGCATCGCGGGCTAGAGTTTGGACCGATTTGAGGTAAGTAATGATTGTAAATGTTGTCCTGAGGGTATGAAACCCTAGATTTCACATTGTTGTGCTACTTTGAGGTGACACACACACTAGGTGACAAGCGTGGGGTTCTGCACCGTTGGGGATTGTGACTTGGTCCGCCCCGTATGACTATTAAGTCGCGTATTTGATTGAAAACTGTTTGATATCATTGTGTTTTGGAAATTATTACTATGTTTTGGGCTGAATGCCATATTTAGGCCTCGTGCCAACTATTTTGGACCCTTAGGGGATTTTTACTACTATTCCTTACTGTTTTGACTTCATATTTGTACTCAGTCATGCTGTATTCTACTGTTTTTCATAACTCAGCTATATTTACTCGTTTTTGATATTTTAAATGATATTTTGGGCTGAGCATCATGTTTTACTGTTTCCCGAGTGGCTTGAGAGATTTTGGAATGAGTGAGGCCGATGCTTGGTATTGTGAGGATATTATGGGATCGGGCTGCGCGCCGTAGCAGTGTGGTACTGATTTATGATTATGAGGCCGAGGGTCTGATTTGTTATGCCACGAGATGGATTGATATGAGGCCGAGAACCTGTTTGATTATGCCACGAGATGACTTGTTATTGCACTTATGCCGTAAGGGGCCCCTCTCGGAGTCTGTACACCCCCGGTGAGCACGGGTACCCAGTATAAGTGATATGATGTAGCCCAAGGGGCTGTTGTTGTTTCATATTGTAGCACAAGGGGCTGTTCTTGATCCATGTTTTGCCCGAGGGGCGGTTCTTGATTCATGTTATGCCGGAGGGGCTAATTATGAGAGATTGCGAGGCAGCCCGAAGGGCTGGTTCTGTTGATATTATATCGAGGGGCGATTTATGGTACATGTTTTGCCCAAGGGGTTGTTTATGTTTATATCATTTTTACTCACTGTTTTATCACTCATTTTATATTGAAGGTTGTTTTAAAGGGTTTTACTGAAAGTGAGCTTGATTTACGAAGTAAATAATTTCTGTACTGTTTTGGAAAGGTATTGCATTTGCTGTAGCATTATGACGTGGCTTACTTGTTTTCTTACTGCTCAGCTTTCATTTACCTTTATTACTTACTGAGTTGGCGTACTCACATTACTCCCTGCACCTTGTGTGCAGATTCAGGTATTTCTGAACTCGGTAGCGGGTGTTGATTGCTCAGTGCCAGAGTCATTCGAGTTAGCAAGGAAGTTGTCCGACGTTCGCAACCCTACTCTTCTCCCTCTTGTATTCCTTAAATTATTTTAGTATATTTTTAGACCTTAGTAGATGCTCGTGACTTTTGACACTCCTATGTCGGGATTGTGTATTTATTCCGCACTATCCATTTAGACTTACATTATGAGATATCTAATTAATCAAAGGCTTAAAAATGATTGTTATTGATTAAATGGTTAATTCGGGAGTTGTATCGGCTGACCTATTTTTACGATAGGCACCATCACGACCGGGTCGTGACACGTCCCGACCCTTAATATTGAGGATCATGTCTGAGCTAGGCCCGAGTGGGCCTTAGGGAGTATTTCTCACCCTTGTTTTAATATTTTTCTCTATTATGCATCGAGGACTATGCATAATATAAGTGTGGGGTGGGAAAACTACTTTCTGAAGTGTAATTGTATAAAACTATTTTTTATTTAGTTTTTCTTTTAGAACTCATAGAACTCATAGAAGACATAGTCTAGGTAAAAAAACGAAAATTCAAAAAAAAAGTTTAGAAAAAGTTCGGACTTTTCTCGACAATGGATCTTTTGGACAATTTTCTTGAGGGATAAAGTCCGATTAAAAATACCAAAAAGATTTTTTTAGGATAGTTAGGTAGTATCCCTTTGTTTTTCTTTGTGCACCGGTTCTTTTCCAAGGGCGTAGCTCGAATCGAGTACTTTATTTTTTTTAGGAGTAGTTTAGGAAGAAGCTGAGTCGCTCCGAGATGCTCATTGACATGGTTGATGCTGGCACATTAGTTTATGACATACATTCTGTTTTTTCATGTATTTGGTTTGAATTATGAAGCCTAAGTAAAGTGAATATCCTATTTTGTGACGCCTTTTCTCAGTTGTTTGACTTATATGCCATATAGTGTAATATTGCTTAATTTTCTTAATTATGTATGTTTGCTTGACTTGAGAGTTGAACAAAATCGTCTTGATTGAGTCATGTGCAACGTGTCTGTGAGGATTTGTGATTTTTTCAGTTATCTTGTGTAGTCTAGAACTTGCTACATATGTTAATTGAAGCGAAATTTTAAGTTGTGCTAATCTAAGAGCATATGCATTTTCTTTCTTGATCATAGATGTGCTTGTCACATAAGAAAACAAAAATGTTCCATTTCACTTTAATGTATGGAGTGTGTGAAGAAAAAAAAAAGGAAAGAAAGAAAAAGTAAAAGAAAAGAAAAAATGATAGTTAAAGTATGTAAAAAAGTACACACCTCCAATTCTTAATAATTTGTGCTAGTGGGAGTATAAAAGTGCTTAATGAAAGTAAGGGCTATGTGCATATGGTTTGTGGCAAGTGAATTGATCGAGAAGAATATGTGTTTGAATTGTGAATGTAGTATATTAAAGTGCTTAGGAGGGTCAGTCACTATTTCTAAATATATTATACCCGTCCCTTAGCCTACATTACAACCTTAAAGTCCTAATTGATCCTAGATTTAGCTAGCTTAAATTAGTAGAGATATACACTACGAGCAAGCTTATGGTACGACCACGGGATGCACATGAATTCTTTTTGAGAGTGAGTAAATTTTGTTCAATTGTGTGATGACCTTAATCTATATTCAAAAGCATATTACAATGTGGGGACTAATCTATATTCACTCTTTTGTTTGTTTGTGAGGGAACCTAAACTCATGAATGATTGGTAATGTTGTAAACTTTCTTGTTGGGTGAGTGCATGAGTTGAGGGTGCTTAGTGGTTACAAGTCAGCTTTTGAGGTTGGGTGGTGACGAATAGGTTGTTGGAGTTGATTGAATTGAAATATTATACATAGGCATACTTAAACGGGAAGAATGTGAAATTTTGCATGTTCATGCTCGTGTGCCGGTATTGATTATAGTCAAGGGTGTAGTGTGTGGTTAAAAGTTAAAGTGCTCCTCTATAATTGAGACTTGTACGTGGTTGGGGGTTTATTTGATAGTCCCATTGCTCGAGGACAAGCAAGAGTCTAAGTGTGGAGTGTTGATATATCGCTTAAAGTATATATATTTGTATGTATATCGCCTCATATCTTACTTTTGTTTCGTGAATTTTGGATGTGAAATGCGTTGATTTATTTTAATTTAATATGTTTTATGTGTAGGAATGATCCGGGAGAAATCGGGGGCGGAATGTGCAAAATCAGAGTCAAAATGGACAAAAACAGGAAAGTTGGAAATTTCAGCGCCACAGGTGGCGCTTAGCCCTACCTGTGGCGCCAAAAACAGAACACTCAAGTTGGCAGCGCCGTGGAGGGCGCCTGCCGCTAGACAGGATGTCAGTGACGTGAACTTTCTCCAATTTCGCCCGGAACACTGTTATTTCGACCCTAGGCCTACCCAACATGTATAAAAGCAAGACTAAACATAATTTTGAAGGAAGATTCCACTTTGGAGAGATTGAACATACTTTGAAGGAGAATTCACGTGGAGGAACACACACCCCGCTTGGAGGAGGCTTCTAACTAGTTTTTCTTCTCTTGTCTTCTCTTCCTTTAATTTCATAGTCCATTAGTTCTAGAGTTTTGGGTGCTACATGAACGTTGTAGTTTGAAGCTTGAATTGTTCTTATTATTTATCATATTGGTTTATTTATTCAATCTTGTGCTTAATTATTTGATTGCTTGATCACCAATTGAATACTATCTACGAACCTAGGATTTAACTCGGGAGAGGGAATTCTAAATTTCATATAATATTGAGTAGAGCAAGATCTTCAATCTTGGGAGGGGGGGGGGCAGATTGGCAGTTAGGATGGGAATATACCTAATCGCCTTGCTTGGTTATTATACGGGAATTAAAATGTGTTCTTGTTAATCCTAATTCCATAGGAATATAGGTGTTAGGTTAGCTTGAATAGGCGAGTTGTACTTTGGGAGAAGGCTGCGAGCAATATTAACCCCGTCAATTAATAAACCAGATAAATTAATTAGACGATTTAAGTGAAAAACTCAACGGGATTGTTAGCCAACCCATAGCTCTAGAATATTTACTCACACTGAATTCTCTCTATAATTCACCAACTTGTTTTCTTTAATCTTTTAATTTGTTACTTTAGATTAGTTTTAGCTAAATATTCATACTTTAGGATTTGCTTGAATAGATTAATTGTTTAGCTTAATTTAGTTAATAGTTAATCACAAGTCTCTGTGGGTATGATATCTTGACTTATAATCCTATATTACTTGTTGATCACGTATACTTGTGTGTGCGTTTGGAAGCAACAATATTGTTTTCGTGATTTTTAATTTTTAAATCCGTTTGAAGTCCCAAGTACTGGCAGAGTATTTTGTAATAAGGTGTAGGTAGATTAACGGACAATATCCCCATTGATTAGGGACCATACAAGAATAGTAACAGGTATTTTGTAACGGGTATTCGTCCTATTTCCTTTTTACATGTTCCTTAAGAAACAGTAAGTAAATAGGAGAGAGTTAGACTATAATACCCTTATTTATGTCTTAAGATAAAATCTCTTTTTATTGAATAATTATTCTATTATGTGCTATCTCCATTTTCAAGCACAATTATTATTAAGAGTAAAATGAAAAAGGAAATATTTTGTCTTGAACTTCTAAAATAACAAATAACTTGAGACGATTATTTTTATAAAACATGATATATAATTATGGACAGAAGCAATAATATTAATCAAGTTTAAGACATCGTTAGGAAGTTAAAAGAAAAGAGTTTCCAATTACCAAGAACTATTAAGAAGTAGTGAACTAAATTTCTGTAACGACCCGGCCAGTTGTTTCATGAGTTACCGCTCCGTTTCTCCCATTTCTGCTTCTTATTGTCTTGTTCAGCTTTATTATATGTTATCGCGTTGGTTGGTTCGGGTTAGAAGAGGTTTTGGTAAGGTTTGAGACACTTAGTCTCTTTGAGTAGGCTTAAGTTGGAAAAGTCAACCGGATGTTGACTTATGTGAAAAAGGTTGGATGTGCATTCCGATGCTTCAGATAGCTTCGGGAGGTGATTTGAGACTTAGGAGCGTGATCGAAATGGATTTTGGAGGTCCGGAGTAGATTTAGGCTTGAATTGGCGAAATTGAAATTTTGGCGTTTCTTGGTTGATAGGTGAGATTTTGATATAGGGGTCGGAATCGAATTTCGGAAGTTGGAGTAGGTCCGTTGTATCATTTGTGACGTGTGTGCAAAATTTCAGGTCATTCGGACAAGGTTTGACAGACTTTTTGATCGAAAGCGGAATTTGGAAGTTTTTGGAATTCTTAGGCTTGAATCCGATGTAAATTTGGTGTTTGATGTTGGTTTGAGCGCTTCGAAGGTTGGAACAAGTTTGAATGAGGTTATGGGATATGTTCGACATGTTTTGTTAAGGTCCTGAGGGCTTCGGGTGAGTTCTGGGTGGTTGAACGAATCATTTCATATTGGGAAAAGTAGTAGTTTTTGCTGGTATTTTGTTGCAGGCATTTTGCTCTTTGAAATCGCGTAGAGGGGATCGCGATTGCGTAGGCTAATTCAGGGTAGGGGTAAAGTTGTTCTATGCATTCGTAGAGAGGAGGTCACGATCACGGATGTTTGAGAAGTTGTGCTTCGCGAATGCGTGGCCAGGGTCGCGTTCGCGTAGAAGAAGGCAAGCTGGTATGCAGTGGAGGTGATTGCTCTGGGCGACTGCGTGAGGCAAGATGGGATCGCGATGGATATCCCGCGATCGTGATTAAGTAATTTTAATAGCTGGGCAGGATGTGTAAAAAGGTCATTTTCGCAAATTTTGGCCTAGCTTCACCATTTTAAACTCGATTTTGGAGCTTCTTGAGGGAGATTGAAGAGGGAATCAAAGAGAACTTCTTGGAGGTACGAATTATGGACTGAATACTCGATCCTATCATGATTTCTATCTAATTAAACATGAAATTAAGGGGATTTGAACCCTAAAATTGGGGAGTTAGGGCTTGGAAATTGGAGACCTTAATCTAGGAATTTGAGGAGTCATTTGTGGTCGGATTTTGGTATTCTTGGTATGTATGAACTCGTGGGAGGATAAGGATTCCATTGATGTAACTTTTATCGAATTTCGAGATGTGGGCCCAGGGGTCGGGTTGGACCAATTTTGGGTTTTTTGGTATAATTTGATCATTTTCGTATGGGCTTCGTTCCCCTAGCATTTTCTAATGTTATGTTTATGATTTTGGGTAGATTCAACGCGAGTTGAGGCTGAGGTGATAGGCAACGGCATCGCGGAGTAGTATTTTATCCGGTTTGAGGTAAGTAACCATTTTAAATCTAGACCTGAGGATATAGAACCCCGGTATTTCGCATTGTTTTGATAAATAAGGTGACACACATGCTAGGTGACGAGTGTGTGGGCGTGAACAGGTAGGGATTGTCACTTGGTCGGTCCCGTAGCGACTATTAAGCCGCGTATTTGATTTGAAATCTTATGATATCCCATATTTTAGAGATTGATATTATATTTTGGGTTGAATGCCATGTTTGGGGCCTTGTGCCGACCTATTTATACCCTTAGGGGCATTTTTACTATTTTCCTCAATCTGTTTGTTTTGAAAACATATCCTCAGTCATGTTTCACCTTTTATTGTTTAAATCCAGTTTTTATCACTCTACTTCTTAATATATGAAATATGTTTGGGCTGAGTTCCCTGATTTCCACTAATATGCCCGAGTGGCTGTGAGATTAATGACTGCAACAATATTATATATATTATGGATCGGGCTGCACGCCGCAGTGATACTTATATGGATCGGGCTGCACGCTGCAGCGATATATATATTGGATTGGGCTGAGAGCCGCAGCGATGTGACGCTTGGACTGTAGGAGCCCCTCCGGAGTCTGTACACCCCTAGTGAGCATAGTCGACTATAAACTATGGATCGGGCTACACGCCGTAGCGGTTATTATGATTATTATTATTATGAGATATCTATTGAGCCGGAGAGCTGAGTGTGAGTACTGATTGATGAGAGTTGAGTCACGAGTGACTGAGAGGCTTGCCCGAGAGGCTATACTTATGAGTGGTACCTTGCCCGATGGGCTTGCTTGTGACATTTTGTTGCTTCCACTCTTCTTTTTATACTGAGCCTCTGTTGAAAACTGCTAAATAAGTGATTTAAGAGTATTTTTAACTGAAACTGAAGTTTTTACGAGATGACTGGCTTTTAAATTGCAGAATTTGACTTGAAATTTCTATCGAGACTTATTATATGATTTTTACTGCTTGTCACTGCACTCATACCTTATTTACTTTAGTTACTTACTGAGTTGGCGTACTCATGTTACTCCCTGCACCTTGTGTGCAGATCCAGGTGCCTGAGCAGCAGAGTGAGGGTTCCCAGCACTCTCAGAGCTTTACCGGAGACTGTAAGGTAGTTGTACGGTGTTTGCAGCCCTGCTTTCCTCCTTCCTATCTTAGTTTTCTGCATTTTTAGCCTTATGATGTATTAGTCAGACAGTTTGGGTTGTATTTAGAGGCTCTTGACTTGTGACACCGGATTGTTGGGCTGTGTTGGTATATTTTGTTCTGTTTTCCACATATTTCAGTAGATTTATATATTTCATATGGGAATTTGAGCCTTAATCAGTTTGAGAAAAATGGTTTTATAAAAACTTCACTGTGGTTACTTGTTGGGTTGACTTGCCTAGTAATGTGATAAACGCCATCACGACTGGGGTATTTGAGGTCATGACAATTTCAAATTCATATTATTGTGATTAAGTGGTCAGTGGGTTAACAAAAAAGCTGGATTCTAGACTTTTAGTAGAGGTAGTGACCCAAATAAAATTCCTTTTGAATTGGCCAAAAATATCTAAGGGAAAATAGCACTGGCTAGTCTGTTTTTGGATTGGTCATTCAAAAATAGCCAGCATTCCTAAAATCATTGAAAATAGACACTATTTTGCTACAACACGAAAGTTTCCAGCATAATATACTGCAAATCGGTACACCTGTGCATGAACTTTCATAATATGCTGGAACTCCAACATGCGAAAAGTTTCAGCACAATATACTGGAGATTGGAACACCTGTATATGAACTTCCAGCATATTATGTTAGACCGGTGTATTGTACCGGAACTCCAGTATACTTTGCTGGAACTCAAGTATAATATATTGGAGTTCTAGTATAATATATTGGAGTTCTAGTATAATATATTGGAGTTCTAGTATAATATATTGAAGTTCCAGTTTATTATACAGGAATTCTAGTATATTATGCTAGAGTATTTTCCATATTTTAAACAGTGTTTTCATTCAGATTTATCTTTACATAAAAAATGACTAAATTTCGATTACTTTCGAAACTGTGGCTATTTTTGAATGACCACTTATAAATCTGACTGTTTTTGAATTTCTCCTCATATACTATTAACCATGCATTTAGATATAGTATATTCTAATAACTTTCATGGTTAAAAGTCTAAGTGAGATATTATTGGGATATATACAATTAACCATAGATTTTGGTTTGATTATAGTATTTATTATGGAACAATTATTTATTCAATTTTAATAAAGTTTTAAATAGATCATATATTCGTTTGTGTCCTTAACTTATATAGTAGATGATTTAGTGTATAGATTTTAGGTTATATACGGGAGATTAAATCATCGGTTCTTATAAGTATAAAGATCATGTTCACAATCTAATGATGAAATTGGACAAATTATCAGGAATGATTGTAGCACGAGATTAAATATAATTTATCTTGATTATGGCAATGGTTTAATTCCGACCTCTTGTGCTAGTACATTTTGTATGTATTGAATGGACCAAGTAGAGATAAGTATTTTATACTGACTTAGTAAAATAAATTATCTAGCCATTAAATGTGCTTATACTCTTAACCTTGATATAATTATTATTAGTTGTGTATATTATTTATTGTTTTGATTTATTAAAAGGCGAGATTCTTTTGTGAGTCAATATGCCTAGTAAATTGGATAATGATGATATACATTGACGAAGTAATAATTAGTTGATGGAATCCATGTCTCGGTCTAGAGATTGATGATACACCTTTATGAAAGCTTATAAGTTTTTATGTGTAAACCATGCAGGTGGATTTTGTATCCATCATATGATATAAGTTAAACGAAAGTCTAAAAGAAATAATCAATGAATTAAATTTTGAGTAATTTAATTAATTTGATTAGTATTTGAATCTTAACATGGGAAGTTATAAGGTTTAATGGAAGGATTTTGAATTGAACTGAGGAGTGCAGTTATGAATTTTTAGTGAAATAATTCGTAATTTATTATGGTAGTATTAATTAGGATATTTCGAATTAAGTCCAAATAGGAAGCTTCTTTAATTAAATATTGCGGTCCCTGTAGTGCCCGAATAATTAGGAATTAAATTGGATTATATTTCTATAAAAATATCCTGGGCTAGCCAGTTTTCGGACTGGTCATTCAAAAATAGCCAACCTTTGTAAAATCATTGAAAAATAGCCACTATTTTGCTGCAACAGGGACCGCTCCAGCATAATATACTGGAGATCGTGCACCTATGTATGAATTTCCATCATATTATGCATCACTTTAGAATATGAAGCATTTAGAATATGAAGCATTTAGAATTCCAGCGAACTGCCTGATCCCATAAGATTGTGTTAAAAAACTCCTTCCGAGACGAACAACCCGATCCCTTTAGAATATGAAGCACTAACGGCCCTGGACCCTACTCACGACTATACGAGTGAGTTATGAAATTTAAGGAAGCTTTCCGATGAAAATACACAATGCGGGAGAAATTTGTAAGGGAAGCACAATTATTCCATGGCTAATCAAGTAGCTCGTCAAATCTCTACAATAGCGAGTCTATCACTCTACACAACCCTAGTCTCAGGTCCGAACTTGAAATAAAGGAATTAAATAGGCATGGATAACTCAAATAGTACAATTAAAGCATGACGTGAACCTATGTCTACCCAGACAAAATTAGAAAATTCTAGCATACGCACGGACACTCGTCACCTCATACTTACGCCGCTCCCACAACATGTAGCATATAACAAGAATAACACCTATGAGGTAATTTCCCCCTCACAGGGTTAGACGGGAGGCTTACCTTGCTGTGAAGTTTCACAACCGGCTCCAACGCCTCTCTAACACATCAAACCGATGCCCGTCGATCTAAAACTAGTCAAACATGTGTAAATAAATCAAAATAGACCCCAATGCTTACAATTTAATAATTTATAATGATTCCCAACTTTGCTTGAAAAGTCAATAAAATCAACATTCGAGCCTACATACTCTGATTCCGAAAATTTTCAAAGATAAACATTACACATAACATTACGAACAAAAATATATAATATATCCCAAATTCCATTTCCAAAATCGTGGTCAAATTCCAAAATTACCAATTTTTAGGTTTTCTCTCAAAATTCCACAGTTTCCATAATTTTTCATGTTAAAAATTCATACGTAAATCATGTATTTAACTCACAATGGTAGGAATCACTTACCACATGAATAATGATAAAAATGACACTCCAAACTCGCCCCAGGACCGACTCCAATGAGAGAAATGAGGTAAAAATGAGGCAAAACCCGATTTGTTTAACATATATAATTTTGCCCAGGCGATATCCGGCCTGCGAAAAAAATGGCCGCTTCTGCGGCAACAGGTCTGCTTCTACGGAAAGCACTAGAAGTCGTCCCCTTCGCACCCGCGGGCAAGGTGCCACACCAGCGACATCGCAGGTGTGAGAATCGACCCTCGCTTCTCCGGTAAGAGCCCGCTTCTGCGAAGTCACTTCAGCGACCGAAAATTCCGCACCTGCGACATTACCCTGGGTGGCCCTATCCATTTTTGCGATGACACCATCGCTCCTACGTGTCCGCACCTGCGGCCAAACCCACTGTAGGTGTGATGACATCAGAACTTCAGCAGCTCCAGCAATCACCTAAATCAAACATTGATCCGATTTCAATCTGGTTCAAACCCGGGGACCCCGGGACTCCATCCAAACGTACCAACACATCCCAAATCTCGATACAGACTTAGCCAAGGCCTCAAATTACGTCAAACAACATCAACACTATGAATCGATGATTGAAACATTTCTTTAAACTTTCAACCATTCGAACTATGCTGAACATGTTCGATTCATACTTAAACATCCCGAAATGACGCCAAACTTTGCATGCAAGTCATAAATCACAATACTAGCCTATTCCAAGGCTCGGAACCCCAAATGGACATCGATAACACCAAAATCCACTTTAATTCACACTTACAAAATTCATAAACTTTTCAAAATGAAAATTTTCCACAATAAATGTTGAAATGCTCCCGGGCGACCCAATACTCAACCTAAACATACGCCTAAGTCCGAAATCATCATACGAACCAATTGGCTTCAAATCCTAATTTCGAGGTCGTTTACTCAAAAGTTAAACCTTATTCAACTCTTCCAACTTAAAGCTTCTGAATTTAGAATTTTCCATCCTAATCAACTCTGAACTTCCCGAAATTCAATTCCGACCACACGTATAAGTCATAACACATGAAGTGAAACTACTCAAGGCCTCAAATCGTGGAAAGACATGATAGATCTCAAAACGTTCGGTCATCGAGCATCTAGAAATTCATTAAACTACTACAACTCTAAAAACATGTTTGTTCCCAATACATTCTTCGGAAGCCGTTACCCAAACAACTTAAATTTCCAAATTGGGTGAGGCAAAAGACTTGATTTTAACTTGATTCTACCTATTAAGTTATCCTCTGTAATAACTTTGCTATTATGGTTATTGGAGTCTGAACTAGTAAATATTCAAACCTCAAAAACTGTTATTAAGTAGCTACTTTTTGGTTACAATTTAAAATTCGGTAAACTCTAATTGTTGGCGCAAAAAGTGGCCAACCCATCGAATTTTTACTTATACCAATCACAACCATGATGCAACATTCTATTGAATTTTCACCAAAGTGCTTGGTGTTTATCCTGATTTTCTTACCTTTTTTTGTTTTCTTGTCTAGTGAAGGAAAACATAACATACATAATTAGGTTTTCATTCTTTTAGAAGGAAATTATAAATTTCTCAATTGGCTAGTGATCTCGCCCAAGTCACACGTCAAATTGGGGTTGTGAAGTGGTGGATTGCAATAATAATTACCCCACTAGGAGCCAGGATCGAATCCACAGGGAGCATAGATGAGATTAATGGTATATATTTGGACTAAGAGCGTAAAGTGTCTACGATGCACTTCCACAAACTTTGTTTTGATTCTACTTCTAAATTATGTTATGATTTGCAGTTATAAAATATGAAACTAGAGAATAATATTTTTGTTGTCGTTTTTCAAAAATGTAAAAGGTCTAGGGCTATGACATCCACCTTGGTGTTTTCCTAACGGTTTGTGGGATTTAGAGTGAGTTTCATTGGTCGGGGTGTATTATAGCAAACAACACATAATTATCCACTCAATACCTCTCTGTAAGAGAGTAGTTTTACCCAATTTGGCTTTCTCAAGTCCAAATCGGTATTGCACAAAACAGTTGGTAAATGCTCAAGTTGGGTTTTCCTATCTCTAGGTTCAACCCATTAATTGAAACTATCAATCTCTTGAATTCATCCCAATTTCTTGTTAGCCAAGTTTTCCTAGACTAAGTCGTTTTTTCTCAAGTACAGACTAAGTCAAATAGGCTTGAATCAATGTTCGCAACCATCAATTCTACAATTATAACAAGAACTAGGCTAAATAATAAACACCCAACCATAAACATGCCCTAAATCAAATACCTATTAGGTACCAACACTAGGGTTGGGTCACAACCCTAGCTAGAAATTTAGCTACTCATAGTGAGTGATGAAGAAAATAAAGAAGAAAAGATGATTAAACTCATATTAAATGATAAATAGATGAAAATCCAAAGTCAAATAAACAAGATATGATAAAGTTTTCCTAAAGAGTAAAGAAAAAGGACTACAAACTTTCAGGTATTCAAAACTTAACCTAATTTCGTGAAAGAAGTCTATTTATACACAGCTAGAAATTTCGGACAAAATAGCCCTTTCAGAGGTTTTGCGGTCGTACAATTCCATGTGCGGTTCACACTTCTTCTTCAGTCTTGGCAGGAGCTTGGTATGCGTCCGCATAATTGTAGGATGTAGTCGCATATGGAGTGCTCTGTGGCCGCACAGGTCCTTTCTGCGGACCGCACTAATTTGAGCGCGACCATATGTATGACTTTTGCGGTCGCATAATAATTGTGCGGTACACATATCCTTGACGCTTGAATTGGGATTTCTATGAACTTGAACTCTAGCATAGCTTTTGTGGCCGCACAATAGTTGTGCGGTCAACACATTGTTTTTGGGCTCTGTTGGAGTTCCTTTGCATTCTGCGGCCGCAGAAGGAATTGTGCAGTTCGTATATTAGCATTTTGCCTGCTTTTTGTCCTTGAGTCCACATTACACCTTTTTGAGTTGGATATTATCTTTGTGGCTCATTTTCCAATACTACTCCATTTAAGTACATTTCATTAGTTTTCAGGAATACCTTTAAACATTTTTGCACTAAAACGAAAGTCAAAAGGCACAAATAAGTAGCCAAAATCTCCATTTATCAATTTCCTCAAACTTAAGCTTTTTCTTGTCCTCAAGCAAATAGGGTAATTCCTACCTCATCAAGAAAAGAGCTATTCTAGCTAAGCTAAGTTGAACTAAACACACATCAATTGGGAAAAACAATTACACACAACACTTATGTATTATCAACAAGGAAATGATTTGAATTTTTAAGCACAATAGTTCTAATGTGACACTAGAGCATCAAGAGTTGACTTTATTCATCAAGGAAGCTCGCTCTTTTATGTAGGTCATTGTGGATCCCAAACTCTTTCTCCTCTGCTCTCCACTAACATATCTCACTTAAGAATGTGGCACTCAATTCAAGGATTTGTGAGAGGTTCGCTCATCTCTCTCAAAAGAATGTCACAAGTACGGCTCTAAGTACTATATGTTTGCCCCTCATGTAAATCACCACTAATGTATGTCACCCAACTTGAAATCACGTAGGGCTTTTTCGGAATGTAATGAAGGCTTTTGGACAAAGGTAGGATATGTTGTAATAGAATGGATTCATCTTTCCTTAAGCACTCCATTTTCTCTTTTTGGCTCATGTTATACCGAGTCTTTGAGTCATTTTCTTCTTTCTTAGGGGAACTAGAGAGACTTAAAATCACTCTTTCTTGGCCATGATAATCATTTTCTCCTTCTTTGTCTTCTCCATGCCTTTCATCATTGCTTTTCTATGAATCCCTTCAAATCTTCTTTATTCACTTTCTTTTTGCAGTTTTATTTCTTTTACCTTTGCCTTCCTTTTCTTGATTTCTATTCTCTTTTTGTGCGTTAATACCTATTTCAAACTTCTCATCTCTCCCCAAACTTATGTTTTATCCAATTATTTTTCATGAATGTTAAGGAAACCTTGGGTGCCAAGAGAGGGTCACTACAACACGGGTAAAGGCTTGTAACATGGTTATCAAATGAAAAAGGGTTTTTGGCTCAAAGGGGTTGACGAGGGATACCAACATTGGTGGGATATGAACAATTTCAACTCGGGTCAAGGAGAGCCTACAATCACTTCTCAGGCCAAGAAACACTTAGAATTTTGCCTAGAAACACATTCGGGGCAAGTTCTTGACTTTTAGAATGGGTACTTGGACTTGCAACAAAATATCTCACCTCTCACGCAGCTGGATTGTTAAAGAGAATAGAGTCGAGGGTCTACAACAACCATATTGAAGATTGAAAATCACTAATGGTTCAACTATGCCACTCGATGATTGCTTAAGTCAACACAAGAGTCAAAAGGTCACTAACTAGAGCTATTTCTTGCCAAGAACTTGTTTTTAACCATAAGGCTGTAGTTAAGTGTGTTGGTACCAAGTGAAGCATGCTTGACCATTTTATTAATTATTACTACTGTTTTTACCTAAACATAAAAATGGACGCAATCCCTTAAGAAGGTTGTCACGCCATCTATTGTTGGGAAGAGTCAACCGATTCACACAAAACCACCTTTGAAAAGAACCGTGACATTAAGAAAACCAAAGGCTTATTGATCAATTAAACATAAAATGAAGGTATCAAATCAAAAAGAAGCTATCAAAATAAATAAGAAGCTATTAGGCTAAACATTGAGTATTAAGAAAACAAAATAAAGAAGCTATGAAATAAACTACTGAAAACATAAATGAATATACAAAATAAGAAAGGGAAAGCAAAAATAAACATCAATAGAGAGAAAGAAGAATATGTACATAAATAATAAAGGAAAAATAATGTTATCAAGTTATTACAAGCCAACTATCATCGAATAAAAATAAACTCCCCCCACCCCCTAAATAAGAATAAGCATTGTCCCCAATGCTTAACAAAATAAAAATCAAGGAACGAAAAGAGTAGAGAAGACTCCATATGTGGTCTTAGTGTCCATAGCAACATCACCACCCTCAGGCGCTTCCAACCGTATCTCATCATCCTCTGCTCGGGGAGTAGCTCGGTTGGTGAACATCTATAACACCGCCACAACAGTGTGGAAAGCAAGGTTTGACTCCTTAGACTAGCCAGCTAGTGCCTCTAATGCCTCAGGTGCTGATGGTGCTGCTGGTGCTACTGGAGTTGACTCTACCAGCAAATCAAGTAGAAGATCCCCAACTGCTGCTATCTTGGACACCTCTTTTCCAACTTTTCAAGTGCTTTCTTTGAGGCCTGTGATTTCTATCATCTTCTTCACCTATTTACCGAACACCTCTATAACAATCCGATCGGTCGTTTTGAGAATTTAAGCTCCATTTGGTGGTGTAAGGTCTTGAACAACTTCATATTATGTGTATCACCTTGCGTGCATGGTTGAATTCTGTTACCGGATGATTCGAAGTCGAATTGGAAGAAGGAATCTAGTTTTGAAAGATTAAGCGGTGAGAATTTGACCGGGATTTGACTTTTGAGTAAATGGCAAAGGGGTTTTTGATGATCTCAACATCTTCGTAGGGTTATTTTTGACTTAGTCATGCACCCGGGTTCGGATTTAGAGGTTCGTAGGGTAATTTAAGGTATTTCGGCGAATATTGGAAAATTTGAAGTTTGACCCATAGTTGAATTTTGTGATATCGGGGTCGGAATGCGATTATAAGAGTTGGAACAGCTCCGTTATGTCATTTGGGACTTCTCTACAAAATTTGGCATCATTCCGGGTTGGTTTGATTAGTTTCGGCACGGGTTTTCGAAGTTGGAATATTTGGAAGTTCGTAGTTCGATTCATAGCACGATTTGCATTTTTTGCATTGTTTGATGTTATTTGAGACCTCGATCTAGTCTGTGTTAAGTTATAGAACTTTTTTGTGTGTTTAGACGGTGTCTCGGTGCCTCGGGTGTTTTTCGGATGAGTTTCGAATATTTTGCATAGTTTTGAACAAGTCTGGTTCTGGTGTTTTCGCACCTGCGACTATGGAGCGCAGGTGCGGCTCCGCTTTTGCCGTCATGAAGGCCTGGGTAATTGCTCGCTTCTGCGGATGATGGTGCCCAGGTGCGGTGGACGATTTTGTAGTCCATCGATCACACATGCGATTTATCAGCTTCTGCGGTTTCCCCTTTCGCTTATGCGGTGCCATTGGTTCAGCTGTAAATCCATAGATGCGGTCCCAGGCCTGGTTAACTGAGTTCACAGATGCGGACTCTTTTCTTGCAAATGTGATTGCACAGATGTGCCTAATTACCCGCATATGTAGAAAATGCTGGGCAGAATGATATAAGTAGAGGGTTTGATCATTTATTCATATTTTGAGTTTTAAACTTCGGATTTGGGAGCTTCTTTTGGACTTTTCAAGAAAATAGATTGGGTATGTATTATTCACCTAGAATCTAACATATTCCATGATTTATCTTCATTTTCATCATTTTAATTTTTGTTTTGAGTTGAGGAAAATGTTGATTTTTGAAGAAAATTTTCAAAATGAAAAATCATGATTTGAGGGACCAAATGGTATTAGAATTTGATACTTTTTGTATGGTTGAACTCATATTGGAATGGGTATTTGATTTTTGTCAAATTTGCCGGGTTTTGAGGTACGGGCCTTGGGGTCGACTTTTGGACCAATTTTTGGATTTTGTTAAAGATTGAGACTTTATGATCCTGAATAGTTTCTTATGAGTTTTATTTGTGCTTTGAAGTTACTTTGGTTAGATTTGATCCTTCCGAAAGTCTTTTCACCCGAGAAGTTCATTTTAGATATCGGTTTTTCATCTTTGAGGTAAGTATCTTGCCTAACCTTGTGTGGAGGATTTCCCTTTAGGATTTGAGTCTTCTATGTTGATTGTTATCCGTGTACGCGAGGTGACGAGTGCGTGCTCAGACTTATTTATGGATAGTTCATCTTTTAGGGTTCTTAGGTCCTTAGATTCCCCCATTTCTGATATGGGTTATGATTGTTCTTGATATGTGTAACGACCTGGGCGGTTGTTTCATGTGTTACGCTCCGTTTCCCCTATTTTTGCTTCCTATTGTTTTGTTCAGTTGTATTACATGTTATTGAGTTGATTGATTTGGGTTCGTAGAGGTGTTGGTAAGGTTTAAGACACTTAGTCTCTTTTGAGTAGGCTTGAGTTATGTGAAAAAGGGCTTGGATGTGAATTTCAATGGTTCAGATAGCTTCGGGAGAAGATTTAGGACTTAGGAGTGTGATCAGGGCGTGTTTTGGAGGTCCCTAGTAGATTTAGGCTTGAATTGGCGAAAATGGAATTTTGGCATTTTCAGGTTGATAGGTGAGATTTTGATATAGGGGTCGGAATGGAATTTCGAGAGTTGCAGTAGGTTCGTTGTGTTATTTAGGATGTGTGTGCAAAATTTCAGGTCATTCAGATGTGGTTTGATAAACTTTTTGATCAAAAACGGAATTCAGAAGATTTTGGAACCTTAGGATTGAATCCGGAGTGATTTGGTTGATTCGATGTTGTTTGAGGCGTCCTGAAGATTGGTATATGTTTGGATATTGGTATGTGACTTGTTTGTGCTTTTGGTTGAGGTCCCGGGGGCCTCAGGGTGATTTCGGAAGGTTGACGAAAAGTTAGGAATTTGGAGTTGCAGCTGATGTTTATGCTGTTGTCATAACCGCATCTGCGGTTGGGAGGCCGCAGGTGCGACTCCCGCAGATGAGGAATCATGCCGCAAAAGTGGCCAAGAGGTGAGACGTGAGGAGGCACAGAAGTGGATGCCTAGACGCATTTGCGATGGCGCAGGTGTGGTCCCAGGCATTGAAGTGAGAACCACATATGTGGTGGGCTAGATCGCAGAAGCGGTACCGCAGTAGCGGGAAATGGACCGCAGGTGCGAAATCCCTGGTCATAAAGTATATAGGGTTTCCTTCGCGAATTTTAGCTAAGTTCTCCATTTTGAAGACGGGAAGTGAGCTAGGGCAGTGATTTTCAAAGGGAATTCGAAGATTATCATTTGGGTAAGTTACCTAAGCTTCAATACTTGAGTATATGATCATTTGTCCATTGTTTAATCATTGTATTAGTGGAAATTAAGGAAGAAAATTGAGGAATTAGGGCTTGTTATTGGAGAGCTTTGAGTGGAGATTTGAGGGGCCATTTGAGGTACGATTTCAATGCTTTTGGTATGAATAGACTCGTGGGAGGATAAGGATTCTTTAGATGTGATTTTTATGGAATTTCAAGACGTGGTCCCGGGGGTCGGATTTGGCTAATTTCGGGATTTTTGGTATAATTTGATTATTTTCGCATGGGCTTCGTCCCCTTGGCATATTCTCATGTTATAATGCTAATTTTGGGTAGATTTAGCACGAGTTGAGGCTGAGGTGAGAGGCAAAGGCATCGCGGAGTAGTATTTCATCCGGTTTGAGGTAAGTAACCATTGTAAATTTGGAACTGAGGGTACAAAACCTCGGTATTTCGTATTGTTTTGACAAATGAGGTGACTCACATGCTAGGTGACGAGTGTGTGTGCGTGCACCGGTAGGGATTGCGACTTGTTCCATCCCGTAGCGACTATTAAGCCGCGTATTTGATTTGAAATCTTATGATGTAATGTATTTTAGAGGTTGATACTATATTATAGGATGTATGCCATGTTTGGGGCCTTGTGCCAACCTGTTGAGAACCTTAGGGGCATTTTTACTGTTTTCCTCACTCTATTTGTTTGAAAGCATATCCTCAGTCATGTTTTACCTGTTTATTGTTTAAACCTGGTTTTTATCACTCTACTTCTAAAAAATGTGAAAACTATTTGGGCTGAATTCCCCAGATTTCAATTGTTATGCCCGAGTGGCTATGAGGTTAATGACTAAGAGAGGTTGAGGACCTAATGGTGAGGATTATATACAGATTATGGATTGGGCTGCACACCGCAACAATATTATATGTATATATTATGGATCGGGTTGTATGCCGCAGCAATACTTATATGGATCGGGTTGCATGCCGCAGCGACATATATATTAGATTGGGGTGCGCGCTGCAGTGATATGACGCTTGGGCTATATGAGCCCCTCCGGAGTCTGTACATCCCCAGTGAGCATAGTCGACTATAAACTACGGATCGAGCTGCACGCCGCAACGGTTATTATGATTATTACTATTATGAGATATTATTGAGCCTGTGAGTGTGAGTACTGTGTGACGAGAGCTAAGTCACGAGAGACTGAGAGGCTTGTCTGAGAGGCTACATTTATGAGTGATACCTTGCCCGAGGGACCTATCTATGATATTTTTGCTGATTTAACTCTTCTTTTATAATGAGCCTCTATTGAAAACTGCTAAGTAAATGATCTCAAAGTATTTCAATTGAAAATGAAGTTTTATGAAGTAATTGGCTTTTAAGCTATTGAGTTTGGTTTGATACTCTATTGCATACTCTTATATATGATTTTTAACTGCTCGTCACTGCACTCAGACCTTATTTACTTTAGTTACTTACTGAGTTGGCATACTTACGTTACTCCCTACACCTTGTGTGCAGATCCAGGTGCCCGAGCGGCAGAGTGAGGGTCCCCAGCATTATCGGAGCTTACCGGAGATTGCAAGTTAGCTGAACGACATCTGCATCCCTGCTTTCCTCCTTCCTATCGTTGTTTTCCGCATTTTTAGATTTGTTATATAATAGACAGCCATACTAGTTGTATTTAGAGACTCTAGAATTGTGACGCCAGATGGTTGGGCTGTGTTGGTTTGATGTTTTTGCTGTTTTTTTTTGCACATTTTAGTGATTTAGATATATCTTATGAAAAATTGAGACTTGATCATGTTAGAAAAATGGTTTTATAAAAGAATTACGGTGTTTACCTATTTGGGTTGGCTTGCCTAGTATTGTGATAGGCGCTATCACAACCGGGGTATTTGGGGTCGTGATAAGTTGGTATCAGAGTCTAGGTCAGATAGGTCTCGCGAGTCATGAGCCGATTTAGTAGATTCTAGCTGATCGATACAAAGACGTTTGTATTTATCCTATGGAGGCTACAGAACCTTTAGAAAAAACTTCACATTCTTGAAATTCTTGTCGTGCAAATCTGTTGATCCGAGTACTAAACCATTGTTATTCTATTCTCTCACAAATGGTGAGGACACGTCCTACCAGTCAGGATGGACGACCACCAGTACCACTAGTTGGGGCCACTAGAGGCCGAGGACGAGGTCAAGGTCATGGTAGGGGAAGGGGTGTAGCCCGCACAACAGCTAAGGCAGCACCCGCAGATCCACCAGCCGCCATAGTTTAGGATCAGGTCCCAGTTGCAGACGCTTCAGCTCAGGCACCAGCTGTGCCTATTGTGATTCTATGCCTTCAGGAGGCTTTAGCTCGAATTCTATCTGTGTGCACTAGTTTGGCTCAGGCGGTGTCTGTTACTACGACCGCAGCTACTTCTCAGGCCGGGGGAGGTACTCAGACTCCCGTTGCTCGTATACCTGACCAGGTTGTGTAGGGACTTTAGACACTGGGGGCACTTTCAGCCCAACCGGTTGCACCAGCTCTGCAGTATGTAGTACTAGTTATGTCTGACAATGAGCAGCATCGATTGGAGAGGTTTGATACTGAGTGCGAGGATTCCTAGGGTTTCTTGGACAAGTGTCAAAGGTTTCTTCGTACAATAGGTATTCTGGAGGCCAGTGGTGTAGCATTTATTACTTTTAAGTTCTCTGGAGCTACCTTTACTTAGTGGAAGGATTATGAGAGGCGTAGGCCTGTTGATGCAGCGCCCCTTACCTGGCAGTAGTTCTCTGTTCTCTTTCTGGAGAAGTATATGCCACAGTCTTGTAGAGAGGAACTGCGCATGCAGTTCGAGTAGTTGCATCAGGGAGATATGATTGTGACACAGTATGAGATGTGGTTTTCTGAGTTAGCTCGTCATGAAGTATGGTTGGTTCCCACAGACCGAGAGAGGATCAGGAGGTTCGTTGAGGAGGTTGTTGACATTGCCCTTGTGATTGAGTCAGTTCGTCGCTCGGAGCGAGAGGAGAGGGAGGACAAGAGGCCTCGGGGATCTGGTACCTTTGGTAGTGCTCCTTCGAGGGGTTAGTTTCAGCACGACAGAGGTCGTACATTCAGGCAGGCTTTGTTAGCTCGCCAAGGTTATCGTAGGGCATCATCGGGTCATGGTTCTCACAGTTCTCATCAGGGACATTCGTCACTCAGTGCCCTTCCAGCCCAGAGTTCGTCCCGTGCTCCATCAATTCAGGGTTCTTCCATGCCAGGTCCTTGTACTAGTCATTCCAGTGCCAGGGGTTCCCTTGAGTCCCCGTCTTTAGCACCAAGGAGTTGTTATGAGTGTGGAGAGTTTGGACATATGAGGAGGCAGTGTCCTCGTCTTCTTGAGGGTCCGTCTCAGCAGAGGGGTCAGCCTTCGACTTCAGCTCCAGTTACTTCACCACCCGCTCAGGCAGCTAGCGGTGGGGATCAATCAACTAGGGGTCACCCTAGAGGTGGAGGTCAATCAGGTGGTGGTCAAGCTCGTTTCTATGCACTCCGAGGTAGACCAGATGATGTTTCTTCAGATGTTATGGTTATAGGTATTGTCTTAGTCTTCCATAGAGATGCCTCAGTATTATTTGACCCCGGTTCCACTTATTTTTATGTGTCATCATACTTTGCTCATTATTTGGATACGCCCTGTGAGTCCCTTGTTTCATCTATTCGTTTATCTACTCTGGTGGATGATACTGTTGTTGTAGACCAGGTGTACCGGTCATGTGTGGTGACTATTAGGGGTTTGGAGACCCGAGAGGATCTTTTGCTGTTATGTATGGTGGATTTTGATGTTATATTTGGCATGTATTAGCTATCTCCGTATCGTGCTATATTGGACTGTCACGCTAAGACCGTGATGTTGGCTATGCCAATTGTGCCACGGATTGAGTGGCAAGGTTCTACTGATTTTATCCCTAGTAGGGTGATTTCATTTCTGAAGGCCCAGCAGATAGTTGGGAAGGGTTGTCTTTCATACTTAGCCTTTGTGAGGGATGTCAGTGTAGAGACTCCTAGTATTGATTCTGTTCCTATTGTGATGGATTTTCCCGATGTGTTTCCTACAGACCTGCCGGGTATGCCACCGGATAGGGATATTGATTTTGGTATTGATCTGGTGCTAGGCACTGAGCTCATTTCTATTCCACCGTATTGTATGGCACCTGCAGAATTGAATGAGTTAAAGGAGCAGCTTCAGGAAATCCTTGATAAGGGTTTTATTCGGCCTAGTGTATCGCCTTGGGGTTCGCTTCTTCTATTTTTGAAGAAGAAGGATGGCACGATGAGGATGTGCATTGATTACAGGCAGTTGAACAAGGTTACAATTAAGAACAAGTATCCTCTACCTCGCATTGATGATTTGTTTGACCAGCTTCAGGGAGCTAGAGTGTTCTCCAAGATTGATCTTCGTTCAGGTTACCACCAGTTGAAGAAAAGGGACTCGGATATTCTTAAGACAGCTTTCAGGACCCGCTATAGTCATTATGATTTCCTGATGATGTATTTTGGGCTGACCAATGCCCCAACAACGTTCATGCATTTGATGAACAACATGTTTCAGTCTTATCTAGACTCATTTTTCATAGTTTTCATTTATGATATTTTGGTGTATTCACATGGTTAGTATGAACACGCAGAGCATTTGACAGTTGTGTTGTAGAGATTAAGGGAGGAGAAGCTTTACACAAAATTCTCTAAATGTGAGTTTTGGGTTAGTTTAGTGGCTTTCTTGGGGAACGTGGTGTCCAACAAGGGTATTCAGGTTGATCCAAAGAAGATAGAGGCAATTCAGAGTTGGCCTAGACCGTCCTCAGCCACAGAGATTCACAACTTTCTTTGTTTGGTGGGCTATTACCGCCGATTTGTTCAGGGAGTTTCCTCTATCGCATCTCCCTTGACCAAGTTGACTCAAAAGGGTGCTCTATTCAGGTGGTCGGATGAGTGTGAGGAGAGCTTTCAGAAGCTCAAGACTGCCTTGACCACAGCTCCAGTGTTAGTTGTGCCATCAGCTTCAGGTTCATATACAGTGTATTGTGATGCTTCGAGAGTTGGTATTGGGTGTGTATTGATGCAGAATGGTAGAGTTATTGCTTATGCTTCTCGTCAGTTGAAGCCCCATGAGAAGAACTACCTTGTTCATGATTTGGTGTTGGCTGCCATTGTTCACACGTTGAAAATTTGGAGGCATTATTTGTATGGTGTGTCTTGTGAGGTGTTTATTGATCACCCTAGCCTCCAAAACATTCAAATAGAAGGATCTCAATTTGAGGCAGCGGAGATGTTGGAACTGCTAAAGGACTATGATATCACTATTTTGTACCACCCGGGAAAGGCCAATGTGGTGGCCGATGCCTTGAATAGGAAGGCGGTGAGTATGGGGAGTTTGGCATACATTCCAGTTGGGGAGAGATCTCTTGCAGTTGATAATCAAGCCTTGGCTAATCAGTTTTTGAGCTTGGATAATTTGCAGCCTTATCGGGCATTGACTTGTGTGATTTCTCGGTCTTTCTTATTTGATCGCATTAGAGAGCGCCAGTATGATGATCCTCATTTGCTTGTCCTAAAGGATAGAGTTCAGCACGATGATGCTAGAGATGTGACTATTGGTGATGATGGAGTATTAAGGATGCAAGGCCGGATATGCGTGCCCAATGTGGATGGGCTTCGGGAGTTGATTCTAGAGGAGGCCCTTAGCTCACGTTATTCCATTCATCTAGGTGCCGCGAAGATATATTAGGATCTGAGACATCATTATTGGTGGAGGAGAATGAAGAAAGATATTGTGGGATTTGTGTCTCGGTGTCTCAATTGTCAGCAGGTGAAATATGAGCATCAAAGACCGAGTAGCTTGCTTTGGCGGATGGATATTCCAGAGTGGAAGTGGGAGCATATCACTATGGACTTTGTAGTTGGGCTCCCACAGACTTTGAAGAAGTTTGATGCTATTTGGGCGATTGTGGATCGACTGACCAATTCCACACACTTCATTCCTATATGTACTACCTATTCTTCAGAGCGATTTACAGAGATCTATATCCGGGAGAATGTTCGTTTGCATTATGTCCCAGTTTCCATCATTTCAAATAGGGTCACTCGGTTTACTTCACAGTTTTAGAGGTCTGTGCAGCGAGAGTTGGGTACTCAGGTTGAGTTAAGCACAACTTTTCATCCTCAGACGGACGGGCAGTGCGAGCGTACTATTCAGATATTGGAGGACATGTTGCGTGCTTGTGTCATTGACTTTGGAGGTTATGGGATCAGTTTGTACCGCTCGCAGAGTTTGCTTATAACAACCGTTACCAGTCGAGTATTTAGATGACTCCATATGAGGCTTTGTATGAGAGACAGTGTAGATCTCCAGTTGGTTGGTTTGAGCCGGGAGAGGCTAGGCTATTGGTTACAGACTTGGCGCAGGATGCTTTAGACAAGGTGAAGGTGATTCGGGAGAGGCTTTGTACAATGCAGTCGGGACAAAAGAGTTATGCTGACAGGAAGGTTTGGGATGTGCCCTACATGGTTGGTGAGAAGGTTCTGCTGAAGGTTTCACCTATGAAGGGTGTTATGAGATTTGTAAAAAAAGGTAAATTGAGTCCTCGGTTCATTGGGCCTTTTGAGGTGCTTCAGAGTATTAGGGAGGTTGCTTATGAGCTTGCTTTGCCACCCAGCTTGTCGAGTGTGCATCCGGTATTTCATGTTTCTATGCTCCAGAAGTATATTGGCAATCCGTTTCATGTTTTGGATTTCATCACGGTTCAGTTAGATGATGATTTGACTTATGATGTGGAGCCAGTGACTATTTTGGAGCGTCAGGTTCGAAAGTTGAGATCAAAGGATATAGATTTAGTGAAAGTATAGTGGAGAGGTTGGCCCGTGAAGGAGGTTACTTGGGAGACCGAGCGGGAGATGCAGAGCAGATATCCTCAACTATTTGAGTCTTCAGGTATGTTCTTGACTCGTTCAAGGACGAACATTTGTTTAAAAGGGGAGGATGTAATGACCCAGATGATTGTTTCATGTGTTACCACTCCGTTTCCCCCATTTTTTCTTCTTATTGTTTTGTTCAGTTGTATTACATGTTATCGGGTAGATTGATTCAGGTTCGGAAAGGTTTTTGTAAGGTTTGAGACACTTAGTCTCTTTTGAGTAGGCTTGAGTTGGAAAAGTCAACCGGATGTGGACTTACGTGAAAAGGGCTCGGATCTGAATTCCGATGGTTCGGATAGCTTCAGGAGATGATTTGGGACATAAGAGTGTGATCGGAACGTGTTTTGGAGGTTCATAGTAGATTTAGGCTTGAATTGGCGAAAATGGAATTTTGGCATTTTCCAGTTGATAGGTAAGATTTTGATCTAGGGGTCAGAATGGAATTCTGGAAGTTGCAGTAGGTCCGTTGTGTCATTTGAGATGTGTGTGCAAAATTATTGGTCATTCGGATGTGGTTTGATAAACTTTTTGATCAAAAGCAGAATTCGGAATATTTTGGAACCTTAGGCTTGAATCCGATGTGATTTGGTTGATTCGATGTTGTTTGAGGTGTCCTGAAGATTGGTATAAGTTTGGATATTGGTATGTGACTTGTTTGGGCTTTTGGTTGAGGTCCCGGGGTGATTCGGAAGGTTGACGAAAAGTTAGGAATTTGGAGTTGCAGCTAAAGTTTATGGCTGCTGTCATAACCGCATCTGCGGTTGGGAGGCCGCAGGTGCGACTCCCGCAAATGCGGAATCAAGCCGCAGAATGGGCAAAGAGGTGAGACATGAGGAGCCGTAGAAGTGGATGCCTGGACGAATTTGCGATGGTACAGGTGCGAGTGAGCGACCGCAGGTGCGGTCCTGGGCATTTAAGTGAGAACCGCAGATGCGGTGGGCTAGACCGCAGAAGCGGTACCGCAGAAGTGGGAAATGGACCGCAGGTGCGAAATCCCTGGGTCAAAAAGTATATAAGGTTTCCTTCGTGAATTTTTGCTAAGTTCTCCATTTTGAAGATGGGAAATGAGCTAGGGCAGTGATTTTCAAAGGGAAATCGAAGATTATCAAACGGGTAAGTTACCTAAGTTTCAATTCTTGAGTTTATTATCCTTTTTCCATTGTTTAATCATGGTATTAGTGGAAATTAAGAAAGAAAATTGAGGGATTAGAGATTGATATTGGAGAGTTTTGAGTGGAGATTTGAGGGTCCATTTGAGGTCCGATTTGGAATCCTTTGTTATGAATAGACTCGTGGGAGGATAAGGATTCTATTGATGTGATTTTTATGGAATTTTGAGATGTGGTCCCGGGGTCGAGTTTGGCCAATTTTGGGATTTTAGGTATAATTTGATTATTTTCGCATGGGCTTCGTCCCCTTGGCATATTCTAATATTATGATTCTGATTTTAGGTAGATTCGGCGCGAGTCGAGGCCGAGGCGAGAGGCAAAGGCGTCGCGTAGTAGTATTTCATCTAGTTTGAGGTATGTAACCATTGTAAATCTAGAAATGAGGGTACAAACCCCCGGTTTTACGAATTGTTTTGACAAATGAGGTGATGCACATTCTAGGTGACGAGCGTGTGGGCGTGCAATGATAGGGATTGCGACTTGGTCCATCCCGTAGCGACTATTAAGCCGCGTATTTGATTTGAAATCTTAGGATATAACATATTTTAGAGATTTATACTATATTATGGGTTGTATGCCATGTTTGGGGCCTTGTGCCAACCTGTTGAGACCCTTAGGGGCATTTTTACTATTTTCCTCACTCCATTTGTTTGAAAGCATATCCTCAGTCATGTTTTACATGTTTATTGTTTAAACTTGGTTTTAATCACTCTACCTCTTAAAATGTGAAAACTGTTTGGGCTGAGTTCCCCTGATTTCTATTGTTATGCCCGAGTGACTGTGAGGTTAATGATTGAGAGAGGTTGAGGACCTAATGGTGAGGATTATATATATATATATATATATATTATAGATTGGGTTGCCTAATGGTGAGTGGTATATATATTGGATCGTGCTACGTGCCACAGCGATATGACGCTTGGGCTGTAGGAGCCCCTCCGGAGTCTGTACACTCCCAGTGAGCGTAGTCGACTATAAACTATGGATTGGGCTGCACGCCGCAGTGGTTACTATTATTATTATTATTATGAGATATTATTGAGCCTGAGTGCTGAGTGAGAGTACTGTGTGACAAGAGCTGAGTCACGAGTGACTGAGAGACTTGCCCGATAGGCTACATTTATTAGTGATACCTCGCCCGAGGGGCCCATCTATGATATTTTTGCTGATTTTACTCTTCTTTTATAATGAGCCTCTGTTGAAAACTGATTTTACTCTTCTTTTATAATGAGCCTCTGTTGAAAACTGCTAAGTGAATGATCTCAAAGTATTTCAATTGAAAATGAAGTTTTACGAAGTAACTGGCTTTTAAGCTGTTGAGTTTGGTTTGATACTCTGTTGCATACTCTTATATAAGATTTTTAAATGCTTGTCACTGCACTCAGACTTTATTTACTTTAGTTACTTACTGAGTTGGCATACTCACATTACTTCCTGCACCTTGTGTGCAGATCCAGGTGCTCGAGCGACAGAGTAAGGGTCTCCAGCATTATCGGAGCTTACCGAAGATTGCAAGGTAGCTACACTTTGTCCGCAACCATGCTTTCCTCCTTCGTATCCTTGTTTTTCGCATTTTTAGATTTGTTATGTAATAGACAGTCGGACTAGTTGTATTTAGAGGCTCTAGACTTGTGACGCCAGATGGTTGGGCTTTGTTGGTTTGATGTTTTTGCTATTTTTCCGCATATTTCAGTGGTTTAGATATATCTTATGAAAAATTGAGACTTGATCATGTTAGAAAAATGGTTTTATAAAAGAATTATGGTGGTTATCTGTTTGAGTTGGCTTTCCTAGTAATGTGATAGGCGCCATCACAACCGAGGTATTTGGGGTCATGACAATATTACTGAGTTCCTATTTACTAGTTTTACATCTACATGCTTAAATTAGAACTAATTGTTTTAGGATTCATTTTTATTGCCTATTTGACTCTTATATGACTTAACTGAATATTTTACCTCTTCTATTGTCATTCTATCCCTTCATAACTGTTTTTTTGTTTGAAATTTATCATCATCTCCTCCTATAATTGTTTAGTCTTAATTGAGGTTATGATTACCTTTCCGCTGTCCATCTTTAATTGATTTGTTGAATATTCTTCTTAATTGCCCAACCTTAAAAGAAGTCTAGATATCCCATATTCAGTTGACTTGCCCTTATTTGGAACTATTTGACTCGTGTTAGGTTTTCCATGTTGCCGAACTGTATATTGTGGAATCTTTGTGGCATATTAGTTCCTGCCTTGTTGCATATGCCTAGCATTCTTTACTGTGTTTATTCTTTGTGAATGAGTTCTACCATCTCTTTGTGATTTAAAGTTCTTAAGTAGTTTACTTGTCGTACTTTGTATTATTGTCATTGTTGATATTGTACTCGTTGTGGTGATGCACGAGGTTTCTGCTGTTCTATAACTGTTATTTCTATTAGTTGCACTGCATATTTACTTTGGGACTACGGAACGGTATTCCGGGAGATCCCTCTGCATATTTACTTTGGGACTACAGAATGTTATTCCAGGAGATCCCCCTGCACATTGACGTTTGGGACTACAGGACGGTATCCTGGGAGATCGCATGTTGTTATATCTGTGTTCTGAGTTGTTGATCTTCTAGGCTTATATTCTTTTAAACATTTTATGTGATGTCCATTCTTTTCCTTATACTTACTAGTTGGTACGAACTATATTACGACACTTGCACATGCATACACATAGCTAAGCACCCTTATCGGATAAGAGGTTTTCTTGATATTGTTGAATATAGACGCACACCCTTGTTTACTTGCATTCCATGTGAGAATGGCCCTATTTGGCACGTGAGTCGTAAGTGTAGTTATGAGGTGTGATGAGGGCACAAGATGCCAAGTATTAGGGTTCAGGTATTGAGACCCGTATTGTATAACTATAAGATAAGGTGTCACATGGTAACTTATTTTCGAAGGTTATTATTTGAAAAGATTATATTCGGAAAGTATTTATTTTGAAAGAACTATGTTTGAAAGATATCTATTTGAAAGAAGCATATTTTCGAAATATCTTTATTGGAAAGGATTATATTCTAAAAATTTCTATTTGAAAACCTTATGGGTGAAAGATTTATACTTGAGGGATTTGACTAATTGATCGAAGTTTCTTGGCTAAGACTTGATGTGAAAACTGTCGTAGTTGCCGAGTTATTACTTGTCTCTACTGTATTTGTGATTTTTTGATTGGGTTGTGTTTCCGTTCACTCGTATGTGTCCTTATTATGGTGTTTCGTTGTACTTGTTATGTTCCTTCTTTATTGCAATTACAGTATTGTTAGCCATATCGCGTAGTCTTTATGTAGAAATCATGCATTGTAGAAATCATGCTTATACTTGTAACTATTGGATTCTTGCCAATGATACTCAATGTAACCCTGCTGCATTCACAGGCTTCAGAGTCACCTTCCTATTTTGTATTCACATTGTTGTACTTATTTCCATACATTTGTGTTTAGAAGTTGTAGTGAAACTCTGTAGAGCTTATAACTTGTACCGCCAGTTTTGGGAAGATGTAAATTTTATAAAGATTTCTATGTTGAGACTGTTAGACATACTTTATTATAGTTGATATTCAGTAAATGTTAGCCTTACCTAGTCCCTAAGTCTATGTGCCATCACTAAACCCAATGGAGGGGAAATTAGGTCATGACAAGTTGGTATCAAAGCTTTAGGTTCATAGGTGTTGCGAATCATAAGCGAGTTTAGTAGAGTCTTGAGGATCGGTATAGAGAAGTCTGTACTTATCTTCGAGAGGCTACAGAACTATTAGGACAATTTAACTTTTTTCATTCCTATTGTGCGAGCTTATTGATCTCAGATGTTTGAATTTTTATCAATCCATTCTCTTACCGATGGTGAGGACACGAGGTTCAGTTATCGATGGCGCTGCTCCTGGAGTAGGTGCCACTAGAGTCCGAGGAAAAGGCCGACGACGAGTACGTGACGTAGCTAGAGCCCCTACCATAGTAGTAGTTGAGGAGACGCCAGTTGCTCCAGTTGGGGGCAGATACCAGAGGTGCCTGCTGTCACCCTCAGACTTCAGGAGACCTTAGCACAGTTCTCGAGCATGTTTGGTACATTGGCTCAAGTGGGGTTGACTCCGGTTGCATCAACTACTTCACAGACCGGGGGAGGGACTCAGACTCCCACCGCCCATATTCTAGAGCAGCGAGCTCATGTTGGTCAGGTTCCGAATGTCATGGAGACACAGTCTGTGCTTCTAGGTCATCCCATGGTCAGGCAGCAACATCTGAGGAAGTGCATCTTAGATTTACAAGGTTCAAGGAATATGACCCTCCTACATTCAGTGATTTGGCTTCAGAGAGTGCGGGGGGTTTATAAAGGAGCGCCATCACATTCTCCGCACTATGGGTACTATTGATACAGGCGGAGTTGCTTTTACTACGTTCCAACTTGAGGGAGTGGCTTATTAGTGGTGGCGGGCACATGAGTTGGGTAGTCCGGTCGATGCAACTTCACTTATATAGATTCAGTTTTCAGAGATGTTATTGAGGGAGTTTGCACCTCAGTCCCTTTAGGATGCATGGCGTGCGGAGTTTGAGCAACTGCGTCAGGGCACTATGTCAGTAGTAGAGTGTGCGATTAGATTCAATGATTTGTCCAGACATGCACTTGCTTTGGTTGCTACAGTTAGAGAGCGTATCTGTAGATTTATTGAGGGGCTCAAGCATGATATTCCATTCAACATGGCTCACGAGTTGGAGTCAGATGTTTCATTTCAGCAGGTGATAGGGATCACTCGCCGGTTAGAGGGTATATGGGATTGGGAGCGAGAGGATAAACAAGATTAGGAAAGAGAATATAGGGAGGCAAGGAAGCCTCGTAGACGGAGAGATTTGCTGGTCCTTATTTTGGAGGCAGGGTGCGATCTAGTAGAGGTTTTATGGGTCAGCCAGTTTAGTTTGTGCTTCATGCTTCTCACAGTGATTCAGGTATTTATAGGTCTCAGAGTACCCGTACAGCACAGTTACCACAACCACGTTAGCAGAGGGGTTGCTTTAAGTGTTGAGATACTAGCCACATGGTGAGAGATTGACCCAGATTTCGGGCAGATATGTCACAGGGAGGTATTCATGTGAGTAGAGGGTGCACAATAGGGGGATGCCCGACCCGTTGATGTGTTTCGCATAGTAGGATTGAGGCCGATGTACCAGATGATGTCATTCATGTATTTTTTCGGTTTGTTATAGAAGAGCATTATCCGTATTTCCTTTAAGTTTTGCTTATCGGGGCGAGTTCCCCTATTGTTCTCCACTTATAGTTGTGTTTCATGATTTGCACTCCATTTATGTGTTGTCCTGTTGGAAGGTTCTATGAATGATAGCCCGTGTCTATCGTCTGTTTTTATTCATTATTGAGAGCTATGAGACTAGTAGTAAATTCCTATTGTCCATTACGGTAGGCTTGGTTTGATTTCTGAGTATTTTTTGTTACAAGCTGTGATTTTTTATGCTCCACCGGTGTGGGAGCCAGTAAGTGATATGATTTTGTTGATAGAAATTGATCTAGTGAAAGGTTCCAGCTAGTTTAATGTACACCCTACTCGTGATTCAGAATTAAGGGCGGGACCCTCGTGATTTCATGTGATTTGATGTGTTGAGTCGGGCCGCATGCTGCGGTGGTGAGTTATATCAGGATAAGATCTTATGTTTTGTTCATATACTTGATTTTTCTTTCCTTGTAAATTGTTTTGTAGAATAGTACTATTAGAGAGTTGTGTCTGTCGGGCTTGTTTGATAGTTCTCTTATGTGTTTCTCTTTATATATCTAGCCATTTTTGTTTTGTGCTTCTTAAAATTTAGTTTTGCGGGATGTGTGCCCTGGGGCTTGTTGATTCGGGTGTTAGTTATGAGGTTTTCGTGGTTCTAGTATTATCTTCAGTGTTGTGGAAGTTTGAAACTGGTTCCTAATGAATATGAGGCTTAGGGCCAGTGTTGTATTTGATTTCGGGCGGATATTATGTGCATAAATATTATTGTGGGCCTATGTGTGATGTGTCATGTTGTGTGATTGTACTCTATGGGTGTAGGAATGATTTGATGTAGCCGGTTGAGAGTGATACCGGATATGAATTTAGAATGGGGTCTTTTGGAAATTAATGGAAGGTGAGAATTCTGGCTCTAAGGCTTATTGGTATTGGTAGAAAGGATAAATTTTCGTTGAGATGGTGTCGTCAGGTTTATGTGGTTTGAAGTGACGCGGAATCACTTGTAGGTGTATGTTGGAAGTGTACATTCAATGAATTGATGACTTCAAGGCGAATCTTGGCACGTTCGAGGACGACGTTTGTTTAAGATGGGGAGGATATGACGACCCGACCGGTTGTTTTAAGAATTTAGCTATGTTCGATTGCGTAAGGTCTTGAACAAATTAATATTATGTGTATCAACTTGCGTGCATGGTTGAATTCAGTTACTTGATGATTCGGAGTCGAATTGGGAGAAGGAATCTAGTTTTGGAAGCTTAAGCGGTGAGAGATTGCCCGGAATTTGACTTTTGAGTAAACGGCTTCGAAAGGAATTTTGGATTTTCTCAACAGTTTTGTAAGGTGATTTTGGACTTAGGCATGCGCCCGGATTCGGATTTAGAGGTTCGTAGTGTAATTTGAGGCATTTCGGCAAAAATTGGAAAATGGAGAAGTTTGACCTATAGTTGACTTTTGTGATATCGGGGTCAGAATATGATTCCGAGAGTTGGAACAACTCCGTTATGTCATTTGGGACTTGTTTGCAAAATTTGGCGTCATTCCGGATTGGTTTGATTGGTTTCAGCACGAGTTTTCGAAGTTGGAAGATTTGGAAGTTTATAGTTCGATTCATGGCGTGTTTTGCATTTCGGGCATTGTTTGATCTGATTTGAGACCTCGAGTGAGTCCATGCTAATTTATAGAACTTGTTTGTGTATTTAGACGGGGTCCTAGAGGCCTCGGGTGTATTTCGGACGAGTTTCGGATATTTTGCATAGTTTTGAACAGGTCTGGTTCTAGTGTTTTTGCACCTCCGACCAACTTCCGGCATTTTTTCTCCTCTTTATTCTTATTCTTCTTCTTATTTTATGTGGGATTTGTGAATATATTTTAAGGTAGTTTATGTTGTTTTGCCGTGGTGAGCTATTAGGGTATTTTATTTTTAACTATTGCTTGGGATTTCTTCATCTTCTTTTTCTTAATTGCAAAATAGGTTTGTTAGATTTATTGTTGTTTTGACAAATTGATGATTGGAGTTTGTTCTTGATGATATTTAGAGGTTATATTTTAAATTTGAGCTCATTTGGAGTAGATTTAGGTATTACAACAACAACCCAGTATAATCCCACTTAGTGGGGTCTGGGGAGGGTAGTGTGTACGCAGACCTTACCCCTACCCTGAGGTAGAGAGGCTGTTTCCAAATAGACCCCCGGCATCCTTCCATCCAAGAACTTCCCACCTTGCTCTTGGGGAGACTCGAACTCACAACCTCTTGGTTGGAAGTGGAGGTTGCTTACCATCAGATTTAGGTATTAAATTGTATATTTGATTGTTATACTAAGAAGAACAAGTTTCTGTTTCTGGGTGATTGCACTTCAGATCTATTTGGCTTTAAGTGCATGAAAACGTTGGTTGCACTTCAGACATTCTGGACGTAAGTACATCTGAAGTGCAATTTTTAACTTCAAACTTATTGGTCTTAAGTGCCTGAAACCATTGGTTACACTTCAAACTTATTTGGCCTTAACTGCATCTAAAGTGCAACTTTTGTCACTTCAGACTAATTTGTTTTTACTTCATACCTGATAAGTTTGAAGTTGATCGTAAAGTGGGTAGATTGGAATTTTATTTTTGCAAAATGTGTATATGTTTAATCATGACCCGAAAACTGTGTATAGATGCAAAACTCTAAAAAAATCATAAATAAGATCCCTTTACTGAATTTATATAGTATTTTTTTAAAATTATAGCATTAGTTAGAGAAAAATCATATATAATCAGATTTATAACCAGTAATTAAAAAATAACTACAGTTTCAAAAGTAATTGAAATTTAGCCACCTTTTCATGCAAAGATAAAATCTGAACAAAAGCAACCTTAAATATCCAGAAAAAATCTGACATAATATGCTAGAGTTCAAATTTTTTACATATGAGATTCATAATGTGATGGAATTTCATAATGTGCTGGAATTCCAACATAAGATACTGGAAGTTTAAACGCATGAGGTTCATAATCCAATATATTATGCTGAAACTTTTCGTGTGCTAGAGTTCCAATATAATATGCTGGAAGTTTATACACTGAAGCTCCATAATCCAGTATATTATGCTGGAACTTTTTGCATTTCAACAAAACAGTGGCTTATTTTCAATGACTTTGCAAACGCTAGCTATTTTTTATTTCCAATCCGAAAATTGGTTAGTCCGTGCTATTTTTACCATTAGTTACTACGAGACTAATCTTATGTGTTAAAAGTTTTAGTTTTTCTCTGTTTGTTAAATTACTCGTCGAGTTACATTTACGGAAATATAAAAAAATCCTTTATAGGAAAAAGGAAAAAGGAAAAGGGGATTACAGTAAGTAGTAAACACATGGAAATACCACAGTTGCATTATTTGAAGTAAAATCCATATATATCGTATTATACAACCATGATCAGAACAAAGTTTATTTTTTTAAGTATTGCAATGCAAGCTTCCAAAAACAAATAAATATTTTTGGCAGTCCCTTTTTGCTTATAATTTCACAAGCAAGAAAAAAGATAAGGTCACCAATCACGGTATTTTGTGGAAACAATCAAACCAACATCCTCATTATAATAACCCAAATAAAAACCTTCTGACTGCACTTTCCATTGGCATTTGGTAGTATACTTTGGAACAAAACCTTTACTACCATCATGAATGCAATAATTCAAATCGTTAAATACATCGAATGCTTGATTTTTTTCACCCCACCAAAAATGACAAAAGAATAATGTTTGTCTGATCGCACAAAATTCCCAATTGAAATCTGTTCCTACATCAGGGTAATTATACCCAAGGTCATCGTCTTGAGATGCACAGTGAAGTTCTAGTTTAGGCGAATTGATGGGAAGATTATTGACAACGTGCACCTGGTGTTGTCGAAGAAAAGGGAATATACATCCTTCAATGTTGTGGATCATGATAAATAGTAGTAACAAGAAGAGGATCTTCACTAAGAAGTGAACCATGTTGAGAAAAGAATTAAGGATTGTGTTTTTGAATAATATGAAATTTGTTGGCTGCCTCTCAAGGTCTTTTGATGGTATATAAAGGAGAAATATGCTGAAATTTCTAACTTTTCGAGCCTTTTATTTTCATAATTTTATTACCAAAAAGAATTTGGCCATCTACTCATTAATTAGGAATATTTTAAGTGAAGATAACTGCAAATCTAATTAAGATATCTTTATAGGATAATTTTTTTTATGAAAAATAGATATGTTACCAAATGTGAGTTCCTCCATAAGATAATAATAAACCAGCCAGATTAAGCTAAAAATTTGCGTATGACTCAACACATATTGAATGACACATTGGAGTCGGGAGAAGGGTAGCCTTAGAATAATGGTAAAGCTGTCTCAGTGTGACCTACTGTAACGATTCAATTAGTCGTTTTGAGCTCTAGAGCGTCTTTCGGCGGTTTGAGGCCATGAGCAGCTTCACTTCAGGTATTATGACTTGTACGCGTGGTCGGAATTGAATTTCGGGAAAGTTCGGAGTTGATTAGGAAAGAAAATTCTCACATCGGAAGCCTTAAGTTGGAAGAGTTGACTAAGGTTAGAGTTTTGAGTAAACGACCTCGGAATCGGGATTTGATGGTTTCAGCAGGTTCGTATGATAATTTCTGTGCGTCCGGAAGTGGATTCGGGGGTCATTCTAGAGTCGTTTGGTGAAGGTTAGAAATTTGAAAGTTTTTGAGAAGTTTGACTGGAAGTGAACTTTTTGATATCAGAGTCGGATTCTGATTCCGAAAGTTAGAGTAGGTCCGTAATGTCGAATGTGACTTGTACGCAAAATTTGAGGTCAATCGGACGTGATTTGATAGGTTTCGGCATTGAAGGTAGAAGTTGAAGTTCTAAAGTCCTTTAAGTTTGATTTTGGGTGCGATTCATGACTTTGGTGTTGTTTGATGTGATTTTAGGCCTCGAGTAGGTCCGTGTTATATTATGGGACTGGTTTGTGTGATTGGATGGTATCCCGGGGGCCTCAGGTGTGTTTCGGATCATTTTGGGCTATCTTGGACTGCTGTTGCTAGTATCTGGTTTCCTTCTTCGCGAACGCAAAGGGAGTCCCGCGTTCACGAAGAGGAATTTTGAGGCTGCTGACTTTTGGTCTTCACGAACGCGACGAGGAGGTCGCGAACACGAAGGGATTGGCCTGAGGGACCTACGCAAACTCGAAGGGTCAACCACGAACGCGTAGAAAGAAGAGGAAGCGGGGTCTGGATCCAATTAGCCTTCACGAACGCGGAGCCCCAACCGCAAACGCGAAGAAGAGGAGTCTGGATCCTTCGTAAACGCGAGACTTTGATCGCGAATGCGAGAAGATCGGACCAGGGCTGGGCAGAATGTTTTAAAAGCAGGGTTTGAGTTCATTTCACCCATTTTTCATACGGTTTGGGCGATTTTTGGAGCTTTTGTAGAAAACCTAGAATTTGGTATTCTTAAATTTTGACCATGAAATTAGGCATGGAATTGAGAAGAAACCATATATTTAAGTTCGTGGGGTTATGGGTAAAGTTTATCTACGAAAATTTTTGGAATCCGGGCATGTGGGCTAGAGAATGATTTTATCGACTTTTCGAACGGAGTTGAAAATTGATATAAATAGGATTATAATGAGTATTTGAGTATATATTTATGAGTTTGCACAATTATTGACTAGTTTTTGAGCATTAGTCACCGATTTGAGTCGTCGGAAGGGCTTGGGAGCCAGTCATGGAATTTTGGAGCGAGGTAAGTCTCCTTTCTAAACAAGTAAGATGGAATTAACCCCATAGGTGAAATAATTCAATATGTGCTTCTATTTGTGGGGGCTACATACACATGAGGTGATGAGAGTCCGTGCGTAGCTACTATTATGCTTAACTTCGGGTAGTCTAGGACCCAAAAGCATGCTATACTTGCGATATTTGTAACCTTATTGTCAATTTAAAATGCTTAAATCATAACGAACTTGGTAAAGGAATTTCAAAAAGTTTAAACTTCATTTTCTTAACTGTTAAAAGAGGATTAACATTTCTTTGGGTAATTGCTCATTGAAGAACTCTTGATTGACTGTTTGATTGTATTTTCTTTTGTGGAACGGGCCGAATTCCTCGTCAAATTAACTAGATGCATCTATGGTTCGTGTTGTTTGATCCTCTAGCAGTGTACAATTTAAATATTATGTTGGATCGGGTCATACGATCTCGACATGATTTGTGCATGGCTTAATTGATTGTTTGGGAAGTATTGATAATTGATGTGGCCTCATTGGCCGGAGATATTAAAAGATGAAAATAAATTTGGAAATCTCATATTAACAAAAGAATTATTTACCCGTTTCATGCTATTGAGTTTATAGTCGTCTAAAAAAATCCATAATTAACTATATTATCAATACATTATTGTTGGCCATAGTAAGTGTTGGAGTCAACCTCTCGTCACTACTTCTTCGAGATTAGACTGGATACTTACTGGGTACGCGTTATTTTCGTACTCATGCTACACTTGCTGTATATTTTGTTGAACATGCACCTATATGGCTAGTGGCCTAGTGGGCACAGTGGCATGGTTGACATGGGGACTTAGGTGAGCTGCATCTCATCTTACGATCCGCAACAAGCAGAGTCTCCTTCAGTGTATTTGTATTTTCTTTTCTGTCCGAAATTTGTATTCCTCATAGTTGTTGTATTTTATTTTCTAGTAAATGCTCATGCACTTGTGACATCGGGTTCTGGGATGATTATGGGATATTCAGTATTGATATTGGTATTTTGTAAAGTTCATCTTTTACTAGTTAAATTGAAGCAAATTTATGATTTCAAAGATATTAAAATGAGAATTTAATTAACTATTTAGTGTTGGCTTGCCTGATAGTGATTTTCGGCGCCATCAATACCTTTAGTAGATTTTGGGCCGTGACAACATGGTATCAGAGCCCTAGGTTCACTTCGGTCTCACGAGTCATGAGCAAGTCTAGTAGAGTCTTGCGGATCGGTACAGAGACGTCTGTGCTTATCTTCGAGAGACTACAAGGCTGTTAGGAGTACTTCCCTTCTTGATTCATCATCGTGCGAATTGATTCCTTTAAGTCTTCTGCCTTTGTTTCTTTCCTACACAATCTTATACGACGTGAATGTGTATTATAATTCGAGAATTTAGGAATTGCATGCAATGGTACTGCAGATGTGGTGCAGGATGTTCCTCCCAGCGTATTTGATAGGACGATTGTTCTCCTTGCGGAGTTGTTCTGTCATTTTAGCTCTGTATCAGTATTACCTAAGGTTTTGAGATTTGACGTTGATTGTTATGATGATTCGTGCATTGCTATCTCACGGTATTGGTGTAATGGTGGGATGATCGTATATGCATGGAAGAAGTGAATAACTTGGAAGGAGGTTTACTCAGTGCATGATTCAAAGATTCAATATTTTATTTCTGGAGGAGGAAAGGCCATCGGACTATGAACATTTTGGTTTGGGTTGATGGAGTAACGAGGCTTGGTGTTCTCGAGCTTGGTGGAATCTTCATATGTGATGTGGTGTCGTCGTCCTTGATTGAATATAATGTGTTAAGTTCGTCGGTGTTATGGTTTTCTTCAATTTGCCTTTGGGGCAGAGTATTGTGAATGGTGCTGGGAAAACGGTTGTTAAAGGTCACAGTGTGCAGTGGTTCAGGATCGAATTGGCGTCCCTAGTGTTGTTGGCTCAAGAAAGATGATTTTCAAAAAGGTTTAAAATTGGTAGCGATCTATCGATTCAAGAGCTACATAGATAGATTTTGAATTAAGGCAATCACTGGGTAGCGAAGGAGTGAGTTTGACCAAAGTGGGAGAGTGGCTGGGGAGTATATGGGTTCTGTGGGAGAATGATTACATGCCTTGGGAAAAGATTAGAGTGATTCGGGATTCCTATTGGACAGTTACTGGGTCTACGGAATTAATTTGGAATATTTACTATTATACGGCAGGAGATGGGATATGACAGAAATGAGTTGCTTGATATGGAGAAGGATACAACTTGACTTTGGATTAGAATGTACCGTCGCACCTTTAGTTTATGTCCATAAGGAGTGAGCGGACTTGTACAGTTGGTGAATGAGTATGGGCCCAACGCGGTTTATTGACTTCTGTAACGACCCAACCTGTCGTTTCATGAGTTACAGCCCCGTTTCCCCATTTCTGCTTCTTTATGTGTTGTTCAGCTATATTTTATTGCATTGTGTTGGTTGGTTCGGGTTCAGATATTGACTTATGTGTTGAAGTTATCGGATTTGAATTCTTACGGTTTGGATAGCTTTTTTAGGTGATTTTGGACTTAGGAGCATTTTCGGGATGTAATTTGGAGGTCCATGGTAGATTTAGGCTTGAATTGGTAAAATTGAAAATTTGGCATTTTCCGATCAGCAGTGAAAATCTTGATATCGGGGTCGAAATGAAATTCCATAAAATGGAGTTGGTCCTTAGTGTCATTTGTAACGTGTTGTGCAAATTTTCAGGTAATTCAGACGAGGTTTTATAGGTTTTGCAATCGTGTGCGGAATTCGGAAGTTTGAAAATTCTTAGGCTTGAATCCGAGGGTGATTTCATGCTTTGATGTTGTTTTAAGTGTTCCAAGGGTTGGTAAAGGTTTGAATGATGATATGTGACTTGTTGATATGTTTGGTTGAGGTCCCGAGGGCCTCGGGATGGATGCGGTTATTTCTACGCATCTGCAGCACCGTAGGTGCGGTGACTAACCGCAGATGCGGTCCCAGTCCTTTAAGTGATTTATGCAGGTGTGACTTAGGACCGTAGGTGCGAGTCCGCAGGTGCGAGGTATTGTCTTCAGGTGCGAATACCTAGGGCAGAAAGTATATAAGTTCCCCTTCGCGAAATATGGCCCATTCCACCATTTTTGAAGTCAGTTTTGAAGCTTTGGGAGGGTTTTGAAGAGGGAATCAAGGGGAAACTTGTTGAGGTAAGATTTTTGAACTTAATACTCGATTTTATGATGATTTTCAGTATAATAAGTTTGGAATTTGTGGGATTTAAGGGTTAAAAATTAGGGAATTAGGGCTTGGAATATCAGAGTTAAAATTGGGTGATTGATGGGTCAAACAAAGTTGGACTTTGGTAAATTTGGTATGTATGGACTCGTGAGAGGATAAGGATTCCAGTGTTGTAATATTTATCGGATTTCGAGATGTGGGCCCGAGGTCAGGTTTGCCAAATTTCGGGATTTTTTATTTAATTTGATAATTTTCGCATGGTCTTTGTTCCTTTAGCATGTATTGATGATATGATTCTAATTTTGGATAGATTCGGTGCGATTTGAGGCCAAGTTGAGCGACAAAGGCATCATGGAGTTGATTTTATCTGGTTGGAGGTAAGTAACGATTGTAAATCTAGACTTGAGGGTATGAAACACCGGAATTTCGTACTATTTTGATAAATGAGGTGACGCACATGCTAGGTAACGGGCGTGTGGGCGTGCACCAATAGGGATTGTGACTTGGTCCGTCCCGTGGCAACTGTAAAGTTGCATATTTTGATAAACTCTATATGATATCTATGTGTTTTAGAAATGATTCTGCCAACTTGGGCTTAATGCCATGTTTTGGGCCTTGTGTCGTACTGTTTGGACCTTTAGTGGTATTTTACTATTATCCTCACACTGCTTTGATTCGAAAGCATATCCTTAGTAATGATTTTTACCTGTTTATTGTTTGATTCAGTTTCATTACTCTATTTTTAAATATATGAAAGTTGTTTGGGTGGAGTTTCCTAATTTTCCACTGAAAAGCCCAAGTGGCTTGTGAGGTTGATGATTGAGAGAGGCCGAGGGCCTGATGGTGAGGATTATATAATTATAGATCGGGTCACATGCCGCAACGATATGGGTCGGGCTGCACGCTGCAGTGATATAGCGCTTGGGCTGTAGGAGGCCTTCCAAAGTCAACACACCCCAGTGAGCGCAATATATTTATGGATTGGGTTGCACGTGCAGCGGTTATTATAAGGTACCTATTGAGTGTGAGTATTGATTGATGAAGGTTGAGTCGAGTGACTTAGAGGCTTGCCCGGGGGGCTGTATTTATGAGTGATACTTTGCCCGAAGGGCTTGTTTTATGAAATTATTGTTTTCACTCTTTTTTTTTATACTGAGCCTCTATTGAAAATGTTGAACAAATGTTATAAAAAACTTTCATTGAAATTGGATTTTTACGAGATGTTCGAAATCTAATTACTTATTGGGCTTTATTATTTCCACTGAAATTTTTATGTTATGAGATGTATATGATTTCAAATGCTCGTCACTGCACTCAGCCTTTATTTATAATTGTTACTTACTGAGTTGACGTACTCACGTTACTCCCTGCACCTTATGTGCAGAACCAGGTGCTAGGACATCCGAGTAAGAGCTTATCTTTTCCTTCAGAGCATTTCTGGAGTTCGCAAGGTAGTTGGACGACGTCCGTAACCCTTCCTTTCTCCTTTCTATCTTTTAGTATTTGTAATTATCAGACTCATCCTGTATTGAGTAGTCAGTATCAGATTGTATTTTAGTGGCTCATGACTAGTTACTCCGGGATCGGACAGTGTTTGTTGTTTTTCATATTTATCTGCTTTTTTGAAATGTTTAAATGAAAGATTTGTGATAATATCTGATGAGTAAATGAATTAACAAAAAGACCTATTTATGATATAAATGTCGAATCGGCTAGCCTAGTACTACGATATGCGCCATCACGGTCAGGGTGGTTTGGGGTCGTGACAAGTTAGTATTAGAGCCTAGGTTACATAGGTTTCACTAGTCATGAGCACGTTTAGTAGAGTTTTGCAGATCTGTACGGAGACGTCTATAGTTATCTTCGAGAGGCTGTAGAACCTTTACGAAAAACTTCATATTCTTGAATTCCTGTCGTGCGAATATATTGATTCTGGTAACTAAACTTCTGTTATTCTAATCTCTCACAGATGGTGAGGATACGTGCTACCGGTAAGGACGGATGGCCACCAGTACCACCAGTTCAAACCACTAGAGGCCGAGGTCGTGTTCGAGGCCGTGGTAGGGGCAGAGGTGTAGCCCGCACATCAACTAGGGCAGCACCTGTAGATTCACCAGCCACCCCAGTTCACGATCCGGTCCCAGTTGCGGACGCTCCAGCAGGACCAGCTCAAGAACCGGTTGTGCCGATTATTATCCCAGGCCTTCAGGAGGTCCTTGCCCAGATTCTATCAGTATGCACTAGCCTGGCTCAGGCGGTCTCAGTTGCTATGGCCGCAGCTACATCTCAGACTGGGGGAGGCACTCAGACTCCCGCCGCTCGCACACCTGAGCAGGTTGTGCAGGGACTTCAGACACTAGAGGCACCTCCAGCCCAGCCGGTTACACCTACTCAGGATTATGTGGTTCCAGTCATGCCTGATGAGGAGCAGTGTAGATTAAAGAGGTTTGGTAGACTTCAGCCTCCGACTTTCAGTGATGGAGAGGGAAAGGATGCCCAGGTTGTTTTTGAACAAGTGTTAGAGGATGCTTTGGATCGTAGGTATTTTGGAGACTAGTGGGGTCCAGTTCACTACCTTCCAGTTTTCAGGATCTGCTTTTACTTGGTGGGAGGTTTATGAGAGGTGTAGGCTTGTTGGTGTAGCGCCATGTACCTGGCAGCATTTCTCCGCTCTCTTTTTGGAGAAGTATATGCCACAGTTTCTTAGGGAGGAGCTACACAGGCAGTTTGAGCAGTTGCGTTAGGATGATATGACTGTGACGCAATATGAGGTGAGATTTTCAGAGTTAGCTTGTCATGCTGCCTGGTTGGTTCCTACTGATAGAGAGAGGATCAGGAGGTTCGTGGATGGCCTCACATATTAGCTTCGTATTCTCATGACTAGAGAGAGGGTGTTAGGAGCTACTTTTGAGCAAGTTGTTGATATTGCCCAAGAGATTGAGTTAGTTCGTCGCTAGGAGCGAGATTAGAGAGAGGCCAAAAGGTCTCGGGGATCTGGTAGTTTTGGTGATGTTCCTTCAAGAGACCTGTTTCAGCACGACAGAGGTTGTCCATTTAGACATGCTCTGTCAGCTCACCCAGTTTATCGTGGGGCATCATCGGGCCATGGTTCTCACAATTCTCATGAGGGACATTTATCACTTAGTGCCCTTCCATCCCAGAGTCTATCCCATGCTCCATCAGTTCAAGGCTCTTCCTTGCGAGGTTCTTTTATTTGTCATCCCGGTGCTAGGGGTTCCCTTCAGTCCCCATCCCCCGCACTAGGGATTATGAATGTGGAAAGTTTAGGCATATGAGAAGACAGTGTCCTCGTCTTCTTAGGGGTCCATCTCAATAGAAGAGTCTGCCTTCGACTTTAGCTCTAGTTACTTCACCACCCGCCTAGGCAGCTAGGGGTGGGGGTCAATCAGCTAGGGGTCACCCAAGAGGGTGAGGTTGATCAGGTGGTGGTCAGGCCCATTTATATGCACTCCCAGCCAGACCAGATGTTATTGCTTCTGATGCTATGATTACAGGTATTGTCTCAGTTTGCCACAAAGATGCCTTTGTGTTATTTAATCCTGGTTCCACTTTCTCATATGTGTCATCATATTTTGCTCATTATTTGGATATGCCCTGTGAGTCTCTTGTTTCATCTGTTCGTGTATCTACTCCGGTGGGCGATACTATTATTGTGGACCGCGTATATCGGTCATGTGTGGTGACTATTAGGGGTTTGAAGACCCGAGTAGACCTTTTACTAGCTTTGTATGGTAGATTTTGATGTGATATTGGGCATAGATTAGTTATATCTGTATCGTGCTATTTTAGACTGTCATGCGAAGACAATGACGTCGGCTATGCTAGGTGTGCCACAGATTGAGTGGCGAGGTTCGACTGATTTTGTTCCCCGTAGGGTGATTTCGTTTTTGAAGGCCCAACGGATGGTTGGAAAGGGTTGCCTTTCTTATTTGGCCATCGTGAGGAGTGTTAGTGTAGAGACTCCTACTATTGATTTAGTCCTAGTGGTGAGGGACTTTTCAGATGTGTTTCTTGCAGACCTGTCGGGCATACCACTAGACAAGGATATTAACTATGGTATTAATTTGGTGTCGGGCACTCAACCCATTTCTATTCCACCAAATCGTATGGCACTAGCGAAGTTGAAGGAGCAGCATCAGCAACTCATAGATAAGGGGTTTATTCGGCCTAGTTTGTCACCTTGGAGTGCGCCTGTTCTATTTGTGAAGAAGAAGGATGGCACGATGAGAATGTGCATTGATTACAGGAAGTTGAACAAAGTCACAATCAAGAACAAGTATCCTTTGCCTCGTATTGATGATTTATTTGACCAGCTTTAGGGAGCGAGGGTGTTCTCCAAGATTAATCTTAGGGGGGTATCACCAGTTGAAGATCAGGGACTCGGATATTCTTAAGACGGCTTTCAGTATCCCATATGGTCATTATAAGTTCCTTGTGATGTCTTATAGGCTGACCAATTCCCCAGCAGCGTTCATGCATTTGATGAACAACATATTTCAGCCTTATCTCGAATCGTTTATTATTGTAGTCATAGATGATATTCTGGTGCACTCGCGTAGTTAGGAGGAGCACGTTGAGCATTTAAGAGTTGTACTGCATCGGTTGAGGGAGGAGAAGCTTTATGCAAAATTCTCCAAGTGTGAGTTTTGGCTCAGTTCATTAGCTTTCTTGGGGCACGTGCTATCCAGTGAGGGTATTTAGGTTGATCCGAAGAAGATAGAGGTGGTTCAGATTTGGTCCAGACTGTCGTCAGCCACAGATATTCGTAGCTTTAATGGGTTGGCGGGTTATTACCGTCGTTTCATTTAGGTAGTTTCATCTATTACATCACCCTTGACCAAAATGACTCAAAATGGTGCTCCTTTCAGGTGGTTGGACGAGTGTGAGTCGAGCTTTTAGAAGCTCAAGACTGCTTTGACCATAGCTCCACTATTAGTTTTTCCATTAACTTCAGGTTCATATACAGTATATTGTGATGCTTCTAGAGTTGGTATTGGGTGTATGTTGATGCAGGAGGGTACAGTGATTGCTTATGCATCTCTTCAGTTGAAGCCTCATGAGAAGAACTACCTTGTTCATGATTTGGAGTTGGCTGCCATTGTTCATGTATTGAAGATTTGGAGGCATTATCTCTATTATGTGTCTTGTGAGATGTTTACTGATCATCGTAGCCTCCAACACTTGTTCAAGCAGAAGGATCTCAATTTGAGGCAGTGGAGATGGTTGGAGCTGCTAAAGGATTATGATATCACTATCTTGTACCATCCGGGGAAGGCCAATGTAGTGGTCGATGCCTTGAGTAGGAAAGCGATAAATATGGACAGTTTGGCGTATATTCCTATTGGGGAGAGACATCTTAAAGTTGATGTTCAGGCCTTACCCAATCGATTCGTGAGGTTAGACATTTCGGAGCCTAGTCAAATCTTAGCTTGTGTGGTTTCTCGATCTTCCTTGTTCGATCGCATCAGAGAGTGCCAGTATGATGATCCTCATTTACTTGTCCTCAAGGATAGAGTTCAGCACGACGATGCCAGAGATGTGACTATTAGTGATGATGGGGTATTGAGGATGTAGGGTTGGATATGTGTGCCCAATGTATATGGGCTTCAGGATTTGATTCTGGAGGATGCCCATAGCTCGCGGTATTCCATCCATCCGGGTGCCGCGAAGATGTATCAGGATTTGAGACAACACTGCTGATAGAGTAGAATGAAGAAAGACATAGTGGGATTTGTAGCTCGGTGTCTCAATTGTCCGCAGGTGAAATATGAGTATCAGAGACCGGGTGGCTTGCTTCAGCAGAGAGATATTCCAGATAGGAAATGGGAGCAGATCACCATGGATTTTGTAGTTGGACTCCCATAGACTTTGAGGAAGTTCGATACTATTTGGGTGATTGTGGATCGGCTGACCAAGTTCGCGCACTTTATTCCTGTGTGTACTACCTATTCCTTAGAGTGGTTACCAGATATTTGTATCCAAGAGATTGTTCACCTGCATGGTGTCCTAGTTTCTATTATTTCCGATAGAGGTACTCAGTTTACATCGTAGTTTTGGACGGTCGTGCAGCGAGAATTGGGTACTTAGGTTGGGATGAGCACAACTTTTCACCTTAGACGAGCGGGCAGTCTGAGTGCACTATTCAGATATTGGAGGACATGTTTCGCGCTTGTGTCATTGATTTTAGGGGCTCATGGGATCAGTTTCTACCACTCACAAAGTTTGCAATTAACAATAGTTATCAGTTGAGCATTTAGATGGCTCCATATGAGGCTTTATATGGGAGATGGTGTAGATCTCTAGTAGGATGGTTTGAGCCTGTGAGGCCATGCTTTTGGGTATAGACTTGGTGCAGGATGTTTTGGACAAGGTGAAAGTGATTCAAGAGTGTCTTCGTACAGCGTAGTCGAGATAAAAGAGTTATGCTGACAGGAAAGTTCATGATGTGTCTTACATGGTTGGGGAGAAGGTTTTTCTGAAGGTTTCACCCATAAAAGGTGTTTTGAGATTTGGGAAGAAGGGTAAATTGAGTCCTCGGTTCATTAGACCTTTTGAGGTGCTTCGGAGGATTGGGGAGGTGGCTTATGAGCTGGCTTTGCCACCTAGCTTGTCGAGTGTGCATACGGTATTTCATGTTTCTATGCTCCGAAAGTATATTGGCGATCCATCCTATATTTTAGATTTCAGTACGGTTCAGTTAGATGGTGATTTGACTTATGATGTGGAGTCAGTGGCTATTTGGAGCGGCATGTCCGAAAGTTTAGATCAAAGGATATAGCTTTAGTGAAAGTGTATTGGAGAGGTCGGCCGGTGGAGAAGGCCCCCTGGGAGACCGAGCAGGAGATGCGGAGCAGATATCCACACTTGTTTAGAGGCTTCAGGTATGTTTCTTGACTTGTTCGAGGACGAACGTTTGTCTAAGAGGATGAGGATATAACGACCCGACCGGTCGTTTCATGAGTTACATCCCCATTTCCCCCATTTCTACTTCTTTATGTGTTGTTCAGCTATATTTCATCATATCGTGTTGGTTGGTTCGGGTTCGGAATAGTTTTGGAGTGGAATGAGATACTTAATCGCTTATTTGGAAGCTTAAGTTGGAAAAGTCAACCAGATGTTGACTAATGTGTAGAAGTTATCGAATATGAATTCTGATGGTTCGGATAGATTCATTAGGTGATTTTGGACTTAGGAGCATGTTCAGAATGTAATTTGGAGGTCCGTGGTAGATTTAGGCTTGAATTGGCGAAATTGGAAATTTGGCGTTTTTCGGTCGGCAGTGGAAATTTTATATCGGGGTCGGAATGGAATTACGAAAATTGGAGTAGGTCCTAGTGTTATTTGTGACGTGTGTGCCAAATATCAGGTCATTTGGATGAGATTTGATAGGTTTTGGCGTTGTTTGCGGAATTCGGAAGTTTGAAAATCCTTAGGCTTGAATCTGAGGGTGATCTGGTGTCGCAGGTGCGCACCTGGGACCGCATGTGCGAGTCTGTAGGTGCGAGGTATTGTGCGCAGGTGCGAAATACCTGGGGCAGAAAGTATATAAGTTCCCTTTCGCTAAATTTGGCCCATTCCACCATTTTTGAAGTCGGGATTGAAGCTTTTGGAGGGTTTTGCAGTGGGAATCAAGGGAAAACATGTTGAGGTAAGATTTTTTAACTTAATATTCGATTCTATAATGATTTTCAGTAGATTAAGCTTGGAATTTGTAGGATTTAAGGGTGAAAGATTGGGGAATTAGGGCTTGAAAGTTGAGAGTTAAAATTGGGTGATTGAGGAGCCAAACGAAGTAGGATTTTGATAAATTTGGTATGTATGGACTCGTGAAAGGATAAGGATTCGAGTGCTGTGATTTTTATCGGATTTCGAGACATGGGCCCGAGGGTTGGGCTTTGCCAATTTCGGGATATTTGATTTAATTTGATAATTTTCGCGTGGACTTTGTTCCTTTGCATGTATTGATGATATTGATTCTAATTTTGGATAGATTCGGGGCGATTGACAACTAGGGATTACGATGCATTTCACACTCCTTCTTACTTGAATTTTGATTAGAAATGTGTACAAAATAGTCCCAAAGGCTTACATGTTGTACTTGATTGTAGGGTTTGGTCAACAAGGTGACAATTGGTCAAAACCAGCTCAAAAAGGAGTGAAACATGCACAAGTACCAAGAACAAGTCCAAGCACAGTGTAACAGGACAAATGCGGCCGCAGTCCATTCTATGCGGTCCGCAAAGAGGAAGATCAGACAGTGCTCATTTCGGACATTCAAGCAATGCGGCCGCAAAGCATTTCATGCGGACTGCATTGGCTTCATTGCGACCGCACTCGATTTTGTGCGGTCCACAAAGCCGGAGTTCAGAGAGTTGCTAACTTTGGGAATATTGCCAATGCGGTCTGCGGTCCTTTTTGTGCGGACCGCAATAGAAGCCACCACAGCCGTGGTGCATTTTGTGCGGCCCGCGGTGGCCAAGTTCAGAGAGCAGAAGTTTTTAGCCAAGAGCCTCAGTGCGGACGCACTCAGTTTTGTAAGGTCTGCACTAACCCCGCAAGGGTAATTTTGTCCAGAAAATTTGGCTTAGTATAAATAGTTTATTTTCCCATTTTTAGGTCATCAGTTGTAATTTTAAGCAGAGCTGCGCTCGTGAACAATGTCCCTTTACTACTTTGAGTAATTTTACAATAGTTTCATCATGGAATCTTCAAGTTTTAGCTAGTAATTAAATATTATTGGTTTTTCTTCTTCTATTTCTTTGTTTTCTTCTATTATCATGAGTAGCTAGACCTATTAGCTAGGGTTGTGGCTCAACCCTAGTGTGGGTATTTGATGAGTCTTGTGTTTTAATGCTTGAATGTCTATGGGTGTTTGATATTTGGTCTAATTTATGGTTTTAATGTTAAATTAGTGGTTGCAATAACTAGTTTATGCCTATTTTACTTGGGCTCTTCTTGAGAAAGAGAGCCTAAGTTTAGGAAAATTGGTCCAACAAGGAATTGGGTGTATTCAAGAGACTGATAGCCCCAATTAAAGGGTTAAACCTAGAGATAGTAATACCCGACTTGAACCTCAATTGCTTGCACAAATTATCATACCCAATTGGTCTTGAGAAAGTCAATTAGGGCAAAATCACTCAAACTACCGAGAGGTATAGAGTGAGAAGTATCATGCAATGGTTATATCATAATTCCCAAATATGACAACCTAGCCTTAGACTCGAGAACCCGTCAAGTATCTACCTAGGAGAAAGTTACTTCCCTAGTGCCTTCTTAACTATTTAGACAACCTTCAATAGTTTACTCTTAGCTTAACTTAGTTTAATTTAGAATCTTAGTAGTATAAATTTAGAAGTAATATCAAAACCAACTTTGTTTAGAAGTGCAACTAGGAACAACTACGCAACTCCAATTTAGATAGAAACTCAATTCCCATTTCTAGCTCCTTTTGGAAATCGATCCCGACCTTCTAGGATAAAAGCTTCTTTGACCACTCTCGCTACATTGTAGTGGTGGAGGGTTGGCCTCGATCAGAGATTTAAGGAGCCGTTGTCGGGGAGCTACGGTTTTGGCTATCTATCAAAATAATTTTGTGTATTGTTCTTCTTTCCTTCTGTGTTACTAATTTGTGTGCGTCACAACTTTAGGTACAAAATGGCAGCAAACTTAAACAACGCACCTCTTGGAGATCTTCCGCCGTGGGAGGAGGTAGATAACAATGTTGATGATGAGGTCCCTATTGTGCCTCAAGGACAAAGGAGAGGCCGCCAGGACAATGATAATATTCCAGACCCTCCCCTGCCACCTCCAAGAGTGGATCCTCGAGTGCTTCCCAACCAAGGCTATGCAAGTGAAATTGTCCCACCCCGGATCCGGGTGGGCAATTTTCAAATTACCAATGTGATGCTGACATTGTTGGAGCAGCGTGGGTACTTCACGGGCGCTGCCAATTAGAATGCTTATAAATATCTCAAGGGTTTCGTGGATAGCTATTGGGGGAGCAAGCAAACAAATGTGTCCGAGGATACACTTCGGTTGAGACTCTTCCCTTTCTCACTTAAAGGGAATGCATTGGATTGGCTTGAGCGACTTCCCAACCATTCCATCACTACTTGGGATGAGTTGGTGGATAAGTTCATTGCGAAGTTTTTCTCACCTGGGCACATTGCAACATTGAGAGATGAGATCTTAGCCTTCAAGCAGGAGCCCACCAAACCATTACATGAGATTTGGGAGCATTATAGAACAATGGTAAAGGAATGCCCCAACAATGATATGACTCAGGCGATGATCTAACAGACTTTCTACTGGGGCATTAAAACAACAAACTAGTGCATAGTGAACCAACTTGCTGGGGGTAACTTCATAAAGCTGTCATATGATGAGACTTGTGACAATCTTGACGATATGGCTGACACATCCTCTGCTTTGAAAAGTAGAGCCAATGTGCCATAGGGTGACCCTACGGTCACTCACTTTCACAAAGAGCTACATGACCATGGGCAGGCTATAGCATAGCTGACAAGTGCAATGAATCAGCTAGCAAAAGCACAGTTGCAACAAGTTCAAAATCTGTGCCAAGTGAATGCTATAGAGGGTGTCAACATACTAGTGAACAAAAGAAGACAAAGAGGTCAACAGAACCAAGGGAGTTTGGATCAATTTGACAATGATTGTGGTGGATTCCAGGATGATGGTTATGATAGGCAGAATAAAGAGGTACAATACGTGAACAACTATCAAGGCCAAAGGGGTAATTCTTCCAACAACAACAATGGAGACCCCAAGTTAATTGGGGCAATCAACAACAACAAAGGAACAATAATTGGGGGAACAACAACCAAAATTCCAATTGGGGCAATCAGAACAGTCAGGGTAATTAGAATGGTAACAACAACAATTGGGGTGGTAACAACAATCAGGGAGGTTGGAACAATGGCAATCAAGGAAATCGAGGGCAAGGCTTTCAAAGGCTCCCAATGTACCAACAACCGAACAATCCAACCCCATTTCTATCCCAAGGTCCTAGTTCCTCTAACAACAAAATGGGGAGAATTGAAATGATGTTTGAACAGATGATGAAAAAGAATGCGGACTCTGATACTCAGTTGTCTTCCCACAATACTTCAATCAGAAACTTGGAGGTTCAATTAGGCCAGATCTCACAATCCTTGAAAACTCGCCCTAATGGGGCACTACCAAGTGATACGGTAGTTAACCCAAAGGGTGGGAACAATCATGTGATAGCGGTGACTACGAGAAGTGGAAGAGGCGGTGATGTGAATGCCTCCAAGCAAAAAGCAGTTTTGAGTGATGACGTTGAGTTGCAAGAAGATGAAATTCCTTTGGTGGATGAAAATGTGATTGATGAGAATGTGAATGAAGAAGTGAGAATTGATATTCAAAATGCCGAGGTGGAGACTCAGAATGATGTGAACCCATCTACGAAACATGTAATAGACTTGCCGGAGGCAGTTGTGCCTAAAGCCAAGGGTCCTTTGCCAAGTCCACCTCCACCTTATCCTCAAAGGCTCACGAAGCAAAAAAATGACAATCAGTTTAAAAAGTTCATTGACATGATGAAGAGCTTATCTATTAATGTGCCTTTGGTGGAGGCTCTTGAACAAATGTCGGGCTATGCTAAATTCATGAAGGACTTGGTGACAAATAAAAGATCCATGGATTGTGAAACTATCAAGATGACCCACTAAGTTAGTGCAATAGTGCATTCAATGGCCCCGAAGCTTGAAGATCCCGGTGTTTTCACCATTACTTGCACCATTGGGAGTTTGGACTTTGGTAAGGCTCTATGTGATTTGGGGGCAAGTATCAACTTGATGCCCTACTCAGTTTTCAAGACTTTGGCTATTGGGCAACCGAGGCCGACTTCCATGATATTGTAAATGGCAAATAGAACTATGAAGAGACCATTGAGTATTATTGATGATGTTCTTGTCCGGGTGGACAAATATATCTTGCCAATTTTGTGATCTTGGACTGTGAGGTAGATTATGAAGTTCAAATCATATTGGGAAGACCTTTCCTTGCTACTGGGAATGCCTTAGTTGATGTGGAAGTAGGGGAATTCACCTTCCGGCTGGGTGATGAGAAAGTGGTCTTTCATGTGTGTAAGTCAATGAAGTAGCCCAACAGTTCTGAGGTGTGCTATTTTGTGGACCTTGTCACAGCGGTGATAGTTGATGATACTAGTGCAATGATCAATGTGGAGGATCCTCTAGAGGCTGTATTGTTGAATCTTGATGTAAATGATGATGAAGGCCGAGTGGAGTGCGTGAATGCTTTACATGGAATGGGATCTTACTCTTTTGAGCCTAGGAAACTATCTTTGGACCTTGAGAATAGGAAGACTCCACCATCAAAACCTTCAATTGAGGAACCTCCGATGTTAGAGTTGAAGCCATTGCCTCCATACCTCATGTATGATTTCTTAGGCCCTAGTTCTACTTTGCCAGTTATTCTTTCCTCCTGTCTTACTAACATGCACGCTAATGCCACATTGGCGGTGCTCCAATGGAGGAAGAAGGCAATTGGATGGACTTTAACTGATATTTGGGGGATAAGCCCCGCATTCTATATGCACAAGATTATTCTGGAAGATGATGCAAAACCCTCCTTGGAACATCAAAGGAGGTTGAACAAGGCAATGCAAGAAGTTATGAAAAAAGAGGTGATCAAGTGGTTGGATGCCAGGGTTGTGTACCTTATCTCTGATAGCTCTTGGACTTCGTCGGTGCAATGTGTACGGAAGAAGGGTGGCATGACCGTGGTTGTAAATTCACAAAATGAGTTAATTCCTACTAGGACCATCACCGGTTGGAGGGTATGCATGGACTACCGCAAGTTGAATAAGGTGACCCGCAAGGATCACTTTCCATTGCCTTTTCTTGATTAGATGTTAGATTGACTTGCTGGGCTTGACTTCTATCATTTCTTGGATGGGTATTCTAGGTACAACCTAATCTTGATTGCTCCATAAGATTAGGAGAAGACCACATTCACTTGTCCATATGGCACCTTTGCCTTTTCTCGGATGCCTTCTGGGTTGTGTAATGCACTGGCTACATTTCAGTGGTGTATGATGGCCATTTACCGATATGGTGGAAGATATCTTGGAGGTGTTCATGAACGAATTTTGTGTTGTGGGTGATTCATTTGAGTAATGCTTGAAAAATCTTGATAGAGTGTTGGCCCGTTGTGAAGAAACCATTCTTGTCTTAATTGGAAGAAATGCCACTTTATGGTGGAAGATGGCATAGTTCTTGAGCATAAAATTTCAAAGCATGGTATATAAGTGGACAAAGCAAAAATTGATGTGATTTCAAGACTCCCTCCCCCTACCTCTGTCAAGGGAGTTAGAAGTTTTCTTTGACATGCGGAGTTCTACCGGAGATTTATCAAAGACTTTTCGAAGGTAGTGAATCCCTCATGAAAGTTATTAGAAAAAGATGCCAAGTTCGTGTTCGATGAGAGATGTATGCAAGCTTTTGAACTTCTCAAGCACAAGTTGACCACCACTCCTATTATTACCGCACTTAATTGTAGCTTGCCTTTTGAGCTTATGTGTGATGCGAGCGATGTTGCGGTTGGGGCAGTTTTGGGTCAAAGAGTGAACAAAATGTTTCATCCGATGTACTATGAGAGCAAGACAATGAATGATGCTCAAGTGAACTACATGGTGACTGAGAAAGAGCTTTTGGCTATTGTGTTCCCGATGGAGAAATTTCGGCCATATCTCATGGGTGCCAAGGTCATAGTCCATACCGATCATGCCGCACTCCGGTACCTGACGACGAAGAAGGATTCCAAAGCTAGATTGATGCGATGGGTCTTGTTACTTCAAGAGATTGATTTGGAGATTGTGGATCGGAAGGGTAGTGAAAACCAAGTGGCAGACCACTTGTCCCGCTTGGAGGAGGAGGGGAGGCCTTGTGATGGCCTAGAGATCAATGATTCATTTCCCAACGAACAACTCCTTTCGGTGTCGGTGAATGGTATGCCATGGTTTGTGGACGTTGCTAATTTCCTTTTGACAGGTATAATCCCATGTGAGCTCTCTTCTAACCAAAGAAAGAAGCTCAAACGAGATAGTTTGAATTTCTATTGGGATGAGTTGTACTTATTCAAGATTTGCATGGATGGTGTGATCCGAAGGTGTGTCTCGGAGGAGGAGCAATTGAGTATCGTAGAGGTTTGTCATTCCTCTCCCTATGTTGGCCATCATGGCGGGGTGAGGACGGCTTCCAAAGTTCTTAGTTGTGGGTTTTATTGGCCAACTTTGTACAAAGATGCAAGTGAACTTGTGAAGAGGTGTGACGAATGTCAAAGAGCGGGTGGAATTTCGAAGAAAAATGAGATGCCTCTCAATACTATCCTTGAAGTTGATATTTTTGATGTTGGGGCATTGATTTTATGGGCTCGTTTGTTAGCTCTGTAGGAACACATACATTCTCGTGGCGGTTGACTATGTTTTAAAGTGGGTTGAAGTCGTGGCATTACCCAACAATGAGGCCTGGAGTGTTGTTGCATTTCTCAAGAAGAGCATTTTTACAAGGTTTGGCACTCCTCGTGCAATCATAAGTGATGGGGTGTCTCATTTTTGTAATAGAGCTTTTGACTTGCTTGCAATGTATGGTGTCAACCACAAAGTTTCTACTCCTTATCATCCTCAAGTGAGTGGCCAAGTTGAAGTCTCAAACAGGGAAATCAAGAGTAAATTGTCAAAGACTGTCAATGCAAATAGGACTGATTGGTCAAAGAAGTTGGATGATGCTCTATGGGCTTATAGCACTGCTTACAAGACTCCGATTAGTATGTCTCCATATCGGTTGGTTTTTGGGATATCTTGCCATCTACCGGTTGAGTTAGAGCACAAGGCCATATGGCTTTGAGGAAACTGAATCTTGAATGGGATGTGGCAGCAAATATTTGTGCGGAGCACCTTAATGAACTTGATGAATTCTGATTCCATGCCTACTCTAGTTCATCCTTATACAAAGACAAGATGAAGTACCTTCATGATAAATATGCTCGTGGAAAGGAGTTCAAAGTCGGTGATTTGGTTCTCTTGTTCAACTCTTGGTTACGTCTATTTCCGGGAAAGCTTAAGTCAAAATGGAGTGGACCTTTTGAAGTGGTGTTTGTGACTCCGTTTGGTGCACTTGACTTGAAGAACAAAAATGGTGAGGTTTTCAGAGTTAATGGGCATAGAGTCAGGCACTACCTGGGAATAATTGATGAAAACCATGTGGTGGCACTTCTTTATCTAAAGTGATTTGATGGTAACTTGCGTCATGCCGCGATGTTAAATCAGGCGCTTCTTGGGAGGCAACCCATGTGTCTTTCTTCTTGTTTTTCTTTGATTTAGTGCAGGACCAAGTTGAAAAATGATCACTTTCTGAAGTTTTCAATGCGGACCGCACTTCATTTTGTGCGGCCGCAAAGGCCTTTGTGTGGCCGCAAAGGCCTTTAGGGGGGGCAAGAAATCAATGAAGACTGCAGAGTGATTTGTCAAAAGTGGGGAGTCTCTGATGTTTTCCACCACGGCCGCATTGCATTTTGTGACATCCGTGGTGGATCACTGCGACCGCACTGGATTTCTTGCGGTCCGCAATGGCCAATTTCCTAGTACTTCATGTTTTTGAGCACCGCGGACCGCGGTGCCATTTTGTGCGGTCCATGGTGGGTAGTTCAGCTGGGGCACATGACCTTTTTCTATAAATAGGACCCGAAGCCCTCCATTTGAACTTTTCGATCTTTTTACTTTCAAAAGCCTAAAAAATTACTTTTCATCGCTCTAAATTGCACGAATTCAACTGTTTAGTCTCGATTAATCATCAGTACATCTCATTTATGGTAATTTTAATTCCTTTTTAGTTATTTAGTTTTGCTTCTTTTGACTTTCATTTTCTCTTAGTACAACACTGATGCAACACCTAGGGAATCGTTAATAGTTGAAAATTTGGACTAAAAATGTGATAAACTTGAACCCTTGGTTGATGTTGCTGCTGGGCACTCACCGCAGACTGTGGTGGATTTTGTGCGGTCCGCAGTGCCTCTGTGCGGTCCTCAATACTATTTTGTGTGGACTAAGGTGGAATAAGTTTTGAAAGCTGACACTTGAGAACAACGACTGCAATGGATTTTGTGCGGTCTGCGGTGCCTAAATGCGGACCGCACTGCATTTTGTTCTATCCGTGGTGCATATATTCAGAGAGTGGGTAGTTTAAACCCCATCTCAGTGCGGACCGCAATACATTTTGTGTGGCCCGCAGTAGCCTCTTTGAGGCCGCACTTCATTTTGTGCAATCAGTGATCTGTAACTTTTGACTGTCTGCAATAATTTTCATGCAACTGTGAACTTCATTGATTCTATTTATACTAACAAGGCAAAACTGAATGTTGCTTGCAGACAATGGTGAAATCACGAGGCATAGGTGGTAAACAATCAGGAAGAGGAGAGTCATCCCGGGGTAGGAGACAAGGAATGATAAGATTAACCTTGCAAGCCTGGCAAAAAATCAAAAACACCAGAAGGCTCATAAAAGCTACAGACAAATCTATTGACCAACCAGGGACTGAGTATGAGCCTTCCAGGGAGGCATCGTTAGGCTCCGTTCCAGAGTATGTTCCTGACTGGCCGGAGAGGAAAAGGTTGAGGGAACACCTCCAGTCTCTCCCACTGTCCAAGCATCAATGCTCATATCTTCTGAGTTATCTGAGGGCTCAGCTGCAGGCAGTGGCAATGAATATTCCACCTCTCATACAGCTTCATTATCCGAAGAAGGGGCCATAGAAGAAGAAGGGGAAGAAGTAGAAGGGGATGAGCCCCAAGTAGGACAGGTAGAAAGGACCAGAAATTTGGAAGCATGGCAGGACCGGTTTGTGAGTTAGGTTACCTATCACAAGTTCAGAGAGTGGTGACCCGAGAGGAAATTGATACTTGAGCGTAATTTATCACCCGGGACCTTTTGCCTCACAACTCTAATGTGTTGAGTCAGTTCAGAGAGAGAGCTGGATGGCACTATTTTATAGGCCATATGGAGGACACCAATGAGCACTTGGCGAAGGAGTTTTACACGAATGTTGCCCACATCAAAAAGGGCACCATAGTGATCAAAGTGCAGAATTTGAAGGTGAAATTTGATGGCAAGACAATAAATGATTACTCGGGCTTCATGGAGGAGGATGAGTCATTGTATTTGGAGAAGATGACATTAGGTGAGGCTGCTCGTCCTTGGTTGGCAGAGTACTTGGCAATCCTAGGTACCACCCCAGATTGGTTGACTGCGGGATTGAAGATCTTGAGGAGAACTTTAAACTTTGAGGCTAAGGGGTGGGAAACATTTGTGTGTGGCAGGGTAGACCCCACCACTCACGAAAACTCACTCCCTATTCACCGGGCTATATTGGTAGCATCGATCATGGGGAGCACCCGATTAACATAGGGAATGTGATGTCCCGGGTTATTACACGGGTGGTGAATGAAGGTGACAAATCTTATCCCTTCCCCAAGTTTTTGACTATGTACCTTGAGGATTTAGATGTGGAGAAGCGGAAATTTGATATGAAAATGAAGGTGAATGCACCGTTCTCATGGTACAGCCTGCAGGGTGATGACAACCCTAAAGGCAAGCACTACAAGGGCAAAGCCACTACTTCAACTGTCCAGTCTGAAGAGCTAGTAGTGGTAGTGGCTCCTACTCAGCCACCTTCCACCTCAGCAGACATATCCCCAGGACCATCCGCTTCTATAGCTCAATAGATCCCCTCCTCCACTGCATACCCCTTGACTGCCCACCGCCTGAGCCAGACCCTCGCCAGCATCAACAACTAGATGCATATAGCTACTTTTAAGTTATTTATACTATCTACTATGGTGGCAGCCCAGTCAGCACCCCCTCCACCACAGGTCCCACATTCCGTTGGGGACATTGTGAAGGAAATTTTGGACAAATAGAAAAAGCTCATAGATGCAATTGACTCTCATGGGAAGGCATTGAAGGAGCTTTCTAGGGACGCGAATAAATGAGGAAGACTTGGGCTTCAAAAGAGTCGGTGAAGGAGCTAAGGGTCGAGGTAGAGAGGTTGAAGGTGGATTACCTGCCTTTAGATTTGCTATTGCATGACCCAGTACCAGCAGCCCAGCCCCAGCCCCAGCCAGAGCAGGAGTCCGAAAGGCTACCCATGAGGAAGAGGGTGATTCCCTGTTCTGATGATGCATTCATACAGTTGGAGGACCCGCAGGACGGTTCCTCCAGCTAGCCCCAAGACTCAGTCCAGGCCCAGTTCCCAGCAGAGCCATAGATCATAAGGAGCCCGTCACAGGTTCCCGAGCAGACAGAGGACTCAAGGACCAAACTCAGGATCCTATGCAGACGGAGGGCCCAAAGGGAGTTCTTTTTCCTCTCTTCTCTATTTCTATGCTTATTTTGGTTAGTTGGCATTGAGGACAATGCCAACTTTCATTTGAGGGGGTAGCCCTATTTGGATATTTGGATGACTATATATATGACAATATTCTATGCTTTCTTTCTTTTTTATCTTTGGTATGTACATAATTTTATCATTTTATTGCACTTTTCGTACATTTTACTTTGGGTATTTATATAAAAGTTACATTCTTATGTATATATTCATTGTCCCTATTGTATATTCGATTAAATCCCCTCTTGTACATATTCATTTTACTTTCCGCATTTTTCCTTTCTTAGCTTCTTATTTTATGTTCGTAGCTTCTTGTTTTGAGTTTTTGCAATAAGCCTTTGTTTTTTTTAATGCCACGGTTCTTTCCAAAGGTGGAATTTGTGTGAACCGGGTGGCTTTTCCCAATGATGGATGGCATGACAACCTTCTTAAGGGTTTGAGTCTATTTTTATTTTTGCTTTTTAGTAGTTAGTTGGTAAGGGTGCCTCAAGCAAAGCTTCACTTGAGCGTAACACATTTGCCTTTGATCATATGGTCAAATATAAATCGTTGTGTATAGGATGGTGAAAGTTGTGACCTTGAGACTCTTGTGTTTGTCGATAATCATCAAGTGGTTTTTCAGGTCCATTGTGTTTCTCAAATCTTAGCTAAGGTTTTTGTGGGCCCTTGACTCTGTGTCTTTAGCAATCTCATAACTTGTGTGGTGAGAATTTGAATTGCAAGTCCAAGTCCCGAGCCATTGGTCTAGAACTTGCCCTGAATGTTTGTCTAGGCAAAATCCTAAGTGTAATTTGACTTGAGACGTGATTATAGGCTTTCCTTGATCCGAATGATATCTTGAACAATTCCATAGCCTACCAATGATAAAATCCCTAGTCAACCCTTTTGAGCCATACACATCTTTCTTTCAAGAACCACGATACAAGTCTTTACCCGTTTAAAAAATATCCTCTCTTGGCTCCTGATCTTTCTTTAGCACATGGAAAAAGCATAAGTTTGGGGGGGAGAGACGAGGATTGTAACAAAGTGGTAAAATTACAAAATGAAGAAAAAGAAAGGCAATGAAAAAAGGAAGAAAATCAAAAAGACAAAAAGAATGATCAATGTAGAAAAGAATGAAGGGATTCAATAAAAGTAAAGAATGAAAGGAGTGGAAGGTTGAGAAAGGAGAAAAATATTTGAAATGAACAAGAAAGAGTGACAGTGTGTCTCTCTAACCCCTTATAAAGAAGTTAAATGACTTAGAAAGTCAAGAGAATGTGTGCCAAAATGAAGCAAAAGAAGTGCTAAAGGGAAGATGGAACCTACTTAGACCAAACATTTCCTACTCTGAACCAAAAGCCTTCACTATGTCTCCACAAAAGCCCTATATGATCTTGAGTTGAATGAAGTTTACATTAGTGATGACTCACATAAGGGGCAAGCATATGGTGCCTAGAGCCGGACTTGTGAATTTTCTTTGAGAGAGATGAGTGTATTTCCACTAACCTTATTCTGAGTGCTACAATCCTAAAGGTAAGGTTTGCTTAGGGAGAGTTGAGGATGTGTGAGTTTGGGTTCCACAATGACCAAAGTAATAGAAAGAGTTTCTTTGATGTTTTGAGTCAACTCTTGATGCTCTTGTGTCGCACTAAATTCATGGTGTTTAAAAGAGTGAATGTTTTTAATGATTTATTTGAATTGAGGGAAATTGTTAGCCCTAATTGATGCTAGATGAGGACACTTTAGGTCACCTGAATATTTTTGGATTTACTCTTAAGGGGTGGGTCTTATTTTGTTTGCATGAGGACAAGCAAAAGCTTAAGTTTGGGGAAGTTGATAACTAGAGATTACGATGCATTTTACACTCCTTCTTACTTGAGTTTTTATTAGAAATGTGTACAAAATAGTGCCAAAGGCTTACATGTTGTACTTGATTGCAGGGTTTGGTCAACAAGGTGACAATTCATCAAAATCAGCTCAAAATGGAGTGAAACATGCACAAGTACCAAGAATAAGTCCAAGCACAATGTAACAGGACCAATGCGGCCGCACTCCATTCTGTGCGGTCCGCAAAGAGGAAGATCAGAGAGTGCTCATTTCGAACATTCAAGCAATGCATCCACAAAGCATTTCATGCAGACCGCATTGGCTTCATTGCAGCCGCACTCGATTTTGTGCGTACTACAAAGCTAGAGTTCAGAGAGTTGCTAATTTTGGGAATATTGCTAATGCGGTCCGCGGTTCTTGTTGTACGGACTGCAATAGAAGCCATCGCGGTAGCAGTGCATTTTATGCAGCCCGCAGTGGCCAAGTTCAGAGAGCAGATGTTTTTAGCCAAGAGCCTCAGTGCGGTCACACTCGATTTTTTGTGGTCCGAACTGACCCCGAAAGAGTATTTTTGTCCAAAAAATTAGGCTTAGTATAAATAGTTTATTTTCCCATTTTTAGGTCATCAGTTGTAATTTTAAGCAGAGCTACGCTCGTGAACAATGTCCCTTTACTACTTTGAGTAATTTTACAATAGTTTCATCATTGAATCTTCAAGTTTTAGTTAGTAATTAAATATTATGGGTTTTTCTCCATCTATTGCTTTGTTTTCTTCTATTATCATGAGTAGCTAGACCCATTAGCTAGGGTTGTGGCTCAACCCTAGTGTGGTATTTGACGAGTCTTGTGTTTTAAGGCTTGAATGTCAATGGGTGTTTGATATTTGGACTAATTTATGGTTTTAATGTTGAATTAGTGGTTGCAAACACTAGTTTATGCCGATTTGAGCCTATTTGAATTGGGCTCTTCTTAAGAAAGAGAGCCTAAGTAAAGGAAAATTGGTCCAACAAGGAATTGGGGCGTATTCAAGAGATTGATAGCCCCAATTAAAGGGTTAAACCTAGAGATAGTAATACCCAACTTGAATTTCAATTGTTTGCACAAATTATCATACCCAATTGGTCTTGAGAAAGTCAATTAGGGAAAAATCACTCAAACTACTGAGAGGTATAGTGTGAGAAGTATCGTGTAATGGTAATATCGTAATCCCCAAATAAGACAACCTAGCCTTAGACTTGAGAACCCGTCAAGTATCCACCTAGGAGAATGTCACTTCCCTAGTGCCTTCTTAACTATTTAGACAACCTTCAATAGGTTACTCTTAGCTTAACTTAGTTTAATTTAGCATCTTAGTAGTATAAATTTAAAAGTAATATCAAAACCAACTATGTTTAGAAGTGCAATTAGGAACAACTACGCAACTCCAATTTAGATAGAAACTCAATTCCCATTTCTAGTTCCCTGTGGAAATCGATCACGACCTTCTCGGGTAAAAGCTGCTTCGACCACTCTCGCTACTTTGTAGTGGTGCAGGGTTGGCCTCGATCAGCGATTTAAGGCCAAGTCGAGCGGCAAAGGCATCACGGAGTAGATTTTTGTCCGGTTGGAGGTATGTAACGATTGTAAATCTAGACCTGAGGATATGAAACCCCAAAATTTCGTAGTATTTTGATAAATGAGGTGATGCACATGCTAAGTGACGGGCGTGTGGGCGTGCACCAGCAGGGATTGTGACTTGGTCCGTCCCGTGGCAACTGTAAAGTTGCATATTTTGATAAACTCTATATGATATCTATGTGTTTTTAGAAATGATTCTATTAACTTGGGTTGAATGCCATGTTTGGGGCCTTATGCCATACTGTTCGGACCCTTAGGGGTATTTTACTACTATCCTCACACTGTTTTGATTCAAAAGCATATCCTCAGTCATGAATTTTTACCTGTTTATTGTTTGATTCAGTTTAATTACTCTATTTTTAAATATATGAATGTTGTTTGGGCTGAGACCCCTGATTTTTCACTGAAATGTCCGAGTGGCTTGTGAGGTTAATTACTGAGAAAGGTCGAGGTCCTGATGGTGAATATTATATAATTATGGATCGGGATGCATGCCACAGTGATATATATATGGGGGGGAGGGGGGAGATCAGGTTGCACGCCGCAATGATATATGGATTGGGCTGCATGCCATAGCGATATTGGGTCCGGCAACATGCCGCAGCGATATAGTGCTTGGGTTGTAGGAGCCCCTCCGGAGTCTTCACACCCCTAGTGAGCGCAGTCGACTATATATTTATGGATCAGGTTGCACGCCACAACGGTTATACTAAGGTACCTAGTGAGCGTGAGTGTTGAGTGTGAGTGTTGATTGATAAAGATTGAGTCACGAGTGACTTAGAGGCTTGCCCGGGGGTCTATATTTGTGAGTAATACTTTGCCCGGGAGGCTTGTTTTATGAAATTATTGTTTTCACTCTTTTTTTGTATTGAGTCTCTATTGAAAATGTTGAACAAATATTTTAAACAACTTTCATTGAAACTGGAATTTTTACGAGATGTTCGGAATCTAATTACTTATTTGGCTTTATTATTTTCACTGAGATTTTTATGTTATAAGATGTATATGATGTTAAATGCTCGTCACTGCACTCAGCCTTTATTTATAATTGTTACTTACTATGTTGGTGTACTCACGTTACTCCCTGCACCTTGTGTGCAAATCTAGGTGCTAGGGCATCCGAGTGAGAGCTGATCTTTTTCTTCTGAGCATTTTCGGAGTTACCAAGTTAGATGCACAGCGTCCGCAACCCTGCCTTTCTCCTTACTATCTTTTAGTATTTGTATTTATCAGACTCATCGTGTATTGAGTAGTTAGTATCAGATTGTATTTTAGTGGCTCATGACTAGTGACTCCGGGATCAGGCTATGCTTGATGTTTTGCATATTTATCTGCTTGTTTTGAATTATTTAAATGAAAAATTCGTGATAATATCTGATTAGTAAATGAATTAAGAAAAAGACTTGTTTATGTTATAAATGTCGAATCGGCTAGCCTAGTACTGCGATAGGCGCTATCACAGCCGGGGTGGTTTGGGTTGTGACAACTTCGTAGTAATTGTACCCCGAGTAGCGTCATTGGTTATCTCTTGTGAGTAGGTTAGCAGCTGTGTGGTGTTGATGAAATTTCTATGACGAATTCTACTAGCTATCTGGTAAGAGGTTGAATATGTAAATGCGACTAGTGATTAAGAGTGTTCATGAAATGTTAACAGAAGGATTTCGAGGAATTTGGCAAGTTGATTGTTCAAGATCATGTCAATGGGGGATAAGGATTCTTGGAAGGATCCAGATTTATGCAATGGTAGCTTCAAGCTAGGTGGGAGAGCCCCACCGCCTATGATGGGATTGTATGGTTATCTACTTGTGAGGTTCCTGGTCATAAGCATACTGATGATTTATTACGACTAAGGAAAGAGGACATCAGTGGCGATTTGAGCATAGGATTTAGGAATGCGTGCTATAATTGGCCTTATCAATTTATGCTCAGGCTTTGGGAAGACTCAGGATTTATGCTTCGTACAGAGGTGATATACAAGAAAGGTGATTCAACCAAGTGTTTCTTTGAGAGGGTGTATATGAGCTACCCAAGCCTTGGGGTTGATCATATTCGGGACCAAGTCAGAGTGGGTGACTCTCGACGACGGTCCTAGTGGATTCAGAAGTCAAAGTGTGGTGCCTAAGGATTTTGAATCCGTAGTATGGTTAAGTATCAAGCTTTTGCAGTGGATTATAAAAGGGGATTGGGGTGTCTTGTGTTATCTTCGGTCTGCGGTGTAGCATTGGAGGAACAGGAGGAAATAACTTCAGATTCATAGAGAATTACCAAAATGGATGTATTAGTTGAAGATGTGAATATGCACACCAGATGGGTATGGCATGGTTCATGGGTTTTGATACAACCTGGCCTCGTGTTAAGTTATGGATGTGAGTGGTGGGGATATGTGCGAGGCGTGACGACCATCGTAATTGACTTTATTTGGAGGCATTATATTATGGCCTGTTATTTGTAGATGGATCCCGGAAGAGTTGTGGTGGTTTAAGCCACTATTAGAGGATTATATTTTTGTGGTTATAGGGATTCAGTCATGTGTCGCTATGGTTCTCCTGAAATTAGTTAAGTGAAAGGTTTCTATATGATGAAGTGTTTACTATGTTAGTGGTTCAGGAGTTATGATGAAATTCTTGTACTCTTGCACGTTGGCATGATTAAGTGTAGTGAGTAGCATGGGATTCGGATGTTGAGGTTCAAGTCGCAGTTTGAAGATGACAAGGATATCACCAGCTCGGATGAGCAGAAAAAGGGATTTAGATGGTTAGAGTAAGCTGGTATTGTCTTTAGCGTCACCTGAGATCGGTGTTTTGTATAAGAGGTTTTGCGTACAGATTACGAATTCTTGATTTGCTTTACAACATTTGTATAGCTGGTGGTATGGGTCTGCAGACTTGTTACCTGGTGCGGAAGGTCGTGGGAGCGTGTCCCACAGGAAGATTGTATAAGTGTGACATGTAGTCGTTTGATTGATCGTAGATTGGAACCAAGTATGGAGATTGTGGTACTATCGTTCATGTGAGAATTTATGCCTTAAGGGCACTTAGTTCATTTGGTTGCGGACCATGGAATTTTGTTCCAGATCGATGGCTGTTCTTGTATGTCATGGGAAGAAGGGTTATTGTGGATCCTTGAAAGGTTACTAGCCTAGTGTGGTACGATCAGAATCAGCTTATGGTCTATGGATGGGTCTAAATGTGAACGTGGGGTCTATATCAGGCTGGATGTATTCATTTCAGCATAGCGCTCCTTATGAAGGATTATTCGGACGTTGGATGTTGTTTTGTCGTCAGCTATTTCATGAAATACTATATTGTGCCATGTTAGTTGTGAAATGGCTTGATAAATTTCATGTGTGTAGGTTCCACGTAGCGATGGTGTTATGTGAGCAGAATGGCTCTCGAGGTTCAGATCATATATCGCACCTTAGTTGTTCTTGAATTATATAGCGTATGGAACTATTTGTCTCCCAAAGATAGTATTATGCAGTTGGCGTGCTTGTGGCAGATATTCGTGTATTTTGCCAGCAATAAGAATTCTAGCTCGGTACGTATCTTCTTATATAGATTTTATGTGTGGATCAGGTTGCACGCCGCAACTGTGTGATGTTGAGTACAATTTCCCCTATGTCTATTATTGTGTGTTTTGCTTCCTATTTTCTGCGGAAGGTTCATAACATCTTTTTGTTTGGTAAAATAAGTCACACAGGTTGAGTAATCCTTGCCAGAGTTCATTTTCCTTATGTGTCACGTTCGTGTTTGTAGCTTATTGGCATATTGTGGCATTATATGAGACTTTTGGCAACGTCTGAGGTGGCTTATTACCTGAACAACTTATGTAGGGTGAGACGAGATTTTCGGATTTGGGATCAATGCGATCGGATAATATAAAGTCTATTAAGGATCAAATATCATTATTTTGTTCATAAAGAGGTAATGGTTCCTATCAGGAGAACAGACTCAATGATTTGTTGACTCGGTAGTTGGTTATGAGTTTCTACACACCTCTTCCATCGTTGCAGTATTGCAAGAGTTAGAACATGACTTATATGTGTGATGAGGTGTGTTGTGAGCATTAGATTCATGGAATTTCGGATATTGTTATCATAGAAGGTTATTATGGTCATGCGGGGCATGCAATGCATAGTGTGAATTCAACAAAGGTATGTAATCATGTATTGGTGCATCGTGTAGTGATTGATGTGGTGTTCGTATGATGGAAACAGTCCTGACAGAGAATTCTGGATGTTGGAATTTGGCTCTAAGGCTAACATGACTAAACAAAAGAGTAATCTCCAAAGTTGCTCGAGCAAATGTGCTCAACTGAGTTGTGATAGCACGAGTGGGTGCACTAGGTGTTAAATAGTGATTTCAGACAACTGCAGCGCAGTTCTTAGCACGTTCGAGGATGAACGTATGTTAAAGTGGGAAAGAATGTAACGACCCGACCAGTCGTTTTGAGCTCTAGAGTGTCGTTCGGCGGTTTAAGGCCATGAGCAGCTTCACTTCAGGTATTATGACTAGTACGCATGGTCGGAATTGAATTTCGAAAAGTTCGGAGTTGATTTGGAAAGAAAATCCTCACATTGGAAGCCTTAAGTTGGAAGAGTTGACTAAGGCTAGAGTTTTAAGTAAACGACCTCAGAATCGGGATTTGAATGTTCTAGCAGATTCGTATGATGATTTCAATTGTGGATGTTTGGATCGGGTATTAGATGACTCGGGAGTGTTTCGGTGCCTATTGTGGAAGTTAGCATTTTGGCAAGGATTTCATAAATTTGGGTTGAAGTGCATTTCAATGTTATCGATGTCCATTTGGGATTCCGAGTCTGGGAATAGCTCCGTATGGTGATTCTGGTATTGTGAGCGCATCCGGAAGTGGATTCGGGGGTTCGTAGGTCATTCTGGAGTCATTTGACGAAAGTTAGAAATTTGAAGGTTTTTTAGACGTATGACCAGAACTGGACACTTTGATATCGGGGTCGGATTCCGATTCCGGAAGATGGAGTAGGTCCGTAATGTTGAGTGTGTCTTGTGTGCAAAATTTGAGGTCAATCGGACGTGATTTGATAGGTTTCGACATCGATGGTAGAAGTTGAAGTTCTAAAGTTCTTTAAGTTTGAATTGAGGTGCGATTCATGATTTTGGTGTTGTTTGATGTGATTTGAGACCTCGAGTAGGTCCGTGTTATGTTATGGGACTGGTTTGTGTGATTGGACAGGGTCCCGGGGGCCTCGTGTGTGTTCTAGGATTGTTTCAGATCATTTCGAGCTGTTTTGGATTGTTGTTACTGGTATCTGGTTTCCTTCTTTGCAAATGCAAAGGGAGTCCCGCGTTCGCATAGAGGAAATTTGAGGTTGCTGAGTTTTGGTCTTCGCGAACGCAAAGGGATTTGCCTAAGGGGCCTATGCAAACTCGAAGGGTCAACCGCAAACGTGTAGAAGGAAGGGGGAGCTGGGCCTGCAACGATTTAGCATTCGCGAACGTGGAGCCCCAACCGCGAACGCGAAGCAGAGGAGTCTAGAGCCTTCGTGAATGTGAGGCTTTGATCGCGAACACGAAGAAGGGTGGGTTGGGCTGGACAGAATGTTTTAAAAGTGGGGTTTGAGTTCATTTCACCCATTTTTCACACGGCTTGGGCAATTTTTGGAGCTTTTGAAGAGGGGGATTTCATCATCTATCATGAGGTAAGTGATTTCTACTAGTTGTGAGTTAAACACAAAGTTTTTATATGGATTTAGACATTAAACTTAGTAGAAATTGTGGGGTTTTGGTAGAAAACCTAGAATTTGGTATTCTTGAATTTTGACCACGAATTTAGGCATGGAATTAGAATAAATTATATAATTGAGTTCGTGGGGTTATGGGTAAAGTTCATCTTCGAAAATTTATGGAATCCGGGCATGTGGGCCGAGGGTGATTTTATCGACTTTTCGAACGGAGTTAAAAATTGATGCAAATAGGATTATAATTAGTATTTGAGTATATATTTATGGGTTTGCACAATTATGGACTAGTTTTGGAGCGTTGGGCACCGGTTTGAGTCGTCGGAAGGGCTTGGGAGCTGGTCATGGAACTTTGGAGCGAGGTAAGTCTCCTTTCTAACCTTGTAAGAGGGACTTAAACTCATAGGTAAAATAATTCAATATGTGCTTCTATTTGTCGGAGCTACGGACGCACGAGGTGATGAGGGTCCGTGCGTAGCTACTATTATGCTTAAGTTCGGGTAATCTAGGACCCAAAAACATGCTATACTTTCGATATTTGTAACCTTATTGTCAATTTAAAATGCTTAAAGCATAGCGAACTTGGTAAAGGTATTTCTAAAAGGTTAAACTTCATTTTCTTAACCGTTAAAAGAGGATTGACATTTCCTTGGGTAATTGCTCATTGATGAATTCTTGACTGACTATTTGATTGTTTTTTCTTTTTATGGAACAGGCTGAATGCCTAGGCTGATTAAGTAGATGCATCTATGGTTCGCACCGTTCGACCCTCTGGCAGTGCACAATTTAAATATTATGTTCGATCGGGTCGTACGACCTTGGCATGATTTGCGCATGACTTAATTGATTGTTTGAAAATTATTGATAATTGATGTGGCCTCATTGGCCGGAGATATAAATTATTAAAATATAAAATAAATTTGGAAATCTCTTATTAACAAAAGAATTGCTTACCTGGTTAGTCGTCTTAAAAAAATCCATGATTAACCATATTATCAATACATTATTGTTGGCCATAGTAAGTGTCGGAGTCGACCTCTCGTCACTACTTCTTCGAGATTAGGCAGGATAAGCGTTGTTTCCGTACTCATATTACACTTGTTGTGCATTTTGTTATACAGGCACCTGTATGGCTAGTGGCCTAGTGGGCGCAACGGCATGGTTGACACGGGTACTTAGGTGAACTGCATCTAATGTTACGATCCGTAGCCAGCAGAGTTTCCTTCAGAGTATTTGTATTTTCTTTTCTGTCCCAAATTTGTATTCCGGACAGTTATTATATTTTATTTTATAGTAAATGCTCATGCATTTGTGATACCTGGTTCTGGGATGATTTTTGGATATTCAATATTGAAATTGGAAAACATTATTATTTATTATGTAAAGTTCATCTTTTACTAGTTAAATTGAAGGAAATTTATGATTTCAAAGATATTAAAATGAGAATTTAATTAACTATTTAGTGTTGGCTTGCATGACAGTGGTGTCCGGCGCCATCACGACCTTTAGTAGATTTTGGGTCATGACACCTACACCTCATAGAAGGGTAGGCTGTCTATATCACGCTCGCTGAGGCATCACCCTTCCTCAAATCCTGTGCAAATACTGAATACCTTGTGTACCATGCTGTCCTTTTTACATTGGAGCACGGGAGTGTCAAGTTTACTAAGGTACCTTATTTAGTCTAAAGTAGTTTATAGAAAGAAATAGATGAATAATGTATATTAATTTACTTTACTTTTGTTTTGTAAATAAATATTAGCATTTTGTAGATGTGGGATATGGATTTTATAAGGGGACGTTTATTCATCTCTATCATGGAGTACGCTCACTTACAAGAGTATAGTGATCGTCCTCTCCAAAATAAGAAAGAATTGTTCAATTTCCGTCGTACATCATTGAGAACAGTTGTTGAACGTGCTTTTATTGTTCTCGATAACCGATTTCATGCGATTGATAATTAGGAACAGAGCTAGAGTATCGGTAATGGGTTCGGCCGAATTCACTAGCTTTGGTTCCAGCACAGTATTTTGTCTTAAAAATCAATTGAATATGTAAAAAAAAAAAATTAGAAGCCAGTAACTTAAAATGATTAGAATCCCGAACTCATGCACTTGAAATCCTGGCTCTATATTTGACATAATCACATAGTTGATAGGAGGAAGAATAGCGGACTTTAGAATACTAAAAAATAGATTTCTTATGAAACTGGTTGTAGTGATCTTGGTTTTGTAGAGTTGATTATGTGTTATTGAACATAAATGTCGATTTTATGGGTAAATATACAACGTTTCGGAGTCAAAAGAAGATGGTCTTCATTGTTATAAAACGAAACATGTCGAAACGATAAAGGAGAAGCTGGTTACATTATTTTTAGCCAAAAGAAGAAAGAAAAGAATACTATTTATTAGAAAACAGCGAAGTTAGGACTTAAGATTATCACTATCTGAAGTTGGATTACAATAATCCGAAACTAGACAAAATCATAAAATAAAAGCTCTTTACTGAATTTATACTGTATTTTCTAAATTATAGCATTAGTTACTACGAGATTAATCTTATGTGTTAAAAGTTTTCTTTCTTTGTTAAATTACTCGTGTAGTGATATGTACCTTGTGTAATATTTACGAATATATAAGAAAATCCTTTTTCTCATAATATAGAGATATATTTGGCCATTTGCCGTTTGAAATAACATCCACATATATATATATCCTAAAATACAACCATGATCACAACAAAGTTTATTTTTTTTATTATTGCAATGCAAGCTTCCTAAAAGGTAAAACAAATAAATATTTTTAGCAGTCACTCACCATTGTTGGCAGTCCCCTTTTTCCTTCTAATTTACTTAATTTCACAAGCAAGAAAAAATATAAGCTCACCAATCACGGTATTTTCTGTAAACAATCGTACCAACATCCTCATTATAATAACCCAAATAAAAACCATCAGACTGCACTTTCCATAGGCATTTGGTAGTATACTCTGGAACAAAACCTTTTCCATCGTGAATGCAATAATACAAATCGTTAAATACATCAAATGCTTGATCTTTTCCATTCCACCAAAAATGACAAAAGAATAATGTACGTCTGGTCGCACAAAATTCCCAATTGAAATCTGTTCCAACATCAGGGTAATTATACCCAAGGTCATCGTCTCCAGATGCACAGTGTAGTTCTAGTTTAGGGGAATTGACAGAAAGATTATTGAGAACGTGCACCTGGTGTTGTCGAAGTAAAGGGAACGTACATCCTTGAATGTTGTGGATCATGATAAATAATAGTAACAAAAAGTGGATCTTCACTAAGAAGTGAACCATGTTGAGAAAAATAATTAAGGATGGTGCTTTTGAATAATATGAAATTCGTTTGCTCCCTCTCAAGGTTTTTTGATGGTATATAAAGGAGAAATATGCTGAAATTTGTAACTTTTTCGAGCCTTTTAATTTGAATAGTCACAATCTCTTTTGTGTTTTTCCCTCTTTAGACTCTTCTGTTTTGGAAAGCAAGAAAATACGAAGAGAAAATAATTTATTTCAAAAATCTGAGTCTTTGGTCAAAGCTAGAAATAAAGAGAAATTTGGGTTACTGATAATTTGGAGACGAAAATAATAGAAGATTTCTGAGAATAATAAAGTAATAAGTAGTTTTGTATTTCAGTGTAATCTCAATAATATTTCGTGTCCCTACAGATGTTGAGTCCTTCTCCTTTTATAGTTGATTCTAGGAGAAGGTGTAATGACTTTGTCTTAATGAGGCAATTATGAGCAATAAATGACATTAGAAGAAACGTTACACAATCATTTCTATTTAATTCAAATTTTCTAACGTATTTGATATTTAATGTTGTATTTAGACTCTTTTACGTCATCAGATTTGTATCTTCTACTTCTTCCGATCTTTGGTCTTTAAATGACTCAAATAGGTACGAGACTTGTGCCATTTGAGTAACGGTCCACGCCTATGTTGCTTTCTTCTCCCCATATCTGTTGTCGCCCGTGCCTCTTGGCTATTTATTGCGTTTTGACCTTTTGACCAGTCCACGTGTCATGACACATCATCTTCAATATTCAGACTCAGTTTTTTCCCAATACAGATAGTCCCCCCACTTTCCATTTATTTATCAATTAAATATTTGGGAAGTAGATCTTCACAAAAAATGAATTTTTGTCGTAATCAATGCTATGACGGTACTGACGCTTCAGTTGTCTTTTCTATTTAATGCTCTGCATACGTGTCACCTTCTGATTGGCTCTGTAATTCTACAGCCTTTTTTTCAAGGCTTCTTCATCCCCTTTATTCACGAAGTGATAGTTGCCTTTATTATAGGCTTTCCATCATTACACTTCTTTGTTTGACGGTTGCTATTATATACATATTTAACCTTTCTTCCTTTAGTTCATCCTTTCTCTGCAATGGCGTCTCGGAATCCTAACCCTAAGAGAATCCCAATTCTTGATAGCTTCCCCAACGCCCCTGTAAGACATAGAAGGGGTAGAGGTGGCAGGCTTCGTAGCCTAGGATCCGTTCGTGGTGGTTCCTCTGGTTCCATCACTCCTTCTTCTAGTTTTGGTACTATTTCTAGAGGTTCTATCACTAAGAAATCCTCTTCTAAAGTTAAAGAACTTTTTGAGCCTCTTCAAGAGCCTTTAATTGAGGAAATAGTACCCAATGACTTATCCTTTGAGAATGATAGAAAATCTCTTTGTGAACAAGTTGTTAATTTAGAGAAAGCTGACACTTTTCCTTCTCTAATCACTGAACCTTTGGTTTCTATTGTTCGAAAAGATTGCAACTGGAGAAGTGATCTTCGTATAGTGATCCCTAATCCAAACCAGAGAATATCTTCTTTTAGGATTGGATTTTCTTTTGTTTATACTTACCCCTTCACTTTGGGATTTATTCCTGCTATTGAACCAGTTATACTAGATTTCTGTCGCTTTTTCAAAATTTGTTTGGGACAAATTGGCCCCCTTGTATGGAGAGCAGTGGCTTGTTTAAGGTATTTGTCTATAAAAGCCAATGTTAGCTTTACCTTTCCCCACCTTATTCATCTTTACCACCCCAAATTATTCCGTCATGGGGTTTTTACTTTAACTGCAAGAAGTAAAAGTGTCTTGGTAAGCCCTGAAGATGACAAGGATCGTGGGTGGTACACTCGTTATGTTGTTGTACGCACAGTTGATTTGGTGGGTGAAACAAATATCCCCTTCCCTGAGAAGTGGAACTTTGCACGTAAGTTCTTTTTTACTTACTGTACCTATCTTTAAGAATTTCAATTTCTTTTCTAATTTCGTCTCTTTTTGCTTTTCTGTAGCAACTATGAGAGATGTGGAACCCGTTCCTAATTTTCGTGGTTGGGTAGATTCAATCTTGAAAGCCATGCCTATGGAGGCGAGAACTTGGAAATCCATTTCTCTTTTACATGGTTGGAAAGTGAAAACTCACGGTATGCATCTCTTTATGCTTTTTCGTATGTTAAGTCCTTTCTTGTTTCTAACTTTTTTTATCCTTCTTTTTGTCAGGATTTGCTATTCGAGGAATGACAGCTGAAGTAGCTATTGCCCTTCGAGCCTCTTCTGGTACTTCACTCTCTTTGGAGAGAACTCAAGCTACGCTATCAAAGAGGAAAGTTGTAGAAGAGGATTCTGAGGATGATGAAGATGAAGACACCTCTTTGATAGCTAGACCAAGAGTTAGGAGACGCATCGTTTCCGAGGATGAAGTTGAAGTTACCCCTGTCCGTGCCTCTCTTACCGAACCTGTCCACATTCCTTCTGATGATGAAACCACTCCGAGGGACACCAATGAGTCTATTCAACATCTCTTCGTTGGTGGTTTTGAAAGTGGAGAACTAGGTCCAGTTTTAGATGAAGTTCCTTTTTCTTCATCTGTTCCCATTCCTTCTATTCCTCCGTTGGTTTCAAGTTCTTCCTTGCCCATTCTATCTGTTCCTACTCCCTTATCTATTTCTGCTCCCTTGCTTGTCTCTGCTCCCTTACCTGCTTCGAGTCCTTTGACTCCTATTATTTTCACTTCTTCTACCGCTCCTCCTTCTATAGCTCTCCCTTCCTCTGTTCAACATGCAGAGGAGGGTTCCTGTAGCAGAAGCTTGGCTATGAGGAGCGTTACACCTGAAGTTCCTGCTAATAAAAGTCTTTTAAGGAAGTCTGGTGGAGCAGATGCCTGGCTTGGGCCTTTGATTGGAGATATTGAGAAGAAGAAGATGAGAAGTCACAGTTGCTTAACTCTGATGAATGACATAGTTCATTCTACTTTGAAGGTATTTTCTCTTTACTTACTAACAAGTTTTTTTTTATCTCTAAATTCTTATTTCTATGAGTTGTCACTGTAGGCTAACCTCATTGGTACAGAATTGATGGGAAGAATTTTCCTTCTGGAAAAAAAAACTCGTGAGTCTGAAAAGTCTATCCACGAGGCTGAGGAAATAGCCAAGGGAGCCTAGCTAGAAGCAGCTAATTGGAAAGAGCAGTTTGAGAATGCTCAGGGAACTATAGAAGAATTGCAAGAGAGTAGAAATCACCTGGAGCAGCAAAAGCGAGGTCTGACTTCTGAGTTAGCAGTTGCCAAAGCTTCTTCAAGTCAATTTGAAAAAGACAAGGAGCGCCTTGAATGTTGCTTTTCAGAACAGTTATCAAAGTCAAGTGAAGAAATCAGAGAACTTAAGGCACTCTTGGACAAGAAAGAAGAATATGCAGGAGAATTAGTGCAGAACTTGACTCAAGTTCAAGCTGATTTAAGGATCTCCTCTGACAAAGTACATGCCTTAGAGAGTTCTCATGCCTCCCTTGAAGCTTCCCTTGATTCTCATTTAGCTGAACATCAAGTGTTAAAGAATGATCTTGCTATGTGGGAAAGGGAGAACTTCTTGAAATTTCTATGACTCAGTCTATGGAAGCTGAAACTTCCGTGACTCTTGCTCCCCTCGTTGAACCTAACACTTCAAGCCCAGCTGAAACCGCTCCTGTTGCTGCTTCTTCAGAAGTTGCCACCGTGCCTGTGGCTATTTCTGAAAGTGAAATTAATATTGCAACTTCTGATGTGTCAACCCCTTCAGTGACCAGTTAAATTTCCAGACTTTGTTTTTACTTTCTTTGTTGGATGATGATTTTATCCCTTAGTTATTTTTTAAGGGATATTTTGGTGAAAGTCCCCAGTTATCATAATGGGGCACTTGTATAAACTTTTTATTGACTAAGTTTCTATTTAGTCTTTTAAATTATATCAAGAAGTTTGTTAGTACTTCAATGTGTTCTATTCTTTCCTTTTCCTTATCTATTTAGGACTTATAGAATAGTTTAGCGTTTTTATCCTTTGAAAATGCTTTACGATTCTTCTCATGACTTATTAACATGAGGTTTATAAAAGAGGGCCCTTTTATATATATCGACAATTAATGAAGAAGACGTCTCAACTTCATAATGGTGTTACAATACGATGAAAGAAATAGGAATACACATGTTTTGTTTGAAACAACTTTGACAAGTTTTTATTCATGGACTTGGACAAGCTTTTGAATATTACATGTATTAAAATACATCTATAACTTTCTCGTAACTGATTTTCTTGTAACAGATTTTTACAAAATAAATATTATTCAACAAGGTTTTTCCTTATAACCCGTTTCAATACATAGTCATGACCCTATCTTAATGTATTAGGAAGGGTTTGAGAGGTGACTCCGTTGTTCTCATGGGAAAGAACACTATGATGAATGTTTTGCATCTTCCTTTGTTTTGATAGGAAAGAACACAATGATGAATGCTGAGGTTCTGTAACTTCTGCTCGACACTTGTCTCTTTGTGGCCTGATTTTTTCGATTTTCGTATTCGATTTACGTCTCCGTTTTACCGCACGTATCTGTATACAATATGCAGTCCCCCAAGTGTTTGAGCGCTGAAGTATGAAGCCTCGAGCACTTGTTTGTTTCTCTCAATTTGGTCCTTTTCCTGAAAATAGAAAAACATACGGGACTCGGAGGTGTGATTAAAGATGAAGACTGCCTAACCCGTGTGTATTTCCATCAGATTAATTATAACCCTAGGCTTGGAATTTTAGAATATTCCATTTTTCCGTGCAGGTCGTGACTCATCATTTGGAACGGGTAAGGGTTTCAGCCTAGCATCTAAAATCGTTAGTAAAATTTTAACAATTCAAAGAAAAATTGTAACATAGCGAAACCTGACCGTGGGTACTTTCTCAAAAGTAGTATCTCTTTAGGTGGACAACATTCCAATGTGAGGGTAGAATCTTGCCATCCATTGTCTCCAACTCGTATGCTCCTTTTCCTGCAATGTCACGAACTCTGTAGGGTCCTTCCCACGTCGGACTCAGCCTTCCTGAATTAGCAGCCTTTGTAGATTGGAACACCTTTTTAAGCACGAAGTCCCCAATTTTAAAAAATCTGAGGCGTGCTTTCCTGTTGTAATATCGTTCAATTACTTGCTTTTGTGCTGCCATTCTTATAATGCAGCTTCTCTTCTTCATTCGAGCAAATCAAGGTTCACCTGCATCTCTTCATCATTTGATTCCTCCGATGCTTGAACGTACCATGTGCTCGGTTCTCCTATTTCAACTGGAATTAAGGCCTCCGCACCATAAACCATTGAAAATGGTGTTTCTCCCGTGCTTGTTTTTGTCGTTGTACGATAAGCCCATAATACTCCAGGTAATACCTCAGGCCAATTACCTTTTGAATCTTGTAACCTTTTCTTCAAGTTGTTGATAATGACCTTGTTTGTGGATTCCGCTTATCCATTACCCACTGGATGGTATGGTGTAGATGTTATCCTTTTAATTTGCCAACTTTGAAAAAATTCTGTGATTTGAGCTCATATGAATTGCGGACCATTGTCACACACGATTTCCTTTGGTGCTCCAAAACGGCATATTATATTTCTCCAAATGAAGTCTTTAACTTCCTTCTCTCATACCTGTTTAAATGCTCCTGCTTCTACCCATTTAGTAAAATAATCTGTAAGTATAAGTAGAAATTTCACTTGACCTTTTGCTTGTGGCAATGGACCTACGATATACATTCCTCATTTCATAAAGGGCCACGGGGCTATAACAGGGTGCAGTAACTCAGCTGGTCTATGCATATTATTGTCGTATCTTTGAAATTTATCACACTTGGACATGAAACCATTTGCTTCTTCTTCCATTTTAGGCCAATAATAACCTGCTCGAATCAGCGTTTTTACCAGCGACCTGCCTCCTGCGTGATTTCCACAATGTCCTTCATGTACTTCCCTCATCACATATTCTGTTTGGGAAGGTCCGAGACACCTTGCTAATGGTCCACTGAACATCTTTCGATAAAGATTTCCTTGATGTAAACAATAACGAGTAGCTTTTTTGCGAAGTGCATAAGCTTTTCTTTTGTCATCAGGCACGATTTCGCGCTGTAAAAAAGCAATAATTTCGTTTCTCCAATCCCATGTTAAATGATTAAAATTTACCTCGTTCTTATCAGGTTCGAGAATGGAATGAAATAAATGTACGACTGAAGCATTTGTGTCGTTTGCTACGTCTGCTGCAGATGCAAGATTAGCTAAAGCATCTGCCTCTACATTCTCATCTCTTGGGATCTGCATTACCTTCCAAGTTTGGAATTCCTTTATTAGTTCTCGTACCTTTTCGAGATATTCTTGCATTCGTGTCTTCCTGGCTGTATAAGTCCCCGACATTTGATTGACCACGAGTTGAGAATCACTCTTGATTATAATCTGTGTTATGTCGAGTTCTCGTGCCAATTCTAGACCTGCAATTACAGACACATACTCTGCTTCATTGTTAGTTATAGAATGACATTTTATAGCCTGTCTAATAGTCTCACCCGTAGGTGGTATGAGAACTATCCCTTGGCCTGCTTCTTTTACATTAGACGAACCATCAGTGAATAAAATCCAAGTCCCCGGGTTTGCACCATTAAAAACTTGTAATTCTTTTTCTGCTTCTAAATGCATCCACTGGCTAAAATCAGCTACGAAATCAGCTAATACTTGAGATTTTATAGCAGTCCTAGGTAGATAAATGATTTCGTAATCACTTAATTCTATAGCCCATTTTGCTAACCTCCCTGACAATTTATGTTTATGCAAAATGTTTCGTAATGGAGAAGCAGTAACTACAACAATGGGATGACATTGAAAATAAGGTTTTAATTTTCTAGATGCCATGATCAAAGCTAATGCTAATTTTTCTTGTTGTGGATATCGTGTTTCAGCATCTAGTAAAGACTTGCTTACATAATATATAGGAGATTGTTTACCTTGGTCCTCACGGACTAGAACAACACTTACCGCAACTTCTGACACGGCCAAATAGATGAGTAGCTTTTCTCCTTCCTTTGGTTTTGCCAATAGTGGTGGATTTGACAAGTAAGCTTTTAAATTTCTAAGGGCTTGTTGGCAATCTTCGTTCCATTCAAAATGATCTTGCTTTTTGAGTGCGGAGAAAAATTTAAAATATTTTTCTGAAGATTTGGGAATAAACCTCCCCAATGCTGCAATTCTTCCCGTTAGCCTTTGGACTTCTTTTTTACTCGTAAGGATATCAGGGATCTCCTCTATTGCTTTGATGTGAGAAGGAATTACCTCAATACTACGGTTAGAAATGAGAAAACCCAAAAATTTGCCTGAGGCAACCCCAAATGCACATTTTTCTGGATTGCGTTTCATATTAAATTTTCGTAAAATTTCAAATGTAATAAATAAATGAGAAATATGATCATGAGAATGCTGGGTTTTGACGAGCATATCTTCTATATATACCTCCATGGTTTTTCCTAAATGTTCTTAGAACATTTTGGTGACCAACCTTTGATAGGTTGCTCCAGCATTTTTGAGACCAAAGGGCATTACTTTATAACAGTAAGTCCCCCTGTCTGTGATGAAAGAAGTTTTTTCTTCATCACTGGGGTCCATTTTAATTTGGTTGTACCCCGAATATGCATCTAAAAAACTCAAAAGTTCATGTCCTGCAGTTGCATCAATTAACTGATCTATATGCGGTAAAGGGAAAGAATCTTTTGGGCAGGCTTTGTTAAGATCTGTATAATCCACGCAAACCCGCCACTTACCATTTTTCTTAGGTACAACAACTGTGTTTGCTAACCAATTAGGATACTTTACCTCGCGGATTGACTCAATTTTCAATAGCTTTTGAACCTCATCTTGAATCACCTGATTTTTGAAAGCTCCTTGCTTTCTTTTATTTTGCTTTACTGGTGTGAAGGATGGGTCTTCATTTAGTTTGTGAGTTATCACATCCGGTGGTATCCCTGTCATATCAGCATGGGACCAAGCAAAATAGTCCACGTTAGCTTCTAAAAATTCAATCAACATACCTCGCATGTCTGAGCTTAAATTGGCTCCAACATAAACCTTTCGTTCAGGCCATTGCTCAAATAATATCACAGCCTCGAGCTCTTCAATTGTTGTTTTGATATTTTCATTCTCTTCAGGTTCTTGAATTGTATCAGGTCTCGAGTCTAAATCTGTCTTTTCTTGTTCAGTTGAGGTTTGATCCTTAATACCTTCAACTGTTTCCTGTAATTGCTATTTTATTTATTTACGGTGCTCGTATCTGTTACAACATTGATACTCCTGGCTGTCTGCTGATCCCCACGAATTTGGTAAATTCCCCACGGTGATGGGAATTTAATAACTTGATGTAGAGTTGATGGGACAACATCCATATCACGGATCCAAGGTCTCCCCATGATCATATTGTAAGCCAGTTCCATATCTACTACCTGAAATTTAGTTTCTTTAACAACACTTGTAGCAAAAGTTGTTAGAATTACCTCTCCTTTTGTTACCACACTTGAATTGTCGAACCCGGACAAGGTATGCGCCTTAGGTATCATTTTGTCTTCAGCTTGCATTTCACGTAATACCCTTAATAGTATAATATTTACGGAACTTCCTGGATCAATCAAAACTCGTTTTACATTAGTATCATGTACCTGTAAAGATACTACTAGTAGGTCGTTATGTGGGGTCATTACTCATTCGGTATCTGCATCATCGAAAGAAATACTTTCGTTTTCCAAAACTTGACGTACTTGTTTCCCATGTGTTATCGTTACTTTAGAAACCTTGTTGGAAGCCGTATATGTTACACCGTGAATATCTTCTCCCCCCACTTATAACATTCACGGTTCTCTTGGGTGAAAGGGGCTTTGGTGGCTCTTGCCTATATTTCATATAGGCTTGCTTACCTTTCTCACTTAATAACTCGGTGAGATACCCTTGTTTCAATAAATGATCCACTTTACTTTGTAAGAATCTACATTCTGAAGTTTTATGCACGTGATCAATGTGGAATTCGCACCAATGGTCTGGATTGCGTCTATTTGGATTTGACCGCATCTCTTTTGGCCATCGTACCTTATCTCCCATGCTCCGCAAAACAGCTACGAGCTCGGAGGTAGTGACATTAAAGTTATATCCACTGAACCTTGCCTTTAAACTTCTGTCATCATCTCGTGACTCTTGTCTATTTTGGTCATTTCTTAACCTTGATGAAGAACCAGATTCCCTGTTCCTCGATTTTTGATCATACCATTGACTATCCTGGTTTGACCGTGAGTCTTTCCCTGCAGGTCCCATATATGGATCGTACCTGTTTTTACCTGATCTTTTTTCGGTTTCTGTTCTTGCTCCTTTCTTCATGATGAAACTGAGGTACAGTATCTTCCTCAATTCGCAACTTCGTACTATACCTGTTATAAACGTCATTCCACGTGGTTGCAGGGAACTCTCGAAGGCTTTCTTTAAGTCTTCTCGTGGCTTCTGAACTTTTGTCATTTAAGTTTCTTGCAAAAGCTATTGCAGCCCAGTTATCAGGTATACGAGGTAAAGTCATCCTCTCACGTTGGAATCTATCAACAAAATCTCTAAGCAACTCTGAGTCCCCTTGTTTAATTTTGAAAATGTCTTCCATTCTTTTTTCAACCTTTTGAGCTCCTGAGTGTGCTTTAATAAAAGAATTTGCAAGCTCAGCAAAAGAGTTTATAGAATTTTCAGGTAAAAGAGAATACCAGGTTAATGCACCCTTGGTGAGTGTTTCTCCAAATTTCTTGACCAACACTGATTCAATTTCTTGCTTGGTCAAGTCGTTGCCTTTTACACCTGTAGTAAATGCAGTTACATGATCACGTGGGTCTGTTGTGCCATCATATTTCGAGATGTCAGACATTTTGAACTTTTTAGGGATTGGAAGGGGAGCAGCACTTGGTTTCCAAGGTTGTTGTGAATATTTGTCCATATCCACTCCTCTAATCACAGGTGGAACTCCGGGGATTTGCTCTATGCGTTTGTTTTGTTACTTAAGCTGTTTCTGCAAGGTTAGTACTAAATTTTGCCAATGAGAAGTAGTTGAATTACCTGGTTCCCCCTCCTATGAATCACTGGGGGTTGCTCCATTACCCGAATTAATCAGCCCAGAACGGGGATTTTCCAATGTGTTGTCATTTGGTGTTGACGGTGCAGCAGGTAATCGACGGATTAGAGCTTCTAAAGCTTTGTCAACCCGTGCGTCAATTATTTTCTGTAAAACCTCATCTCTTCCATCAACATGATCAGATTGATCATTAGGAGTGCCCTCAAGAGATCCACGTGGAGAACCTTGAGGGGAAAGATCATCACGTTGATATCCATCCACTTGATGTGCTTGATTTTCATGAATGTTTTCGTTGTTGTTTGACATGATGATAACAACAGGTAGGATGTAACGTAAAAAGAATAGATTATCAGATTCCCGGTAACGCAACCAATTTGTTTAACAAAAAATCTGAGTATTTGGTCAAAGCTAGAAATAAAGAGAAATTTGGGTTACTGATAATCTGGAGACGAAAATAATAAAAGATTTATGAGAATAATAAAGTAATAAGTAGTTTTGTATTTCAGTGTAATCTCAATAATATTTCGTGTCCCTAGAGATGTTGAGTCCTTCTCCTTTTATAGTTGATTCTAGGAGAGGGTGTAATGCCTTTGTCTTAATGAGGCAATTATAAGCAATAAATGACATTAGAAGAAACGTTACACAATCATTTCTATTTAATTCAAATTTTCTAACGTATTTGATATTTAATGTTGTATTTAGACTCTTTTACGCCATCAGATTCGTATCTTCAACTTCTTCCGATCTTCGGTCTTTAAATGACTCAAATAGGTACGAGACTCGTGCCATTTGAGTAACGGTCCACACCTATGTTGCTTTCTTCTCCCCATATCTGTTGTCTCCCGTGCCTCTTGGTTATTTATTGCGTTTTGACCTTTTGACCAGTCCACGTGTCATGACACATCATCTTCAATATTCAGACTTAGTTTTTTCCCAATACAATTTTAAGTGAAAGTAAATGCAAATCTAATTAGGATATCTTTATAAGATAGCTTTATAATGAAAATTAGATATGTTACCAAATGTGTATTCTCCATAAGATGATAAAACAATCAGCCAAATTAAGCTAAAAATTCGCGTATGAATCAGCACATATTGAATGACACATTGGAGCACGGAGAGGGGAATGTTGGAGCAACGGTAAAATTATCTATGTGTAAAATATACCTCAAAGAAGGTAGGGTAATTATATTACACTTCTTGAAGTGCGTCCCTTCCTCAAACCCTGCAAAAATATGAAATGACTTCTACATTGGGCTGCCTTTTTTACTATGGAGCACGGGAGTGTCAAGTTTCCCAAGGTATCTTATTTAGTATAAAGTAGTTTAGAAAAATAAATAGATGAATACTATATATTAATCAAATTTGTTTTTATTTTTTAAATAAATATTAGTATTTTGTAGATGTGGGATTTGGATTTCATAAGGGATTTAGGTCAAGTAGTTGCCATGAAAGCTTCATTGTTAAGCAATCAGTAAAAGAGAAATGATCTGAGAGGATGAAGCTTTCTTCTTCTTCCTTGAGAAAGAAAAATGTATAGTGGTGTGTATTTATACACAATTAATAACCGACCTACAGTGTATCTAACTAACTAATTGTCTAATTACATAATTACCCCCTCACTAACAACCTAACTAACTAACTAACAGCTAAGCTCCAGCTGGACTATCATCAAGTTACACCTTTAACACTCCCCTCAAGCTGTATAATGTGACTAAATTGAAAATTCCCAGCTTGAACAATAAAAATTCATGTCGTGTTCTTCCTAGGCCTTTGGTCAGTACGTCAGCTAATTGCATTGCTGAAGAAACTCGTTCAGTGTGCATGAGACCTTCTTGAATCTTTTATCTAATAAAGTGACAGTTAATCCCTATGTACTTAATCCATTCGTGAAAGATTGGATTTGCAGCAATCTAAAGTGCTGCTTTGCGGCCACGGTTAAACTTCACAGGCAACTCTAGCTCTATCTTTAATTCTGATAAAAGGCCAACTAGCCAGAGTACTTCTGCAATTGCATTTGTTATGCTTCTATACTCAGCTTTAACTGAACTTCTCGACACTGTGCTTTGCTTCTTAGACTTCTATGAGATCAAGAACTCTCCAATCTTCACCATAAAACCACTTACTGATCTTCTAGCCATGGGACATTTGGCTCAGTCTGCATCACATTATACTGTTAGTTGTTTTGATGCCTTAGATGACAGTAGTATTCCTAGATCTGGTGCATTTTTCAAGTACCTTACCACTCTTAATGCTCCTTTCATATGTGAATTTTTTGGCTTGTGCATGAACTGGCTCAGAGTTTGGACTGTGTAGCTAATACCTAGCCTAGTTATGGTAAGATAGAGTAGTTCCCTATGAGCTTTTGATTGCTTGTAGGATCAGACAATAGCTTATCACTGCTACCTCCACTGAGACACCGTTGATCAAACCTCTAAAGGAGTACTAACAGGCTTTGATCCACTCCACCAATACCTAAGTCTTCAATAAGATCCAATGTGAACTTCTTCTGACAGACTAAGATCCCCTACTGACTTCTAGAAATTTAAAGAGCAAGTACGTATCTTATCTCCCCTAAGTTCTTTATCTTGAAATGTTGTTGTAACATAGTTTTGTCCTTTTGAATCAGAGATGAAGAAGAGCATGTGATCAAAAGGTCATCAACATAGACCAATGTGACCACTAAATCAGTTCCAGGACTCTTAGCAAAAAGAGAATAGTCATAGTGACTTTGACAAAACCAGAGGAATGAGAGCCTCAAATTCTATTACTTGGAGGCTTGCTTCAGGCCATATAGGAACTTCTGTAATTTGCATACTTTTGGATGCTCCCTTGATCTAGAAGCCTTGGAGGTTGAATCATATAGACATTCTCCATAAGATTACCTTGCAAAAAGGCATTGAAGATATCCATTTGATGTAGCCTCTATCCTTGCATGGCTGCCAGTGATAGGACAGTCTTTACAGTCACCATTTTCACCACTAGAGAGAAGGTATCCTAGTAGTCAAGGCGCTCTTGTTCTATGTAACCTTTGGCCATCAACAATGCCTTGTATCTTTTCACCTATTCCTTAGTATTATATTTCACCTTGAAAACCCATCTTCACCCTATGGCCTTCTTATTGGGAGGTAGATCCACCAACTACCAGGTTTGATTATCATTGTAGTGCCTGCAATTCCTGTCTCTTAGCTTCAAGACACTTAGCATCTTGAACAACCTCCTCATAGCATTCAGGTTCCTTCACGCCTAGCACGTTGCATAATGCCTTGAAGCAAGACTCTAAAAGAGAGTCATAAGACATGTATGTTGATATAGGATATGAAAAAACAGTTGCTACATTAGTGTTATATTTAGGTGCTTTGTGAACAAAGTCACTTATCCACCGAGAGTCTTTGTTGTTCTAGTAGACTTCCTAGTGCTGGTTGATGCTTTTGTGGTATAGTCAGGAGTCGTATGGAACTCATTCTAAGTTATATTGAACTCTTCCGGAATAGGATGTGGAGTCACCTCAGTAGCTATTGCAACAGGTGTTGCATTAGGTGAGCCTTCTACAAGATCAATGTGTCCTACATCAGGAAGGCTAGAAGTAGCAGGAACTGGTGTCATGGGATCAATAGCCACTGGTTTAGGTATATCTACAGCAACATGTTCCACAACCTCATCATTAGTATCAGCCAGGATAAATGGATCAACAAACTAGAATATCACCTAGGATGTGGCATTGTGTGTTGACCTGAGACTGGGCTGACTTGAAAGGAAAAATGTCTTCCTTGAAGGATACATCCCTGCTTACAAAATTACTTTTGTCAGCAAGATTATAGAGTTTGTACCCCTTCTTTGGGGAGGAGTACCACATATACACATAAACTACTGCACTACACCAAACTCATCACTCTTGTAGGCAACATTGGTTACATAACATAGACTCTCTAACACTCTGAGATGTTGAAGACTAGGACTCCTGCCACAAAACAGCTCACCATGTGATTTTCCTACCAATGTTGTCGAGGGGATCATATTAATCAAATATGCTGCATTTTGAACATAGATTCCCTAGAAAGATAAAGGAATGGACACTTCAAGCTTGATTGCTCTGGCTACTTCTAGAAGCTGCCCATATTTCCTTTCTACCAATCCATTTTGTTGGGGTGTGTAGACACAAGAACTCTGATGAACTATCCCCGCAACACTGAACAAACCTATACACTGTGAACTGAAAAATTCTAAACCATTATCGCTTCTAAACACCTTTATTGTATTGTCAAATTGTCATGACCCAAAATCTAAGTAGTCACAATGGCACCTAACCCAACTCGCTAGGTAGGCCAATTAACAATAATCCAATTCAAATTAGGTTTATGTGAGAAAATAAATGATGAAATAACTGAGCTTTTATATGAAATCCCAATGATTGGTAGTACAAATCATGAGCTTCTAAGATTTAGAGTTTACAAAGCTGGTATGAAATAAATACATTGTCTGTTTGAATTATACATGAAAAGATTAAAATTCTAAACCTACAAAGAACAAGAGGTAGCTATGACCAGAATGCAGGTACATCTTCAATTCCAGTTCCCGCCATACACAACAATATCAGCATCCAAAATCTGCACGCAAGGTGCAGAAGTGTAGTATGAATACAACCGATCACATGTACTCAATAAGTAACGAACCTAACCTTAGGTTGAAAGAAGTGGCGAGCTTGGACAATGGTAAGAGTCCAACACTAATGGCTAAGAACAATTTGTAACAATATAATAAAAGCAGTACAAGTAATAACTCAAAGATATTATGCTCAGCTCGTTCATAGTTATAGAAAATAGTCATGCTTTTCAGGTATAACTGTAAAACCCAAATCTTTCACCGAAATCACCAAAGTATGAGTAAGTCTAAAAATTATGGATTTTCCCAAAGACATTCAACAATAGATAAAATATTTAAATCTCAGATAACATGAGAAAAGTACATCTCTATGCTTACATGTATGTCCATATGAAGTCATGAATGTCACAATACTGTGTAGCATGAGGAAATGCATCTCTATGCCTGTATGTCAAGTGTACATGTCAATGAAATGCACTAAAGTACAGTTTCATTAACTCATCCCACATAGGGAAAACAAAACACCAAATAAACACAAAGAAACGGTATTCTATATAACATCTACTGCAGTGTGCAGCCCGATCCCAAATATATTAATCCACATAGGAATACCAATCGAGCCAAAGTGCTCGGTTTCACTGATCATATAAATGCCGATATCAAGCACGATAGAGTGTATAAGTATAATTGTGTGATAAAGGAATATAAATAATACAACATGGAGGAAAGCAAGCACAACTACAGTGCAATGAGCAAATCAACATATATATATATATATATGGGATCAGGCTGCATGCCGCAGCAGGTTTATTTGATTCACGAGGGATCGAGCTGCAAGTTGCAGCAGGCCATAATACATACACACACACACACACACACACACACACACAAATATATATATATATATATATATATTCGGCTCTTAGGCCCCAGGTTAGTCATCAATCTTTCCAGTCTCTCGGGCTCATAAATCTCATGTTAATCAGCCCAAACAATGATAAAATGTTGTGACAACAAATGATAACAGAGACGGCTATATGATATGCAAATAAATGACTATGACTAAGTATGTAACTGTAATTTAAGCAAATAACTCAGCAGCAGATATGGCCTCACTGGGTCCCAACAGATTAAGCATATAGCCTAAACATGGTTTATAACATGGATTACAGCTCAATTACTCTAGCACATGGAGATTTCATAGATAAAAACAAGATTTCGTGCACAATTCTTCGAATCACAATTCACCCAGTGCATGGCCACATGCCCGTCAACTAGCATGTACGTCGCCTCAACACCAAGCACATAAGACATATATTGAGGGATTCATACCCTCAGCACCAAGTTTAGAAGTGGTTGTTACCTTAAACAAGCCAAACCACTACCGAGCAAGCCAAATAATACTCTATAAATGCCATCCCGCGTGTATCGACCTCAGAACAGCTTGTAACTAGCCAAAAGCAACTTAAGAACATCAAATAATGTCAAAGGAAACAAATACAATCGATAAAGGTCGAATATTTAATCAAAAGCCCAAAGTCAACAAAAAGTCAAACCCGGGTCCGCACCTCGGAACCTGACAAAACTTATAAAACCCGACAACCCATTCAATTACGAGTTCAACCATACTAGTTTCACTCAAATCCGACTATGAATCGATGCTCAAAACTCAAAAATTTATAAATTTTTTGACTAAAATTCATAATTCGATTACCAAAAATGAAGATAGATTCACGAAATATAACCAAAATCAAGTATGGAATACTTACCCTAATACATTTGATGAAAATCGCTTCAAATATCGCTCAATTCCGAAGTCTATAGCTCAACGTATGACAAAAATGGACAACCCTTGGTTTAATAGCTTCTGCCCAGACATTTCGCAAATGCAAACAAGTAGTCGCACCTACGACCTCTGCTTCTGCAGCATAAATATCGCTTATGTGAAAATCTCAGAAGCTAGTTAGAATCGCATATGCAGAATATCACTTTGCATATATGCTTCCATAGAGGCAGCATTGTCATCGCACCTGCACAAATCCTCGCCCCTGCGCCCCTACGCACCGCTTCTGCGCTTCCGTAGATGAGGCCCATTTCTCGTATCTGCGGAGCCCTACTCTAGCTCTACCTCCACTTCCACTCCTATGACTCATTTGCCTCTTTTGTGGCTTGCCACCTGCGCCCAAAGCTCCGCAGGTTCGGTCACACCAGAACCCCTACTAAACTAGGCTTAGCCAAAATAATCGAAAACGGTCTGAACCTCGTTTAAACCTCATTCGAGCCACTCGGGACCCCATCTAAATATACCAACAAGTCCCATAACATAATACATGTTACACCCCAGGGTTTCGTACGTGAAAGTATGCCATAAGTATATTGATGAAAGCTCGGAAATGAGATGTTATATCCCACATTTTCGTATGTTAAAGATTCGACGTAAGTTAATCGACATAAGCTCGAGAATGAGATTGTTTTTGAGGTTATAAGTATTATACTATTTCAAATAAATGACAAGTAAATTCAAGAAGGTTAGAAGGTAAGCACATCAAAGAAAATGAGTTTCATCGAAGTGTGATATTTTGAGATAAAATACGAGCCAAACTACAATACATTTATGGACTAGTGCTGTAACACCCCGTAAAATTCAGCTTAGGTATGAATGAGTTAAAGGAGTAGTAAGGATATATTTTGAACATGTGAAGTCCTATCGGGATGATTATGGGTGAAAATAGTTGTTTCAAAATCAAGAGGGAAAGTGAGGTGCAGAAGATTTGACAAAATCGACTAAGTTTGCAGAAGGTCTGTCTTCCAGCAGGTTTTAATGAAAATGTGTAAGTAATTGGGAAACACCCAAAGTGTGAAAGGTATAGACCTTTGAAATAGCTTTCCAACGATATATTGTGGAGCCCAAACGGAGCTTTGTTCAAAATGTTATGCTCGTTTTACAGAATGGTATGTAACCACTGCGGTCCTGCTGTGTTTTTACCACGACCGCGGTGGTGAGGCAGTGTCCCAGCAATTTATCACGGTTTGGACCGTGGTCGCACCAATTAGGACGCGGTGGACAACTTGGGAAGTCGTTCTTTTAGCCCTATTTCGTCCCCCACAGCCCTAAAACATAAAAACTTGCTCTAGAAAGTAAAGCTCTCAAAAACCTAACTCTTTAAGGGTCCCTCCACCACCCAAGGTAAGTTCTAATGGTGATTCTAACTTAATTTCAATTTTCCAACATCTTATTAACATGGGTAAACCCTCCATATCATTAGATATTCGATTGGGACATCATTGTTGAGAGAAGGAAGCCTAGAACTTGAATTCAAAGGGTTTGAACTTCAAAAAGGTAATGTCTTCACCCTCTAATTGATTCTAGCATTGGTTTAATGATTATAAACCCTATTTCATGAGATATGAGTTGATGGGTTTGATAGAAAAGCATGAACGATTATAGGGTTGGGGTGAGTGTTGATTATTGGTTAAGGGTGTTGTTTACCCTATGGATGATGAAGAATAATGCTGATTATGATCATTTGAGACTTTAGAATTTATCTAGGAACAAGAGAATGGGTTGTTGGGTGTAGAGGTACCATTAATAAGGACTATGAAGCTTTATTTTTACCAAGTGTTTGATAAAATGCTTAAGTGACCAAAACATGAGCAACATAGCTAATATGGAATCCATTTGACTTGTATTGCTATAGATTAAAGTCAAAAGGGTTGACAAACGTTGCATTATGCTCAAGGGCAGGAAGTTAAGGTATATAAGGCTAACTGTTTACGTTTGGGAATGTCTATGATTCTTCCTACGTCCCATTCATTATGACCATTACTAGTTCCCTCAGAAAGTAACTATGCCTTAGTTCCTTGAATAGTAGTAGAACTTCTATTCTCTAGATGGCATAGTTTCATAATCATTTGATATTCTATGAGTTTTTGTTATGACAAATCAACTTATTATGAGTACCCATCTCAGTATAATCCTATTCACTATTCCAGTATCATGTAACCCAGTATGGCTCATTATTTCAGTATCATGTACTGCAGTATGATCATCAGTTCCTAATTTTTATATTCTTGAAAGTTGAACACATGTATTTGGGCCTGAGGCTGCAGTTTATGTTTTATGTATCTTTATGCCTGAGGCCGCAGTTATGTATACGTATACTTGGGCCCGAGGCCGCAGTAGTGCGCGCGCACACACACACACACACACAACACACACACTCATATATATATATATATATTGGGCCTGAGGCCGCAGTTATGTATACGTATACTTGGGCCCGAGGCCGCAGTAGTGTGCGCGCGCGCACACACACACACACACAACACACACACACACATACATACACACACACACACACACATATTGGGCCTGAGGCCGCAGTTTAATATTCAGTTAAAAAGGTTGTTCATCATTCAGAAGAGGGAGTATTCATATCCTTACTTCGTTTTCCAGTTATCAGTTTATCAACGAACAGTTCAGTTTCAGTTTCAGTATTTACAGTTCTTTTCTTCAACTATTTTACATACCAGTGCAATTCAAATGTATTGATGTCCCTTTTGCCCGGGGCCTACATCTCGCGATGCAGGTAATGATTTTCAGGTTGACGATTCTGCTTTCTAGGACATCTCGTATCAGCTATTGGTGAGCTCCAGTCTTTCGGGGCCTTATCTCTCTTTTGTTTTAGTCATTATAGTATTTCAGATAATAAGGTATACCGGGGACCTTGTCTCGGTAAACAGTTAGCATTTCCAGTGTTCTTTAGAGGCTTCGTAGACTATAACCCAGTCAGTCAGATATTAGTAGGATTTCATGTGTTAGCATTGTCGGCTACTTGTTTATACTTGCAGACCTTTTAGTATTTTTCGCATCTATGATATTTCAGTCAGACTCTTTAGTAGATTATCATGTTTTATATTTACCTCTAGCTCATAGTTATACCACACGTTGATCTAGCCATACAGTTGATTTGCTCGGTCACATGCAGTCATGCACCGAGTGTCCACACATGTAAATAGTTGACCACCAAGACATCAAGGATTGTTCCATTTCTTTCATACTCTAGATCGTGTAGTTAGATCTATGCTTTCAGGAATCTTTCTAACCTGTGTAAATTGTGTATTTCAGAAGAATTCCTGAAAAAGGAAAGTACACCAGGAGGGCCTCAGATACTAGCTAGGAGGCCACAACTAACGCTACTCAGGAGGAGGACACTCCAGCCTAAAGGGTTGCACCGAGATGAGTGCCCAGTGCTTCAGACATGGATGTCAGGGGAGCTATCCAGTTGCTCACCCAAATTGTTGCTACTCAGGCTCAAATCCAGGGAACAAGTGATGTTCATGGGATGGGTAGTTCCAGGTCTAGGGAATTCCTCAACATGAAACCTCCCGTCTTCATAGGGTCCAAAAAGGATGAGGATCCGCGAAACTTCATTGATAAGGTTCAGAAGATATTTCGAGTGATGCATGCTATGGACACTGAGGCAGCAGAGCTTGCTGCGTACCAGCTGAAGGATGTTGCCAACACTTGGTATGAAACATGGGAAGAGTCCCGAGGGGAGGATGCAAATCCTGCGACTTGGAAGGAGTTTGCAGATGCGTTCCTTGAGCACTTTCTACCCATTGAGGTCTTGGAAGCTAAGGCTTTGGAGTTTGAGAGACTCAGACAGAATGATATGAGTGTGAATGAGTACTACCTCAAGTTCGTCTCTCTAGCCAAGTATGCTCTGGAAATGGTACGTGATATGAGGGCCAGAGTTAGGCGGTTTGTGTTGGGGCTTTCAGATGATTTGTTTGTTGATGCTAATATAGCTACCTAGAATAATGACATGACCATCACTAAGATGGTTGCCTTTGCTCAAGGGAACGAAGATAGGTTGAAGGAAGAAGAGCGGCTACGGAGAGAGAAGGAGAGGGAATTCAGTAAGAGAGCTAAGTCTGCAGGAAATTTCAACCATGAGGGATCTCAAATAGGAGGCAATCACCAGTTTTTCGAGAAATCAAAATCAGGATCTGCTCCATCTTCAGCTAGTGCACCGGTTCAGAGGTCAAAGTTTAACAAGAAAAACCAGAATTTTAGAACAGCAGACTCACAGTCACAGGCTAGTGTGGGCTACAAAGTCCCTAGTTACCCTCAAGAGGCACCCAGGGTTGTGTCATTTGGGCACAAATGGTTGCTTTGGATGCGGTCAGCAGGGCCACTTCTTAAGGGATTGTCCATCGGCAAAGCAGAATAATGGAGGCAATGCAGCCCAGTCCACTAATTCAAGCCCATCATAACTCTCAAGCTCAGTAAGGGCGCGGCACAACAAAGTCTAATAATGCAGGCGGTGGACGAAACCGCTTGTATGCACTGGCAGACCGTTAGGATACAGAGGCTCGTAGAGATGTTGTCACAGGTATGCTAACAATATTCACTTTTGATGTCTATGCTCTTATAGATCAGAGATCCACCCTATCTTATGTAACCCCATATATTGCTAAGAAATTTGGGATAGAACCAGAAAAGTTGTGTGAATCCTTTGAAGTGTCCACTCTAGTTGGAGAATCAGTTATAGCTAGACGTATCTATAGGGGATGTCCAGTCAAAATATATCATTGCCTTACTATAGCAGACTTAGTAGAATTGGAGATGGTAGACTTCGATGTAATCATGGGCATGGATTGGTTAGAGTCTTGTTATGCCACAGTGGGTTGTAGAACCAAAATAGTAAGCTTTGAATTTCCTGGTGAACCAGTCTTAGAATGGAAGGTGATGTAGTAACACCTAGGGGTAGGTTTATTTCCTATCTTAAAGCCAGAAAGATGATCTCCAAGGGATATATCTATCACCTAGTTCGAGTTAAGAATGCAGATGCTCAGATCCCCGCTCTCCATTCGGAACCAATTGTAAATGAGTTTCCAGAAGTGTTTCCCGAAGATCTCCTTGGAATCCCTCCCTATAGAGAGATTGACTTTGGAATTGATCTACTTCCAGGCACTAAGCCGATATCTATTCCACCTTATAGAATGGCTCCAGCAGAGTTGAAAAAGTTAAAAGTCGAACATGATCTTAAGGAGGTTTATTGGTAAAACGGTATGAAAAAGAATATAGCAGACTTTGTGGCTTTGTGTCCAAATTGTGAGCAGGTGAAAGTCGAACACCAAAGACCTGGCGGTTTAATTCAGAATATAGAAATTCCCGTTTGGAAATGGGAAATGATAAACATGGAATTCATAACAGGTCTACCTCGCTTGTTCCGGAAGCATGATTCGATTTGGGTGATTGTAGACCGACTTACCAAGTTAGCTCACTTCTTGCAAGTGAAGACTATAGATTCGGCCAAGGATTATGCCAAGTTGTATATCAAAGAAATTGTCCAATTGCATGGGACTCCTTTTTCCATTATCTCAGATCGTGGTGCTCAGTTCACAACAAACTTTTGGAAATCCTTTCAGAAGGGATTGGGCACAAGGGTGAACCTCAGCACCGCCTTTCATCCTCAGACAGATGGCTAGGCGGAACGCACCATTCAGACTCTTGAGGATATGTTGAGGGCATGTGTTATTGATTTTAAAGGTAGTTGGGACGATCATCTACCTCTCATTGAGTTTGCTTATAATAACAGCTATCACTCTAATATCAAGATGGCACCGTAAGAAGCTCTGTATGGGCGGAGGTGTAGATCAACAATTGGTTGGTTCGAAGTCGGAGAAGTGGAGTTATTAGGACCCAATTTGGTCTATCAGGCTATGGAGAAATTCAACTTGATACAAAGGCATTTGAAGATGGCTCAAAGAGCCAAAAGTCCTATTCGGACGTATGGCGTAGAGACTTAGAGTTCCAAGTTGATGATTGGGTGTTTCTGAAAGTATCGCCCATGAAAGGTGTTATGAGATTTGGGAATAAGGGGAAACTTAGTCCCCGCTATATTGGTCCATATAGAATCCTACGAAGGATCGGACAGGTGGCTTATGAGTTAGAATTGCCACAAGAACTAGTTGTTGTACAACCAGTGTTTCATGTGTCCATGTTGAAGAAATTCATGGGAGACCCGTCACTTTGGGATTCCTACAGAGGTTATAGGGGTTAAAGACAGCCTGTCTTATGAAGAAATTCTAGTGGCTATTCTTGATCGTCAAATCCACAAGCTCAGAACTAAGGCAACTGCTTCAGTAAAAGTGCTTTGGAAGAATCAAAAGGTTGAAGAGGCTACATGGGAAGCCGAGGAGGACATGAACTCCACATATCCCCATCTCTTTGAAGAGCAAAAGAAAAATGTGGAAGGTAAATAACCTTTCCATTCAGGTCTTATATTATAATCTCTATGTCCTTCAGTATTTATTCAGCTTAGTATTTAGTGATCATGTGCTCGTCCAGTTTGATATACATGTATTCATGATATTTCAGTATTCTCATATCTCCATCAAACCCATTTAATGTCCATAGATAGTCGTAGTTGCAGCCAGGACCATCATTCAAGGACGAAGGATTCCAAAAGGGGGAGATAATGTAACACCCCGTAAAATTTGGCTTAGGTATGAATGATTTAAAGGAGTAGTAAGGATATATTTTGAACATGTGAAGTCCCATCGGGATGATTATGGGTGAAAATAGTTGTTTCAAAATCAAGAGGGAAAGTGAGGTGCATAAGATTTGACAAAATCGACTAAGTTTGCAGAAGGTCTGTCTTCCAGAAGGGTTTAATAAAAATGTATTGGGAAAAACTCAAAGCATGAAAGTTGTAGGGCATTGAAATATCTTTCCAACTATATATTGTGGAGCCCAAACGGAGCTCTGTGCAAAACGTTATACCCATTTTACAGAATGGTATGTAACCACCGCGGTCCTGCCGCATTTTTACCGCGACCATGGTGGTGAGGCAGTGTCCCAGCAATTTACCGTGGTTGGGACCGCGGTCACGCCAACTGGGATGCAGTGGCCAACTTGGGAAGTCATGTTTTAGCCCTATTTCGTCTTCCACATCCCCAAAACATTAAAACTTGCTCTAGAAAATAAAGCTCACAAAAACCTAACTCCTTAAGGGTCCCTCCACCGGCCAAGGTAAATTCTAATGGTGATTCTAATTATATTTCAATTTCACAACATCTTATTAACATGGGTAAACCCTCTATATCATTAGATATTCGAATGGGACATCATTGTTGAGAGAAGGAAGCCTAGAACTCGAATTCAAAGGGTTTGAACTTCAAAAGGGTAATGTCTTCACCCTCTAATTGATTATAGCATTGGTTTAATGATTATAAACCCTATTTCATGAGATATGAGTTGATGGGTTTGAAAGAAAAGCATGAACAATTATAGGGTTGGGGTGTTGAGTGTTAATTATTGGTTAAGGGTGTTGTTTACCTTATGGGTGATGAAGAATAATGTTGATTATAATTATTTAAGACTTTAGAATTTATCTAGTAACAATAGAATGGGTTGTTGGGTGTAGAGACACCATTAATAAGGACTATGAAGCTTTATTTTCACCAAGTATTTGATAAAATGCTTATGTGACCAAAACATAAGCACCATAGCTAATATGGAATTTGTTTGACTTGTATTGCTAGAGATTAAAGTCGAAAGGGTTGACAAACATTGTATTACGCTCAAGGGCAGGAAGTTAAGGTATGTAAGGCTAACTCTTTACATTTGGGAATGTCTATGATTCTCCCTACGTCCCATTCATTAAGACCATTACCAGTTCCCTCAAAAAATAACTATGTCATAGTTCCCTGAATAGTAGTAGAACTTCTATTCTATAGATGGCATAGTTTCATAATCATTCGATATTCTATGAGTTTCAATTATGACAAATCAACTTATTATGAGTACCCATCTCAGTCTAACACTATTCACTATTCCAGTATCATGTAACCTAGTACGACTCATTATTTCAATATCATGTACTGCAGTATGATAATCAGTTCCTAATTTTTATATTCTTGAAAGTTGAACACCTGTATTGGGCCTGAGTATGTATACGTATACTTGGGCCCGAGGCCGCAGTTGTGCATATATATATATATATATATATTGGGCCTGAGGCCGTAGTTTAATATTCAGTTAAACAGGTTGTTCATCATTCATAAGAGGGAGTATTCATATCCATACTTCCTTGTTCAGTTATCTGTTTATCAGCTAGCAGTTCAGTTTCAGTTTCAGTATTTACAGTTCTTTTCTTTAGATGTTTTACATACCAGTGCAATTCAAATGTACTGACGTCCCTTTTTCCCGGGGTCTGCATCTCGCAATACAGGTAACAATTTTCAGGTTGACGATTCTGCTTACTAGGACATCTCGTATTAGCTATTGGTGAGCCCCAGTCTTTCGGGGCCTTATCTCTCTTTTGTTTTAGTCATTATAGTATTTCAGATAATAAGGTATACCGGGGACCTTGTCCCGGTAAACAGTTAGCATTTTCTATGTTTTAATTGCTTCGTAGACTATGACCTAGTCAGTCAGATATTAGCAGGCTTTCATGTGTTAGCCTTGTCGGCTACTTGTTTATACTTGCAGACCTTTTAGTATTTTCTGCATCTATGATATTTCAGTCAAACTCTTTAGTAGATTATCATGTTTTATATTTACCTCTAGCTCATAGTTATACCACACGTTGATCCAGCCATACAGTTGGTTCGCTCGGTCACATGCAGTCAGGCACCAAGTGTCGTGTTACGCCCAGACCATGGCTCGGGGCGTGACAATTTCTATACAAGGTACCACATGACAATGATAGTAAGATGTATAAAGTGTGTTAAAAGTGAGTTGCATTTTATGTAATTTGAGATAATTCTTAATTATCCTTTTTTCCTTTTGGCATGATCCATACGATACAAACAAAACGAGCAAATGCACAATTTTCATAAATGACTCTATTCATACAAATACTAGGGATGCCTATGTTCTTGATTCCCAATGTGTCCTATTGCTCTATCATCTGTTCATGGGTCTCAGAAAATACGTAAGTTGATAAAGTTTATTTCATGACATTAATCAAAGGCATAATGGTCTTATGACATTCCGAGAGATTTTATTCATGTACTTCTCATGCATTGCATTCATTTATACATGTACATTGACCCATGACCAGATGGTGTTATATACACGTATATATATATATATATATATATATATATATATATATATATATATATATATATATATATATATATATATATATTGCATTGGGAAAAGGTTATGACATTATATACACACCACCACCTGATCAGCTGGTATACTATGATGATTTACCCACAATGGCCGAGACGATATGATGGAATGCCCTTAGAGGCTTGATGATATTATGTACGCATATACCTCTGCATGGTATGACATTTATATGTATATGCATGACATTATAAATATGAAATGAGTCACAGAGCTATTGTGATATACATGTTGAGTCTTTTACTCTATGTTTCTCTAATACCTATTATTTACTGATTTCCATTCCTTACATACTCGGTACATTATTTGTACTGACGTCCCTTTTGCCTGGGAATGTTGCGTTTTACGCCCGCAAGTCCCGATAGATAGGTCGAGAGTCCTCCAAGTAGGCTATCAGCTCAGCAGAAGGTGTTGGTGCGCTTTATTTGCTTCGGGGTTGGTTATTTGGGCAGTATGATTTGGACGTGTATTGATTAGTATGGCGGGGCCCTGTCCCGACATTTATGGTATTGGTCTACTCTTAGAGGCTTGTAGACGTATGTCATGTATATGAAAGATTGTATGGCCTATGTTCAAAATATGAGTGATCATTTTGGTTGTATAGGCCTGTATGTCATATGTATAAGTTTGTATTACATGTTGGCTCGTCCTATGTCGAGTGTTCCCTCTTGTTTCATTTTAGTTATCTCACAGAAACCTTTATGTTTCATTTACCTATGATAGTATGATACGAAAGATATGTTATGTTGGTACTCGGTTGAGTAAGGTACCAGGTGCCCGTCGCGGTGCATCGGTTTGGGTCGTGAAAAAAGTGGTATTAGAGCAGTTCTGTCCTAGGGAGTCTACAAGTTGTGCCTAGTAGAGTTTTTTTTATGGGTTTGTTTTGCACCACATTTTTAAGCAGGAGGCTACAGGGCATTTAGGACTATCACTCTTTCTTCTTGCTCTAGATCGTGTGGTAGAGCTCACTTGTAAAAATTCAGACTCCTAAATTTTGTTTTATTCGTAATAAGACGATACCTACATCCGGAAAGACAGTTGGCAAGAGATATGGCTGTGGAAGATTTGAGTCAGAGGAACTTGATTTTGCATGATGTTTACGATGAGTAAATGTAAGGTCTTCAGCAGATCATATGTGTACTAAGACGTGTAAGCTTCTTGATAAGGAGCCTTAAGGCAAGAATATCTATCCACCCCTATGGTGAAAGGCAATGAGAGATTTAGAAGATAGATATAAATTTCAACAAGTAAAAGAAGCAAGATGAAGAAGGGTACAAGATACCCAGCTAGTGAAGATTATCATTATTTACCATTCATGAAGAGAAATATAAGCATTTTGAGTTACCTTCAACTGTAATAGAGGTATGTACAATCAGCCACACCCATCTAAGTTATGCCCTATGGAAGCTAACAAATATAGATTATGATAAGGGTGGGATATCAGGATCCGGCTGGGGTTAGAGTAACCCAAAATGGTGGATAGATTGTTTGTGTTAGTTGACATTTCCGAAGGATATTGCAAATGTGCTAATAGATCTCCTTGTAAGACATCCATATGTTGCACTCTAGAATAGTATAGCTATATATGAAAACTAGAATGTTCAAAAAAAAGAAATTCAAAGATACGCATTGGAAGCTTAGAAGGGATAAATATTACCTTAGCGTGGTTCCCGTCCCTAGTAGAGAGAGAATGTTAGGCAACCCGAAGAGCTAGTGGATGGAGCAAAGGGGAGCTAAAAATAGAAGAATGTCTTGTAGAAGTTATCTGAATAAGGTAATAGACAGAAATGTTAGCAGGGAAATAAGAAGAGAGATAATGAAGCACTATGAATAAGATGTGATAGGAAAAGACGAGAGGTGACAAGCATTGAGACAACAAAAGAGTATAGGCCATAAAGTGGTATCCTTATTTCGAGAAATAAGTTTGTGACTCCAACACAACTACCAGAAGGAAATGTTAGACCTTAGAGTAATAAAAATCAGTATGGACTGGTGAACAAGATAAACTAAACATGAATTAGGGACTGAGTGATTTGATAATAGTCGACATCATGAGAATTTCAGGTTTCATTCCGGCAATAATAGAATGGACGACAAAAGAATACCCTTTAAAGGTCATTGAGGAAGACGCTTCCCTAAAGCAAGCAAAGTTTGGGGACTATATGTGCCAGTTACACTAGGTGTCTCCCTCGTGTATAACGAATTTCGTTATCCTTGGTACAGAAGGATTACCTTAAGGCGAGTAAGGGTCATCGATGATGTGAAAAGATGACAAAGATGAAGAGGTAGAACATCTCTAGGTAGATCGTCATTGCAATAAATCTTAGTACTCCCCTAAAGGGGGGAATATTGAGTGATGTAGCATTAAATCATAATTAAGTGGTTCTAGTAACTATATAATGGTAAAGGAAGAATGCGATAAAAATAAAAAAGAGATGAGATTGCACGAATGCGATAAAAATAAAAAAGAGATGAGATTGCACGAATGCGATAAAAAATGAGAAAGGGATGAGATTGCACTCATTCAAATCCTATAGATATGCTACGATTCTAGAATATTATGCAAACACGACGTTAAGGCGAGGAAGTAAGGGTTCCTGCCCAAGATGTTATTAATAGATAAGGATCCAGTGTGAGACGTAAGTTAAAACAAAGTAAATAACCCAAGAAATATTACACGGAATATTGATATGAGAATGAGCTAACAAGTAGTTAGTAGTTGATTCAGGAAGAGACTAGTTATGGCTAGACAAGAGGATACAGACAAATCAACAGATCGTGCAAGATAAATATAGTGAACCCCAACATGGGGAATTCAGTCTCGCAGATATGACATCGTGATCCTTGAGAAATATTCAAATAGGAGTTGGGGTAGTTAAAGGTACCGTATGAGTATTACGGAAATAAAAGAGAGTACCACTAGGAAGATAGTCAAAATATCAGTTCAGAAGCAACCCTACAAGCACAAGGGCGTGGAGGTAACTAAGGATAATTATAGGCGAGGAAGAACATCAAAATAAATTCGTCGAGTATACGACGTAATAAGCTCACATCTTTACAAGAGTCAGAGGGTCCTCCCTAAGAACTACAATAAAAGACTAGATAAGGAAATAAAGAAGAAGGCTTCAACCTAAGCACAGTGACCTAAATAGGAAATGGTCTTGTAACAACAGTCTCACAATAACATTGTATACGCTCCATAAGAAAGTGGCACCTATCGTGGCTAATGAACGGGAAGTAAAATCAAAAGTAATATTCGAGATCATATGAGTTGCACGAAAATTCCGGCATGCGTGGGAACTAAGATAAGCTAAGTACGCATGCAATAAGGGGCAGAAAGACCAAGAAAAGTAATAGCTTATGTTTAAAGAAAGTTGAGATGGAACGAAAGGAATTATTCAATCTATTATCCAGAATTAGTTACATTATGAATGCACTTAAGATTTCAGAGTATTATCCATGCAGCATATATATTGACATTCATACAGCCATAGAAAACTCCGATATAAATTTTAAAAAAAATTAAGACCAGGTCATAGACAAAGGATTGAATTGTTAGATGATGATATCATGGATATTCCATAGCGTCATTGAATGGCTAAAGTAATAACTAATACCATGAGCCGCAGATCGGAAGATAGCTTAAGCCTACATAAAAGTTGAGCAAAGGGAAGAGGAAACTAAAGAGTTACATCAGCTAAGTAAATCAGGAGTCTGATTATTGGACCCAAAAAATTATAGACATCATGATTGAGAACATTGCAGAATCACTCTTAATATCATAGGTACAACAGAGGTAGTACAATAGTCATATTCTATAACGGCTCTACGATAAATCCAGTTAGAAGAGTACCAGCCTCAGAAGAAGTCAGTATGAAGCTCCCACCAGATTGCGTATGCACCAGAGGTGCAAGTATTATAATAGAGCTTTAAGTTGTGGATGTGAATTATACCTATGTGGAAGGGAGATCATGAAATAGATAGAAGATATGATGCGAAATTTTAAGGTAAGTAAGGTAAAAATGAACAACGTACGAGATACTCAAATGCAGAAGGTTGTGAATAGTCGATACTTTGGATAGAAGGCCAGAAGCGTGGGGATTCAGTATCCAGGAATGATAGCAGCATCGTCAGTGGCATATCTTCCAGCCTATGGTTTCTAGGTATCGAGAGGTCTAGTTAAGAGAGTAAAAGAAAAGTTAGAGATAATGTGATGTCTCGCTTGATGTTCCAGAATAACACAAGAAAATTGGTCGCAAGCTAAAGTATGGTAGAGCGACAAGGTTTTAGGAAGACCGAAGTAAGGATAAGAAAGGGTGAGTGAGAAGGTGACGAGAATGGATAATTCCTCGGGATTAAGCACATGAAAACAAGAGAGCTGATGGTTTCTCTAAGTTATAGAAAGTTCAGTATAGCCTGAATGAACTCAAAGGATTCTAAGACTAATAGCATTTAGAAGTGATGGAATGCTGCCCTGATAGTAGAATAAGGGTGTAATTGTAATAGATAAAGGATGATATTTATGCCTTCGATTGAGTAATGATTTTAAGGAAACAAAAGAGGGGGATTTCATGAATTGTACGGTATTAAAATACCCACGTAAGGTGAATAACATTAGGATGCTATGAAATATAGTTATAGAAGTATAGTATCGCCCCCAACTGAATTAGGAAAATCATTTCAAATGCTCCTCGATGCAATGTGAGCCCTAGTGATTACGTAAGAGGTTTCAAGTTATCAGTGGTAGATTGTAGATCAATATTAAGGTGAATCAACAATGGATGGATAAAAGTTACATAGTATGAGATGAGATCAGGTTGTCATTATTAAAATGAATAGTAATGAGGAAGCATTAAAGGACTTAGATTTATACATATAGGATTAGCAACAAAAGTAACCTGGAGTTTGGCAGCAGACCTAAGTAACAATAAACTGAAGTAAGAGTTATGGTATAGTATGACCTACCTAGACGCAGTAAAGTGCATATGAATGGATAACCGGGTCTATGAAATAAGATATAGTAATATTCGTAAGTTCAACAAAGTACTGAGCGAAGAACTTCAGTATACTTATAAATGCCCAGAGGGACATCTTATCATGCTCTGTATATGTTTACAAAGTGAGGCCTAGAGTTTGGCTAAAAGCTGGAGGAAAAAGGAGAGAAGAGTTGCATAGGCGCATTTACAACGTTAGAGTCGTACAGGCTGCATGATAGAAGGTAGCAACAGTTATGATATTGGAAGGATTCCGACCACAAGTCATGGTGTGAGAAAGAGGCCTAAAGGGGGAATGTCCTGGCCTTTGGATTTATTCACAGAATAGTTGCTTAGATGGCAAGGAGAGTACTAAAGTATTCGCAAAAGCTATAGGCTATGATAATGATAAGTGCATCAGCCAACATTCGAGGACGAATGTTCCAAAGGAGGGAATGATGTTACACCACATGTTTTCGTACATAAAATTACGCCATAAGTAAATTGATAAAATCTCGGTAATGAGATGTTACATCCCGTATTTTCGTATGTTAAAGTTTCATCGTAAGTTAATCGATGTAAGCTCGAGAATGAGATTATTTTTGAGGTTATAAGTATTATGCTATTTCAAACAAGTGATAAGTTAATTCAGGAAAGTGAGAGGGTAAGCAAATCGAAGAAAATGAGTTTTGTCCAAGTGTGACATTTTGAGATAAAATACGGTCCAAGCTACAATACCCCGCATTTTTGGACTAGTGCCATATAAGGTACCACATGACCATAATAGTAAGATGTATAAAGTGTGTTATAAGTGAGTAGTATTTTAAGTAATTTGAGATAATTCTTAATTATGTGGGTAATATATTAATTATTGGTTGGGAGATTAACAAGTTAATTAAGGAATTGGTGGATAATTATTGAGGTGGATAAGCATTAACCAAGTGGCAGCAAGTAAGGATTCAAATAATTGACTAAGCAAGTCATGGGATTAGGTGACATATTTAGAGGAATTTGTTGACCAAGTCATCAATCAAAGTAGGGCCCACACCTATAATACGAAACCTCTTTAATCCATTAAGGGGAGTTGGGGAAAGGATTATCTAAAATCTCAAAATGAAGATGGTCATATTCACTAAGTGACAGATAAAGCTTCAGCAAATTATACGAGATTATATCATGTAATAGCAGTGTAAGATGCAATTTTAAGAGAACACGGTAAAATATTTATCAAGAATATCATACGGATTTTTCCCTACTATAACTCGTTGTTATATGTTGTCGCAATTGACGCGTATTGGAAGGATTGTCAAGAGAATCGGCTCAGGTATGTTAAGACTATCCTTTCTTTCCTTTTGGCATGATCCATACGATACAAACGAAACGAGCAAATGCACAATTTTTATAAATGACTCTATTTATAGAAATATAAGAGATGCCTATATTCTTGATTACCCATGTGTCCTATTGCTCTATCATTTGTTCATGGGTATCAGAAAATATGTAAGTTGATAAAGTCTATTTCATGACATTAATCAAAGGCATAATGTTCTTATGACGTTTCGAGAGATTTTATTGACGTACTTCTCATGCATTGCATTCATTTATACATGTACATTGACCCATGACCAGATGGCGTTATATATATGGGATATATGGGATATGAGAAAAGGTTACGGCATTGTATACGCACCATCACCTGATCAGCTGGTATACGTTGATGATTTGCCCACAGTGGCCGAGATGATATGATGGGATGGCCTTAAAGGCTTGATAATATTATGTACGCATATACCTATACATGGTATGACATTTATTTGCATATGCATGACATTATAAATATGAAATGATTCATAGAGCTATTCAGACATATATGTTGAGTCTTTTACTCCATGTTTATCTAATGTCTATCATTTGCTATTTTTCATTCCTTACATACTCGGTACATTATTTGTATTGACACCCCTTTTGCCTGGGGATGCTGCGTTTCATGCCCGCAGGTCCTAATAGATAGGTCGAGAGTCCTCCAAGTAGGCTACCAGCTCAGCAAAAGGTGTTGGTGCGCTCCATTTGCTCCAGAGTTGCTTATTTGGTCAGTATAATTTGGACGTGTATTGATTAGTATGGCAGGGCCCTGTCCCAACCTTTATGGTATTGATCGACTCTTAGAGGCTTGTAGACATATGTGATGTATATGAAAGATAGTATGGCCTTGTCAGTCTATGTTCAATGTACGAGTGATCATTTTGCCCTTATAAGCCCGTATGTCATATGTATAAGTTTGTATTACATGTTGGGTCATCTTATGTCGACTGTTCCCTCATGTTTCATCCTAGTTATCTCTAGCAGACTTTCCATTTCATTTACCTTTGATAGTATGATACGAAAGATACGTTACGTTGCTACTCGGTTGAGTAAGGTACCGGGTTCCCCTCGTGGCCCATCGGTTTGGGTCGTGACAATACAAACCTACTTGAGGCCTCAAATCATGCATAACAACATCAAAACAACGAATCGCACCTCAAATCCAATATAATGAACTTTGAATCTTTCAACTTCCAAAACTCGTACCGAAAAATATCAAATCAACCCGGAATGAGCTCAAATTTTGAACACAAGTCCCAAATGATATAATAAAGCTATTCCAATTCACGTAACCACAATCCGAACCCTGTATCATCATAATCAACTCTCGGTGAAGATTATGAACATTCCAAACCTTCAAATTTCCAACGTTCGCTAGTTAATGCCGAAACCTTCAAAAAAATATTCAAATGCAAATCCGGGCATACGCCCGAGTTAAAAATCACCATCCCGACCTAACGGAACTGTCAGAACTCCGATTCGGGGTCAAATACTCAAAAGTCAAACTTGGTCAACTCTTCCAACTTAAAATTTCTTAGTTGAGAATCATTCTTTCAAATCAATTCTGAATAACCTGAAAACCAAAACCGACGATTCACACAAGTCCTAATACATCATACGAAGCTAATCAAGACTCCAAATAGGTGAACGAAATGCTAATGCTCAAAAAGACCGGTCGGGCCGTTATGTTCTCCCCTACTTAAATATGCGTTCATCCTCGAACATGCCAAGAGTCGTTCTAAAGCCATCAAATCACTATGTAAACTCACCATGCACATACCAGGGGGTGATCCCATGTCACCCTATTCCATATAAGCCTGACAATACAATATAATGGAAGATCATTTCTTCAACCTTGGAACTCTATTTCCAACATCTGAAATTCCTTACAAGATCCGAATCTCGCATCTACACACAGTATAAGTCTGAACTAGTTGTATCAAGCCTTAACCATAACCCAAGATATGATCACATGACATACCACACAACTCGCATACTCGTAGTAATAATTTCTTATCACAATAGTTTTTCAAAACAAACCCGGTACCAGTAATAAACCTCGTATCAAACAAAATCTTGTTCTAACACCTTCGTACAATGCTGATGATGAAAGAAACATGCAGAAACTTATGACCACTTATCAGATCAACAAGTAATGGATCCCTCTCTCGTCTAACAAGAACCAAAGCCAAATCCTAAGCTGACTTCTGATATTATCCCTCCATACATACTGAAATCAAATTCGATATTACCCATTCTAAGTCCAATAACTTATCTCATCAAACACAACCATGCTAGTGACATGCCACACCAATACAACCTAAAGCCACAAATTGTGCAATCCGTGCACCAATACGCAATAATTCAAATGTACTCAATTATGGAAAATAACTCAAATGAGAGAAACGTCTCGCAAGCTCAGCAAGTACCACCACAACCGCAATGCTATGAGCCTATCACACATAGTAGAACCAAGATACACAAATCTAACACAAAGGATCATATCCCAACATAACTTTGTTGCAATGTGCGAACTAATCCAAACACCGGTCCATATGAAATACCTCAAGCCACAATGCTCAAAATCAACAACTACACGCAATTCGACATCAAGTACCCAAAGTGCATGACCATAACCACGGAGAATCAAATAACACAATATATCACAACTGAAAAAAGGCCATAACCAAGGCGCAATCAACCATTCAACACCCCAATGACCATCTCGCTCGAATTCCGTTATAAGGCCTAAATAGAACTGCACGATGTGTGCATATAACCAACAAATCACAACCCCTCGTAACATAAAAGAGTAACACACAGAACATATCAGATGTGGATATAATCAATTCTAACCGAATGGCATATTCCTCAACAATAGCAATATGGAGTCAACAATTCCGCCCTGGTGTTGAATACATATCCCTATTGGGCCTACCAATGAGCTCACAAATCAACTCTGGTCATCCCTCTAAAAGTCCACAACGACCTAACCATAACACGTAGCACCATCTGTCTAACTTTGGCCACATCTTCACAATCTGTAAACCCGAAACAATATGCTTCTAAGAACCCTAGTCTCCAAATATATAGAACACATGAATCACCATAGTCGATCTATACCACTTGAATGACCAACACATCTCTCATACACAATCATCCATGAGAAATACTTTTATTAGCCCACCCTCCCCCCCCCCCCCGCCATATGAAAAAATCTGAATATCAGCTGTCGAGCAACCAGGCGAATACCGCAATACCATTGAAGCATCTGAAGTCATAACACATTGCGCCTTCTAAAATACGCACCCTTCTCAGGCAATACCAAGTAGTTATAGCATTAATCTAAACATCAAAAACCATCCATGCTGTGTAAGAATTCACTACCTTCCCTTCAAGACAGAAATGTGACCTTGCATATGCAAATCTCAATCCCACACTGCACACCGCGTCTATCATGCCATCATATGAAAAGTACGAGAACCTCATAATCAACTCTGAGTCACCAGCAAAATTCATACCCGATCAGTTAGAAACCTTCCATTTAATTTCGTCTAGGAGAAAATCACAATACGCAACATGATCCTCCCGCCGATAGGAAATATCCATCTCAAACCTTGGTAGAAACGATCGAGAACTCTTCGAAACCCATTTGCACATAACCAAGCCATCAGAACTGAATCTCTTTAACTCAACCAAGCCACACGGGTCGCCCAACCCAAGAGTATTTCCACAAAACACCTGTAGAGGCTCACAACATCATAAGTACCCAAAGAACCGATCATATCCATTATCGTGTTGATCCAACCTACCACTAAGCTATCATATTCCTCCGAGTTCCTTCTGAATTACCCTCAGGTTTACACTTCTCCTTGCCAGAACACCATGATCCTTACCCATAACTCACCACAAGAGATCCTAGCATAAGACCACACCGCCTTAAGGCCTATAAGCCATTGTACTCCCTCTTAAGCATCCCAAAATTACCACAATCGAGACATTCACTCTAAAGAGACCTTCTGTGAGTCTAAATTCATTTCCTTCACCTTCCTGATACTAAAATGTAAAATCCATAGTGATATAAAGTTACTGGGTGTCTCGATACCATCCAATGCAAATATCAAAGTCTAGCCATATACCAATCTGGAAAATTCTCAATTGTTACATATAAATCATGAACCCATTAGAACCTTCTTGAGAGTCATCCACCCTATTCAGATCTCAAATGAACCACCCAAATGAGCCGAAGGATCTGTGCTCCATTAGCACACTAGCACCCCAAAGACGTAATCCACAACTTTAAGCACCCGAGCGAATCCCTTTTTCTTAGTACATTACATCCATCACGAACAGTAACACTAAACCCTTCCCGAGACTTCTATATGTTCATAAGGTGTAATACATCATGCATCCTGAAATTCCTTACTCAAGTCATCTTCGAAATCATCCTCTACAGGTCATAACCGATCCACAAGTATGTCTTAGACTGAAACCAATACAACACGTAACCATTCAATCAAATCATCGATAGCAGATTCCCCCACTTGGCTCAAAGCCATAGATCAAAACACTCGATAACTTAGAATACCCAAACTCTATTACTATTATAATACCATAGTAAAATTCAACTAAATTCTTCATAAGCTCATGTAGCACAAACCATGTAATACCTCAAACCACCTACGAAGCTCGCATTCATCCTCGTAACAATCAAGTCGAGACCTCAGCCAATCCAAACTCAAATCGCAGCACCTATACCCACTGGTAGAAAAGAAAGCCCCTGCCACAATATCATAAGGATCACACATCTGTATATTACCTCGCATGTGATAATCCGCCTGCTTAGCCTCAAACTGACATCTCTTCATACCCTTATGTAGCCACAACTACTACGTAATTACTTAATCTTCCTAAGTCTTAACTCATCAACAATACATGAGAATCTAATTTGTTCCACAAATAAACAACATGAAAGATTCTAAAATACAATCATAACTCAAGACTGTACAACACATCAAGAAAAAAATCAAGCATCCAATAGTCATTTTCACATATCACGCAAACTCTTCTCAACATATTCAAACCATCTGAACTCCTCCCGCAGTCACTTCCTACTCATCATATAGCCATCCAACCACTCATCGAGCTACAAATTCCACTAATAGGAACACTACCGGACATAGAAGTCCATAAGCATATACTTAGACAACTGAAACTGCCAAGCCTAAGCTACGGTCCAGACCTGAACCCAAGTCCTCTAGACTGGCCTATCACCAAAATACAAAAAACACATCTCGCACCTCATCCATAGAATCCACAAGTTGTCGATGTATAGCTGATACTGAGCGCCCTCATGCACATACGAGTGAGTGTAAGGAATTCGAAAATATACGTTCCGAGCTGAATCAATGTCGCACGATAAGGAAAGAAATATGGGAAGTTTATCCTAAATGCCCTATAGCCTCTCAAAGATAGGTATGGACGTCATCATACCGATCCGCAAGACTTTACTAGACACTTGCTCATGACTCGTATAACGTATGAACCTAGAGCTCTAATACCAACTTGTCACAACCCAAAATCTAACTATTCATGATGACACCTAACCCAACCCGCTAGGTAAGCCAATTAACAATAATCTAATTCAAATTAGGTTTAATTGAGAAAATAAATGATGAAATAAATAAGAATTTATACAAATCCTAAGGACTGGTAGTACAAATCATGAGCTTCTAAGATTTAGAGTTTACAAAGCTGGTATAAAATAAATATATTATCTGTTTGAAATATACATGAACAGATGAAAATTCTAAAGCTACCAAGAACAAGAGGCAGCTATGACCGGAACACAGGTACATCTTCAATTCCATCTCCCACTATACAAAACAACATCAACAACCAAAATCTGCACGTAAGGTACAGAAGTGTAGTATGAGTATAACCGACCCTATGTACTCAATAAGTAACAAATCTAACCATATTGAAAGAATTAACGAGCTTGGACAACGATCAGAGTCCATCACCAATAGCCAAGAATAATTCCTAACAATATAATAAAATCAATACAAGTAATAACTCAAAGATATGATACTCAAATTCTTCATAGTTACATAAAATAGTCATGTTTTTCAGGTATAGCAGCAAAATCCAAATCTTTCACCGAAATCACCAAAATATGAGTATGTCACAAAATTGTGGATTTTTCCCAATGACTTTCAACAACAGATAAAATATTTAAATCTCAGATATCATGAGGAAAGTACATTTCTATGCCTACATGTCGATGTGCATGTGAAGTCATGAATGTCATAATACTGTGTAGCATAAGAAAATGCATATCTATGTATGTATGCCAAGTATACATGTCAATGCAATGCACCACAGAGATGAACTCATGTACTCACACTCTTAGAGTAGTCAATCTCACTATCTCACACTCCCACTCATCACGCTCAGTCACTCAGTCTCTCAGCATTGTATAGTGTCTGCTACGGCATGCAACCCGATCCCATCATGTATCAATAAAACCTGATGTGGCGTGCAGCCCAATTCATATATAGACATAAGTCTTGTTGCGGCGTGCAATAATGATAACAGAGATTAAGATATGATATGCAAATGAACGACTATGACTGAGTATGTAACTGCAATTTAAGCAAATAACTCAACAACAAATATGACCTTAGTGGGTCACAACAGAATAAATATATAACCTAAATATGATTTCTAACATAGATCATAGTTCAATTACTCTAGCACGTCGAGATTTCATGCATAAAAACAAGAATTGGTAACTACATAGTACAACAAAATTAACCGAGTCACAATTCACCTGATGCACCCACACGTCCGGCACCTAGCATGTGTGTCACCCAACACCAAACACATAACACGTATATTTAGGGATTCATATCCTCAGCACCAAGTTTAGAAGTGTTACTTTCCTCGAACAAGCCGAATCCAAGACCGAGCAAGCTAAATAATACTCTAGAAATGCCATCATGTGCGTATCGACCTCCGAACAGCTCGTAACTAGCCAAAAGCAACTTAAGAACATCAAATAATACCAAAAGAAACAAACTCAATCGATAAAGGTCGAATCTTTAATCAAAAGCCCAAAGTTAACCAAAAAGCTAAATCCGGGCCCGCACCTTGGAACCCAACAAAACACTTAAAACCTGACAACTCATTCAATTACGAGTCCAACCATACTAGTTTCACTCAAATCCGACTAAGAATCGATGCTCCAAACTCGAAAATTCACGTTATGAATTTTTTTATAAAACTCCCAATTTTCTCTTTAAAATTCATAATTTGATTACCAAAAACGAAGATAGATTCACGAAATATAATCAAAATCGAGTATAGAACACTTACCCCAATCCATTTGATAAGTATCGCTTCAAAAATCGCCCAATTCCGAAGTCTATAGCTTAATGTTTGATAAAAATGGACAACCCTCGATTTAATAGCTTCTTCCCAGACATTTTGCAAATGGAAACAAGTAGTCGCACCTATAACCTCCGTTTTTGCGGTATAAATCTCGCTTCTGTGAAAACCTCAGAACCCAGTTAGCATCATATATGCGGAATATGACTTCGCATCTGCGGAAGTGCAGATGCGGCACTGCCATCGCACTTGAGTAAATCCTCGCCCCTGTGCCCCTACATACTGCTCTGCGCTTCCACAGATGCAACCTATTTCTAGCATCTGCAGAGCCCTGCTCCCAGCTCCACTTCCGCTCCTACAAATCATTTGTCACTTTTACGGCTCCGCGCCTGCGCCCAAAGTTCCGCAAGTGCGGTCACACCAAAACCCCTCCCAAACTTGCCTTAGACAAAATAATCCAAAACGATCCGAACCTCATCCAAAACTCATCCAAGCCACTTGGGACCCCGTTCTCATATACCAACAAGTACCATAATATAACACTGATCTACTCGAGGCCTCAAATCACGCATAACAACATCAAAATAATGAATTGCACTTCAAATCGAATATTATGAACTTCGAATCTTTCAACTATCAAAACTCGTGCCGAAACATATCAAATCAACCCGAAATGAGGTAAAATTTTGCACACAAATCCCAAATGATATAACGAAGCTATTGCAATTCCCGAAACTACAATCCGTATCTGATATCATCAAAGTCAACTCTCGGTCAAACTTATGAACATTCCAAACCTTCAAATTCCCAACTTTCACCAATTAATGCTGAAACCTTCTAGAAATATCCAAATACGAATTTGGGCATACGTTCGAGTCAAAAATCATCATCCGGACCTAACAGAATAGTCAAAACTCTAATCCAGGGTCAGATACTCAAAAGTTAAACTTGGTCAGCTCTTCCAACCTAAAGCTTCTTAGTTGAGAATTATTCTTCCAAATCAATTCTGAATAACCTGAAAACCAAAGCCGACGATTCACACAAGTCATAATACATCATACGAAGCTAATCAAAACTCCAAATAGCATAACGGAATGCTAATGCTCAAAATGATCGGTCGGGTCATTACACAAATTGAGTCTTTACAAGTGTCAAGAATTCTTTCAATATAACTAGAACATCATTCTTCAACTTTAATAGAAAAATCCAAACCACTCTACTACAATTATCAACTAGGGTGAGAAAAACCTATTACCACCATTAGTTGAAACTCATATGGTCTCAAAACATCACCATGAACCAAATCAAAAATTTTACTAGCTCTACTAGTGCTCTGAGGAAAGAAAACATGGTTTGTTTTGCCCGTGGACAAACTGAACAAGTGTTGTCATTTTTTCTTTTATTGTATCTACATAACTCATTTGTTGTAAAATTTTGTGAGGTACATTTACTAATTTTCTGTGTCACAAGTCCTCCTGTGAAGCCATGCTTAGTGCTACTGAAGGCTGAATTTTAGTGTTGATACTGTTATCCCAGTAAAACAAGTCGCCTTGTAGTCTACCGGTCCCATTAACCTTCCTAGTATGAAGGTCTTGCAACAGACAAAAGTCAGGATAGAATGCCATGAAACATCTTAACTGTCTAGTCAATTCTGATATTGATAATATGTTATACTTAAAGTCAGGAACACATAGTCCATCACTAATTTATCCCTGAGCTAGACTGTATATACCAAGATGTGCTATTGGTAACTTGTTTCCATCAGGTAAGTGGACACTTTCATTTCAAAAAATAGTGTTGTTGTTAACACAACATCTCAGGGGTGGACACCATGTGATTTGTTGTATCTGTGTCTACTATCCAACTATGTTTACACTTGCTAGCCATAAAAGCACAAGTAATACCTGCCATTTTGGTTGTAGGTTCAGGCACATTCTCTTTGTTGATTAACTTTAGAATTTGGCTATATTGCTCTAGTGTGAAAGTTACAATTACTCTACTTATGCTTCCCTGGTCCTGCACATAATTGTCAGTTCCATTCATCACATTGGAGACTCCTGCATTGCCACCTCAAAATACTGCATTAACCCCTGCATGTCATGTGCTCTAGTTACCAAGGTTTTGGCTTGAAACACCACCTTTAGCATAAGAGGCAGCATGTGCTCTTGAAAAATTAGTTCCATATGGGACACCCTGTGTTCCAGATCTCTTTCTTCCCTTAAATTCTGGTGGATATACCACTAGCTGATAGTCGTTTTCCTTGCTATGACCTCTCAGCTTACAATGCTCACATTAAATATTGAAATTACTTTTAGACTTCTGCGGAGGTGCCTTTACACTCCATAAAACAGTAATGTCATTTCCCTCAATGACTGAAGTCAATCCTGTGTTGGCTGCCTTATGAGTCTCATCTTCAACTATCATGGCATACGCCTGATTAAGTGTGGGTACTACTAATTTCATAGGGATCTGCCTCCTAATTTGAGAATATGAATCATTTAATCCACTCAGAAATTGAAGTAATCTCTGTCACTCGATATGATCCACATAGTCCTTTGAATTTGGTGAAGGTATCATTGCATCATATTCCGCCAAAAGCTCCTTCAATCTCGTAAAGTACATAGCCACAGAATATGTTCCTTGTGAAATCGCTGCTATCTCTTTGTGCAACTAGAAAATCCTCATTCGATTGAACTTGTCAAATCGTTCCCCAAGGTCCTCCTATAGCAAACGTGCATTTGAAGAATAAATGATGCCACTGAAAAGATTTGGTGACACAGCGTTCATAATCTATGATAGAACAATAGCGTTATATGTTTCCCAATCCTCTTGTAGCTCTGTTTTGAATGATTCCTTCTTGCATGTACCAGTGACGAACCCTAGCTTCCTCTTGGCTAATGTGATTCTCATCGACCTCCGTCATAACCTGTAGTTCTCGGATCTTGTCAATTGAACTGGAATCAATACGGAGCTCGGAGTATCTGATGGATGCACAAATAGCGGATGGGTATGATCTATTTTATGACCCACCATTGATAATCGCTTATTTGAGCTCTCAATTTCTCAATTTGAGAATACTGAACTGTGAGAAGAAGATGACGAAGAAATGGAACACTCCTGCTCTGATACCATGTCAAGTGGCTTCCATGGAAGCTTTATTGTTAAGCAATCAGTAAGAGAGAAATGATGTGAGAGGATGAAGCTTTCTTCTTCTTCATTAAGAAAGAAAAATATACATTGGTGTGTATTATACACAATTAATAACCGACCTGCAGTGTATCGAATTAACTAACTGTCTAATTACATAATTATCCCTCACTAACAACCTAACTAACTAACAGCTAAGTTGGACTATCATCAAATTACACCTTTAACAGTTTATTCATCTCTATCATGGAGTATGCCCACTTACAAGAATATAGTGATCGTCCTCTCCAAAATGAGAAAGAATTGTTCAATTTCCGCCGTTCATCATTGAGAACTGTTATTGAACGTGCTTTTATTGTTGTCGAAAGCCGGTTTCATGTGATTGATAATGAACCATTTTGGGACTCTTAAACATCAAGCGGAAATGGTGTTAGCATCATGCATTTTACATAATGGCATAGTTGATAGGAGGAAGAATAGGGCACTTTAGAATATTACGAAATAGATTTCTTATAAAACTGGTTGTAGTATTGGTTTTATTTCTCTGTGTTTCCATCTTGTGGTCTACCGATCTTATGGTGAAAATACTCAGTTCCAAAAGATTGATATTCCACATCGAGGATTAATTTCAAAGTGCACCAGATAACTTGTGTTTGCTGCAGCAGTACTTGAAAAAAGAATAGTCTTGTTGTTTTCTTAAAAAGTAGCTTCTGGCATAGCGTAGAAGGTAAACACAGCTCTACGAAAATTCGTTGATAAGTAAAATGTATCCCTTGCTTATGCTTTATGGCGGCAAAATGGACAAGAAAAACAATTATACATTCATATTATCCACTAAAAAATAGGTTGGATAATAAACTTTTAATAAATAGGTCAAATTTGGGTAAGATCCATGTTATCCACTTAAACAATGATAACCAATGAGTTTAACATTTATATTTGCAAAGACTCAAGTTAGGGAAAACTAGATATTCTCCCTAAAATAATCATATTCACAAGTCATTATCTGCCAGTTAACCAATTTTCTATCTCTATTAAATATGGTTCGGCTTGGATATTTTATTTACTTTTACATTATCCGTTTTCGACTCGCCCATATCCAACGTGACACGTCCATTTACCACCCTATATGGTATAGATCAGGGATTCGAGCCGCAGAAGCAGTCACTAATGCATGCATTAGGATAGACTTTTTACATCACGCTCATTCGAGTACTGCTCTTCTCCGGACCCTACGTGAACGCGTGATGCCTTTGTCCAAGACTATCTGTTTTTACATGATAGATTTTTTCTTGAGGTAAGGCTGATGAATTATTTTCATACTCTTGTTGTAGTCTGGTTTACCCTGCGGTATTTATAAAAGCTGTTTAGATGATCTTAGATCCATATTTCAATAACAACTTAAGATTAGAGAAAACGTATTTTCATTTATAGAACAACAACCAAATGTAGACTATATAATACAAGCATGATTAATAAGATAATCGATAAAATGACATAAAAATGCAAGTTCACTAAAACAAATCATCATTTGTTCCCAGTACAAAATTCCTCTAAATATTTCAGAAACACAAAAGCTAATTATGTAACCATTCAGCGTATTTGGTGAGATGAAGTTGACCAGTTGAATTAACATAACCCAAATAAATATCATCTTTCTGTACCTGCCACACACATTTGGTAGTTTCATCTGGAACATATTTATCCCCTCCATCTATGCAATTATTTGAGTTATTAAATACTTCAAATGCTTGTTCTTTAAAACCCCACCAAAAGTGACAAAAATATAAAGTTTTTGCAAACCAATTCTCACAAAATGACCAACTATAGTCCTTTCTCACGCCAGGATATTGATGTCCAAAATCATCATCTCCAGATGCGCAGTGAAGTTGTAATTGTGGTGAATTTCGAGGAAGATTATTGAAAATGTGCACTTCGTAAAATAAGCATTGACTTTCTGTAATGTTATAGGGCATGATAAGTAACAAGAAAAGGATTTTCACTAAGAAGGAAATCATGTTGAGAGAGTTTAAGTATGAAAAATATCGTTTCTTTTCACCTTAAGGATTTGACGGTATACTTTAGTTGAATATATATAAGACTGATTTCTGCCGCTACATATAATGAAAGAAATATATCTTTTATATTATTTTATTTCCATGATCACTAGTAATGGAAAGTGAATCAATCAGTTGATTTTTTTTTTTTTTTACATAATTTTATTATTACCAGAAATAATTTGGTTGGTTCGGAGGATTCTCTGCGGAGGTAATTGCCAGCCGAAATTGGTTTTTATAAAATGTCTTTTTAAGAACGTTAGATATATTACGGGAAGTGTATCCATAAAATGATAACAAAATCAAGCAGATTAAGATAAAAAATTATTTACAGTATTTATTAAGAAAATCATTAATTGTAATAATTTTAATTATGAAAAAATTCCAACAAGTTTAATAATTTAGAGATTAAAGGGATCCGTTGGATGAAAGGTATGCGAAGATAAAGACTATATAAAATGTTGTTCTCTTGCTTTAGCTCGATTAATTGCTGTGTACCAGATTAAAATTCGAATCATTTTCCTTTTTGCTGTTAAGTTATAGTAGTAGTACATTGGAAACATTGAACTTTGGTAAACGTATTCTTCTTCTTTTTCTTCAAAACTAAAGAGAAGAACTTGTTCATGCTTGCTGTCTATATTCTTTTTTCTTCTATTTGAAAACACCATTATTTTTATTTTGTTTTATAAAAACAAATATGCGGACAAAAGCAATTACACTGCCAAGGAACATCTACAATAAAATTTTACTACAACACAAAGGAATATGTGGAGGACAAGCCACGTAAAATTGATTTCAGGGCACATTCAAAAATTTAAGTCCCTTCCTAACAGAAAAAAAAAAACAAAATGAAAAGACAAAATTGTGAAGAGGAATAATTAACTAGAATCATTTAAAGAAAAGTAAACTTCCAAAGTACTGACCTAAGTTTTTGAACCTATATATAGAGCATTAGAAAAGAAGCATAATCCCGATTCGGAGTTTATGGGTTTTGAACTTGTGTCACGATCCAAAACCAACCGTCGTAATGGTGCCTATCGTGGAACTAGGCAAGCCACTACTCAACATCTCAACAAAGTAAAAAATTTTTGAAAATAAAGACGGAAGCGATTAATATTTAAGAAAAGCCTTTTTGAAACAGAAGTAATTCAAAATACGATACAATCTATCCCGAAATCGGAGTATCACAGAGTACATAAGCATCTATACCGGAGTACAGCCTACTAAAATGTCTAGGGAATAAAAACTGAAGTCCTGATAGAGATAATGAAGGAGAGTCAAGGCATGCGAACGCCATGCAGCTACCTCGATAGACTCCGAATCCTAACTCCTCGATCAGCAACCACCGTGACCCGAAGCACCTGGATCTGCACACGAGGTGAAAGGTGTAACGTGAGTACAACCAACTCAGTAAGTAACAAGTCCAACCTTTGGACTGAAAGGTAGTGACGAACTCAAACATCACAGTTGAAAATAAAAATAATAGTGCAGAAACGTAGGCATGCTTTCACGTTAAATAGATAGCTCAAAACAGTAAAATAGATCAAATCTGAATAATGTGAAGAATATAACTTTTCTACTTCTACATGCCAATGCTCATGTTGTATGTGATGCATTATGCTGATAGCCTCATGTACTCACACTCTCAAATGCTCAACCATTTGGTACTGTATATGGCCCATACGGCCCAGGGAAGATCTAACCCGGAATATATACACATCACTGACCATCAGTCACCCAGTACTGAGTAAGGCCAATCCAGTCCATGGAGAAGATCCATCTCCAGGTATATAATTCTTTGGACAAGATCCATGTCCAGGGAAGATCCATCCCTCAAAAATATCAACCGTGCTCACTGAGGGTGTGTACAGACTCCAGAGGGGCTCCTTCAGTCAAGTGTTATCATAAATTAGTATAACCGCTGCAGCATGCAGCCTGATCCCGTAACTGTCACTCATAATCGGGCTCTCGGCCTCACTCCTTCATCAATCTCTCCAGTCTCACTCACTGACTCACAATGTCATGAAACTAGCCCGAAAATAATAATATGATATATCAATAAATAATAACTGAGATTGAGATATGATATGAAATGAATGAATATGACTGATAACGAAATATCAATAAAATCAGTAAGATGACAGCAAGAAACGACCACTATGGATCCCAACAATACCGGCATAAAGCCTAAACATGATATCTAGTATGATTGACAACTCAATTACTTTATCACAATACGGATATCAACAAGATAGAACCATTATATAGTACTATGGAATCGACCAGGTCACAATTTTTATGGTGCACGCCTGCACGCCCGTCACTTGGCATGTGCATCACCTCAGTACCAATCATATAACACATAATTCGAGGTTTCAAACCCTCAGAACCAAGTTTGAAAGTGTTACTTACCTCAATTCGGGTAAAACTCTACTCCAAAGTACCTTTGCCTCTCAAATCAGTCTCCAAACGTCCGAATCTGGCCACAAGCAGTACAATACAATCAATATAGGCTAAAGGAATCAGTTCCACAAGGAAAATACGAAATTATAGCCAAAATCCAAAATCGGCTCCAACACGGCCCCCGAGCCCACGTCTTGAAATCCGACAAAAGTCACAAAACCCAAAATCCCATTCACTCACGTGTCTAACCATACTAAATTTACCAAAATCTAACACCAAATGATCATTCAAATCCCTAAAATTCATTCTCCAAATCCTTAGCCTCAAACCCCAAATTTTACCTCAAAACCACACAATCTACGTGGGAAAAATAATGGAGAAAGAAGATTATTAATCAAAAACGAGTACAAGAAGCTTATCTCAATAATCCCCTCGAAAATTCTCTCCAAAATCGCCTAAGTCCGAGTTCAAAATATTGAAATGAAGCCAAAATCACGAACCCTCATTTTTAAACATTTTGCCTAGGCCTTTCGCACTTGCGGCCATATTTTCGCACCTGCGGCACCGCTTCCGTGGTAAACTATCTGCATCTGCGGAAACCACTTAAGTTCCCAGCTACCGCACTTACGCTCCCCTATTCACTTCTGCGCAACAGGTCCGCTTTTTGTGGCCTCGCATGTGCGGAAAGGACCTCGCACCTGCAGCCACTGCCAAGCATCCTCTCTTTCGCTTCTGCGGGCACCTTCCCACTTTTGCAGGCTCGCATCTGTGGTGCCCACTCTGCAGGTGCGGTTACACAAGTAGCAACAACATTTCAGTCGTTTCACCAACTCAAAACCAAGTCCGTAAATCACCCAAAATCAACCCGAGGCTCCCAGGACCTCAACCAAACATACTAACAAGTCCTAAATCACGATACAAACTTAGTAGAACCTTCAAATCACCTCAAACAACATCAAAAATACGAATTACACATGGATTCAAGCTTAATGAACTTTGAAAATTCCAAATTCCACAAATGACGTCGAAACCCATCAAATCACGTCCGATTGACCTCAAATATTGCACACAAGTCACAAATGATCCCACGGACTTACTCCAACTTCCGGAAATCCAACCCAACCCCAATATCAAAAAGTCCACCCTCTGTCAAACTTTTCGAAATTCCAACTTTCGCCAATTCAAGCCTAATTCTACTACGGTAACTCCAAATCATAATCCAGACATGCTCCTAAGTCCAAAATCACTTCACTGATCTAACGAAACCATCAAAATTCAACTCCGAGGTCGTTTATACATAAGTCAACATTCGGTCAACTTTTCTAACTTAAGCTTTCAATTAAGATACTAAGTGTCTCAATTCACTCTAAAATCTCTCCAGACCCAAACCAACTAACTCGGTAAGTCATTTAATAACAGTAGAATACAGGAGGAGCAGTAAATAGGGGAACAGGGCTACAACAATCAAAACGACTGGCCGGGTCGTTACAACTTTCCATCAAACTTGTGGCTCGTCTTACTGACTAAGTTCGCAATTAAATATTTATACATATTTTTGATGAATACCCTAATATAAATATAAGATATAAGCAAAAGTTAGAAGATTTGTCAAAACCGTACCTAATGCTCTAACTCCAACTCTAATTAGCACGATTTAGGAGAAACAGAGTTTCCACATATGTGACCAGTGGTGGACCCAAGATTTAAAGGTCAAGGGTGTACGTTTGGATCTAACCAAAATCTGCTTTGTATATAGGGTGCTCGCTACTAATATATCACTATTTTCTGAAAACATATGCATGTATACGTAAAAAAAATTCCGAACTTTACGGGTGCCGGTGACCCCTCTCAGAATAACATAGGTCTGCCTCTGCCAGAGGAACACCGAGGATTTGAAGGTCTGGGGTGAACTTCTGGATTCAACCAAAATCTGCTTTGGATATATGGTGTCCACTACTAATATATCACTATTTTTTAAAGATATATACATATATACATGAAATTTTTGCCGAACTTTACAGGTGCCCGTGACCCCTCTCGATATAGCATAGGTCCGCCTCTAGAAATAAGTAGAAGAAAAAGAGATAAAAATCTTGAGCAGTGATGTGAGCGGAGCATATTACTTAACATGGGGTGAGGCATAAACTCCAAGACATGGGGCATAAGTCCCTTGGATCTTTAAAGTTTTTAAATTTATAAATTATTATAACCATAAAAATATATAAAATACATTAAAAGTTTAAAAAATTAAAATAACTTATATGAAATAAAATATCTAATAATTTCTTATAAATATAAATAATTCAATACTAATTACTATGAGATAAAAATCAACTATAACGTCGCATCTTTCGAACAAGTAAAAAATTATAAATTCTTAAAATATATTATCAAACTACACAGTTTACCTTTCTAAAAGCTAATAATTAACAAACTTCATTAGTACAATAATTTAAAATATTACTCCTTATGAATAAATATAAAATTAGTTGCAAATAGCAAAATAATAAAAGTCTGATAATTTTGAGAGACATAGAACTAAGTTATAAAGACCTACAGTAACTGAAGATGTAAATCTTTACTATCTATTTTCAGAAGAAATATTCAAATAATATGCACCATCGTGATGTTTTCAAATTAGTAATATCCAATATCATGACTTATTATTTTGAGTTAGCGTCAATCTTCATATTTCTATAGATGAATAGAATTTTAATTATTCATCTGTTAAAGAATTTTGAATGTCGGCACTGCTAATTAGGAATTTGATGCATGATTTGTGTTAAAAACTGTTAGACGAGCCCTGACTGTTGAGCATTAGACGTGTTTTGGGTGCAAATCGGGCGTTTAGGACGTACGTAAGTCTCACAGAACTAAGCCGCAAACCTGAGACTCACGGCCTTTTGATATTCTCCAGCCCAGGGGCGACCCGCGAGGCAATCCCAAGACAGCCTGTTAAAATACTGATCTGGAGTTGTATCTCATTTTGGAGAAGATATAGGCATTTATAATACCTCTAGGAATCTATTGGAATTAACAGAATCATCTTTTCACAACACATGCAACCTTTTGAAAATCAATAGTCACATATTTTGAAGGAGTTCGATTTTTTTTTTTTTTTTTTTTGGCGGTAGATATCTGCACTAAAAAATCTCATATTGAGATTATGACTGAAGTTTTCCTGAAAATATTTTATATTTCAAATTGAAGATGATTTAATTTAATATGTAACATATAGATGAAGAGGGTGTACACTTTTGGGTGAAAATAATTTATATCCACCAAGTTTGCTTTAAAAATCAAACTCCTCCTTTAAATTTGAACAATTATCATTTTTCTCCTCATATCAAAGTTCATTTTTCAAAATGCCTATTTTACTGCCTAAAATATTTATATCTTTTTTTGTTTCTTTAATATAATGATATTTTTTTCTTTATTTTAATCTATGCTGTGGACTTGCTTATATACAAATAAAGATTATTTTCGAAACAAAAAAGAGTGAGAAGCAAGAGTTATGCTTATGAGCTAATGACGACATTCAATAATGAAATAAATTAGAAAAACATATAAAATAGATAATTTGATCATACCAATAATTTTATTAATAACAACGAAAACTCAATCTATTTATAAGATTGAGAACTAAAGATAATGTAAATTATGCAATGCAGGTAATAAAAACAATAATACATGCACACGTGCGCGCACACACTGAGACAGAGAAAGAGAGAGGGAGAGACAGAGACGTGTTATATGTATGCTTACACGTAATATTAAAATAATAATAATAATAATATTGTAGTGGTAATTTTTGTAATTAAAGCAAATTACGATTATTCTATTTTTAATAGCAACATTTGTGATATACACGTAGTTTGACCCAAACGGTGTTATATATATATATATATATATATATATATATATATATATATATATATATATATATATATATATATATGATTGAAAATATCAAGGGTAAAGTAGGCTTTGCGTAGAATGGAAGGAGAAGAATGACAATTTCTCAAAGTTGGAGGATGATTTTGTTTTTTTAAAGTAAATTTGATGGATATAAATAACTTTCACCCTATAATTTGTTAAGAAACGCTCCACAGAAGGATAAATTTCTCGAGGTAATAAATTAGTCAACCAATAATTCACCAAGTTTTATTATCTTCCCATAAGTTCACAGATATAAATATCCATAAGTGATTCAGTGCTTTTAAAAATGTTACAGTTTCTGGAATCCAAAATTAAGATTTTGTTACTAGATCTGACTTCACTCCAAAAAAAAAAAAAAAAAAAACTCTCTAAATCTGCATCACCCCTCAAACCTTTTAACATCGATCCATATTTTCTCAAAATGAGTCACCCTTCTATCATCATCTTATTGTTGTTATTTATCTTTCCCCTTAACCTTATATCAGCTTGTTTTCTGTGTACGGTATAAATCGAGCTCGTCTACGACATGGTAGATCAGGATTGGATATGGTAGATCGGGCTTTGAACACGAGAGACTGAAGATCGACCCCGGTCCCCACCGGGCCAGAATCCGATATCATAATGTCCGTCCTCGAGAACATTGAGTTCGTGATCCCGGAATCGATCCTGACCCCGAACGAGCTCGAGGAAATATTGTCAGTATAACCTACAGAAGACCGAAATAACAGAAGGCCAAAATATCCGTGAACGATCGGATATTACAGCGGGAATCTCAGCACGTATCAATAAGGAACCAGAAAATCAGTGAATCAGGAGATTTTTATCTTTTATAGAATTGTACCTAAAGTAGGAGTCTCCTATTATACAAAGGAGGTTTGATCACTTGTAAAATACATTGTAACACGCATTCCGAAGCAATATATTATTTTACTCTTTAAGCTCTTATTCAACTGTCTTGTTATTGATCGAAGTTCATCCATTTCAAGGGTGGTCAATCTCCCAAGAAAGTAATCGTTCAATTCGTGTGGGTTGAACTTATTTTATCATTATTTATTTCAAGTGCAATTCAATTGCTTTGTGTCAAGTTAATCCACGTATTCCTAAAATCACTTACAAATTAAATTATTATTCGATTTTAAGAGTAAACAGTTTGTTGCCCACCGTGGGGCTAAGGATAATAGTGGTTATTTGATACAAATTTCATAACACACACTATTTTATACTTGTTTTTTGAAGCGTATCTGATTTCAGGTTAAAACTAAACATGCCAAACTCTTAATCAGCACCAATACATGTTGATAAGGAGTCTGACCACCATGGAGAAAATGACAATGTAGCACCCAGAAACGAGGTGCCCCGATTCGACCTCGGCAGAGTCCCGGCTGCAAACGCGATCAACGTTAGCTCACATATGGCCGTCAAGATAAATTTGCCCACCAATCCTAAGGACAGCGTCCGCAGAGATGTTCGATCGGTTGCATAAAGCATAAACATTGACGAAGATTGTGGAATCAACTTGCGGGTAATCTTCGAAATATTACAGGCTCAACAGGTGGCGATAGCCCAACTCCAGAACCAGAGCCGCGCGCCGAGTATGATTGCGTCCGAACCATCCCGGGAAGTTGTATCCAGAGATGAACCGGTCTCAGAAAGATTGAATGAGAAGGATTCTAGGACCAACCCGGTAATCATGAACATGCTCGAAGAACTAACGAAACGGATAGAGTTGGGGGAGAAGAAAATCGAGGCAAACGATACGAAGGTGGAAACCTACAATTCCAAGGTTGATTAAATCCCAGGAGCGCCACTTATATTGAAGGGCCTGGACTCCAAGAAATTTGTGCAAAAGCCTTTTCCTCCAAGTGCAGCTTCCAAAACGATCCCTAAGAAGTTTCGCATGCCCGAGATTCCTAAGTACAATAGAATGACCGACCCAAATGAGTATGTTACCTCTTACACATGCGCCATTAAATGGAATGACTTGGAAGATGATGAGATCGAATCTGTCTTGCTGAAGAAATTCGGAGAGACACTTTCAAAGGGAAGAAATTCGGAGAGACCCTTTCAAAGGGAGTTATGATATGGTACCACAACTTGCCTTCTAATTCTGTTGACTCATCCGTTATGCTTGCAGACTCTTTCGTGAAAGCGCACGCTGGGGCTATCAAGGTTGAGATCAGGAAGTCGGACCTTTTCAAAGTAAAACAGAAGGATAATGAAATGCTCTTAGAGTTCGTGTCCTAGATTAAAATGGAACAGATAGATCTACCACCGGTCACTGATGATTGGGCCGTTCAAACTTTCACCCAAGGACTCAATGTTCGAAGCTCAATGGCTTCACAACAGTTGAAGCAGAATCTGATAGAGTATCCGGCTGTTACTTGGGCCGATGTCCATAACCGATACTGATCGCAACAAACTCAACCTCACACAACGGTAGGAAGAGCGGGCGCTAAGAATTTTACCCGAATAGTGGTATCGGGGTCAATTTCCACAGGAAGCTTGGAATGGAGTTGCGTATTTGTTCAGACTAGGAATGTGTGCTTGCTCCTAATTGTACTTCTAAAAGTTTTTTGGGGTTTTTGTTTAATAACTACTATTATCAACTACAAATTTAGGCTAATTTATGCTAAAGAGAGATGTTTTAAGTTGTGATTAATATAGAGAAAGGCACTAGGGTCGTGGCATCACCTAGGTGGTTAACTAACGGGTAGAGACTACTAATAATAGATTGACATATTTGGGATCAATGTTATAACCGTTGCACAATTATACCCACTCTCACACCTCTCGGAAGAGAGAGCAATTTTGCCCAATTGACTCTCTCGAGACCAATTGGGTAGGCCAATTAGACCAAGCAATTAGGGTTCAAGTAGGGTGATTACTCTCTCGAGGTTTAACCCGTTAATTGGGACTACCATTTCTCATGGGTCCACCCCAATTCCTTGTTGGGTCATTTTGGGGTCATAGACTCTCTTTCTCAAGAAGAGTCAAGACCCACCAAGCTAGAATCAATGTTTGCAACCAACAATCCTTAATTAAACCATAAAATTAACCCAAATAACAAACACCCAATATCAATCTATCATTAAGAAGCTACACCCATTAATTACCCACACTAGGGTTGAGCCACAACCCTAGCTAATGGGTTTAGCTAGACATAATTAAAGAAGAAAATGAAGAAATAGAAGATGAAACAACCATATTAATTAATTGCTAATGTTAAACTACAATAATCTATGATGAAACTAAGCTAAAAATGCCCAAGATTGGCCAAAACATAAGTCTCACGAGTGCAGCAGCTATCAGATGTACCCCCTTTTTCCTAAAAATGGTAAAATGTTCTATTTATAGTGGGCTGGAAAAACTGGACAAAAATGCCCCTGCGGGGTTAGTGCGGACCGCACAAAGTTGGCACGCGGACGCACTGGGTTGCTTGACCTCTGAATCTTGCTCTCTGAAGATGGTGATGCGGACCACACAAAGATGGAATGCGGCCGTATGACAACTGGCGCGGACCGCACAAAGTTGTTGTGCAGCCGCATTAATAGTTTGGCAGCTTCTCTGAACTTCTTGGACGCGATCTCATAGCAAGATTGTGCGGCCGCATGAGTGGGACGCGGGCCGCATGAAGTGGGACGCGGCCGCATGAGCTTGACTTGTAGTGTCACAGTCTCTGAACTCCTATGGTGCGGCCGCATGACATTATGGTGCGGTCCGCATGAATTCTATACGAAATGAAAGGAGAAATGATCGAGGCTAGAGCACATGGGAGTCATGAACAAGAAAGATTTCGACAAGCCTATCGGACCTAAAGAAGCACTATGGTTATCGGAATATAATTTTAATATCGATGTTGCTGCTATCATATCAGCTATCGGACGCATCAAGGATACCAAATGGCCTCAACCTCTACAATCTGATCCAGCCCAAAGAGATCCTAACTAGATTTGCAAATATCATGGCACTCACGACCACATAATAGATGACTGCAACAGTTGAGAGATGAAGTAGCCATGTTATTCAACAATAGGCACCTTTGAGAATTTCTGTGCGACCGAGCCAAGAATCAATTCTGAATTAGGGATTCTAGCAAACAGATCGTACAAGAAGAACCTCAACACGTCAACAAATCGCACAAGAAGAAGCTCAACATGTTATTAACATGATCATCGGTGGAGTCGATGTCCCTCAAGGGCCGATGTTGAAGCGCACCAAAGCGTCAACCACAAGGGAAAACAGACTCGAAATTACATGCTATAAGGAACTTTGTCTTTCAATGACAAGGATGCAGAAGGGGTCGTGGAGCCCTACAATGATGCACTGGTAATATCTATACTCATAAATAAATCTCGAGTTAAGCGTATATTAATTGATCCAGGTAGCTCGGCCAACATCATCCGGTCAAGAGTCGTAGATCAACTCGGCCTACAGGATCAAATCGTGCCTGTTGTCCGGGTTCAGAATGAATTCAACAAGGCATGTGAAACCACTAAGTGGGAGATAACATTACCAGTGTATGTCGTTGGGATCATCCAGGAGGCCATGTTTTATGTGATCGAAGGAGACATGAGGTACGATGCGCCATGGATCCACAACATGAGGGCAGTGCCCTCGACTCTTCACCAAGTGCTGAAATTTCCAATGCTATGAGGGATTAAAATAATATACGAAGAACAACCAGCCACAAAAGAAATGTTTGCAGTCGAAGAGGTGATTTCGATATCAACACTCGCAATGTCAAAGGAACCGAGTTCGGTCACGAGGCAGGAGGCTAATTAGCAATTACCGATATCGACCATGACCTAATCGGAGAAACAAGGAACTGATGAAGACGATGATTACGAGGTTCCTAGAACTTTTATAGTCCCAGATGATTCTGACACCACTAAATCAATTATCGAGGAACTTTAACAGGTCATATTGATCGAGCATTGACCCGAGCGGAAGGTATACCTGGGCAGGGGGTTAAGTCCCGAGCTTAGGAAAAAACTCATTCAATTTCTTATAGCAAACATATATTGTTTTGCTTGGTCCCATCTTGATATGATAGGGATCCCACCAGAGATAACCACTCACAAGCTAAGCTTGGACCCAAAATTCCACTCGGTCAAGCAGAAGAGGAGACCTCAGTCCGAGGTCAAACATGATTTCATCAAGGATGAGGTACCTAAACTCCTTAAAATAGAGTTTATTCGGGAGTTTAAATACCCGAATTGGTTAGCAAACATAGTGGTAGTCCTTAAAAAGGGAATTAAATTAAGAATGTGTGTAGATTATAAAGATTTGAATAAGGCGTGTCCCAGGGACTCTTTCCCTTTTCCCAACATCGATCACATAATCGATGCCACGACCGGCCACGAGATCCTTAGTTTTCTCGATGCTTATTCTGGGTACAACCAAATACATATGAACCTGGAAGATTAGGAAAAAACCTCCTTCATCACTAAGTACGGCACATACTGCTATAGCGTGATGCCATTCGGATTAAAAATGTTGGTGCCACATATCAATGCCTAGTAAACCGGATGTTCGAGGAACAAATAGGAAAATCAATTGAAGTTTTCATTGACGATATGTTGGTTAAGTCCCTGGGAGCAGAGGACCATCAAAAGCATTTGCTGGAGACCTTCAACATATTGAAGAATTACAATATGAAGCTGAACCCAGAGAAATATGCATTACGAGTCGAATCAGTAAATTCCTCGAATTCATGATATCCAATCGGGGGATTGAGATCAACCCCAACAAGATCAAAGCCATTGAATATATCACAGTTGTGGTTAACGTGAAGGTCGTGCAAAGATTAATCGGACGCATAGCCGCCCTAGGGCGATTCATCTCGAGGTCCTCCAATAAGAGCCACCGATTTATCTTGCTATTGAATAAGAATAACAACTTCCAACAGGCCTGAGAGGAACTCAAGCGATATCTATCTATCCCACCACTGGTTCACACGTCGAAGGCAAACGAACAATTATACATGTACTTGGTAGTATGAGAGGTAGCAGTAAATGGAGTCCTAGTCCGAGAAGAGCAAGGCATGCAATTTCCAATTAACTTTGTTAGAACGACTCTATGTGAGGCCGAAACTAGGTACCCTTACCTAGAAAAAAATGGAGCTCGCTTTGTTAAGTGCCTCAAGGAAGTTGAAACCATATTTTCAGTGCCATCATATATGTGTTGTGACTACTTACCCATTGTGAAATGTAATGCACAAACCCGAACTCTCGGGATGATTGGCCAAATGGGCCGTGGAAATCAACGGTACGATATTGAATATCAACCCCAGACAGCCATTAAATCTCAAATTTTGGCAGATTTCATGGCCAACTTTATGCTAGCCCTAATACCCGAGGTCGAACGAGAGTTATTGGTAAACTCGAGGACGTCTTCGGTAATCTAGACCCTCTTTACAGACGGCGCCTCAAACGCTAAAGGATGTCGATGCCCCCTTTTTCTATGTGACCGTGGGGTCAGAAATCGGGTATACAACATTGGGAAGACAACTCTATTCCCTTTCGAGAATTGGGTTTAGAAGTTGAAGAGTCACCACCTAATGATTATAGTGCATTAGGACACTTTAAGAAGGGTTTGAGATGAAGAGACCAGAGATTAGGGTAAGGGCTAGAAATTATCCCGAGGGGAAGGTGTTAGGCACCCCTCAGGATCCACAAGTGTGGTTCCCGGCCATGCTACAATTGTGACTTTACAAGTAAATAATCAAGGCTCAAGTAAGGACTTGCATACAACATTGCAATTAGGTTGAAACTTATGAAAGTAAGTAGAAAGAGAGCAAGGATTTGAAAAGTTTAAACAACTCTAAAGGAAGCGAATAAATAAAGGGGTCCTAGGTTTGTGATTAATATGGATCACATCAATGTAATATCCAGTAATCACTCCTCAGAAGAGAGGTCGCACGTGATATTAGCGCACCGCTCATCATATCCATATTCTACCCTTCCCACCCCGTTAAGGTATTAAAGCACGAATTGTGTCGTTACTTATTGCATGCTAGTACCTGTCCCAGTCCTATCAGTCCCGGAGGCATTTAGGACTACTAATCCTAAAGGGAAAGGGATTTGGGGATTTTATGGTTTTAAAAGGATAAAATTCTAGAGCGACAAACAAAACACATAAAGCAGGTATGGGAAAACACATAACAGTTGAAAGGCTCAAATAAACCTCCTCAAGTAAGAAAAGCATAGAGTTTAGCATGTCTTACATGTACTGATTAGGTCTGCATTAAACTTAAAAAAAATGCGTGAGGCAGACTTGATTTATTACATACTTCAGATAAGAAATCCGAATCAGACATGCCTGCTGGTTGGAATCGTCAAAGACTGATGCACTTATGGCTTTTACCCTAAAGCTTTCCTAGGTGAAACCTATAGGCATGATATATAATAATGCAAAGTATACTGATGTTAAGGAAAAGCCTTACTGATTTTAGGAAAAGGGGATCTGCAAATTTTAATATGGGTTTTAGATTCGAAACGAGGCTAATTCAATTAACTGATCCTATAGGCATGGTTTCTAAGTGTCATTGATCTTAAACAGTTGCAAGAATCTATAGACATAATATCTAGGCGTTACTGATTTTAAACGTTTATCGAAGTGCAAAAGTCCTATAGGCCTGGTGTCTAAAATACTGATTGTTATTTAAACCTATATGCATGTTTGCCTAATGCTAGATGCATATGCAGAATACAGAAAGTCCTATAGGCATGGTGTCTATATGAGAATGCAGACAATCTTATGGACATGGTATCTATATGAGAATGCAGAGTTTCAATGATTTATAAAATGCAGAACTTTAAAACATAGTAATTCCTATGGGCATGATCTCTAGATGAGATGTAGAATTTTATAAATGATAACCCCTATAGGCATGATATCTACCCCTTGCATGCATAAAAGTAAACCCCCATCCCTTCTTTACTAAATCCCCATGAATTTAATACAAATTATTACAAACCAGTGAATTGAACTGAAATTAAAAGTACATCAGAAACTAACAGTTGCATCCGAGGAACCTAATTCAGACTTAATGTCTAACAATTGGGGATGAACCACTTCCGAGATCAAGGTTTCCAAAGCCTTCTCTTATCTAGGGTGTCTCAGAGATCCAAGGAATTTCAAAAATTCCAGGCAGTGCTTACACCCGAGATATTAATCAGAAAGAGTTATAGTGCAGTGTGAAAGAGCCAGCCCTCAGGTGTCCAAGTTCAGAGGGAGATCATGGATCCCAAAGCAAGGCTCACAATAGGGGGCGGAACTTAATGTTCTAAGAATGAGTGCAAGTGCAATAGAGGGGTTAGGGAGTGCCAAGGCAGGCTGGTAGTCATACCTAGTCATAAGGTAGACTGGCACACCCCTGACCAAGCCTGTTCAGCAAACAAATATGAGCACAGACCTGTTGAAGGTTAGGCTATGGTCCAGACAATGATTAGGACATTGTTAGACCATAGTCTTAAACTCAGAATACATATAAAGGGGAAGGGGAATGGGAATTGGAAAGAATTTAGAACTCAGGGAGTCCAGCCCCATACACATGAGCAACAATGTCAAGTGTTGTCATGCTTTCTGGACCACTCAACATACAAAGGGAATTGGGGGTGGGAATTAAGGTGAGCACAGAGAAAAGAAGTAAATAAACTTGCAGAAATTACAGCATCGAAACAGTAAGACAAACAGAGGAAAGGTTGAAGGATAAACATGTAGTGGAGAGGCAGAAACTAAACAAAGATAGACATACCAGATGCAGAAAAAGTAAGCAAAGAGAAAAGCAGGATTTCTTTCAGCCAAATCACAAGAAAGCTTCAAGCTTGTGATATTAGAGAACTCGAATGTTTAAGAAATTCTAAGTATATTTGAGAGAAGTAGTGACATGTTCTGTTAGAACTTCCTTTTGAAAGAGAAAAAGGTACAGGTATTTATAGCTTTGAAAACTAGTAGAAAACAAGGCAACGGATAAGGTTTCAACACAAACATGGAAATAATCACAGTCAAAATCAATTAATACAGCTTTTTCCCTTTAATCAAGGGATATCTGCTCAACGGATACTAACAAGATTAATATAAGGAAAGAAGATCAATTTGTAATCAGAATGATTGTTACCATAAAAGGAGGAGTAAAACCATATAGTAAGGGATTAAGTCTAAATACAGGAGTGTACTTATTTTGGAAAGGATCTGGTAAGGCCAAACAAAAAGAGAGAACCAATTAACCCTTAACAGGCGAGTAAAAATCAGAATTTCACAAGGAAAAGTTTTGAAAAATCAATCACGAGTTTGAAAATCAATCGCAGAAGGGACTCAGTATATAAACGAAGTACACAAGTAATAGACATGTGAGGCCAAGCTATGGCAAGATGAAACAGCATACGGTAATAGCATGATAGTCATTTAGGTCAAACTTCATTAGCTTAGTAATAGAGAAAAGATCAGAAGCATGCAAAAGTTAGGTGAAAACCTTTCTGAAAACATAGTTGAATTTGACAAATAGCAAGAGCTCAGAACAAAGGAATCACATAAAGAAGACGAGATGCTGCAGTAAAGGAACCAGACGGAGCGATTTCAAACAGGCGAGTTGCACAAACAAACTCAAGACCTCGAACAGACCCCAAAGAACTAGGGTTTTCGAAATCAGTAGAGTTTAGAGGCGATAAGCAAGTGAAACAAATAAACAGTCTCAGAATCTCAAGTAAAGCCTCCAAAAATTAGGGTTTTCAACACCAATCAAACTTAGAGATGATAAGCAGATGAATCGATCAAAACATTAACAAACAGACTCAGAAAACCTAGTTTGAAATCAAAATGTTTTGAAAAGGAAATTTGGGGAAAACGCTTAAAACATCACATATAGCACAGATCAAGCACATATCCAAACAAATAAACGAAAAAAACCTCGAATAGGCTAGGGTTTCTGAGAACCCTAGAAACGAGTAAGGCTTGGAAGAAACAAATCAGATCTGGAGTCGATAAGGTAAGAATCAGGCTCAGGAGGCTAAGACACACTGGACCAAGGCCGGAGATGGTTGAGAACCTCGAATCGACGAAGGTCTGAGTGAAGACCCTTGAAGTCTGGCCTCGAACCTTCAGGTATCAAGCATGTGAGAGTAGTAGGGGTTGAGTATAGGTCGTCCATGGTTAGAACAACCATGGATTCCGGTGGATTTGGGGTTGGAGGTAGCAGAGAGTCATTAGGGTTTCGAGAGAGTTCGAGACCGTTTGAGAGACGAGAGGTTTCAAAAGCGGCGGAACAAACGAAATGAAGGGATTAGGGTGTAGTTGGGGGATTAAAAAAGGTAAGGGACAATCCAGGTCGTTGATCCAAATGATCAATGGCCTGGATTGAAAGCAAGGTCGGGCGGGGTTTTCAGTTGGGTCGGGGGCCGGGTTAAAATGAAATTGGGCTGGTCCAATTGGGGTTAGGATTGGGTCAATTGAGGGCCAAAATTTAAATGTAAATAGGCCGTAATTGCAATGAAATGAGGCTAAATGTTAAATAGCCAGTTTTTCTTTTTATTTTATAAAAAATAGTAAAAAAAAGATTTTAAAAGCAAATTAAAAGTACTGAGCCAATTAATAATATATAAATATTAGTTTAAAAATGTTGGGCCTAATTTTACAATCATAAAAGGCTGTTAATCGTAAAGTAGGCTAAAATTGCAATTATATGCAATTTAGCTTTTCACATACCAAATAATTTTGTAAAACTATACAAAAATTATCTTAACTATATTTTGGTATAGATATGGGAATGAAATAAATTATTCACCAAAATTGATGATTTTGGGAATAATTATGGGTTTTGCACTGCTAAATAGACAATAAATTGATTTCAAAAATCTTTAAAAATTAGGGAAAAATACCAAAACTCTTAGGCGTACTTATGTATGCACATATATGCTATTTTGGAAGTATTTTGGGTACAAAAATACCTAGGAAAAAATTGGGTATCAACAACTGCCCCTCTTTACCTGAGGAGGATGAAAGAGTTGTCAGGTAAAGATAAGATGGCCAATTTTGACCGGAAGTGGCGATTTGAAAGGAGATTTGACCGAGCTCTAGTTTCTGAGCCGCCTACATATCCCTGGTCTTATAGGAATCAGGCCATATGTAGTTCAGGATCCATTGGCGGAATATGCCGATGGAGATTTGAAACGGACGATGTTTTAGATTGAGAGAAGCTTTCTGAAAAACCGATAGACTGCGGGAACCGGAGCGGGATCGCTCCTGCTGAGACGGTCGTTGCCAGCCGGTGTACCTGCAAGTGAGCAATACGAGTGCATATTGTGCGTAAATTTAAACGTGATGCAAATTCCCATTGGACCATGAATGTTGTCCTCGGACAGTTAGGATGACGTCCTCGAACCATGATGTCCTGGGCCATGAAGCGTATGGTAAAGGATTCGCCGGCTATGAAATGATGTTCTCGGGCTATGAGAATGATGCCTCCAAACTATGATGCCTTTGAATAATGATATGCAAAAGGTAAAATGGAGTCCTCAGGTCATGGCATGGCGTTCTTGGGCTATGCAAATGGTACCTTCGAACAATGACGCCTTTGGACAATTTGGCGATCTTTCAGCCCATGAAATGCAGAAGGCGGAGATCTTTTAGCCAATGCAAGACGTAAATAAAGGTGGCGGTATTTCAGCCGATGCAAAATAAAATGGCACTAATTCAGCCATGCAAGAGAGATAAAGTGGCAATATTTCAGCTATGTAGGATGGAGGTAGTGCTTAACCTCGGAAGGCAGAAAGGTAGCCTTATGCAAAATGCAGATAGAGACAGAGCTTAGTCTCGAAAGGCAGATAAGTAGCCTTATGCAGAATGCAGATAGAACCAGAGCTTAGTCTCGAAAGGAAGATAAGTAGCCTTATGCAAAATGCAGATGGAGACAGAGCTTAGTCTCGAAAGACAGATAAGGTAGCCTTAGGAAATGCAAAAATGTAGATGGAGGTAGAGCTTAACCTCAGAAGGCAGAAAAGTGGCCTTATGCAATGTAGAGAAATGTAGGATGGAGACAATGCTTAGTCTCGAAAGGCAGAAAGGTAGCCTTATGCGATGCAGAGAAATGCAGGATGGAGACAATGCTTAGTCTCGAAAGGTAGAAAGGTAGCCTTATGCGATGCAGAGAAATGCAGGATGGAGACAATGCTTAGTCTCGAAAGGCAAAAAGGTAGCCTTATGCAATGCAGATGGAGGTAGAGCTTAACCTCGGAAGGCAGAAAGGTAGCCTTATGCGATGTAGATGGAGGTATAGCTTAACCTCGGAAGGCAGAAAGGTAGCCTTATGCAATGTAGAGAAATGCGGATGGAGACAATGCTTAGTCTCGAAAGGCAGAAAGGTAGCCTTATGCGATGCAGATGGAGGTAGAGCTTAACCTCGGAAGGCAGAAAGGTAGCCTTATGCGATACAGATGGAGGTAGAGCTTAATCTCGGAAGGTAGAAAGGTAGCCTTATGCGGTGCAAGAATGTAAAATGATGATTAGTAGTAAGATCTCTTAGCTGATAGCCGATTATGACAATATGACTGCTGGGGAGATTGTATACGGATAGCAATTGCGGACAAGTAATGATTCTGAGAAGTTGCATTCTTGAGAGTGCATAAATATACCTAATGATATTGCGAATTGAGTGCCTGCATCCAAAGAAAAATCGTGAGTTCTGTAAGAGGAAAGGTTAGTTCGTCTTCACCGGGCCCTTGACATTGTGTGTTATTGGGGTAGCGTCGCTAAACAATAGCAATTCGGATAATAGTTATGCATGCTCTAGTAAATATATAATCAAAAATAGTTTTCTTTAGATGAACCAACGACTGCGGCGTGGTTCAAGACATTGCAACCTCTTTCTCTCCGGAATTTTGAGGGTCCTCCTCAAAATTCTGCCCCAGTTTACTGGGATGGCGCTTCTCGCGATGCATGAACTAAAATTAACTTCGGAATTTTGAGGGTCCTCCTCAAAATTCTACCCCAGTTCCAATAGCGGGGAAAATGGAATTTTTATTAAATTATGATCGAACCCATAGGGCTGCCTACGTATCCCCTTTTAAACGGGAATCATGTTAGGCGTAGTTCAAATTACATCATTAAGGGAATCATAAGTGGTCACACATAATATCATTTCACTGCATCTGAATTGATTGGCTTTGGCCAGACTTCTCCATCCATCTCTGCAAGAATAAGGGCTCCTCCAGTTAGAACCCGGTGAACCATGTACGGACCCTGCCAATTGGGAGAGAACTTCCCCTTGGCTTCGTCTTGATGTGGAAATATTTTCTTCAACACCAGCTGCCCTGGTGTAAACTTTCTTGGCTTAACCCTTTTGTTGAAGGCTCTGGACATTCTGTTCTGACACAACTGACCGTGGCAAACCGCATTCATCCTTTTCCATCTATAAGGGCTAACTGCTCGTAGCGACCTTTTACCCATTCTGCATCATCCAATTCTACTTCTTGTATGATCCTTAAGGAGGGAATTTCTACCTCGGCGGGGATGACCGCCTCTGTACCATACCAGCATGTAGGGAGTTACTCCGGTGGATGTGCGAACTGTAGTGCGGTATCCCAATAAGGCGAATGATAACTTCTTATGCCATTGCTTGTGCCTTTCGGCCATCTTCCTTAGTATCTTCTTGATATTCTTGTTGGCTGCTTCCACAGCTCCGTTCATCTGAGGCCTGTAGGTTGTAGAGTTCTTGTGTTTGATCTTGAAAATTTCACATATTGCTTTCATCAAGTTGCTGTTGAGATTGGAACCATTATCGGTAATGATTGACTTCGGAACTCCGAACCGACAAACAATGCGGTCGCGGACGAAACCCGCCACAACCTTCTTAGTGACCGCCTTGTATGATGATGCTTCAACCCATTTGGTAAAATAATCGATTGCTACTAAGATGAACCTGTGCCCATTTGATGCAGCAGGCTCGATAGGTCCGATAGCATCCATTCCCCAAGCGGCGAATGGCCATGGTGAGCTTGTTGTAGTAAGCTTGTTTGGAGGTGCCTTTATCATATCTGTGTGTATCTGACAGCGATGGCATTTGTGAACATACTGGATACAGTTTGTTTCCATAGTCATCCAAAAATACCCTGCTCGGAGAATTTTCTTTGCTAAGACAAATCGTTCATGTGCGGCCCACAGGTCCTTGCATGCACTTCGTCCAATAGCCTGGATGCTTCTTTTGCTTCGACACACCTTATTAAACCCAAATCGGAAGTCCTCCTGTACAGGATTCTTCCACTGTGAAAGAAGTTGCTGGATAACCTACGAAGTGTGCGCTTCTGAGTAGCGTTGGCAAGTTCTGGATATTCCCCTGTTGTCAAGTACTCTTTGATGTCATGGAACCATGGTTTTCCATCCGCTTCTTCCTCAACGTGGGCACAATAAGCTGGCTGATCATGAATCTTTACTGGGATGGGATCAATGAAATTTGTATCTGGATGTTGGATCATGGACGATAAAGTAGCTAATGCATCAGCAAACTCGTTCTGGACTCTGGGGACGTGCTGAAATCCTATATTTGGGAACCTTTTCCTCAACTCCTATATGTGATGCAAGTAGGGAAGTATCTTAGAGTTCTTGGTTGCCCACTCTCCTTGAACCTGATGTATGAGCAAGTCTGAATCCTCGATCACTAGCAATTCCTGAACGTTCATTTCAATGGCCATTTTGAGCCCCATGATGCAGGCTTCATATTCGGCTATATTATTGGTGCAAGGGAACCTGAGCTTGGCGGATACCGGGTAGTGATGGCCGGTTTCTGATACTAAGACTGCTCCTATGCCAACTCCTTTGAAATTTGCAGCTCCGTCGAAAAACAATCTCCAACCATCATAGGATTCTGCAATATCTTCTCCTATGAAAGATACCTCTACATCGGGAAAATACGTCTTTAGGGGCTCGTTTTCTCCGTCCACGGGATTCTCAGCGAGATGGTCCGCCAAGGCTTGCCCTTTGATTGCTTTCTGGGTCATGTAAACAATGTCGAATTCACTTAGCAGGATCTGCCACTTGGCGAGCTTGCCAGTGGGCATGGGCTTCTGGAAGATATACTTCAGAGGGTCCATTCTGGATATGAGATAAGTAGTGTAAGCACAGAAGTAATGCCTTAACTTCTACGTGACCCAAGTCAGAGCACAACAAGTGCATTTTAAAAGAGAATATCGGGCCTCGTACGGTGTGAACTTCTTACTGAGATAGTAGATGGCTTGATCCTTTCTCCCTGTTTCATCATGTTGTCCTAGAACACAACCGAATGCTCTATCCGATACCGCAAGGTAAAGCAATAGGGGTCTTCCTGGCTCAGGCGGAACCAAGACCGGCGGCGTTGACAGGTATTCCTTAATTCTGTCAAAAACTTTCTGGCAATCATTAGTCCATTTGGTAGCAACATCCTTCTTCAACATTTTGAAGATAGGTTCATAAATGACCGTGGATTGAGCTATGAACCGGCTGATATAGTTGAGTCTTCCCAGGAAACTCATCACGTCCTTCTTGTTCTTTGGCAGCGGCAATTCTTGGATCGCTTTGACCTTTGATGGATCCAATTTTATTCCTCAACGACTCACGATGAAACCCAATAATTTTCCAGTAGGGACCCCGAATGCACACTTGGCGGGATTCAGTTTCAGATTGTACCTCCTCAGCCTGTTGAAGAACTTTTTTAGGTCTTCCATGTGATCCCTGGCTTTCTTGGATTTGATGATGACATCATCCACATATACCTCGATCTCTTTGTGTATCATGTCATGAAAGATGGTAGTCATGGCTCTCATGTAGGTGGCACCAGCGTTCTTCAAACCGAACGACATCATTTTGTAACAGTACATTCCCCATGGCGTAATGAAAGCCGTTTTCTCTGCATCTTCCTCATCCATACATATTTGATGATACCCAGCGAAACAATCAACAAAATACTGCAACTCATGCTTGGCGCAGTTGTCGATAAGAATGTGTATGTTAGGCAAGGGGAAGTCATCTTTGGGACTGGCCCGATTAAGATCCCGGTAGTCAACACAAACTTTAACTTTCCCATCCTTTTTTGGCACTGGCACGATGTTGGATAACCATGTCGGATACTCTACTACCCTGAGAACCTTGGCTTTGACTTGCTTGGTAACCTCTTCTTTGATTTTCAAACTCATGTCGGGTTTGAATTTCCTGAGCTTCTGCTTTACCGGCGGGCATGTTGGATCTGTCGGCAGCTTGTGAGCTACAATGGATGTGCTGAGACCAGTCATATCATCATATGACCAGGCGAATATGTCTTCATATTCCTTCAGGAACTCCGTGTACTCTTTCTTTTGTGATGGTGACAGGTGAACACTAATGCGCGTTTCTTTGACATTCCCTGTATCTCCCAGATTGACGACCTCAGTTTCGGCCCAGTTAGACTTAGGCCTATTTTCAAAATTCTCAACTCCTCTGACGACCTCTTCTGGTATATCAACCTCTTCTAAGTCCGTATCCATTTGTTGCGTCGTCTCGTTGCAAGTCACAATCATTGGTTCATCATCAAGGCAAGTAATAGTAATGCTATGTGAAATAAAGTGAATGATAGAAAAAAATAATAAGAGTGAGATATATAATAAGCTGAAATGCTTCGATTAAATTTGTAATTATTTTGAGTATCATAGCTCTTTTCAGAATTAAAGACAATGCGGAAATAAAATCAGCTAGTAAAAAGTAAAATGTGATGCATGGTGCTTTTGTTCAGCCTTGCTACCCCGAAGGTTTCCGGGCCCCGGTGGTTCTGATCGACCAATTGCTGAGGCGCTCTCCTTGGTTCACAACTTGTATAGAAGGGCCTTCCTCCCCTTCCTCCTTGAAAATAACACAGCAGTACATATCATCATTCTCCAGGAACAGATTCTTCACGGCTGCCAATGCTTCCTCTTCCTCCGACCCATATAATATCTGCCGGCTGGAAAGTCTGCTCTAGATGAGGTATCAGATGCTCCAGTGGGTAGTAGGGTCCGAGCCATGGTGGTAACCAATGATTGAACTCCTCCCAAGTGTACTTATACCCCAAACCAAAGGTAGTGCCATGTTTCTTCAGCTTGATAGGTTTGGCGATTCCATGGAGGTTTTTGCCGAGTCCCTTTCCAGGTTCGTATCCACACCAATTCAGGATACTTTCAATCTTGTTATCCCACCATTTATCTTTGTCTACTGCATTGACTCTTTCAATGTGGTGGTATGTTTCTCCGCCTATTCTCCTTCTTCCTCCAATCATCGGGATGGTCTGGCGACTATATATGGGGTTGCTACCATCGCCATGAATGATCACCTCTTGATGATTCCATTCGAACTTCACTGCCTGATGCAGGGTCGATGCTACAGCTCCAGCGACATGGATCCATGGTCGTCCCAACAACAAATTGTAGGATGCTGGGACATCTATCACTTGAAAGTCAATGTCGAACCAGGTTGGCCCCATTTGCAAGCATAGGCTGATCTCTCCAATAGTAGACCGGGACCCATCGAAGGCTTTGACATTGATGGGCCCATCTTTGATCTCGTGCAGGCTCTTTCCCAATGTCCTGAGAGTTATCAACGGACAGATGTTGAGGCTGGAGCCTCCATCGATCAAGACTCTAGTGACGAAGTAATCCTCGCATTGCACGGTGATGTGTAGGGCCATGTTATGACTCAGTCCTTCCGGCGGTAGCTCATCTTCATGGAAGGTGATTTTGTGGCTTTCCAGTATTTGTCCTATCATATTTTCCATTTCGCCCCCAGTTATGTTGCTGGGCACATAAGCTTCGCTCAATATCTTCATCAAGGCATTTTTGTGTGCGTCAGAGCTCTGTAGAAGAGCTAGGATGGAGATCTGTGCTGGTGTTTTGTTCAACTGCTCAACGACCGAATACTCCTTAGCTTGTATTTTCCTCCAAAGATCATCGGGACCAGTTTCAGTAGTCCGTCCTAAGGCTTGCTTACTGGACTCAGCTAGGTTCTCTGGAGTGTAAACCCTGCCTGTTCTGGTCATACCCTGCGCAGCAATTGCTTCTCCCATCTTGGTCTTTCCTTTCCTCCTTGCTTCAGTTGTGTAATCCCATGGTATGGCATTTGAATGGAATGGTGTTATGTCTGACATTGCTGTAGGGATGGGTACCATCGGTGGTAACACAACAACTTCAAAGAATACAAGTGCCTTTGGAGCCCCAAACTCAACCTCAATTGGCCCGGCCACCTTCGCAGGAGAAGGTGCTTCAAATTCGAAAGGCATAGGCATGTTTACTTCATCGCCCCTAGAGGGCTAGTTTTGCACAATAATCGGGTTAAGTGTGACCGTTGGTTTCTTTGGCTCATCATCCTCAGCAATCAGTCCTATCGATCCCTCGGGGTCCAGTCATCTTCGATCTCGATCATGTGAATGTCCCCACCTCTGTGATCAGGCAGAGGGTTGTTGCGGACATTAGGAGCAGTCTACTTTGCTACAATAACCTTATTGTCGATCAAAGTTTGAATCTTGTCTTTCAACGAGCGACATTCGTCAATGGTGTGACCTTTCAGGCCGGAGTGGTACGCACAGGTCTTATTAGGGTTGACCCACTGGGAAGGATTTTTGGGAGTTATGGCAGGGATAGGGGAGACGTAACCAGCAGCTTTAAGTTTCTCATACAGCTGGTCAATTGGCTCAACGATGGCTGTATATTGTCTGGGAGGTCTGCGGTCAAAATTTGGTCTGGGTCTAGGGAAATTTTGGCGAGTGGGAGGTGATTAGTAGTGAGAGGGTTGGGCATTATAAGCTTGGTAAACAGGTGCAGGTTGAGAGTATCTGGGTGAAGTGGGTTGATATGTGGGAGGTGGAGATGATTGGTAAACGGGTGGTGGATTTTGGTAAGAGGGTGCGGGTGCTTGGTAATTCGGGATAGGCTGATATGTAAGTGGAGGTGACGGGTAAGTGTGGTATTTTAGTGGTGATTTGGCTCCCTGTGCGACCATCACGGCATTGACATCCTTCTTCTTGGACGTGCCACCAGACTGTAAAGCCTTGTTGGTGGCCTGCAATGCTTCAAGATTAGTAACCATACCATTCTTAATGCCTTCCTCAATTCTTTCTCCCAGCTTGATGATATCGGAGAATTTCTGGCCCTCGATCAGCATCAACCTCTCATAATATTGTGGGTCCTAAGCCCGGACGAAGAATCTGTTCATCTGTTCCTCTTCTAAGGCCGGCCTGACCTTAGCAGCCTCTGATCTCCAACGAGTAGCATACTCGCGGAATGTCTCGGTAGGCTTCTTCTTCAGATTCTGGATGTAGAATACATCCGGTGCATTCTCTGTATTGAATCGGAACCTATCCATGAAATCCGATGCCATACCTACCCAGCTTGTCCATTTCTTGGGGTCCTGACTGATGTACCAGGATAAAGCATCCCCCTTCAGGCTTCTCATGAAGAGTTTCATACGGATTTTCTCATTCCTTCCGACTCCGACCAGCTTATCACAATATGTCCTCAAATGGACTCTGGGATCTCCCGTGCCATCGAACATTTCGAACTTGGGAGGTTTGTATCCCTCCGGAAGTTCAACATCTGGCTGAATGCAGAGGTCCTCATAATTCAGCCCCTCTATGCCTTTGTTTCCTTCCATGCCCTGGACTCGGCTGGTCAATTTCTTGAGTTCTGCTGCCAAGTTTCTGATAAGAGAGTCCTTGTCATCAGACTCAGGTGCACTTGAGATTGGTTGAGTGTAGTGGGGTATGGTATCTACGTAGATGGGAGTGTTGTGGGGGTGGTCGTTTGTGGTGTTCAGTGGTTCAGGAATGGGTAGTGGAGTGTGGTATGTGTTGCAATGTTGAATATGAGTGGGTTGCATCTGTGGTTGTGGGGTGTTCTGTGGAGGTGCGGGATTTTGAGCATTTGAAAAGTTGACATCAGGAGCGGTGAGAGTGAATGATAAATTTGCCAAGTTCCGAACTTGATCCAGTTCTTCTTGGAACTTCAACAGTTTCTGCTCAAGTTGGGCAGCAGTTTCCTTAGCAACCGGGGTACCCTGAGGAATCTCAATTCTTTCAATTTCCTTTCTGGCGCTTGAATCTCCCATTCTACCTTTGTTCTTGTTCCGGATAGGACTCGGAGGAGGAGGAGGTGGAGGGCCCTTGGATCTCGTACTGTATGATGATGGTGCCAGAATGCACGAACTAACCTTTGGGGAGGGGAATAAAAATAAAGAAAAACAAAAAAGGTAACAAGTTAGTGCGGGTTATGAGAAGAAAATGTTGCAATATTTAAACACATTGTGCAAGAATATAAATCGTGTCTTAATTTGGGTACCTCGTTGTGCCTGAGGTAGGTCTAGCGACAAGTTAATTTGGAGAACTTATAATGCTAAATGCCTCGTCTTATTGATAAAAATAAGACGAATTCACAACGATGCTAAGAAAATAAAATGTCACTAGTGGCCATTGGCCTTATTACATCATTAAAAGCGAAATAAAAGACTCCTAACTACTTGGTCCCAGAAGGACCTTCTTCAGGTTGAATGTTCTCGTTGATCAAGTCCTCCAGCTCGCGCAGATTTTCCAGTAAAAATGCTATCGCCAGACGTTCTCCTTTGCCTTCCTCAGCATTTTGACAGTCGATGACTCTTTTCCTCACTTTCCCTTCCAATTCCAGCAAGTTGTACTCCAGGTATTCTAGCTTCTCACTAGCCTTGGTGACTCTCTCTTTCCATTCGTTGATTTGGTTGCTCGATGGGAGGTTTCTCCACCAAGTCTGCAAGAGTGAAGGTATGTTTACCATACCGAAGTCAGGAACTTTGTCATTCATTTTCTGCAAAACAAAAGGGTTAAGACCTCACCCCCACCGGACTCGACTATTTAATACCAATAATCAGCATAAAAAGCATTTAGTTCTCCAAATAAATGCACAGAACATGTAGGTGTCCGTTTGGGTTTCAGGGAAACCCGATGGACTTTGGACAAGGCTATCTTAATGAGTCATTATGCGGACAACATAACTGACTCGGCTAGGTTTGACCATGATGCATGTACAAGTTAAACAGAGTAAGATTTCTATTGGGGTATTAGACAGGTACCCTTGAGCGGACAACTCAAGAGGGAAAGGCACAGAACCGTCGACTGCACCGCTGATCGACTGGTTTTACCGCAAATACGCCTTTGCCGAATTTAAAGGGTGATAATATTGGAAGAGCGCAACCACTCATTAAAAGCGTTGCTATGGTATTTGTTTGGCACGAGTGGAATATGATGTTGAATATGCAGTTTACAAGAATGAAACAAATTGACATGTATTTCCACGTTCATAAGATAAATGATTACAATAATTGCAGTAATTACAACAGTATTGAAATAAAGCAGTAAAGGAAAGCAGTTAAAAGAAAGAAAAGACATGAAGAGCCAAGTCAGTTTCGTAGGGAAAGAATAAAAGACAGTAAATAAAGCAATTAATGAGATAGTAAAGTCACAAGCAACATGCAATGGTAAAAGCCTAAAGAATCCCCAGCAGAGTCGCCATGCTGTCGACGCCCCCTTTTCTCTAACCGTGGCCGTGGGGTCAGAAATCGGGTATACAACATTGGGAGGACAACTCTATTCCCTTTCGAGAATTGGGTTTAGAAGTTGAAGAGTCGCCACCTAATGATTATAGTGCATTAGGACACTTTAAGAAGGGTTTGAGATGAAGAGACCAGAGATTAGGGTAAGGGCTAGAAATTATCCCGAGGGAAGGTGTTAGGCACCCCTCAGGATCCACAAGTGTGGTTCCCGGCCATGCTACAATTGTGACTTTACAAGTAAACAATCAAGGCTCAAATAAGGACTTGCATACAACATTGCAATTAGGTTGAAACTTATGAAAGTAAGTAGAAAGAGAGCAAGGATTTGAAAAGTTTAAACAACTCTAAAGGAAGCGAATAAAGAAAAGGGGTCCTAGGTTTGTGATTAATATGGATCACATCAATGCAATATCCAGCAATCACTCCTCAGAAGAGGGGTCGCACGTGATATTAGCGCACCGGTCATCATATCCATATTCTACCCTTCCCACCCCGTTAAGGTATTAAAGCGCGGATGGTGTCGTTACTTATTGCATGCTAGTACCCGTCCCAGTCCTATCAGTCCCGGAGGCATTTAGGACTACTAATCCTAAAGGGAAAGGGATTTGGGGCTTTTATGGTTTTAAAAGGATAAAATTCTAGAGCGACAAACAAAACACATAAAGCAGGTATGGGAAAACACATAACAGTTGAAAGGCTCAAATAAACCTCCTCAAGTCAGAAAAGCATAGAGTTTAGCATGTCTTACATGTACTGATTAGGTCTGAATTAAACTTAAAAAAATGTGTGAGGCAGACTGAATTTATTACATACTTCAGATAAGAAATCCGAATCAGACCTGCCTGCTGGTTGGAATCGTCAAAGACTGATGCACTTATGGCTTTTACCCTAAAGCTTGCCTAGGTGAAACCTATAGGCATGATATCTAATAATGCAAAGTATATTGATTTTAAGGAAAAGCTTTACTGATTTTAGAAGAAGGGATCTGCAGATTTTAAGATGGGTTTTAGATTCGAAACGAGGCTGATTCAATTAACTGATCCTATAGGCATGGTTTCTAAGTGTCATTGATCTTAAACAGTTGCAAGAATCTATAGACATGATATCTAGGCGTTACTGATTTTAAACGTTTATAGAAGTGCAGAAGTCCTATAGGCCTGGTGTCTAAAATACTGATTGTTATTTAAACCTATATACACGTTTGCCTAATGATAGATGCATATGCAGAATACAGAAAGTCCTATAGGCATGGTGTCTATATGAGAATGCAGAAAATCTTATGGACATGGTATCTATGTGAGAATGCAGAGTTTCAATGATTTATAAAATGCAGAACTTTAAAACATAGTAATTCTTATGGGCATGATCTCTAGATGAGATGTAGAATTTTATAAATGATAACCCCTATAGGCATGATATCTACCCCTTGCATGCATAAAAGTAAACCCCCATCCCTTCTTTACTAAATCCCCATGAGTTTAATACAAATTATTACAAACCAGTGAATCGAACTGAAATTAAAAGTACATCAGAAACTAACAGCTGCATCCGAGGAACCTAATTCAGACTTAATGTCTAACAATTGGGGATGAACCACTTCCGAGATCAAGGTTTCCAAAGCCTTCTCTTATCTAGGGTGTCTCAGAGATCCAAGGAATTTCAAAAATTCCAGGCAGTGCTTACACCCGAGATATTAATCAGAAAGAGTTATAGTGCAGTGTGAAAGAGCCAGCCCTCAGGTGTCCAAGTTCAGAGGGAGATCATGGATCCCAAAGCAAGGCTCACAATAGGGGGCGGAACTTAATGTTCTAAGAATGAGTGCAAGTGCAATAGAGGGGTTAGGGAGTGCCAAGGCAGGCTGGTGGTCATACCTAGTCATAAGGTAGACTGGCACACCCCTGACCAAGCCTGTTCAGCCAACAAATATGAGCACAGACCTGTTGAAGGTCAGGCTATGGTCCAGACAATGATTAGGAAATTGTTAGACCATAGTCTTAAACTCATAATACATATAAACGGGAAGAGGAATGGGAATTGGAAAGAATTTAGGACTCAGGTAGTCCAGCCCCATACACATGAGCAACAATGTCAAGTGTTGTCATGCTTTTTGGACCATAACTCAACGTACAAAGGGAATTGGGGGTGGGAATTCAGGTGAGCACAGAGAAAAGAAGTAAATAAACTTGCAGAAATTACAGCATCGAAATAGTAAGACAAACAGAGGAAAGGTTGAAGGATAAACATGTAGTGGAGATGCAGAAACTAAACAAAGATAGACATACCAGATGCAGAAAAAGTAAGCAAAGAGAAAAGCAGGATTTCTTTCAGCCAAATCACAAGAAAGCTTCAAGCTTGTGAGATCAGAGAACTCGAATGTTTAAGAAATTCTAAGTATATTTGAGAGAAGTAGTGACATGTTCTGTTAGAACTTCCTTTTGAAAGAGAAAAAGGTACAGGTATTTATAGCTTTGAAAACGAGTAGAAAACAAGGCAATGAATAAGGTTTCAACACAAACATGGAAATAACACAGTCAAAATCAATTAATACAGCTTTTTCCCTTTAATCAAGGGATTACTGCTCAACGGACACTAACAAGATTAATATAAGGAAAGAAGATTAATTTGTAATCAGAATGATTGTTACCATAAAAGGAGCAGTAAAACCATGTAGTAAGGGATTAAGTCTAAATAAAGGAGTGTACTTATTTTGGAAAGGATCTGGTAAGGCCAAACAAAGAGAGAGAACCAATTAACCCTTAACGGGCGAGTAAAAATCAGAATTTCACAAGGAAAAGTTTTGAAAAATCAATCACGAGTTTGAAAATCAATTGCAGAAGGGACTCAGTATATAAACGAAGTACACAAGTAATAGACATGTGAGGCCAAGCAATGGCAAGAAGAAACAGCATACTGTAATAGCATGATAGTCATTTAGGTCAAACTTCATTAGCTTAGTAATAGAGAAAACATCAGAAGCATGCAAAAGCTAGGTGAAAACCTTTCTGAATACATAGTTGAATTTGACAAATAGCAAGAGCTCATAACAAAGGAATCACATAAAGAAGACGAAATGCTGCAGTAAAGGAACCAGACGGAGCGATTTCAACCAAGCGAGTTGCACAAACAAACTCAAGACCTCGAACAGACCCCAAAGAACTAGGGTTTTCGAAATCAGTAGAGTTCAGAGGCGATAAGCAAGTGAAACAAATAAACAGTCTCAGAATCTCAAGTAAAACCTCCAAAAATTAGGGTTTTCAACACCAATCAAACTTAGAGATGATAAGCAGATGAATCGATCAAAACATTAACAAACAGACTCAGAAAACCTAGTTTGAAATCAAAATGTTTTGAAAAGGAAATTTGGAGAAAACACTTAAAACATCACATATAGCACAGATCAAGCACAGATCCAAACAAATAAACGAAAAGAACCTCGAATAGGCTAGGGTTTCTGAGAACCCTAGAAACGAGTAAGGCTTGGAAGAAACAAGATCAGATCTGCAGTCGATAAGGTAAGAATCAGGTTCAGGAGGCTAAGACACACTGGACCAAGGCCGGAGATGGTTGAGAACCTCGAATCGACGAAAGTCTGAGCGAAGACCCTTGAAGTCTGGCCTCGAACCTTCAGGTATCAAGCATGTGAGAGTAGTAGGGGTTCAGTATAGGTCGTCCATGGTTAGAACAACCATGGATTCCGGTGGATTTGGGGTTGGAGGTGGCAGAGAGCGATTAGGGTTTCGAGAGAGTTCGAGACCGTTTGAGAGACGAGAGGTTTCAAAGGCGGCGGACCAAACGAAATGAAAGGATTAGGGTGTAGTTGGGGGATTAAAAAAGGAAAGGGACAATCCTGGCCGTTGATCCAAAAGATCAACGGCCTGGATTGAAAGCAAGGTCGGGCGGGGTTTTCAGTTGAGTCGGGGGCCGGGTTAAAATGAAATTGGGCTGGTCCAATTGGGGTTAGGATTGGGTCAATTGAGGGCCAAAATTTAAATGTAAATAGGCCGTAATTGCAATGAAATGAGGCTAAATGTTAAATAGGCAGTTTTCCCTTTTATTTTATAAAACATAGTAAAAAAAGATTTTAAAAGAAAATTAAAAGTACTGAGCCAATTATTAATATAGAAATATTAGTTTAAAAATGTTGGGCCTAATTTTACCATCATAAAAGGCTGTTAATCGTAAAGTAGGCTAAAATTGCAATTATATGCAATTTAGCTTTTAACATACCAAATAATTTTGTAAAACTATACAAAAATTACCTTAACTATATTTTGGTATAGATATGCGAATGAAATAAATTATTCACCAAAATTGATGATTTTGGGAATAATTATTGGTTTTGCACTGTAAAATAGACAATAAATTGATTTCAAAAATCTTTAAAAATTAGGGAAAAATACCAAAACTCTTGGGCGTACTTATGTATGCACATATATGCTATTTTAGAAGTATTTTGGGTATAAAAATACCTAGGAAAAAATTGGGTATCAACAAAGGGTCCGGACTTGGCATCATATTGAAGACACCAATAGGCAATGTAGTTAGACAATCTATTAGAACTATGAAATTGACTAACAATGACATCGAATATGAGGCCATAATTGCAGGTCTCGAACTAGCCAACGGCTTGGGGACAGAAGTGATTGAAGCTAAGTGTGACTCTCTCCTCGTGGTGAACCAAGTTAATGGGACTTTCGAGGTCAGAGAAGAACGAATGCAAATATACCTGGATAAAATGCAAGTAACATTACATCGGTTCAAGGAATGGACTTTACAACACGTTCCTCGGATCAAAACAACGAGGTCGATGCCCTTGCTAACTTAGGGTCGTCAGTCGAGGATGACAAGCTCAATACTGGGGCATTCGTACAACTCATGAGATCAATACTGGAAGAAGATCACATCGAAATAGACTCTACAAGCCTGATTTGGGATTGGAGAAACAAATATGTAGATTATCTGAAGATTGGAAAACTGCCCTCAGATCTGTGAGCATGTGATTTTCAGACTAAAATACTCCTACAAAATTCACAAATATTTTTTTTCTTAATTGTTTTTAATTTTCATAGAATTTATAGGAATTTTTGTTAATTAATTGTTTGCATTTAGTTGAATTTTTCATGCATTTTTAACATTTTAAAATCATAAAAAAATACCAAAAATGTCCAAATCTTCATTACATAGCATTGTTAGGTCTTAACTGCATTTAGAGTTTAATTGCATAAGTTAATTATATTATTAAATAAAAATCATAAAAATAATGGTCATTTTACATATGTAGCTTTTAGTTTTAAAAGTAATATTTGTCTTTCATTAGTTTAAGTTAATTAATTATTATGATGTCAAAAATAGACAATTAATTTAATTTTACAAAATATATTTGATTTAGGACTTAATTTAGAATTTTAATTAATTTTATTAGATTAAAAATCAAAGAAGGAAAGAAAAAGAGAAAAAAAAGAGGAAGAGAAGTTTAATCCCAAATTGGGCCAAAACCATTTTTGATTGGCCCAATTGCCCTAAAGTCTTTCTAATTTGCTCCTTGCCCAAGCCCAGACTTCCCAAAGATCCGGTTCAGCCTTTCCCCAGCCCAAAACGACGGCGTTTGGACTAAACTAATTCCTTTATTTTGATCTAGCGGACCGCAACTAACTACCCTTACCCCTTAAAAATATCGAAGAACCCCCCAAACCCTAGAGAACCAACCCCATTTCCCCCTTTCTCATCTCTTAACTCGTCTCTCTCACCTCCGTCATCCGCCACCAGCCAGAAATCGCCTACGGCGGCGGTGACACCATAAATCACCCCAAATTGACATCAAATAATCTCCAACACCCCCTAATCACTTCTCCATTTTCGGGTCTAAGAAGTCACAAAAAATCTAAATTTCCCCATTTCGAGTTTCCCCAAATTCCATCCTACCTGAGGTTTATACCAACATTAATTGAACACTCTTATCAAGAATTATCAATTGAAGTCAATTTTGGACCTATTCTAGGCCACCCGAACCTGGACACCACCATGAAAGTCCCATAAGTTGATTTCTTTTGCTGGCGTATGGCAAACATTGCTGCATATAGCATTGGCTATGCCCTCAATCTTGGTTAATGCTCATGTAGCGATACTGGCTATAGCTGAATATCTCTTTTCCCGGGCAGCTTTGTTCATTATTGGTAACCCTCTTTTTCACTTCTTTAATTACTACTTATATGATTTAATTGCTTGATATTTTCTGTTACATGTTATAGATAGCATGTATAGTTTAGATTCGAGTTGGTTAGATTGTCAATTGATAATTGTCTGAAGGTTGCATAAGTATGTGATTGTTAGCATGTTTTTTTCCGAAGGTTTAGCATGTTCTAGGTTAGTTAAGATTTCAAATTCATTGATTATGTGTAAGGATGGCAAATGAGGCGGTGCGGGTGCATGGCGGGGCGGGTTTAAGGCTATGCGGGGCGAAGCGGGTCTAAAGTTATGCGGTGCGGGACAATTGCGGGGCGGGTTGAAATGACTAATCTAATCTTATTCAACCTTAGATGGGAATTAGGGCGGGGCGGGGCGGTTGCGGGTTTTCGCAGGTTTGCACAAGTTTACTGGATTTGGCCTATTGTTTTACCCAGTAAGACATGACTCATGAGCAAAGTATGCGACAAAAATAGTAGAATATCTATTTTAATATTTGATACTTAATAAAAACAAACTAAATCATTTATAACTTCTTCTCTTTCAAGTACACCTTTTAATTAGTGAGATGTTAATTAATTTAGAAATTTTGAATAAAAGAAAAAAGCTAGACATTTAACGAAATATAAAATGTAGTTTAGACAAATATTTTTATGATTAATTTATTAACATTTATCACTTAATCATCTAATGAAAAGTTTGTTACACAAAAATTATTATTTTAATTTTTGTCACTTAAAAAATAATAACTTAATAATAGCAGCCTACTAAATAGTAACATATTCAACGCTGTTTAAGGTAAAGTTTACAAATCTTAAAACTTTCGTAAAGTAATAGCACTTGTTGTAAGATAGCAACATGCGCTGATTCATTTGTCAGTTTCAATTATTATTATTATTATTATTATTATTATTATTATTATTATTATTATTATTATTATTATTATTATTATTATTATTATTTTTAGCAAATCAGTTTAATTTGGAATCATTTAAATATGTAAATCAAATCTCATCTGGTTCGAGTAGTTTTAGTGAAAATTAATATACATGAAATTCCATAAATGACAGAAATTGCAAATGCGGTGCGGGGCGGGGCGGGTGAATGCGGGTGTAGATGTGGGGCAGGTGGATGCGGGTGCAAATGCTATGCGGGGCGGGGCGGGTTGAAATCTTTGCGAATTTATGCAGGTTTGCCCCGCAACCACACCACACCGCACCGTTTGCGATCCCTAATTCTGTGTAGGCCAAAATTTTAGATGCATAGTACGCAGTTTCAATTTGGTCAAAGTAATCTTGATTAGCTAATTGTAGGTTTGAATTCGTTTAATCACCTAAATAGGCTAAAGTTTGAATATTGCTTGTTGTGCTGTGATTTTTGATTTATCTGAGTTTTTTTCTGTTGTGATAGTTGTTTGTAATTACTGAAATTCAGCGGTCTAAAAGAAATGACAAAAATGGAGGAATCTGTTTTGTTCAATTGGAAATACATTAAAATGTGGAATAAATTTAAATGTTGGGGTAAGAATTGGAAGTTAAAAAATTTAAAAGGGTCTGGGAATAAAAGAAGCTTCTAGAAACAGGGACAAGTGTCCCAATCTGTTAAAGAAAGAGTTGAGAGTGAGAGGAAATATCCAAAAACTGGATAGCTATCCATTTTTCTGTTTCAGAAGATGCCAATTTCCTAATTTTAAGAGGATGCTGGCACATTCCCTCAACCTCTCTCATTCTATATCATTTTGCTCGAATTTTGATGGGATTTCTAGTTGGTTGCTATTTCTCTTGTTCTTGAATTGCTGGGATTCTTCTTTTGTTGGCCACACTTCATTTTGTCGATCTTTTGCTCCTGCTGGTTCCTGTTGCTGCATTTGTTTTTGTTGCTGCCTTTTTGCCAGTTTCAGAGATTTATTTTCTGTCTGTTTTGATTCTGCTGTAACCATGTATGAAGCCAAGCATCTGTTTCTTCCATGGTTGTATAAATGAAGTTTGGAAATAATTGTTGGATTCCATATTGATGCAGGAGTGTTTGTTTAAAACTTCTAATTCTGTGTTATTTGGTTTAGTTCCTAGTCGATATGTAATGTTAAACACTTTTTTTTTTAAATCTTCGAGTTGGTATAGTCAATTGGTAGATTTGAAGTGATTTGGAAAAATTGTTTATTACTTGTGAGTTTATGACTTGATTTGAACTAGAGTTTAACGCAGTTGTGCTGAAGGGTTCTGAATAGCAAATTTAACCATCAATGATGCTAGTTTTAGCTCCTTTTGTCATTATAGAAGGATTTGGTTAAAAAAAATGTTTTGTGACAACAATGGAGTAAGAGGATGTTTGGAAACTCAAACGTAGCCTAGAGATTAGCCATTCCATTTTGGCTTATTTGCTTGTTGGATATTCTATTGTTGTAATTGCTTAGTCATTTGTTTCACATGAACAATTGAAAGCGTTGGTGACAGACATAGAAGTCTGGTGATACACCCCATGTTTTCACATATGAGAGTATGTCATAAGTCAATTGATGTAAGCTCACAAATGAGATCATCTTTGAAAGTACATAAAGTAATTAAATCATGTTAACTTGGAGGTTACAAATATTTAAGATCATGGACTGCAAATACCAAAAGGTTGGAAGGCTTAGAAGCTAAATCAATTGAAGAAAATAAGTTTCGTCGAAAGTCGACAAGTTAGGAATGTTATAACATATACTTTGGGGGTGAGACTAGGGTGATCAAAATGATAAGGAGGTTATGTTATGAGTTATTTTTGTCTTATGATAGTCGTGTGTTATTTTTTGAAGTCAAGTGAATTATGGAACAAAAGTTGGCAAATTTCATCACAAGTTACATTTATAAATATGCTGAAATTTAGGCCAAATGTAGTTGAGATTTTCTCCCAATATACTTCGAATTAGGGGATGCTCTACCTACAAAATTAAAGATCTACGAGTCTCTTTTCTAACGCATAAAACCATTCATCGATACGATATATGAGTAGAGAGTATTTGCAGTTTCGCGAGACTGCACAGACTGCATAGGTATGTCGCTAAAGCTTTTTCAGCAATACATTTTATGTGTTACATGAGGTCTTTTTGGAAAATATTATATACCAAATTGAAGGTCTTGGAATTTAGTTTCTAATGCTCTTAACCATTTGTTCATTCGACATCCAGATAAAAATATATAAGCATCTGAAGAATAGCCAATAATAGGGTGTCAATCTAGCACCTCTTTGACTTTTCAAAAATTGGTATATATAGGCCTTATGTCATTTCTTTCTTCACTTTTTCACATACCACGACCAGAATAATACCTCTAAACTTATCCTCAAGCTCTCCATAAGAGTTTCCAATAATATTAATATCCCGGGTACGAAATCAAGAAGTAATAATACTAGAATGATCCCTACGATGTAAGTATCGCTATATCGCCTCTCCTTTTCTTTTTAATTTGTGTTTTGGAAGGTACTTCATAGTTAAGAAACTGTCTAGTTTCTGTACTTAAGTTTTAAGTATCAAGGAAAGTTGATAAATTCATTTCCTAATAGTTAGAACTTACAGGATAGTGATCGGAAGACATGAGTTTGAGTTATTCGACTTGTAGTGGATTGTTTTGTGAGTTGTTTCGTGTTGATTTTTGGCTGTATATTTTGCTAATGTTTTATGGAGTTTTGGAGGATAAAAGATGTGGAGAAACACCACATAATGACGGAATGGTGGGCTGGTCATTCGTCGTTACATTTTTTTTAGGTTGTTTAACACTATTTTTGTTGTCGTTTTATGTATGAAGTGATTAGGGTGTGTGGGTTGTTTTGTGATATATTGTGATGGAGATAAGGTTGGAAAATGATGCATACATGTTGTTAATGTTGTGTTCTTGGTGTTGTTGGTATATGGTATTGGAGGAGGGCCTTGTTACAAGGGAGATGCTACCCAAATTTACATAAACAAGCTACTTGTTTAAGTTGCAGACTTAGCCTTTACTCAACACTGATTTTGAATCTCCTTATGCAATGGTAGATTGAGTTGAGTTGTTTGAAGAATTACTTGGAAGGTATTAGGGACTCAATGAAGTTAAAGTATGTTAAGGCTAAACTTTATCTTCATTTTGGCATGATTTTGTAACTACAGGTGTTTGACAACGAGACATAAAGAGAAGTTCATATTCCTGAATTTATGTACATTGTCCTAGTCTATAAGTTAGAGCATTCTCCCTTATTGGGACTTCATATTCTGTTTAGTTTTGTCTTCTTTCAGCCAAGAGAGTAGAGAGTCTATATATACAGTATTACAGTATATTCACCACTATCGACCTATAATCGATGGGCATGCCTCTATTGGGCAACCTCCGATCAGATGGTAAGTTTTATACCGGGCCTACTAAGGCTGAGCGCTAATGAGCGAGCCTAGAATGGCAGAGATACAGAGCCTGTATGGCCGAGCACCTATGAGTGAGCCTACTAGGGCAGAGCAGTTACACATACCGAGCCTTATAAGGTCGGAGAGCTATTCCACTTACTATATTGAGAGAGTTGAGTCAGTATCAGCAGGTAACCATATCTTGAGATTATCTTTGACTCCAAGTTACTTTCAGTTATTATATTATCAGTTCAGTTTCTGTTTTAAGTTATTTTGTTGCCTTACATACTCGGTACATTATTTTGTACTGACGTCCCTGTTGTCGGGAATGCTGCATTTCATGCATGTAGGTCCTGATTCATATTTGGACAGACCCTCCCAGCAGACAGAGTCAAACATCAGCTTGGTTGGTAAGCTCCGCTTCCTCGGAGTTACCAGAAGACCTTGGAGTCAATTTTATATATATAGGTTTGATGGGTAGGTCGAGGCCCTATCCCTACCATGGTACAGTTTAGTTATCTCTAGAGGCTTGTAGGCGAGTCCTATATATTTGGTATATCAGTAGATATTCATGGGCGGTTTTGTCGGCCTGCACAGTTATATATATCAGCTTTTGGGTATGTTTAACCCACATATGAGAGAGAAATTATTTTTAGACGATTTAGAATATGGCCTCATCGGTCAACGAAATCTCACACACCGATAGGAGCATAAAACTTGGCGACCAACAGGAAGCCCAAAAAACTCCAGCCTGGGAAGAACAGAAAGTTAGTCTTCGTGTTATTTTTGAAATGTTGCAGGCACAACAGTTGGCTATCGCTCAAATGCAAAGCCATCCGAAGACTCCCAGCATAATAGCACCGGAAACTACTCCCCTGGCTGAATAGGTACCGGAGAGATCAAGCAACAATGGATCAGTAGCCGATCCTGCCATCGTGAAAATGCTGGAGGGCCTCACCAAAAGGATCGAGTCAGGCGAGAAAATAATAGTAGCCAATGACAAGAAGGTCGAAACCTATAACTTCAGAGTCGACCAAATCCCGGGCGCTCCCCCGGTGCTGAAGGGTGTAGATTCGAAGAAGTTCATACAACTGTCGTTCCTAGAGGAAGCGGCTCCGAAGCCCATTCCAAAGAAGTTAAGAAGGCCAGAACTCCTGAAATACAATGTACCTCAAATCCCAACGAACATGTCATTGCCTATATGTGCGCGGTAAAGGGCAATGACATAAAACACGACGAGATCGTGTCCGTCTTACCGAAGAAGTTTGGAGAAACGCTCTCGAAGGGGGACATGATGTGGTATCACAACCTAGCTCCCAACTCCATAGATTCATTTACCATGCTAGCAGATTCCTTCATAAAGGCGCACGTCGGTTCCATCAAAGTAGCAACAAAGAAGTCCAACGTATTGAAGATTAAGCAGAAGGAGAACGAAATGCTGCGAGAATTCGTATCTCATTTCCAAATAGAAAAAATGGAACTAACCCCGGTCTTTGACGACTGGGTGGTGCAGGCTTTCACTTAAGGCTTGAATGAGCGGAAGCTCGGTGGCCTTAAGACAGCTGAAAGAAAATCTAATCGAATATCCCGCCATAACCTGGTCGGACGTCAACAATCGGTACCAGTCAAAGATCAGGGTCGAGGACGACCAGCTGGGAGCCCCCTCGGGCACAGTATATCTGAGCAGTCTCCTGGCGAAGGAGTCAAAATCGAACAAACAGAGGTATAAGTCGTACTCCGAAGATAGGAGGAATCCCCCGAGACGCAATTCGCCTTGCAACGATCGATTGGTGAACCGAGGATAGAACCCTCGGGGACTCATCAATGGAGGAGGATTTGACGGGGACACAGGACCAATGGGGGCACCTCACCTATCAGAAAACAACTTCAACATCGATATTATCGGACATCGTGTTTGCTATCAGCAAAATCGGGGATGCCAAATGGCCTAGGCCTATTCATTCGGATCCTTCCTAGAGGAATCACAACTTGGTACGCGAACTTCGTAATACGTACGGCCATAGGACCAAATATTGTCACCAACTCCAAAAGGAAACAGCCAAACTACTCAATAAAAGTCATCGCCGAGAATTTTCGGGCAATCGGGCTCAAGTTCGATTCCGAGAAAGAAAGGTGGCCAAGAAGAACGAATCAAATGGGCCACAACATGTTATCACAATATTGGAGGTGCGTCGACACTCCCCGGGAACTTGCGGAGAGGAGGACAAAAATATCCATCACCGGAGAAAAACGAACCCGGGGATACATACCCGAAGATGCCCTCACATTCGGCGTAAAAGGCTTCTAAACCTTGCCCCAACTTCATAACAACGAACTGGTAACCTCTTTCTTCACTCCTTCACTTCGAATAAAACATGCGCTTGTGAATCCAGGTAGCTCGATCAACTCATGCCCGCCTCTCGAATCCTTGACGGATTCAGTACGACGATCGAAATAATGAAAGGAAAGGTCATCCTCTCAGTCAGAATGGCCGGCGCGGGACGGAACGCCAAATTCCTTGTCATCAAAGGAGACACGAGATATAACGCCTTATTCGAATGGCCACGGACACACCGCATGAAAGCGGTACCATCCCCTCTTCGCCAAATGATGAAATCCCTAGCAAAGGACGGAATTAAAACCGTATACGGGAACAACACGCGGCAAGGGAAGTGTTCGCGTTACGTAGCGTAGCGCCGACACCAATATCTCCATTCTCAAAAGAGTCAAAAGGTAATCAAACTACGTCTTTTGCTGAGCCTGATTAAACACAGCGGAAGACCGTACCGATTCCTCGCTCCAAACAATAGGGACGCATCGGGCCTCGGAATATCACCTACGCACCCTACGACGAGGTAAGACCACCTCCATCTTTCATTATTTTATATCAACCCATATGGAGGAACCCGGTCAGAGCTGTCGAAAATGTTAATCCAACCCGAATATCTCAAGGCCTTAATGACATCTGTTGTACTCTTTCCCTTCGATCGAGCTTTATTTCATCCCGAAGAGGGTTTCGCCGGCAAGGTTTTCAACGAGGCAACGTCCACGCGCTACCTAAGGAGGACCCAACAAGCTTACAAGACTTTCTTTTGCAATCAACCCCGAACACTGGAGGTCATCCACTCGGAGGAACCACAGAGCGACTGACTAAGTTCCAATAGGAAACAATGTACCGGGCCAAATGGTCAAATGAACCATGTCCGCATAAGTCGGGCTCATGGAAACAAAACAGCATGTACTTATGCCGAACAAGCAAAGAATATCTTTCACCAAAGCATCTCGTACTCCAAAGGAAATCCAGCATCCTCACAAGGATCCCTTCACCGAGAACGCCCCGAGATACTCGGAGACTAGCGTCAATAATCCGGCACCCGCATGGCATGAATCATACTTGTACCAAGTATCAACAAAACTATAAGACCTCAAAAGGCATGAAAAGTTTGTAAGACCTTACTACAGGCATAAACTCAATCCCGAAGCTTAGGCTATATGTCGCATTTGTAAGACTTCCGAAAGGGCATACCCTCGATGTAGACGCCTAAACTACTACACTCGGGATCAAAAAACGTTCCGGCCAAACACAAATGACTACGGTCATATGTCTGCACCAGCCGAATTTACGTGACTCAGGGATGCCCGACCGTCGCTATAAAATCATAGGCCATTACTTCGAACCTAATTCGAAAAGAACTGGTTAAATAGGCTACCCTCAACAGGCAAAAGAGCTTCGACCATATCAGCTCCAAATCATAAGGCTTCGAGCTACTCAGCCTACGAGCTTAACCTTTTAAGGTGATCGAACATCACCACAAACAACTTGAAATCGAGGTTCTTCCCGAACCGACGATGGGTCAGGCAAAATCATTTCAAAAACTCCTTAACGAGAGGAAAACAAAGCCTACATATGCCTAAGGGAAAATCGTAAGAGCCATTGTTACCAACCTAATAAGCCTTAGGGCCACACACTAAAAGGTCACATCGACCAAAAGCGTAAGAGCCATCATCACCAACTTAAGAATTTGAAAGCTTGAGGGTAAAAGTGAGCTCGAGTTGTAACCCGATTCAGAGACCGGATTCAAAATAGTTAACTACACATGCCTAAGGGCATAGCGTAAGAGCCATCGTTGCCAGCTTCATAAGCCTCAGGGCCATATACATAAAAGGTTGCTTCGACCCAAGGCGTGAGAGCCGTTGTCACCAGCCCATGAAAATACAGAACTTGAGGGTCAATTGTACTCGAGTCGAAACCCAACTCGGAGACTGAACCCAAAATAGTTAAAATACAAATGCCCAAAGGCAAGGCGTAAGGGTCATTGTCGCCCACCCATGCAGACACGAAAGCCTGAGGGTCGAATGGGCTCGAGTAGAAGTCCGACTCAGAGACTAAACCTTAAACAATTGAGCAAAATCTTAAGAGCTCTAATGCTAGCTTACACTAAAGGCTGCATCAACCAAAAGCGTAAGAGCCCCCGGGCCTGCCTGATGAGCCCCGAAGCCGTATCACAAATCTAAGGATTCTCACCAACTCCGAAACTAGTCCACCTGGTCAGAGACAAAGCAGAAAGGGGTACATAAGCAATAAAGCTTCAAGTTCTCTTCTATTTTACATACATGAAAAGGTGCATCCTCCATCTACGAACGCTCTCTGGCAATATCACATACAAAATGACAAAATCTATGCCCCGCCCCTGAGGGCTACGGCCTATCGGCCTCGTCTTCGCTCTTCTCAGTGTCGTACATGAGTGACCAAGCATCATGCTCGTCCGCCCTCGCTCGCGCCAGCTTTTCCGGGAGAACAAAACCCTTGGCACCGATCTCATCAAGTAACTTTCTTCGAGATCTGCAATGAGCATATTCTTCGATCCTCTCTTCACGATTGAGGACCCTCTTCAACTCAGCTTGGGCAGCGGTAGCATCCTTCAAATGAATTTCCATCTCCTGATCAACCTTTGTCCGGCTTAGTGCTGCTTCAGCCCGAGCATCAAGGATCTCAGCCCTAACCTTTGAAAGTTCGAACTCAAGTTTTGTGATCATATCCGCTTGAACTAAAGTATTGTCACAAGCTAAGCAGAGTTGGGCCTCGAAAGCAGGAACTTTAGCCAAGGCACCCTTCGCTTCTAAAGCTTGATCCTGCACCTGAGCTCTTAGCTCGGCATAGTCATTCCTGACTCGGTCGGTTTCACCCCTAAGGCGCTCCAGAGCCTCCGTCTTTTTCTGCAACTGGGATAGGCAAAAAGTTAACCCAAAGGGTTAAAAGCTGAGACACATACCCTCCCGGGATGAGAAGTTACCTACGCCATCAAATATCTCTCGTAATTCGAGCTCCGGTATGCCTCATATCGCTAGTGTGTTAACTCAACTTCCTCCTCCTCGCAAAGGAGCCTAAGGGACCTACCCTCATCCAGAGCTTTCCGGAGCCTAGCCCCGTGATGGAGCTGCTCAGACCTAAGCCTGTCAAAGTCCTACAGAAAAAAAACTCGATAAGGAAGGGAAGTCGCGAGATGCGGAAGGCCTGTGCTAAAACTCACCTCAAAATGAAGCCGGCGGACTTTCTCGAAGGCCGAGCACACTTCTATTGATCCAGCCCCCTCGGCCCTGGAAGAACCAACCTCGGTCGAAGCATGATCAATCGGAGAAACCACCTCTCCAGAACCAAAAACTTTGGGTGCAGCAGGCTTAGGTGATGTTTTCTCCTCAAAGACTAGGCCCCATTTTTCCCTACTGCGAGCTCATCCTACTGCAAATGCATATCCCGATTATCATTATCGTCCTTCAGCTCAGAAGCTGGCAGTTCCTCCCCCTCTCCGGAGGAACACAGCCTTGTCCTTGGGGACCCTTCGATACCTACTACGCCAAGATTAGTGCATAAAAGGGGGAAAGGTCTTCCCAAACGTATGAAGGATAAGGTAAAAGTAGTTATGCACATACCGTGGTATTTTGCTTCCCATATGCTCTGGGACACAGTTCGCCACCTATGCTCGTCACAAGTCGAATGGGTCGTCAACTTCTAAACCCAGCCAGGAAGATCAGGAACTTTGCCTTGTGCCCATGAAATTGCTCTAGAAAAGAAGGAAACACGATTACTAAACTAGCTTTCACCATGAGTGAATCTGAGAAGGCACGAGATGCTCCATTCACGTGTGTAATTCCATTCCTCGGGGAATGGCATATGTTCCAAGGGAATTACGTCAGTCGTCTGGACTCTGACGAATAAACTGACCCACTCTTGATCTCCATCTTCCTCATTATCAACAAAAAAGGGCGTGGACGAACGGCACCGCAAAGTTAGCAGACATTGATGATGAAAGGGCTGGTACAGGCGTCGTGACTGAGCATGAATTCAAGCCCTGCTTTCTCCGCGAAGAACCTTATCATCAGCACTATTTTCCAAAATGACGGATGTATCTGCACCGAAGTAACCTGATACTTTAAACAGAAATCGAGCATGACCCTATCAAGGGGGCCTAGTGCGAAAGGGTACAAGTACACATTGTGAGGTCCGTGATACCCTTATTCGGGGGGAAGCGCCTGCAGCACTACCCCCTCGCCCCATCCATAGTCTCTCCTCACTATCTCCAGATGCTCCTCTCTTATCGAAGACATAGTCTTCATAGTAAACTCCCGTGGATCCTGAGCACTAGGAGTGGAACTCTCCCCTCTCTGTCGGGCAGACCCTGAAGTAGCAGTCATGGCTATAGTGGAACTAGCAAACTGAGGCAGGAACCTACATGAACGCTTTGGCGCTAAGGTAACGAAGGACTTGATGCCAAAATGGAAGGATAGCTATCTAAAAAATGGGATCTTCCAAGAAGCGGGTGCAACCCCATATATATGTGGGGAAACAACAACGATTTGCCTACCCAAGTTAGGCCCCAGGAGGCCAACGGCTTTGGTACGGGTTCCAAGGTGGTACTCAACCTTGAGGTTTCCTCTCAAGGAGAAAATTAAGCACTTCAGGCTCCGTCTATGAGGGCTCAACCTCAGGAAGTCGCCTAAAAATGAGTAACCCCTCCTCAGAGACCTGCCTACAACACCGAAAAAGGTTATCGACATCAAGTTCAAAGTAAATATCCGAGTACCCGAAGTTAACTTTCGCTCAAAGGCCGTCTCAAAAATTAAAGGTTCGGTGCTCTATATCCACAAGGCTCGAGGGTCCCGATGACCCGAGTTTAACAAACCGCTTCAAGCTTGATCTGAAAAAAAATGATGAGCTTGGAAAGGAGTCATTCTATCAACCAGAGGCCGGAAAGAATGCTCGCACCCGAGTTGAATATTGACGATCGTCAATAGAGACATACATTCGAAATCCCCGCAAAATACACAAGAATATGGCAAATATCAAAAACAGAAGTAAAGAAGATGTCTTTTTATTTCATAAATAATGGCTAACAACGGCCCTCAAGGGGTCCTTACGTACAATTACAAAAGCCCGCAAGGGGTACTTACGCAGGAACAAAGAAGCAAAGGGATGCATACCCGTGGTAAAAGCCTAGAGCCTAGTCCATCCTCGAAGGTTCATCTCCAGTATCAGCATCTCCGAGCGCTGCCTCCTCGAGCTCGCATCCTCGAAGGCAACTTCTTTGATCGCCATCTCCTCTAGGTTCCCAGCTTAATCCCGCAGAATGTCCTCGCTGTGGGAGAAGATGGAGAAGAGGAAAAGGGGGGGGCACGCAGAAGATACAGAGAAAGAGACATAGCCCGCCGAAGCCAAAGGTTGAAGATTCAGTGGGCCCCAGCCTCAACGGCCAGTTGTGCCATTTTATCCCCCGAGAAAGAAAAAAACCCAAGGGATGAAGTGGCACACCAGTCCAGGGTAGGAGATTGAGCAGCGGTATATAGTCCGAATAATTTTCTAAAGCGAGGAAAGTTGATCCCCGTATATCATCATCTTGAGCCAATAAGGATAGCAACAGCAGGTGTAACAATAACAACAGCAGCGACAGAACGGTATAACCGTGCTCGACAAAGGGGAGCTCAAGCAAAAGGCCACAACATGGCCTATGGGAACGCTGCCAAACAAACTTAAGGCCGTGAACTCCGAACATGGTGATCAACAATAGAGGAAGATGGTGAGGAGAAAGGGATGAATGAGCAAATAAAGACACTTGAATAGAAAAATAACGCCATAACGCTCCTATTTATAGGAGATAATGACACGGTTATCGAGGCCTTTGGAAGACTGACCGGCGGGCGCAATTACTGCGTCCTTAAAGAACTGAATCGATGGTGGTACTGCCATTTGAAGAACAAGAATCGATAGCGCATTGAATGGCATCGAAAAGACAAGTCCATGGAATGTCCCGCTTATCGTGAAAATTCACGCCATTGCATCATCGACATGATGTCGTCACGAGAAGCCCGGGGAGTAAGGTATCAGAATCATTTCCCATCGCTTTGTTCTAGGAAATGCGGAGACTACCTGTATGTGGCGAAATTAGAGGGTCTAATTTATTGCTATTAAGTCATTTCGGAGGAACACCTCGAGGCCTCGAGGATGCGAGGCTATGACCGAGTTCCCTCCCTCAAAGCTCGTCAGGGCCCGACCTAAAGAGAATATTGATCGAGGCTAGAGTAAAATAGGGGATTCCCAAGGCACACAGCTAAGTCTGACAGAGTCGGCCTACCTAGAGTCTGTATCGAATTGTCACATCTAGTCGTCCCCTCTCCATGCCTTTACAATTAATGTATTTTATACTATGATGAGATTCCCCTCCTATATAAAGGGGATCTTTATCACTTTGTAAGGGGCTGTTGTTGCTCCAACTATTCTACACAAGATCAATAACATCTCTCTCTCTCTCTTTCTCTCTCTCTCTTTCTCTCTAGCTTACTCGCTCGAGACTACCTCTTTCATTTATTGCTTTCATATTTGTTCTCTATTTATTGCTTGATATTAGCCATAAAGAGCCTCCTTTAATTATACTCTAACTGTTAGTTCCTTCCCGGTCATCCCGATAGCTCAAGCCCGAGTGTAGGCATCAACCTCGAGGTCCTTATCGGTTAGTCTGAGGCCCGGACAGCAAGCCCCTCGGTTTGATTACAGCTCTATTCTAATTTGCGTTTTTATCCTTTATCTTCATATATCTAGCATCAACTACTCTAACAACTAGCATAAAAATAGATCACGTATTTTTAGAGTCTCATCAACAAATTTAATTGTTATTACCATTTTAACAGTAAACAGATGGAATATTAGGATTCAGCTTGGGTTAGATTAACCCAAAATGGTCAGGGGAGCTAAAATAGTGAAACAATATTTTGTTGAGATTTATAGAATAAGGTAATAAACAGAGATATTAGCAGGAGAATAAGACAGGATGACATAGTCTATAGTCAAGTAAAGGAAAAGACAAGAGGTGACATGTCTTGAGACTATAAAAGAGTATAAGCCACAAAGTCATATCCTCATATCGAGGAAATGAGTTGCCGACTCCAATGTAATTACCAGAAGGCAAAGTTAGACCCCCCCAGAGTAATAGAAATCAACATACGCTAGCAATCAATAAAAAATATCGAATATGATTTAGGGACCAAAATATTCGATAATAGTCGGTATTGTAAGAATTTCAGAAATCGTGTTCCGGTAATGGTAGAATGGACAACGGAAGAATCACATTTAAAGTTCATTAAGGAAGACGTTTCCCTAAAGCAAGCAATGTGAGTAGAGTTATACTTAAGGGACTAAGTATGCCAGTTCCACTAGGTGTCCCCCTCGCGCGAATGAAACTCAGTTATCCCTGGTATAGAAGGGTTACCGCAAGGCGAGTAAGAGTTAATGAAGATGTGAAAATATGCCAAAGATGAAGAGGTAAACCATATATAGGTAAATCTTCATAGAATTAAATGCTAGTACTCTCCTAAGGGAGGGAAGACGATGTGATATGGTAGTAAGTCGGAGTTATGTAGTTCAAGTAACTATGGAACAGTAAAGAATGAATGCGGTAAAAAGGCAAAAGGAATGAGATTGCATTTATTCAGAATCTATAGATATGTTACAACTCCAAAACATTATTAAAGCACGATGTCGGGAGAGGCAACAAGGGTTCCCTCCCAGGATGTTATTGATAACTAAGTGCGAATGAGCACTTGATAGATAAGGAGCTAGTGCGAGAGGTAAGTTAAGACAAAGGAAACAACCCAATAGAGATTATGCAGAATATAGATATGAGAATGGACTTACGAGTAGTTAGTAGCTGACTCAGGAAGATCCTAGTTATGACTAGACAAGAGGATACAGATAAATCAGTAGATCGTGCAAGATAAACCTAGTGAACCCTGGCATAGGGAATTCAGTCTCGCAGACACGACATCGTAATTCTTGAGAAATATTCAGATAGGAGTTGATGTAGTTATAGTTGCCGTAAAAGTGTTACGGAAATAAAAGAGAGTTCCACGGGGGAGAAAAAAAATTGAGTTCTGAAGTAACCCTACGAGAACAAGGGCATGGAGGTATATAACTAAGGATATTTATAGGTGAGTAAGAACATCAAAAATTATGTCAGGTATATGATGGGATAAGCTCACAGCTTTACAAGAGTTAGAGAGTCTTCCCTAAATGCTACAACGAAAGACTAGCTGAATAAATAAGGAAGTAGGCTTCAAACTAAGCATAGTGACCTAAAGAGGAAATTATCTTCTAACAACAGTCTCACTACGACATTGTATGCACTCCAAAACAAAGTGACACCTATCGAAACTAAGGAACGGGAAGTAAAATCCAAAGTAATATTCGAGATCATATGAGTTGCACAAAATTCCAATATGTGGGCACTAAGATAAGCCGAGTATTCATGCAACAAGTGGCAGAACAACCAAGAAAGGTAATTGCTTACTTTTAACAAAAGCTGAGAAGGCACGAAAGGAATATCTATGACCCAAAATTAGTTACGTTATGAATGCACATAAGATTTCAGAGTGTTATCCATACAGCATATATGTTGACAATGATACATCTATAGGAGACTCCAGCATAAGTTAAAAGAAAGAATTTAGTCCATGTCATAGATAAAAGCTTGAATTACTAGAAGGTTATAATGGATGTTCCATAGCTTCCACGAGGGGCTAAGGTAATAACTAATAACCTAAGCCACAAATTTGAAGATAGCTTACGCCTACACAAAGGATGAGAGAGAAGAGGAAGCTCGAGAGTTACAATAGATAAGTAAATCAGGAGTTTGATTATTAGACCTAGATGATTATACAAATCGTGACTCAAAACATTGTAGAATCACTCTAAATATCTGAGGTACAAAAGAGATAGTACAACGGCCATATTCTATAATGGCTCTACGATAAATCAAGTTAGAACAGTACCAACCTCATAAGAAGTCAGTATAAAGCTTTCACCGGACTGTGTATGCACATGGTGTGCAAGTATTATAGTAGATCTTTAAGGTGTGGATGTAAATTTCACCTATGTGGAAGGGAAGTTATGAAAGAGGTAGAAGATACGATACAAGATTTAAAGGTAATTAAGGTAAATGTGAAGAAGGTATGAGATGACCAAGTACAGAAGGTTACGAATAATTCAGATATCAGATAGAGGGCTGGAAGCATCGTAATTCAATATCAATAAATGATAATGGTGTCGTCAGTGGCATATTTTCCAGCCTGTGGTTTCCAGATACAGAGAGGTCTAGTTAAGAGAGTAAATAAAAGTTAGAGACGATATGATGTCTCGTTTGAGGTTCTAGATAACATAAGGAAATATATGGTGCTAGCAAGTCAAAGGAAGGTTGCGAGTAGTATAAATATATATATGTAGGTCGCAAGCTAAAGTATGGTAGATCGACAAGGTTTTAGCTAGATAGGGGAAAGGATAAGAATAGGTGAATGAGAAGGTGACGAGAATAGGTAAGTCCTCGGGATTAAACCTATCACAACAAGAGAGCTGATGGTTTCTATAAGTTATAAAAAGCTTAGCAAACCATGAGTGAACTCAAAGGAGTTTAAGACTAGGAGAATTTAGAAGGGATGGAATGCTGCCCTAGTGGTAGAATAACGGTGTAATTGTGATCGATAAGAGGATGACTTTTAGGCCTTGGATTGGGCAACGATTCAAAGAAAAGGGATTTTATGAATTGTACATGATTAAAATACCTCCATAAGTTGAATCACATTGGGATGCTATGAAATATGGTTAATGAAGTATTGTATTGTTCCTAGGTGGATCAGGCAAATAACTTCAGATGTTCCCCGATGCGACATGAGCCCTAATGACAATGTATTACGTAACAAGTGCCAAGTTATCAGTGGTAGATTATAGATCAACACAAGGTGAACCAACAATAGGTGGATAAAAATTCCAAAGTATGCGATGAGATTAGGCCATCATTCTTAAGATGGACAGTAATGAGGAAGAACTAAAGGACTTAGATTTATACATATAGGATCAACAACAAGATAGTAACCTGGAGTTGGGTAGCAAACCTCGGTAATAATAAACCAAAGTAAGTGTTATGGTATAGTATAACCTACCTAGATATAGTAAAGCCATAAGGATAGATATACAAGGCTATGAAACAAGACATAGAAATAGTGGTAAGTTCAACAAAGTACCAAGCGAAGGACTTCAGTACACCTACAGATGTCTAGAGGGACAACTTGCCATAGTTTTCTATATATTCACAAAGTGGGCCTAGAGATTGGTTAAAAGCTGGAGGAAATATGAGAGAAGAGTTTCATAGGTGCTCGTACAAGGACACAATCGTACAGGCTGCATGGCAGAAGGTAGTAATAGTTACGAGATCAGAAGAATTCGACCATAGGTCGTGGTGTGAGAAAGAGGTCTAAAGGGAGGAATGCCCTGTCCTTTGGATTTGTTCATAGAGCAGTGGCCTAGAGGGAAAGGACAATACTAAGATATCCATAAAATATATAAGTTATGAGACTGATAAGCACGTTAGTCAACATTCGAGGACAAATGTTCCAAAGGGGGAATAATGTTATACCCCATATTTTCATACGTGAGATTATGTCATAAGTCAATTGATGTAAGCTCACAAATGAGATCATCTTTAAAATTACATAAAGTAATTTAATCATGTTAAATTAGAGGTTACAAATATTTAAGATCATGGACTGAAAATACCAAGAGGTTGGAAGGCTTAGAAGATAAACCAATTGAAGAAAATAAGTTTCGTTGAAAGTCGACAAGTTGGAAATGTTATAACATATACTTTTGGGGTGAGACTAGGGTGCTCAAAATGATAATGAGTTTATGTTATTAGTTATTTTTGTCTTATGAAAGTCGGTTTTGAAGTCAAGTGAGTTGTGTAACAAAAGTTAGCAAAGATCATCACAAGTTACATTCATAAATATGCTGAAATTTAGGTCAAATATAGCTAAGCTATTCTCCCAATATACTTGGAATTGTGGCATGATATACCTACAACATTGAAGATCTATGAGACTCTTTTCTAACGCATTAAACCATTCATCGATACGATATAGTAGTGGAGTGATATTTGCAGTTTCATGAGACTGCGCAGACTGCATAGGTGGCAAGTAGGTGTGTCACTAACGATTTTTGAGCAATACGTTTTATGCGTTATATGAGGTCTTTTGGGACATATTATATACCAAATTGAAGGTATTTGAATTTAGTTTCTAACGCTCTTAACTGTTTGTTAATACAACATCCAAATAAAAAAGATATAAGCGTCTGAAAAAGAGCCAATAATAGGGTGCCAAGCTAGCACCTCTTTGACTTTTCAAAAATGGATATATATAGGCCTTATGTCGTCTCTTTCTTCACTTTTCCACATACCACGACTAGAATAAGACCCCTAATATTATCCTCAAGCTCTCCACAAGGGTTTCCATTAATATTAACATCTTGGGTATGAAATTAAGAAGTGATAACACTAGAACGATCCCTACGATGTAAGTATCGCTATATCGCCTCTATTTTTCTTTGTAGTTTGAGTTTTGGAAGGTATTTCATAGTTAATAAAACTTCTAGTTTTTATACTTAAGATTTAAATTTCAAGGAAGGTTGATAAAATTCGTTTTCTAATAGTTAGAACTCACGGGATGGTGATCGGAAGCCTTGAGTTTGAGTTATTTGTCTTGTAGTGGACTGTTTTGTGGGTTGTTTCGTGTTTATTTTGGGCTGTATATTCTGCTGATGTCTTATGGAGTTTTGGAGGATAAAAGGTATGGAAAAACACCACATAATGACGGAATGGTGGGCTAGTCATTCGTCGTTACATTTTTTTTTTTGGTAGTTTGACGCAACTTTTTTTGTCGTTTTATGTATGAAGTGATTAGGGTGTATGGGCTATTTTGTGATATATTGTGGAGATAAGGTAAAACAATGATGCATACATATTTTTATTGTTTTGTTCTTGGTGTTGTTGGTATATGGTATTGGAGGAGGGCCTTGTTACAGGGGAGATGCTGCCTAAATTTACATAAACGAGCTACTAGTTTAAGTTGTAGACTTAGCCTTTACTCAACATTGATTTTGAATCTCCTTATATTATGGTAGATTGAGTTGAGTTGTTTGAAGAATTTCTTGGAAGATATTAATGACTCAATGGAGTTAAGATATGTTAAGGCTAAACCTTTCCTTCATTTTGGCGTGATCTTGTAACTACAAGTGTTTGACAACGATACATAAAGAGAAGTTCATATTCCTGAATTTATGTACATTGTCATAGTCTCATAAGTTACAACATTCTCCCTTATCTGGACTTCATATTCAGTTTAGTTTTATCTTCTTTCAGCCAAGAGAGCAGAGAGTCTATATATATACAGTATTACAATATTTTCACCACCATCGAGCTATAATCGATGAGCAGACCCCTATTGGACAACCTTTGATCATATGTTAAGTTATATACCGAGCCTACTGTGGTCGAGCGCCAATGAGTGAGCCCAAAATGGCAGAGATACAGAGCCTAGTATGGCCAAGCGCCTAGGAGCGAGACTACTACGGTAGAGCAGTTACACATACCGAACCTTATAAGGCCGAACATCTATTTTACTTACTATATTGAGAGAGTTGAGTTAGTATCAGCAGGTAAGTATATCTTCAGATTATCTTTGTATCCCAGTAACTTTCAGTTATTATATTATCAGTTCAGTTTCTGTTTTAAGTTATTCTGTTGCCTTACATATTCGGTACATTATTTTGCATTGGCGTCCCTTTTGTCGGGGACGTTGCATTTCAGGACTGCAGGTCCTGATCGACATTTGGACAGACCTTCCCAGCAGACAGAGTCAAACATCAGCTTGGTTGGTAAGCTCCATTTCCTTGGAGTTACTAGGCCTAGACCTTGGAGTCAATTATATATATGCAAGTTTGATGGGTAGGTCGAGGCCCTATCCCGACCATGATACAGTTCACTTATCTCTAAGGTTTGTAGACGGGTCCTATATATTTTGTATATCAGTTGATATTATATATATCAGCTTTTGGGTATATTTACCGCATATATGAGAGACGTTATTTTCAGATGATTCAGAATATGGCCTCATCGGCCTAAGTTGAGGGTTACCCTCCAGAGTTTACAGTTACAGAACGCTCGAGCTGAGTATGGAACCAGGTGCCAGTCACTCCTCTTCAGGTTCAGGGCGTGACATCTGGCCAGTGCTTGGCTTGATTTTTAAGTTCCAATACTTGAAAGTGGTCATTTATGTAATAGTTTAATTTGTGTAATAATTTGTTTCATCAATGGTGGATGCAGTTGTATAAATTGAAAAAGGATCGATAGCTATTATTCAGGAGTATAAATTTCCAATCATGGAATGCTGTCATATAGCAATTTGGTGTGAATTTATCGTTTAAATCTTTTGGAATGTTTTGATTGTGGTAATTCAGTATGAATATCATTCTTCATGTCATTATGTCAATCATTGTGTAAGTTAAGCACATGCTGAATTTTGTGGAAAGTTGGTTTATTTTCAGCAGTAATTACTTTATAAGTTTGGGCCTTGACCTGAGGCCCATCCCTACGTTCATTAAGGGTCAAAAGAGACCCATTTTGAGTAGAGACTTTTTCTTTTCTATACCATATATGAAAACTTATTATCAAGAATGTGCATAGTTTCATATTTACCCGCTATGTTCACAGTTTTTCTACAATTATTATACCATTCATTAAATACTAATTATTAGGAGCTAATTCCTTCCTAATTAGGCGCGCTAAAAATTAGGAACAGAATATTCTAATTGATTTAGCGACCTTCAGATCAAATTTGAAACGCAAATCCTATATCTTCAATTTAAAATCAAATAACATAGACTCTTTTTTGCAAAAACTCTGTTCTTCGATATTTTTCCTTAAGCCACAAATCAAAAAAAGACAAAATCGTCAACAAATTCGAATCAAATTGTAGAAATTAGTTTTGCAAAAGCTCAGTTCGTCGACATTCTCTCTACATCTCTCTCTATTTGTCAATCGCAAATTTCAGTAGTACAAAACAAATGAAAAGAGAGCAGCAATTCCACATGACAACCATTAAAAAGCTTGAAAACTTTGAATTCAAATTTGGTTTTCAAAAATCATTATTTGTTTGGATTGAGTGTTGTTGAAAATAACTGGGAATATGGTTTGGAGTTTATATCTCAATTTTGAGGAGTTTGGTGAAGATTAGACTTGGTTTTGACTGAATTTCAGATTGAAACTCGAAGAAGAAGAAGAAGAAGAAGAAGAAGAAGACATATTGCAGAAATTGTAGATAAATTGTAGATTATTTGTATTCTGATTGTAGATGCTTTATTTTCTGTTTTCACATAAAAAACGGCTAAAACTTCTACAAATCTTCTGAAAAAATGCAATTATGTCAAAAATCTCAATTATGCTACAATTGAATGGGAATTGGGATATAAAAATTCAATATACCCAGTTTGTAGATATTTTGTAGATAAATTGTAGATTATTTGTTTATGTTAGATACATTATTTTCTGTTTTCGCAAATCCAAAACGACTAAAACTTCTACAAAATCTTCTGCAAAAAATGCAATTATGTCGAAAATACCAATTAAGCTACAATTGAATGGGAATTGGGATATTAAAATTCAATGTACCCAATTTGTAGATAAATTGTAGATTATTTGTATTCTGATTGTAGATGCATTATTTTCTGTTTTCACAAATCCAAAACGACTAAAACTTCTACAAAATCTTCTGCAAAAAACGCAATTACGTCGAAAATATCAATTAAGCTACAATTGAATGGGAATTGAGATATTAAAATTCAATATACCCAGTTTGTAGATATTTTATAGATAAATTGTAGATTATTTGTATTCTGATTGTAGATGCTCTGTTCTCACGGCGCAGGTAGTATGTTTATCTTTTACTTTTAACTTATCCATGATCCGGCAGTTACTTGTTTATTCCCTTTATCTAATCTAATGTATGCTACTTGCTTTCATTAGCGTGCAAATATGAAAGAGTTAGCCAGGCAACGTGCCTTACAGCTACAGAAAGAAGAGGAAGAACGAAGTAAACAACAGAAAGCCAAAGCTCTTGCTAAATTGGAGGAATTGAATCGCCGTATGCAGGCAGGTGATGCTTTGTCTCAGAAGGCTATAAAGGATTCGTCACCTGATGTTATGAGACAAGATTTGGAAGGCTCCTCACCTCCTAAACCAGTGGTGCCTAGTATTAGTACATAAACGTGAGTGAGGGTGAGGTTTTGGGAGAGAGAAACGTGGAAGGGGTGGGATATACGGTACCTTGAATTAAGGAGGGATATACGCTGCATTAATTGTACCCTTAAAATATACTATGGTATAAAATTGATAATTTGGTATACTAAGTGTAATTAAGTCAAACCTTAAACATTGAGGGTAATAAGGTTTCCTATGTGGCATAGAAATGTAAAAATTCCATTAAAAATAGTGTTCAACATTAACTTGTAGAAATTTGTATAGGGAATCCTTAATTGCTTTTATGTTTAGTCTTGCCATCTCTATATATACATAAAAGAGGGAAAATAAATGCTGACATGGCATATCTCTTAAGCTAGCATTGATATTTATCTTTTTTGTCAAATTTTTGGCATTTTTCTCTTATTTTCACCTTAAGATATTGCTTAAAATTATATAAAGACCCTCTATTGATTTCTTCCATAAGTTTCTACCGTTAGCTTCTTTATTATTAGAATTTACTTATATGTATGGACGTTACATTATAGCACAGCCGAAGAGGCAAAAGCTTGGTGAATTTGTTCTTATATTTGAAGACCAGGTTTATGTCTTTGCACTCAGTAAGTACTATTTTTTCTTTAGTTTCTTATTCATACTCTTATGCAATTGTTATTTGTGTTCCCTTGGGTGTATTGCAGAGGCCTGCAAGATTCAACGTATCTGTTATATCGCAAAGGGAATTAAATTTCAAAGCGAAGCACCTGATCTGACAAGTACGTTGCAAACTCTCTTCGTATTTATTTTGCATCATGTCTTTTTGTAATCTAAGCCTCTTTTTGATAATATTAAAAGTGCTCCAAGTGATACTCGCAAACAGGTTAGCCATCGACAAATTTTTTATATCTCATGGAATTGCATCTTTTTCATATCCTTTAATTTCTCTAATTTAAATGTTTATCCGAGTAATATTGCAGTCATATAAAAAAACGTAAAAGAGAATTTCAAGAATCACAAGAGTTCTCAAGGCATATATGGCCTAAGGAAAAGATCTAGAATGCAATTTTATTATAACACATGAGTTTGGCTATTCAAAAAACTATTTCGTTATAATTTTCATTCTCAGCATTTTCACTATGGTGAAGAGCACATTTTATCTGCTCTTCAAACCATGCTATGTTATCCAAAGCTGCGAAAGAGTATTGTTGTTTGTGCCGGTTCACTTATGAGGGATCTCTACAGGTATAGTTAATTCTTTCGTTATTACTTCTATATAAATTTATATGCTTAATAACACTATTTTATTTTCTCCTATAACGATTACTAGATGAATCACATCATGGTGTGTGCACGAGTGGTGACGGTACCTGCTACTTGTTTCCTAGTAATTCAAGTACATAAGTGTTAGATAACGTTCCAATGAATCAATAGCTTGAAATCGTATCTAAGCTCCTGGTTCGAATCACGTTTCAAAGATTTAATCTGTATGAAAAGAACCTAAATCTCAACTCCAACAGTTCCTTTGCCATATTACTTGACCTTACAATAAATCCCAAATGTAGGATAAATAATTCAAACGCAATAGTTGCTTTAGGTACGACTAATAATAAATTATCACGGCTATAGGTATGGTTCCCGTGGCATGGTCGTGATACATAATCCTCAATTCGGGTGTGCATTTCATATGTACTCGACCATAACTTCAAACAATAATTAAAATAGACATATTATAAATCGCGAGTGCATTTCATGTGAGGCAATTCGCAATATGTTCAAAAACAATAAGTGCGCGACATCGCGACTTATTTAAATAAACTCCATAAATATTAAAAACGGTTAAAGAGCTTAAAAAAGCAAAATAGGTTATAAATATGTTATAAGTTAGATAATTAGGCCAATTAATAATAGTTGAGCGACTGTGCTTAAATTATGGAACCCTGGAGTGCCTCACACCTTCTCTCGAGTTAACAGAATTTCTTACCCGGTCTTTTGTGTTCGCGAACCATAAATGAGAGTCAATTATCTCGATTTGGGATTTTAAAATAAATCGGTGACTTGGGACACCATAATAATTATCCCAAGTGGTGACTCTGAATTAAATAAATAATCTCATTTCTATTAATGCCACTTTAATTAAAAAAACTCCCTATCCCCTCGGGAAAAAGGAGGTGTGACAGCTTTGGCGACTTTGCTGAGGACAAGAACCTAGAACTTCTGGTTCAAGGTTCAAGAATTCGAGCTTAGAATAACTGCTATAGTTGTCTTTTGTTTATTATCTGATTTTTTACGTGTTGAGAGTAATGTGCTAAATGCCGCTTTTTACCACTTTGATATTGTTTGTATTGTATATAAAACTGTTACGAAACCTTTCTTCTCTCCGAGTCTTCTAAATCTTCTGGGAAGCGTACGCTTCGCGTGGCTTCTTTTCTGTTATAGTCATATTTTAATTTTAGAATGAGGTTCGGACAAGTTGTAAAGTCGGTGAAGCTTCTGCATTCCCGGTACGCTGCCCCCCTCCCCCGGCTCGTGCCGTCCGCTCGGGTAAGCCAGGTCTAGAACAATACACCCAGATTTTTAAACCTAGAATAACATAGCCTCATAACGGATCCCTAGTAGGAACGCTTGTTTGCATCACATGCATTTGACTTTGAGGACTCAACATAGGGGTTGAGTCTGTCTAGGACAGGTGTACCCAAAAAATTAAAAGATCATCCTAATGCATTTTACGTGCTACTTGTATATTTATTTGCTTCGGCTTGCATGTTAACCGGGTTCAAGAATATGGAAGAAAAATCAAGAAAAACCAAGATTGAGATAGGAGAGAGAAAATAGCCCGTTCCAGAAAACCCCGGTATTCAAAATATCCCGAAACTCTGCCGAAATTTTGAAAAAAATAATGAAGAAAAGTTATTTCAAAATAAATCATATTTTCATGTTGCGTCAAAACATATTAAACTACGCGGGTTTGATTCCCATCAGACGTGGGATACGTAGGCAACCCTCATCGGGTCTAGCCCCGCTTTTGCAAAAATAACCAAAAATATGAAAATGTCGTCATTTTGTCATGAATAAAATTAGGTGATGTCATTTTTGTCCAAATAGCCAGAAATGTCCTAATCGGACACTGAAAGGTCATTTTGCAAGAATAGCCGCCTATGGTCCTTTTTTCTAGGTTTGGCCATTTAACAAACACAGCCCTAAAATCATGCCCTCCGAAGTGCTGAAGGGCCGTATTTGCAAAAGTAGTCGTGATTTGTTTTAAGTTGAATTCTACAAAAAATAATCCTTTCTGGTTAGCTTTCAAACGAAATTCACATGTTTTAACCAATCACCCTTAATTTAAAAATGTGCAGAATTAGCACCATTGAGAACTTACCTTTTTGAGTCGCAGATGATATTCCACTAGGACTCCACATGCGGTGGAACGACCTGGGGGAGGTCAGCATGTTCTGTGACAAAGGCTTTAGGTGGGCTCACCGGTCTTCTGAAAATTAAACCAAGGGTCTATATAATTGACTATTTGATACCGTTTTGGGACTTGGCACACAATGTTTTCCACTTCTCTGATTTTGAGTTGACCCCAACGTTAGAGGAGATGGCAGGTTATGTTGGTCTTGATGGAATCTCAGGAACCGATATCTAGTAGCACCAAGAACTATTACCCCTTATAAGTTTTTGGACCTTCTGAGCATTAGCCGGCAGTAAGATGGAAATTTGGATGGAGGATTCTGCATATTCCATTTCTTATACAGCAGGTATGGGGACCCTGGCGGTTTTGAGGCTCTAGACTCTGGTTTTAGTCATCAGGGAAATAAAAACAAATGGGAAGCACACAAAGGTTTAACCTTTGTAGTTGCATTTTTAGGCATTCTGTTATGCCCAAGGAGTAACGGACATATAGAACTGGGACTAGCAGGAATGGCAGACTTTATGTTCAAAACGGCCAACGACACTCTTGTACCGATGATTCTCGCAGAAATTTATCGAGCTTTAATAGTTTGTCGAGATGGGACAAAGTTCTTTTAGGGTTTCAACTTGCTTTTGCAAATGTGGTTGGTGGAACATCTTTGCCATCGCCCGAGGTACATGAACTACGGTCTGACCGGACTCAATTGCATTGATGAATATGGAAACCGGGTAAACAATCATGAGTTGCTGGAACGTACTGAGGCATGGTTCGCATATTTGGGTTCTTTGACCACACTGAATTTAGTGGACTTTTGGTTGGCTCTCGGTCAACGAGGTTATTTACATGTCTGCCGGAGTGTGCTTTCTTTTACTGATAGGTTTTTGGAGTATTCAGCCATATGCTCTGCATCGGGTCCTACACAAATTGGGAAGGTATCAAACGGTCCCCCATGATGAAGATCTGATTCCACAGATTATTGAACTATGCCCAAAGGCTGCATTCCCAGAAGAAAAGGTTCACCAGATTTGACACCAATGTAGGTTTCTAGAGCCACAAACTCAAGTGCTGGATTTATCCTCGGGTGAAGTAGAATCCAACTACACTGCATGGTGTGGTAAGAGAGTTCAGGTTGATCAAGAGCCAGAATAGCCCGCCGAAAAGCCACATGTCCAACAATTCACCGATGGAGCACAATAACATTGGGTTTGGTTAGCTAAATATAAGAATTACAGGACCACCATCTAGAGGATCAAATCAGAAACCTCAAAATTGATAGTAGTTTGAGAGCTGTCGAGCATGAAGGGGAAAAGAAAAAATTGGCTCAGGAAAACGAAGCCCTCCAGGCTCTGATTCAGAGAATGAAAATAGCCATTGAAAACCAGGTAAGAAGAGAAAAAGACGAAAAACTCATAAGCAATTTGAGGCGAAAAGTGCATGATTATGGGTTTGATTTGGCAAAGGTCGAGGATGAATTGGAAAAAGCCCGGGCAAAGTTGGCAAAGAGTGCAGAAGAACGGACAGGGTTTTTTCAGAGCAAAAGTATGACAGAGGAGTCACAATCTTAAAGAAAAAGTTGACTACTCTTGAAAATGAAATGGTCCAGCAAGCAAAGGATTTCAAAACGGAAAGAGAGCATTGCTATACATTGATTTCTCGATTGGAAGAAGACATACAACAATTGCAAGACCAAAACCATACAGCCACGCAGGTGTTGGAGGCTCGGTCTCAGCAAATTGGATGCCCACTTTAAGAAAAGGGTGTAATTATAATGAGGATTAAAGAAATATCTGATTATATTATAATGAAGTGCTATGAATGTAAAGATATGATCAGGTCCATGCTCTTTGCTGCTATGATGACCTTTGTCCATCAGGTGATGGCTAATGTAGAGTACCTTCAAGAAGAGATTGCACGAAAGCCTGCATCGAGATCGACTGATGTCCCGCGAGCCCCCGGAGTAGCATTGGAGGCTCTTATGTATTCCTAATTTTTGGTTTTGAGTCTGTATTTTACCTTTTCGAGTCTGTTTATCTTTTTCAAGTCTGTTTGTTTTTTCTGTTTTGAGTCTGTATGTTTTTTAATCGTTAGTATTTCCAAGCCTTTGTAAAAGAAAAACCCAAAAAGATTTTATTTAATGAAATATTTGAAACACCCGAAAAGTTTCTTTTCTTTTATTCCACATTTATTCCCTGAACTACGTAATGATCTGATTCATGCGGCGTCGTGATATGTAGACAATCTACCATTGGATTCATGTCATAGCTATAGATAATATGAGTGAAAAATAAACCGAAAAGGATTAAAAAAAGAGAGAGAAAGAAAAGAAAAATTGAGTGAAAAAGAAAGAAAAAAGTGAAAAACAGCAAAATAGAAAGAAAAAAAATCAGGATTTGGAATCTGAGAAAAGAGATAGCAAAGCCAGGATGAAACACACAGTCATTGCAAAAACATTTAGAAACATTTAACAGTTTAGGTGCATTGCATCCCCAATATGCGATTCTTTATCTATTAAATTTCTCAAATTAAACGGTTTATTGTGTGTGCAATTAAGATAGGTCCCGTTTCAGGTGGTTGGTTTTGTAGTAATCTGGCTTCCTATCCTTACTTCATAGGATTCAAAGGCAGTGTTCCTATGGCTTTCGAAAGTCACCTACCAATTATTGAGCCTAAGAATAGCCCGGTATCGGTTATCCCATAGTCAGAATCAGCAACTGCTGAAGAAAATAGAAAGTTGCGTTGCCGTATGCTAGAGATGTGGGACACTTGGTCTAGTGGCAAACAATCGCCCAATACAATCCCAGGATTTCCTAAACTACTTCCCAGGACGAGTGGAACCACCAACGTCCCTATCCCCATAACTAACCCATTCGTCCAGTTTGGGTACCCCACTATATTAGCCAATTTTATCGGTATGCCTTCTGAGGTTCGCCCCCAGGCACCTCTCCCATGAGTACCTTCTACAGTATTCACCGCACCACCAGTCTCTACTACGGCATAGCCAACCGTACCTAGACCATACTTCGAGTCTCCATTTTTCATTTTTTAATTCCCACAATTTTAGCTAGACATAGCTCATGTCACCCACAACTCCTACCCTCAGTACCCGCAATACAAATCTCCAATGGAATAGGAAAGAATGGCAAGAAACCCCGAGAAAGAAGAAATGGCTCGGAAGATGAAAAGCCTCAAACAAAGTCTTAACACCATACAAGGCCTGAGTGACCAAAAGAGTGTCTCATACTCCGATCTGTGCATGTCTCCTCATGTTCATTTGCCCATTGGCTTTAAAACGCCAAAATTCTAAAAGTACGATGGGCACGGAGACCTGATCACTCATTTGAAAAGATGTTGCAATTAGCTGAGAGGGGGCGGGTGGAAAAGAAGAACTTTTGATGGCCTATTTCGGGGAGAGCTTGACAGGAACTGTGTCACAATGGTACATGGACTAGGACATCTCCCATTGGCATATATGGGACGACTTGGCCCGAGATTTCGTCAGGCAATTTCCATATAATGTTGATATAGCTCCAGATAGGAATTCCCTGGCCAATTTCAAGAAGAAAGCCATGGAAAGCTTCCGTGAATATGCTATCAAATGGCGTGAGCAAGCAGCCAAGGTGAAACCACCAATGGATGAGACAAAAATGGTCAATGTTCTCATGCATGTGCAAGAAGCCGATTACTTTCAAAACATGATGTCTGCCATGGGCAAACCTTTTGCAGAGGCTATAGAAATTGGAGAAATGGTAGAAAATGGCCTGAAAATTGGTCAAATCATAAGTCAATCTGCTTTGAGGCCACCTCCCAAGCCATCCAGAATGGTTCAGGAGGTTGAGCAAATCGAAAGAAGAGGGAAGAAGGAGCCATGATGGCTTCAAGTTCGAGAGGCTCCCATCGATCACATGATCATTCCTACCTGCCTCCCAGAACCCCATAACACTACTACCTCCATCAAGATGTAGGATATGCTGTGGCACTACCTCCCTATGTGGTGATAAATGCCCAACCCTATACACGGCCAAAACATCACACAACCAAAACCGAGCTCCACCTCCCAGAAATAACAATCCTCACCAAGCTCCATATAACCCCTGTCCACCACAAAACAATTACCAACATAATACATGCCCCTGTGAGCCTCCTAGGAGAAACGACTTTACCCCTATTGGTGAGTCCTACTCTAGCCTGTTTCCAAAATTAATCCAGATTAGTCTATTGCAACCTGTGCCTCCAAACCGGCAAAATCCGAAATCGCTATCATACCGGCTCGGTACCATGTGTGTCTACCATTCGGGAGCAGAGGGTCATGATACGGAGGATTGTTGGACTCTTAAGTGGGCAGTTGAGAATATGATAGAACAAAAATGAGTTGTGCTGAGGGACAAGGAAGTCCCTGATGTAACTAACAATTCATTACCGGCTCACAACAATGGGCCGGTCATTGGAATTATTTGTAATGATAAAAAGTTTGATCCAGCCTTAAAAGTCATCATTGCCATTGCCGATTTAAAGGCAAAACCCAAAGCGGCGGCGAATCAAGCCAGAAATGAGAAGAAAATCACTCGAATCCTTCAAGTTGTAGAAAAAGCTGTAGAAACAAATACCGGCGCAGCACCTGCTAAGGACACAATTCTCTATGTTCCTAGGGCCCCAAGAAAAGAACAGCTCATGTTGAACACTCCCAAAAGATTTGAGCAAAGGTAAGCCACGCTGAATGTGCCAAAGTTATATGTACCAAAAGGGACTTATGTGGCGCGGTTCCGCCAAGGTTGACTGAGCCCGTGGTTATCAATCGCGCACCACAAAACCCCATGAGAGAGCCCACTGCAATCTCTTGGAATTATAACAAAACAGTAGTTACTTACAAGGGGAAAGAGATTATGGAAGAGGTGAACAAAATGAACCAATTTGGGAAGTACCACAACCTAGAAGAGCTAAAGAAGTTAAAACTAAACAAGGATAAACGGCTTCCACCCAAGAAGCCTATGAGCGCTGAGGAATCATAAGAGTTTTTACGAAAAATGAAAACTACGGAATATGCCATAATTGATCAACTTAGGAAGACTCCTTCACACGTTTCTCTTTTATCCTTGTTGTTGAGCTCAAATAAACATCATAAGGTACACTTGAAAACATTGATTGAGGCATATGTCCCGGTTGAAACTTCAGTCAAACAATTGGAGAGAATGGCTGAACGATTCTTCGAAGTCAACAGAATTTCTTTTAGCCGCGATGACTTGCCCTTAGATGGAGCCGCCCACAACAAAGCCCTTCACTTGACTGTCAAATGCGAAGGTTATTATATGAAGAGGGTCATGCTAGATGGGGGGTCCTGGGTCGATATTTGCCCTCTCTCAATGCTCTAGAGGATGGAAATTGGAACAGAAAGAATTTGACCAAACAATTTCTGTGTGCGCGCTTTTGTTAGCATCAAGCGAGACAATAGGGGAAATAGATTTGATTTTGACCATCGGCCCCGTGGATTTCGAAGTGACTTTCCAGGTTCTTTACATGGATACGTCATATAATTTTCTCCTAGGAAGACCATGGATTCACATTGCAGGGGCTGTGCCCTCCACTCTCCATCAAATGGTCAAATTTGAGTATTAAAACCAAGAAATTATTGTACATGGGGAGGATGAGAAGTTCATTTACAGGGACCCTTCAGTCCCGTGTCTCTGAGCTTGGGAGGGAAGTGAGCACATTGTTTATCAAGACTTCGAAATTATGGTTGCTGACCAATGCGAAGAAGGGGCCTCGTTCCCTCAACCTTGCTTATCTAATGCATCAGTCATGGTCGCTAGTGAAATGATTAAACATGGGTACAAGATAGGAAAGAGGCCCAGGGTATCTCTACAAGGCATCGCAGAGCCCATCACTTCGACCGCCAATGAGAAGTTCATTGGCGTAGGTTTCCAAGTTACAAATGCCGATATAAGATGGGATGATGAGCGCAAGAAAAATGGATGGGTCCTTCCCCAGCCCGTTCTGCATCTTGCCAAGTCATTTGTTAAACCCAAGTATGTAGAAGAAGAGGAAGAAAAGGCCTTCACGGCCGAGGAGATTGAGGATATTTGTGAAGCCATGAAGCAAATGATGTATTAGTCCCACATGGTCCAGCTGGGGGAAGGCCCGAGCACTGCTGAGGTGTTGTACATGGGACCAAATGCCAAGATTCAGAATTGGAAGGCTACCCCATTCCCTATCACGCGAGAATCCCGGTAGTCTAGTATTGCATATTTTCTACATTATGAGTTATTTCAGGATGTAACTCGAATGTTTTTATTTTATTGTCTTTTGATTTCGATGTAAACCCTCCTTTCTTCAATTTAATGAAAGGAAATCAATATTTCATCGTCAATAGATATCTCTTTTTTTCTTTATTCTAATTTTTCTATTTTTCTTATCTTTCTTTTTTCAGTTCTAATAATGCAGACTTAAATAACATGACATGTTTGCGGACTTCATGCTCAGATCCTAAAATACTGTCTAATTGTGAAATAATGAATCGAGAACCAGAATATGATGAAGATGAGGTTTTCAGGGAAATAAATTGAGAACTGGAATAATTTGAGAATAATCCTAAGCCAAACTTAAATGAAACCGAGCCAGTTAATTTGGGTAGTGCAGAAGTGGTCCAGGAAACCATGATAAGCATTCACACCGATGAAAGAACTAAAGATGCATTGATCCAACTTTTGTTTGAATTCAAAGCCATGTTTGCATGGTCCTATGATGATATGCCAGGACTAAGTGTTGATTTGATAGTGCATAAATTGCCAGCTTATCCCGGTTATCCACTTGTCCAACAAAAGTAGAGAAAGTTTTAGATGGACATCAGTGATAAGATCAAAGAAGAAGTCACCAAACAATTAAAAGCTGTTGTGATCCGAGTGGTCCGATACACCACATGGTTGGCTAATATGGTCCCAGTGCCAAAGAAAGGCGGGAAAACCCAAGCGTGTGTTGATTATCGGGATTTGAACAAAGCAAGCCCCAAGGACAACTTTCCATTGCCAAACATCCACATTCTTGTTGACAACTGTGTCAAACATGAGATATAGTCTTTCGTAGATTGTTATGCTGGGTATCACCAGGTTCTGATAGATGAAGAAGACATAGAAAAGACGGCTTTCACCACACCTTGGGGCACTTAATGTTACAGGGTCATGCCATTTGGTCTGAAAAATGTCGAGGCAACCTACATGAGAGCCATGACTGCCATTTTTGACGACATGATGCACCAAGAAATTGAGGTATATGTGGATGATGTGATCATTACTCCAGAATGCAGGAAGGCCATGTGCGGGATTTGAGAATGTTCTTTGAGCGTCTACACAGGCATAACTTGAAATTGAATCCAGCTAAATGTGCATTCGGAGTTCCATCTAGGAAACTTCTGGGTTTATAGTTAGCTGGAGGGGTATCGAGTTGGATCCAACAAACATAAAGTCTATTCGGGATTTACCACCTCTAAGGACCAAGAAAGAGGTCATGAGTCTACTGGGAAGATTGAATTACATCAGCAGGTTCATTGCTCAGCTTACTACCACGTGTGAGCCCATATTTAAGTTGTTGAAGAAAGATGCGGCGATCAAATGGACGGATGAATGTCAAGAGGCTTTTGATAAAATCAAAGAATATTTGTCAAATCTGCCAGTATTGGTTTCACCTGAGACAGGAAGACCTTTGTTCTTGTACTTGACACTCTTTGAAAATTCCTTCGGTTGTGTCCTGAGGCAACATGATGTGACCGGGAAGAGAGAATAAGCCATATACTACTTGAGCAAGATGTTCACTATTTATGAAGCCAAATATACTCTGTTAGAAAGAACTTGTTGCGCCCTAAGTTGGGTCGCCCAGAATCTCAAACATTATATTTTGGCTTACACCACATATCGCATAGCTAGAATGGATCCTCTGGAATACATATTCCAGAAACCAATGCCCATGGGAAGGTTAGCAAAATGACAAATCCTGCTCACTGAGTTCGACATTGTTTATGTCACCCGCATGGCGATGAAAGCTCAAGCCTTGGTGGATCATCTAGCTGAGAACACAGTTGATGATGAATACCAACCCCTAAGTACTTACTTTCCGGACGAGGAAGTGAACTCAGTTAAAGTGATTCTAGAGGACACAAATGCTTGGAAAATGTTCTTTGATGGAGCTGTAAATGCAAAAGGTGTCGGGATTGGAACAATTCTGATTTCTCTCACTAGTCCGCACTATCCGGCCAGAGCCCGGCTTCGGTTCTTCTATACCAACAATACCGCTGAGTATGAAGCTTGCATTATGGGCATGAATATGGCAGTAGATTTGGATGTGGAGGAATTATTAATCATAGGAGATTCTGATTAGATCATTCGGTAAGCCCAATGTGAATGGGAAACTCGAGACATCAAACTTATCCCATACAGGCAACATGTAGAAGATCTTAGCAAATGGTTCAAGTCTGTTGAATTCAGGTATATACCTCGATTCTACAATGAGCTAGCTAACGCACTAGCTGTTTTGGCCTCAATGCTTCCATATCTGGGCAATATCTATATTGACCTATTGGAAATCCAAATTCGAGAGAGGCATGGTTATTGTAATACAATTGAAATAGAACCATATGTTAAGCCATGGTATCATGATGTCAAAAGGTTTTTGAAAACAAAGGAATATCCTGACCAGGCCAGTGGAGATCAAAAGAGAACTATTAGAAAGCTTGCCAGCAGTTTCTTTTTGAGTGGAGAGGTCTTGTACAAAAGAACTCAAAATTTAAATCTTTTGAGCAGTATAGATGACAAGAAGCTGAAAAGATCATGAATTCGGGAGTATGTGGGCCCCACATGAAAGGATATGTCCTTACGAAGAAAATCCTGCCAGCAGGTTATTACTGGATGACCATGGAAAAGGATTGCTTTAGTTTTGTCCGGAAGTGCCATCAGTGTCAGATACACAGTGACCTGATTCATGCACCGCCTTCATAGTTGCATCCAATGTCAGCACGTTGGCCATTCGTCGCCTGGTGTATGGATGTCATTGGGCCAATCGAGTTGAAAGCTTCAAATAGGCACATATTCATCTTGGTTGCCATTGATTATTTTACAAAGTAGGTTGAAGCAGTCACTTTCAAAGTCGTCACCAAGAAAGCGGTGGTGGACTTCGTGCATTCCAACATTATATGTCGTTTTGGTATTCCTAAATCTATCATTACTGATAATGTTGCAAATCTGAACAACCACTTGATGAGGGAGGTATGCAAAAATGTTTACGCATCGTAATGCTACCCCTTATCGGCCCAAAGCTAATGGCGCCATTGAAGCTGCAAACAAGAATATCAAGAAGATCCTCATGAAAATGATTCAAAGTTCTAGATAGTGGTATAAAAAGTTGCCTTTTGCACTACAGGGATATCTCACAACCGTGCGCACATTAGGTGGGGCCATACCCTATTTATTGGTTTATGGTACTGAAGCCGTAATACCTGTAGAAATTGAGATTCCCTCTCTTTGAATCATTGTTGAAACTGAGATCGAGGATGATGAATGGGTCAAGACCCGGTTGGAACAATTAGCTATGATAGATGAAAAGTGGATGATCACAGTTTGCCACAGGCAGTTGTACCAACAAAGAATGGCCCGTGCCTACAACAAGAAAGTGCGGCCCAGGAAATTCGAAGTGGGGCAACTTTTTCTTAGACGTATTCTCCCGCATCATGAAGAAGCAAAAGGAAAATTTACTCCAAATTGGAAAGGTCCGTACATTATAAGAAGAGTGTTGCCGAGAGGAGCGTTGTACTTCGGAGACATTGAAAGAAATGACCCTGAAATAGTTGTTAATGCAGATGCAGTCAAGAGGAATTATGTTTAACCCTTTTCGCAACTTTAATACTCTCCGATTGGGATAACGAAGGCTTTCATTCCAGCTACCCAAACACTACCAACCCTTGCAAACCTTTTGAGCCGGTTCCTTTTTTCTTTGATTACCCTCTTTGAAACCTGAAAGTTGTGTTAAAAAAGATGAAAAAAATGATGAAAAGAAAGAAACAAAAGAAATCAAAAACAAAAGTTCTTTGAACTATGTTCGACTTGATTCCGAAAGGATAGGTAGGCAGCCTCTCTCTGGGGTTTAGCCACACCAAAATAAAAATCCACATTTCCCCAAAGTTGAAATAGGGGCAAAAGCTACAATCATTCGGCAATGATTTCGCCAAAAAGTTTCCAAAGTTGTAATTCAATCCAAATTTCTTTTTCACCCAAATCCTTTTCAAGTCCTTCAGATCGATCGACAAATATGTTCAACTTGGAGGGTACAGTTACTTGGATCTGATACAACAAAATGAGAGAAATAAAATGAGAGTGTCTTATTGGTGAAAACCCTCACCGACATCATAAGGCGATGGTAAGAAAAGAAATTAAAATAAGAGAGTCTTGTTAGTGAAAACTCGCAAAGAGCACTATAAAGTGATGATGAGAAGAGAAATGAGAGAGGTCAGCTGGTGAAAACCCGCAAAGGGCACCACTGATCCAAGAGAGGATCCTCACATCCATCGGCATCGACAAAGTCTTGGCAAGGTTTCTCGATTTTGAGGCAAATTTTGTGATGAATTTCTAAAAGTTGGATGGTTTACACAGATCAGGCATCCAATCCAAGAGGCATGTCATGTTCATTGAGGTCCGCATGTACTCCAGATAAGTCCTTCTTTTTTTCCCCGAAAGGGGATACCTCTCGTCTAATTTCATTTGTCCATTCCATTGTTTGCTTTTCTGTAAATCCCTTTTTGTCTAATTCTGTTCGAAAACTAAGACAAAGAAAGAATGGCAAGATTGATTTACAGTGTTTTTGTCTTATACGGTCCAATATTCAAGAAGGCACCCAGTCTCGACAGGTGCATCGAGTCGACTCCGACTGGCCATGATGGCCGATGTTTCGAAATCAAAACTCCTGAAGAGAAAGGAAATCAAAGTCAAATGACCACAAAGACAAAATAAGGTTGAAAGTTTAAGTCCTACGTGACTAACTGTCATGGAAAAGTCTGGAAAAGCCAGATGTTCTCCAAGGTTATAAATGCAATTGGTATTCAGGAAATAACTAGTTGAAGCTGAAAGGGCCGAAATCAAGTGACTGAAACATTCTAGGCCACAAAACCAACCACCGTTTTAAACAAACAAATTGTTCTTTATTTGACAAACAGGAAACATGTGCTATCCAAAAGAAACCTTGCAAGAAGCAGGTGCAACCAAAAAGAAATTGCGGAAAAGCTAGAAACAGCTTTGCAGCAGCCACTCTGAAAGGGAAGTCTCCTCCAAAATTCTTTCCTGAATTTACTCATTCTCTGAAATAAAAACAAGAAGAAGGAAATGATAATGACAAAAAAAAATTTTCCAAAGCATGGTAGTATAGGGTCTCCAATCTCTAACTGCGTTTTTCAACATAGGGTTTCCACTCCCTAGTTGATGATCTTTAGATATAGGGTCTCCACTCCCTAGTCGTTTTTCGAACAGAGGGTCTCGACTCCTTAGTTGATAATTTTTAGACATAGGGTCTCCACTCCCTAGTCGTTTTTCTAACGTAGGGTCTCCACTCCCTAATTGATGATTTTTAGACATAGGGTCTCCACTCCCTAGTCGTTTTTCCAACATAAGGTCTACACGCTCTAGTTGATGATTTTTAGACATAGGGTCTCCACTCCTCAGTCGCATTTCCAAGATAGGGTCTCCACTCCCTAGTTGATGATTTTTAGACATAGGATATTCACTCCCTAGTCGCTTTTTCAACATAGCGTCTCAACTCCCTAGTTGATAATTTTTAGGCATAGGGTCTCCACTCCCTAGTCACTTTTCCAACATAGGGTCTCTACTCTCTAGTTGATGATTTTTAGACATAGGGTCTCCACTCCCTAGTTGATGATTTTTAGACATAGAGTCTCCACGCCCTGGTCGTTTTTCCAACACAGGGTCTCCACTCCCTAGTTGATGATTTTTAGGTATAGGGTCTCCACTCCCTAATCTCTATTTTCCCAAAGGTACACAACCCTAACCTTTTACTTGCTTTCAATAATGAAGCAGTATAGAGTTTTATTACAAATAACTCACAAAATTTATCTAGTGAAAACTTGGGTAGAAAAATTTCGTTCATTTGTTTTGGTGTCTGAGTAGGTTATAGCCCGAGGCACAGAGTTCAAGATGACCAAAAGAAGAAGTCTCAATCCAAAATAAAGAAAAGAAAAAGAAATGAAGTGAATCAAAAGTACAGAAATGGAGAAAAGATATGGACGGCTCAAGACATGACTAAAGTTATAAGCTTTGCATGTCCCGCCTTGACCCAGAAATCTGAAGAAGAATGAACCAACACCTGCAGCTAACAAGCATCAAGTTTCAGATCGGAGTTCGCGCGAGGAACCAGTCAAGACTCAAGATCAATCTTCAGATGACTCATAGATAGGAATCTTGTAACTCGTAGCAGGCAGGCTTAGTTAGTCTTTTTCATTTTTGATTTTGGTGTAATAAGGAGCTTAACAAGCAGCAATAACAGTGAAATCACAGCTTCTCAGTAGTCTCAGCTACGAAAATTCTTAGAGCTGCACTGACCTGATTCCTTTATAGCCAAGGATATGTAGGCAACCTCCGAAGCAAGGTTCGGTAAAACTTTTTCAAAGTGGTTCCCAAGGAGTATCCAAACGGGCAAAAATCGCTTGTAATTGCTCACTTTATCCTAGCCCGAAAACTCTCCATGTTTTCGAGCAAAGAGGGGCAGCTGTGAGCATGTAATTTTTGCCCGACTACAATACTCTCACAAAATTCACAAATAGATTTTTTTAATTGTTTTTAATTTTCATAGAATTTGTAGGGATTTTTTAATTAATTGTTTGCATTTAGTTGTATTTTTCATGCATTTTAATATTTTAAAATCATAGAAAAATATAAAAAATGTCAAAATCTTCATTACATAGCATTGTTAGGTCTTAATTGCATTTAGAGCTTAATTACATAAGTTAATTGCATTATTAAACAAAAAACACAAAAATAATGGTCATTTTACATATGTAGCTTTTAGTTTTAAAATTAGTATTTGTCTTTCATTAATTTAAGTTAATTAATTATTGTGATGTTAGAAATAGACAATTAATTTAATTATACAAAATAAATTTGATTTAGGACTTAATTTAGGATTTTAATTAACTTTATTAGGTTAAAAAATCAAGAAAGGAAAGAAAAAGGAAAAAAAAGGGAAGAGAGGTTTAATCCCAAATTGGGCCAAAGCCATTTTTGATTGGCCCCATTGCCCTAAAGTCTATCTAGTTCGCCGCTTGCCCAATCCCATACTTCCCAAAGATCCGGTCCAACATTCTCTAGCCCAAAATGACAGTGTTTGGACTAAACTAATCTTAGCCCTCCTTTATTCTAATCCAACGGTCCGCAACTAACTACTCTTACCCCTTAAAAATGTCGGAGAACCCCCAAGCCCTAGAGAACCAACCCTATTTCCCCCTTTCTCATCTCTTAACTTGTCTCTCTCACCTCCGCCGTCCGCCACTCGCCCGAAAATCGCCTACGGCGGCAGCAACACCCTAAACCACCCCAAATTGACACCAAATAATCTCCAACACCCCTTAATCATCATCCTACCACTAATTTCCTCAAAATTCCCACGCTTCTTCTCCAATTTAGGATCTAAGAAGTTACAGAAAACCTAAATTCCCCTATTTCGAGTGTCCCTAAATTCCAACCTACCTGAGGTTCATACCAACCTTAATTGAACACTCTTGTCAAGAGTTATCAAATTGAAGTCAATTTTGGACCTATTCTAGGCCACCCGAACCCGGCCACTACCATGAAAGCCCCATAAGTTGATTTCTTTTGCTGCATATAGCATTGGATATGCCCTCAATGTGGGTTAATGCTCATGTAGCGATGCCGGCTATAGCCGGATATCTCTTTTCCCAGGCAGTTTTGTTCATTATTGGTAACCCTCCTTTTCACTTCTTTAATTACTACTTATCTTATTTAATTGCTTGATATTTTCTGTTACATGTTATAGACATCATGTTTAGTTTAGTTTCGATTTAGTTAAATTGTCAATTGATAATTGTGTGAAGGTTGCATCAATATATAATTGTTAGCATATTTCTTTTCCCAAGGTTTAGCATGTTCTAGGTTAGGTAAGATTTCAAATCCATTGCTTCTATGTAGGCCAATATTTTAGATGCATAGTATGCAGTTTCAATTAAGTCAAAGTAATCTTGATTAGCTAATTGTATGTTTAAATTCGTTTAATCACCTAAATAGGCTAAAGTTTGAATATTGCTTGTTGTGCTGTGATTTTTTATTTATGAGTTTTTTTGTGATAGTTGTTTGTAATTACTGAAATTCAGAGGTCTAAAAGAAATGGAAAAAATGGAGGAATCTGTTTTGTTTGGTTGGAAATACATTAAAATGGGGAATAAGTTTAAATGTTGGGGTAAGAATTGGATGATAAAAAGTTTAAAAGGGTCTGGGAATAAAAGAAGCTTCTAGACCCAATCTGTTAAGAAAAGAGATGAGAGCGAGAGGAAATATCCAAACACTGGACAGCGGTCCATTTTTCTATTTTAGAAGATGCCAATTTCCTAATTTTAAGGGGATGCTGGCAGATTCCCTCAACCTCTCTCGTTCTTTATCATTTTGCACTCTTATACCCTATAAAAGAGACCTCACACTCCCTCGGACTGGACACACGAAAAATACCTCAGAAAATTGAAGACTATCTTTCAGAAATTCCTCTTTTCATTCTCATTCTGATTTTCGTTTCTTCTTGAGTTTAAATCTATAAATAGAAAAAAAAAAGAGGAAGAATTTCAAAGCTGTTGGTTCTTTCCACTTTGCTATTGGTCTTTTTTTTTGCTCGAATTATGATGGGATTTCTAGTTGGTTGTTGTTTCTCTTGTTCTTGAATTGCTGGGATTCTTCTTTTGTTGGCCACATTTCATTTTGTCGATCTTTTACTCATGTTGGTTCCTGTTGCTGTATTTGTTTTTGTTGTTGCCTTTTTTGCCAGTTTCAAAGATTTATTTTCTGTCTGTTTTGATTCTGCTGTAACCATGTATGAAGCCGAGCATCTGTTTCTTCCATGGTTGTGTACAAGAAGTTTGGAAATAATTGTAGGATTCCATATTGATGCAGGAGTGTTTGTTTAAAACTTCTAATTTTGTGTTATGTGGTTTAGTTCCTAGTCGATATGTAATGTTAAACATTTTTATTAAATCTTCGAGTTGGTATAGTCTATTGGTAGATTTGAAGTGATTTGGAAAACCTGTTTATTACTTGTGAGTTTATGACTTGGTTTGAACTTGAGTTTAACACACTTGTGCTGAAGGGTTCTGAATAGCAAATTTAACCATCAATGATGTTATTTTTAGCTTCTTTTGTCATTATAGAAGGATTTGGTTAAAAAAAATATATTTTGTGACAACAGTGGAGTAACAGCATGTTTGGACGCTCAAACGTAGCCTAGAGATTAGCCATTCCATTTTGGCTTGTTTACTTGTTGGATATCCTATTGTTGTGATTAATAGTCATTTGTTTCTCATGAACAATTGAAAGCATTGGTGACAAACATAGAAGTCTGGCCAGTGCTTGGCTTGATTTTTAAGTTCCACTACTTGAAAGTGGTCATTTATGTAATAGGTTAATTTATGTAATAATTTGTTGCATCAATGGTGGATACAGTTGTATAAATTGAAAAAGGATCGATAGCTATTATTCAGGAGTATAAATTTCCAATCATGGAATGCTGTCCTACAGTGACAAAAAAATAAAGTATTGTCGAAAAATGCCTCGCAAAATGACCAATTAAAGTCTTCATTTATGGCAGGACAATGGTATCCAAGGTCATTATCTCCCGACGCACAATGAATTCTCAGTTGTGGGGAATCAGAAGGAAGTTTGTTGATAACATGTACCTGAAACTTCGTAGTAAAGATGCATTTTTTTGCTATTGAAAGGTTAAGGGGCATTAACAACAAGAAGATGTTGATCAAGGAGAGAGTCATATTGAGAAAATAATAAGTATGGCAAAAAGTAAAGGAGGTTCTAGAGTTTTATACACAAAATCTTGATATGGATTCCTGCAATTTGTACCTTTCTGAAATCCTTTAATGTTTTTTTTACACTCTCGTTAAATTTGATGAAAGATAATTAATTAAGACATGATTAAATTAAAAAAAATATTTATTATCTAACTGATTAAAATTTTAGATGATTCATCATATAACTAAATTCCTATATAGACATTAAAACTTTGATTGGGTAAAGTCTATACAAATTTAAGTTGGCTTTAAGTCCTAATTAGAGCTGTCAAAATGGGCCACCCGGTCCAACCCAGTTCAAGTCTCGCGGGCTTTTAAATTTGGTAGGCTAGGACGGACCGGCCAGCCGTTTGAGTGGCCCTTAAAATGGCCAGCCCAACCTAGGCCTAAAAAGACCGCAGGCTAGGTTTGATCAGTCCTTCATTTTTATTAAAAGAAAAATTCTTTAAATCTTTAAAAATTTCTTCATGACATATTCTCTTAATCACGTGAACAACTTCTGTTTGCTTAGAGCATATAGCCTGATATTTGACAAAGAATCTCGTAATTAAAGTGCTAAGTTATCTATAACTTTAGTTCTTCTTTTTGTCGTTAGATGAATATTTTTTTATAAGTTTATAGACCAAGGTCTTTTATTTTAGGATAAACACCATTTACTAATTTCATCATTAAGTCAATAAAAATTTTAAAATTCATGAAAATTTACAAGTATTATGATTTTTTTCGGGTATTAAAAAATAATCTTTTCTATACTGAAGAAAATTTATTTATTAATAATATATTAGAGTAATCCAAAATGATCATTGGCCAACATAATATTTTTCTTTGGGAAAAATTATTATTGGTCATTTAAAATTTTCTTAGTTCGTTATTAATCAAGCAAAAGAAATATTAATCTTGTCATACTACATGTATATCAAAAATCTGAATTCTAGTTGATATGGAAGAGCAAATGAGCAATCTAGGGTTGATGAATGAAGATTATGGTTAATAGAATAAATATTAAATATTTAAATTTATTTAATTAACTTTTGGCTCGTGGGCTGTCCCAAGCCTAGCCTTGGTCAAGCCTCAAGGACTAACACGCACACATGGCCGAGCTTATAAGTCTAAGTTTTAATTAGGATAAAAATATTTTAACCTAGCACTATCCAAATAGCGGGCCTGGTTGGGCTGGCCTCACAGGCCAAACTCATTATAACGGGCCTAGTCCTAATTAAAAAATGATTGGCACATATAAATATTAGAATGATATGGAAATTACAAAATTACAATGAAGAAGATGGAAGAATCGGTGATATATTCCGTGGCAGATCCAATGATCATTTCGAGTGCTCAACCGCCCATTACCATTGACTAGATTTAGTAAATTCGCTTAGGCGATTAAAATATATTTGGATAATATTGAGTGGCTCACCCATAATTAAACTCTTTTTTTCTCTTTTTTCAAACTTTTTATTGGCTATCACATCCATAACTTTAAATTTCTGGATCCGCTACTAATATATTTATCATGTATTTAATGCACATTCATCGAGAATGATGGCAATAAATTTTCAAGTTTTCGATGGGCTGCCAGTCCAAAAGAAGGAAAACCACAAGGCTTAGTCACTTCTTCTCCCCTTAGCCATTGATGTCCCTACACCCTGTGTAGGGACTTTCCATCTTGTGTTAGCCCCTACACCTTTTTAATAATATTTATCCTTTTATTATTGTAGAGAAGCAAGTTCTATCAGTAAATCAAGCGTATGCAGTAGCTGTGCAATAAGAGAGTCAAAGAGCACTAGGTGTTGTTGAACCAAACAAGGAACTATTAACAATGCTTGCAGGAAGGGGTCAAATGTTCGAAGGCAAGAAACCAGGGCTGATTTGTGAGCACTATGGTTATAAAGGTCACCTGAAGGAGAACTGCTACAAAATAATAGGCTATCCTCCAGATTTCAAAAGCAAGAAGAAAGGGCAACTAGGTACATATAAACTATTTGCTAATAATGCTAACACAAATGCAGGTATTGAGACCAGAAATCAGCCACAAGGAAACTACCTCACAGAAGAATAGTACAAACATTTGGTAAACTTGTTGGAGAAGACTTCACTAGGAGAAAGAAGTGCGGGACCATCAGAGTTAAGAAGATCCTCAAACGTGGCTGGTATTATGTCATTGATGTCTGATGTATACAATTTATATGTATATGATTGGATAATAGACTCAGGAGCATCACATCACATAACCTTCTGCAAAAATGTATTGGATTTTATTAGACCTATAGAGGGACAAAATAGTTATGGAGTGCAAACATCTACATGAGATAGGTCTGAAATCACACATGCTGGAAATGCTAATATCTTAGAGAATCAAAAAATTAAGAATGTCTTATATGTGCCAAACTTTAAGTCCAACTTGCTCTTATTGTCCAAATTGACTAAGGACCTATGCTGCTCTGCATGTTTATTTCCTGATTTTGTATGTTTCGGAGACTATACAGTGGCAGGGTGCTGGGGATTGCTAAAGAGGATAATGGAGTTTACATACTTAGTAGAGGAGATGTTGTTGCTGCTGGTTCATTTCACAAAGAAGGGGTGACCACCACACTATGGCTCAAAGGCTATGACATACCTCTACACATGCTATGCAACATTTGCCAGATTTGATGAATAAAGTGAAGCTAGAGATGCAAAATGACTGTACAAATTTGCCTTTTAGCTAAACAAAGTAGACTGAAATTTCCTATTAGTAATAGTAGTTCAAGTTGTGTGTTTCAATTAGTGCATGCTGATGTATGGGGCCTTTACAAGATAACAACCTATGATAGAAAATAATATTTGTCACTTTGGTTGATGACTATATTAGGTATACTTGGACTTGTTTGCTGAACTCAAAATGTGAAGTCTTTGTTGTATTGAAAGATTTTCTTTCCTTTAATCAGTTTGGTACAATGGTTAAGACATTGGGAACAGACAATGGAATAGAATTTTTCAATAATCAGTGTAATGAGGTTCAATTCACTTGGGATTGTTCATCAAAGCAGTTGTTCATATACTCCACAACAGAATAGAGTAGTGAAAAAGAAGCACATACCCATCCTTGATGTGGCTAAAGCACTCAAGATACAAAGTAATATGCAATCAAATTCTGGGGAGAATGCATTAGGACAGCAGTATACCTAATCAACAAGATACCTACAGATGTCCTAAATAAAAGATCTCCTTATGAATTATTATATAGTAAACAACCAAGTATATATCATTTGAGTGTATTTGGTTGTTTGTGCTATGCTAGTACCCTACCTAGAGGAGGTAAGTTTTCTCCTAGAGCAAGGAGGACACTAATGATAGGGTACTCAAAGACACAAAAAGGGTACAAACTATCTGATTTAAAATCTAACATTTTCTTTGTCAGTAAGGATGTAAACTTTAGAGATGATGTCTTTGCTTTTCAAGGTGAAGAAGCATGTTATGAGGATTAGTTCACTCTTGTTCTAGTAGACTTGAACACTAGTTCACCAAGAACAAATGTTGATGATGCCCTGTTACAACTCAGGAAGACTTAAGCAATGAAAGTATGAATGAAGAGGCAATCCCTTCTATTCTCCCTCAACCAAGCCACACGGCAACAAATTCATCAGATATAGACCTGGATGAGTCATCAGGAGAAAATGTAGATATGCCAAATGCATTAGAAGATGTTGTAGCTGAACCTCTAGCAATTATGGAAGAAACTGAAGCAGGTTTGCAAGAGCAGCAAACACCAACTCAATAGTTGCAGTCATTTGAACCTGTTGATAATGCAGAAGCTCCCACTGTTAGGAAATCTATCAGAGGTACAAAACCATCAATTTGGCTCAAAGACTATTTTACTTGATGGAAACATCATGACACATTGCCTATCTAATCTTTCATTATGACAATTACACGCATTTTCCACAACACTACCAAGCATATCTCACTAGTTTATTTGCCCTTATAAAACCAAAGATTTTCTATGAAGCCTCTATAGATGAGAAATGGATTAAAGCTATGCAAGAAGAAATTCAAGCACTTGAAACTAACAAAACCTGGGAGATAGTAGAGTTGGCACCAGGAAAGAAAGCAATTGGCTCAAAGTGAGTGTACAAAATCTAATACAAATCAAATGGTGAGATTGAAAGGTTCAAGGCACGCTTAGTGGCTAAGGGTTATACACAACAGGAAGGTCTTGACTACCATGAGACCTTTTCACTTGTTGCAAAAATGATCACAATGAGGACTGCGATTAGCCTTGCAGCCTCTAAGGGTTGGAAGTTATTCCAAATGGATGTAAATTTTTTGCAGCGTGATATTTGAAAAGGAAAGCAGTTGAATTATGTCAAGTGCCAACTAAGGAATATGTCAACTAAGGAAAGAAGTTAAATCCAATATTCTGAATGAAGCCAACAAGGAAACAAATAAACGTTTATTTATATATATGGACAGATAGATTCTCCCTGACTAATTCAAGCCATTGAAAACTCTTTTCCAATTCCTCTCTTGTAGCCGTTGGGTCTGCCTTGAAATTACTTTTCCTTGCCTTTTTCATTTCCAATCTCTTGTGTATATAATATGATATCTTTTATGTTAGAAAATACAGAACATGAATGAGATTATTCTATGTTCAAATCTCTTCATGTTATCAGAGCCCTCACATGAGATTGGAACAAGCAAAACTCTCATGGCCAATTCTAACCAACTAGTGCAAGAACCCTCTATTTCTCATCAAACATTGCACTAGTGTACTAGTCTCATCTCATTGAAACTAGACACTTCAAACTTCTCACTTTGGCGTTCTCAAATAGAACCTTTGATTCAGAGCATTGGAATAGAACATCACCTTACCAATGAAAGCAAACCGGAAAAAGAAATCACTGGGACGATAGAAAGGCTGCTCCAAATCCGCAGTACCTTACCTGGATCAACAATGATGACTTGCTAATATCTTGGTTACTAAAAAATACAGAGATAGAGGTTCTAATGTTGGTGGAAAACATCTAAATGGCACATCAGGTATGGCAATCTATTGAGAATCAGATTCTCCCTACTACGATTGAAAAAGAACAACTTTTGAATGAAAAATTGATATCCCTTAAAAAGGGAAACATGTCTCTTGATAAATACCTTAAGAATTTCAAAGGCTTATGTGATAGCTTAGCTGCAATTAAAAAGCCCATGGAAGATACAAGTAAAACATTTCGACTAGCTAGGGGTCTTAGTGCTAAATATAAGGATTTTTGAACTGCTATGTTAGCAAAAGCCCCTTATCCTACTTATAATAAGTTTGTTGTAGCCCTGCAAGCTCATGAACAGATGATGATTAATGAAAGCGAGGAGAAAGATCACTTGCAAACTCACCATGAACAAGGTTTCGTCGGATAAAGAGGAAGATGACGACATCGTGGTGGAGGAAGGTTTAACTCGAGAGGACGAGGCTTTGCTCCAGCAGCGCGCCATGGTAATTACAGTGCTAGGCCAAATTTCAATGATAAAATACCATACCAACCAAAGGCAACTAATTATAGTGTCGATTCGCGTCAACAAAAAGAAAGAACAAGCTATCATTTGCCAAATTTGCGGTAAGATGAATCACTCAGCCTTGGAATGTGGGAATCGGTTTGACCATTCTTTTCAACCCGAAGACCAAATTCCTAAGGCCCTTGCTGCAATGAAACTAGAACATGAAGATTCTTCACTCTATGCCGATTCAGGAGTGACAACTCACATCCTAAACAATCTAGGTAAACTTGCCAAAACTACTCCATATAAGGCAATGAATCTATATTTGTAGGAAATGGTGAAAGCCTTCCCATTTATCATATTGGTGAAGGACAACTAAAAACCAAAAATGGTAGCTTAAGTCTGAAAAATGTTCTCATTGTTCCTGATATAAAGAAAACTTTACTCTCTGTTGGACAATTGATCCACGCCAATCCTTGTTTCGTTGAATTTTTTGCTGATGATTTTGTGGTTAAGTCTCAACAGGGCAGAATACTTGCTAAAGGATGCAAAAAAGGAGGACTTTATGCTCTTGGATAAATAAATCAACAAGCTCTCCTTGCCTATAAGAATAAAGCTTCATAAAATATTTGGCACAAAAGGATGGGACATCCCTATTTACGATATCTAAAGATTCTAAAGTCAAAATACTTGATACATAACTCAGATAAGATGTCCGAATCAAGCCTGCCTGCTGGTTGTAGCAATTAACATAGGCAGATTCAATTCTTTGGTTGTTATCACTTAAGGCTTACCTAAGCATTTAGGAGAGATCCTATAGACATGGCATCTATTTAGAATGAAACAAAGCAGTAACAATTAAAGATGAACGATTTGGATCCTATAGGCATACTTTCTAAACTGCATTAAAGTAAAGAGTAAGGTTGTTTAAAACTGATTCAGAGTCAAACTGATTTTAAATTGGTTTCAGATCCTATAGGTAGGATATCTAGTGTTACTCATTTTAATTCCTATAGACATGATATCTAGTCGAGTGTGAATTGAAGCATGCAGTATCCCTATAGGCATGATTTCTACGAAAGGGGGTACTGAAAATGATATCTGATTTTTAGCCCGTCAGTTCCTAAGCATGGTGTTTAAGCGTGGTAATGCAGAAATTAAGACAAGTCCTATAGACAAGTTCTCTAAATGCGGAATTCAATATGCAGAATTTAGGTCCTATAGGCACATTCTTTAAATGTAGAACATTCGGGAATTTAATGAAATTGGATCTTATAGGCATGGTATCTAGATGCAAAATTAAACATGCAAAACAACAGATGATATCTAAATTGCAGAACTGAACATGCAGAATTTTAGATCCTATAGACGTGATATCTACCCTTGAGCATGCATAATTACCCAGCCCCTTTCACTAGCCAAGCCCCCCAAATGTTTGTTACAAAATTATTACACACTAGATAATGAATTACATCAAGGAAGCACAAAAGAACAGTTACAATAAGAGGAAGCCTGATTCTTGACTTCCTCTCTGAGTTATGGAATAAACCACCTCAAGTGCTATTTTTTCAATGCCTTTCTCAGACTTGAGTGTGTCAAAGTTCCCTAAGGGTCTCAAGAGGACCCAGGGTAGTGCTCACACCCAAATTGCATAACCAAATATAGATGAGTGCAGTGTGGAAGGGCCAGCCCTTATGTGTCCAAGTTCAGAGGGAGCTCATAGGTTCCAAGGCAAGGCTCACACAAGAGGGGTAGAACTTAAGTCTAAGAATATGGTAGAAGTGCATGAGTAGAGATTTAGAACTGAGTGGAAAATGGAGAGGGGAGATGGGTGAGTTGAACATAGTAGCAGTAAAGGTAAAATCACAGAATCAGCAATTGCACAAAGGGGTCAGGGGTTTGGGAAATACATTGCAAGGAGCATATATCCTTAGGCAAGGACCGGGTTTGGGAATGTACAGTAATAGATGGTGCTGTCATGCCTATAAACCAATCAGAACACACAACATATAGAGGGGATAAGGAGGTTATGATCCCAGGGAATCAGGTTTGGGTCATGCACAGCAATGTTCAATGCTGTCATGCCCCAAACCAACCAAAGATACCAAACACATAGGGGATGTGGAACATATGACCCAGAGAGGGTCTGGTTTAGGTCATGCACAACAATGTATGATGCTGACATGCCCTCAAACCAATATACAAACACATAGGGGGTATGGGGTATTGGGGTTCATATATGAGAAAACATTATTTCAGAATAAAAAAAGGGCAGATCATAGTATGCTTGATAATGAAATTCGATTAAACATAAGCAGGAAACAGGTAAGAGTGAAGGAATTAGTAAAGAAACATGTTGTTGTTGATGCTGGAAAAGTAATTAGGACATACCAGTAAAGAAAGAAAATGCAGAAAGAAAAAGTAGACAAGTTTCCCACATCCTAGCCTTGGGTTTTAGCCGGCTAGACAAGATAACAACACAAGTAGTAACAGAGAAAAAAGAGAGAGTTTGAGTGAAGTGCGTGTTTTGAACTCAATTGGTTCGTGTCTTTAAAAGAAGAGGGGTGCAGGGTATTTATAATTTTTTGAAAACGAGTGAAGGAAAAGTGATAAGATACAAACATGGAAACATTCATAGGCCAGAATCAATTATACGAGTGATTCCCTTTAATTAAGGAATTATTGTTTAACAAATTCAAATAAGGAAAGAGATCAGTTTAGATACAGACTGATTATTGTCATAAAAGAAGTAGTACAAGCATTCAGTAAGTAATCAAGTCTAAGTACAAAATATACTTATTTTGGAAATAGATTCAACAAGGTAAATATTACAATAAAGGGAAAAGAATCAATCAATTTTGAATGGGCGAGTGAAATCAGGGTTCATAAAAGGGAAACTTTAGAAATCAGACACAAGGTGAAGATTAATCAAGGAAGAAATTTCAGCATATAAATAAAGTGAACATGATCATCAGACATGTGAGGCCAAACAAAAGAGATAATCACAAACATGCAATAGTGGCAGAAATAAGCTAGTAGTAAAGCAAAATTCGAAGCATATCAATCAAGTAGGTCAAGTCACATTGAATCAATAGTGAAGAAAAATAGAGTATCAGAAACATGCAAAGGTCTCACAGTAACAGATGAGAAACGTTTTGAAAAGTTAGGGTTTCAAGCATAGTCAAGTTTTAAAGATAGTAAAAACCCAGAGTCAGAGGAATCGCATAAAGGAAAAGGGATTCTGAAACAAGGAACTTCAAATCAAATTAGGCATTTAAACGAACAGTTTCAGACCCAAAGCCACAGGGTTTTCAACAATAGTCGAGCCCAAAAAATAGATCAATCAAAACTTAACCAAACAAACACTCATCTAACAAACAACTTTTAGAACTCGACTGAGACCCACATGAATTTAGGGGTTTCAACAACAACGAGTTCGAAAGATGGTAAACAGACGAGTCAAGAAAGATTTTAAACAAACAAACGCACATCTTAAACATATTAAAAGTCAGAGAAGAGATTTTGAAATAACTTAACAGGAAAAACCCTAATCAGAAAAAGACAAAGAGTCGTTTCTGAAAGCAAAATTGAAGAAACTTCGAAAAGATGTTTAAAAGTTTAGAGCAAGCATAGATCTAAAGCAGATCTGAAAGAAATCGAAAGACCTTAGAGATTAGGGTTTCAGAAAACCTAGAAAAGATGAGAAATCCTTTAAAAGTTACCGATCTAACCAAGAGAGTCAAAGGTCTGACTCGAATGACCATGGCCAGCTGGAGAAAGGTCAAAGATGACCGAGGAAGGGCCATGAACTAAAATCGAATGAAGACTGGACCAGTGCTCTTCATAGTCTGGCCTTGAAACCATAAGGATAAACATATAAGAGCCAGGGAAGGCTGGTACAGGTCTCCGATGACCTCGGAAGGCCATGGATTAGGGCAAATTAGGGTGGTGGCGGCTAGGGTTTGAGTGTTGTTTCAGAGAGTGTTTGAGAGGAAGGGGATTCTAAGGCGGCGGTAAGTGAGAAATGATTGGGGTTTGGGGTCGTTTGGAATTAATTAAGGCAAGGGTGACTATTGGCCATTGATTTGAGTGATCAACGGCCTAGATTAAAACGGGTAAGTGAGGCGGTTTATGAAACTGGGTTTGGGGCTGGCCCGATGAGTTCAATTGGGTCGAGAATTGGGTTAAAATTAGGGTAGGATTTAGGCTATGATTGAAATGAATTTGGGTTATTATTTAAATAGACAATTTTCCCTTTTAAAGTTATAAAAAATAGCAAATTGATTTCTGAAAATAAATTAAAGGTACGAAAATGATTTATAACAAATAATTATCAATTTAAAAATACTGGACTTAATTTTTTTTATAAATATAAACGCAATTAAATCTTAAAAGGAGCTAATATTGCAATTATATGCAATTTAGCTTTAAAAAAATACTAAATAAGTTTGTAAAAATATGCAAAAATATCTTAGCTATATTTTTGTATACATATGAGAATCCAATAAATGAATTACCAAAAATAATAATTTTGGGAATTATTATTGGGGTTTTATGAATAAAAATAGGGAAATAAATTGGTTAAAAAAACCTTTTTTTAAAAAAATAAGGAAAAATAATAAAAAATTTGGACACACTTACACATGCATACACATGCTGTTTTGAAAGTATCTTGCATATTAAAAAATATATAGGGAAAAATTAGGAATCAACAACTCACGCTACTTTTTCAAGCTTGCTTACACACCAAATATTGGGTGGATGCTTTCCTTACATTTGTTTATCTCATAAATCTTATGTCTTCTCAATCACTGAATATTGAAAGTCCATTCTTTAAATTATTCAATCACCATCCTGACTATGGTAGTTTGAGAATTTTTGGTTACAGGTGTTTTCCATACCTTAGAGATTATGGAAAGAACAAATTCTCTAAGAAGACATATCCATGCATCTTGTTGGGATATAGTCCTATTCATAAAGGATACAGTTGTTTGGATCCTTTTACAAATAAGATTTATTTATCTAGACATGTTGTCTTTGATGAAACTATTTTTCCTTGTGCCCCTAACAAAGAAAATATATTGCAGGAGAATCTTGAGGTCACAACATTTTCTGATACTGATTCTTGGATACAAAAAGGGAAGAAGAAATCTCAAAAGGAAAGCTCCGACGAAAAGATAAATGACCTCCATATGGAAAAAGAGGAGGACACATCGTACTAGATGACATCACGACAATTGATGATGCATATATCACGCTAGCTATACCTCCCGACAACAATAAAGATCATAGTCAAGCTGAAAATATTGAAGCTAGCCCTACAAATGATACCGAGAATACCAACACTAACTCTATCAATGTTAATGATTTACCTGATTCGAGTAATAGTCTAACCATTAATTTGAATTCTTCTTCTACAAGTTCAAGTCTTCATGCGACACAAACAAATAGGCATCATATGATAACTCGTCGAAAACTTGATACTCAGCCTGATCTTGACCCTATATTGGCTGAAAGCATTCAACAACATCGAGAAAAGTGGATACATAAAGCCTTCACTACTACCATGACCGCTTCAGTACCAAAAAGTGTTAAAACGGATCTCACTATCCCACATTGGCGTGAAGCCATGCTTGAAGAGCTCCAAGCACTCCACACCAACCAAACATGGACCATTGTTTCTCGACCATCTAATGCTAATATAATTAGATCCAAGTGGATTTTTTGAATCAAGCATAGAGAAGATGGATCGATTGAAAGATTCAAAGCTAGACTAGTTGCACAAGGATACAAACAAATTGAAGGAGTGGATTATTAATAAACATATAGCCCAGTAGTCAAGGCCACAACGATTCAGCTTGTTCTTGCAGTTGCAGTGTCAGAAAAATGGACAGTGCGACAACTAGAAGTCAATAATGCCTTTCTTCATGGCTACCTCAAGGAGACGATTTACATGAAACAACCTCCTATATTTAAGGACTCTCAACATCCAAACCATGTCTGCAAACTGCACAAGTCACTCTATGATCTTAAACAAGCTTCTAGAGCGTGGTTTGATCGTTTATCAAAATTTCGTATTTATATTGGGTTTAAATGCAGTCAAGCTCATCCTTCTCTCTTTATATTACATAATAAAATATTGTTGTACTAATGTTAATTTATGTTGATGATATTGTTCTCACAGGAAACAATGACATATTTTCAGAGGAACTTATCAAGAAACTACAATCTGAATTCTCTCTCAAGGATCTTGGCCAACTTCATTACTTCCTTGGTCTCAAAGTTCAATATTTCCCTAGAGGAATCACTATTTACCAAAGTAGGTATGCAAAGGAACTACTACATCGAGCCAAGCTCACAAATTGTTCTCACTTCAATACTTCCATAGCATTAAAATCACTATCGTCACGTGAAGACTCAAAAACCATTGATTCAACAGAGTATCGAAGCTTAGTAGGTGCTCTCCAATACCTCACCTACACTCGGCCTGATATTGTTCATGCAGTCAACAAAGTCTGCCAACATCTCCAACATCCGATGGAAGAGCATATGAGAGCCGTCAAAAGAATTCTTCGATATCTAAAAGGAACAACAGACTATGGCCTTAAATTCCTTTCTCAAAGTCCATTCAAACTTTATAGTTTATTGATGCAGATTGGGCAGGTTGTCTGGATACAAGGAGAAGTACTTCAGGTTTTTGCACATATTTATGTGCTAATTGTATTTCATGGTCCTCCAAGAAACAACCAACAATATCTCGATCTAGCACAGAAGCATAATATCGTTCCATGGTATCTACGACGGCTGAATTAGTTTGGATAACTTTTCTCCTTCGAGACATTAGTATTCCACTACATCACTCACCTCAGCTTTTTTGTGATAATAAAAGTGCACTGTATATGTCAATTAATCCAGTATTTCATGCTCGAGCCAAGCATATTGATATAGACTATCACTTAGTTCGAGAAAAGGTTGCTCTTGGCGCACTCACCACACGATATATTCCCTTTGAGCTTCAAATTGCAAATATACTTACTAAACCTCTTCCAAAGCTTCCCTTCCGATCATTTCGAGCCATGTTAGGAGTACATTCAATCATTACCTCCAGCTTGAAAAAGGGTGAAAAGGAAAGCAGTTGAATTATGTCAAGTGCCAACTAAGGAAAGAAGTTGAATCCACTATTCTGAATGAAGACAACAAGGAAACAAAGAAAGGTTTATTTGTATATATGGAAAGAGAGATTCTCCAAGACCAATTCAAGCCATTGAAAACTCTTTTCTAATTTCTCTCTTGTAGCCGTTGGGTCTGCTTTGGAATTACTTTTCCTTGCCTTTTTCATTTCCAATCTCTTGTGTATATAATATGATATCTTGTATATTAGAAAACACAGAGTAGGAATGAGATTATTCTATGTTTAAATCTCTTCAATAATTATGAGGAGGTTTATATGAATTTGCCACAAGGATTCTATAGGCAGGGGAGTTTCAGGTTTGCAAGTTACTTAAGTATCGTTATAGACTCAAGTAGGCATCAAGACAGTGGAATATAAAGCTGACTATTGCTCTTACTAAGGCAGATTACTTACAAAGTGTCTATGATCATTCCTTGTTCACAAAAAAGTTAGGAACATACTTAGTAATCATCCTAGTATATGTGGATGACTTGATGATTACTAGGAGCAGCAGTGATATTATAGAAGAAGTTAAAATGACATCACATAAGTCTTTCAAGCTAAAAGACTTAAGAGAGTTGAGATATTTTTTGGGAATTGAAATCATGAGGTCACACAAAGGCATACTACTGAATCAAAGAAAGTATACATTAGAGCTTATATCAGAATTAGGAATCAGTGGTGCAAAATCTGCAAGTTCACCCCGTGAGCAAAAGCGAAAGTTTACTACTGTTGACTATGATAAGCATGTTGGACTCAAAGGAGATGAGGAGCTAATAGATATTGGAGGCTATCAGAAACTGCTTGGGAAGTTGATTTGTTTGACCATAACCAGACCTGATATCTGCTTTGCAGTACAAGTCATAATTCAATTTATGCAACATCCAAAGCAATCACACTTAGAGGCAGCTATGAGAGTGGTAAAATATATAAAAGGGTCACCAGGAAAAGGAATACTATTCAAGAAGGGATCATTAAAAGAGATTTCAGCCTATTGTGATTCTTACTGGGAAGCCTGCCCAAACATCAGAAGATTAGTGACAGGTTATGTCATTAAACTTGGTGAATCATTGATTTCTTGGAAGTCTAAGAAGCAACAGACAATAAGTAGAAGTTCTGCATAAGTAGAGTATAGAAGCATTGCAGATGTTAGTGCAGAATTGGTATGGCTAGTAGGATTGCTTAGAGAATTTGGTGTATCCTTACAGATTCCAATAAAGGTTTTTTTGTGATAGCAAAACGACTTTACAAATAGCTTCAAATCCAATCTATCATGAGCGGACAAAACATACAGAAATTTATTTCCATTTGTGAGAGAAAAGATCAAAAGTGGATTGATATCGATTCACTATATTTGTACAAGAGAACAGGTAGCAGACATGATGACCAAGGGCCTTGGAGTCGCTCAGCATCAGATGTTGATGTCCAAACTGGGAATGTTCGATGCTTTCCATTCTCCAGTTTGAGGGGAAGTATCAACAACATTAGATAGAGTTAGTTAGTTGAGAAACTAATTGAGAGACCTAAGTGTAGACAAAAGAACTTTAGAGGCCATATTATTAGAGGGGTGTGAAGGGCACGTGATTATGATATATAGAACAGTGCCCTTCCCAATTCAATGGTATCATTTTCTTCTACTGAAGCTAAGAAAATGTTCTCTCCTTCTCTCCAACTCTTCTCTTCATTTCTCTTTCTAGTTTTTGTCAAATGCAACCCTAGATTTATTTGCATGTTATGAAGCTTGATTCAACAAATTGACACCTTTAAATGTCGAACGCATCCCTTCGAGGCGTTAGCTTTAAGATCGTACTCTCTTTGATCCATTTTAAGTGTTTTCTAAGGTTTTTACACACTCATTAAGAAAATTATTAATAGTAGCATTGATGATAAAAGGTTATTTGACTAAGTTATCATGTATCTCCTCGAGCATGTAATTTTTGTATAAAAAGTTGTGTAGATCATTTATTTTAGCAAGGATATACTAGGAAGAAATGATTAGTGCTACTCCATCTTGACTCTTAAAATGACACTTATTAGACCAAGTTTGAAAAGCTAAAAAGACGCTTAAAATGGACCTCACTGAGGTTTCAAGCTAAGTACACATTAAGTAGTGCCAAACATAGTATAACATTCAAATCGCAAAACTGATTAAACTCATAAAACGTAAAATGATATCCTATCGAAACGACAAGATCAGAATAAGTAAGAAAAGAAATTGATATTCCAGTGTTGGAATGTCCTCGGCCTCGGAATTAATAAGTTTTCTGACAGCTCTTCAAAGTTTTGAGCCGTAGAGAGATCGTCGCATTTTCTTGTAGTTTAAGTGCTGCACATATGGAAGAGGACAGAAGTTAAAAATTATAAAGACTTTTTAAACTATCAATTTATTGCATATAACTTAAACTATTGTTACAAAAGAGGGCAGAAGTTAAGAAAGGCTAAATAAAAAGTATTAAAAATAAAGAAGCAAGACAACCACTATAAATTCTTCTCAGTATAGATAAACAAGAAGCAATGATCCGACCTGTGATTTTGAGCATTTGCATTCTGTTCAGCTGCTTGAAGTTTTGAGTAGCTTCATATGATGTATTATGGCTTGTGTGAATTGTCGGTTTTGGTTTCAAGGTGATCCGGAGTTGATTTGAAAGAATGATTCTCAACTAGGAAGCTTTAAGTTGAAAGCATTGACCAAGTTTGATTTTTGGGTATTCGACTCCGGATCGGAGTTTTGATGGTTTCGTTAGATACGGATGGTGATTTTAGACTTGGGCAGATTCCCGAATTTGTATTTGGATGTTTCTTGAAGGTTTTGGCATTAGTTGGCGAAAGTTGGCAATTTGGAGTTTTGGAATGTTCATAAGTCTTACCGGAAGTTGACTTTTGTGATAGCGTGATCGGATTTTTGTTTCCGAGAGTTGGAATAGCTTTGTTATGTAATTTAAAACTTGTATGCAAAATTTGAGGTCATTCCGAATTGATTTGGTATGGTTCGGCACGAGATTTGGAAGTTGAGAGTTCAAAAGTTCATTAAGTTCGATTTGACGTGCAATTCATTGTTTTGATGTTGTAATGCATGATTTGAGTCCTCGAGTATGTCCGTGTTATGTTGGACATGTTGGTATGTTCGGACGGGATCTCGAGGGGATCAGGCGTGTTTCGAGTTGATTTCGGACCATCTTGGGCCATGTTGTTATTGCTGGTTTCTGCTGTTACCTATTGCTTCTGGTGTTCTTCATGATCGCGAAGGTCCAACCGCGATCGCGGAGTATATTTTGGTCTGATGCGAATTCATTCTTCACGGACGCGATATATGGAACGCATTCCAAACGGTAAGTTGATTGTGTTTCGCGTTCGTGATGAAGTGTCGCATACACATAGAGTTGAGTTGAGGAGTTGGGAGCTAGGGAAATGTCTTCGTGTTCGTGTAGTAGTAGACGTGTTCGCGAAGGTCTGATCTACTGTGCATCGCGTTCACGAGGGTCCATGCCGTGAACGCGTAGAGTCTTTTGTGCCGGTGAAGTTTTGTTCATCGCGAACGCGATTGTTTTCCCGTGTTCGCGAAGGGTATATTTGTCCAGTGATTATAAAGTACTCTATTTTTGAACTTTGAGTTATTTCATCACATTTTAAGTTGGGGAGTTCTTATTTGGGTGATTTTGGAAGCTATCTTAACCACATATATTGGGGTAAGTATTGTCTACTCGATTTTGATTATACTCCGTAATTCAATCTTCATTTTTGGCCTTTAATTGATGAATTCAAAAGAGAAATTGGGTTTTTTTTGTCTAAACTTTCCTAAAGTGTATTTTTGAGTTTTGAACAGCGATTCAGAGTCGGAATTGAGTGAAATTAGTATGGTTGGACTCGTAATTGAATGGTTATTGGATTTAGTAAGTTTTGTCGGGTTTCGAGGTGCGAGCCCAGGTTTGACTTTTTGGTTGACATGGGGTAAATGTGTAAAGATTTGACCTTTATCAATTAGGTTTGCTTCCTATGGCATTATTTGATAATTTTTAGTTGCTTTTTGCTAGTTTCGAGCCGTTCAAAGGACGATTTGAGCAGGATGGCGCTTCTAAGGAATCGATTGGGCTTGTTTGAGGTAAGTATATTGCCTAACTTTGTGTGTGGGGAAGCTACCCATTAGGTTTTGGAAGATGGTACAATTTGAATTATGTGGAAGACATTTACACGAAGTGATGAGTGTGTACATGAGCTTATATGTTGTATTTGACCCGTGTAGACTTCTAAACTTCTCCTATGAATTTAATTGTATTTGTCACAACATGTTATATCTTTCATTGTTGAATTTGCTCGTACGTTCCTTACATGAAGTTGTTAGTAAATGTTCTATATTTTATTGTCAAGTTCACTCTTATATGTTTTATTTATTAATTGTAATTACTAATTGAATTCATGCCTTATCTGTTACATGCCTTAAATGTTAATTGATTCTTGGTAGTCATGTCTTTATTTATAAATTGTCATTACTTGCTATTTGATTTTGGGAGTTATCGTGTAACTTTATCATCCGTTTCTGACTTCGTGTATAGTTTCCTTATTGCGTTTGGTTTTTTGTGATATCCCATAGTTGGTAATTCCTATTGTTTGGGGTTTGGGTTGCACGCCGCAATGGCATTGAAATGATATGAAAAGATATGATATGGAGCGATAATGATGGATGATATAACATAGGTGGGATCAGGTTGCATGCTGTAACGAATATTGTCATTGTTGTGTGGGATCGGGTTTCACGCTGCAACAGATTGATAATGTTGTAATTGTTTTGACAATAAAGTTATCCTAAATTATTTTTCTCATGGTGCATTCTATGTTGGAACTATTTATCGGTTTGACGATTATTGTTTTCCTTAAATAATTTCACTGGAATATAATCATATTTGGTTGACCGTTGTTAATCCAGTATTGGGACGATAGTGAATCCTTGTGGGAGTCATTATTCTACATGGCTTGTTGTGTTACTCTAATGTGCCAATATATGCCTTTGTTATTACTTAGTAAATAGAATGTCAAGGTGAATTTACTTACGTAGGGTCATTATCTCATATTTTGTTGATGTAATGATCCGATCAGTCATTTTGAGCATTTGCATTTCATTCAGTTATTTGAAGTCTTGAGCAGCATCATATGATGTATTATGACTTGTGTGAATCGTCGGTTTTGGTTTTCAGGTTATTCAGAATTGATTTGGAAGAATGAATTTCATGATTTAAGCTTAAAGTTGGAAGAGACCAAGTTTTACTTTTTAGTATTTGACCTTGGATTGGAGTTTTGATGGTTCCATTAGGTCCAGATGATGATTTTCGACTCGAGCATATGACCGGATTTGCATTCTTGAATGTTTCGACGCTAATTGGCGAAAGTTGGAAGTTTGAAGGATTGGAATGTTCATAAGTTTGATCCGAAGTTGACTTTGGTGATATCGGGTTTGAATTGTGGCTCCGGGAATTGAAATAGCTTTTTATGTCATTTGAGACTTGTGTGTAAAATTTAAGTTCATTCTGAGTTGATTTGATAAGGTTCGGCACAAGTTTTGGAAGTTGAAAGATTCAAAGTTCATTAAGTTCGATTTTAGGTGCGATTCATAGTTTAGATATTGTTATGCATGATTTGAGGCCTCGAATAAGTTTGTATTATGTTATGGGACTTTTTGGATAGGTTTGGGTTATGTTGCGCTCGGTTGAGTTTCGGATATGTTTGGGTTATGTTGTGCTCGTGTTTTAATATTGCGATGTCGTTTCTTTAAGCATAAACGGTACCACATTAATCAAATGAGCTCCAATTTCTATTTTGATTGAAGCATTAGATCCGTATCCTAGTTTTAGAACCGTAGAAACTGGAATCATCAAGTTTCGACATCATATGAGGAATTTATGGTCATTTTACTAGAAATTGCGTTGCCATATTTTTTCAGATTAATTACGAAATTGCTACTGAATTCGTATTTAAAAATTTGTACTATTTCCAAATATTGAAACCAACATATCTCCATTATTATAAAGTCAAATGGAGTGATTCAAAAGCCTAACTTGACTGAAATTTCACAAAATATCCATTGGAGGCATCAAAAGTGAATTTCAGAATCATTTGTCACTAGAAACGAAGCAGAACAGTTGGGCAGAAACATATAATATTGAGGATTTGCTTATTTGGACATATTTTGAGTTGGGAAACTCGAATTTGGTTGATTTTAGAGGCGATTTTCACCACATGGATTGGGGTAAGTGTTTTACAGTCGGCTTTGGTTATATTTCATGAATCCATCTTCGTTTTTGGCATTTGAATGATAATTTCAAAGTGAAATTTGGGAGGTTTGTCTAAAATTCCATAAAGTGAATTTTTGAATTTTGAACATCAATTCAGAGTCGGATTTGAGTAAAATTAGTATGATTAGACTCATAATTGAATGGGTTATCGAATTTTGTGTGTTTTATCGGGTTTCGAGGTGCGGCCCTGGGTTTGACTTTTTTATGACGCTGGGCTTTTGATTAAAGATTCGACCTTTATATTTTGGGATTATTTTCTTAGATATTATTTGATGTATTTGAGTTGATTTTTGCTAGTTTCGAGTTGTTCAGAGGTTGGTACATGCGAGATGGCTTATTAGGAGTATCGTTCGGCTTGCTCGGTATTGGATTTGGCTTGTTCGAGGTAAGTAACACTTCTAAACTTGGTGCTGATGGTATGAACCCTGAATATACGTGTTATATGTTTGGTGTTGAAGTGACACACATGCTAGGTGATGGCGTGTGTGCATGCACTATGTGAATTATGACTCAGTTATTTTGGTGGTACTGTGTAGTTACCTAATCTTGTCTTATCCATGATATTTCTACGTGCTAGTGTAATTGAGTTGTGATCCCTATTAGAAACCATGTTGAGGCTATATGCTATCCTGCTGGGACCTACTGAGGTCATTTCTGCTATTGTGCTATTTGCTTACATTGCAATTACATACTCAGTCAAACCCATTCATTTGCATATCATATCTCAGTCTCTATTACCATTTATTGATATATCATATTATCATATTTGTGTTGATTTGCATGTCATTGTGAGCCCGAGAGACTGGAGAGATTGATGACTGAGTTAGACCGAGGGCCTGATTGTGAGGATATTGATGGGATTGTGATGCACGCCGCAGTAGGTATTATTGATATATGTGGATCGGGTTGCACGCCGCAATAAGCATTATTGATATATGTGGATGAGGATGCATGTCGTAGCAAGTATTATAGATATATGTGGATCGAGCTACATGCCACATCAGGTATTATTGATATATGTAGATTGGGTTGCACGCCACAACAGGCCTTGGGGCTATATATGGATCGGGATGCACGCCGCAACAGGTTATATTAGCGCGTGGGCTGGACCTGCCACTCCAAAGTCTGCACACCCACAGTGAGTGCAGTTGCTATTGATTTTTGGGCTAGATCTGCCTGGGCTGGATCTGCCCTATACACTACTAACTGCGAAGGCCGAGTGATTGGGAAGATTGAGTGGCTGTGAGGACTGAGTGACTGTGATGATTAAATAATTGGGAGGACTGAGTGTATTGATACACCGATAATATGCATATGGTTCTATCACTGTATTGTGTTAGAGTTGGCATGCATATATTGACATGTAGGCATAGAGATGTATTTTCTTCATGCCATTTGATAATGAAACATCTTACGTGTTGTTGAAAGGTTTTTCGGAAAATTCACTGTTTTCAAACTTAGTCATATTGTTTTGGTGTTTTCGGTGAAAGATTTGGAATTTAGTGTTATACTTGAAAAGCATGCCTATTTAATGTAATTGTGAACGAGCTGAGCATCATATCGCTGGGTTATTTTTTTGTACCATTTTTATTATATTGTTATGAATTGTGGCTGGTTATTGGAGTTGGACTCTAACCCTTGTCCCGCCTCGTCATATACTTTTAACCTAAAGTTAGGCTTGTTACTTATTGAGTACATGAGGTCGGGTGTACTCATACTACACTTGCACTTTGCATGCAGATTTTGGATGCTCATGTTGCTGTGTATGGTGGGAGCTAGCATTGAAGACGTATCTGCATTCCGGTTTTAGCTGCCTCTCGCTCATGGTAGCTTTAGACTTATACAAATCTGTTTATAACATATGAAGTATTTTATTTCATACTTTCTTTGTAAGTTCTAAATCATAGAAGCTCATGATTTGTACTACCAGTCTTTGTGAATTCTTTGTATAATAGTTCAGCTGTAGCACCATTTCTTCTTTTTAATGAATCTCATTTGAATTGATTTATTGTTAACTGGCCTACATAGCGGGTTGAGTTAGGTGCCATCACGTTTAGTTAGAATTTGGGTCGTGACAGTTGAGTTGTTGGTAACATAACAGTTTTTAATAGAAGAATTATTAACATGTCTTATTCTATGTGTCTTTTAAGATAGAACTCGTTATCTTACTTGGTGCCTTACTATTTTTAAATGGTCATCACATTTTTACTTTAAATGAATTCTCAAATTTTACTCATCACTCTATTGATGTTTACTTTACTTAAAATTGTTATCACATTTTATTTCTAACAAATTCTATTTTTAATCCATTAATTTAACAGAGGTTTTATTTTGTTTAAATACGATATTTTTACTTTATCTTATTAATTTCTAAACTAAACACATTTGATACTCTATTTGCACAACATGTCTTTATTTAAATTTGTTTGAATCCTAAAATAAGTATATTATCTCATTTGACGCCTCATTTTAGTCAAGATTGTTAGTATGCTTTATTATGTTTAAATACATCTCTCGATCATCTTAATTGATATTGATACGGATGTGTTGAACATGGTAGCACAAGGACTTTGCCGTGTGAAGTTTTGATTGTTATTGTGGGCACGAGGTTCCATACATGCAAGATTTAGAAATTGTGGATCATGATTTGTTATTTCGATGAGTGGTACCACGGGGTAAATCTTGTTGCAAGTCCATGCGTTGAGAACTATTTGATTAATTGAGTTGTTATCTGTTTTCCTTATTGAGTTCGTTCATATCCCATCGGCGTTCTGATTATGCTGCTGTTCTATTACCCATCTACTTCTTCTTGGCATTTGAGTTTCCATTTATCTTCGTCATTAGTTGTAAATTATAATCCTTCCATTGTTAGTTTATGTTATATCTTGTACAAGTTTCTATGTCTGGTAGGTGTCTTGACCTGGCCTCGTCACTACTCTACGGAGGTTAGGCTTGATACTTACTGGGTACCGTTGTGGTGTACCCATGCTACGCTTCTGCACATTTTTGTGAAGATCTAGCTACTTTTGATCGTGTTGTTTAGAGTTGTGTCTGCGCGGCGGGAGACTTTAAGGTATTTCTGCTTGGCGTTCGCAGACCTCGGAGTCACCTTCATTTATCTTCCCATTACTATTTATCCTTTTATATGACAGTGTTGTATTAGAGGTTTTAATGCGTTTCTGTAGAGCTTATGACTCAGTTTCACCGGGTTTGGGAATGTGTTATTGTGATTTTGAAGTGGAGTTATTATAAGACTTATTAGCTTTAATTCATATTAGTCGTTATTTATGTAATATTTCCGTATTGTTAGGTTTACCTAGTCTTAGCCATTACAATATCCTAAGGTAGGAAATTGGAGTCGTGACACAAGAACAAACATCGTACAACCTAAGACCACCCAGAATAACGATATATATCTGCAACAAATCCAATGTCTATAAAACTTCACCAATAAAAACCATCTTACCGCAGCACCAATCCAACAATGTGTTGTAAGATTGATAGCAGTGACAAAAATATAAAGTTGTTTAGAAAAATTTGAGGTATTAGAGAAAAGTCTGTTGATAACGTGTATCTCATACTTTGGGGTAATTACACATGATTTAGCAGTTGACCAAGGAAAGAGTCATTATGAGATAATAAGGATTTCAAAAGTTAAAAGGGGTCGCGAATTTTTTATATAGTAGAAATATTTACGCTCCCGTTTGGCCATAAAATTGGGGAACTTTTTTTCAATTTTTTTTTAAATTTGTTTGTTTATAGATTTTAATTCTTTTTCGGTAGATTTTGAAAACAAAATTTTCAAATCCCAAAAACAATTCTAGAGTAGTTTTTGAAGTTTTCTACTCATAAAACTTCAAATTCTTTCAAGTAAAATGCATGTCCAAACATAATTTCAACTTTAAAAATAAATCGTTACATCTTAAGAAACTTATTTTTTTAAATTTCAACTAAATCTATATCTGAACGCTAGCCACGTTTAGTTAGCTCTTACGAAATCTTGATTTGGATTCATATAATTTTTACTTTTCCAAAAGCATAAAAAAACCATCTAATGTCCCTTGCCTTATTTTTTATCTTCTTTCTCTTGACGTCTTTTTACTTACGTGAAGACTGTTGAAGCACTTTGGATACTTTGTACATTGTTCAATTGTTGCACAATCAAATACTAATTGTCCTTAAAGAGCACGTCCACTGAGGAAATCATATAATACTATTAATCATACAGGTCATTTGACTATGTTACCCTTTATCGCTCCTCAATTTACCCTTTATCTCTCCTTAGGGTCTCATGTAAATCACTTATTGGTGTAAGGGGAGATTGAAAAGGAAAAAAAAAAAATTACTGTTTGATTTCCTAAAGTGACATTTATTTTGGATCAAATTATTTTGGCTGAAATGACACCTATTTTGAACCAAGAGATCATACAAGTTTTCTCACTCCTTAAAATGTCAAACACCCTTGCGAAAATTCTATACAACGGAAAACCGATTCATCTCATACAACGGAAAATGAATAGCATCATATCCCATTTGAAAAACTAGATCGGAACAAATAAAGATATTTCAGTGTTCTCAAAGACGAGAGAAATTAAGGAACAAATCCTTATTTTCCTTCTCACCTTTCTTAAAAAATAACACGAACATCGATCCTATTCTCTAAGACCAATCCAAATATTGATACATATAATTCGATCCATCAGTTATATTATGTTGTTCCAAATAAAAACCATCAGGCCTCACCTCCCATTTACAATAGCCTAGAAAATTTGGAAAATTTTGATCATTGACACAAAAAAATCGGTCGTTATACACATCAAACCTTTTCTCTTCTGAACCTCACCAAAAGTGACAAAAAAAATAAAGAATTATCGGTAAATGCCTCACAAAACGACCAATTAAAGTCTTCACTTATGGCAGGATAATGGTATCCAAGATCATCATTCTTCGACGCGCAATGAATCTGTAGTTGTGGGGAATCCGAAGGAAGTTAGTTGACAACATGTACCTCATACTTCGCGGAGAAGAAGCATTTTTTGGCTATTGAAAGGTTAAAAAAAGAGACCAATAACAACAAGAAGATGTTGATCAAGGAGAGACCCATACTGAGAAAACAAGTATGTAAAAGTAAAGGGGGTTTCTGGAGTTTTATATAGAAAAATACGAGTTTAGGCAGGTCCACATGTATACAGTCAAAGTCGGGCTTGCTCTTCGTATGACTAATCGAGATTGGAATATGATAGGGCAAGGTTCAACCTCGTGTTATATCGCACCATGATGCAAAGTTAGATTGCCGAGCTCGTGACCCAGAGACCGATCGAGATCGAGATCGGCCAAGATCGAGACCGAGCAGGATAGAGATCGAGCAAGATCGAGGGAAGCTCGTCGAGCCAAATAACAGAAAGCCGAAACATCCGCAATCAGGCGAGGATCATGGCGAAGACCCCGGCACATATCAAGAAGCGGCCGATTAATTAGCTAATCATGAGATTTCTTACTGTATTTAGAATTATATCAAAGGTAGGACTCCCCTACTATATAAAAGGGCCTGATCATTTGTAAAACATATCATATTTACGCAATACAAAGCAATATAATGCCTTTCTTTAGCTTTCATTGTCTTGTTATTCTGTTCTTATACCAGTTGAAACTTCACTTGGTTCAAGGGTGATTTAACTCGAGGGCTAAGGTTGTTCGAATCGTTCGGTTTGAATTTATTACTTTTACAGTCAATTTCAATACTAATATACATTCTCTCAATTTGTGCCAAGTTATATCACCTATCCTTAAAACCACGTATAAATTCAATTATTATTCATTTTTAGGGTAAACAGTTGGCGTCCACCGTGGGGCTAAGGATAATAGTGATTGCCTGGTACTAATCTTCGTACACACTATTTTACACATGTTCTTGTGAGTATATTCTATTCCAGGATCAATATGTCGAACTCTCAAGCAGCACCCGTACGCGTGGACAATGACTTCGGTCATCATGGTGAAAATGACAACATAGCCGCCCCAGGGGACAGAGTACCTCCAATTGGCCTTGATGGAGTTTCGATTGTAGATCCAATCGACGTCAGCTCCAATGTGACCATTAATGCAAATTTGGCTGTTAATCCCATAAGTAGCCTCCGCAGGGATGTTCGATAGGCCACTCAGGGCACACATGGCGGCAAAGAAGGCGAAATCAACCTCTGGGTGATCTTTCGAGATGTTGCAGGCTCAACTCCAGAACCAGAACCATGCACTAAGCAGGATCGACCCCGAGCCATCCCACGAAGTTGTTCACAGGGTCGAATCGGTGTCAAGGAAACCAAATGGAAATGAATCAGGGACTGATCCCGCGATCATGAAGAAGCTCGAGGAACTAACGAAACGAGTTGAATCGGGGGAAAAGAAGATCGAAGCAACGACAAGAAGGTGGAGACCTATAACTCCAGGGTTGATCAGATCCTAGGGGAACCGCCAATATTAAAGGGTTTGGATTCCAAAAAGTTTATACAGAAAATCGCCCCCACCCCCCACAAAAGCCTTTCCCCCCGAGCGCAGCTCCCAAACCAATCCCCAAGAAGTTTTGCATGCCTAAGATTCCTAAGTATAACGGGACGACCAACCCCAATGAGCATGTCACCTTTTACACATGTCAATTAAAGGGAATGATCTAGATGACGACAAGATCGAATCCGTGTTATTAAAGAAATTTAGGGAGACCGTGTCAAAAGGGAGCGATGATATGATACCATAACTTTCCACCTAATATCTATTGATTCTTTTGCCATGATTGCATATTCTTTTGTGAAAGCACATGTCAGAGCCATAAAGGTCTAGACTAGGAAGTCAGATCTTTTCAAGGTAAAGAAGAAAGATAACAAGATGCTCAGAGAGTTTGTGTCTCGGTTCCAAATAGAACGAATGGATCTACCACTAGTTGCCGATTATTGGGCCGTTCAAGCGTTCACTCAAGGATTAAATGTATGAAGCTCAGTGTCCTCGCAGCAGCTGAAGCAGAATTTGATAGAATATCCGGCCGTCACTTGGGCAGAATTGCATAATCGGTATTGGTCGAAGATAAGGGTCAAAGACGACCAACTCAGGAATCCTTTCGGGTCCGTCTGTCCTACCAGACCCGTCGAGAGAATTAAGAGGGATATTGATAGAGAACCAAGGTCGAACAGAGATCAATACTAGACATATAGTAGAGATCGCAGGAGCAGCAGACTTGGGGGGAACCCTGTAGAGACTGAAAGGAGAAATGATCGAGGACAGAGCTCTCGACTGCTCATGAGCAAGAGCGGGTTCGACAAGCCTATCATACCCAAAGAAGCACCTCGGTTATCAGAATACAACTTTAAGTTGATGTAGCCACCATCGTATCAGCTATCAGACGCATCAAGGATACCAGATGGCCTCGACCTCTGCAGACCGATCTAGCCTAGAGAAATCCCAACCAAATGTGCAAGTATCATGGTACCCACGGCCATAAGAACGGAAGATTGCAGACAATTTTGAGAAGAAGTAGCCCGATTATTCAACGACGGGCACCTTCGGGAGTTTCTAAGTGATTGAGCCAAGAATCATTTCAGAAACAGAGATTCCAACAGACAAAACTAACAAGAAGAACCACAACACGTCATTCACATGATTATTAGAGGGGTCGAGATACCCCAAGGACCAGTGTTAAAGCATACCAAGGTGTCGATCACAAGGGGGAAACTAACTCGAAATTACGTACCAGAATGAACCTTGTCCTTCAACGATGAGGACGCAGAAGGGATCATGCAACCCCATAACGATTCACTGGTAATATCTATACTCATGAATAAGATTCAAGTTATATGTGTGTTAATTAATCCAGGTAGTTTGGCCAACATCATTCGATCAAGGGTCGTAGAACAACTCGGCCTACAAGACAAAATCGTGCCCGCGACTCGAGTACTAAACAGATTCAACATGGCTTGTGAAACTACTAAGGGAGAAATAACATTACTAGTGATCGCAGCCGGGACCATCCAGGAGACCAAGTTTTATGTGATCGAAGGGGACATGAGATATACGCCCTGTTCGGGAGACCATGGATCCAAAACATGAGGGCAGTGCCCTCGACCCTTCACCAGGTTCTAAAATCCCCCACACCAGAGGGAATCAAAACAGTTTATAGGGACCAACCCGCTACAAAGGAAATGTTTGCCATTGACTAAGTAATCCCGTATCGGCACTCTCATCGACGAAGGGGTCAAGTTCGAAGGGAAAATAGGAAGCCAAATACCAGTCACAGACACCGGCCTCGACCCAACTAGAGAAGTAGGGACTGACGAAGATGATGATTATGGGGTCACTCAATCCTCCATAGTGCCCGATGACTTCGACGCAACCAAATCAATGGTCGAAGAGGTGGAGCAAGTCATATTAAACGAATATCTGCCCGAACGAAAGGTATACCTGGGCACGAGGTTAACCCCTGAGCTCGGGAAAAAAATTATCCAATTTCTTATAGCTAACACGGGTTGTTTTTCTTGGTCCCTTCTCGATATGATGGGGATTCCATCGGAAATAACCACCTATAAATTAAGCTTGGACCTGGAGTTTTATCCGGTGAAGTAGAAAAAAGATCCTAGTCCGAGATCAAGCATGCTTTCTGATCGGCTCCAACCCTATACCATTATAGAATGGCAAGAGTGGTCGATGCGGCTTTTACCTGAAAGGTCGGGATCGAATCCACAAAGAGTTAATATTGGTTTGGAATCGGGTTTCTATCCAATCTAGTTATGTGCGTTGTTCTTAATTAAACTTCTAAACATGTTTGGGTTTGTCATATTCTAATTTAATGCTAATGAATGATGAAATGAATCTATGTATAATATTTTTGTAAGGGTTTTCTCAATTGGTAAAAAGGACATAGGGAAGTGACTTACATCTAGGTGAGTATCTAAAAGGGTCTAAAACTTAGGGCGAACTTGTTATAATTGAGATTATGATATAACCATTGCACATAATTAGTCACTATATACCTCTCGGTAGTTTGAGTGACTTTACCCTAGTTGACTTTCTTAATCCCAATTGGGTGTTCAAATAATGCAAGCAAAATTGGCACAAGTCACGTATTAATATCTCTAGGTTTAACCCTATAATTGGGGCTATCAATCTCTTGAATGCACCCTAATTCTTTGTTAACCTGAATTTTCTAGACTTAGTCTCTCTTTCTCAAGAAGAGCCTAAGTCAAAAAGGCACAAATCAGTGTTTGCAACCACCAATTTAACAATTAAAGCATGAATCAAGCTAAATATCATTAACCCATAAATAATTAAGCCCTAAAGTTGAACACCCATTAAATACCCACTCTAGGGTTGGGTTACAACCCAAGGTAATTGGTTTATCTACTCATAATCAAAGAAGAAATCAACGATGAAGATGAAATATAAGCCATAAAAAGTAATTACAAGAGTAAAATCTTAGATTAATTGCTAAAGATGTTCTAAAATTACTCTAAAAAGCAAAAAGTGATTGTTCACGTGCTCCACAAAACAACAGATACCCTAAAAATCTGAAAAAGAACTATTTATACACAGCTAAATTTTTTGGACAAAATTGCCCCTACAAAAATTCCACTGATAGCGGAAAACTGGTCGCCTCAGCGCTTGGACATCTGTGGCCGCGCAAAAGCAAGCGCGGACCGCGGTTCTTCTCTCCTGAGCTAGATCTAGATTTGATTCCGCTGGAAGCGGAAAAGCCACCGTCTCAGCTCTATCTTCAACCACGACTGCGAAATATGTTCGCGGACCTCGCTTTTAAATTTGAACTCCAATCTATAGTCCTCTGATTCTCAATTTTGTTGAGGGAGAGTTTTGGATCGCGGCCGCGTCCGATGATACCGCTACCGCACAATTTCACCGCAGACAACAGTGACTGTTAAGACTAAAAAGTGACTCTCTGAACCTTAGTACCGCTGATAGCGTAGTCAAGACCGCCTCAGCGGTGGACCCTCCGCGTCTGCTATATTTCTTTGTTGTCAGCGGCTTTGACTCAGCTTTGAACTTGTGCATGTTTCCTTCCTTTATGAGCTGATTGTGACTTTCTTGTCTCTTTTTGACCAACCACTGCAAACAATCACAATAAGTTAGCTTTCGGGAATACTTGTACACAGTTTTAATCTAAAACTTAAGCAAAAAGAAGCATAAAATAGGCTAGAATCCGTAGTTATCAACTCCCCCAAACCTAGGTTTTTGCTTGTCCTCAAGCAAACAAAGTAATTCCCAACTCCTCAAGATATAAGAAAGGAAAATTTCAGCTGTCCTAAAGTAACCTCATCAAGCATCAATTTGGACTTACAATTACCCTCAACTCAAATGCATTATTAACAATACACAACCTTTTTAGCACCATGGCTTTAATGGGACACAAAAGCATCAAGAGTTGACTCAACTAATCAAGAAAACTCTTTCTACTACATTGGTCAGTGTGGAACCCAAACTCATAGTCCTCGACTCTCCATATGCAAACCTCACATTTCGATTGTAGCACTCAAAATGAGGATTTTGGAAAATACGCTCATCTCTCTCAAAGGAAGGTCACAAGTCCGGCTCTAAGTACCATAAGCTTGCCCCTTATGTGAGTCACCACTAATATAATCTCACTCAACTCAAGATCATATAGGGCTTTTGTGGGAATATAATAAAGGCTTTTGGTTCAAGGTAAGATATATTGGTCTATGAAGGTTTCATCTTTCTTAAGCACTTTATTTTCTTCATTTCGCCTCACATTTTCTTGACTCTCTGAGTCATTTACTTCTTCCCTACGGGACTAGAGAGACATATTATCACTCTTTCTTGATCATGTCAATCCTTCTTATTCTTTTTAATCATTCCTATCTTTTCATCTTTGCTTTTATTGAATCCCTTCTTTTTTCTTTCTACATTGTTCATTTTCTTTTTTACTTTTTGGCTTTTCTTCCTTTTTTTTGCCTTCCATTTTCTTTCTTTTGTACCTTTTATCATTTTTGCATTCCTCGTCTCTTCCCCCAATTTTAGTATGTATATAAAGTTACTTTTGTTAATTTGTGCTAAGGAAAGATCGCGGGCCAAGAGAGGATACTTTTAGAGTGAATAAAGGCTTGTATCATGGTTTTCTAAAAGAACAAGGGCTATGGCTCAACGGGGTTGACTAGGGATATCATTTTTGGTGGGCTGTGGATATTTTCAAGTCTCAAATTGGATCAAGAAGAGCCTATAATCACTTTTCAAGTCGAGCTACACTTAGGATTTCGCCTAGACAAATATTCAGGGCAAATTCTAGACGCATTGGCACAGGACTTGGACTTGCATATCAATACCTCACCTCACAAGCTATTGGATTCCTAAAGAGACAGAGTCGAGGGCCCACAACAACCTTATATAAGATTTGAGCAACACAAATGGTCCCTAAAAAGAAAACCACTTGATGATTATTTAGTCAACACAAGAGTCTAAAGGTCACAACTATCACCATCCTTTACACATCAATTTATTTTTAACCATAAGGTCAAAGTAACTGTGTTAGGCCCAAGTGAAGCTTTGCTTGAGGCACTATTGTTTACTAGCTACTATTTACACAAAAACAAATAGAAAATAAACCCAAACCCTTAAGAAGGTTGACATGCCATCCATCATCGGGAAGAGCCACCCGGTTCACACAAACTCCACCTTTGGAAAGAACCGTGACATTAAGAAAATCAAAGGCTTATTGATTAAGAAAACTTGTAAAAATAAGAAGCTACGAACTGAAAAAGAAGCTACTAAATGAAATAAGAAGCTATGCTATTAAGGAAAATTTCAAAAGAAGTTATGAAGATAAATATGGAAAGTAAAATGAATATGTACAATAGGGGGATTGAGACGAATATATATAAGAGGGAATGAATATATACATGGAAAATTAACTTCATATACAGACCGAAATTGAAAAATAACAAAAGTGAAAAATAAATGGTAAAGTTATATACATATCAAAAGTGCAAAATAACATTAAAGAAAAAAAATCAGTATCATAATTACAATCCAATTATTAAATCAGCAAAATAGGACCACCCCCCAATAAAAACTAGCATTGCCCTCAATGCTACTAGCAAAAATAAGATGAAAGAGAGGTTAGAGAGTAAAAAAAACTCCCTATGGGTCTTCTGTCTGCATGGGGTCCTGTGGATGGGTCCCTGGGTCACCTCCCTCAGGGTCCTGTGGCTGGCCTGAGGCACCTCCCTCAGGGTCCTCATGCTCAATCTCCAAGTCATTAGCTTGGGGAATCAGTCGTCTTCTCCTAGGCTCTCCATCAACCTCCTGCTCCAATACCTGCTTTGCCTGAGCTACTGGAATTGGGCCCTCTAATAATAAATCTAATGGTATGTCGCCAGTTGATTTCATCTTTTCCACCTATCCTCTTAACAGCTTTACTGACTCCTTTAAGGCCCGAGTCTTGTTTCAACTTTTTCCTCTTCTTGCTCAGTTCCTTAATTGATTTTCCTTGAACTGCCAAAGCATCCATGATGAGCTTCTAGTTGTCCAAGAGCTTCTTCTGGTTGTCCAGAAACTCCTTGAGAGATTCCTCCACTGTAGCTGGCACTTGGGGCTGTGCAAGAACTAACTGGGCTGCCACTGAGCTGGATAGTACATACAGCTTTGATGCTGCTATCTGCATCCAGTTGTTGATGCTAGAGAGAGTCTGGTTCAACTTATGTGCAGTCAAAGGGTATGTTGACGAGGAGGGCACTGAGGAAGGCATGGAAGTAGATGGTCAGGGGGGACGATATGGTATGGCAGTGGGAGGCTAATAATCAGTGGCCACAACTACTGGCTCTTTAGATTGGCCAGTAGAGGTAGTAGCTTTGCCCTTGGATTTGGGGTTGCCTAGACCCTGAAGGCTATACCATGAGAATGGCCTTTTTGGCTTCACTTTGGTATCAATGTCCCTTTTCTCAACTTCCTGATCCTCCAGGTACATGGTGAGGATGTTCGAGAAAGGGTAGGATCTCTCATCCTTATTGACCACTCTGGTGATCACCCTAGACATGCTATTCCCGACATTGATCAGGTACCCCGCCATGATGGCTGCCATTATAATCGCCCGGGAAATTAGCATATCACTGTCATGAGTAGTGGGGTCTAATCTACTGCACACAAATGTCTCCCAACCCTTCGCCTCAAAGTTCAGGGTGTTCATGTAGATAGGGACCCCCGCAGTCAACCAAGCTGGAGTAGTACCCGGGAGAGCAAGTATTGATGCTAACCATGGGCGGGCCGCCTCATCTATGGCCACCTTCTCTAAGTACAACGACTTATCTTCATCATTGAATCTAACATAGTCGTTCAGAGTTTTTCCATCAAACTTGATCTTCAGGTTTCGCACCTTAGTCACAAATGTGCCCTTTTTGATATGGGTGACATTGGCATAAAATTCCTTGACTAGGTGCTCATTAGCATCTGGCAGCCTGTTTGTGAAGTGTTTCCACCCCACTCTTTCATCAAATTGGCGCTTCACATTGGGGTTATGGTGCAGAAGATCCCTCTCTATAAATTGACGCTCATGTATGAGTGACCTCTGAGCCCACCACTCCCGAAATTTATGGTAGGCTTGCTCACTAACAAATCTCTGTTGCCAAACCACCAGGTTTCTTGTCCCTGCAAACCCTCCAGTCTGGGTGTCACCACCCCTCCTGTCATCAGGGATCTCAGCATCTATATCTATAAGGTCCTGTCCAGGTGAGGAAGCTGGATGTGAAGCTGATGTTGAGGACTCACTACTCTTCGCTGAGCCATCAGACAACTCAGAAAAAGCAGGAGAAGTAGGAGAAGCTGGGGGTGTAGACACATCTCTCAATCGAAATCTCGCTAGAAAGTCTGGTACATAAGTGGGCATAGAATCACCCTCTGAAGCCTCCCGGGAGGGAACATAATCATTTCCCCCGGACTGGGATGCAGCTCTATCTGCAGCTCTGATATCCTTCTGCATTTTCCCAATGGATTGTCGTACTGCTAGGGGTAACTTGATTTGTCCTCGTCCCCTACCCTGGGAGGACTCGGCTTTCCCTTTTTGTTTATCACTACCACCTCTTGATTTAACCATTGTCTGCATATACAATCCGTGAAAGATCGTTAGTACTGGTGCTAGAAGAAGCAGTAAAAAAAGTAGATAAACAATTGATAGTGTTTTAAAAACTCTTAGTCTCACTGATAGCGGATAAAGAAGGGCGGCCGTAGAATGAATACCGCTGAAAGCGGAAAAAGGGCCACGACCGCGGAGGCATGGGGATCAGACTACCCATCCTCTGATTCTAAAGATCCACTGAGCGCGGAATGTTGGGCACGATCGCGGAAGTTGCACCGCTGTCAGTAGTATTTTCCTTCGTTGATAGTGGAATTCAAAACATTCCAAACTCAAATTTTGCACATGAATGCTGACCGCAAAAATACATCCGCGGTTGTGGAAATCAAAATTGGGAAATCCTAGGGTTTCACTTTTTTCTAGACATTAACGGGTATTATAAATATTTACAAATCTCTACTAGGCATCATTAGTCACTAACTCATTAACCTTAACTAGTTGTAGCATCAAATAATAACACTCATGAACCCTAGTTAAAATTAAAATAAAAGAGGAAGAAGAAATAAAAGTACAATGAGTGAAGTAGAAATTGAAGAACAATGACGTAGTGAAATTACCAGTTGTGTAATGAGTGATTAGAATGGACTTCTCATTTGGTGTTTGTGCGGATTAGGGCTTAAATGAACAATAAAAATGTGCTTGAGAAGTAAATGAGCAAAAAGGGTAAAAGGTCTCCTGACCGTCTATTTATACTAATATACTGGGACCCACCAAGCTTACCTGGCGTGGCCGCAAAATTTCACTGTGGTCCCTGCATTTGACTTATAGAAAGGCTGCTTGTTTAACACTTCCACTGAGAGCGAAAAATAGGGCGTGGTCGCGGAACTACACTGCTGCCCGCAAATAATCCTCCGTGGACGTGGATGAAACTTCAGAGAAGTCTCATTTTAGACTTTTCAAATCTGCGTCCACTACCAAATTACTCATCCGTGAACTGGCCTCCACTGATCAAAAAATTTGGAGCACTGTCAGCGGTCCAACTACAGACTTTGCCAAAATTTTCTAGCTTTGTCCTGCACTGCATTAGACATTCCTACACACATCTCAAAACCAGTTAGTCCAAAACAAATCCTACACTAAGAAGAAAATTCAAAAGTAGAAAAATACATGGGTTGCCTCCCAAGAAGCGCACGATTTAACGTCGCGACACGACGCAAGTTACCATCAATCATTTTAGATGGATCATTGCCACCACGTGGCTGTCATCAAATTATCCCAGGTAGTGCTTGACTCGGTGCCCATTAACTCTAAAAACTTCACCATTTTTATTCTTCAAATCAAAAGCACCAAATGGGGTCACATGTACCACTTCAAAAGGGCCACTCCATTTTGACTTGAGCTTTCCCGGTAACAGTCGTAACCGAGAGTTGAATAAAAGAACCAAGTCACCCTCCTTGAATTCCTTTCTCCGTGCATATTTGTCATGTAAGTACTTCATCTTGTCCTTATATAAGGATGAGCTAGAATAGGCATGAAACCTGAACTCATCAAGCTCATTGAGTTGCTCTACCCGGAGATTTGCTGCAACATCCCATTCAATATTTAACTTTTTCAAAGCCTAAATGGCCTTGTGCTCTAACTCAACTGAAAGATGGAAAGCTTTCCCAAATACCAACTGGTATGGAGACATACCAATTGGAGTCTTGTAAGCAATCCTGTAAGCCCACAAAGCATCATCCGGCTTCTTTAACCAGTCAGTCCTATTTGCATTGATAGTTTTTGACAATATGCTCTTTATCTCCCTGTAGGAGACCTCAACTTGCCCACTAGCCTGAGGATGGTAAGGGGTTGACACCTTATGATTAACACCATACTTTGCAAGTAAAGTGTGAAATGCCTTATTGCAGAAATGAGAACCCACATCACTGATGATTGCTCGAGGAGTGCCAAACCGAGCAAAAATATTTTTCTTCAAGAACGCCACTACACTCCTTGCCTCATTGTTAGACAAAGCCATGGCTTCAACCCACTTGGAGACATAATCAACGGCCTCCAAAATGTATGTGTTACCACATGAACTCACAAAAGGCCCCATGAAGTTAATGCCACATAGATCAAATATGTCAACCTCAAGAATAGTAGTGAGAGGTATCTCATCCTTCTTTGAAATTCCACTAGCTCTCTGACACTCATCATATCTCTTCACAAGCTCACCCGCATCCTTGTAAAATGTAGGCCAATAAAAACCACAACTAAGCACCTTTAAGGCCGTCCTCGCCCTACTATGATGACCACTATAGGGAGAGGAATGACAAGCATCAAGAATACTCCTTTGCTCCTCTTCCGGAACACATCTTCAGATCACACCATCATTACAAATCTTGAACAAATAAGGCTTGTCCCAATAGTAGTCCAAGCTATCCCGTTTAAGCATCTTCTGTTGGTTAGAAGAGAGCTCACACGGAACAATGTCGGTCACAAGAAAGTTGGCAACATCCGCGAACCAAGGCATGCTATTCATAGATATGGAGAGGAGTTGCTCATCAGGGAATGAATCATTAATTTCGAGGCCATCACGGGGCCTCCCCCTCCTCCTCCAAGCAGTATAAGTGGTCTGTCACTTGGTATTCACACCATTTTCGATCAACAATCTCAAAGTCAAACTCTTGAAGCAATAGAACCCATATTATCAACCGAGCCTTAGAATCCTTATTCGTTATCAAGTAGAGGAGTGCTGCATGGCCTGTATGAACTGTCACCTTGGCACCCGTGAAATAAGGTCTAAACTTCTCCATGGCAAACACAATTGCTAGCAACTCTTTTTCCGTCACCGTGTAATTTACCTGAGCATCATTTAATGTTTCTCTTGCATAATACAACAGGTGAAACATCTTGTTTACTCTTTGACCCAAGACCTCTCCTACCGCAATATCACTTGCATCGCATATGACCTCAAAAGGTAAACTCCAATTGGGTGCAGTAATAATGGGAGTGGTTGTCAATTTGTACTTGAGAAGCTCAAAAGCTTTCATGTACTCATCATTAAACAAAACTTTGTTTCCTTCTCCCATAATTTGCACAAGGGGTTCACTACCTTGGAGAAGTCCTTGATGAACCTTCGGTAGAACCCCGCATTCCTAAGAAAACTTCTAACCCCCTTGTCGGAAGTAGGAGGAGGAAGCTTGGAAATCACTTCAATCTTTGCCTTGTCCACCTCAATACCATTCTTTGAGATCTTATGGCCGAGGACAATGCCCTCCTCTACTATAAAGTGGCATTTTCCTAGTTAAGCACTAGATTTGTCTCCTCACATCAGGCCAAAACTTTGTCAAGATTACCCAAGCATTCTTTAAACGAGTCGCTAACAACACCAAAATCATCCATGAACACGTCCAAGAAGTCCTCCACCATGTCAGTAAATATAGCCATCATACACTGCTTGAAGGTAGCCAGTGCATTACACAAACCAAATGGCATCCTGGAAAATGCAAAGGTGCCATACGGACATGTGAAGGTGTTTTTCTCCTAGTCCTCTAGTGCAATCATAATCTAGTTGTAACTTGAGTACCCATCTAGAAAGCAATAGTAGGAACGCCCATCAAGTCCATCTAGAATTTGGCCAAGAAAGGGCAATGGAAAATGATCTTTGCGGGTCACTTTGTTCAGCTTCCGGTAGTCCATGCATACCCTCTATCCGGTGACAGTCCTAGTGGGGATCAACTCATTTTGCTCATTTGTGACCATAGTCATACCCCCTTTTTCGGCACACATTAGACCAGTGAAGTCCATGAACTATCCGAGAAGGGATACACGACTCCTGCATCTAGCCACTTAATAACCTCCTTCCTGATAACCTCTTTCATAGCCTCATTCAACCTCATTTGGTGTTCCACAGAGGGTTTGGCATCTTCCTCAAGTATAATCTTGTGCATGCAAAAGGTGGGTCTTATCACCTGAATATCAGCTAGAGTCCATCCAATTGTCTTCTTTCTTATTTGAAGCACCTCAAGGGTGGCATCTACCTGCATGTTAGTAAGGCAAGAAGAAAGAATAACAGGTAAAGTTGAACAAGGGCCCAAGAATTCATACCTGAGGTATGAAGGTAAAGGCTTTAACTCCAACATGGGAGGTTCCTCGATGGAGGGCTTTGTTGGTGGAGTCTTTCTATTCTAAATATCCAGGGAGAGTTTATGGGGCTCATAGGAGTAAGAACCCATTATGTGCAAGGCATTGACACACTTTACTCGGTCTTCATCCTCAGTCACATCATGGTTCAACAATACCACTTCCAAATGATCCTCCATATTGATTATGGCCTGTGTCATCAACTATCACATGCGTTACAAGATCCACAAAAGATCAAACATCAGTACTATTCGGCTGCCTCATTGATTTGCACACATGGAAGACAACTTTTTCATCACCCACTCCGAATGTGAGCTCCCCTGCTTCCAGATCAACCAATGCCTTCCCTGTTTCAAGGAAAGGCCTTCCCAATATTATAGGCACCTCATAGTCAACTTCAGAGTCCAAAATCACAAAATCAGCAAGCAAAATAAACTTGTCCACCTGGACAAGAACATCATCAATAATACCAAGCGACCTCTTTATTGTTCTATCGGCCATTTGCAATCTCATGGAGGTAGCTCTCGGTTGGCCAATTCCCAAAGTTTTGAGCACGGAGTAAGGCATCAAATTTATACTAGCTCCCAAATCACATAATGCCTTTGCAAAATCAGCACTCCCAATGGTACATGGAATGGTAAATGCGCCCGGATCATCAAGCTGTGGAGCTATCAAGTGCATAATAGCACTCACTTGATGAGTAATTTTGATGGTCTCACAATCCATAGATCTATTTTTAGTTACCAAGTCTTTCAAAAACTTGGCGTATCCCGACATTTTCTCAAGAGCTTCCACCAAGGGTACATTGATCGACAAACTTTTCATCATCTCAATAAATTTCTTGAACTAGTTTTCACTTTTCTACTTTGCAAGTCTTTGATGGTAAAGTGGAGTAGGCCTTGGCAAAGGAGCCTTGGCTTTAGGCATAATCGTTTTCGGCATGTCAATCACATGTTCCCTAGATAGGTTCACGTCAGTTTGAGTCTCCTCCTCAATATCTTGAATATCAATTTTCACTTCAACATTTAAATTCTCTTCACTCACTTTCTCATCAACTATAGGAACATCGTCATCTTGAACTTCAACCTCATCATTCATAACTTCCTTTTGCTTGGAGGTATTCAATTCACCACCTCTATCGCTTATTGTGATCACTGCCATTGCATGCCCGGTATTGTTTCCACCCTTTGGGTTTACTAACGTATCACTAGGTAGAGCCCCCTTAGGGTGAGTGTTCAAAGATTGTGAAATCTGGTCGAGTTGAACCTCCAAGTTTCGGATTGAAGTATTATGGGATGCCAACTGGGCATCAGAGTTGGCGTTCTTTTTCATCATTTGCTCAAACAACATCTCGATCCTTCCCATCTTATTATTTGACGAGCTTGGACCTTGGGACGGAAATGGATGTGGGTTGTTTGGTTGTTGATACATCGTAAGTCTTTGAAAGCCTTGTCCTCGATTCCCTTGATTGCCATTATTCCGACACCCTTGGTTGTTGTTTCCTCCCCAATTGTTTTTGTTGCCACTCCACTTGCCTTGGTTGTTCTGGTTTCCCCAATTCTGATTGTTGTTCCCCCAATTTCTATTTCCCTGTTGGTTTTGATTCCCCTAGTTTCCTTGGGATCTCCACTGTTGTTGTTGGTTATGAACATTTCCCCTTTGTCCTTGGTAGTTGTTCACATACTGAACCTCTTCACTTTTGTTCATCATACTCATCATCTTAATTGAACCACTACTACCTTGCTCATATTGATCCAGATTTCCTTAACTTTTTGACCGCTTTGTCGCCTCTTGTTGACCAACATGTTTACACTTTCCATAGAATTTACTTGTCTCGGCACTTAAACTTGCTGCAATTGAGCTTTTGCCAACTGGTTCATTGTTGTAGTTAACTCTGCTATTACTTGGCCATGGTCGTGGAGCTCTTTGTGCAGGTGAATGACAGTGGGATCACCTTGTGACACACTAGCTCGACTTTACCAAGCCGAGGAAGTATCTGTCATCTCATCCAAAATCTCACACACCTCATCATAAGGTGTGTTCATAAAGTTTCCCCCTGGTAGTTGGTTCACTACACACTGATTGGTCGTGTTAATGCCACGGTAGAATATTTGCTGGATCATTACTTCGGTCATGTCATTGTTCAGACATTCTTTAACCATTGTCCAATAAATTTCCCAGATCTCATGAAGTGGTTTATTAGGTTCCTGTTTGAAGGCCAGGGTCTCATCTCTCAATGTCACCATATACCCCGGTGAGAAAAACATAGCTATAAACTTGTCGGCCAACTCATCCCACATAGTGATGGAATGGTTGGGAAGTATTTCGAGGTAGTCCAAAGCTTTCCCTCTAAGTGAAAAAGGTAACAATCTCAATCTCAATGCATCCTCCGACACATTTGTCTTTATGCTTCCCCAGTAGGTATCCACAAATCCTTTAAGATGTTTATATGCATTCTGATTGGGAGTGCATGTGATGTACCCTCGTTGCTCCAATAAAGTCAGCATGACATTTGTAATCTGGAAATTGCCCGCCCGGATCTGAGGTGGGGCAATTTCACTTGCATACCCTTCATTTGGAAGCACACGAGGAGCCACTCGTGGAGGAGCTGGGGGAGGGTCTGGAATGTTTTCATTGGCTGGAGGCCTCTTCTTTGACCTTGAGGTACGAGAGGCACCTCATCATTACCATTATCATTTACCTCCTCCCCCGAGATAACATTTTCTATAGGATCATTGTTTTCCATTTTGTACCTGAATCGATTAACTCACACAAGTTAGTAAAACAGAAGGAAAGAAAAACAAAACACACAACTAGTCAGTTAGATAGCCAGAAACCATTTAACTCCCCGGCAACAATGCCAAAAAGTGATCGGCTCCAACCATATACCACTAGAGAATGGCAAGAGTGGTCGATGCAGCTTTTACCCGAAAACCCGCGATCGAATCCACAAAGAGTTAATATTGGTTTGGAATCGGGTTTCTATCCAATCTAGCTATGTGCGTTGTTATTAATAACACTTCTAAACATGTTTGGGTTTGTCATATTCTTATTTAATGCTAATGAATGCTGAAATGAATCTAAGTATACTATTTTTGTAAGGGTTTTCTCAATTGGTAAAAAGGCACTAGGGAAGTGACTTACACCCAGGTGAGTATCTAATGGTGTCTAAAACTTAGGACGAATATTTTATTGGGATAATGGTATAATCATTGCACATAATTACTTACTCTATACCTCTCGGTAGTTTGAGTGACTTTGCCCTAGTTGACTTTCTCAAGCCCAATTGGGTGTTCAAACAATGCAAGCAAAATTGGCCAAAGTCGGGTATTACTATCTCTAGGTTTAACCCTTTAATTGGAGCTATCAATCTCTTGAATGCACCCCAATTCTTTATTAGCCTGAATTTCCTAGACTTAGTCTCTCTTTCTCAAGAAGAGCCTAAGTCAAAAATGCACAAATCAGTGTTTGCAACCACCAATTCAACAATTAAATAATGAATCAAGCTAAATATCATTAACTCATAAACAATTAAGCCCTAAAACTGAAAACCCATTAAATACTGACCCAACCCTAGCTAATTGGTTTAGCTACTCATAATCAAAGAATAAATAAAAGATGGAGATGAAATATAAGCCATAAAACGTAATTACAAGACTAAAATCTAAGATTAATTGCTAAAAATGTTTTAAAATTACTCTAAAAAGAAAAAAGTAGCCGTTCACGTGCTCCATAAAACAACAGATACCCTAAAAATCTAAAAAAGAACTATTTATACACAATTAATTTTTTCGGACAAAATTTCCCCTACGAAAATTCCGCTGACAGCGGAAAACTGGTCGCCTCAGCACTTGGAATTTCGCGGCCTTGCAAAAGCAAGCGTGGACCACGGTTCTTCTCTTCTGAGATGGATCTAGATTTGATTCCGCTAGCAGCGGAAAAGCCACCGCCTTAGCTCTATCTTCAACGGCGGCCGTAAAATATGTTCGCGGACCGCGCTTTTAAATTTGAGATCCAATCTATATCCTTTGATTCTCAATTCCATTGAGGGAGAGTTTTGGAATGCGGCCGCGTCTGATGATACCGTTGCCGTGCAATTTCACCGCGGACAGCGATGACTGTTAAGCCCCAAAAGTGTCTCTCTGAACCTTACTATCGCTGAGAGCGTAGTCAAGACCACCTTAGTGGTGGACCCTCCGCGTCTGCTCTATTTCTTCGTTGTCAGCGCCTTTGACTCAGCTTTGAACTTGTGCAGGTTTCACTCCTTTATGAGCTGGTTATGACTTTTTTGTCTCTTTTTGACCAAACACTGCAAACAAGCACAATAAGTTAGCTTTTGGGAATACTTGTACACATTTTTAATCCAAAACCTAAGCAAAAAAGAGCATAAACCTAGTTATCACCTTTATCAAAGATGAGGTAAACAAGCTCTTCTTAAAATAGTGTCCATCCCGGAAGTAAAATATCCCGAATGGTTAGGAAACGTAGTAGTGGTCCCTAAAAATGGGAACAAACTTAGAATGTGTGTAGATTACAAGGATTTAAATAAAGCATGCTTCAAGGATTCTTTTCCTTTGCCTAATATCGATCGCATGCCACGGCCGGCCACGAGACCCTCAGTTTTCTTGTTGCCTATTCCGGGTACAACCAAATACAAATGAACCCAAATGATAAGGAAAAGACCTCGTTCATCATTAAATATGGCACCTACTGCTATAACGTAATGCCATTTGGGTTAAAAAATGCTAGTGCCACTTACCAACGCATAGTAAACTGGATGTTCGAAGAATAAATAGGGAAATCAATAGAAGTTTACATTGATGATATGTTAGTTAAGTCCCTGCGAGCAGGGGACCATTTGAAGCATTTGCAGGACACCTTTATCATATTGAAGAAGTATAACATGAAACTACACCCAGAGAAGTGCGCGTTCGGAGTTGAATCAGATAAATTTCTCGGGTTCATGGTATCCAACGGAGGAATCGAGATCAAGCCCAACAAAATCAAAGTTATCGAGGACATCATGGTAATAGACAACGTAAAGGCTGTGCAGAGGTTAACCGGGCGCATAACGGCCCTGGGTGATTCATCTCGAGGTCCTCAGATAGCAGTCATCGATTTTTCTCATTGCTAAAGAAGCAAAATAACTTCACATGGACTATGGAATGCTAGCAGGACTTGGAAGAGCTTAAACAATACTTATCGAGCTCGCTGCTACTTCACATGTCGAGGGCAGAAGAACAACTATACTTATATTTGACAGTATCGGAGATAGCGGTAAGTGGAGCCCTAGTCCGAGAAGAACAAGGTACACAATTTCCTATTTATTATGTTAGCTGGACCTAAGGTGAGGCGGAAACTAGGTATCCCCACCCAGAAAAGTTGGCGCTCGCTATTATAAGTGCCTCTAGAAAACTAAAACCATACACTCAATGTCACCCCATATGTGTTGTAACAACTTATTCACTTTGAAATATTATGCATAAACCCGAACCTTTGGGACGGTGGCCAAATGGGATATAGAAATTAGCGGGTATGATATTTAATATCGACCCCGAACAGCCATTAAGTTTCAAATTTAGGCAGACATCATGGATGACTTCACGTCGACCCTAGTACCCGAGGTAAAAATGAGCTATTGGTAAGCTCGGGTACATCATCGGGAATCTGGACCCTCTTTACGGATAGAGCTTTGAACGTAAAAGGGTCCAGACTTGGCATCGTACTAAAACCACCCACAGGCAACGTGGTTAGGAAATTTATTAGAACTGTGAAATTGACTAACAACGAGGCCGAATATGAGGCCATGATTGCAGGTCTCGAACTAGCCAAAGGCTTGGGAGCGGAGGTGATCAAAGCCAAATGCGACTCCCTCCTCTTGGTGAATCAGGTTAACGGAACCTTCTAAGTTAGAGAAGAACAAATGCAAACATACCTAGATAAGTTACAAGTAACTTTGCATCGATTTATGGAGTGGACTTTGCAATATGTGCCTCGAGATCAGAACAGTGAAGCCGATACCCTCGTAAACTTAGGGTCATTAATCGAGGACAATGAGCTCAATTCGAGGGCCGTCATGCAACTCGTGAGGTCAGCAGTTGAAGAAGGCCATGTCGAGATAAATTCCACAAGCTTGACCTGGGATTTGAGAAATAAATATATAGATTATTTGAAGACCGGAAAGCTCTCCTCAGATCCAAAAGAATCGAGGGCCCTGCGCACAAAGGCTGCACGATTCACCTTGTTCAAAGACAGAACCTTGTTCAGAAGAATGTTTGATGGCCCACTAGCAATATATCTGGGGCAGAGAGATACCAAGTATGTTTTGAGGGAAGTTCACGAGGGCACTTGCAAAAATCATTCCGGTGTCGAATCATTGGTTCGAAAGGTAATCAGAGCCAACTATTACTGTATCTACATGAAAAAATATGTGAAAGAGTTTGTCCGAAAATGTGACGAATCATAAAGACATGCACCGACGATTCACCAACCCGGGGAACTACTCCATTCGGTCTTATCAGCGTGGCCATTAATGAAGTGGGTAATGGGCATCGTTGGCCCTCTTCCATGAGCACCAGGTAAAGCTTAATTCATTTTATTTATGATTGACTATTTTTCTAAGTGGGTTAAACCACAGGCTTTCAAAAAAGTTAGGGATAAGGAAGTCTCGACTTCATTTGGGACCACATCATATGTTGGTTCGGGATGCCATCCAAAATTGTGTGTGATAATGGGAAAGAGTTCATCAGTAGCAAAGTAACCCAATTTATCCAAAATCTTAAGAAGAGGCTAGCCAAAGCCAAGGGAAAGTGGAAGAATTCTGCCCGAAGTTCTTTGGGCATACCGAATAACCTCAAAATCCAGTACCGGGGCTACCCCATTCTCATTAATTTATGGCACTGAAGCTCTAATACCGGTCAAAGTCGGAGAGCCGAGTATCGGGTTTCGATACGCAACAAAAGAATCAAATGACGAGGCCATGAATACGAGCCTAGAGTTATTAGATGAAAGGCGTGAAGCCGCCCTCGTTTGATTGGCCGAGAATTTGGAACATATCTTACCTAAAACGATATTACTGTTAAGATACGACCCCTTTCTATTTCCTTTTTATTTCAGACTAACACTTGCAGGCGGTCAACAAGAAATGATGATGGATTTTTTGGCATAAAGTCTTTGAGTCTAAAAGCACGTATTGCACTCTTTCTGCCTTAGATCGGTTTTGTCCCAAATGGGTTTTTTCGGAAAGGTTTTTAATGAGGCAATAGTATATCATGCTAACTTAGAATTATAAGCCAATCACGAATCTGTATCAAAGATTGTGTTTACAGTATTCGAGATTTCTGTACAATCAACTCAAATAACAGGGGGATTACCCTCGGATATCAAATTGCTCTAGAAAGGAAATTATTTTGTAATGGAAGGGCCTCATTAGGTAGAATTTGTTGTAAGGTCCAAACGATCGAACGAACCGTGCCCACATAGATTGCTCGAGCCCAGCCATAAAGCATGTACGCATGTATGACTATTGTACCTCCGTCAAGGGCATTTTTGTCTGGAAAATTTGTCTTTGTATAAATACTTCTTTTTCCGATTTTTAGGTCATCTTATCAGTAGTGGGCACGTGAACGTCGTATTTTAGCTATCTTGAGTAATTTTGTAGCTTTTTAGCAATTAAACTTAGTTTCTTATCTTGTAATTACATTTTATTGGTTATTCTTCATCTCAATCTATGATTTTTTCTTCAATTATGAGTAGCTAAACCCATTAGCTATGGTTGTGGCTCAACCCTATTGTGAGTATTTAATGGGTCTCTTATTTTAGGACTTAAATGTTTATGGGTGATTGATATTTGGCCTGATTTATGCTTTCTATGTTGAATTAGTGGTTGCAAACACTAATTTGTACCTTTTTGACTTAGGCTCTTCTTAAGAAAGAGAGACTAAGTCTAGGAATTTCAGGCCACAAGGAATTGGTGTGTATTTAAGAGATTGATAGCCCTAATTAAAGGGTTAAACCTAGAGATAGTAATACCCGACTCGAGCCAACATTGCTTGAACAAATTGAACACCCAATTGGGCTTGAGAAAGCCAATTAGGGCAAAGTCACTCAAACTACCGAGAGGTATAGAGTGATTAGTTTCGGTCATTGTCTATATCACGATCCCAACTATAACATTATTGTCCTAAGTTTGAGATCTCCTTAGATACTCACCTAGGAGTAAGTCACTTCCTTAGTACCTTTTTACCATTTAGAAAACACTACAAAAATATCTACATAGCTTAATTCCGTGCATCTTTAGTATTAAAATTAGAAGTAACAAACAAACAAGAATGATTTGAAGTGCAATTAAGAGCACTACACATTGCTAGATTAGATAGGAATCCAACTCCAAACATTATATTAGCACAATGTGGATTCGATCCCGGCCTTCTCGGGTAAAAGCTGCATCGACCTCTCTTGCCACTCTATAGTGGTTTAGGGATAGACCCGATCAGTAACCCCTTAGAAGTGGTCGTGCACTAGTTAAGCCTGGATCCAAACTTCCCATAGGTAAGGCAAAAGAAGCACCTGATAGCCAAGGTTAGGAACATGTTTGTTAAAGAGGAGGTAACCCGAAAAACCCAATATTGGTTCTATTCGAGAGGTAAAATATCCAGAATGGTTAGCCAATGTAGTTTTAGTACAAAAAAGAATAAAAAGTTTAGAATGTGCATAGATTATAAGGATTTAAAAAAGGTGTGCCCTAAAGACACGTTTCCATTAATGAACATTAATCAAATGATTGATGCTACAATCAGACACGAGCTAATGAGTTTCCTTGATGCTTAATCCGGGTACAATAAAATCAAGATGAAAACGGAGGATCAAGAAAAACCTTCTTTCATAACGAACTTTGTCACATATTGCTAAATGTGATGCCATTTGGGCTTAAGAACACCAGATCCACATACCAGAGGCTCGTTAATAAAATGTTTGAAAGTCATATAGGCAACACTATGGAGGTACACATTGATGACGTGTTAGTCAAGTCTTTGAATGCAGGAGATCATTTGAAACACCTCCAAGAGACTTGCGACATCCTAAGGAAGCATAACATGAAACTCTATCCGAAAAAATGTGCGTTCGAGGTTGGTTCCAGAAAATTCTTGGGGTTCATGGTCTTGTAAAGAGGGATTGAGGTAAATCCCGATAAAATTAAATCTAACAAGGACATTCCGGATCAATTGACAAATGTAAAGGAAGTAGAGAGGCTGACTGGAACAATAGCGGCTCTAAGGAGAGTCATCTTGAGATCCTCTTAAAAGTGACATCACTTCGTTTCAATTATGAAAAATAAGAACAATTTCGAACGGGCTCCAGAATGCCAACATGCCTTGAAAGACCTAGAAAGGTACCTATCATGCCCCATGTTACTGTCAAAATTGGGGGAAGGCGAGCAGTTGCTAGTATATCTCGCGGTCTCGGAAGTAACGGTCAGTGTTGTTTTAGTCCGAGAGGAAGAATGTATGTAATTTCCTATTTTCTATGCTAGTAAAATATTATCATGAGGAGAGGCTCATTATCCACACCTCGAAAAGCTGGCCTTAGCTCTTGTAGTCACTTCGCGAAAGCTTAGGCCTTATTTTCAGTAGCACTCGATAGCCGTTGTGACAACCTTTCCCTTGAGGAATTTCCTTCACAAGCCTGAATTGTCAGGCCGTTTGGCTAAATGGGCAATCAAATTAGCGAGTTCGACATGGAGCACAAACCCAGGATGCGATCAAGTCACAAGTTTTGGCTGACTTTCTCGCTAATTTTAGTCCGAAGTCAATGTGGTTGCCTGCTAAGGAAGCAGTGCTGGTGTCGAAAATGACATTAGTAGTATGGACCTTGTTTACGGATGAAGCTTCCAATGTTAAAGGGTTCGGTCTCGAGATAGTTCTAGTCACGCCCTTAGGAGAAACCCTGAGGCAGGCCATTAAGGCTGTTCCATTAACCAACAATAAAGCCGAGTATGAGGCTTTGGTTGTTGGACTTGAACTAGCCCAGTGACTCGATTCCGAGGTCATTGAGATAAAGTGCGATTCCCAGCTGGTAGTAAACCAAGTATACCATATTTTTGACGCGAAGGAAGAGCGCATGCAATAGTATGTGAACAAGGTTCAGGCAGTGCTCACACAATTCAGTTAATGGTCGATCATACACATTCCAAAGGAAGAAAATATGGAAGCAGATGTGCCGGCCAATTTGGGGTCATCTAGGGAGATGAAAACATTTGACTCAGGTACTGTCATTCAACTTCTACACTCGGTATTGTATGTATGGTTACTGCGAAGTCAATTCAACCAACCTAGTTTGGAACTAGAGGAATGAGTTCATCGAATATCTTCAGCATGGTAAGTTACCCCAATGCCTCAAGGTGTTCTGGGCACTACGAGCCAAAGCAGTTCGGTATTTCCTCATGGATGGGAAATTAAATTGAATATCATACCAGGGACCATTGGCCCGATGTCTAAGATCCTCGAAGGCGGAATATGTGATGAGAGAAGTTCACGAAGGAATTTGCGGGAACCATTTCGGTGTAGATTTGTTAGTTCTAAAGCTAGTTAGGGTAGGTTACTATTGGCACCGGATAGAACAGTATGCAAAGGCATTCATTTAGAAGTGTGATAAATGTAAATGCCATGCACAATTGGTACATCAGCCAGTAGAACTCTAGCATTCGATTTCCCCATGGTCGTTCATAAAATAGGGAAAAGACATAGTCGGCCCTCTGCCACTAGGCTCCAGAAAGTTCATATTTCTTTTGGTTTTAACTAACTACTTCAATAAATAGGTTAAAGTAAGAAGATAGGTGAGCGTGAAGTGGTTTACTTCATATGGGACCACATAATTGTTTGATTCGGAATACTGAAGGAGATTGCTTGTGACATTGAACAGCAGTTCACAGGCCAAAAGCCACAAATTGTTTGGAAGATTTGAAAATCAAGAGGATTATATCCTAACTATACCATTCAAGTGCTAACAGACCAGTGAAATCAACAAATAAGGTGATTATCCAGAACCTTTAAAAAAAGTTAGAAACTGCTAAAGTTAAATGGCCCGAAGAGTTAACGGAGGTACTATGGGCATAACAGACAAGGGTGAAGTAGAGCATGGGAGAAACACTTTTCTCTCTCGTATATGGCACAGAAGCTCTGATACCAGTGGAAGTAGGGGAATCAACTTTAAGGTTTCTTCAATCAAACAAAGAAGCAAACAATGAAGCATTGCTGGTAAGGCTGGACTTGCTAGACGAGTATAGGGACTTGGTGTACGTGAAGATGGTGGCTCAAAATTCAAAAGGATGGAAATATATTATAATCGGAGGGCCAATCTCCGCTACTTTAAAGTAGGAGACTTAGTCTTGAGAAAGGTGACTCAGAGCATTCGGGAAGTCAACCCCAGAAAGCTGGGTCCAAAATGGGAAGTTCCTTACCGGGTTTCAGCTGTTACCGGTAAAGGGTCGTATGAGTTGGAGAATCAAGATGGAGTCAAGTTGCCCAGTAGTTGGAATGTGACTTACCTCATAAGTTATTATTGTTGATGGATTCTACCAATACTAAAAGTATGTGTTGTACTCTTTTTCCGTTCACCAATTTTTGTCCCAATCGGGGTTTTCTGGCAAGGTTTTTAACCAGGCAGCAATGGAAAGCATACTACAAATGGAGTGCCATCGGAAAAAGGTAAGACCTTTCGATATCAAGGCACTAAAATTTTCACATCAATGGCAAACATCTATGTGCATGGTTAAATAATCTTTGGTTCGGTGACAAGCTCTGACTTCCATTACTAAAAAAGGATTATTTAACCATTCACAAGTCGTTTCCCCCGGTGAAGCAAGAGTTCCAGTGTTCGAAATTGAAGGCTTCACATTTGAATACTAGGGGGAATAATATCTGATACGGCACCAGGAGTGCCATGAAAATCGAGATTGCGAGAACCGGGATCAATGTCTCATCAGGGCCGGAGACTGCATGATCAGCCCCATAGAAATAAGTTATACAAGTTAGCTACATGTATTGACAGTTTTTACTTTAGCAATGAATGCTTATGTACTTTTAAATATATAAGAAATAAAATAAAGTTCTTTTAATTTTATATTATTTCTTGTCCAAATGATGAGTTAATTTTATCTTTTGAAAGTTAACAAAAATTTTGAATGCTTGTGCCGGAATAAACAGGAGACGTCCTTTTCAAGAGAATCATAAACATAATAAGGACTCCCTTATGAAACCCTTATATTGAAGGATTGATTCCAGAAGAATTTATATCCGGAATCAAAAGTTATCAGATGAAAATATACCCGAAGCTTTAATCAATTCAACGCAAAAGGAATATATTTTGCACAACACTTAAACAAAAAATTATTTTTTTATCAAAGTTCCAAACTCGATGAAAAGTTTAGCATAATTACAAGATATATATACAAAAGAAGTTAAACATCATCACCACCAGAACCTAAAGAGAGAGATGGGTCTATATTTCCCCCGGCGGAGGGAGGTTGATCTATTACCGATTTGGAGCCTAGACCTTCATCTTTATTTTTTTAAATCTCCCCTTTGGTCCCAGAGTACTCAGAACTGGTACTCAAAGTGTCAGTTGCAGCGGGCCGAGCAGGAAGATTCTCACGAGAAGTTAGCTATAGTTCTCGGGCCTTGACTACGCACTCATCAATATTGATGATGCCCGCTTTGACCTCTTCGAAGGTTTTTCTCCTCATATGATATATAGAATAAGTCTTCTCAAATACGAGGAAATACTCTTGGTACTGGAGTTTTTCTTTAATTATAACAATTTCGGTCTGAAGACCATCCCTTTCGGATCTCATGGCGCCGAGGCGAGAAACAAGATCAGTAGTTGTAGATAAGTGGATCTGATTTTGCCCCATGATTCTTTTGAACATCTTTTTCATTTTGGCCCTATTTTCCACGACAGCATTAGCCTCCTTGATTTTGGAGCTTAAGCCTGCCTTCAAATTATTTATTTTCTCCTAGAAAGCAGACTCGCACTTGACAGCAGCAAGCACAAAGTCATGGAGCTCGGCCCACTTAGCCTTAGCCTCTTCAAGTTTCTCGTGTAATTGAGTGGCTTCTTGTTTGTGGGACATTTTATCCTGCTCTCTCTACTGCAACCGCACCTCAAACTCATCAATTTCAGCAGCTTTGGCCTCCAACACCGAGAGGCGCACAACAAGTTGATTCCTTTCGGCCAACAATTGATCCTGCTCGAAAGTGAGTCCATACTTATCAAGGATCAATCTCTACAGACCTTTAGAAGCAAGAAAGTTGGCCTAAGAAAAAGAATATCAAAGTTAGGCTTTCTATCGAGGCAGGTAAATGAAAATAAAGATATAAGAAAACAAGTAAGGTACCTCTGTTGTGTTGTGCATGGCATTATTAATTAAGCACTCCCCGAAAAAGGAGTATTTTCGTCCAATCTTTCTCTTAGGCGAATGACTTCAAATAGTTCACAAGCTCCACCAGCTTGGACAAAAGATGACACTTTTTCTGAAACCGAAAGAGTGGCACTTGTCCTCCCTCGAGGACTAAGGGATGGAGTTGAGTAATCATGCCCCAAATTCCCGTAGATGGGAGACCGGGGAGGGAAAGAATTCCTTTCTCGTTTTTCTGATGTCGATGGAGGGGATGTGGTTGCTGCTGGTTGTGAAGGAAAAACTGGTCGGTGGGCGAGAGCCCGTTGGTGTGGGAGGTAGAGAGGCAGCTATGGCAGGAGCAGTGCTAGTTATTATTTGCTCAATGGATGGGGGCAGAAGAGGCCCAGGGTCTGAATTCCTTGAATCAAAGACAATAATGGGGACTGGAAAACGAAAATTGGCATTATTTACTAGCTCCATCTCACCCCAAATTTCTTGGGTTTCTTCTGCGGTTGGATTTTGAGCTAATGAAGATCTTTTCCTCCTTTGAAGGGAAGCATCTCCATCACTAGCTTACCTTTTATTATCGAGGACCAATGTGATTGTGGCTGGCTTGGTCGATATTTTCTTTATTTTCTTTTTTAGAGTCCTAGTCGAGGAAGAGCGTCATCTTTTTAGTTGCTTGTTCTCGTGCTGGGGACTCCGAGATGAGGCACCCTTACCGAAAGCAGATCCGCGAGCTCTGGTTCGGGCATGTTGCAACACCCTTCTAGCCTCCTCGGAGTCCTCTAAAATGTCGATTTAGGGATAAATGACAAAGCCCTGCGGAAGTCCTATATCAAGCAAAAATCGGAGTTAGCAATTTTTCCATGAAATTGTCTGTGTTCGTACAAAGATAAAAGGAAGAAGGACTTACTTTACCATCATTCTTGTCCTTACACCCGTATTTGAGGGTCATTTTCTTCTACCAGCATAATTTTTGTGTCGTGAGTTTCAGAATTATCTGAACCCATTGGTCCAGGACTTGAACCGGTGATGGTTTCCATTGAATAGCTGGAACAAAAGAAACATGAAGATTAGCAACAACGGAAAATAATTTTTTCACGAAGGAAGGAAATAAATAAGAAAACTTACGAAAACGATTCCACGACTCAGTAAAAGATGGAGTTGTGGTCGGGATGATGTCCCTGGTAGCAATGTTGACTAATCGCTCCATCCACCCGAGATCATTTTCATCATCCATGCTAGTGAAAAGAACATGGTAGCCATGTTTGCTGAAATTTATTACTCCCCCACGGAAAACTTTAGGAGAGCAAAGATTCATTCTGTTTGCAAGGGATAAGGTTTCCCTAGTCTCCGTGCATAGTTGGCAGAAGCAAGCCACCGTTCGCCATATAGATGGACTTAATTGTGCCAAGCAGACTCGATACCGGTGGCAAAACTCCAAAATTATGGGGTCGATCCCTTCATTCGACTCCAGGGAGAATAGGCCCAAGGTAAAGGGATACGTATAAACATACCTAAAACACTCCTTGGTGAAGGTAACTCGCTCTATCATATCCGGGGCAAGGATTTCAAGAATAGGGCAACTGCAGTCCTTCTTCACAGTTGGGATACTAGAAAGGCAAATAAAGAAGGGATACCTACTAACATACCAAGTCCGCAAAGATGCAGAAGTAGCTTTCTTTTGAAAGTTGTTAGTAGTGCCTAGATGTTGTGGTATGTGGTCCTTATATTGGGAGGTTTAAAATTGACATCAGCTTTCTTATCCTTGTTTTTCTTTGGGCCTCCACTAGAGTGAAGACAAGTGTTTCCATAGAAAGTAATGAAAGAAGCCATAAAATAATGCAAAACTTTCTAAGCCAAAGGTTAGTAAAAGTATTGCTAAGTAAGTTGAAGAAGATGAAAAACTTTCCAAGCAAATGCAAGGGAGAAGAAAGACTTATGAATATTTTGGAAGTAAAGAAGTAAAAATAATGAGTAAAAGGGGAATTATAAACGACAAAAATTGTGGTCATGATTACCTTGTGAACCGGCAAAAATATTTGCTGAATCGTTGGACAACACGTGTTCGGGTTATTAAATGCGAGAAAACGTGCGTCCTTTCAAGCGTCAGATTCTGTTGAGGAACTTTCCCGCCAAGAAAGAAATCTTCACCAACTTTCCGATAATGCTAAGATGTATTACCGAAAAGTAGGAGGACTATCTGTATGGGATAAAATTAGTTTATAACAAATGGCCGAATGACACGTGGAACCAAAGGTAAGAGAAAGGGAAGTCAGGCAACGACCAACACCAGACACAACGAATGTAATTGACAATGGATAAATCCCGAATGGAGCATATTTAACGGGAGGAGATCAAGGGTTTGCCACCGGATAACATTCAATGAGGGAATATTCTCTAACATTAAATGAGCGATCGTTGCAGAGAATATTTGCATTCATGGCCTGCCGTTACATATTCATCGATGACTCTTTTATTATCATTTAGGAGGAGCTTGATCCTAGGATCTTGTTTCCCTAGGTAGTGCTATAAATAGCAGGTTCAACATCCATTGTAAAGGGATAGGATTCTTTTGCAAACACACGCTGTATTTTGCTTTTGCTCTCAGTTAAATAGCTTTACTTGCTCTTTATCACTGCTTTCCACTTTTATCCTCAGAGGCATTGTGCTCGGAATCAGGCTTGTTATCTTCTTTAATTTAATTGCTAAGTCTCATTTTTAATCTTATCTTTTTATCATTTTTGGATCAAATCAATCTGCTTGTCTATAACCACGTAACAAATTTGACTGTAACATTTTACGATTAACATCCGTAACGTTACAGAGTTACAAGGAACGGGATAGATATTGGTCCAAAGTCCCTTGTGTTACATGTAAAATGTGAATTTCATCCTCGTAATAAGAAGTCCCCATAAAACAGTAGCAATGAAATTTCGATGAGAAGGACTTTTCCTTTCAATTTGAACTTGGTTAGCTTGCAAAAAAATAGCAGGTTAAAACCTGTATAGTCAAAAGTGCTGTTCTTCCTTCGCAGGGGTTTCCTTCAATTTCTTACTTCAAATAGTTTTTAACTCTTAAAGGGAGAGTCAAAAAACTTGTGTGAAGAAGGAACTTTGCTTTACCAGGTAAATTAATATACCTGAGTTATATAACTCAAAAAGAGTTGCGTTTGACTACCTTCATATACTTAAAGCTGCTAGGACTGTATTCTGGGCCGGGCCCGGGCCTTCGTGGGCCAAACGGGCCGGGCTTCATGGGCCTGGGCTTCGTGGGCCTGGGCTCTGGCGGTCTCAGACTTCGTGGGCTCAACGGGTGGAACCGGCCCGTGACGGGCCTAAGCCCATATGGTCTTGAGCTAAACGGGCCGGGCTCGTGGGCTTCGCGGGCCTAGCGGGGGTTTTTTTTTTTTTTTTTAGTATCATGGCTATATTAAAAATATATATGTAATATATATGTAGAAATCTAATTATTAAAGTACTTGACGAAAAAGAAAAATAATAAAACAATAGTAAAACACTAAATTGTCATGCATAATAAATTAATAACAAAGTACAACATGAAGCATAAATACGTCTAATAATTTTGAAATAACATAAATTGTTGAAAAAACCTTAAAGACGAATTCTTGGATAAATACCCTCAACACAATGCTTTATATGCCTCCTTAAAGTGCCTGTGGTTTGAACAGTACTAAAATTTAAGACTCTTCCACAGTTCTTGCACTTTAATTTTTGGCCTTCTTCATTTTCTTCAACCACTTCATAGTACTGCGAAATAAATAAGCGCACTCTTTCCGAACGAGGCATGATGTAACTTGAAAATTAAGATTGAGACTTGAAGTCTTGAAAATTGGAGATTGAGAGTTTGAGAGAAATTTAGAATGAGAAATGAGTATTGAGTATTGAGTATTGAAATGAAGAAGAGGGAGGGGGTATTTATAGTGGTAGAGAAGGTTAGTTTTGTAAATTGAAAAAAAAACTTGTTTGGATTTTGATTTTTTAATTTTTAATTTTGAATTTTGAATTTTGAATTTTAAATTTTGAATTTTGAATTTTGAATTTTGAAAAATCTTGTTTTGTAGTATATATATATATATATATATATATATATATATATATATATATATATATATATATGTATATATATATCCTCTTATATATGTTGTTGTAGTATATATTGTATGTTATGTATATATATTCTCTTGTATATTGTCTTGTAGTATATATTGTATGTTATGTATATATATATCCTCTTATATATTTTCTTGTAGTATATATTGTATGTTATGTATATATATTCTCTTATATATTTTCTTGTAGTATATATATTGTATCTTATGTATATATATTATAACTTATTACTTATATATTTTCTTGTAGTATATATTGTATGTTATGTATATATATTCTCTTATATATTTTCTTGTAGTATATATATTGTATCTTATGTATATATATTATAACTTATTACTTATATATTTTCTTGTAGTATATATTGTATGTTATGTATATATATTCTCTTATATATTTTTTTGTAGTATATATTGTATCTTATGTATATATATTCTCTTATATATTTTCTTGTAGTATATATATTGTATCTTATGTATATATATATATATATATATATATATATATATATATATATATATATATATATATATATATATATATATTGTAGCTTATAAATAATTCCAAGTAAAGACAAAGAAATATTGCGAAAAGATATTCAAGGGTAGAAGCAATAAATTTTATTACCAAAAATGGCATATCTTTCTTAGTCATCCTTCCCCCAATGGAATGAGCACAACAAGGTACTAATACCACCATTAGAAGGAAAAAAAACTAAGGAAGATGTGCCAAAATACAAGTTACATATTAGTCTATGTATTATCTCTAACAAATCTCATAAATCCTTCAAGGTTCGGAGGAGGTTGCGTTGGTGGTGGTGGAAAAGAAGCTTGTTCATCACCACTTCCGGGCGAAGCCGAATCCTCCACAAGTTCCGCTATCATTTCTTCATAAGCTTCATCTATCGCCGGTTGTGATTCTGCAATTCCAAAGTTTCTTCTTTCCGAGCGGATCCAATCTCTAAACAGTACTGATTTTTCCAAGCTATCCCTCATAGACGCTCTATGATCACATATTTGCAGTCTTGCTTGACTGAAAGCGCTCTCTGATGCAACAGTTGAAGCTTGAATTGATAAAATATCCCGAGCCATCCTTGCAAGAACCGGAAAATTTTTTTCCCTTGCCTTCCACCATTCTAAAAGATCAAAAGAGCCGTCTGGATTCTCCTTTTCAAGTCCCTGAGACAAATAAACTTGAAGCTCATTTAGATGTGAAGTTTCATCATAACCATCACCTTGAGAACCCCTGAACTCCGTCCAAGATTTAAGACCTTTAAGCCCGCAGCTCTTTTAAACGATTGTGAGCTAGACGAAGTAGGGGTTGGAATAGTTGGCCTAGCATGCTCTAAGGCAAGTTGATAAGCATTATAAATGGTTTGAACATTAATTTTAATTGAGGCTTTTGCATCTGCAAGTGTAGCAACTTCCTCATTTGAAAGATCTAAAGCCTTATAAATATTTGAATACCAAAAATGAGGACCTCCCAATTTCATTGTAGGATTTAATATTGCAGCAACACCATAAATAAGAGGGATAGGAAAAAAATATTTTTTAAACTTTTGTTTCATTTCATTTATAGCAAGTTCATAAATGTCCCCACCCTCACCAAATTCAACAAACAAATCAGATAGTGCTGCAATATAAACTAAACAGTTTGAAATAGTAGGATAATATTGCCCAGAAAATGCATTTGTAGCAATTTGAAAATGTTCTAAAAAATCTAAAAGAATTTTAACATTCGTTCAATCTTGAGTAGTAAGCATTTCATCATCATTCCTCACCACCTACCCGAGAATTAAACGTTGCATTAATTGGGTTTCTATATTCATATGCAACTACTAAACTTTCGTACATACAATTCCATCTAGTCGGGCAAGGTTTAGGAACCTTTCTTTCTCTAAGGCCATATTCATCACATTTTTTAAAATACTCTCTAAGTCTACTTCTACGGTTTGAATAAAAAAGCCAACTAAGAGCCATTCTAACCTTTTCAATTTCTATGTTTAAAATTCGCATACCATCACCGACAATTAAATGATAAATATGACAAATACATCTAACATGGAAAATATTAGTAAATGCAGGATTTAGTATTGTTGTAAGCATGCCTATAGCACTAGTGTTACTAGAAGCATTATCCATAGAAATTGCCATTATTTTATCGCTAAAGCAAAAATATCTACAAATATCTGCAACAGTGTTAGCTATAAACTTACCTGTGTGACGTGAATTAATTATTCTATATGCAATTATGCGTTTTTGCATTGTCCACTCCTCATCTATCCAATGACTTGTAACAGTTAGATAATCACAATCATTACCACTTCTACCAATATCAGTAGTAATAAAATCCGATTAGGTATATGAGTAAATAAATACCGTAAATATTGTTCATATTCATGTTTGAATTTATAAATATCACTCTTAACTATTGCGCGAGGCCAACCTTTATAAGTAGGATTAAAAACTCTTCTAATATAATGAACCCAATTAGGATTAGAAGCAAAAGTATAAGGTAAGCACATAACAGTAATCATCTTTGCTAATTCTTCACGATCTCTATTTGGATTGTAATATAAAATACCTCCGGTGACAGTGTTAATTCCTGGTTGAACTAGATTTGAACCTGTACTAGGGTTAACCGCAGAATCTACACTTGTCCCCTCTAGTTGCGCTTTCATTTGTAAAAATCTAGCCTTATCTCTAGGGTGTGTTTTTATGTGCCTAGTCAAACTACCCGTGCCGCTACGGTCTCCAGTATATTTATGCGCCATTAATTTCACACAAGTTTTACACTTAGCCTTATTTTGTTCTCTTACTTGAGTAAACAAATTCCAAACTAATGATGTTTCTAGGCGTTTAGCAGGTTCTCTATTAAAAGTAGGAGTTTCTACAGGTTGGTCGGCCGGTGCATCAGTTGGGTTATTAAGAGGACTAGTAAGTGTATCATCTAAATCCGGTGCTTGGGTTTCATCATCATCCTCATTTTCCTCATTATTTTCTAAGATAGTTTCATTAGGATAAAGAGCATTCATAATTTCACCATCTAATATTTCATCTAGTGCAACATTATGACAAAATTCACTATCGGTAAATTGAAAACAAGGGTGATCACTATCAAGAATTACAGAAGGAGGAGGACGTCTAGGTTGGCGACTACTTTCAACTTGCTTATCTTTTCTAGGTCGGGGAGCCGGGGGAAGGGTAGTTGGTTGGCCACTACTTTCACCGGTTTTATCTTTTCCTTTACCAAACATTTTTTTCAAAGAAAATGCCATATTAATTATAATTATGCAAACTAAACCACACAAAAATATATTCTTATAACGTAAGAGTTGAAACGAGTTTACCGGATTGCCGAACAACTTCTTGAAAATTGAAAATCGTTGAACACTTGAAAACTTCAATTCAACAACTTCACAATTTTTCACGAAATTTCAACAATAAATTAAGTAATTGTAGTAGAGAGATTGAGAGATATTGATGAACTGGTGAATAAAAATGAAAGAATGAGGGGGTATTTATAGTTGAGAAATGGGAAAAAGTGTAATTATATAAAGTTTGGGGGCCAAATGGGCATTTTCTAAACTTAAAAACGGTCAAATTGTCAGCCCAAACGGCTAGATTTTAAATATGGCAGTTGGAGAATTTTAAAAACAAATTTTTTTTTTAAAAAAAAAATAGCTGTTGGGCCCGTTAGGCCCGCCAGGACCAGCCCAGGCCCGACTGACGGTCCCGGGCTAAACGGTCCGGGCTCGTGGGCTAATATATGAAGACCGGCCCGTCACGGGCTTCTCAGGACCACCAGGCCCGGCCCACCAGGCCCGTTAGGCTCGTTAGGACCGTGGGCCTGGTCCGGTTCAGGCCCGGCCCACCAAGCAGCATTAGCTTAGCTGCATCTTGATTTCACAAATAACAGATGGTAAAAATTGTAAAATAAAGGAATGCATGCACTAAGAGAGGTGATTGATGTCCTAAGAGCATAGTTCTTGGTCTCAGTATGACTCTCTCCTTGATCAACATCTTCTTGTTGTCATTGATCAGTTATCCATTGGTGCTATCGTGGCGCTATCGCGATTCGATGGCGCCAGGAGTTCTGCAGCTAGCGCTATCTTGGCGCTATGACGCCTGGATGTCACCAAGAATTCTATAGCTAGTGCTATTTTGGCGCCATAGCGACTGGATAGTGCAAAGATTACGGTGGCAAATGCTCCTTTCAAACCATTCCAAACTTACTCAATTCATGCTCAAAAATTATTTACACTTTCCAAATCGTTTCCTATTTATATTTTCATATTCAAATAATTAATATCCTCTAATATATTAGCTCTTGTTAGCATGGGAAAAAATGCATTTAAGTATTTAACAAACGTTATCATACCGTAGGGACATAAAGAGCTTATGGAGTTTTCAGGTTGCTACGTTTTGTGGCTAATATTACTCATTAGTTCCGCCAATACATTTTATTGATGGAAACCTTAGTAGACAAAACTTTTGCTACGAAATTTGTGTATCATTACTTTTTTTCTTTTTTTGGTTTTCCATTCGGTATCCGATAAACTCATTGGAGCCTGACTATATCCGAATTGACGCTGTGTAGGGTGCCATTCGGGAGGAAGCGCTCCTTACTAATAGTATGTGACTCATGCAATTAAGTACGAATGTACTATTTGTCACACAAAGTTAATAATTAATGACAATCTTTTATCGTAACTAATAATTTCATAATTAAATAGTGATAATATATGATTGACTAATTGTTTATACTATCAGTGGAAAATTAAGGTCACAAAGAAAATAAAATTTTATGGCCAAGGTTAATTACACCATTTAACTATAAATTCGAAATGTGTCGCAGATAACTTTAATTTTGCGGCTAATATAACTCAATACATGATGTCCATCTTTTTGGCGGGAAGACTTAACGGACGAAACTTTTGCTACAAAATTGGTGTATCGTCACGAAAGTATGTGACTCATGCTTTTAAGCACAAAATCTTAGTGTTGTCATGGAAAATGAATAATTAGCTAGTGATGAATTTTCTAGAGCTAAAAAATCACACTTGTTTTAGTAGATTTAATCATCTTTCCATAAATTCAATTACATAAATTCAATTCTCTATCCTGCTCGGTCTCGATCTTGGCCGATCTCGATCTCGATCTTGGCCGATTTCGATCTCGATCGGTCTATAGTTCACGAGCTCGCCAATCTAACTTTGCATCATGGTCCGATACAACACGAAGTTGAACCCTGCCCTGTCATATTTCAGTCTCGATTAGTCATACGAAGAGCAAACCCGATTTTGACCGTATACAGATAGTCCCCTCGTTTCTCGGAGAGAAGATGATGAGAAACGATATGAACTTTTCAATCCTGTCTCGATGGGCCATGATGTAAGCGACGAGCCCGACTATGATGTAAGCGACAAATGGAACAAAATGTCCCATCGGTTCAGTTACTGAGGCATTAAATGCCTGTCAGTTTCTAGTCGACCACTACCGGTTCTAAACCGTTACCAGCAAGCTATAAGTACTGTCTCTTTCCTCCACTCAATCTTTACGTTCAAAGCTTCTCCTATTCTTCCCCCTCTTCAAAAATTTATTTGCTTTACAATTCTTGTGTCCAAATTACTTGTACTTTTAGCGGACTATCCCCTTGAAGATTCCATTCCAGGAGGGTGCTATACTGTTGTTGATTTCAAGATTGAAAAGACCTCCTCGATACTGGGCCAATGTGATCCGGTCTCGAGGTACATATGCATAATCACTGAAGACATCCTCGACAAAGTTAAAGAAGAATGCAACTGGGACAAAAGCCATGTAGTAGTTGCTTTGCCCGAGGAATCGATCACTACCCATGTGGAGGGCTTTCTAAGTGTTTACATTTATCCCTTCATGTTGGATCCCTTAGACCCTGTCATCGTCTCCTTCTTTAAGAGATATGACGTGACCCTTGGCTAGATCCATTCTTCTTTTTGGAAAATAATGATTCTCTTCCGATTCTTCACAAGCAAAATCGAGGGATGTCCTTTCACCCTCGATCACCTTATGCGACTTTACTGTCCCCGGCTCTGTCCGAGGAGGACTGATCAAGCTTGCTCGTCGGGCTAGTAGGCCCCCGTTCTCCAATATAGACGGGTCTCAGGACCGAGGTTGGATGAGTCGATTTGTCCGAATAAGGACTTCAGACCTGATCTCTGCGGAAGACATGTTATTTCCTGAGAAGTGAAACATGAATCGTAAGTAATACTTCCCCTTGAATACTCAATTTTGTTGTTTTCTTCTTATCTTCTTTTCTCATCTATGTTTCTGGTATTGCAGCTGTGGCCCAGATGCCGGACACAATTCCGGAACTCAAACAATGGGTCGAGGGCCTGGTGTCGCAAAGACCGTACTCCGAGCATGCTTGGATGGGGTTATCAAAGGATCGATAGGAGGCCCGTAATCATGGTAAGTCTCTTTCTTATAATGGTTATTGTTCGGGCTTATTCCTAAGCTTACTTATCTTTTTCGTGTTGTAGGACTCAGGAAAGATGTTGTAGTGAGGCCCCCATCTGATGGAGAAGAAGTCCTTCCCCAACCATCTGCTCCAAAGCAGGCCAAAGAGAATAAAAGGAAAGGGACTTCGAGTTCCCCGAGCCCTAAAAAGAAGAGATCGGCGAGGAGGTCTCGCAAGCCTAGGGGGATACCGGTGCAATGCCTTCAGACTCGATCCGCCGATTAAGGCATGAGTCCGAAGAAGAATAAGAGGAATATAATTCCAGTCTAGTGACCCACTGCGGGCTGGTGCTTCGATACATATGCCTTCCGAACCGGAGGAGGTTGACGAGGGAGCTTCGACCGAGGTTCCCGAACCAGAAGGAGTTGAGGCCACTCTGTCCTAAGCTGAGATGGTTGACATAGAGACTGGGGACGAGGCTTCCTGAGTAGCGGAAGATGATCCTAGGGACGAGCTTGATGTGATCGATATTTCCAGGTCCCCTCAAATTTCGAATGCCATGATCCGTGAGGCCAATATGTTGGAAGGTTGCTCTTGCGAGGGTCCTCAGGGGGCAGTCAATATCCACGACTTCTTGGATAGGGTTTTGTTCAATGCTTTGGAAGATTTCACCGGGCTTGGTGAATTACAGGTGCCAAAAAAGCACCATCCACGGGCGCTACTAGGTCTTCATCGAGCCCAAAAGTGGTGGACCAATTCCTGGCCCCAAATGTTAACCTTGACCGCAGGCGGAATATAGTGCTTTCTGTCCCGGAGATTGCTAGCTTTATTGGATGCTTGGTGATCAAGGAGGATCAAGCCATAATGAATGCGGTGGGAGCCGCTTGCCTGTTCAATGAGCCCTAACATGCTTTGAATCAGGTAATTTCGATGGTCACTCCATTATCTCTTTTAAACTTGGAGTTGTGGGTAATTCTAACATCTTCTTCCTTGCTTGCCGGCTTTGGTGTTACATCACCAAGCTTTCCTCCGAATCCAGGATGAGCATGATTGTGAAGACAAATTGGAGATAACGACTATACGATCTGATTCTGCAGGTCTAGTAGAGGCTCGAACAGATCGGGGAGCTTCAGAAGCAAGTAGATGCAATACACGCTGAGGCTTAAGAATTCAAAAAGAATATGGACATCTTAGCCTAGAAAAAAGAGGTCGTCCAGGCAGAGCTGAAGTGGGCCGAGTCTCAGCTCCGGGCTGCAAGAGAGAAGGCTTCGGTGCAGGTCGAGAAGATCAAGGAGCTTCAATCCCAGTTGGACTTGGCTGTTTCTGATAAGGCAAGCTTGGCCAACAAACTTTAAATGGCTAGATCTGAGGTGACCATGGCCAACAACAAACCTGATAAAGTGTCATAGTTTAAGGTCAATGTCGAGGCCATCCAGGCCAAGGCCAAGAGAATGGTGGATCATGCAAAATGGCAAGCTCGAAGGGAAGCCCTCGAGAGAGTTCATGCCCGAGCTCTGAAGCTGGCGTTCCCTGAGAAAGACTCCGAGAGCTTAAGTGAATCCAAAGACGAGCAAGATCCCGAGTATGGAGATGCAAACTCCGATGAAGACAAGGCCACTTAGGACTTTAAATTTTTTGTTTTTCTTTTGCATTTTTTCTGAGGCTGTTTTGGCCGTTGTAAATTTTGCATTAGGCCGATTTGGCCTTTGTAAAAAATTATTGTATATAAATATAAGGATTTTCTTTCCCTTTCGGCTCTCAAGTTTTTCTTTTGCTTCATTATTGGTATTCACAAAGGTTGAATTGCCTTAGCATGAAACAATAAGGTTGTGTTCGATGGTTCGAATAAACCTTGCCTTTATTGCCTTTCTGGATTATGGCGTTATTGGGGTTCGACGTTAACGAAGTCTTTTTTACCAAAAAATATCTTAAGTTTGATATTCTATCGAGGGTAGCCTTTACAACCAATTGTAAAAGAATTTTTTTTCTTTTTCAAAGGCCTATTTTTGTTATGGATTTTGGACATCTCCGAGCCTTGCTAAATTGGTCATAGCCTTATAGTTTGGGGGATGCCTATTGGGCTTGTTTTCTCATTTTATCCAGGCTTGCCTGAGATAATAGTCCACGAGTGGGGTGGTCGTGGCCTTTAGAAATTGGGGAGTTGCCTATTAGGTCTTTTGCCCCCAAAGCCCGATGACTTGAGCTGTTTGAGTTGGATGTCAGTCCCCGAGTGAAGGAGTGGTCGTTCGTATTGCGGTTAAGTATTGCCCTTGGGCTCATTATTTTCGAAAATACGAAGCTCTTTAATAGATGTAAAAGAGGAAAAAAAATTAAAACATAAGATGTTTTCAAGGAAAGTACTTCTCTTTATTCTTGTAGCGGAAAATGGACCGCTACAGCGGTGAGGCTACCGCGGCCACATAAAATCAACAGCGGACCGTGGTCTTCAACTTGCAGCTCAACTTTAGACCCTCCAAAAGCTTACCCCTTATGTGAGTCATAAAATCCTCAACGGTGTCTAGAGGCACCGCTGTCGTTCTAGAAATCCTCTGCAGACCGCGGTTAAAGCACTGCTGTCGTTCTAGAGGCACCACGGCCGCACAAAAGCATCGTGGTCAGCGGTGACTTGAAATCCCAAAAATTGCATCTCTCTGAATCTATGCCACCGCGGACGAGGTAAACGGACCGCCTCAACGGTGGATCTTTTGCTTCCGCGATTGTTTTTTCGCTACAGCGCTGCTTTGACTTGGCTTTGAACTTGTGCAGGTTTCACTCCTTTTTGAGCGGGTTATGACATCCTTGTCTTTTTTCAACCAAACACTCCAAACAAAATTGAACATAAAATAGTCTAGAATCCCTAGTTATCAACTCCCCCAAACTTAAGCTTTTGCTTGTCCTCAAGCAAACAAAGTAATTCCCACCTCAATATGAAAAAAAAGGAAAATTCAGATGTCCTAAAGTAACCTCATCAAAAATAAATTGGGACTAACAATTACCCTCAACTCAAATACATTATCAACAATACACAACCTTTTAGCACCATGGCTATAGTGCAACACAAAAGCATCAAGAGTTGACTCAACTCATCATGGAAACCCTTTCTGTTACATTGGTCGTTGTGGAACCCAAACTCATACTCCTCAACTCTCCATAAGCAAACCTCACTTTTAGATTGTAGCACTCAGAACGAGGATTGTGGAAAATACACTCATCTCTCTCAAAGGAAGGTCACAAGTCCGGCTCTAAAAACCATAAGCTTACCCCTTATGTGAGTCACCACTAATATAAGCTCACCAAAATCAAGATCATATAGGGCTTTTGTGGGAATGTAATGAAGGCTTTTGGTTCATGGTAGGATATATTGGTCTAGGAAGGTTTCATATTCCCTTAAACACTTCATTTACTTTATTTTAGCACATATTTTCTTGACGCTTTGAGTCATTTACTTCTTCTTTAGGGCAAAAGAGACACACTGTCACTCTTTCTTGTTCATTTCAATCCTTTTTCTCCTTTCTAATCTTTCCATGCCTTCATCTTTTGCTTTTATTGACTCCCTTCATTTCTTTTGCATTTTCACTTTCTTTTTGAATTTTTTGCATTTCTTTCTTTTTCTTTTTGTTGTACCTTCTATCACTTTTGCATTCCTCATCTCTCCCCCCAAATTTATGTTTTTGCCTTGTGCTAAGGAAATATAGGGTGCCAAGAGAGGATCATTTTAGACCAAATAAAGGATTGTATCATGGCTATTGAAAGAATAAGGGCTATGGCTCAACGAGGTTGACTAAGGATATCATCATTGATAGGTTAAGGATGTGTTCAATCTCAATTATGATCAATGAGGGCCTATAATCATTTCTCAAGTCGAGCTTCACTTAGGATTTCGCCTAGACAAACATTCAGGGCAAGTTCTAGACTGATTGTCACGGGACTTGGACTTGCAAATCAATACCTCACCACACAAGCTAAAGGATTGCTACAGAAACAGAGTAGGGGGCCCACAAAAACCTTAGCTAATATTTGAGCAACACAAATGGTTCCGAAAAATCACTCAATGATTGTTTAGTAAATACAAGAGTCTCAAGGTCATAACTATCACCATCCTATACACACCAATTTGTTTTTAATGATAAGGTTAAAGGTAAATGTGTTAGGCCCAAGTGAAGTTTTGCCTGAGGCACCATTGCTCACTAACTACTATTTACACAAAAACAAAAACAAAAAGAGACTCAAACCCTTAAGAAGGTTGTCATGCCATCCATCATCGGAAAGAGCCACCCGCTTCACACAAACTCCACCTTTGGAAATAACCGTGGCATTAAGAAAACCAAAGGCTTATTGATCACATAAAATTATTAAATAAGAAGCTACTAAGAGAAAAAGAAGCTATTAAATAAAATAAGAAGCTATACTATTAAGGAAAATTACAAAAGAAGTTATGAAGTAAAATGCGGAAAGTAAACCAAATATGTACGATAGAGGTTTAGATGAATATACATAAGAGGGAATAAATATATACGTGAGAGAGTAACTTTATATACATACCAAGATCTAAAAATAACGAAAAGTGAAATAAAAGGTAAAGTTATATACATACTAAAAATGAAAAATAAGCATAAAGAAAGAAAATAGTGTCATATTTACAAATCAACTACCAAATCAAAGTAAGGTCACCCCTTAAAATGAAATCTAGCATTGTCCTCAATGCTAACTAACCAAAAATAAGCTCAAAAAGAAAGATAGAGAGTAAAGGAACCTCCCTATATATCCTCCGTCTACATCGGGGCCTGTGGTAGCATGGGGTCCTGTGACTGGATGGGGTCCTCTGATTGGGTACCTAGATCATCTATCTGCTCTGAGGCATGTGGCTGGCTAGAGGTACCTCCCTCCGGTTCCTCCAACTGAATCTATACATCATCGACGCTTGGCACTTTTCTCCTCTTCTTGGGCTCTCTCTCAATCTCCTGCTCCTGGACCTGCTCTGTCTGAGCTACTGGACGCTGGTCATGAAATAGTAGCTCCAAAGGTAAGTGGTCAGCTGCCTTCATCTTCTCCAGTTCCCCCCTTAATTCCTTTACAGACTCGTTCGAGTCCCGAGTCTTCTTTAGCTTCTTTGTGTATTTGCTCAGCTCCTGAAGTGTTTTTCCTTGATCAGCAAGAGCATCCATGATAATCTTTTGGTTCTCCAAGAGCTTCTTCTGGTTATCCAGAAGCTCCTTGAGAGACTCCTCTACTGAATCTAGCACATGTGGCTGTGGGGGCACTGGCTGGGCTGACTGAACTAGATAGCATAAACATATTAGAATTTGATGCCTGCATCCAGTTGTTGATACTGGAGAATGTTTGGCTCAATTGGTGGGCAGTCAATGGGTATGCTGAGGAGGATGGAATATTTGGAGGAGTGGAAATAGATGGTCCGGAGGCAGGCTCTGGTATGGCAGTGGGAGGCTGAAAAGTAGTGACTACCATTACTGGCTCTTTAGACTGGCCAGTAGAAGTAGTAGCCTATCCCTTGGATCCCTTGGATTTGGGGTTGTCTAGACCCTTAAGGCTGTACCATGAAAAGGGCATTTTGGGTTTCACCTTCACATCAAAGTTTCTTTTCTCCACCTCGTGGTCTTCCAAGTACATAGTAAGGAAGTTTGGGAAGGGGTACATCTATCGCCCTCTTGACCACTCTGGTGATCACCCTAGACATGACATTCTCTACATTGATTGGGAACCCCGCCATAATAGCGGCCACTAATATCGCCCAAGAGACCGAAAAGGTGTATTCATGGGTAGTGGGGTCTAGCATGCGACATACGAAAGTCTCCCAACTCTTCGGCTCAAAGTTTAGGGTGTTCCTCAAGATAGGAACCCCTATTGTCAACCATGTTGGGGTGGTATTCGGGAGAGCCAGGTATGATGCCAACCACGGGCGGGATGCCTCATCAAGCGCCACCTTCTCCAAGTACAATGTTTCATCTTCCTCATTGAAGCCCAGGTATTCATTTATTGTTTTCCCATCAAACTTTAGTTTCAAGTTCCGCACCTTAGTCACTTTTGTATCCTTCTTGATGTGGGAGGCATTGGCGTAGAACTCCTTGACTAAGTGCTCATTTGCATCTGATACCTTACTATTGTTGTTGCTGTTGTTGTTTGTAACACTCCTCAAATCTATAAAAGTTTCAAGACACGCTAATTATAGAATTAAATTATTATTATTATTATTATTATTATTATTATTATTATTATTATTATTATTATTATTATTATTATTATTATTATTATTATTATTTTTTCTTTTTTTTTAGTGGTGGTATATATATATCATTTAATAATTGGATATACAATTAGGGAAATATTAATATTAATATTGTTAATTATTAAAAGTAGGTATCATTTAATACTAGTTAAGTCAAAACCAAAAAAAAAACAAAAACAAAAGGGAAAAAGGACCTAAAGCCCATAAAATGGGCTGTTGGGAATCAAAGGCTTTAAGCCTTAGGAAAGTAACAAAACCATGGTTCTGTCATTCACGTAAAATAGGGTAGAAGGCAAAAGCGTGTTCTTTTCACTCACGAAACAGAGAGCCAGGCAACCAAAAAACTAGGGTTCTTTACAAATCACTAATTCTTGAACACAGGTATATCAAATTCCCTATTGTCAATTACCCTACAGTAGTAATAGATACGTATTGAATAGTTAATTCCCTCATTTCTCTGTATCAACAATACATTCCACGTTTAGGTGTGAAACTCTAAAATTAATTAAATTGCACGGGTTGTTGTAGAATCGATTGTTTGACTGGTGTCAATTGGATTGGGGCCTACGTAATGGCTCGAGAAGTTTTGAGCTGAGTTGATATAACCCTTTACTAAAGTGGTTTAACTCACAAAAACACGCATACAATGTGTTTTATGAATTACATAAAAGAGTTAATATACACTTAATTGGAGTAGTAAGTACCTATTAGCTTAGAATTATTTTCTAGCTAAATTTTAGATGATTATTTTGATATATGTGCATAAATTTCGGTTTTTTGTGTTATTCTTATATGCCATTTTCATGTTGAAAATTCATGAAGGATCAAGAATCTTTATAAATACTTTTGAATGTTTATTTTATTCTTATGCCATACCTTATATTTAAGGATACTAGTATGAGTATGTATAAAATATTTAGACTTGAAAAGTCACAAGAAGAAGTTTTAGAAAGAAAAGATTTTTGGGAGTATCCTTTATTCTGAGAAGGGGTCCTCGTCCGGGCCAAGGGTCCTGACCAAGGCGTTGACTTCCTGAAACTACTTGTGCTAAAGTAGGGAGCACACGAGCCGAGGGTCTCGTTGTTGAGAATTTACTTAGCCAGGCTAAGGTATGATACATGAGCACTGAGAACCATGAAGCGAGTGGCACCTCGTGGTTTGGGCCTATTCGATCAGGTTGGGATCAAACCCGTGCCGATCACATGGTGACTAAGACAGAAATAAGTCAGGATAGTTGGAAGTCCCAAAGTATAAAGTGAAGTAATTTTTTTATAAGAAAATGAAAAGAATTTCTTTTAGAATATTCATAAACTGCTAGTATGCAATTATATTAGAATTGTTCTTATAAGATTTATGTTTTACATGCATTTAGAATCTTTGCCCGTAATATATATGTTAGTAAAGTTTTGTCCCGTGTCATTGAGACTCACTGAGTACAATGGATGGTACTAACGTTCTCTTTTGGGAACCTATGTTGGTCTGTGGTACAATGTAGGAACCGGTTTTGTAGGCGAGCAGCTACGAGTTAGGACTTCCTTCTCTTTCGGTGCTATTGGTGAGCTCTGCTTTTGTTCGTGGAGTATTCCTTAGAGTCATTTTTATTTAGCTATTTCTTTGTTTACTTAGAGAACTAGCCAGGAACTCTCATGTCCTGAGCAGTGCGTCAGTTTATCCGTAGAGGCTTCATAGACATAGTCGGTGGGTTAAGATTCAGCTGTTTTCGATAATAACTTAGCAATATTATATTGGTTACTACGAATAATATTTTGGAGTTGGATTATTTTAAATATTTAAATTATTTAAAAATATGTAGTTACAGTAGTGCCTTGTGGCATATAAAGTTTGAAGTTATAATAAATTTGATAAGCGCAGATGGTTCGCTCGGTCATGTTTATGGATTGGGTGCCGGTCCCGGCTTGTTCAAAAAATGAGTCGTGACAAACTTGGTATTAGAACCTCAGGTTTATAAAGTCCTAGGTATCTATGAAGCCATGTTAGTAGAGTCTTGTTTATGGGTATGAAACACGCCATACTTATAAACAGGAGGCTATAAGCATTTATGAAAAGTCTCATTTTTTCATACTTTAGATCGTGCATTAGAGCCTACCTCTAAGAAATCATCTAATGTAATCTTTTCTCCAAAACTCACAATGGCTCGTACTCACAACTCTGACACCGACACTCAAGATGCTACTCAAGAAACTATTACAACCATTATGGCTCAAGGTAGAACTAAGAAGGCTTCAACTCAAAAAAGAAGGGGTAAATCCACAAAGGGGTCCAAGTACCTCGGGTTGAACATGAAGAAGGGGTGGAGCATGATGAGCCAGTACCTCAGGATCCAGGGCCACCCCCAACAGCAGCTCCGACTTAGATAGCTATATCTCTAGAAGTGGGTCAGATGTTTAATGCTGTCAACAGTGCTATGGAGATGTTTAAAGCCTTCATGGCCAACCAGAATGAGAGAAGAGATGAGATTCCACCTCAATCAAATAGACAGAACAATTATGAGTCCTCAAGAGTGAATGAATTTTTGAAGTTAGAGTCCTCCAGTGTTCCATGGTTCTATAGTTGATGAAGATCCAATGTTATGGCTGGAGGGTGTGAAGAAAACCCTCCGAGCGATGAAAACATGTGATGATAAAGCTGTGGAGCTGGCTGCTTATAAGCTTAGAGATGTGGCCGGCGCTTGGTTTGAGATGCAGGAAAAGGAAAGAGATGAAGATGATGGTCCGCCTACTTGGGAAGAATTTGAAGAGGCCTTCATGGCTAACTTTATCCCAGAAGAGGATAGGGAAGCTAAAGTTGCAGAGTTCGAACAGCTCAAGCAATGGAATAAAAGTGTGCAAGAGTACTACATGGAATTCATAAGGTTGGCTAAGCATGCTCCTCACATAGTTCAGACAGAAAAAGCAAAGATTCGCAGGTTTTTTGGCGGTTTGGCTTACCATATTAAGGATACGACATTAGGTGCAGCGGTAGGAATAACAACTTTATCCTCTATTATGGGATTCACCAAGCACTTATAAAAAGGTAGACAACAAAGTAGAGAAGAAAAAGAGCATAACAAGAAAGCCCGGACAACGGGCAGGTTTAATGGTACATCTAGCGGAGGAGGAATGGATTCCTCTAATAAGGAGTCATTATCACCAGCTCACTCTAGTCATTAGTAAGGTGGTGGGTCTTCCTTCAGACGTACTTAAAATTATGAAAATCATTCTCGCTAGAATCAAAATTTTAGAACATTATCCTCACATAGCCAGAGTCATGCTGAGCAACATTCACACCATTAAGGTCTTTGTGGAACATGTAAGCGGCAACATTCAGGTCAATTCAAGCTCGGGTTTTATGGTTGCTATCATTGTGGAGACATTGGTCATATAAAGGCCAACTGCCTAAAGGTGCGACGTAATTTCAGTGGTGGATCAACTTGTCCTTCTAGTTCCTCATCTACTGTAGTTGCACCACCTCAGGATTGTGGTTCTCATAATCAGACCGGACATGGAGCAGGCAGAGGTGTATATCGAGTTACTTAGGGAGGTGGCGACCCCGTTTGTTTGCTACACTTGATCATCAGAGTGTAGAGGCATCTGCAGAAGTTATTACAGGTATACGTCTAGTCTGCTCTCACAATGCTTATGCCATAATGGATCTTGGTTCAACGTTTTCATATATGACTCTATACTTTGCAATCAACCTCGGGCTAGAACTGGAACAACTTAGTGAGCCATACCTAGTATCTACTCTAGTTGGCGGGTCAGTGAAAGCCACAAGAGTCTATAGAGGTTGTATAGTTTCAGTCCAAGGTCGCAACACCAAGGTTGATCTCACAGAATTAGAAATGGTGGATTTCAATGTGATCATGGGTATGGATTGGTTGTCATCCTGCTATGCCATGTTATATTGTCATGCCAAGATAGTCAAGTTCCAATATCCAAATGAAGAAGTCTTAGAGTAAAAGGATAGTTCAGCATCACTTATAGGTAAGTTTATTTCTTACCTTAAGGCACAACGAATGATTGGTAATCGGTGTCTAGCCTATTTGGCTCACATCATTAATCCAGAATTAGAACCACCAGCTCTTCAGTCAGTGCCAGTTGTTAGAGAATTTCCAGAAGTTTTCCCAGATGCCCTTCCCGGACTTCCTCCTAAAAGAATCATTGACTTTGACATTGATCTCATGCCAAATAGTCAGCCCATATCTATACCTCCATATAGGATGGCTCCTGCAGAGCTTAATGAGTTGAGAGAACAGTTGAAAGACCTTCTTGACAAGGGCTTCATCAGGCCGAGTGTTTCAATATGGGGTGCCCCAGTCCTTTTTGTCAAGAAGAAATATGGGCCTCTCAGAATGTGCATCGACTATCCGCAGTTAAATAAAGTTACCATTAAGAACAAGTACCCACTGCCAAGAATTGATGATTTATTTGATCAACTTCAGGGTGCAAAGTACTTTTCAAAAATAGACTTGAGGTCGAGGTACCATCAGTTGAGAATCAGAGAAGAGGTTATATCTAAAACAGCCTTTAGAACTCGCTACGGGCACTATGAATTTCTAGTGATGTCCTTCGGGTTGACAAATGCTCTAGCTGCATTCATGGACCTCATGAACAGAGTTTTCAAGCCATTCCTTGATACCTTTATTATCATGTTTATAGATGATATTTTGGTATACTCTAAGAGAAAGGAAGATCATGCAGAACACCTCTGAATAACCTTGCAGACCTTGAAGGAGAATGAGCTTTACGCCAAATTTTCAAAATGTGAGTTCTGGTTGCAGTCAGTGGCATTCTTATGCCACATAGTATCTAGTGAAGGCATAAAAGTAGACCCTCAAAAGACAGAAGCAGTCAAGAACTGGCCTAGGCCGACAACACCAACCGAAATCAGGAGTTTCTTGGGGTTATCTTGCTACTATAGAAGGTTTGAAGAGGGGTTTTCCTCACTTGCAGATCCATTAACTACGTTGAATCAGAAAGCAGTTAAGTTCTAGTGGTCTGACACTTATGAGCAGAGTTTTCAGGAGTTAAAGAAGAGGTTAACCACCGTACCTATGTTAACCTTGCCGACAGGTTAGGATGGGTTCACAGTATATTATGATGCCTCCATAGTTGGTTTTGGTTGTGTTCTTATTCAAAATGGAAAAGTTATTGCTTATGCTTCCAGGAAGTTAAAGAATTATGAAAAGAACTATCCCACACACAACTTGGAGCTTCCAGAAGTGGTGTTTGCATTAAATATATGGCGACACTACCTTTATGGCGAGCATTATGAAGTGTTTACAGATCACAAAAGCCTCAAGTATATTTTCAAGCAAAAAAAATTAAATTTGAGAAAGAGAAGGTGGCTCGAGCTATTGAAAGATTATGACATCAATATCCTTTATCACCCGGGTAAAGCTAATATGGTAGAAGATGCACTTAGTAGGAAATCAATGGGTGTCTTGGCCCATCTTGCAGTACAAAGGCGATCTTTGGGTTGAGAAATTCAAAAATTGGCAAAATGATGGAATTAGATTGGATGAGACCGAAGAAGGAGGTATAACTGCTTATGCCTTAGCGCAATCCTCCCTTGTTGCGCATGTTAAGGCTAAGCAAGATGAAGATCCGTACATAGTGAAGTTAAAAGAAGGAGTTACAAACATGGGGATGAACATGAAGAAGGGTGGAGCATGATGAGCCAGTACCTCAGGATCCAGGGCCACCCCCAACAGCAGCTCCGGCTCAGATAGCTATATCTCTAGAAGTGGGTTAGATGTTTAATGTTGCCAACAGTGCTATGGAGATGTTTAAAGCCTTCATGGCCAACCAGAATGAGAGAGGAGATGAGATTCCACCTCAAACAAATAGACAGAACAATTATGAGTCCTCAAGAGTGAATGAATTTTTGAAGTTAGAGTCCTCCAGTGTTCCATGGTTCTATAGTTGATGAAGATCCAATGTTGTGGCTGGAGGGTGTGAAGAAAGCCCTCCGAGAGATGAAAGCATTTGATGATAAAGCTGTGGAGCTGGCTGCTTACAAGCTTAGAGATGTGGCCGGCGCTTGGTTTGAGATGTAGGAAAAGGAAAGAGATGAAGATGATGGTCCGCCTACTTGGGAAGAATTTGAAGAGGCCTTCATGGCTAACTTTATCCCAGAAGAGGATAGGGAAGCTAAAGTTGCAGAGTTCGAACAGCTCAAGCAATGGAATAAAAGTGTGCAAGAGTACTACATGGAATTCATAAGGTTGGCTAAGCATGCTCCTCACATAGTTCAGACAGAAAAAGCAAAGATTCGCAGGTTTTTTGGCGGTTTGGCTTACCATATTAAGGATACGACATCAGCTGCAGCGGTAGGAATAACAACTTTCTCCTCTATTGTGGGATTCGCCAAGCACTTAGAAAAAGGCAGACAACAAAGTAGAGAAGAAAAAAAGCATAACAAGAAAGACTGGACAACGGGTAGGTTTAATGGTACATCCAGCGGAGATGGAAGGGATTCCTCTAATAAGGAGTCATTAGCACCAGCTCACTCTAGTCATTAGTCAGGTGGTGGGTCTTCCTTCAGACGTACTCAGAATTATGAAAATCAGTCTCGCTAGAATCAAAATTTTAGAACATCATCCTCACATAGCCAGAGTCATGCTGAGCAACATTCACACCATTAAGGTCTTTGTGGAACATGTAAGCGGCAACATTCAGGTCAATTCAAGCTCGGGTTTTATGGTTGCTATCATTGTGGAGACATTGGTCATATAAAGGCCAACTGCCTAAAGGTGCGACGTAAAGTGGTGTGGTGGATCAACTTGTCCTTCTAGTTCCTCATCTACTGCAGTTGCACCACCTCAGGATTGTGGTTCTCATAATCAGACCGGACATGGAGCATGCAGAGGTGCATATCGAGTTACTTAGGGAGGTGGACGACCCCGTTTGTTTGCTACACTTGATCATCAGAGTGTAGAGGCATCTGCATAAGTTATTACAGGTATACGTCTAATCTGCTCTCATAATGCTTATGCCATAATGGATCTAGGTTCAACGTTTTCATATATGACTCTATACTTTGCAATCAACCTCGGGCTAGAACTGGAACAACTTAGTGAGCCATACCTAGTATCTACTCTAGTTGGCGAGTCAATGAAAGCCACAAGAGTCTATAGAGGTTGTATAGTTTCAGTCCAAGGTCGCAACACCAAGGTTGATCTCACAGAATTAGAAATGGTGGATTTCAATGTGATCATGGGTATGGATTGGTTGTCATCCTGCTATGCCATGTTATATTGTCATGCCAAGATAGTCAAGTTCCAATATCCAAATGAAGAAGTCTTAGAGTGAAAGGATAGTTCAGCATCGCTTATAGGTAAGTTTATTTCTTACCTTAAGGCACAACAAATGATCAGTAATCGGTGTCTAGCCTATTTGGCTCACATCATTAACCTAGAATTAGAGCCACTAGCTCTTCAGTCAGTGCCAATTGTTAGAGAATTTCCAGAAGTTTTCCCAGATGCCCTTCTTGGACTTCCTCCTAAAAGAATCATAGACTTTGGCATTGATCTCATGCCAAATAGTCAGCCCATATCTATACCTCCATATAGGATGGCTCCTGCAGAGCTTAATGAGTTGAGAGAACAGATGAAAGACCTTCTTGACAAGGGCTTCATCAGGCCGAGTGTTTCACTGTAGGGTGCTTCGGTCCTTTTAGTCAAGAAGAAATATGGGTCTCTCAGAATGTGCATTGACTATCCGCAGTTAAATAAAGTTACCATTAAGTACAAGTACCCACTGCCAAGAATTGATGATTTATTTGATCAACTTCAGGGTGCAAAGTACTTTTCAAAAATAGAATTGAGGTCGGGGTACCATCAGTTGAGAATCAGAGAAGAGGATATATCTAAAACAGCCTTTAGAACTCGCTACAGGAACTATGAATTTCTAGTGATGTCCTTCGGGTTGACAAATGCTCTAGCTGCATTCATGGACCTCATGAACAGAGTTTTCAAGCCATTCCTTGATACCTTTATTATCATGTTTATAGATGATATTTTGGTATACTCTAAGAGAAAGGAAGATCATGTAGAACACCTCTGAATAGCCTTGCAGACCTTGAAGGAGAATGAGCTTTATGCCAAATTTTCAAAATGTGAGTTCTGGTTGCAGTCAGTGGCATTATTAGGCCACGTGGTATCTAGTGAAGGCATAAAAGTAGACCCTCAAAAGACAGAAGCAGTCAAGAACTGGCCTAGGCCGACAACGCCAACCGAAATCAGGAGTTTCTTGGGGTTAGCTGGCTACTATAGAAGGTTTGAAGAGGGGTTTTCCTCACTTGCAGCTCCATTAACTATGTTGAATCAGAAAGCAGTTAAGTTCTAGCGGTCAGACACTTATAAGCAGAGTTTTCAGGAGTTAAAGAAGAGGTTAACCACCGCACCTATGTTAACCTTGCCGATAGGTTAGGATGGGTTCATAGTATATTATGATGCCTCCATAGTTGGTCTTGGTTGTGTTCTTATGCAAAATGGAAAAGTTATTGCTTATGCTTCCAGGAAGTTAAAGAATTATGAAAAGAACTATCCCACACACAACTTGGAGCTTGCAGCAGTGGTGTTTGCATTAAATATATGGCGACACTACCTTTATGGCGAGCATTATGAACTGTTTATTGATCACAAAAGCCTCAAGTACATTTTCAAGCAAAAAGAATTAAATTTGAGACAGAGAAGGAGGCTCAAACTATTGAAAGATTATGACATCAATATCCTTTATCACCCGGGCAAAGCTAATGTGGTAGAAGATGCACTTAGTAGGAAATCAATGGGTGTCTTGGCCCATCTTGCAGTACAAAGGCGATCTTTGGGTTGAGAAATTCAAAAACAGGCAAATGATGGAATTAGATTGGATGAGACCGAAGAAGGAGGTATAACTGCTTATGCCTTAGCGCAATTCTCCCTTGTTGCGCATGGTAAGGCTAAGCAAGATGAAGATCCGTACATAGTGAAGTTAAAAGAAGGAGTTACAAACATGGGGATGAACATGAAGAAGGGCGGTGCATGATGCGCCAATACCTCACGATCTAGGTCCACCCCCAACAGCAGCTCCGGCTCAGATAGCTATATCTCTAGAAGTGGGTTAGATGTTTAATGTTGTCAACAGTGCTATGGAGATGTTTAAAGCCTTCATGGCCAACCAGAATGAGAGAGGAGATGAGATTCCACCTCAATCAAATAGACAGAAGAATTATGAGTCCTCAAGAGTGAATGAATTTTTGAAGTTAGAGTCCTCCAGTGTTCCATGGTTCTATAGTTGATGAAGATCCAATGTTGTGGCTGGAGGGTGTGAAGAAAGCCCTCCGAGCTATGAAAGCATTTGATGATAAAGCTGTAGAGCTGGCTGCTTACAAGCTTAGAGATGTGTTCGGCGCTTGGTTTGAGATGTAGGAAAAGGAAAGAGATGAAGATGATGGTCCGCCTACTTGGGAAGAATTTGAAGAGGCCTTCATGGCTAACTTTATCCCAGAAGAGGATAGGGAAGCTAAAGCTGCAGAGTTCGAACAGCTCAAGCAATGGAATAAAAGTGTGCAAGAGTACTACATGGAATTCATAAGGTTGGCTAAGCATGCTCCTCACATGGTTCAGACAGAAAAAGCAAAGATTCGCAGGTTTTTTGGGGGGTTTGGGTTACCATATTAAGGATACGACATCAGCTGCATCGGTAGGAATAACAACTTTCTCCTCTATTGTGGGATTCGCCAAGCACATAGAAAAAGGCAGACAACAAAGTAGAGAAGAAAAAAAGCATAACAAGAAAGCCCGGACAGCAGGCAGGTTTAATGGTACATCCAGCTGAGGTGAAAGGGATTCCTCTAATAAGGAGTCATTGGCACCAGCTCACTCTAGTCATTAGTCAGGTGGTAGGTCTTCCTTCAGACGTACTCAGAATTATGAAAATCAGTCTCGCTAGAATCAAAATTTTAGAACATCATCCTTACATAGCCAGAGTCATGCTGGGCAACATTCACACCATTAAGGTCTTTTTGGAACATGTAAGCGGCAACATTCAGGTCAATTCAAGCTCGGGTTTTATGGTTGCTATCATTGTGGAGACATTGGTCATATAAAGGCCAACTGCCTAAAGGTGCGACGTAAAGTGGTGGATCAACTTGTCCTTCTAGTTCCTCATCTACTGCAGTTGCACCACCTCAGGATTGTGGTTCTCATAATTAGACCAGACATGGAGCAGGCAGAGGTGCATATCGAGTTACTTAGGGAGGTGGACGACCCCGTTTGTTTGATACACTTGATCATCAGAGTGTAGAGGCATCTGTAGAAGTTATTACAAGTATACGTCTAGTCTGCTCTCATAATGCTTATGCCATAATGGATCTAGGTTCAACGTTTTCATATATGACTCTATACTTTGCAATCAACCTCGGGCTAGAACTGGAACAACTTAGTGAGCCATACCTAGTATCTACTCTAGTTGGTGAGTCAATGAAAGCCACAAGAGTCTATAAAGGTTGTATAGTTTCAGTCCAAGGTCGCAACACCAAGGTCGATCTCATAGAATTAGAAATGGTGGATTTCAATTTGATCATGGGTATGGATTGGTTGTCATCCTGCTATGCCCTGTTAGATTGTCATGCCAAGATAGTCAAGTTCCAATATCCAAATGAAGAAGTCTTAGAGTGAAAGGATAGTTCATCATCGCTTATAGGTAAGTTTATTTCTTACCTTAAGGCACAACGAATGATCGGTAATCGGTATCTAGCCTATTTGGCTCACATCATTAACCTAGAATTAGAACCACCAGCTCTTCAGTCAGTGCCAGTTGTTAGAGAATTTCCAGAAGTTTTCCCAGATGCCCTTCCCGGACTTCCTCCTAAAAGATCATAGACTTTGGCATTGATCTCATGCCAAATAGTCAGCCCATATCTATACCTCCATATAGGATGGCTCCTGCAGAGCTTAATGAGTTGAGAGAACAGTTGAAAGACCTTCTTGACAAGGGCTTCATCAGGCCGACTGTTTCACTGTGGGGTGCCCCGGTCCTTTTTGTCAAGAAAAAATATAGGTCTCTCAGAATGTGCATCGACTATCCACAGTTAAATAAAGTTACCATTAAGAACAAGTACCCACAGCCAAGAATTGATGATTTATTTGATCAACTTCAGGGTGCAAAGTACTTTTCAGAAATTTACTTGAGGTCGGGGTACCATCAGTTGAGAATCAGAGAAGAGGATATATCTAAAACAGCCTTTAGAACTCGCTACAGGCACTATGAATTTCTAGTGATGTCCTTCGGGTTGACAAATGCTCTAGCTGCATTCATGGACCTCATGAACAGAGTTTTCAAGACATTCCTTAATACCTTTATTATCATGTTTATAGATGATATTTTGGTATACTCTAAGAGAAAGGAAGATCATGCAGAACACCTCTGAATAGCCTTGCAGACCTTGAAGGATAATGAGCTTTATGCCAAATTTTCAAAATGTGAGTTCTGGTTGCAGTCAGTGGCATTCTTAGGCCACGTGGTATCTAGTGAAGGCATAAAAGTAGACCCTCAAAAGACAGAAGCAGTCAAGAACTGGCCTAGGCCGACAATGCCAACCGAAATCAGGAGTTTTATGGGGTTAGCTGGCTACTATAGAAGGTTTTAAGAGGGGTTTTCCTCACTTGCAGCTCCATTAACAACGTTGAATCAGAAAGCAGTTAAGTTCTAGTGGTCAGACACTTATGAGCAGAGTTTTCAGGAGTTAAAGAAGAGGTTAACCACCGCACCTATGTTAACCTTGCCGATAGGTTCGGGTGTGTTCACAGTATATTGTAATGCTTCCATAGCTGGTCTTGGTTGTGTTCTTATGCAAAATGGAAAAGTTATTGCTTATGCTTCCAGGAAGTTAAGGAATTATGAAAAGAACTATCCCACACACAACTTGGAGCTTGCAGAAGTGGTGTTTGCATTAAATATATGGCAACACTACCTTTATGGCGAGCATTATGAAGTGTTTACAGATCACAAAAGCCTCAAGTACCTTTTCAAGCAAAAAGAATTAAATTTGAGACAGAGAAGGTGGCTCGAGCTATTGAAATATTATGACATCAATATCCTTTATCACCCGGGCAAAGCTAATGTGGTAGAAGATGCACTTAGTAGGAAATCAATGGGTGTCTTGGCCCATCTTGCAGTACAAAGGCGATCTTTGGGTTGAGAAATTCAAAAACGGGCAAATGATGGAATTAGATTGGATGAATCCGAAGAAGGAGGTATAACTGCTTATGCCTTAGCGCAATCCTCCCTTGTTGCGTATGTTAAGGCTAAGCATGATGAAGATTCGTACATAGTGAAGTTAAAAGGAGTTAGAAACAAAAAAAATCACTTTTTTCACTCTAGGAAGTGACGAATTTTTGAAGTTGAATGATCAGTTATGTGTGCCTGATGTAGATGGTCTTAGGAAAGCTATAATGGAAGAAGCTCACAGTTCGAGGTAATATATTAACCCAGTTGCTACCAAAATGTATCTGGACTTGAAAGAGTTGTATTGGTGGAAAGACATAGGGAAACAAGTAGCAGAACAAATGGCTAAATTTTGAATTGCCAGCAAGTCAAAGCCGAGCATCAGAGGCCTGGTGGCCTAGCTCAAGATATAGAAATACCACAGTGAAAATGGGAGATGATTAATATGGATTTCGTATACCTCGCACATACCCTAAGCATGATTCAATTTGAGTTATTATAGATCGACTGACAAAGTCCGCACATTTTCTACCAATAAAGACGTCAGATTTTGCAAAGTAGTATGCGCAATTGTACATCAAAGAAATTGTCCGATTGAATGGTACTCTAGTTTCAATCATATTTGACAGAGGCCCTCAGTTCACAGCATATTTTTGGCAGGCATTTCAGAAAAGATTAGGTACCAAGGTCAATTTGAGCACCGGTTTCCATCCACAGATCGATGGTCAGGCAGAAAGGACCATTCAGACTCTCAAAGATATATTGCGAGTATGTGTTATAGATTTTGGAGGTAATTGGGATGATCACTTACCACTTATAGAATTTGCTTATAATAACAGCTATTAGGCCAACATTGGTATGGCTCCTTATGAAGCGTTATATGGGCGTAGATGTAGGTCTCTAGTGGGTTGGTTTGAACTAGTAGAGGTGTCGTTGATTGGTCCAGATTTTGTTTGTGAGGCCTTAGAGAAAGTTCAGCTAAACAGAGAAAGACTGAAAGTGGCTCAGAGTCGTGAAAAGTTTTATTCTGATAAGAGGCATCGTGAGTTAGAGTTCATGGTTGGTGATAAGGTGTTTTTGAAAGTTTCACCAATGAAAGGAGGTATGAGGTTTGGTAAGAAAGGGAAAATTAGCCCTAGATTTGTCGGACCTTATGAGATTCTAGAAAAGAAAGGAAATGTGACTTATGAGCTAGCGCTACACGTTGAGTTTTCCTCTGTTCATCCTATTTTTCATGTGTTTATGCTTAGAAAGTACATCCATGATGAGTCGCATATAATACATGCCGATACCATAGAATATAAAGAAGGCTTGATTTATAAAGAGGTGCCTATAGAAATTCTCGATAGGCAAATAAGAAACTTGAGAACAAAAGATATAGCATCGGTAAAAGTTTTGTGGAGTAATCAAGATTCAAAAGAAGCTACATGGGGGGTCGAGGAAGATATGGAGAAGAAATATCCATATTTATTTGACAAAAAAGTAATGTAAACCTAGGTTTGATTTGACACTTATATTTTATTTATTAAATACAAATTAGCATGTGTTTATGTCCTTGCTAGATTATACTTAGCTGTTGAAGTAATTTAGTTTTTGTCAGAGTATCTTTAGTTATTTAATAATTTAGTGTCATTCCAGCATATATTTAATTCATTAAAGTTATTTACTTGTTGTAGAAGTGTTGTGCTTTAGATTCTTGTTAGTTATTGTGGTACCTCCTTACCGGAGAGTGAGTAATTATTTTATGAGTTGTGTATGGTACCTAAGAATGACCTGTTATGGTATATTTGGTTGTTTTTGGTGTAATTGTGGTATTTGTGACAGGGATATTTTTTTGGATAGTCCAACTTACAAGGGAAACTCTGCCGAAATTTTTAAAAAATTAGGGAGTTAGCCAAAATTTTGAGTCCCTTGGAAGAGTGAGTAGTGCTAAGAAAACATAAGCGGTTCAGGGACTTAAGGAATGATTGTTAGATTAAGAATGAGGACCTAGCAACATTCAAGGACGAATATTTGTAAGGAGGGAAGATTGTAACACTCCTCAAATTTATAAAAGTTTCGAGACACGCTAATTATAGAATTAAATTATTATTATTATTTTTCTTGCCTATAGTGGAAATATATATATATATATATACACACAGACACACTTAAATAATTGGATATACAATTAGGGAAATATTAATAATTTTAATATTGTTAATTATTAAAAGTAGGTATCATTTAATACTAGTTAAGTCAAAACCAAAAAAAAAACAAAAACAAAAGGGAAAAAGGACCTAAAGCCCATAAAATGGGCTGTTGGGAATCAAAGGCTTTAAGCCTTAGGAAAGTAACAAAACCATGGTTCTGTCATTCACGTAAAATAGGGTAGAAGGCAAAAGCGTGTTCTTTTCACTCACGAAACAGAGAGCCAGGCAACCGAAAAACTAGGGTTCTTTACAAATCACTAATTCTTGAACACAGGTATATCAAATTCCCTATTGTCAATTACCCTACAGTAGTAATAGATACGTATTGAATAGTTAATTCCCTCATTTCTCTGTATCAACAATACATTCCACGTTTAGGTGTGAAACTCTAAAATTAATTAAATTGCACGGGTTGTTGTAGAATCGATTGTTTGACTGGTGTCAATTAGATTGGGGCCTACGTAATGGCTCGAGAAGTTTTGAGCTGAGTTGATATAACCCTTTACTAAAGTGGTTTAACTCACAAAAACACGCATACAATGTGTTTGATGAATTGCATAAAAGAGTTATTATATACTTAATTGGAGTAGTAAGTACCTATTAGCTTATAATTATTTTCTATCTAATGGTTAGATGATTATTTTGATATATGTGCATAAATTTCAGATTTTTGTGTTATTCTTATATGCCATTTTCCTGTTGAAAATTCATAAAGGATCAAGAATCTTTATAAATACTTTTGAATGTTTATTTCATTCTTATGCCATGCCTTATATTTATGGATACTAGTATGAGTATGTATAAAAGATTTAGACTTGAAAAGTCACAAGAAGAAGTTTTAGAAAGAAAAGATGTTTGGGAGTATCCTTTATTCTGAGAAGGGGTCATCGTCTAGGACTAGCGAACCGAGGCGTTGACTTCTTGAAACTACTTATGCCAAAGTAGGGAGCACACGAGCCGAGAGTATCGTTGCCGAGAATTTACTTAGCCAGGCTAAGGTATGATACATAAGCGTTGAGAACCATGAAGCGAGTGGCACCTCATGGATTAGGCCTATCGATCAGGTTGGGATCGAACCCGTGCCGATCACACAGTGACTAAGACAGAAATAAGTCAGGATAGTTGGAACTCCTAAAGTATAAAATGAAGTATTTTTTTATAAGAAAGAAAAAGAAAATAATTTCTTTTAGAATATTCATAAACTGCTATTATGCAATTATATTAGAATTGTTCTTATAAGCTTTATGTTTTACATACATTTAGAATCTTTGCTCGGCATGTATATGTTATTAATGTTTCGTCCCTTATTTTCATTGAGACTCACTGATTACAATGGATGGTACTGATATTCTCATTTAGGAACCTATGTTGGTCTGCGGTACAACGTATGAACCGGTTTTGCAGGCGAGCAGGCTACGTGTTAGGACTTCTTTCTCTTCCAGTGCTATTGGTGAGCTCCCCTTTTGTTCATGGAGTATTCCTTAGAGTCATTTTTATTTAGATATTTCTTTGTTTACTTTGAGAACTGGCCAGAAAATCTCATGTCCTGAGCAGTGCGTCAGTTAATCAGTAGAGGCTTAATAGACATAGTTAGTGGGTTAAGATTCAGATGTTTTTGATAATAACTTAGCAGTATTTTATTGCTTACTACGAATAATGTTTTGAAGTTGGCTTACTTTAGATATTTAAATTATTTAAAAATATTTAGTTATAGTAGTGCCTTTATGCATATAAAGTTTGAAGTTATAATAAATTTGATAAGCGCAAATGGTTCGCTCGGTCATGTATAGGGATTGGGTTCCGGTCCCGGCTTGTTCAGAAAATGGGTCGTGATACACTCGGTCATTGAAATACTGCTTCACGTTGGGGTTGTAAGGCAGAAGATCCATATCTATGAACTAGCACTCATGAATAAGTAACCTTAGAGGCCACCACTCTCGGAACTTGTGATATGCCAACTCACTAACAAACCTCCTTTGCCACACTTCCGGGTTTCTAGTTCTTTCCACACTCCCGGTTTGGGTCACACCCCCTCCCTGTTCATCCGGTACCCCGACATCTACATCCTGTCTAGGTGACGAAGGTGTAGGTGAGGTTGAAGCTGAACTATCACTGCTTTCTACTGAGCCCTCAGATGACTCAAATGAAATATGAGCAAAAGCACGAGCAGTATGAGAGGCTGGAGGTGTGGGCTCATCACTCAATCTATGCCTCTCCCGGAAGTCAGATATATAAGCTGGCAAAGAATCAGACTTTGAGGCCTCTCGGGAGGGCAAGTACTCGCTTCCCTCAGAATAGGGAGCAGCTCTATCTATAGCTCTGATGTTTTTTCTGGTTTCCCCAATAGCTTTCTAAACCACTGGGGTCAATTTAATTTATCCTAGTCCCCTACCGTGGGAGGACTCTGCTCTACCCTTTTGTTTCTTACTACCGCATTGAGATTTAACCATTGTCTGCAAGTATAATCAGTTAATATTGTTAGTTGCAAGAAGAAGCAGTGAAGAAAATAGTTGAACAAGTTACAGTGCAATGAGAAAAATTTGCAGACCGTGGACCACGGAAAAAGGATTGCGGCCACGAAGGCTGCACTGCGGACCACGAAAAATGCATCATGGCCACGGAGGTGTGGGATTCATACGACCCACTCTCTAATTCAATGGCACCGCTGATTGAGAAAAAAGGACCGGGGTAGTAGTACCGCTGTCTGCGAAAAAACAACTGCAGCCCCTCAAATGTACCTCTCTGAACTTGATCATCGCGGACCGCGGAAAATCCATCGCGACCGCGGAGAGGTAGCGCTGTCAGCGGAAATTTCCACCACTAATATTGGTTAGCAGGACTTATAATCTCTGATAACACATACGACCGCGGACCACTGTAAATCGACCGCGACCGCAGTATCCAAATTAGGGCTCAGCAAAACCTAGGATTTTAGTTAATCATGCATTTAACAATCATTCTTCATTTTAAAACTCCACTAGGTAGTCATTAACCAATTCTAACTATTTTAAACCTAATCTAATTACCACTACATAACCCTACGTTAAAATTATAAATAAAAAGGAAGAAGAAGAAGAAGAAGAAGAAGAAGAAGAAGAAGAAGAAGAAGAAAGAAGTAGCAATTAAAGAAAATAAGAACAAAATTAAAGACTAACGATTGATTGGAATTACTAGACGTGAAATGTGAGACAAATGAAGTTCAGTTCTTGTGTTTGTGCAAATTACGGCATGGATAAACAGTGTTTATATTGTTTGAGAGTAAAATGATCAAAAAGTGTAAAAGGCCTTAGGACCGCCTATTTATAGAAATTACCTAGGGGCCTACACTATTTTACCTACTGCGGCCGCAGTAAATCACCGCGGACCGCAGTTGTGAAGTTCATAAAGGTTGCGGTTTTGAGACCACTGCGAGCTGCAAAAATACTCTACGATAGCGGTAAGTCACCGCTGACCGCGAAAAATGCACTGCGGCAGCGGTTGAAACTTCATAGAACCCCCATTTTGTTTAGCCCCAAGTTATGGGTGTGTGAAGAATCTTTTCATGTTTCCTAGTTGTGAGTGAAATAAATTTCATGTTGCGGTATGAGTTTATACTTAGGAAGATTCAGTGACTATGTAATATTTATGACGATGGAAGGTATACAGAAATATTAGTTTGAGGCAAAGTAGGTGGGTTATCTCCTGTAGAATGTTCTGAAGTTGTGTGATCCTTATGTTGTATGTTAGAAGATCTCATTTACAGTGAAATATATGTGTTGAAATTTAAATTTGGGTCGCTTAAGAGAGTGGGTTTAATTGTTATGAGATTGAATGTGAGATTTGCAGAAGATTTAAAGTATCAGATGGTCTATGTTTCACAAGTTTATGAAGGATTGAGTTTAGTTTCACTATGGTATTATGGCAGTAATAGAGTATATGCGTTATGAGTTATTATGTGAGTTTTGATCTATGGCTTCAAGCCAAGTGGGGGAGTTTGCTATCAATTAGTTGTTTGCACGATTATGTGCTATGTTGGTTCCAGTTTGAGGCGTACGGGTGAATCCGTTATGGATTATGAAGATTGAGACCGAGGATGGCTAGAGTAAAGGAAATTTTTTACAAAGGTGATATTATGCTTCATAGGTGTAAGAGAATCACGGAATGTCTTGAGTGGTTATTGGTAAAGGATGTGCGGTGCATAGAGCAGGAAGTTGCTTGGTCGTAGGTGAGGTTACATTCTGCGGTGTCAGAGTGCTAATGAGTTGCAGGTTGTTCGGTTCATTTGATCAGGCTAATTGCAATTTGAGTAGAGTAGATGACTCTAGAGAATGGTTCTAATGTGTTCAAGATTTTTACATGTAATAATTGGAGATCTCCATGTTGTACTTTTGGCTAGAAACTGAGGTTTGCAATTAGAGGGTGTCAAGACTTGTGGTATTTCGAAATCAATTAGGGAATTCTATATACATCAACATCAGGAAGGTTAAGGTAACAAATTTAGATTCGTAGGAAGGCTCTTCAGAGTAGAGTATTTCGAATGTGGTGCTTTTGGGGATATTTAAGAGAGTATTCAGCGGGTTAGGAGCCTTAGACGGTATGGTTTTATGCTTAGGTATCGTGTGGTGAGTCTGGGTTGAGGAATGGTGGTATTATAGCAAGAAGAAGTATCAAGTTGAAGGTAAATTAGAAGAACTTGGATAGATGGGATAGCTTGGTGGTAGGTCAGATCGATATGGTAAGGATATGATTAGTTCTTTGGGTTCTTACGAGGTAATGAGTTTCTACAGGTGTTTCGCGGCAATGCTCTTGGGTTTTAGTGGCCTGCGTAGTTTTGTTGAGTTATAAGGATTCAGTCCTGACAAATTTGGTTTTGTGCAAAGGGGAGTCAGAGAATTTTTGATGATTTCTACCGCAGTTTGGAGGTGTATATTTTCTACTGGCATGAAAAGCATGGGGTGTCTAGTGATTGTCTTCCAGATGGGCTCAATGGAAAGTTCTTGGTTGGTTGAGTACATAGTTGCTTGTGGATCGGAAGGGATATGAAGTTCTCATGTTATCATATGATGGTATAGTATATGCGGTATGTTGTGGAGGATTGAGATTTGTGTGTGTAAGGTTACAGTTCAGTTCTGAAAGGAAGGTCATACAATTCTTAGGCAGCTCAGGTAGTTTCAGACGATTAAGGAAATGGTATTACTAATTGGTGTGACTTGACGGGGGTATACATTTCAAAACAAGGAAATGCGATTGAGATTGATGATAATTCATTAGAATTGCGACACTCTCTTGTTGGATCGATTGCTGATGTTCGAGTTTGCTTGGTGGTACAAAAGAATTTTAGGAGTACCTCTCATGGATGTTTGGGTATTAGAGGTGTGTTGCATATTCGGGTGGAGTTGGGATCAGATATGGTAATCCGTGTGCTATATGGATTTGAAGACGAGGAGTTCTCATAGATAGGTTAGATCGTGGTTGTGAACCGCATTTATCGATCTTGTGTGGTGACTATTGGGAGATTTGGAAACCCAAGTGGATCCTTGTTGCTTGGTATGTTAGGTTTTGGATGTGATATTGGGTATAGACTGGTTGTCTCCGGGTCGTGTTATTCTGGACTATCGCACTAAGGCGACGATGTTGGCCATGCCGGGAATGCCACAGATTGAGTGGCGAGGTTCGACAGATTATGTTATTAGTAGTGCGGTTTTATATTTCGAAGACCCAACGGATTGCTGGGAAGGATTGTCTTTCTTATTTGGGCTTTCATGATGGATGTCAGTGCAGAGGCTCCTACCATTGATTCAGTTCCGGTGGTGAGGGACTTTTCGGTTGTGTTTCTTGTGGCCGGGCATGTCGCCGGGCAAGGTTGTTGATTTTGGTATTGGTTTGATGTCGGGCATCATAGTAAATGGCACCGACGGCTTTAAAGGAGTTGAAGGGACATCTTCAGGAACTCCTTGATAAGGGTTCATTGGTAGACCTATATGGATGTATGTTCCGCATCGTATCGGCTTTGTCGACTTCGAGTTGCCATTGGTGAGGGATGTGTCGATTCAATTATTATTGAGCTATTAGTGTTATGAGGTTATCTATAAGTTACTTTTCTGTGTTGCGAGACGTTATGATTTGCTGGTTATAGGCACATGCGGTGCGATTCCATTGGGGTTTCATAGTGGAAGTCGAGCGGGAAGAGTACTGGGTATTGCTCGGCATGTGGCGTATCGGTTGTGTCCCTTCAGGTATGTGTAATGCTACGTCAATTGCTTCGCAGTGGTTATGATGATTGCTTTGGATTCTGACATCATATTGCGCATGATTGTCGATTGTGATCATAGTGACTTGGGATGTTTCATGTGGACCAGTGTTTGGATGAGGTCACGCATTAGAGCGAAGCTATATGGAGGTATGATCATGCAGGTTTGATTCGTGTGTTCTATTTCTATGATGTGTGACAGGTTCTCAGTATTGTGTATGGTTGTATTGGTGAGCTTGCGGCACAACTCCTTCATTTGAGTCATTTTCATGATTTGAGTATGTTCGGATTGTTGCTTATGGGTGCGCGGGTTGCACAAGTTGTGGCTTTAGTCTATATTGATGTGTCATGTCACCAGAGTAGTTTTTTTGGATTCGATGAGGTAGTTGGGATATTTAGTGAATACAAACATATTCGATTTAATCCTGTTGGAAGGATAATATCGAGGTTCGGCTCAGAAATTTGCTATGGGCTTCGCCAAAGGAGAAATGGCTTCATGAATGGTTAATCTGAGAAATGGTTATGGCTTACTGCATGTTTCATTTATCATTGGCAGCATATGAAAGTGTTGGAATGAAACTTCAGTTGATAAGAGGTTTTCAATCGGTATTCGGTTGTTGTGTGCAGCTGCTGTGATTAGAAGTTACCACTACAAGTGTTTGAGTTATGTGGTATATCATGTAATTGCACCTGAGGTTGTAGGTATGGGTTATTACAACTTGTTCGGGCTTATTCAGAGTATAGAAGTGAGATCTTGATCTTGTGGATGATTTCAGAAGTGGAAATACGATTCTAAGCTTCATGGGCTAGGTTGGACTGTGAAATTTCAGTTACATTGTATTATCGGACCTATATGAGATAGGGTGACTTGGTATCACCCCCGAGTATGTTCATGGTAAGGTTATTCAACAATTGGTTGGCTTTTGGAACAACTTTGGGCACGTTCGAGGACGAACGTATGTTTAAGTGGGGGAGGGAAGTAACGACCCGACCAGTCATTTTGAGTTTTTCCTCTTCACTCGCCAGTTCTCGGGCATGACTAGCCCCGTGTGATGTATTATGACATATTTAAATCGTCGGTTTTGGTTTTCAGGGTAATTAGAGTCAATTTGGAAGAACAATTCTCAGTTTGAAGCTTGAAATTTGAAAGGTTTGACCAAGGTTTGACTTGTTAGTATGTGATCTCAGATCAGAATGTTTATTATTTGGTTATCTCTGTTAGGTGATTTGGGACTTAGGAGCGTGATCGGATTGTGTTTTGGAGGTTCGCAGAAGGTTTAGGCTTGAATTGGCGAAATCGATATTTTGGCATTTTCCGGTTGATAGGCGAGATTTTGATATAAGGGTCAGAATGGAATTCCAAAAGTTGTAGTAGTTCTGTTGTGTCATTTGGGACGTGTGTGAAAAATTTCAGGTCATTCGGATATGGTTTGTTTGGGTTTTTGACCAAAAGCGTAATTTAGAAGATTTTGGAATTCTTAGGCTTGAATCCGATGCGAATTTCGTGTTTCGATGTTGTTTTGAGCATTCTGAAGGTTGGAACAAGTTTAAGTGATGTTATGAGATATGTTGGTATGTTTCGTTGAGGTCCCAGGGGTCTCGGATGAGTTTTGGGTGGTCAATCGGACCATTTCATGTGGTTGTGAATTGCAGAAAAACTATTGAGTGTTGCAGAGGAATTTCACCTTCGCGTTCGAGAGTAGGTCCTCGCGTTCGCGAAGGGTTAGTTGAGGAGGCAGATGATTTAGCCTTTGCATTCACGAGGAAGGCTCCTCATTCACGAAGGGCTGAGGTCTTGTGCATCGCGTTCGCGAGGTTTATGCCGGGTTCGCATAGAAGTAAGGTGAGCAACTGGGTCCAGGGTGGTTGTTCTTCGTGTTCGCGGATGTACTGTCGTGTTCACGGTGTGTTAGAAATTTAAGCTTTCACGTTCGCATAGTGATAGTTGCGATCACGATGAAGGAAGAATTGGTCAACTTGATTTTGTGCTTTGCGAACGCGAGGCTTTGACTGCATTCGCGAAGAAGGTTTTTGATGCCTGGGTAGAATGTTTAAATAGCCATTGTCCACGATTTTGGGGCTAACTTTTACCATTTTTGGGCAATTCTGGAGCTTTTTAAGAGGATTTGAAGAGGGATTTAAGAGATAACACCTGGAGGTAAGATCTTTGAACTCAATACTCAATCCTATGTTGGTTCTTACTTGTTTAATCATGAAATATGTGAAAATTAAAGCCTAAAATTGGAGAATTAGGGCTTGAATTTGGAGAGTGTAAATTTTAAATTTGCGGGGGCAATTGAGGTCCGATTTTGATGTTCTTTATATGTATAGACTCGTGAGAAGATGAGGATTCTATTAATGTGACTTTTATCGGATTCTGAGATGTGGGCCGGGGGACCGAGTTTGAGCAATTTCGGAATTTTTGATGTAAAACGGATATTTTTGAGTGGGCTTTGTTCCCTTAGCATATTTTAATGGTCATGTACTGACTTTTGTTAGATTTGGAGCATCTGGAGGTCGATTCAAGAGGGAAAAGGCATCGCGGCTAGAGTTTGGACCGGATCGAGGTGAGTAATGATTGTAAATGTTGTCCTGAGGGTATAAAATCCCGGATTGCACATCGTTGTGCCATATTGAGGTGACACACACGCTAGATGACGAGCATGCGGTCATGCACTATTGGGGATTGTGACTTAGTCCATCCCGAATGATTGTTTTATCGCACGTTTAATGGAAAACTGTTTTCTATCATCTTGTTTTGGGCGGAATGCCATATTTGGGCCTAGTGCCAACTATTTGGACCTTTATGGGATTTTTAGTGATATTTACTCACTGTTTTGACTTTAAACTTGTACTCAGTCATGCTATATTCTACTGTTTTCATAACTCAGCCATGTTTACTCTGTTTTAATATATTAAATGATATTTCAAATAATATTTTGGGTTGAGCATCATGTTTTATTATTTCCCGAGTGGCTTATGATATTTTGACTAAGTAAGGCCGAGGGCCTGTGTTGTGAGGATACTTTTGGGTCGAGTTGCACGCCGCAACAGTGATACACTGATTATGATTATGATGTCGAAGGTTTGAGAATTATACGCCACGAGGTGGCTTATTGATATGAGGTCGAGAGCCTAGTAATGATGCCACGAGATGGCTTGATATTGCGCTTGGGCCGTAAGAGGCCCCTCTAGGAGTCTGCAGACCCCCAGTGAGCGCGGGTACCCATTGTGATGTGAGATATAGCCCGAGGGGCTGGTGTTGTTCCATGTTGTTGCCCGAGGGGCAGTTTCTGTTGGTATTTATGCCCGAGGGACGGATTTTCTGTGCTTATCTGTTCTAGCTGCTTTTCATTTACTTGTTTAACTGTGAAAAGGTATTTTACAGAAGTTTAAACTAAGCTAAGACGTTTTAAGAGATTTCACAGCTTCATTGCTTTCTTACTAGTTTTATACTGCTTTTATACAACATGTTGATGTGTTTTAAGTAATTTCTTACCGCTCAGTCTTCATTTATGATTTCTGCACCCGGTAGCGGGTATTGGTTGTCAGAGACAGAGTTATTGGAGTTTAGCAAGGTAGCTGTCCGACGTCCTCAGCACCGCTTTTCTCCCTCTTGATGTCATTAGACTGTATTTAGTACATTTTCAGAATTCCCGTTGTATTTTAGACCTTAGTAGATGCTCGTGACTTGGGACACCCCAATGTCGGGTTGTATCTATTTCTGCATTGTTCTTTTAAACTTTCACTATGTAATATCTTCTTAATTAAAAATGCTTAAATTGACTTATTAAAATTGTTGAAATGCATTTGGGGATTGTCTCGGCTGGCCTTGTCTGCACGAGAGGCGCCATCACAATAGGGTCTGATTTGGGGTCATGATATTTTAGCACCTCTGACCGCGATCAAATTCTGTCTCCACGATAAGGTCATCGCGACCGCGAAAAATGGAGCGCGGCAACGGTCCAAACTTCAGAGAGTGTCAAATTTCTCCAGCTTAGTGTTTCACTGCATCAAACATCCCTAAACACATCTCACAACCAGGTAGTCCAATAACAAATCCTATACTAAGAAGAAAATAATAAAAAGAAAGAAGAAAAACACATGGGTTGCCTCCCAAGAAGCGCCTGATTTAACGTCGCGACACGACGAAGGTTACCATCAATCACTTGAGATGGATCATTGCCACCATGTGGCTGTCATAAAACTTGCCAAGATAGTGGTTGACTTTGTACCCACTAACTCTGAAGATCTCACCATTTGTGTTTTTCAAATCAAGAGCACCAAACGGAGTCACAAGCACCACCTCAAAAGCTCCACTCCATTTTGACTTAAGCATTCCTGGAAACAGTCATAACGGGATTTGAACAAGAGAACCAAATCACCCATTTTGAACTCCTTGACACGAGCATACTAGTCATGTAAGTACTTCATCTTGTCCTTATACAAGGACACACTGGAGTAGGCATGAAACATGAACTCATCAAGCTCATTAAGCTGCTCCACCCGAAGATTTACTGCCACATCCCATTCATGATTTAACTTCCTCAAAGCCCACATGACCTTGTGCTCTAACTCAACTAGTAGATGGCAAGCTTTCCCAAATACCAACCGGTACAGAGACATAACAATCAAAGTTTTGTAAGCAGTCCTGTAAGCCTACAAAACATCATCTAATTTCTTGACCAATCGGTCCTATTTGCATTGACCGTCTTTGACAATATGCTCTTGATCTCCCTGTTGGAGACCTCAACTTGCCCACTAGCTTGAGGATGGTAAGGGGTAAACCTTGTGATTGACACCATAATTTGCAAGCAATGTGTCAAATGCCTTATTGTAGAAATAAGACCCACCATCACTAATGATTGCTCTATGAGTGCCAAATCGAGTAAAGATACTCTTCTTGAGAAAAGCCACAACACTCTGGGCCTCATTGTTGGGGTAAAGCCACGGCCTCAACCCACTTTGAAACATAATCAACTGAAACAAGAATGTACGTGTTGCCATATGAAATCACGAAAGGTCCCATGAAATCAGTGCCCCACATATCAAATATATCAACTTCCAGAACAGTGGTGAGAGGCATCTCATCCTTCTTTGAAATTCCATATGCTCTTTGGCATTCATCACATCTCTTCACAAGCTCACCCATATCCTTGTACAATGTAGGCCACTAAAAACCACAACTAAGCACCTTTGAAGCTTTCCTTGCCCCACCATGATGACCACCGTAGGGAGAGGAATGACAAGCATCAAGAATACTTATTTGCTCCTCTTCCGGAACACATCTCCGGATCACACCATCATTACAGATTTTGAACAAGTAGGGCTCATCCCAGTAGTAGTCAAGTTATCCCGTTTAAGCTTCTTCCTTTGATTAGAAGAGAGCTCATACGGAATAATACCGGTCACAAGAAAGTTGGCCACATCCGCAAACCAAGGCATGTTATTCACCGATATAGAGAGGAGTTGCTCATCAGGGAATGAATCATTAATTTCGAGGCCATCACAAGGCCTCCCCCCCTCCTCCAAGCAGGACAAGTGGTCCGCCACTTGGTTTTCACTCCCCTTCCGATCCACAATCTCGATATCAACTCTTGAAGCAATAAAGCCCGTCTCATAAACCGAGCTTTAGAATCCTTCTTTGTCATTAAGTAGCGGAGTGTTGCATAGTCAGTATGAACTATCACCTTGGCATCCATGAGATAAGGCCTAAACTTCTCCTTTGAGAACACAATTGCTAATAACTCTTTTTCCGTCACCGTGTAATTCACTTTAGCATCATTCATTATTTTGCTTGCATAATGCACCGGGTGAAACATCTTATTCACTCTTTGACCCAAAACTGCTCCTACCGCAACATCACTTGTACCACACATGAGCTCAAACGGTAAGCTCCAATTGGGTACGGTAATATTGGGAGTGGTTGTCAATTTGTACTTGAGGAGTTCAAAAGCTTTCATACATTCCCCATTAAACACGAACTTGGCATCCTTTTCCAATAACTTGCACAAAGGATTCACTACCTTAGAAAAGTCTTTCATGAATCTTGGATAAAACCCTACATGCCCAAGAAAACTCCTCACCCCCTTGACTGAAGTAGGAGGAGGAAGCTTTGAGATTACTTCAATTTTAGCCTTGTCCACCTCTATACCGTGTTTTGAGATCTTATGGCCGAGGACAATTCCCTCCTCGACCATAAAGTGGCATTTTTCCCAGTTAAGCACAAGATTGGTCTCTTCACACCGGGCCAACACCTTGTCAAGATTCTTCAAACATTCATCAAACGAGTCACCCACAACACTGAAGTCGTCCATGAACACCTTCAAAATGTCCTCTACCATGTCGGTAAATATGGCCATCATACTCCACTGGAATGTAGCCGGTGCATTACACAAACCAAATGGCATCCTAAAAAGGTAAAGGTGCCATACAGACACATGAAGGTAGTTTTTTCCTAATCTTTCGAAGCAATCAATATCTTGTTGTAATCGTAGTACCCATCCAAAAAATAGTAGAAGGCACGCCCAGCAAGTCTAATCTAGTCAAGAAAGGGTAGTGGAAAATGATCCTAGCGGGTCAGTTTATTCAGCTTGCGGTAGTCCATGCACACCCTCCATCCGATGACAGTCCTGGAGGGAATCAAGTCATTTTGCGCATTGTTAACAACAGTTATACCACCCTATGTTTACCATAAAAATGGTAACAACAATTAAATTTGTAAATGGGATTCTAATAATACGTAATCTATTCTTGAGCTAGTTGTTAAAGCAGTTTATGCTAAGAATTTTAAGTTTAATGATGGAGCTTGAGTTAAAAAAAGGCAGTAACCAAACCGAAGGGGGCTGTTGCCTTGGTGCATAGATGGTCGATGGGACCTCGGGTTCGGCCTTAGTATCGATCTCGAACTATCGGGGGCAGTCGGGAATGGTATAACAGGAAGGGATATGATCGAGCAAGGATCTATGTTACCAATATTGAGCAAAGTAGTGAAGAACAAATAAGAGAATGATAAATGCTAAAGCGGCCTCGGGCCAATGAGAGCGAACAACTTAGAAGAAAAGAGAGACAGAGATATTATTGCACTTGTGGACAGTATGGAGCAACATCCACCCTTTACAAGGTAGGGCGAGTCCCCTTTATATAGGAGGGGAGACTCGGCTACAAGCAAGTGGAGAATAATTACAAAGTATGGCGATGGGATGGCTTGACGTTTTAAATGCCTAATTTTCGCCTTGTATATATATATATATATATATATATATGTATGTGTGTGTGTGTGTTTGTTCTTATTTGTGTATGTATAGGTTTTAAGAGTTGAGTAATGGTTTGATAAATGGGGTAGGGATTGGGCTAGTGTAATTTAATTAAACTTTTGCCAAAATTGGCCCAAAATTTGAGCCCAAAGAGCCCAAATCCGGTCCAAAAGGTGGCTTCCAAGAAGAGCTTAAAACGACGTAGTTTTTTCTTAAAACTACGTCGTTTTGGTTAAGTGACAAGATTCAATCTCATCCACCCATCTTGATTTAATCCAACAGTCCTAGTTTGATCTTCATCCTAGGTATTTAAAGCCTAAAATCTCCAAAAATTTGCCCCATTTCCCCCTTATTTCCTTCTCTTCTTTCCGTCTCATCACTCCCTCTTCTCTTTCCCCCCAAACTGCCGCCGCCGCCCCATCGCCGCCGTCGAAAATTGCCCACCGGCGGCAGACGACCTCCAATCCGCCCCAAAATTTCACCACTTCTTCCGCTCAACCTCCTCTCCATGAATCCGAACCCCAAAATCCCATAACCTTTCTCAATCTCCATAGATCTAAGCTTAAATGACACCTTAGCCGCCGCCCACCACCTACAAACTCCGAAAATTTTACACCACCGGACTCGTCTTCTCCCCCTCTTTCCATATCTCCAACTCAAAATCCGAAAAACCCAACCACTGCCGGCAACCGCCCCCACTGCCACCCGTCCGCCGCCTCTCTGCCACCACTTCCTCTCGCTTCTTTTCTCAAATCGGCCTCGAGCAAGGTTGTATCATTGATATCGTTGAAACCGGACTCGGATTCGTCGATTTTTGATTTAAAGAATATCAACAATAGAAGCTTGCTCGAAGTCGTACCACTGCCTATCGTCATTTCCGGGATGCTCGAGTATGTGGTAAAATCCTAATCCTCTGCCCCGTTATTAATTTTATGATTTTTTGGTTTTTTGGTTAGAGTTAGTTTCTGTCTTGTTTCTTCATTTAATCCATTTTTGATTATGTTTGTCTAGTTGGTTTTATAAAATCGCTCCAGCGATAGCGTGCGTTCCGTTTGGCTTTAATAGTTACTTTTTGTTTGCTTACGATTGGTTCATAATACATGTGTTGAAGTTTAATTACATGTTTTAATAATTGCTTTAATTTGAAACAGCAGGGTGATGTTATTAAAATCTGAAGTTTATGTTATTTTATCACAAAATAGGGTGCTAGTAGCCTACTTTTACTAGTTAGAGTGGCTGAAATGACATTTTTCTCCTTATTTCTGACATAGTAGATTTCCTTTGACCTTTGGACAGATTTTGAACAGTGTTTAGCACACAATATCAATTTTTGTCGGACAGACTTTTGGTGAACCAAAATCTGTCCAAATTTGCCTATTTGGCTGCCCTTTCCTCACTTTAGAGGGAACTCCATCACACTTCCATAGAGCTTTTAGAATTACTTTGAACACACAAAAATATTAAAAAATTTCAGCAGTTGAACACATCAAAAGTAAGGTGAAATGGTGAGCTTTGGGAGTGAATCTTAGAGTGCAAACTTTTAGAAAAGTATAAGTCCTCTTTAGAGGTCGTTTTTGGGGTTTTCTCTATGTTTTCGGGCTGTTTTAACACAGATTTGCTGTTGGTTCTCTGGTGTTTTGCTGCTATTTTTATGATGCTTTAGTTGTAGAACTACTGTTTATTCTTTTGCTATCTAGGTAATCCTTTAAGACTTGTAATGTATATATTTTCAGCAATGGGAACAACTTGAACATGGTGCACCATTTAAATGTGTTTGATGTGATGAATAATTCGACAACAAAAGATCTTTGTATGTTATTGTTATGTATCAAGCATGTGATAATGTGAATATAGTCCTTCATAATACTTGAATATTGAGTTGTAAGTTTTTGGAATGTGATATGTAAGTCGTTTATGGATTTTTAAGCATGTTTTCAAGCTATTGTATCCGAGTAACAATGCTAAGTATGCCATGAATGAGTTTAGGTGTATAACACATAGCATGAGTTCATTTTAGTTGCTGAAATGTCACTGCCAGTATATGCTTCTAGGAATGCTGTGATAATATCTTTGTGAATCTGGTCATTTTGCCAGATTTTCAAAAGTGGCTATTTGTAAAGTGGGCGTTTATACAATTGTGACTATGTAGTTAATGGTCATGAACGCAAACTAAGTAAAGAGCTAAGATTGTATCAACTTTGGGCCTTATTGAATCAAAAATAAAAGTTGGCCCATTTACCTTTAAACAACAAAATTACCCATTTTCTTCTATATAGCATTGTGCCAATTGAAATTCATTTCTTGGCCATTTTAATAATAAATTCCAGCAGCCCAAAAGCTCCATACAAGCTGGCCCATTTTTTTTTTTTTTTTTTCTTTTAACAAGAAGTTGGCTCATTTCTTTTAAAATAGATAAAGTTGGTCCAACATTTATTTGCATAATTTTTCTCAACTATAAAGCTCGAAAATAATAATAATATCAGATTTTTCTACTATCTTAATGAACTCGTTTCCTTTTAATTAATTTAAACGCTAGGCAAATAGTAGGTGCGCTTTAACTTCATGGACTCACTTGTGTAGCGTGACGCTTAAATTTTAATAAGTTAATTCATCAATTTTATGTCATATTCAATAGTTTTAATTAATTTATAAATCTTTTGTCATAATCACAGATTCGCTTGCGTAGCGTGGTAGTGACATTTAATAAATTTTCCGAAAAAAAGAGGGTTAATGTTTCCTCCAAGCACAAGTGTAGGAATTTGTTTTTTCAAAAGTAAATAACGTGCTAACAATCGTCTTTCATGACTGCGGATTCGCTTGCGTAGCGCCGTTATGACTAAATAATAAATTTTGTCGATCATGCATTCACTTGCATAGTATGGTTATGACATCTTATTATTCAAAAATATTCTTTAATTTTTTTAATAATCAAAAGATAAAAGAGGATAGGTAAAACATGAAAATAATATAAATCACAGTTTGTCCAAAATTAATTCCAGCCAAGTTTAAGTCAATAAAGAGACCGTGCTAGAACCACGGGACTCAGGGAATGCCTTATACCTTCTCCCCGGTCAACAGAATTCCTTAGTACAACTTTATTTTCGCGGACCGATAAAAATAGAGTCAAACATTCCTTTGACTAGGGATTCAAATAAATGGTGACTTGGAACACCGAAAAAATCAATTCCAAGTGGCGACTCTGAACAATAAAATAATCCCTATTCAAATTTTGTCACTTTAATTGGAAAAGCTCTTTAACACACAATCCGTTATATTTTGCACACTTATCTCATGGAGGGGTAAAAAGGGGTGTGACAAGCCTCATACCTAACTATAGTTTAACCAGAATTCGAGCTTGTACATGTTGACTTTTATTTGGCTTTATTAATTTTTTATATATTGTGATTTATTTGTGCCTAATGTGCTACCTGTTCGCTTTTTATTGCCTCGATATTGTTGAACTGTACATAAAAACTATCTTCTCACACACCCCTCTAAGTCTTCTTGAAATTAAAAATTGGGCATTTGCTTGACATAGCCCGCCCTCTTTGAGATAGCCGAGGTGCTTGTCACCCGGTGAAAGATTTTAGTCACACATGTTTTAGGCGGGGAGCACCACCAGTTAAGCTGGAAAGCAATGCTACCGGTACACTAACCCTCTTCGGCTCGAGTAGTCCACTAGAGTAAGCTAGTCTAGATACCTTCTCCACCAGGATTTAAACCTAGAAGAACAAACCTCATGCCAGATGTCCCTAGTAAGTTCGTTTTATGTGCATCACGTGCAATTTGACTTGGCGAAACTCGACACAGGGGCCGGGTCCGTATAAGACATGTATCCTCTTTGAGACCATCATGTTCACTTATGTGCTACTTGATACATCATTTGGAAGGCTTACTTGCATTGTTGACCGATTTTAAAAATTAGCGTAATTATAAAAGAGAGAGAGAAAAAGGGAGTCATTCTTTTAGTTTAGCGCAAATAAACCCTTTTAAAAGAAATATTTTGTAGTAGTCTGGTGTGAGGTGTAAGGATTATTTTTCATAAAAATCAAAAGGGAAAAGTACCCAGTTTCACCGAACTACGCGAGTCTGATTCTCACTAGATGTGAGATACGTAGGAAAACCTCATCGGTTCCGACCCCAATTTTAAAAAAATCCAAAAATATTTTCCCCTAGTTCCTTCTTTAGAAATCATTCCTTAAAAAATTCATAAAAAAAAAGAAGTTTTTAAACTCAAAAAAAAGCTTTCTTCTTTCTGAAGTCTTTCATTTGGAAAATAAAATAAAATAAAAAATAAAAATCCAAAATACGGGTTTCCTTTTTTTTGAAGTATTTTTCTCAAAAAATTCAAAAAAAATGAATTGAAAAAAAAATCTTTTCCTTGTTTAAAAGTCTCTTTTTCAAAAAAAAAAATTTGAAAATTGAATTCCAAAAATATTTTGGTTTTATTTAGAAGTGCTTTTGTGAATAAATAAAAAACTCAGAAATTAAAAAAATATTTTTCTTAAAAGGTCCCTCTTTCGAAAATTAAGAAACAACATCTAAAATGCAAAAATATTTTCTTTCTTTTTTAGGAAAAGAGAAAACAAATAAAAATTCAAACAAAAATATTTTCTTTTTACTTTTAAAATTCTCAAAGTTCAAATCAAAAACAAATGAATTTTTTTAGAAGTCTTTCTTTCAAAAATAAAAATAAAAAAAAACTCAAAAAAAAAAATTTCCTTCTTCTTTTAAAGCATTTCTTTCAAAAAATTCCAACCAAAACAAAAGACTTAGCGTATTTACTCTATTCTCGATCTTCCCGAACTACGCAACATCTGATTCATGCGGGGTCATGATACGTAGATAATCCCCATCAGATTCGATCATAACCATAGAATTAATTGAGTGAAGAATAAACTGAAAAAAAAAAGAAAGAAAAATTGAGTGAAAAAAAGAAAAAAAAAAGAGAGAACTACAAGAAATAAAAGGGTGACAAACAAAAGAGAAAATGAGAGTGCCAAAAATAAAAGAGCGGCAAAAACGAGATGAAAAAAAAATGAAAAAAAAATCAAGAGTGATTAAAGAGAGGCCGAAATGAAGAAAAGAGGTACAGAGTGAAAAGGGTTAACTAAGGCCGGGATGAAACATGCAACCGTTCAAACACATGGTAGAAACATTTAACTGTTTAGGTGCATTGCATCCAAACGTGCGATTTTCTATCGGTAAAGGGTCTCAAAACTAATAAGGTTTTCAATGTGCAAACTAGCCAAGTTTTGTTGGTTGGTTTTGTTGGTAGTCTAGTCTCTCCTCCGTCATAAGATCCAAATACACAGATGGCCTCCGCAAGCAATATACCAATCATCAGTTTTGAGGATAGCCCGACATCGGCTATTCTGCAGCTAGAATCAGCAGTTGCTGAAAAGAATAAGATGCTGCGTCTCTGCATATTGGAAATGTGGGACGCCTGGTCTAATGGTAGGGAACCGCCAAGTGCAATCCCTGGGTTTCCTGAGTTGATCCCCAGGTCAGTTGAGGTTACCAACTCTCCTATGCCCAACCCGCTCATCCCATGCGGGTACCCTCCAATGCCCTCCAATGATCCCGACATGCCTTCTGTGGTTCGGCCCCAAACACCGACTTCAAGGGCACCGCCTCCAATGTTCATCTTTTAGGGTCCACAGCTTCAACCAGAAATGACGTATGTGACCCCGTACTCTTTCACTCAACCTCCGCAATATGATCTCTCAGTAGAGCAAGAAAAGGTTGTTAAAAATCTCGAGCAAGAGGAAATTGCTTGAAATATGAAGAGCCTGGAACAAAGCCTGAAAAACATACAAGGTTTGAGTGGCCAAAAGTGTGTCTCATACTCTGACCTCTATATATTTCCACATGTCCACTTGCCAACTGGCTTTAAGATGCCAAAATTTGAGAAGTACAACGGGCACGGAGACCCAGCCGCTCATCTGAAGCGATACTGTAACCAATTGAAGGGTGCCGGTGGAAAAGAGGAGCTGCTAATGGCCTATTTTGGGGAAAGCCTCACCGGAATTGCTGCTGAGTGGTATACGGATCACGAAATTACTCATTGGCATGTGTGGGACGATATGGCTCGAGATTTTGTCCGCCAGTTCCAGTATAATGTGGACACCACTACCGACAGAAACACTTTTTCCAATTTGAAAAAGGAAAACCGTGGAAAGCTTCAATGAGGATGCTGTCATATGGCATGAGCAAGTTGCGAGGGTAAAGCCTCCAATGGACGAAGTTGAAATGGTCACGGTCTTTCAACAGGACCAAGAGACTAACTACTTCCAGAACATGATGTCTGATGTGGGTAAGCCGTTCGTTGAGGCTATCAAAATTGGGGAAATGGTTGAAAACGGTCTAAAAACGGGCCGAATATTGAGTCATGCTGCTTTTAAAGCCATATCACTAGATGTTCAAAATGGTTTAGAGGATCTGATAAATGGAAATGGGGTTGAGGAGGGAACCATGATGGTTTCAAGCTCGAGGGGGTCCCGTAGGTCATTCAGACAGTCATATATGCCTCCTATGGTCCCACCACACTATTATCCCCTTCAAGATGGTGCTTATGTCGTGGCACTGCCTCCCTATGCAGCGATGAGCGTGCAATGTTACGCACAACCACAACACTATACACAAAACCGAGCTCCACCTCCCAGAAATGTCCATCCTTACGAGCTCCATATAATCCTCGACTAAACGATCCACAATACAATCCTCGCCCAAAAGAGCCTTTCAGAAAGAATCAGTTCACCCTTATTGGTGAATCATATTCAATCTTGTTCCAAAGGCTAATCAGGATAGATCCATTGCAGCCAGTGGCCCCGAACCGGCTAAACCCTGAGTCCCCATCGCATCGAGCTGATGCGAGATTTGAATGCCACTCTGGAGTAGTAGGACACAATACAGAGGACTGTTGGAACCTCAAAAGGGCAGTTGAGATTTGATTGAAGCTTAAAGAATTGTTTTTCGCGATGAAGAAGCTCCTGATGTGATGAACAATCTATTGCATGCCCACAACATCGGGCCAATAGTCGGAATGATTGGTAAAGATGAGGAATTTGATCTGGCATTAAAGGCCATTGCAGCCATTGCTGAGACAGAAGAAAAGCTAAAAAAATGATCGCCAAACAAGAAAGTTCCCCATCAGACGGGAGTCTTCGTAGCCAGTCTTGCTATCTTTTCTGCGTCCGAATTATCTCAGGGTGTAACCCGTTAGTTTTACTTTATTGTCTTATTTTTCGATGTAAACCCTTCTATCTTCAACAAAAAAAATCAAAAATTTTTAAAAATCAAAAATCAAATGAAATTAATATTTCATTGTCCAGGAATGTCCCTTGTCATTTTCTTATTCTCTTTTTAGTTCTGTTAAATGCAGATTTCAATAACATGGCATGCTTGCAGACTTCATGCCAAGATCCTAAAACGCTGTCAGACTTCGAAATAATGAATCAAGAATAAGAATGAAGTAAAGATAAGTTTAAGGAAATAAAACAAAGACTCGGAACATCTGAAGGAAAATTGGTTCCAGATTGGAAAGGTCCATACATTACAACAAGAGTACTGCCAAAAGAGTGCGTTGTATTTGGGACATGATAAGTAGGGATTTTAACGAGTTTCATGCTCCTTCTTGCCTATGCTTTGATTATAAATTGTTACAAAATAGTCCCAAAAGGCTCATAAGTTGTGATTGATTGCAGGTTTGATCGACAGAGTGATGAAATGTCAAAGATCTGCTCAAAAGGAGTGAAACCTTCTCAAGTATCAAAGACAACGTAAACTGAGGGCAAACAAGCCTAGTGCAGACCACACAAACATGACTGTGGGCGCACTAGGTGATTCAGAGAGATGGCGAACCCAGGCTTCAGGCAACGCGGCTACAGTACACATTGTGCGGTCCACGATGAAGGTTCCGCGGCCACACTACCTTTCTGTGTGGTCAGTAGAAGAGTGATTCAGAGAGATGACAAAACTAGGCTTCAGGCAACGCGGACACAATACATATTGTGCGGTCCGTGGTAAAGGTTCCGCGGCCGCACTACCTTTTTATGCAGTTCGCGGAAGAAAGATTCAGAGAGATGGAAAATGCCAAAGTTCAAGCCATGCGGTCCGCGGTCATGATTGTGCGGACCGCGCCAGCTGCCTCCGCGGTCGCGGTCCATTCTATGCGGTCCGCGGAGCCCAAGTTCAGAGAGCCCAGAATTGAAGTCCAAGAGCCTAGCGCGGCCGCGGTCCATTTTATGCGGCCCACGCTGACCCCGAAGGGTATTTTTTTCCAGTTTTTCTAGCCTAGTATAAATAAAACATTTTACCACTTTTAGATCATCTCATATATCTGAACTGAGCTGCGCTCGTGGAAACCTCATCTGTAGCCATTTTTGGCATCTTAGCTTCAAATTAACGATAGATTCTTTTATTTTAATTTAACATTTAATTAATATGCCTTGTTCTTTATCTATTTCTCCATGTTCTCCTTCAAGCATGAGTAGCTAAACCCATTAGCTAAGATTTTGGCATAACCCTAGTGTGGGTAATTGATGGGTGTTGCCATCTATTGTTAGATTGACTATGGGTATTTGTTATTTGGGTCAATATTATGGTTTAATCTATGAATTGGTGGTTGCAAATACTGATTTGTGCTAAGTTGACTTGGCTCTTCTTGAGAAAGAGAGCCCAAGTCTCCAAAATTGACCCAACAAGGAATTGGGATGGACTCAAGAGAATTGATAGTCCCAATTAAAGGGTTAAACCTCAAGAGAGTAATTACCCAACTTAAACCCTAGTTGCTTGAGCTAATTTGCCTACCCATTTGGTCTCGAAAGAGTCAATTGGGCAAAATATGGGTAAAATTTTGCAACGGTTATAGCATAAGCCCCAATTATGTCAATCAAACCTTAGTAACATCTACCCGTCAATTAGCCACCTAGGTAATGTCACGACCCTAGTGCCCTTCTTCCCATTAGATACAGCTTAGTAATTATCTCGTAGCATAATCTAGTTTCAATTAATAGTGTGATAATAGTAGTTTATAATTTAAAAAAAAACAAAAATATATGGAAGTGACATTTGGAACAATTACACAACACTAGTCTAGGCAGATACTCGACTCCATTCCTAGCTCCCTGTGGATATCGATCTCGACCCTCATATCGGGTAAAAGCTATTGCGACCCTCTCTTCCTACTTTGTAGTAGTGTGGAGTTGGTAGCGATCAGTTTTTGGCACCGCTACCGGGGAGCTAACGGTTTTGGCTATCTATTTAGTTAGTTTCGTGTATTGTTCTTCTTTCCTTCTTTGTTACTTACTTGTTTGTGTCATTACTTAGTAACCAACATGGCTTTGAACAACGCCAATGATCCTCTTGGAAATGTGATAGCGGGGGAGGAGGTAGATGATCTTGAGCAAGATGAGGTGCCTCTTGAACCTCAAGGTCAACGGAGAGGCCGGAATGCCAATGCTAATCCAAATGACAATATTCCAGACCCTCCCCCGATTCCTCCAAGAGTGGCTTCCAGAGTATTACCGAACCAGGCTACACAAGTGCTATTATCCCACCCCGAATCCAGGCGGGCAACTTTTAGATAAACAATGTGATATTGACCTTACTTGAGCAGCGTGAGTACTTCATGGGCGCTGCAAATCAAAATGCCTACAAACATCTGAAGGGGTTCATAGATACATGTTGGGGGAGCAAATAGATGAATGTATCCGAGGATGCGTTGAGATTGAGACTTTTACCGTTCTCACTTCAGGGAAAGGCATTGGATTGGCTCGAGAGACTCCCCAACCATTCCATCACAACTTGGGATGAGTTGGCGGATAAGTTTATTGCCAAATTCTTCTCTCCTAGTCATATGGCGGCACTTCGAGATGAAATATTAGCCTTCAAGCAAGAGCCAACAGAACCTTTGCATGAGATTTGGGAGTGGTATAGAACGATGGTGAAAGAATGCCCAAATATTGATATGACCCGGGCCATGATCTAACAAACCTTCTACCGGGGCATAAATACTAAAAATCAATGCATTGTTAACCAATTGGCCGGGGGCAATTTTATGGAGCTTTCTTATGAGGAGACATGTGATGTACTTGATGAAATGACAGACACTTCTTCAGCATGGCAGAGCAGAGCAAATGTGCCTCAAGGTGACCCTACGATTATCCATTTGCACAAGGAATTACATGATCACAGGCAAGTGATAGCTAAGCTTACAACTACTATAAACCAATTGGCTAAGGCGCAGTTGCAACAAGTTCAGAATCCTCGCCAAGTGAATGCCATGGAGGGTGTTAGTATGCTTGTCAACAAGAGAAGGCAAAGGAGGCAACACAATCAAGGAAATACTGAACAATTTGTTGATGAATATGATGGGTGTCAAAATGACGGTTATGATGACCAAAGTGAAGAGGTACAATATGTCAAAAACTACCAAGGCAATAGAGGAAACTCTTCAAACCAACAATGGCGGCCCCAAGGAAATTGGGGCAACCAACAATAAGGTGGTGGTAATTGGAACAACAACAACCAAAACAACAATTGGGGGAATCAAAACAACAACCAAGGCAATTGGAATGGTAATAACAACAATTGGGGAAACAATAACAATCAAGGGGGGTGGAACAACAATGAAAACCAAGGCAACCGGGGGCAAGTCTTTCGAAGGCCCCCAATATACCAACAACCGAACAATCTACCCATTTTCCCTTCTCAAGATCATAGTTCCTCTTGTAATGATATGAATAGAATTGAAATGATGTTCGAGTAGATGATGAAGAGGAATGTGGATTCCGATTTCTCACAACACCTCTATCCGAAACTTGGAGGTGCAATTAGGCAAAATCTCTTAGTCATTGAACACTCGCCCTAAGTGTGCTCTACCAAGTGATACGGTAGTGAACCCGAAGGGTGGGAATAACAATAATATGATGGCAGTTACAACAAGAAGTGGGAGAGGCGGTGATGTGAATGCCTCTAAGCAAAAGCAAGTCGTGGATGATGATGTTGAGTTGCAAGAGGACGAAGTCCCTTTGGTAGTTGAAGATGTGGTTGATGAAAATGTGGACAATGAAGTGAGGATTGATATTGAAGAAGTAGAGGTATAAACCTAAAATAATGTGAACCCATCTAGGGAACGCATAATTGACATGCCGGAGCCGGTTGTGCCAAAAGCCAAGGCTCTTCTACCAAGGCCACCTCCGCCTTATCCTCAAAGGTTCACAAAGTGGAACAATGATAATCAATTTAAAAAGTTCATTGACATGATGAAGAGCTTATCTATTAATGTTCCTCTGGTGGAGGCACTTGAACAAATGTCGGGTTATGCAAAATTCATGAAAGACTTTGTTACAAAGAAGCATTCTATGGACTGTGAAACTATAAAGATGACTTACCAAGTTAGTGCTATAGAGCATTCAATGGCCCCGAAGCTTGAAGACCCCGTGCTTTCACCATTCCTTTCTCCATTGGGAGTGCGGATTTAGCCAAAGCTCTTTGTGACTTGGGAGCTAGTATCAATTTGATGCCCTATTTGGTTTTCAAAACTTTGGGTATTGGACAATCTAGGCCAACTTTAATGAGACATCGAATGGTGGATCGATCGATGAAGCGACCTTTGGGCATTATTGATGATGTGCTTGTTCAGGTGGACAAATTCATATTGCCGGCTTACTTTGCGATTTTGGATTGTGAGGTGGACTATGAGGTTCCTATTATCTTGGGCAGATCTTTCCTTGCAACGGGGAAGGCATTGGTTGATGTTGAAGTAGGTGAGCTCACTTTCCGAGTGGGAGATGAAAAGGTCGTCTTCCACGTTTGCAAATCTATAAAGCAACCCAATAGCATAGAGGTGTGCTCATTTGTAGACCTTGTCACAGTTGTGATTGTGGATGATACCAGTGCTATGATCAATGTGGAGGATCCTCTTGAAGCAGTGCTCTTAAACATAAATGTCAATGATGATGCTAGTAGAGTGGAATGTGTCAATGCCCTACATGGGATGGGCTCTTATTCTTATGAGCCGAGGAAGCTATCTTTGGATCTTGAAAACCGAAAAACTCCACCAACAAAGCCATCAATTGAGGAGCCACCGATGTTGGAGTTGACGCCACTTCCTCCACACCTCAGGTATGAATTCTTGGGTTCAAATTCTACTTTACTAGTTATTCTTTCTTCTTGCCTTACTAATATGCAAGTTGAGGCCACTTTGGCAGTGCTTCAAAAGCGAAAAAGGGCAATTGGATGGACTCTAGCTGACATTCGGGGAATAAGACCCGCATTTTGCATGCACAAAATCATCTTGGAGGAGGATGCAAAGCCTTCTTTGTAGCATCAAAGAAGATTAAATGAGGCGGTGCAAGAAGTGGTGAAGAAAGAGGTTATCAAGTGGTTAGACGTCGGTGTAGTTTATCCTATTTCTGACAGTTCTTGGACTTCTCCAGTGCAATGTGTGCCAAAGAAGGGTGGTATGACTGTGGTGACCAATGACAACAATGAACTCATTCCTACTCGCACGGTCGCCGGGTGGAGAGTATGCATGGATTACCTGAAGCTAAACAAGGTGACCCAAAAAGATCATTTCCCATTGCTATTCCTTGGCCAAATGCTAGATCGTCTTGCGGGGCAAGCTTTCTATTTCTTTTTGGATGGTTACTCGGGGTATAATCAAATTTTAATTGCCCCGGAGGACCAAGAGAAGACAACTTTTACATGTCCTTATGGCACATTCGCTTTCTCTCGAATGACGTTCGGATTGTGTAATGCTCCGGCGACCTTCTAACGTTGCATGATGGCTATTTTCACCGACATGGTGGAAGATATCTTGGAGGTTTTCATGGATGATTTCAGCATGGTTGGTGATTCTTTTGATGAGTGTCTGAAAAATTTGGATAAAGTATTGGCACGGTGTGAAGACACCAACCTTGTTCTTAATTGGGAAAAGTGCCATTTCATTGTAGAAGAAGGTATAGTGTTGGGTCACAAAATCTCGAAGCGAGGAATTGAAGTGGATAAAGCCAAGATAGAGGTGATTTCAAGGCTTCCTCCCCCTATTTCTGTCAAAGGGATGAGGAGTTTTCTTTGGCACGCAGGTTTTTACCGGAGGTTCATAAAAGATTTTTCCAAAGTGGTACACCCTTTGTGTAAGTTTCTAGGGAAAGATGAAAAGTTTTTCTTCGATGAGAGTTGTATGCAAGCATTCGAGCTTCTAAAGCTCAAGTTGACTTCTAACCCCATCATTACCGCACCAAATTGGAGCTTGCCTTTCGACCTCATATGCGATGCTAGTGACATTGCGGTTGGGGCTATTTTGGGCCAAATGATCAACAAGATGTTTCATCCGGTGTACTACGCAAGCAAGACCATGAATGAGGCTCAAAGGAACTACACAGTCACCGAGAAAGAGTTGTTGGCTATTGTATTTGCTATAGAAAAATTCCGACCTTACCTTATGGGGGCCAAAGTTATAGTGCACACCGATCATGCCGCCCTTAGGTATTTGATGACCAAGAAAGACTCCAAGGCGAGATTGATGAGATGGGTGTTACTTCTTCAAGAGTTTGATCTAGAAATTATTGACCGAAAAGGTAGTGAGAATCAAATGGCGGGCCACTTGTCCCATTTGTAGGAGGAGGGGAGGCCTTGTGATGGCCTTGAGATAAATGATTCATTTTCCGACGAACAACTCCTTGCGGTGTCAATGAATGATATGCCATGGTTTGCCGATGTTGCCAAATACCTTGTGACCGGAATAATCCAGTATGAGCTCTCTTCTAACCAAAGGAAGAAGCTCAAGCGGGATAGCCTGAATTTTTATTAGGATAAGCCATACTTCTTCAAGATTTGCACGGATGGTGTGATTCGTAGATGTGTCCCGGAGGAAGAACAATTAAGTATTCTTAGAGGCTTGCCATTCTTCACCCTATGGTGGCCATCATGGTGGGGTGAGGACCGCCTCGAAAGTTCTTTGTTGTGGATTCTATTGGCCCACCTTGTTCAAAGATGTGGGAGACTTGATGAAGAGGTGTGATGAGTGCCAAAGAGCGGGCGGAATTTCAAAAAGGGATGAGATGCCTCTCAATACGATTCTAGAAGTGGATATCTTTGATGTTTGGGGCATCGATTTCATGGGTCCATTTGTTAGCTCTTGTGGGAACACTTACATTCTCGTGGCGGTTGATTATATCTTGAAATGGGTTGAAGTCGTGGATTTTCCTAACAATGAAGCCCGGAGTGTTGTGGCATTTCTTAAAAAGAGGATCTTCACAAGGTTTGGCACTCCTCATGCGATTATTAGTGATGGGGGGTCTCACTTTTGCAACAATGCTTTCGACACGTTGCTTTCCAAGTACGGTGTCAATCATAAGGTTTATACCCCTTATCATCCTCAAGTTAGTGGTCAAGTGAAAGTCTCTAATAGAGAAATTAAGAGTATCTTGTCAAAATCTATCAATGCTAATAGGACCGATTGGTCGAAAATGTTAGATGATGCTCTATGGGCTTATCGGATAGCTTACAAAACTCCGATTGGCTTGTCATCTACCGGTTGAGTTAGAGCACAAGGCCATGTGGGATTTGAGGAAGTTGAATTTGGAATGGGATGTTGCGGCAAATCATCGTGTTGAACACCTCAATGAGCTCGATGAGTTTAGATTCCATGCCTACTCAAATTCATCCTTGTATAAGGACAATGAAGTACCTTCACGAAAAATATGCTCGGGGTAAGGAGTTCAAGGTTTGAGATATGGTTCTTTTGTTCAATTCCCGGTTACGTCTGTTTCCGGGTAAGCTCAAGTCAAAGTGGAGTGGGCCATTTGAAGTTGTGTTCGTGACCCCATTTGGTACTCTTGATTTAAGGAACAAAAATGGTGAATTTTTCAGAGTTAATGGGCAATGGGTCAAGCATTATCTTGGGAAATTTGATGACAACCACGTGGTGGCAGTTCTTCATCTAAAGTGATGTGCGGGTAACATGCGTCGTGCCGCTACGTTAAATCAGGTGCTTCTTGGGAGGTAACCCATGTCTTTTTCTTCTTGTTTTCTTTGATTTTCTTTGTAGTTTAGGTTTAATTGTTGGACTATTGGTTGTGAGATGTTGCAGGGATTGTGTTGATGCAGTGTAAAACATGAGAAAAAAATTGAACAGTTTCTGAAGTTGCCAGTGCGGCTGCATTGCACTTTGTGCGGTCCGCACTGGTGAAGGCCAAGTGAGGTATTCTCTGAAGTTTGCCACTACGGTCGCATTCCATTTAGTGCGGAACGCGGTGGATCTCCTCGGTCGCGGTCTGTTTTGTGTGGACCGCGGAGGATTGCCTTCTCAGACTTTTTTTGAACAAACCCAGCGCCGTCCGCTGTCCGTTTTGTGCGGCCGCGCTGGTAGGTAAAAATGGTTCCCACATATTTTTCTATAAATAGACCACATGGGTCACCGATTACCCTTTTCAAAAAATTGACTCTCAATGACCTAAAAGTTACTGTTCATCTTCCCTATTGACTGTGATTCTTGTTTAAAGTGATTATCTGCATTTTGTATCCACATTTGGTAACATTTCAACCATTTCTTTGTGCTTAATTTTATAATTTAGTTTTTATTTCACTGCCATTAGCCTGTAACTTCTTCTTCTTCCTGTATTTCTCTATTTGTTAGCGTAGGTTAGCTTAAACGTAGTTTTTTGTGTGCCTGGGAGGTATAATGAACTGGGTAAACTAAGTAGGGACCCTAACTAGGTTTGAATTGAACTAAATTGCAAGACCAAGAACCCTAACTCATTGCCTTGACCAAGTACCCACCGCAGACCGCGGTCGTTGTTGTGCGGTCGTTTTTAGGAAACTAACATGTTGCCCAGCGTGGTGGCACTACATCTTGTGCAGTCCAAGCTGGCCCACCGTAGCCGCGATACCACTTTGTGCGGGTCGCTGTGGCTAGATTCAGTGAAGTGGTTTTATGGAACTTGCCCCAATGCGGATTGCGGTGGCTTTTATGCGGTCCACGGTGCCCCTAGTGCGGCCGCACTCCTTTTTGTACGGGCCGCGGTGCACTGTGTCTGCAACATTTTCTGCAACTTTTGGCTTCTATTCTGCAATTCATTTTCCACAACTGATTCCCTGATGTGCTGATACTAACAAAGCTAGATGTTTGTGCTTGCAGACAATGGTTAAACAATGAGACAAAGGATCGAAACAACCCGGCCGAGGTGATTCCTCCTGGAGAGGGAAGCAAAGGATGGTAAAACTCACTTCCCAGGCTAGAAAAAACATCAAAGACATGAGGAAGGCCATAAAAGCGGCTGACAAAGCCATTGACAACTTGGGGAGTTAGTACGAGCCCTCCCGGGAGATCTCTTCGGATTCAGTCCCACTATACATCCCGTATCCGGAGAGGTACATACATAGAGACACTCCTCCTTCTTCCCCCGATGCTCAAGCTTCAATCAACATTTCTTTTGGGTCGTCTAAGGGCTCAGCAGCAGGTAGTGGGGATGGATACTCTACCTCTCCCACAACTTTAATATCTGGAGAGGGTGGTAGAGGTGATGAGGGAGATGGGGAGTTACCTGGGGGTGGTGTGCCTTAGGTTGGGGGTGTTGACCGGACTAGAAATCCCGCTATTTGGGAAGATAGATTCGTCAGCCAGGTGGCGTTCCACAAATTTAAGGAATGGTGGCCGTCACGAAAGTTGATTCTTGAGAGGAGCTTCATTGACAAAGACCTTCTACCCTACACCCCGATGTACATAGACAGTTTTGAGCTCCAATGGGTTGGGAGCACTTTAAAGATAATTGTGTGAAGGCGAATGAGAACATGGTCAAAGAGTTTTATAGCAATGTGGCCCACATCTTAAAGGGCACTAAAGTGACCAAAGTGCGAAACAAAAATGTGGTATTTACCGGAAAGGCACTAAATAAATACCTGGGGTTCAATGAAGAAGATGAGTCCCTTTACAATGAAAAGTTGACAATGGGAGAGGAGGTTCGTCCGTGGTTAGCTTCATACCTGGAAATACCGGGTACGGTTCCAGAGTGGTTGCAAGCAGGGTCCAAAATACTTCGGAGGACCTTTAACTTTGAGGCTAGGGGGTGGTTGACTTTTGTGTGCAGTCGGCTTGACCCCACTACCCATGACCAGACTATTCCACTTTCCCGGGTTGTTCTTGTTGCATCTATTATGGCGGGACACCCTATCAACATGGGCAATGTGATGTCCCGCGTCATTTCTGCAGTGGGTGTTGAGCATGACTGGAACTACCCTTTTCCCAGCACCCTCACTATGTATTTCCGAGACCTGGAGGTGGAGAAGAGACCTTTTGACACCAAGGTCAAACATGTGGCTCTGTTTCGTGGTATAGTTTTAAGGGGTCAGACAACCCTAAGGACAAGAATTACAAGTCGCCTGCTTCTGCCCTAACTAGCCAGTCTGAAGAGCCGATTGAGGTAGAGCCCTCTACTGAGCCTGCCTCCACAGTTGCTGACATGCCTCTCGAACCTTCCACTATTGATGGTCCCTCTACTTCAGCTGGCCTGGGGATTCCATCTTCCCGGGCCTATCCTATCACCGCCTACCAGCTGAGTTAGACACTACATAGCTTGAACAACTGGATGGCGACTGCTTCTTCCAAGTTGTCTACATTGACCTCCACCATTATGGCTCAGTTGGCACCACAGCCAATGCAAGTGCCCCAGTCTATCAAGGATTCACTTAAGGAGATTCTTGCCAACCAGCAGAAGATCCTTAATTCTTAGGCTACCTTGGCTAAGGCAGTAGATTCACATGGCAAGGCCCTGAATGAGCCTGCCAAAGAGCACAAGAAGATGCACAAAACACGGGCTTCCAAGGAGTCTGTGAAGGAGCTTAGAGTGGATGTGGACAAACTGAAGGCAGACCAGCTGCCTTTAGATTTGCTATTTGAGGATCCAGCTCCAGCAGCAGTACCAGCAGCAGAGCCATAGCAGGAGCAGACACAGAGGCTTCCTAAGAAGAAGAGGAAGCTCCCTAGTGCAGATGAGGCGATCATCCAATTGGCGGACCCACCGGAGGACTCCTCCAGTCAGCTACAAGATGTTCCTGATATTCAGCCCGTCCAGTTCCAGGCCCCATTCCCAACAGTTGAGCAGTAGGAGACCGGGAACCAGTCTGAGGTTCCCGCACATTTAGAGGACCCAGGGACTACTGATGATCCCATGCAGACGGACACGGCTTAGGGAGTCCTCACATTCTTTCCTTACACTTTTTGGTGCTTACTTGTTTAGTTGGCATTGGGGACAATGCCAGCTTTTATTTGAGGGGGTGCGCCCTACATTTTTGGATGATTGTATATATTGTTACATTTTATATCTTTTTGATTTTCTATTGGTCTGTATATAACTTTACATTTAGCTACTTTTATCGCATTTTTATCTTCCCTTTGTTCTGTATATAAAGTTACATTATTGTATATATTTATCCCCCGTTGTATATTCAAATCCCCTATTGTACATATTCATTCTATTTTCTAGTTTCATAAAAAAAATCAGTTTTAGCTTCTTAGATAGGATGGTAGCTTTTTGTTTCGTTTTTGGCGCTTCACTAAGCCTTTGATTTTCTTAATGCCACGGTTCTTTTCAAAGGTGGAGTATTGTGTGAACCGGGTGGCTCTTCCCGATGATGGATGGCGTGACAACCTTCTTAAAGGTTTGAGTCCGTTTTTGTTTTTATTTTTGGTAGCTTATGGTTAAGGGTACCTCAAGCAAAGCTTCACTTGGGCCTAACACATTTTCCTTTGATCCTATGATCAAAGACAAGTTGTTGTATTTAGGATGGTGAACGTCATGACCTTCAGACTCTTGTGTTAACCAAACAATCATCATGTGGTCTTTCGGGACTATTGTGTGCTCAATCGTGTCTAAGGTTGTTGTTGGCCCCCGACTCTATGTCTTTATCAATCCTTGAGCTTGTGTTGTGAGAAATCAAACTGTGAGTCTAAGTCCCGAGCCAATGGTTTGGAACTTGCCCTGAATGTCTGTTTAGGCGAATTTTTGAGTGAAATTTGGCTTGAGAAGTGATTATAGGCTCTCCTTGATACAAATGATAGTTGAACAATTCCATAGCCCACCAATGATATAATCCCTAGTTAACCCTTTTGAGCCTTAAACCTTTTTCTTTCATGAACTAATACTATAAGCCTATATCCGTTCTATAATATACCCTATTTTGGCACCCAATCTTCCCCTGAGCAATGGCAAAAGTCTAAGTTTGGGGGGAGAGACGAGAGAGGGAACACAATGGTAAAAGGTACAAAAGCGAAGAAAAGGAAGGCAATGAAAAAGGAAAGAAAAGAAAAGAAAAAGACAAAAAGAAAGCCCAATATGAAAAGGAATAAAAAGGGATTCAAGAAAAAAAAAGAAAAGAAGAGAAAAAAAAGTGTGGAAAAAATTGAAAAAAGGAGAAACGCTTTGAAGTGCATAAGAAAGAGTGACATTATGTCTCTCTAACCCCTTAAAAAGAAGTGAGTTACTCAAAGAGTCAAGAGAATTGTGCCAAATGAATCAAAAGAAGTGCTTAAAGGAAGTTGAAACCCATTTAGACTATATGATCTTGAGTTGAATGACGCTTACATTAGTGGATACTTATATGAGGGGAAAGCATATGGTACTTAGAGCCGGACTTGTGGTCTTTCCTTGAGAGAGATGAGTGAATTCCCATTAACCTCGGTTTGTGTACTAATACTCTAAAAGGTGAGGTTTGCTTAGGGAGAGTTGAGGATGTGTGAGTTTAGGTTCCACAATGACCAAAGTAATTGAGAGAGTTCTTTGATGTAATGAGTCAACTCTTGATGCTCTTGTGTCACACTTGATCCATAGTTTTTCAAAATTTAAATGTTGTTAATGATTCATTCGTATTGAGGGCAATTGTTAGTCCCAATTGATGCTTGTTGATGTTACTTTAGGATAGTTGGAAATACTTGGATTTTCCCTTAAATGGTGGGTCTTATTTTGTTTGCTTGAGGACAAGCAAAGGCTTAAGTTTGGAGGAGTTGATAAGCAGGGATTTTAACGAGTTTCATGCTCCTTCTTGCCTATGCTTTGATTATAAATTGTTGCAAAATAGTCCCAAAAGGCTCATAAGTTGTGCTTGATTGCAGGTTTAATTAACAAAGTGACGAAATGTTAAAGATCGGCTCAAAAGTAGTGAAACCTGCTCAAGTATCAAAGACAAAGTAAACTAAGGGAAAACAAGCCTAGTGTGGACCGCACAAAAACGACCGTGGCCGCACAAGGTGATTCAGACAGATGGCAAACCCAGGCTTCAGGCAACGCAGCCGCAGTACATATTGTGCGGTCTGCGGTGAAGGTTCCGCAGCCGCACTACATTTCTGTGCGGTCCATGGAAGAGTAATTCAGAGAGGTGGCAAAATCAGGCTTCAGGCAACGCGGCCATAGTACATATTGTGTGGTCTGCGGTGAAGGTTCTGCTGCCGCACTACCTTTTTGTGCGGTCCGCAGAAGAAAGATTCAGAGAGATGGAAAATGCCAAAGTTCAAGCCATGCGGTTGGCGGTCATGATTGTGCGGACCGCGCCAGTTGCCTCTGCGGCCTTGGTCCATTCTATGCGGTCCGCGGAGCCCAAGTTCAGAGAGCCCAGAATTGAAGTCCAAGAGCCTAGCGCGGCCGCGGTCCATTTTATGCGGCCCGCGCTGACCCCGCAGGGGTATTTTTGTCCAATTTTTCCAGCCTAGTATAAATAGAACATTTTTCCATTTTTCGATCATCTGATATATTTGAACTGAGTTGCGCTCGTGGGAACCTCATCTGTAGCCATTTTTGGCATCTTAGCTTCAAATTAACGATAGATTCTTGTATTTTAATTTAGCATTTAATTAATATGCCTTGTTCTTCATCTATTTCTCTATTTTCTCCTTCAAGCATGAGTAGCTAAACCCATTAGCTAGGGTTGTGGCTCAACCCTAGTGTGGGTAATTGATGAGTGTTTCCATCTATTGTTAGATTGACTATGGGTGTTTGTTATTTGGGTCAATTTTATGGTTTAATCTATGAATTGGTGGTTGCAAACACTGGTTTGTGCTAAGTTGACTTGGCTCTTCTTGAGAAAGAGAGCCTAAGTCTCCAAAATTGACCCAACAAGGAATTGGGATGGACTCAAGAGAATTGATTGTCCCAATTAAAGGGTTAAACCTCGAGAGAGTAATTACCCAACTTGAACCCTAGTTGCTTGAGCCAATTTTCCTACTCATTTGGTCTCGAAAGAGTCAATTGGGAAAAATCACTCTCTCTATCGAGATGTGTGAGAGTGGGTAAAATTGTGCAACGGTTATAGCATAAGCCCCAATTATGTCAATCGAACCTTAGTAACATCTACCCGTCAATTAATCACCTAGGTAATTGCACAACCCTAGTGCCCTTCTTCCCATTAGATACAACTTAGCAATTATCTCGTAGCATAATCTAGTCTCAATTAATAGTTTGATAATAGTAGCTTATAATAAAAAAACAAAAATGTATGGAAGTGACATTTGGAACAATTACACAACTCTAGTCTAGATAGATACTCGACCCCATTCCTAGCTCCCTGTGGAAATCGATCCCGACCCTCATATCGGGTAAAAGCTATTGCGACCCTCTCTTCCTAATTTTTGGTAGTGTGGAGTTGGTAGCGATCAAGACACATCGAAGGAAATGTACCTACAACAATTGTCAATGCAAATGCAGCCAAAAGGTACTATGTTTGATCCTCCATATAATATTAATATTCTCTGATTGGGATGACGAAGACTTTTATTCTCGCTACCCAAACACTATAACCCTTTGCAAAGCCTTTGAGCCAGTTACTATTCTTTGATTACCCTCTTTGGAACCTGAAAGTATTATTAAAAATATTGAAAAATGAAAAAAGAATTAATGAAAAAAAGAGAAAAAAGGTGGAAGAAAAACAAAGAAAATGAAATGAAAAACGAAAAAAGGGAAAAGGACAAGAAAAAGAAAGGAAAACAAAAACAAAACAAAAAAAACAAAAAAAATAAAGTTCCCTGAACTACGTTCGACTTGATTCTGAAAGGATACGTAGGCAACCTCTCTCTGGGGTTCAGTCACACCAAAATAAAAATCCAAATTCCCCCAAAAGTGAAACTGGGGCAGATGTTGTAATGGTCCGGCAATGATCCCGCTTGAATAGTTCCAATGTTGTAATTCGATCCAAATAATTTTTAAACAAATCCTTTCAAGTCCTTCCGATCAATCGGTGAGAATGTTCAAGGATCAGAGAATATGGCTACTTGGATTCGATGCAATAAAAATGAGAAATAAAATGAGAGAGTCTTATTGGTGAAAACCCACATGGGCACCATGAGGCGATGGTAAGCAGAGAAATGAAAAATAAGAGAGTCTTGTTAGTGAAAACTCGTAAAGAGCACTATAAGGCGAGAAGAAAAATGAGAGAGGTCAGCTCATGAAAACCCACAAAGGGCGCCCCTGATAGAAAAGAGGTTCCTCACAGCCATCGGCACTGACAGAGTCCTGGAAAGGTTTTTTGATTTTGAGGAAAAAATTGTGATGAATTTCTGAGAGTCGGACGGTTTACACAGATCATGCATCCAATCCAAAAGGCATGTCATGTTCTTTGAAGTCCGCATGTATTCCAGATAAGTCCTTCTTTCCTTTCCCCGAAAGGGACACTTCTTATTTTAAACTCATTCTCCATTCCATTGTTTGTTTTCTTTGAATCCCTTTCGGTCTAACACTGTTCCGAAACTAAGACAAAGAAAGGATGGCAAGATAATTTATAGGGTTCTCATTTGGCACGAGCTAATGTGCAGAAAGGCACCCAGCCTCGTCACAGGCATCAAGTCAACCCTGACTAGCCATGGCGGCCGATGCTTCAAATCAAAACTCTTGGAAAGAGAAAATCAGATGGAGAGCCTATAAAGGCAAATGAAGTTGAAAAGGTTGAGTCCCACATGGCTAACTGTCTCAGCAAAGAGTTGAAAAAAGCCAAGGCACCCCAAATGCTCTGAATTTGAAGTTGGGAGAAAGAAGCCAGAAAAGAAAGGCCAACAAAGGCGAAATAACGTTGGAAAAGGTTAAGTCCCACACGACTAGCCGTTGCAGCAAAGTTTGAGGAGCCGAAAGTTCCCCAATGCTCCGAAGAAAAGAAAATAAAAAAAATGATGAAAACAAAGAATATAAAAAAGAGAAATCAGAAGGGAAAGGCCTACAAAGGCAAGATAAAGTCGAAAAGATTGAGTTCCACCAAACAATCATCATGACAGTCTAGAAAAGCTAGAGTTTCTCTAGAGTCAGAAAGGCAATCGTTATTCAGGAAGCAACCTGTTTCAGTTGAAAGGGCCGAGATAAAGTGATCAAAACAATCAAGGCCACAAAACCAACCACCACTTTGAAAACTCACAAATATTTCTTTGTTTGAAGAAGGAACACAACATGCAGAATGGTGATTCTAAAAGAACGAATGTCACCAAATGTAAGCTCCTTAAAATCTCCATTTTTCTTTTACTTTCGGCATACAGCACTATTGTTCACACCTCCTATTTTTACGTAGCTTAACCCAGGTAGAACTTTTTAACCTAGGGGGATCCAGCTCATTGTTCCGGGTAGAAGTACTCTTCGCTAAGGTTGTTTTTATGCAGCTTAACGCAGGTAGAACCTTTTTGCCTATAGGGATCCAGCTCATAGTTCCAGGTAGAAATACTCTTCGATTAGGTTGTTTTTACGTAGCTTAACCCAGGTAGAACCTTTTTCCATAGGGGGATCCAGCTCATAGTTTCCAAGTAGAAGTACTCTTCGCTCAGGTGTTTTACGTAGCTTAACACAGGTATAACCGTTTTGCCTAGGGGGATCCAGCTCATAGTTTTTGGGTAGAAGTAATCTTCGCTCAGGGTGTTTTACGAATCTTAACTCAAGTAGAACTATTTCGCCTAGGGGGATCCAGTTCATACTTTTCGAGTAGAAGTACTCTTCGCTCAGGGGTTTTACGTAGCTTAACCCAGGTAGAACCGGTTCACCTAGGGGATCCAGCTCATAGTTTCCAGGTAGAAGTACTATTCGCTCAGGTTGTTTTACATAGCTTAACCCAGGTAGAACCGTTTCGCCTAGGGGGATGCAGCTCATAGTTTCCGGGTAGAAGTACTCTTCTCTCAGGGTGTTTTACGAAGCTTAACCCAGGTAGAACCGTTTAGCCTAGGGGGACCAGCTCATAGTTTCCGGGCAGAAGTACTCTTCGATCAGGGTGTTTAATGTAGCTTAACTCATGTAGAACCATTTCGCCTCGGGGGATCCAGCTCATAGTCTTCGGGTAGAAGTACTATTCGCTCAGGTTGTATTACATAGCTTAACCCAGGTAGAACCGTTTCGCCTAGGGGGATCCAGCTCAAAGTTTCCGGGTAGAAGTAATCTTCGCTCAGGGTGTTTTACGTAGCTTAACCCAGGTAGAACCGTTTCTCCTTGGGGGATCCAGCTCATAGTTTTCGGGAAGAAGTAATCTTCGCTCAGGGTGTTTTACGAAGCTTAACTCAAGAAGAACTATTTCGCCTAGAGGGATCCAGCTCATACTTTTTGAGTAGAAGTACTCTTTGCTCAAGGTGTTTTACGTAGCTTAACCCAGGTAGAACCATTTCGCCTAGGGCATCCAGCTCATAGTTTCCAGGTAGAAGTACTATTCACTCAAGGTTTTTTTACATAGCTTAACCCAGGTAGAACTGTTTTGCCATGGGGGATCCGGCTCATAGTTTTCCGGTAGAAGTACTCTTTGCTCAGGGTATTTTACGTAGCTTAACCCAGGTAGAACCATTTTGCCTAGGGGGATCCAGCTCATAGTTTTCGGGTAGAAGTACTCTTCGCTCAAGGTGTTTTACGTAGCTTAACCCAGGTAGAACCATTTCGCCTAGGGGGATCCAGCTCATAGTTTTCAGGTAGAATTACTCTTCGCGCAGGGTGTTTTACATAGCTTAACTTAGGTAGAACCGTTTCTCCTAAGGGGATCCAACTCATAGTTTCCGGGTAGAAGTACACTTCACTCAGGGTGTTTTACGTAGCTTAACTCAGGTAGAACCGTTTCACCTAGGGGGATCCAGCTCATTATTTCTGGGTAGAAGTACTCTTCGCTCAGGATGTTTTACATAGCTTAACCTAGGTAGAACCGTTTTGCCTAGGGGGGTCCAGCTCATAGTTTCCGGGTAGAAGTACTCTTCGCTCAGGGTGTTTGACATAGCTTAACCCAGGTAGAACCGTTTCGCCTAGGGGGATCCAGCTCATAGTTTCCGGGTAGAAGTACTCTTCGCTCAGGGTGTTTTACGTAGCTTAACCCAGGTAGAATCATTTTGCCTAGGGGGATCCGGCTTATAGTTTCCGGGTAGAAGTACTCTTCACTCAGGGTGTTTTACGTAGCTTAACCCAGGTAGAACCGTTTTGCCTAGGGGTATCCATCTCATAGTTTCTGGGTAGAAGTACTCTTTGCTCAGGGTGTTTTACGTAGCTTAACCCAGGTAGAACCGTTTCGCTTAGGGGAATCCAGCTCATAGTTTCCGGGTAGAAGTAATCTTCGCTCAGGTTGTTTAATACAGTTTAACTCAGATCGAACCTTTTTTCACCTAGAAGGATTCAACACTTTATCAATAATACATGGTGCTAACACCCGATTCTATTTCCTTATAGTACAAGAAGGTACCAGCCCCTGATTACATTTCCTTTCAGTAGTACGGGGTACCGATCCCTGGTTACACAATCAATTGTTACCAATTTTTATCCCTTTTTAGCTAGTTTGTACTACTGTTTCTGTCTGCCTTTTCAATAAATTAGATAATTTATAGATTTCTCTAATAACTCATAAAAATTTTCTAGCGCTAGACATAGGCAGAAAAATTTTGTACATTTTTGTTTGTCTTTGATGGCTTTGTAGGCTCTACCGTATAGCACAAGTGACGATTAAAGCTTGCAGTTTCAGTTTCTCATCAGAAGAAAGAAATCCTTCGATCACAAGATAGTCGGAGTTTAGCTTTGATAATGTGTCAGCAACCCAGCTTCTCGAGATTCACCTTCTCAAATTCTGATCCAGAAAGTAAGCCATCGAGATTGAGTCATAATCTTTTGTTCAAAAGAATTAAGATCCAATCTAAGGTCAACACAAGCGAGCAGGTCAAGAATCAAGATTTGACTCCAGAAGACACGTGCATAGAAATTTTTGTACTCTTAGTTTGCAGACATATGTAGTGCTCTTCTCTTTTTCTTTTGATGTAAGAAGCAGTAACGGCAAGAGTAACAGCAACAACAGTCTTAACTCCACTATCTGTTAGTCCCTCCTACCAAATTTTCCCAGAACTACACTGACCTAATTTCTTTATAGCCAAGGATATGTAGCCAACCTCAGAAGCAAGGTTCGGTCACCACCTTTTTCAAAATGATTCCACTAGAGTGAATGTGAGCAAAAATTATCCATCGCATTTATTTGTCTTTGCATGAAAACTCTTCATGTTCTCGAGCAAAGAGAGACAGCTGTAAATGCCTAATTTTTGCATATATATATATATATATATATATGTATGTATGTATGTATGTATGTATGTGTGTGTGTGTGTGTGTTTGTTCTTATTTGTGTATGTGTAGGTTTTAAGAGTTGAGTAATGGTTTGATAAATGGGGCAGGGATTGAGCTAGTGTAATTTAATAAAAATTGTGCCAAAATTGGCCCAAAATTTGAGCCCAAAGAGCCCAAATCCAGTCCAAAAGGGGGCTACCAAGAAGAGCTTAAACGACATAGTTTTGTCTTGAAACTACGTCGTTTTGGTTAAGTGACAAGATTCAATCTCATCCACCCATCTTGATTTAATCCAAAGGTCCTAGTTTGATCTTCATCCTAGGTATTTAAAGCCTAAAATCTCCAAAAATTTGCCTCATTTCCCCCTTATTTCCTCTCTCTTCTTTCCCTCTCATCAGTCCCTCTTCTCTCTCCCCCCAAGCTGCCGCCGCCACCCCATTGTTACCGCCGAAAATCGCCCACCGCGGTGGCCGACCTCCAATCCGCCCCAAAATTTCACCACTTCTTCCGCTCAACCTCCTCTCCATGAATCCAAACCCCAAAATCCCATAACCCTTCTCAATCTCCGTAGATCTAAGCTAAAACGACACCTTAGCCACCGCCCACCACCTACAAACTCCGAAAATTTTACACCACCTGACTCGTCTTCTCCCCCTCTTTCCATATATCCAACTCAAAATCCGAAAAAACCCATCCACCGCCGGCATCTTCCCCTACTGCTGCCGGTGCGTCACCCCTCTGCCGCCACTGCCTCTCGCTTCTCTTTTCAAACTGGCCTCGGGCAAGGTTGTGTCACTTTTCAAACTGGCCTCGAGCAAGGTTGTGTCATTGATCTTGTTGAAACCGGACTCAGATTCATAGGAATATTTGGTTTCAAGAATATCAACAATAGAAGCTTGCCTGAAGTCGTACCACTACCTATCATCATTTCCGGGATGCTCGAGTATGTGGTAGAATCGTAATCCTTTGCCCCGTTATTAATTTTCTGATTTTTTAGTTTTTTAGTTAGAGTTAGTTTCCATCTTGTTTCTTCATTTAATCCATTTTTGATAATCTTTGTCTAATTGGTTTTATTAAATCGCTTCAGCAATAGCATGCATTCTGTTTGGCTTTAATAGTCAATTTTCGTTTGCTTACGATTGCTTCATAACACATGTATTGAAGTTTAATTACATGTTTTAATACTTGGTTTAGTTTGAATCAATAGGGTGATATTGATGTTGTTAAAATCTGAAGTTTATGTTATTTTATCACAAAATAGGGTGCTAGTAGCTTACTTTTACTAGTTAGGGTGGCTGAAATGACATTTTTCTCCTTGTTTCTGACATAATAGATTTCCTTTGACCTTTGGACAGATTTTGAACAGTGTTTAGTACACAATGTCAAATTTTGTCGGACAGATTTTTGGTGAACCAAAATCTGTCGAAATTTGCCTATTTAAGGGCTGCCCTTTCCTCATTTTAGGGGGGACGCCATCACACTTCTATAGAGCTTTTAGAATTACCTCGAACGCACAAAAACATAAAAAATTTCAGCAATTGAACACATGAAAAGTAAGCTGAAATTGTGATCTATAGGAGTGAATCTTAGGGTTCAAACTTTTAGAAAAGTATAAGTCCTCTTTAGAGTTCGTTTCTGGGCTTTTCTCTAAGTTTTCTGGTTGTTTTAACACGGATTTGCTGCTGGTTCTCTATTGTTTTGCTATTGTTTTTATGCTGCTTTAGTTGCTGAACTACTGTTTATCCTTTTTCTATCCAGGTAATCCTTTAAGACTCGTAATGTATGTATTTTTAGCAATGGGAACAACTTGAACATGCTGCACCATTTAAATGTGTTTGATGTGATGAATAGTTCGACAACAAATGAGCTTTGTATGTTAATGTTATGTATCAAGCATGTGATAATGTTAATATAGTCCTTCATAATACTTGAATATTGAGTTGTAAGTTTTTTGAATGTGATATGTAAGTCGTTTATGGATTTTTAAGTTTGTTTTCAAGCTATTGTATCCGAGTAACAATGCTAAGTATGCCATGAATGACTTTAGGTGTATAACACATAGCATGAGTTCGATTTAGTTGCTGGAATTTCACTGCCAATATATGCTTCTAGGAATGCTGTGATAATATCTTTGTGAATCTGGCCATTTTTGCCGGATTTGCAAAAGTGGCTATTTTGTAAAGTGGGCGTTTATACAATTGTGACTATGTAGTTAATGATCATGAACACAAACTAAGTAAAGAGCTAAGATTGTATCAACTTTGGGCCTCATTGAATCAAAAATAAAAGCTGGCACATTTACCTTTAAACAACAAAATTACCCCTTTTCTTCTATATAGCATTGGGCCAATTGAAATCCATTTCTTGGCCCATTTTAATAATAAATTCCAGCAGTCCAAAAGCTCTATACAAGCTGGCCCCCTTTTTTTTTCTTTTAACAAGAAGTTGGCTCATTTCTTTTAAAATAGATAAAGTTGGTCCAACATTTATTTGCATAATTTTTCCCAACTATAAAGCTCGAACATAATAATAATAATAATATCAGATTTTTCTACTATTTTAATTAACTCGTTTCCTTTTAATTAATTTAAACGCTAGGCAAATAGTACGTGCGCTTTAACTTCACGGACTCACTTGTGTAGCGTGACGCTTAACTTTTAATAAGTTAATTCATCAATTTCATGTCATATTTAATAGTTTTAATTAATTTATAAATCTTTTGTCATAATCACGGATTCGCTTGCGTAGCGTGGTAGTGACATTTAATAAATTTTCCGAAAAAAGAGGGTTAATGTTTCCTCCAAACACAATTGTAGGGATTTTTTTTTTCAAAAGTAAATAACGTGCTAACAATTGTCTGTCATGACTGCGGATTCGCTTGCGTAGCGCCGTTATGACTAAATAATAAATTTCGTCGATCACGCATTCGCTTGCGTAGTGTGGTTATGACATCTTATTATTCAAAAATATTTTTTAATTTTTCTAATAATCAAGAGATAAAAGAGGATAGGTAAAACATGAAAATAATATAAATCACAGTTTGTCCAAAATTAATTCAAACCAAGTTTAAGTCAATAAAGCGACCGTGCTAGAACCATGGGACTCGAGGAATGCCTTATACCTTCTCCCTGGTCAGCAAAATTCCTTACCCGAACTTTATTTTCGTGCACCGATAAAATGGAGTCAAACCATCCTTTGACTAGGGATTCAAATAAATGGTGACTTGGAACACCGAAAAAATCAATTCCAAGTGGCGACTCTGAACAATAAAATAACCCCTATTCAAATTTTGTCACTTTAATTGGAAAAACTCTTTAACTCATACACATATTATTATTATTATTATTATTTGGACGGGTAGAAAAGGGGTGTGACAGGAAGGTTGTTTCCGGGAGACCCACGGTTCACTGACAAAAAATTCGTACCAACAACAGAAACCTGGGCCTGTCAGATGTAGCCATGTGCCTAGGGGGCTTCCCCCTCTGTCCTGACTTCGTTCTTCATTTCCTTTGAGTCGGGATTCAACAAGCCCCAAGGCCGAGAACTAGGTCGCGGCCTCCCTCCCGAGAGTTTCCGGGGCATGCTTCCGAAATGTCTTGATAGCGAGAAATCAAGTCTTCTGATTTCTCCGCGTACACCCTTCTTCGGCACATATTGCACCGGCGAAGTCCAAGAACTATCGGAGATGGAGTACACAACCCCTGCATCCAACCACTTGATCACCTTCTTTTTGACAACCTCTTGCATAGCCTCATTCAACCTCCTTTGATGTTCAACGGAGGGCTTGGCATCATCTTCAAGAATCATCTTGTGCATGCAAAAGGCGGGGCTTATCCCACAGATATCAGCTAGAGTCCATCCAATTGCCTTCTTCCATTTTTGGATCTCCGCTAATGTGGCATCTACCTACATGTTAGTAAGACAAGAGGAAAGAATAACTGGCAAAGTTGAACTAGGGCCTAAGAATTCATACCTGAGGTATGGAGGTAACAACTTTAACTCCAACATGGGAGGTTCCATGATTGAGGGCTTTGCTGGTGGATTCTTTCTATTCTCAAGATCCAAAGAGAGCTTTCGAGGCTCATAAGAGTAAGAGCCCATTCCAAGCAAAGCATTGACACACTCCACCCGGCCTACATCCTTATTGGCATCAAGGTTCAACAAAACCGCTTCTAGAGAGTCCTCCACATTGATTATTTCACTAGTATCATCAACTATCACTTTCTTAATAAGATCCACAAAAAAGCACACTTCAGTACTGTTTGGCTGCTACATTGATTTGCACACATGAAAGACCACTTTTTCATCACCCACCCGGAAGGTGAGCTCCCATGCTTCCACATCAACTAAGGCCATTCCGGTTGCAAGGAAAGGTCTTCCCAATATGATCGGAACCTCATAATCAACCTCGCAATCCAAAATCACAAAGTCAGCAGGCAAAATGAACTTGTCCACCCGAACAAGAACATCATCAATAATACCCAACAGCCTGTTCATAGTTGTATTTGCCATTTGCAACCTCATTGAAGTAGCCCTCGGTTGACCAATAACCAAAGTTTTGAAAACAGAGTAAGGCATCAAATTGATACTTGCACCCACATCGCACAATTCCTTTGCAAAATCCGCACTCCCAATGGTACATGGAATGGTGAAAGCGCCAGGATCTTCAAGCTTTGGAGCCATCGAGTGCACAATTGCACTTACTTGGTGAGTCATTTTGATGGTCTCACAATTCATGGATCGGTTTTTAGTCACTAAGTCCTTCATGAACTTGGCGTAACCCGGCATTTGCTCAATAGCTTCCACCAAAGAAACATCGATTGATAAGCTCTTCATCTTGTCAATAAATTTTCTAAATTGGTTCTCATTCTTTTGCTTTGCAAGCCTTTGAAAGTAAGGTAGAGGAGGCCTTGGTAAGGGAGCCTTGGCCTTGGGCACTACCATTTTTGGTATGTCTATTATGTGTTCTCTAGACGGGTTCACATCATCTTGAGTCTCCACCTCATTATTATTAATATCAATTCTTACTCCCGCATTCACATTCTCTTCACTAACTTGCTCATCAACCATAGGAGCATCATTATCTTGTACTTCAACCTCTTTACTCACAATTTCCTTTTGCTTGGAGGTATTCACATCACCACCTCGACCGCTTCTAGTAATCACCTACATTGCATGCCCGGTGTTGTTCCCACCCTTAAGGTTTACTACCGTATCACTAGGTAGAGCCCCCTTAGGATGAGTATCCAAAGATTGCAAAATCTGGCCAAGTTGAACCTCCAAATTCCGGATTGAAGTATTATGGGATGCCAACTGGGCATCGGAGTCGGTGTTCTTCTTTATCATTTGTTCAAACATCATCTCAACCCTTCCCATCTCATTGTTTGACGAGCTGGGACCTTGGGACGGAAATAGAGGTGGGTTGTTTGGTTGTTGAAACATCGGACGTCTTTGAAAGTCTTGCCCCCGATTCCCTTGGTTACCATTATTCCAACCCTTTTGGTTGTTGTTTCCTCCCAATTGTTGTTGTTGCTACTCTAGTTGCCCTGGTTGTTCTGGTTGCCCCAATTCTGATTGTTGTTCTCCTAATTGCTATTGCCTTGTTGTATTGATTCCCCCGATTACTATTGCCTTGTTCGTTTTGATTCCCCTAATTTCCTTGGGATCTCCACTATTGTTGTTGGTTAGGAGCATTACTCCTTTGTCCTTGGTAATTTTTCACATACTGCACTTCTTTATTTTGCCTATCATAGCCATCATCTTGATTGAAACCACCACTACCTTGCTCATATTAATTCAGACTACCTTGACCTTGTTGACCTCTTTGTCGCCTCTTGTTTACCAACATATTGACACCTTCCATAGCATTTGCTTGTCTAGGAGCATGAACTTGTTGCGATTGAGTTTTTGCCAACTGGTTCATTATTGTAGTTAACTCTGCTATTGCCTGGCCACGATCACGGAGCTCTTTGTGCAAGTGGATGACAGTGGGGTCACCTTGTGGCATATTAGCTCGACTTTGCCAAGCTGAGGAAGTATCTGCCATCTTATCCAATATCTCACACGCCTTATTGTAAGGTGTGTTCATAAAATTTTCCCTCCTTGTTGTCACACCTCTTTTTTGCTACCCCGGAAGGGAGTGTAAGGGAGTTTTTTCCAATTTAAGAGACAATCAAAACGGTATTACTTATTTAAAAATTAGAGTCGCCACTTGGGATAATTTATGGTGTCCCAAGTCACCGATTTAAAATCCTGAATCGAGAAAATTGACTCTATTTACGGTCTACTAACACAGAAATCCGGGTAAGGAAATCTGTTAACCCGGAAGAAGGTGTTAGGTATTCCCGAGTTTTGTGCTTCTAGCACGGTCTCTTTGATCATACTTTGCTTATTAAAAATGTTTAACTACTGATTTTAGAACCTATGTATATTTGCCTTTTTTAATTAAGAAATTATCTTAAAACATGTCACGCGCACATGTACCCATTTATCTGGCGCGTCAAAAATCACTTTACGTGAATGTGTCCACAATTAATAAAGCTTTATTATTAAAAAAATTGGCCAAAGTTGCGCGAATTCATACTCTGGTTTTGTTTTTAGAATCATAATTATGTCACGTGTCCACAATCAGAATGATACATTAAACGGGCCTAAAGCAACATGAGCATTTGTCATTTTTTATATCTAGGTTATGAAATTAACATGAGGGCCATGAATGATTAAACTGTGAATGGCAAATCTCGGACTATATTGAGAATAATTTTATTATTACGAAAAAGTTTGATCTAAGTTGCGCGAATGCATACTCCAAATTGGTTTTTAGAATCATGATTATGCCACGCGAACGTGTACACAATCACAATTGTATTTTAAACGTGCCTAAAGGCTTTTCTATGGATATTTATTCTAATATCTAATCATAGTATTTGTGAGGGCCATAGATGATTCAATTTAATGGCACACCTTAATCTATTTGTGAAGGACAATACTTAATTAAAAAGGCCCAAGATGTTAAGCCCACTCTAAATTAATGTTCAAATTACCCTAACTAGTTATAAGCCCATATTTGATGATACCAGATATTTTAGTCACTGGACAGGGTTTGGGCCAGCGATGAACCCAACCATTTCGACGCCTGGCTTCCCGATAAGCCCAATACATTTGCTGGCTAGAGGGCCAATTTAAATTCGCGTGATTTACTTGACTAAAATTTTTGGGCACAAAGCCTAAGCGTTCAAGCTCATACTCATGGCCTCATTTGGGCCACCCACGAATCTGGCCCAATTCACCTTATATGCACACGCCAACATTAACTACAGATTTCAGTATTTGAGCACAAGATTAACTCAACAATTTTGTTGCATGGCAATCTAAAAAAACATTAAGACTCAAATAATGCTATACTATTGTTAAATCAACAAGAAGAACTTAGTTGAATATCATATGCTAGCTGACTACAATATGATTTTCAAAAAACTAAACTTCAATCAGGAAATAATTTAAGACGCTCATGACTTCGGATGTTTAACAAGGACAGAATTTCCAAGCAAGTTCAACTCATCTAAGCTGATATGAACCATAATAAAACTTCCAAAGATTCAACAAGACTAAAAAATAAACTCAAAGAAATGATGTAAGTACACACTCAATAATTCCCTCCATATTGTAACTCAACAGTGAAATGGAGGTCCACGCCTCAGACATTAAACAGATTCATAGAAGAGATGAAGAGGAAGAAATGGGCCTTAATTACATGAACCATATGCAAGTCTTTATTAGGAACCAAACACCACCTGAATCAAATCCCACATGATACTAGCTAAACAAGGAGAGAGTTATATGAATCAATAAAAACATGGGAGCTACTTTATTAAAATAACATAGCTATATCAATCCAAATCGTTCACATCTTCAACATTCAAACTGGCTGCTCAAAGTTTCGGAGTAGTACCTAAATACAGCAATCACCAACAAAAGAAAATGTGTTTACGAATCAACAGAAGTGAGAGATTCAGGAGCAGCAGTAGGGCAGCACTTCAACACACCAATTTCAAACCCAAATGAACCAGAGATCTTTCAAAATTTTTGAGTTATTACTAACAATGAAATCAAATAACAATTTCCAGTGATTTTGAACCAAAATAATGCAGATTTGGATTTTTAGGGTCTTAGTGTCTGCCCCAAAATTAAGGAAAAAGAGGTCTTTATATAGGCATGCCTAAGGCAACCCTAGCCCAGCTAACCAATTCCTCTTTTATCCCTCCAATTCTTAGTCATTTTACCCTTTAACCCTTCAAAATATCTGACTTTCCCTTATCTCTTGACAAACCAAGCTCCAGCCTTATTCTCTTGAAGTTTCCTACAATAGAAAAATATTTCCCACCCTCAAATATCCAAAACACCCTTGACACCCTTGTAATTTACTCTTCAATGATGAACCAAAACCCAAAGGAAAACTACAGTCCTCTCCTGTCCAAACAGGAATGGGCCAACAACCCAAAAGAGACTCAAGCAATGAAATATAAAGGATTTTCATAGTGAAACCTTAAGATAAGGATTAACAAACAAGATTAAAATTAAAAAAATGCAAATTGTGACTGGCCCTGAACCAAAACATGCTCAAAATGTATGAATAATTAGATAATTTAAACAACAACCAAAAATAAAAACAGCTGCCTAATGATTGCCCTAAACTTAAGAACCTATCCTAATCATGAAGAACGCCTGATTTGATTCGCACAAACTGGATAACAAACCAACACATGGAGCACATAAATAACCCAACAATTTAGATAAACATATGTTTAAAAATTGAAGAAGGAAGTCGGAAAAACAAACAAAGAAAAAATATATAAAGAAACCAAGGAGAAGAGATGAGGTATTGGCTAACATTAGGATACTCCATTAATCCGGGGATTAGGGCTGCCCTAATCCCTTCATTACTTTTTCGGTCAGAAGAATAGGAACATGAAAAAACCGATTAAAGAAAGGTGGAAGAATAGAAAAGAAAATAGAAGGAGGTAGAGGGAAAAATAAGAGAAAATACCTAGTAATTGACTTAAAGAAACTCCAATTGCTCCGATTTAAACCCAAAACTAATGTTAATCGCATGTTCTTTGTCAATAACAAACGACCAATATCAATTTCACGTTAAATCAGCCCTGGAACTTGAAGGCTTGAATCTTAACCTTGCACGCCACAGATCCGGGGTCAGGGGGGATTTGGGGCTTTAGGGTTTTGATTTTAGATCTAAAATCTAAACCATTTGGGAGGGATTTGAATTAAATTGTTTGGATATTGTGAGAAAGGAGGTGACGGGGAATCTAGGGTCTAAATTTGGGGCGGAGATGGTGGGGAACTTTAGGGCGGCGACTAGGGTTTTCAGTCTCTGAGCATAAAGATGAGGAATGAAGGGGAAGTGTAGTGGAGGAGCCTTTAGTTCTGACAATTAAATATCAAAAGGAGCCTTAGTTCCCAACCGTTTGATCAATGGAGATCAACGACTAGGATTCTAAGAGGGAAACGATGTTGTTTTGTTTAATACGGGGTTGGATCGGGTTAGGCAGGGTCAGAGGGAATGAGTTTGGGGGGGGGGGGGAATTGAGCCAAGGATTGTTTGGGTCTTGGCCCAAATTGGGTTTTAAGAACAAATTCCCTTTCCCTTTTCTTTTGTTCTATTATTCTCTTTTTTTTCTTTTTATAATTAATTGAAATCCCAAATTAAATCCTAAGTTGATCTAATCTGTAAAATTAAACTAGTCATCTACTATAAAAATTAATTACTCCTAAATTAAAGAGGAAATTACTAATTTAAAGCTAAAAGGCTAAAAGTGCAAAAGTAAGCCAATTTTTGTGATTCAATTTTAATAAAGCAACTAATTTACTAATTAACCTTCAAAATATAAAAATGACCTTAATGCAATGCATGGTATGTTTTGGCTTTTTCATGATTTTTAACAAAAATAAACATGCACAGAAATGCGAACAATTAGCGCAAATTTCCACAAAATCCTATAATATTATAAAAAAATGAAAAAATTCTTTTCCTTATATTTTATAGGAGTAATTCCTATAGGGCAAAAATCATGTGCTCACAGCTGCCCCTCTTTGCTCAGAAACATGAAGAGTTTTCGTGCAAAGATAAAGTGAGCGGATACGAGCAATTTTTGCCCGTTTGAATACTCCGTGGGAAGCATTTTGAAAAATTTGACCGCACCCTGCTTCTGAGGTTGCCTACATATCCTTGGCTATAAAGGAATCGGGTCAGTGTAGTTCGGGAGGTTTTGGTAGCTGGGACTACCAGGAAGCTGTGATTTCACTATTGTTGCTGCTGCTACTGCTTTTTGAACTCCTTATTATACCAAGACAAAATAAAAAAAGCTAGACTAGACTATGATCTAGGAATTACAGGAATCCTATCTACACATCTTCAAACTTTATCTTGCAATTTCTGCCACTCAGTTGACTTGTGCTCTCCGGTGAGTTTCATTTGTTGCTGACTTGAATTGTATTCTGAACTGAATTCCCTTATTCTCCAGGTAGGCGCCTGATTGCCAATACTCAAACTATATTCCCTTGCTCTCCAGGTGGGCACCTGATTGCCAAAACTTTAACTGCATTCCCTTGCTCTCCATGTGGGTGCCTGATTGCTGAACTTGACTCGTCTTCCTTTGAACATTGCTGCTTTCCCTTTGTTCTCCAGGTGGGCTCTTGATTTCCAACACTTGCACTGCTTTTCATCGAAACTTGACTCATTTTCCCTTTGTTCTCTAGGTGGACTCCTGATTGCTGAACTTAAACCATCTTGCTTTGAACATTGCTGCTTTCCCTTTGATCTCCAGGTGGGCTCCTGATTTCCAACACTTGAATTTTATTCCTTCCCTCTGAAACTTGAATTGTTTTTCCTTTGTTTTCCAGGTGGGCGCCTGACTGCTAAACTCTACCTGCTTTCCTTTGAAACTGCTTTCCATTGAAACTTGAACTGTCTTCCCTTGCTCTCCAGGTGGGCTCCTGATTGCTGAACTTGAACCGTCTCCTTTGAACATTGCTGTTTTCCCTTTGTTCTCCAGGTGGGCTCCTAATTTCCAACATTCAAATTGTATTCCTTCCCTCTGAAACTTGAATTATTTTCCCTTTGTTTTCAAGGTGGGCGCCTGACTGCTGAACTCGACCGGCTTTCCTTTGAAACTGCTTTCCCTTGAAAATTGAACTGTCTTCCCTTGTTCTCCAGGTGGGCGCCTAATTGCCAAAACTTTAACTGCATTCCCTTGCTGTCCAGGTGGGTGCCTGATTGCTGAACTTGACCCATCTTCCTTTGAACATTGTTGCTTTCCCTTTGTTCTCCAGGTAGGCGCATGATTTCCAACACTTGCACTGCTTTTCCTCGAAACTTGACTCGTTTTCCCTTTGTTCTCTATGTGGGCTCCTGATTACCAACATTTGTATTGTCTTCCTTTCCTCTGAAACTTGAATTGCTTTCCTTTGTTTTCTAGGTGGGCGCCTGATTTCCAACACTTGAATTGTTTTCTCTTGAAACTACTTTTCCTTTGAACTGTCTTCCCCTGTTCTTCAGGTGGGTGCCTGATTTCAACAAACAGACAAAACAAAAGAAATTTTCTGCCCCAGTTTGATATTGGGAACATCTATGAGTGTTAACCGATTTCTATTATCAGAACAAATTCTAAACTAAATTCCTTTATCTTGAAAATTTCTAACCAAACCTCTTCTCAAAAGTGACAATTTAAATGCCAAATTGTACTTCCCAAAAGTAGATCTCTCGTCAGACGTTGTCATTTGTGAGGGCCTCAAAACTTACTAAATCCTGTTATCCAGGAGGGTAATGGAACTTACTATTAAGCATGTCTGGCACCTTCTTTCCTCATGGAGGGTTCTTCGAAACAAACGAAATTCTCTGCCCCTGTTTCAATCAAATAAAAAATCTTTTTAGTTTGAAAAATGTCGTGGTTAGTTTGTGGCACTCTTGCTGAAGGTGGGAGCATTGCCGTGCTTTGCTCTGACTGGCTGCTTTGAACTGGCCATGAATTGTTTGACTTCTGACTAAATCTCAACCGCAGGACCCTGAATGACCCGAGTGCTCTACACCCAAGCCATTGTTTTACAATTTTATCCTTCCAATTTGAACCTTTGTATCTTCCACAAAATTCACAAACCATTCGACTGCTTGAACTTTCATTAACACCTTATTTTTCAACTTTTGCATTATGCTAAGTCTGGTATGCTTTGGCTGCACTTTGCTTTGTGCAATTTTGGAAGTTGGTAGTAAGCTTTGTGATCCCTTCTTTTGCTTTGAAAGGCTAACATTGAAAAAGCCTTAGAGGAGTAGACCCAAAGGGATATGGAATGCAATGACTTTGAGAGTTATGAATAGAGAAGAAAAATCAAATGAAAGGACTATTTTAGGAAGAAAATGAAAAGGGACTTATCTGAGTGAGGTTGTTGGCATCAATGATCATGACATGCATTTTTGATTAATCAACCTGGTCTATTCGGTCAATCCTCTTTCATTCTTTACACTTTGTGCCCGGGGTTCCCATAATCTGATTCCTTTGCAAAGTCCACAACCTTATTCGGTTTGCAGTGCGCTGAAGGGTTTCACTAGCAGACCTCTTTCATTTATTCATCTCTCAACTCAACATCGCCTTACGGTGCCCGTGAGGTTTTTCACCAATAAGACTCTCTCGTTTTTAATTTCTCTCAGCTTTCAATCGCCTTACGGTGCCCGAGAGGTTTGCACTAATAAGACTCTTTCATTTTTTTCATTTTTCCTGCTTAGACCGGAGTGTTTCCCCTGTTATAAATCACACCTCTACTTGCTCGACTTGGCATCTCTCGAAGACAGATCGGAAGGTATTTCTTTGGACCGTAATATGTACTTTTGGATAGGGTTAGAAAGAAAGGGTATTACAAAGGCTCAAAACAACTTGAATGGGTTCAAATTACAACTTTTGGAATTAGATTTCTTATAACAACCACAACTTTTTGCCCCAGTTTCTCGGCTTGGGGACTTTTGAGCTTTATTTTGATGGAACCAAACCATGAGGCTGCCTACGTATCCTTAAAAGAATCAGGTCGAACGTAGTTCATGTCATAGGTTGCTTTGTCGTTGTTATTTTTCTCTTTTCTTTTTCTCTCTCTCTTTTCCTTTCCTTTCTCTTCTCTTTTTTTTCTTTTCTCTTTTTTCTTCTCTTTTCTTCTCTTTTTCTTTTTCTTTTCTTTTTTTTACTCTTTTCCATTCTTTTCTTTTTATTTTTAGCTTCTCTTTTTCTCTTTCTCTTCTTTACTTACCTTTTTGCGTTCGTGTTTCTGAATTTTTCTATTGATTCCAAAAGAGGGGTATGGAAGAAAATTAATAAGGCTCAAAGGGAGTATCAAAGGATAAAGTGTTTAGATAGCAGAATAAAAATGCCTTCGTCATTCCAATCTTCAAAATATGCCAAGTACAAACAACAATTAGACAAAGAAAAGAAATCATACATAGTATCTTTTTACCGCGTCAGAATTGATAGCCATGTCTACACATTTTCCTTCTATATCTGTCAAATATAAAGCACCATTGTACAACACTCTTGTTACAATGAACGGCGCCTACCAATTTGGGGCGAACTTGCCTTTTGCTTCAGCTTGATATGGAATGATGCATTTCAATACTTGCTGACCCACTTCAAATTTCCACAGATGCACCTTCTTGTTGTATGCTCTTGCCATTCTCTTTTGATACAGCTGGCCATGACACACTACTGCCAACCTCTTCTCATCAATCAAACTCAATTGCTCTAGATGGGTTTTGATCCACTCATCATAATCAATTCGGCTTCAGCAACAATTCGAAGGGATGTGATTTCAACTTCTGCGGGTATCACTACTTCAGTGCCATACACCAACAAATAAGGAGTTGCACCTACTGAAGTGCGAACGGTCATACGATAACCCAACAAAGCAAATGGAAACTTTTCATGCCATTGACTGGAACCTTGCACCATTTTCTGCAGTATCTTCTTTATGTTCTTGTTGGCTGCCTCGACTGCTCCATTCGCCTTGGGGTAGTATGGGGTAGAATTTCGATATGTAATCTTAAACTGCTGACACACTTCTTTCATCAGATGACTATTTAGATTGGCACCATTATTTGTGATGATCGCCTTTGGGATTCCGAATTGTCAAATGATGTTTGAATGAAAAAAATCGGCCACTGCCTTCTTGGTTACAACTTGAAAGTTTTAGCTTCAACCCACTTACTAAAATAGTCGATGGCCACCGGAATGAACCTGTGTCCATTGGATACTGCTGGCTCAATTGGTCCGATGACATCCATACCCCAAGCAACAAAGGGCCATGGTACAGACATTGTGTGCAATTCAGATGGTGGAGAATGAATCAAATCTCTATGTACTTGACATTGGTGACATTTGCACACAAAACTGATGCAATCTGGCTCCATGGTGAGCCAATAATAACCTTCTCAGATAATTTTCTTTGCCAAAACATACCCACTCATATGCGATTCGTAGACTCCGGTGTGCACTTCGGTTATGATAGCCGTGGCTTGTCTAGCATCTATACATCTTAACAATCCCAGATCTTGAGTTCTTTTGTATAAAACTCCTCCACTAAAGAAAAATTCACTTGCCAAACATTGAATTGTTCTCTTTTGATCCCCCGTAGCTTGTACCGGATATACCCCCGACCTAATGTACTCCCTGATATTGTAGAACCAAGGTTCATTGTTAAGTTCTTCTTCCACCATGTTACAATAAGCATGCTGACCATAGACCTGAATATTCAAAGGATCAACATAAGCCTTATCTGGATGATGTAACATTGACGCTAGAGTAGCCAGAGCGTCAGCAACATCATTGTGGATCCTAGGATATGCCTGAACTCCACTGATCTGAACCGCTGATATAGATCCTGCAGACATTGTCGATACAATATAAGCTTTAAATCTCGTGTCTCCCATTCTCCTTGAATCTGGTGCACCAAAAGGTCCGAGTCTCCCAAGACCAAGACTTCCTGAACTCCCATATCTACAGCTAGCCTCAATCCCAAAATGCATTCCTCGTACTCAGCCATGTTGTTGGTACAATAGAAACGAAGCTGAGCCGTAACAGGTAATAATGTCATGTCTCAGAAATGAGTACAACTCTTATTCAAAAGCCTTTCATGTTAGCAGCCCTATCAAAGAAGAGTTTTCAGCTGGGCTTTTCATCTTTCTCGACCTCATCAACTTGCATTACCTCATCATCAGGAAAGTAAGTCTGCAAAGGTTCATATTCTTCATCCTCTAGGTTCTCGGCCAAGTGATCGGCCAAAGCTTGGGCTTTCATCGCCGTCCGAGTCACATATACGGTGTCAAACTCTGTGAGCAAGATCATCCACTTTGCGAGCCTTCCTATGGGCATGGGCTTCTGAAAGATATACTTTAGGCGATCCAGGCGAGAGATGAGGTAAGTAGTGTAGGATGACAAATAATGCTTCAATTTTTGAGCTACCCAAGTCAGGGCGCAACATTTCCTCTCAAGGGGAGTATACTTAACCTCATAAGATGTGAACTTCTTGCTGAGATAATAGATAGCCTGCTCTTTCCTACCAGTGATGTCATGCTGACCCAATACACATCCAAATGAATTATCCAGGACTGTCAAATAAAGAACCAAAGGTCTCCCTGGTTCCGGCGGGACCAACACAGGTGGATTCGACAAATACCCTTTATCTTATCGAATGCTTCCTGGCACTCATCAGTCCATTTGACCGCAACATCCTTCTTTAGCAGCTTAAAGATGGGCTCACAAGTTGTCGTGAGCTGAGCAATAAACCTGCTGATGTAGTTCAGCCTCCCTAACAGACTCATCACCTCGGTCTTGTTCTTTGGCGGTAGTAATTCCTGGATAGCCTTGATCTTTGACAGGATCCAACTCAATGCCTCGCCGACTGACTATGAATCCCAACAGTTTCCCAGATAGAATACCAAATGCACACTTTACAGGGTTGAGCTTAAGATTGTACCTGCAGAGCCTCTGAAAAAACTTTCTCAAATCCCTGACATGGTCCGACTGCTTCCTGAACTTTATGATCACATCGTCCATGTAAACCTCAATCTCCTTGTGTATCATGTCATAGAATATGGTTTCCATTTCCCTTATGTAAGTTGCCCCAGCATTTTTCAAACCAAAAGGCATGACTCGGTAGTAATATGTTCCCCATGGCGTGATGAATGCCGTCTTTTCCGCATCTTCCTCATCCATTAAAATCGAATGATACCTCGCATAGCAGTCCATGAAAGATCCAATCTCATGCTTGGCATAATTATTGATTAAAATGTGGATGGCAGTGGAAAATTGTCCTTTGGACTGGCTTTGTTGAGGACATGGTAGTCAACACACACTCTGGTCTTACCATCTTTCTTTGGCATAGCACAACGTTGGCTAACCACGTTGGATACCGCGTGACTCGAATAACATTTCCGTCAAACTGCTTTGTGACTTCTTCTTTAATCTTCACACTTATATCAGTTTTGAACTTTCTCAACTTCTGCTTAGCGGGAGGGAAATGCTGGATCAATTGGCAATTTGTGGACCACCAAATCAGTACTTAAGCCTGGCATGTCATTAAACGACCATGCGAAGATATCCTTATATACGAACAATGCTTTAATTATTTCTTCCCTGATTTGCGGTTCAAGATGGACATTTATCTTAGTTTCTCTGACATTATCTGGATCCCCTAGATTGATTAATTCAGTTTCATTAAGATTAGGCGTGAGTTTTTATATAAAATGGCTTAGTTCCTTACTAATCTCTTCAAAGGCCTCGTCCTCATCATATTCTGATTCATCATCACACTCTATTTCTTGAATTAATATTTTATAATTAGATTAACTTTTAAGACTTGGCTGAAGATTCCTCATGCATGTTATGTCATTGAAACCCGCATAAAAAGAACTGTACAAAGAAGAAAAGAAAAACAAAAATAAGAGCTATCAGGAATGATGGAAAAGGGAAATTGCATTTCATTGAAAATAAAGGATAACAGGGTTTGTACATCAACAAGCGAAAAATAAAAATCTAGGTCACAACCCTGGAATGACCCAAATAGAAAGGAAAACAAAATAAACTACCAAGACTCCTTCCGGGTAGGGAGAAGAGTAGCCTTCCAATTGTTAAGCTTTACGTTCGACCCGGCGAACTGCACGTCTGTTTTACTAGAACCTTCTCTGACTTCTACCATGTTCACATCATCACACAACCTCTGGAACCTTTCAATTAACTCTTCATCAATTTCAACCATGGAACTTGGAACTATCGTCACTAGGCGTTTCCTGGCACCGGGCTTGACAAAAGACCTAGAGAGATGCGGGATAGGCTTTGGAAGTACCCATGCCTTGTGTTTCAACCTTTTAGCCCTTTTCACATCTGCCGCTGTAGGTTTGAATCCAAGACCGAACGTACCCAAATTTTCAAGGAGGGACACTGGCTGTATGATACCCTGCAAGGATGCACCCAGACCTTTACCTAGCACAAAGCCATTTTTCAGCATTTCAGAGGCGACCATGACTAATGCAAAGGTTATCTTTGCAGTTGGAACACATTTCCCTTCTAGAACCTTCTCGATCGACATTGTTTCAAAAACATGATAGACTCAAGGCCCTTTGTCATCTTCAGCCTCAATAAACGGGACAGAGGCATCACTGTGAGCACACAAATTATCCTCACCATGCACGACAATCTCCTGCCTATCCCATTCGAACTTGACCATCTGGTGCAAAGTGGATGGGACTGCTTTGGTAGCATGAATCCAAGGTCGAGCTAACAACAAATTATAAGAGATGGCTATGTCCAGCACCTAGAACTCCATGGTGAATTCCATTGGTCCTAGGGTTAATTCAAGCACTATATCACCAACCGAGTCTTTTCCTCCACCGTCGAAACCCCGTACAAATATGTTGTTCTTGTAAATCCTCTCATCATCAACTTTCAACTTGTTCAGAATAAAAAGAAGGAAGATGTTTGTACTAGAACCATTGTCAACTAACACCCCGGTGACCACAGAATCTTCACATTTTACCGTTAGATAAAGAGATTTGTTGTGTTCAGTACCTTCCATAGGCAACTCATCATCAGAGAAAGTGACCCTGTTTACCTCAAATATTTTGTTGGCAATCTTTTCCAGATGGTTCATTGAGATTTTTCAAGGCCCGACGATGCTCGTATGAATGGATCAACAATGATAGCAAGGAAATCTGAGCAAGCGTCTTTCTCAACTGCTGCACGATGGAATAATCTTGTACCTTCATTTCCTCAGGAACTCCTCCGCCTGTTCTTTAGTGACTACTTTGTTTATTAGAACTGGATTATTTCTGGATGTTTTAGCTTTCCTTAACTCTTCCGGGGCAAAGCATCTTCCTGAGAGAGTTAATCCCTAGGCTTCATTGACTTCTTCTTTCACTTCCTTTCCCTTATAGGTCACTACCACCCCTTCATAGTTCTATGGGATAGCCTTGTTTGCCAATCCTGGCACGACCACTTTTGACTTTTCTTGCTTTACTATAACATCATTTGTGGATCATTTCTCAGCTACCACAGATGGTTTACCGTTTGTCATGCTCAACTTGTTCACTAATCCTTCAACCGTTGGTTTTTTAACTGGCTTGACCTCACTAGATCGAATCATCATGACGGTCTGTGAAGGCTTCTTGGGCTCCCCTCCCTTGTGTACTATCTCAATAACATTTGTTCCCTCATGGGTTTGCAATGGGTTCTGGTCGATGTTGGGTGCCTCTTGAGATTGGACTTCAATTTGGTTTGTATCAATGAGCTCCTGGATGGCATTTTTCAAGTGCCAGCACTTCTCTGTATCATGCCCCGAAGTACCTGAACAATATTCACATCTCATTGAATAATCAAGATTCTTTGGAGGAGGGTTTGACAATTTCGACTCAATTGGCCTCAGCATATCCAACTGCCTCAATCTATGCAATAAACTTGTATAAGACTCCCCCAACAGGGTGAAAGTTTTCTTCCGCTGCAACCTCTTGTTTTTGAATGCTGGATTGGGTCGGAAACTTGGGCCGGTAGGGTTTTGGTAGTCTTGTGTGGGTGGGTAAGCATTTTGTGGAGCTAGGTAGGTGTTTTGTGGGGCTGGGGCACGCCATTATACATAGGTAGGAGGTTGGGTATATGTCTGGACGTGGTGGACAGAAATATGAGGGTCTGGTGATGGGAAGTAGTGTTGGGGTGGATTATATGGGGTTTGAGTGTAGGTTCAGTAATGGGGTTAAGGCTGGGTGTACTGGTGTGACGGGGCCCTGGGTCCAAACCATGATCCTGAATCAACTGTTGCCATGTCTTCCTTCTTCTTCTTTCTGATCACTCCTCCAGTACCATTCTGAATGGCTTGGGTAGTTGCTTTGATTGCTGAGTAGCTCATGATTTTGCTTGATTTAAGTCCTTCTTCCACCATGCCACCCATCTTCACTACCTCGTTGAAAGACTTGCCTATAGCTGATATTAGATGGCCAAAATAAGTAGGCTCCAGAGCCTGCAGAAAGTACTCCACCCTTTCACTCTCCTCTATTGGGGGGGTTAACTCTTTCCGCTTATTCTCTTCAGCGAAAACCATATTCTCTGAAACTTTCACTAGGCTTCTTCTCAATCTTAGTCCAAGACAAACAATCTGGAACAATCTTAATGTTGTATAGGAAATGAAGAGTGAATGCTTGGGCCAAATCATCCTATATATACCATCTACTGTGATCCTGACGAGTGTACCACTCCAAAGCTTCACCACTCAGACTCTGGCTAAAGTACGCCATCAACAGCTCATCTTTCCTACCAGCTCCTCTCATTTTAATGTAGAATCCTCTCAAATGGGCCAATGCGTCTCTGTGCCCGTCATATAGATCAAATTTAGGCATCTTGAATCCCACCGGCAACTGAACATCGGGAAATAAACACAAATCCTTGTAGGCTACGCTCACTTGGGCTCCTAATCCCTGCATGTTTCTGAATGACTGTTTCAGTCTTTTAACTTTCCTGAACATCTCCTGTTGTTCTGGGTTTATAGGTGGTTTCTCGGTCCCAACTGGGAGGTCGAAACGAGGAGTGTAGGAGTAATGTTCTGGGGCCTTGAAAGTAGGCTCCTGGGGATAGTATTGGTTATCTTGGGTCTGTAATAAGGGCTCACTAGAGGATCGATGGAATGTAGCGGGTGGGGGTGCCACGAAAATAGGGGTGGCTGGTGGAGGGGGGTATGTGATTGGTTTGGGTGGTGATGCTTGTGGGGTTTGGGAAGTGGTGCCTTGGTAGTGGTGGTAAGTGGGGAAGCCTGGAGATGAATCAACAGTACAAATTCTTGGGATTGAGCCAGCGGTGGGACGAAAGTAGGGTTGGCGGGGTATGATGGTGGTGGATGCCCTTTTACCCATGCCTGATACATCTCTGCCATCTGGTGTTTCAACTTATATAACTCCTCTTTCAGATTAACATCAGACTTTTCCCCCTCCCTTGTCGGACCAATAACATTTGCATCCAGTTCTTGGCCAGCCATGATCAACTTGTCTTTGGACCTGGTATTGTACGGGTGAGTTGCCAGAATGCCAAACAAACTAACCACCTGCCTGAACTTAATGACAACAAGTAAACTCGTTAGCGATTATAGCTTAAGAGAAAGGTAATCGCACGTTGGGGATGCAATGAACCTAAGCAGTTAACCATTTCTATTATGCATTTGAACGACCGCTTGCGTCATCCCGCTTTCACTAATTTCCATTTTGCAATTTCTCTCTTTTCTTTTTTTCTTTTTCATTCCTTCTTTTCTTCACTTGGTTCTTGTTTGTTTTTCTTTTATTCTCTCATTTTTCATCTCTTGTTTTGCCATTATTTCTTTCCACAGTTTTTCTTGTTTTCTCCCCTTTTTTCATTCTTTTCATTTCATGGTTATGATCGAATCCTATGGGGATTGCCTACGTATCATGACGCCGCATGAATCAGACCAAGCGTAGTTTTGGGAACATGTGCGAAATAAATAATAAAAAAATATTTTTTTGGGGTTTTCAAATTTCATAAAATAAAACACAATAAAACATCTTGATTACGACAACTTCCCTTATAGATTTATTCATAAAGACTATTAGACACGATGAGTAGACCGACAACTTCAAAAAAAACTAAAAAGACATACTCGAAATGAACTAACGAACTAACAATACAGACTCGAAAATAAACAACGTCAAGAATACATAAGTGCTCCAACTGCTGCTCCAGTTGGCCTTGTTGCGGGCCTTCGTGCCATGTCTTCCTGGAGGCGAAACAATTCATCCATGATCTGTCGGACAAAAATCATAACTGAAGCAAAGAACATGGATCTGGTCATGTCTTCACACTCGTCGCACTTCATCATAATGTAGTCCGCAATTCTTCTAACCTTTTGCCTAATAATACCCTTTTCCTGTAGCAACCGTCTGATCTACTGAGATCTGGCATCCAAAACTTGTTCAGCTGTGTGATTTTGCTCTTGAAGTTGCTGCAGGTATTTCTCTAGTTGTGCCATCAGGGAATAGCAGTGTTCCCTTTCTGCTTTGAAGTCTCTTGCCTGCTTGGCCATCTCATTCTCAAGGACATTGACCTTTTTCTTTATACTCACCATTCCTTTGTCATAATTCTCCTTCAGTTGCCGAACGAAACTGGCCCGTCCCTCTGCATTCATAGCTAACTTAGCTCGGGCATTTGCTAGCTCCGCTTCAGTCTTTTGCAAATCATCCCCAAAAATACGTACTTTTTGTGTAAGGCTATAGATGAGTTTTTCGTCTTTTTTGCTCCTACCTGGGTTCTCAACTGCTATTCTCATTTTTTGAACTTGGGCTCGAAGAGCTTCATTCTCTTGGGCCAACTTTCTTCTTTCACCTTCGGCTTCTTGTGCTTGGAGATCATTGTTGAATTCCATGTTTATTAGCTTCTCTTTCAAGGCGTGAATTTCGGCTTGATATTTCTTCTCCTTTTCTCCCTAGGCCAACCTTTGTTAGATTATGTTGTCAAAAGCTTAAACATGAGGTCTCTTGGCAGGCCTCTCAGGCCAGGCTCAGGCTCGGGATCAGGCTCTGGCTCGTTGTTTACACAAGACCTCTTCACAAACCATGCAGCGTAATTTGGATCCACTTCCCCCTGGCAATATCTAGTACCTAGGTGTCCTTTTTTAGATACCGGCAGCCATTCCAATCCTGCGGAACTAAAGCCTCGGGCAATGCAACTTCTAGATGTAGCTCAATGACCTGGGTGGTTAGATCTTCATCTTCGGGCACCACCTGATGTCATCCTAACTGCCCTAAGACCCTATGCGATGCATATGGCGGGATACTCCTCACACCCATCAACCTTAGATAACCCTTGTAGCCGTCATGTATATGGCTTCTGTCATCGGGAGCCATCCTATAGTCCACTCGACCTGACTTGCTTTGAGAGCTTTCAAGTGGGAGACCCAGGCTTCAAACCCTTCTGTAACGTTGTCGTCTTTTACTCTTTCCTCATAACTCTCAATGAAGTTATCCGGGCTAGAACCATACCTCATGAATTTGGGATGATGGCGGAGATGCTCTATCAACCACATTTGTAGAAGAATACTGCAACCTTCAAAGAACTGAGCCCCCGCTTTGCAAAATGTCAATGCTCGATAAATATCTGCCAGCACTAACAGGACAAGTGTATGATCTTCCTTGGTAGTGAGGAATTGTGCAATTCTGACCATACGAGTATCCACTGTCCCTTCTGCATTTGGAAAGACCGTGATCCCCAAAAATGCCGCAATAAAAGAAAACTGGCGATGACTTTGCCAAAGGCCCTTATCTTGGTTGTTGCTCAAACCTTCATGTGTTTCGAACCCAGCTGAATGCCTGAACCTGAGGTACAAGAAGTAGAAATAACAACACCCTTTGCTTATATGGGCCTTCTTCATATGTTTACTGATATTAAGGAGGTCAAAGAACTTGTGCACCGAAGGAGCTCTCGGAAATATAAGTTGATGCCTCCTCAAATCCCGGACAAACTCAATGTACCCGGCCATTTTCTCCAAAATAGGGGTGATCTCAAAATCTGAGAAACGAAACACATTGTGGGTAGGGTCCCAAAAAATTACCAAAGCCTTGATTAAATCTTCCCATGGTTTGATTTCCAAAATGTTTATAAGGGCACCCAACTGTTTTTTCACCCACTTCTGACCATCTTCATCAAGATCATTCCACCAAATACGCAACTGCAACTGAGCATGTCTTCTGACGGGTTTTGGGCGGTGTTCATTTGTGACGGGTCCTAGACAGTATTCATTTTTACCTGTGGAGGGTTAAGGTTAGGGTTGACTCTGGTGGACCTTTGTTGTAAAACAATTTTTTTAATTTCTACAAAAATCCATGGAACATGATTCCTTCCCCCATATGCTAATTTTAGCAAAAATGACTGTTTTGCAAACGTGGCCCCTTCCCAATTCTAAATGAATTTTGAGGCCGGGGAGAACTACTTTATGGAAAAATGACACTTTACTGACAGACTCGTCCGTTCTTTTATGAAAATAGCCCTTCGACAACTGAAGATACTCTAAGGCTATCTCGGCAAGAACGACTTACGCCATTACCAAAGTTGGATCCGCTTATTTTGACAGAAACTCCAAACTACATTTATTTGACCGTTGACTTTATTTTTCTTCTTTTTTTTTTCAAAAATAAGGCCGAACCTTATGTAGGTTGCCTACGTATCCCACATTCGGTGAGAATTAGACCTGCATAGTTCGATCAGTTTTGACACATTTGAAAAGGACACAGTATTTGACTCTTTTAAAATGACTTTTTTTTCCTCTTTTTTTTGAAATATTTTGGCAGAGTTTCAGGACATTTCCAAATACCTGGGATTTCAGAACCGGGTTTTATTTTCTTCCCTACATCACTCTTGGTTTTTTTTTGCTTTATTTTTCTAGTAGGTCAGCATGCAAGCTGAAACAAATAAATGTTCACATAGCACATAGGATGTATCAGGATGGTCTGTTACTTTGGGTCAACCTGTCCTAGACGGACCCAACCCCTGTGTTGAGTCCCCTAAGTCAAATGCACATGATGCAAACAAACGTTCCTACTAGGGATCTGGCATGAGGCTGTGTTTTTCTAGGTTTAAATCCTGGGATTTTGTTCTAGACTTTGGTTACCGGAGCGGACAACTGGGGCCGAAGAGGGGGCAACATACCGGGAGAACTAAAGTCTACCCGTCCTTGTTGCTGACCTAGCCTCATTCTATTTGGTATAATTTCTATAGAAAAATCAGGCCACGCGAACATGTGCACCATTTTCAGAAGACTCGGAGGGGTGGCGTAAGAAGACAGTTATACGATTCAAACAATATTAAAGCGGTAAACAGATAGAATTTAGCACAAAAGGTTCACAAAATACAGTAATGTTAGCAATAAATGAATCCAAGTAAAAATCATATTAACAAGCTCGAATTCTGAACCCTGAACTAGAGATTCTGGGTTTTTGTCCCCAGCGGAGTTGCCAGAGCTGTCACACCTCATTTTTGCTACACCAGAATGGAGTGTAAGGGAGTTTTTTCCAATTTAAGTGTCAATCAAAATGGGATAATTTATGGTGTCCCAAGTCACCGGTTTAAAATCCAGAATCAAGGAAACTGACTCTATTTACGGTATGTGAACATAGAAATCCGGATAAGGAATTCTATTAATCCTGGAGAAGGTGTTAGGCATTCCCGAGTTCCATGGTTCTAGCACGGTCGCTTTGATCATACTTGGCTTATTAAAAATGTTTAACTACTAATTTTAGAACCTATATGCATTTGCCTTTTTTAACTAAGAAATTATCTTAAAACAGGGCACGCGCACGTGTACCGTTTGTTTGGCGCATCAAAAATCATGTCACGCGAACATGTCCACAATTAATAACGCTTTATTATTTAAAAAGAATTTGTCCAAAGTTGCACGAACGCATACTCTGATTTTATTTTTAGAATCGTAATTATGTCACGCGAACGTGTCCACAGTCACAATGATACATTAAATGGGCCTAAAGCAACCACGAGTATTTGTCATTTTTATATGAGAAATTTCATAAATAGATATCTTTTAGTGATAATTAGCTCTCTATAGATACCATTTGCTATATTACAGCATGTAGATACGTTTTTAGATGTTTTAAGATGTATTTGATGTATTTAGGTTACTGTATTCTTGAATACATTAGAAAAAAGTGGCGTGAATCATGGAAAACCTGTTAATAAGATGTTGTATTCAACTGTATTCAAGAGTTGAATCATTAAATACAGTAACGTATATTTCTTAAAAAAGGGACCTTTCAACTGATTAAAAATGGAAAGAAAATCAATCTAGCAAATAGTCTCCTAATATAACTCAACTAACACAATTATAGCACCATAATCTGTATTTCCCCCTCCATCAATGATTTTCCGTCCGAAAGTATCCAAAAATAGAGGATTCTGTCGATTTTCAAATCTCCCTTCTTTCTTTTCATGTTCTTTTGTTACAGTTCGTAGAAATCAATTTCAAACCAAGAAAATTTGAGATTGATACAATTGTATACAGAAATACATTCAAATTCGAGTTTGCATATGGCATACGTTCAAGAAGCTCTTCAGACATACACAACGCTTGGAAAAAATATCAGGAGATGCTTACCTTGAATGAGGCAATGTCTACACGAATGATACAAGGTATTCTGTCCTATGCTATGTATTATGTTTCTTTTTTCAAACTCCCAGAAATCTATCCATTTATGTCCGTGTGTGCTTGTTAGGTTGCACACACGGAGGCTTTACATATGGTGATTTTGCGACATCAATCATTAGTTCTTCGCCCACGTCTATATTGCCAATTAGAGGTACTTTCGGAACAACATCCCATAGATTATGGATTCTCAAAGTAGGGAGACTTTTAAGTTTGTCAAATGCTGCCTTAAAATTGAGATCTCCAACTTTAGGACTTGCGAATGCAAAAGCTGTCACTGGAAATTCCTTGCCTTCGCTTGTTTTGTTGATTTCATTGAAAGCTATGCCAACTGCAATTTGGGGTTGCAAGTGATGCACCTAAGCTATGGCCAGTTACAGTAATACTAACCTTTTCTTTCTTATATTCCTCAACCAATCTTTTCACTTCTTCAATTACCTAAAAGGAAGAAAACAATGATAAGATATTAGACTCTTTAGCTTCATCAAGGCATGTATAATACTTTTCTCTTTTTATTTTCAAAGTTGATCCTTTTGATAAAAATTAAAGATTTGTGCATGTATATGATTTTTTGGTCTTCTTCTATGTTTTTTACTGAAGTAGGGGAATTCAAAAATATATAGATTTGTGTGTTGTATAATTGATGTCGGAACAGTGGAGTAATTACATCAAATACAAAAAAGGGTTGTTGGAGTAATTACATCAAATACAAGAGTAATTTTTGCAAAAAGCATGACTACTACTCACTGTCAGGTATTTTTGAAAGGATTTTTTAGGGTAAATTGGGGCTGACAATGGAGGTTCGAAATCTGCTATCGATGAGACGACATTAGGGTTATTCTTTAACAAAGACGATGGAGTTTGGGGCTGAGCAACTTGAAGAGTCTGCTACCTTTTTAATTGTATTTCAATGTATCTCGTTGTATTCTATGTATTTCATTGTATTCATTGTCTTTTTTTCATTGTATTTCAATATATCTCACCTGTATTTTATTATATTCATTGTCTCGCTATATTCCATGAATGTCTTCATTTTTTTTTTTAATTAATATAATTTATGTATTCAGATGTATTTATGTATTCGGATTTATAATTGAGTTTGTTGAGTTATATTAGGAGTCTATTATGTTAATTGATTCATTTTCGTTTTAAAAACAGTGTAATCCCCTATTTCATGCCGTGAATACAGTCGAATACAATAATCTGTCCAGTTGTAATCCCATTTTTCACTCCATGAATACAGTCGAATACACTCGAATACAACAACTGATCAGCTGGACTTCCCTGATTCACGCCTATTTTTGCTAATGTATTCATGAATACAATATCCATGGTACAAGGTATTTAACTATATATATTTCAAGGTAGCAATGGAAGTTGTATCCTATATTCAGTCAAGAATACTCTAATATTCTGCCAGCATTCACGTAGTATGTATTCTAATATATTCAATGTATTTACAAGTATATACATGTATGTCATTGAATTCTGAATGTACAAATATAGTTGTATCTACTATAGTTGTATTTTAATACAAAATATATTATGATTCTTAAAACTAAATAAAATTATAATACTATATATGAAAATCATATTTAATACGTCTATTCTTATATATATGTATGATTTGTTTTTTTAAATGTAGGTGGTGCCATCGACTGAATATTTGCATACGGTGAATGATGAAGGAAGGCATTACACAGTAAGCCTTTTAGAGAAAAAATGCAGTTGTGGGCGGTTCCAAATCGACGAATTACCGTGCCCAAATACTTGGGCTGTCCTGAAGAGCAAGTTTCAAATGCCAGAAGATTATTGCTCTGATTATTACAAACCAAAGTCTGTTGTAATGACATATGAGGTTCTCGTGTATCTTTTGACGGACCGGAAAGAATGGAATATACCAGCACATGTAGAAAATGAAGTTGTATTACCACCCAAATGGAAAAGACCTCCTGCAGGACCAAAGAAGAAGCATAATAAGCCCTTCATTGAATTGCTGCAAAAGAAAAATCAACATTCGTGTAGTATATGTGGACTGGTATGACATAATAAGCGTATTTGTAGAAATTCTCCACGTTGAAATTAGTTCACAATCTGACTTGTATTAATGAAAAATAATTTGTTATAGATTCCGGTGTCATTTCGAATATATTTTGGATATACTTAGCTGGTGTATTAAATCTGAATACGTAACTAATACGACCATTGTATCTTCATTATATATGAATATAGATGAATACAATCATTGAATACATTGAACTGATGATTCTTTTTGGAATACATATAGTACATCAGAGAGTTAATATGATTTATGAATGTTAAATACATGTATTCAAATACACTTGAATACAAATTATGACAATCTGTTATTACAATCAGTTATATACAAAAGCAGTATTCAAAATACAGCTGAATACATATCAATACAACATATCATATAAATATGAAGGTCTAAAAACACCTGCTGAAAATATGTGAACATAACCTGGTGAATACATATAAATACAACTTAATGAATATAAATAAATATATCATGTTGAATACTGACTGATACAATAAGTTGAATACATATCAATACAACATGTTGCATATATACTAATCGGTGATGTGCCTAAGAATCTTTGAAGGTGCTTTGCTCTCGCTTACGGCATAAGCGTCTATCTTCCGCATAGCATAGTCCCAAAGGAGTGCACCATATCTTTGGCGGAGTAAATTGGCATCAAATTTTACTTTTGGAACCAGCCCAACTGTGCTAAGAAACTCTGCGTATGGCGCGACATGCACCCCACAATCCCTGAAAGTAGAACTTAATAGTTTATATTGTTCAGGAGTAAGCTTTTCTTTGAGATCGGATACTATGTTTGTGTTTGTATATGAACAAATATGCGATGATAATCTTGGCGGGTGTTTCACAAACAGTTTAATTTCCTGCATACAAACAAGAATTGTAAAAAGGTTTCATATTCATCATCAAAATATATACTAATTAAGTGTATAAATACATATAAATACAACAAGATACAGTTAAATATTGAAATACATATTAATACCATTTATATAGAAAAGGGTTAAATACATGTATTCAAATACACTTGAATACAAATTATGACAATCTGTTATTACAATCAGTTATATACAAAAGCCGTATTCAAAATACAGCTGAATACATACCAATACAACATATTATATAAATATGAAGGTCTAAAAACACCTGCTGAAAATATGTGAACATAACCTGGTGAATACATATAAATACAACTTAATGAATATAGATAAATATATCATGTTGAATACTGACTGATACAATAAGTTGAATACATATTAATACAACATGTTGCATATATACTAATCGGTGATGTGCCTAAGAATCTTTGAAGGTGCTTCGCTCTCGCTTACGGCATCGGCGTCTATCTTCCGCATAGCATAGTCCCAAAGGAGTGCACCATATCTTTGGCGGAGTAAATTGGCATCAAATTTTACTTGTGCAACCAGCCCAAATGTGCTAAGAAACTCTGCGTATGCCGCGACATGCACCCCACAATCCCTGAAAGTAGAACTTAATAGTTTATATTGTTCAGGAGTAAGCTTTTCTTTGAGATCGGATACTATGTTTGTGTTTGTATATGAACAAATATGCGGTGATAATCTTGGCGGGTGTTTCACAAACAGTTTAATTTCCTGCATACAAACAAGAATTGTAAAAAGGTTTCATATTCATCATCAATATATAAACTCATTAAGTGTATGAATACATATAAATACAATAAGATACAGTTAAATATTGAAATACATATTAATACCATTTAGTACAAAACAGTGAATATATACATATAACAAGCAAGAAAAACTGTAATAAGTACGGAAATACAATTAATGTAAATAGAATACATCTAAATACATTTAAATACAACATACAATATTCAAGTAAGCACAACTCAGTTAATGACATTGTGAATGTGGAAATGAGTTCTGGATTGTTTTAATTCTTATGAATACAACTTAATACATACGAATACATCATCATAATTATAAAATCACATGAATAATCCAGAACTCCAGCAACCCTTTTCTATATATTTTTGAATTCCCCCACTTCAGTAAAAAACATAGAAGAAGACCAAAAAATCATATACACATACAGATCTGTAGCCGATGACCCCAAAAATTCTCTCACCCGCAACGAGAAAGAGGGCCCATCAAAATTGAGAATTTTGGTGGGTATACCTCTTGTTACCATCTTGTGTGACGTTGAATCCGACATTGGAGAGAAAATCGAAAGCTTTCTGATGAGTAAACAATAACAATGGTTATTTTTTAAGAAGCAAAGAAAAATCTATATCAAAATCGAAGAAACTAAATAATTGTATCAAAATCTAAGAAGCTTAATACTTACCCCAAGAACTTGTATCAGGAATAAAATCGTAATTTTAGAGAGAAAATAACTGGGGAGTGATAATGGGGGAAACCTAGGGAATTTGGGTGGGAGAAGAAGTTTGAATCATGGGTTTGTGGGAGAAGAGAGTAAAGTGTATGCAAAAGAGAGAGAGAGAACGTGGTTCGATTTTCATACAGATTTTACGGTGATTACGTGAGAGAAAATTCAAAAAAGGAGAGAGAAAACTATTATTTAGCATATATGGTGCCTTAAATGTAGGATGTAACTATAATTAGATATTTTGCTATAAAGGATAAAAGGTATCTATAGGATGTAATATTTTAAAATGGTATTTATTTAAAATAAATAGGGTACTAAACTTTTCTATAGGGTGTAAAATTTTCTTTTTATATCTAGGTTATGAAATTAACATGAGGGCCATGAATGATTAAACTGTGAATGGTACACCTCGGACTATATTGAGAACAATTTTATTATTACGAAAATGTTTGATAAAAGTTGCGCGAACGCATACTCCGAATTGGTTTTTAGAATCATGATTATGCCACGCGAACGTGTACACAGTCACAATTGTATTTTAAACATGCCTAAAGGCTTTTCTACGGATATTTTATTGTAATATCTAATCATAATATTTGTGAGGGCCATAGATGATTCAATTAAATGGCACACCTCAATCTATTTGTGAAGGACAATACTTAATTAAAAAGGTCCAAGATGTTAAGCCCACTATAAATTAATGTTCAAATTACCATTACTAGTTATACGCCCATATGTGATGATACCAGGTATTTTAGTCACTGGACAGGGTTTGGGCCAACGATGAGCCCAACCATTTCGACGCATGGTTTCTCGATAAGCCCAATACATTTGCTGGCCAGGGGGCCAATTTAAATTCGCGTGAATTACTTTACTCGAATTTCTGGGCTCTAAGCCTATGCATTCAAGCTCATACTCATGGCCTCATTTGGGCCACCCACGAATCTGGTCCAATTCACTTTATATGCACACACCAACATTAACTACAGAAATCGGTATTTGAGCACCAGATTAACTCAACAATTTTATCGCATGGCAACCTAAGGAAACATTAAGACTTAAATCATGCAAAACTATTTTTATATCAACAAAAAGAACTTAGTCGAATATCATATGCTAGCTGACTATAACATGGTTTTTAAAAAACTAAACTTCAATCAGGAAATGATTTAAGACGCTCATGACTTCATATGTTAAACAAGGACAGAATTTCCAGGCAAGTTCAACTCATCTAACCTTATTCGAACCCATAATAAAACTTCCAATGATTCAACAAGATTAAAAATAAACTCAAAGAAATGAAGTAAGTACACACTCAATAATTCTCTCCATATTGTAACTCAACAGTGAAATGGAGGTCCACGCCTCAGACATTAAACAGATTCACAGAAGAGAAGAAGAGGAAGAAATGGGCCTTAATTACATGAACCAAATGCAAGTCTTTATTAGGAACCAAGTACCACCTGAATCAAATCCCACATGATACTAGCTAAACAAGGAGAGAGTTACATGAATCAATAAAGACATGAGAGCTAATTTATTAAAATAACACAGCTATATCAATCCAAATCGTTCACATCTTCAACATTCAAATTGGTTGCTCAAAGTTTCAGAGTAGTACCTGAATACAGCAATCAAAAAACAAAAGAAAATGTATTTAGGAATCAACAGAATTGAGAGATTCAGGAGAAACAGTAGGGTAGCACTTCAACACATCAATTTCAACTTCCTTAGAAAATTTTTGGACCCAGATGAACCAGAGATCTTTCGAAATTTTTGAGTTATTACTAAAAATGAAATCAAAGAACAATTTCCAGCGATTTTGAACCAAAATAAAGCAGAAAACTTTTGGATTTTTAGGGTCTGAGTCTTTTCCCCAAAATGAAGGAAAAAGAGGTCTTTATATAGGCATGCCTAAGGCAGTCCTAGCCCAGCTAACCAATTCCCCTTTTACCCCTCCAATTCTTAGTCATTTTACCCTTTGTAACTCTTCAAAATATTTGACCCTCCCTTATCTCTTAACAAACCAAGCTCCAGCCTTATCTTCTAGAAGTTTCCTACAACAGAAAAATATTCCCCACCCTCAAATACCCAAAACACCATTGACACCCTTGTAATTTACTCTTCAATGCTGAACCAAAACCTAAAGGAAAACTATGGGCCTCTCCTGTCCAAACAGGAATGGGCTAACAACCCAAAAGAGACCCAAGCAATGAAATATAAAGGATTAACAAACAAGATTAAACTTTAAAAAAATGCAAACTATGACTGACCTTGAACCAAAACATGCTGAAAATGTATTAATAATTAGATAATTTAAACAACAACCAAAAATGAAAACAGCCTGCCTGATGATTGCCCTATACTTAAGAACTTATCCTAATCATGAAGAACGCCTGATTTGATTCACACAAACTAGATAACAAACTAACACATGGGGCACATAAATAACCCAACAATTTATATGAATAGAGTTTTAAAATTTGAAGAAGGAACTCCGAAAAACAAACAAAGAAATAATATGTAAAGAAACCAAGGAGAAGAGATGAGGTATTGGCTAATATTAGAATACTCCATTAATCCGGGGATTATGGCTGCCCTAGTCCCTTCATTATTTTTTTGGTCAGAAGAAGAGGAACATGACGAAACTGATTAAAGAAAGGTGGAAGAAAAGGAAAGAAAATAGAAGGAGAAATCATAGAAATAGGTAGAGGGAAAAACAAGAGAAAATACCTAGTGATTGACTTAACGAAACTCCGGTTGCTCCGATTCAAACCCAAAACTAATGTTAGTCGCATGTTCTTTGTCAAGAACAAACAACCAACATCAATTTCACGTTAAATCATCCCTGGAACATGAAGATTTGAATCTTAACCTTGCACGCCACAGATCTGAGGTCAGGGTGGATTTGGGGCATTAGGGTTTTGATTTTAGATCTAAAATCCGAACCATTTGGGAGGGATTCGAAGGGTATGGTTTGGATATTGTGAGAGAGGAGGTGACGGGGAATCTAGGGTGTAAATTTGGGGCGGATTGGGGCTACGCTGCCGGTGGAGATGGTGGGGAACTTTAGGGCAGTGGCTAGGGTTTTTAGTCTCTAAGCATAGAGACGAGGAATGAAGGGGAAGTGAAATGGGTGGAGGGCCTTTGGTTCCGACAATTAAATATCAAAAGGAGTCGTAGTTCCCAACCATTTTATCAATGAAGATCAATGACTGGGATTCCAAGGGGGAAACAATGTTGTTTTGTTTAATAGGGGACTGGACCGGGCACGCAGAAAACCCCGAAGTTTGAGAAATATGATGGGCACACAGATCCCATTGTCTACCTCAAAAGATATTGCAACCAGTTGCGGGGAGCAGGCAGAAAAGAGGAGCTCTTCTTGGCCTACTTTGGAGAGAGTTTGGCCGGAATCGCGTCTGAATGGTATATAGATCAAGATATATCTCGTTGGCATATCTGGGATGACCTTGCTCGGGACTTCGTCAGGTAGTTTCAGTACAACATTGATATTGCCCCTGATAGGAACTCATTGACAAATCTAAAGAAGAAATCCTCGAAAAGCTTTCGAGAGTACGCCGTCAAATGGCGTGAGCAAGCCTCCAGGGTAAATCCTCCAATGGATGAGATTGAAATGGTCACGGTCTTCCTCCAAGCCCAAGAGGCTGATTATTTTCAAAACATGATGTACGCGATGGGTAAGACGTTTGTCGAAGCCATCAAAATTGGAGAAATGGTTGAAAACGGGTTGAAAACAGGGCGAATATTGAGCTAATCCGCCATTAGAGCTACCTCCCAAGCCATTCAGGGTAGGTCTGGAGGAGTAGCGAACGGCAAGAAAAAGGAAGAAACATCAATGGCAGCATCGGGTGCAAGAAAACACTATACTCCCAGATCCCTTTTCTCAGAAAGGACCCCGCAACACTATTACCCCCACTAAGATGTAGCCTATGCTCCTCATCCATACACGGTCATGAATGCTCAACCTTATGTCCGGCCACAACAACAATCCAACCGGAACCAAGCTCCATTTTCTAGAAACTAGCCTCCTTACCAAAAACACTACAACCCCCGGCCTCCACAAAATAATTTCCACACTCGTGAACCACCCAAGAGGCCAACCTTTACACCAATTGGTGAAACCTACTCTAGCTTGTTACCAAATCTTGTTCAAATAGGTCTGCTACAGCCTGTTCCTCAAACCAGGCAAAACCCAGCATCACTCGCTTACAAAGCTGGTACCTGATGCGCCTATTACTCAGGGGCAGAATGGCACGACACAGATGATTGCTGGTCTCTAAAGAGAGCCGTGGAGATCTTGATAGAACAAAGGAAGATAGTGCTAAGGGATGAAGATATTCCCAATGTGACTAACAACCCACTGCCGGCCCACAACAACGGGCCAGTAATCGGAATGATTTGTGAGGACAAGGAATTTGACCCAGCGTTGAAGGCCATAATTGCCATCGTTGATGTAGAAAAGAAACCAAAGGCTGCCTCAAAGCAAGACAAAGGGGAGAAAAAGAACAAAACCACCCCTCCAAAGTCAGAGAAGAAAGTTGAAGTTGAAACTGGGGCAACGCCTTCTAAAGATGATGTCCTCTATGTCCCTCGAGGCTGCAAAGAAAGGCAGATGACTTTGAGTCCTCCCAGGAGATTCGAGCTGAATAAGACGACCCAAATGTATGTTCCCAAGGGAGCATATGTGATGCGGGGGCTGATTAATCCACCAAGGCTGAGTGAGCCCGTGGTTATTGGTCGCGCACTACAAAAGCCCATGACGGATCCTACCGTTGTGCCCTGGAAGTACAACAAATTAGTGGTGACTTACAAAGGCAAAGAAATCTCGGGAGAAGATCAAGAAAATAACTCGGCTGAAAAGTATTTCAAATTGGAAGAGGTGAACAATGCCACTAGAAAGTGCTTCCTATCTAAAAAGCCCGTGAGTGCCAACGAAGCGGAGGCCTTCTTTCAAAAGATGAAAATGGAGGATAATGAGGTGATAGACTAGCTTCGGAAGTCTCCCGCACAAGTCTCTGTTGATGAACTCCATCGAACATCAAAAGGTATTGATCAAGACCCTTAACGAAAAATATGTGACTGTCGAGACCTCTATAGAGCAGTTGGAGAAAATGGCTGAAAGATTTTTCGCAATCAACCAGATCTCTTTTAGCAAAAATGACTTGCCCACAGAAGGGGGCGCACATAACAAAGCTCTGCACCTGACAGTCAAATGCAAAGGGTATTACGTGAAAAGGGTTATGTTGGACGGAGGCTCTGGGGTAGATATTTGCCCACTCTTAACTCTGCAGCATATGGAAATCGATACCGAAATAATCCGACCCAACAACGTCTGTCTACGTGCCTTTGATATATCAAAAGGTACACAATTGGAGAGATTGATCTGATTCTGACCATTGGCCCACTAGACTTTGTAGTAACCTTCCAGGTTTTGGACATGGACATATCCTACAACTTTCTTTTGGGGAGGCCGTGGATCCATGCAGCGGGGGTTGTACCCTCTACTCTTCACCAGATGGTGAAGTTCGAGCACGAGGATTAAGAGATTGTGGTCCACGGGGAAGATGAGCAATCAATTTATCGAGACCCGTCAGTCCCGTGTCTTGAAGCAAGAGAGGGGAGTCAGCACATAGGCTACCACGCCATTGAAATCGTGGTCGCTGATCAGTGCGAAGAAGGAAAATCTTGCCCTCAACCCTTCTTTTCTAATGCATCAATCATGGTGGCCAAAGAAATGATCAGGAACGGCTACAAACCTGGGAAAGGGCTTAGGTAATCGTTGCAAGGAATAACTGAACCTATTACTTTGACCGCCAGTGAAAAGTTCTTTGGGGTAGGCTTCCGACCTACTCCAACTGATGTAAGATGCGCAGATGATAGAAATAATGATGGTTGGGTCTTGCCTCGGCCGGTGCCGCATCTGTACAGAATATTTGTCAAGCCGAAATACAATGAGGAAGAGGAAGATAAGGCGTTTATGGCCGGAGAAATCGAAGAAATTTGTGGGGCCATGAGGAAGATATTGTATGAAGCCCACATAGTTCAGCAAGGGGAAGGCTCAAGCACCGTTGAGGTGCTGTATGTGAGACCTAATGCCAAATTGCAGAATTGGAAGGCTACGCCATTCCCAATCAGGTGGGAGTCCCGGTAGACCTGTCCTGCCACTTTTTCTGCATCACGAGTTATTCCAGGGTGTAACTCGGATGTTTTCTTTAGTTTCTTGTCTTTTAATTTCCAATGTAAACCTTGTTATCTTCAAATTCAATGAAATGAAATCAATATTTCATCGTGCATCTTCCTCTATTCCTTCTGATCTTCGTTATTTTCTCTTTTATTTCTTCTTTTAGTTCTAATAATGTGCCTTTAAATAATGTGACATGCTTGCGGACTTCATGCCCGGATTCAAACATGTTGTCTAACTGTGAGATAATGAACCAAGAGCCGGAATACGATGAAGATGAGGCTTTTAGGGAAATAAATCGAGAATTGGAACAATTTGAGAATAAACCTAAGCCGAACTTTAATGATACTGAGCCGGTTAATTTGGGTACTTCTGAAGAAATCAGGGAAACCAAGATAAGCATTCACACAGATGGGAAAACCCGGGACACATTAATCCAACTTTTGTTTGAGTTCAAAGATGTGTTCGCTTGGTCATATGATGATATACCAGGGCTAAGTGTTGATTTGGTGGTTCATAAGTTGCCAACTTACCCCGATTGCCCCCCTGTCCAACAAAAGCAAAGAAATTTTAAAACTGATATCAGTGATAAGATCAAAGAAGAGGCCACGAAACATTTGAAAGTAGGGGTAATCCGGGTAGTTCGATACACTACATGGTTAGCCAATGTGATCCTAATACCGAAGAAAGACGGAAAAACCCGGGTGTGTGTGGATTACAGGGATCTAAACAAGGCAAGTCCCAAAGATAACTTCCCTTTGCCGAACATCCACGTCCTTGTTGATAATTGTTCCAAATATGAGATACATTCCTTCGTAGATTGTTACGCATGATATCACCAGGTGTTGATGAATGAAGAAGATGTAGAAAAGGCAGCTTTTACCACACCTTGGGGTACATACTGTTACAAAGTCATGCCATTTGGTCTGAAGAACGCCGGGGCAACCTACATGAGGGCCATGACTGCCATTTTTCATGATATGATGCACCAAGAGATAGAGGTGTATGTGGACAATGTAATCATCAAATCCAAAACCCAGGACGACCACGTTCAGGACTTGAGAAAGCGCACATATGATTTGAAGCTGAACCCAACCAACTGTGCATTTGGGGTACCATCCGACAAACTCTTGGGATTCGTAGTTAGTCGGAGGGGCATCGAGTTGGACCCAACAAAGATAAAGTCTATTCGGGATTTGCCTCCTCCAAGAACTAAGAAAGATATTATGAGTTTGTTGGGAAGATTGAACTATATCAGTCGATTCATTACTCAGTTGACATCTACGTGTGAACCCATATTCAAATTGCTGAAGAAAGATGCAGCAATCAAATGGACAAATGAGTACCAAGAGGCTTTTGATAAAATCAAAGAATATTTGTCGAATCCGCCAGTATTGGTCCCACCTGAGCCAGGGAGGCCTCTGTTTTTGTATCTAACAGTCTTAAAAAATTCTTTCGATTGTGTCCTCGGGCAACATGATGTGACCGGAAAGAAAGAGCAAGCCATTTACTATCTGAGCAAAAAGTTTACCAGTTATGAAGCCAAATATACTTTATTGGAAAGAACTTGCTGCGCTTTAACATGGGTCGCTCAGAAGCTGAGGCATTATTTGCAAGCTTACACCACTTACCTCATAACCAGGTTGGATCTTTTAAAACACATATTTCAGAAACCAATGCCCACTGGAAGATTAGCAAAGTGGCAGATCTTGCTCACGGAGTTTGACATAGTCTACGTCACTCGCACGGCAATGAAATCCAAGGCATTAGCAGATCATTTGGCTGAGAACCCGGTTGATGATGAATACCAACCTTTGAGCACTTACTTCCCAGATGAAGAGGTAAATTCGGTTGAGGCAATATCTGAAGACACCCATGCTTGGAAAATGTTCTTTGATGGGGCGGTAAACGCAAAAGGCGTTGGAATTGGGGCAATCTTGATCTCACCCACCGGCCAGCATTATCCAGCCACAGGCCGGCTTCGGTTTTTCTACATAAACAACACCGCCGAGTATGAAGCCTATATTATGGGTATGAACATGGCAATCGACCAAGATGTTAAAGAGTTGTTAATCATGGGAGATTCGGATCTGATTATCCGACAAGCTCAAGGAAAATGGGAAACCCGATATGTCAAGCTTATTCCTTATAAGCAACATGTGGAAGAACTTGGCAAGAGATTCAAGTCGATAGAGTTCGGGTACGTCCCTCGTTGACACAATGAACTAGCTGATGCACTTGCCACTTTGGGCTCGATGCTGCCATACCCAGGCAATGCCCACATTGATCCTTTGGAAATCCAAATAAGGGAAAGGCACAACTACTGTAATACGGTCAGGTAGAACCAAATATTCAGCAATGGTATCATAACATCAAAAGATTTTTGAAAACCAAAGAATACCCCGAGCAAGCAAGTGGAGACCAAAAGAGAACCATTAGACAGCATGCAAGTGGTTTCTTTTTGAGTGGTGATGTCTTGTATAAAAGGACACCGGACCTCAACTTGTTAAGATGTGTTGACACCGAAGAAGCTGGGAGAATCATGCACGAAGTGCACACAGGAGTGTGCGGACCTTCGAGCGGGTTATTACTGGATGACCATGGAAAAGGACTGTTTTAGTTTTGTTCGTAAATGTCATCATTGTCAGGTGCACAGCGATTTGATTCATGCACCTCCCACAAAACTGCATTCCATGTCAGCGCCCTTGCCATTTGTTGCTTGGGGCATGGACGTCATTGGGCCAATCGAGCCAAAGGCCTCAAATAGACACAGATTCATATTGGTCGCGATCGATTATTTCACGAAATGGGTTGAAGCAATCACTCTCAAATGTGTCACCAATAAAGCTGTGGTAGATTTCGTGCACTCCAATCTTATCTGCCGTTTTGGCATTCCTACAACTATTATCACAGACAATGCTGCAAACTTGAATAGTCATTTGATGGGGGAGATATGCGTACAATTCAAGATAACGCATCAGAACTCTACTCCTTATCGACCTAAAGCCAATGGTGTTGTTGAAGCAGCAAATAAGAACATCAAAAAGATTTTGAGAAAGATGATTCAAAGTTCCAGGAAGTGGAATAAAAAGTTGTCGTTTGTATCATTGGGGTATCGCACTACTGTGCGCACATCGGTCGGAGCAACCCCATACCTTTTGGTTTATGGCACCGAAGCCGTAATACCTGCGGAAGTTGAAATCCCTTCTCTCCGGATCATTGTTGAAGCTGAAATTGAAGACAGTGAGTGGGTCAAAGCCCTTCTGGAACAGTTAACCCTGATTGATGCAAAGCGAATGGCCGCAGTCTGCCATGGGCAGTTGTACCAACAAAGAATGGCCCATGCTTACAACAAGAAAGTACGGCCCAAAAATTTTGAAGTGGGAAAACTTGTTTTAAGGCGTATTCTTCCTCATCATCAGGAAGCAAAAGGGAAATTTTCTCCTAACTGGAAAGTCCCATACATTATCCGAAAGATATTACCAAGAGTAGCGTTATATCTGGGAGATATCGAAGGAAACGACCCCGAGGCAGCTCTGAACGCAGACGTGGTCAAAAGGTACTATGTCTAGTCCTTCTGCAGCAATAGCACTATCTGATTGGGATGACAAAAGCTTTCATTCTCGCTACCCCAAACACTCCAGTCCTTTTGCTAACCTTTTGAGCCGGTTAATTTTCTTTCATTACCCTCTTTGGAACAAAAAAAACAAAGAAAAACAAAAACAAAGTTCCCTGAACTACGTTTGACTTGATTCCGAAAGGATACGTAGGCAGACTCTCTCTGGCGTTCAGTCACACCAAAAAAAAAAATTCCCCCAAAAGTGAAATTGGGCCAGATGTTATAATGGTTCGGAAATGAGCCTAGCAGAACGGTTCCAAAGTTGTAATTCCGTCCAGATTCTCTTTACCCAAACCTTGTTCAAAGTCCTTTCGATCAATCGGTGACAGGTTTTCAAAAAATAAAGAACGCAGTTGTTTGGACTCGATTCAATCAAGATAAGAGAAATAAAATGAGAGAGTCTTATTGGTGAAAATCTATGGGCACCGTAAGGCGATGGTGAGCAGAGAAATTGAAAATGAGAGAGTCTTGTTAGTGAAAACTCGTAAAAGAGCACTATAAGGCGATGGTAAGAAGAGAAATGAGAGAGGTAGATTGGCGAAAACCCGCAAAGGGCATCGTTGATCAAAAAAAAAGAAACCCCTCACCACCATTGGTATTGAAAGAGTCCTGGCAAGATTCCTCGGTTTTGAAACACGGGTCGCAATGGGTTTATGAGAATTTGGGATAGTTGTGTGGATCGGGCATCCAGTCCAAGAAGCATGTCATGTCTATTGAAGTTTGTATGCACCCCAGATAAGTCCGTCCTTCCTCCTCGAAAAAGACACTTCTCCTTAAACTCATTTTCTTGTCCTCCGTTTTCGAAACTAATACAAAGAAAAGGTGGCAAGATTGGCTTTACAGGGTTCTGCCTAAAGCTAAAGAAAAGTACTCAGCCTCAACGGGTGCATCAAGTCGATCCCGACTGGCCATGATGGTTGATGCTCTGAAATGGAGTTTATTGAAAATGAAAAGAAATCCCAAGTCAAAGCCCCTAGAGACAGAATAAAATTAAAGGGCCAAAGCCTATAAGCCGTCGGGAGAAATTTTGAAAAGTTGAGCTCCTCGGTTTGAAAGATAGATCAATCTTCAGAAAACCACCAAGCAGCTGAAGTTCCTAACAAAGGTTCGGGTCGAGATCGAGTGATCAAGACAATAAAGGCCACAAAACCAACCACCTTGCAAACTAACAATCGTTTTGTGTTTAAAATTGAAATAGGTGCAGCCCAAGGCAACCGTGCAAAAGAAGGTGCAGCCAAAAGAAAAGTTGCGCAAAAGCTACAAACAGGTTCGCAGTAACAATCAATCCAAAAAGGAAGTTTTCCTCCAAATTTCTTTCCCGCATTTTATTGAAATAAAATGAATTGAAAAAGGAAAATGAAGAAAAAGAGAAGAAAATCCAAACAAAATGATAGTTCAGAATCCCCAATCTCAATCTTTTACGCCTTTTGCCAACATTAGGGCTCCAATCCTTGAGTTGAGATTTTAGACATAGGGCCTCCATTCTCTAGTCTCCTTTTGCCAACATTAGGGCTCCAATCCCTAAGTTGAGAGTTTTTAGACATAGGGCCTCCATTCCCTAGTCGCCTTTTTCCAACATTAGGGCTCAAATCCCTAAGTTGAGAGTTTTTAGACATAGGGCCTTCATTCCCTAGTCGCCTTTTGCCAACATTAGGGCTTCAATCTCTGAGTTGAGTTTTTTAGACATAGGACATCCATTCCCTAGTTGCCTTTTTTGCCAACATTAGGGCTCCAATCCCTAAGTTGAGATTTTTAGACATAGGGTCTCCATTCCCTAGTCGCTTTTTGCCAACATTAGGGCTCCAATCCCTAAGTTGAGATTTTTAGACATAAGTCCTCCATTCCCTAGTCTCCTTTTTACCAACATTAGGGCTCCAATCCTTGAGTTGAGATTTTTTAGATATAGGGCTCCATTCCCTAATCTCCTCTTCCTAAAGGAACACAATCCTTATGTTAACGCTTTCAAAAAAAAGTTAGTTATAAGTAACTCACGAAATTTTCCTAGTGTAAACTGGGGCAGAAAATTTCGTTCGTCTGTTTGTTTTGGTGTCTGAGCAGGTTTTACCTCAAGGCACAGGGTTCGAGATGAACAAAAGAATGAGTCTCAATCCAGAACAAATAAAAGAAGAAAAAGAACAAAAAATAAAGAAGTGAACTCAAAGGTTGAAACGAAGAGGGATGTGGACTGCTCAAGATATGATTGAAGTCACAAGCTTCGCATGACCCGCCTTGATTCAAAGCTGAAGAGAGAACCAGTACCTACAGCTAACGAGCATCAAGATTCAGATCGGAGTCCACAGCAAGAACCAACTGAGACTCAAGATCAAGCTTCAAGAGATTTATAGATAGGAATTCTGTAACTCGTAGTTGATAAGTTTAGCTAGATTAGCTTTTTATTTTTCATATTGGTGTAATAAGGAGTTCAACAAGCAGTAGCAGCAACAACAAAACAGTGAAATCACAACTTTTCGGTAGTCGCAGCTACCAAAACTTCCAGAACTACATTGACCTGATTCCTTTATAGCCAAGGATATGTAGGCAACCTTTAAAGCAAGGTTCAGTCAGACTCTTTTCAAAAAATACTTCTCATGGAGTGTCAAACGGGCAAAAATCCCTCATAATTGCACATTTTATCTTTGCCCGAAAACCCTTAGTGTCTCTTAGCAAAGAGGGGCAGTTGTGAGCACGTGATTTTTGCCTAACCTGAATTGCCCCTACATAATCCCAAGAATTAGATTTTTCCTTTTAATTATTTGTTATTTTAGAAATTAATGTAGAATTTTTCTTTTTTGTTTGCATTTTTTGTGCGCATGTCTAATTTTTGTTTAAGTCATAAAAATACAAAAATATGTGCATTTGCATTTAGGATTTAATTTAATATTTTAGGATTAAATTAATTAATTAAGTTGTTTTATAAAAAGGAAAAAAACAAAAATAGTTTAATTTGCACCTTTTAATGTTAATTTTGATTTTTAGTAGTTTTTCTTTTAATTTGTTGTTTTAATTAATCGTGAAAATTTTTATTTAGGTTTAATTTGTGTTTTAGGGTAATTAAATTCTAGGATTTAATGTAGATTTTTATTTAATTTTTGAAAAAGGAAGAGAAAAGAATTAATTTGAGAAAAGAAAAGAGAATTGAAAAGAAAATAGGAGAAGGAAATATATTGGGACAAATCTAATTAAAACCCCAAGCCCAATCATTTATTCTCCTAATACCCGTCCAAATAGCCCCAAAATCCAGCCCAGTTCTGCCTTTACCCGACCCCATCTCCTCACTCAAGCCAAACGACGCCGTTTAGTGCAAAAGTGATCCCAGTCGTCGAGGTTTGTTGATCCAACGGCTCAGAAGTGGTTATTACTTATTATATAAATGTCCAAACGCATACTCACCCCCCTTATCCACTTGTCTCCCTCACACCCCCCTCTCCTCAGAGATCCCTTATCTCCATGAACCCTAACGTTGCTGCCTCAAATCCTCAACCCTATCTGGTGGCGGCGACGATCCCAATGAACCCCAAATCTATACCACAGATTCCCCTTCACCTCCCCGTTCTGAGTCCTCACTTATTTTCCTTCGAATCCGTCCAGAACTCGTCGAATCTTGAATTTGAGTTCAAGCCCTAAAAGTTTAAAATCGAACCTGTGCATGCAAAACTACTCCTCCGAATTCCCTGTTTGTTTAAGGCTGTTTTATCACAAAATAATGACGTTCGATTGTTCATGACCAAGAACAAGCGATTGACATTGTTTTGGGCTAACTCAGAATGCCAGTATCGACTTCGAGCCTAGTCGGTGAGTTCCCTTCATTTTTCCGTTTATTTTAGTTTTAGTTCACCTTTTATTCCTCTTCTTTTCTTCTCCTTTTTCTTTGGTTGAACCTCGACCAATTATCTGAGCCTAGATTGAGTGGTGTTCATTTGTTCCATTTAGTTTTCTTTTTCAAATCTTAAGAAAAAAGTGTGTTCTCTGATTTTCAGTGATCTGTCTAGTTTTATTAATATCATGTTTTAAACCTCTGATTTCGTCTTCTGTTTTGATTACACAATTAAATTTGGTTAGGTCATTTTGATTTAATAAATTAGCTAATTACATGCCTATTTGTGTTATTAATTAGTCACTTAGCTTAGGTTTTAGTTTTCGGAAATCATTTAAGCTTTGTTTTCTTTGTCATAAAACACTGATTTGGTTTCGGTCATGTTTGTTGTTTGGGTTTTGAGGCCCTTTTAGACCCCACTTCAGAAGAGTGGTTTAGGTTATTGGGTTAGGATTGAGCCCGTGTCTGGCTGAACCTGTGTTCAATTTGACCCATACTTGGCTGGTTTAAGAAGTAAAAAACAGGGGTATTAAGGGTCGTTTTAGGAATTGTAGGTGGGAGAATCTTTTGTAACTGAATAGGGAAGCTTCCTAGAAGCTGGGATTGGGACTTATGTGAAAACTTGATTTTTTTAACCAAGGACATAAAAGCAAATTGCTTGAACTGGTTTTGATTTTGGTTCATTCGGTTCTCTGAATTTTTTTGTTAGTTTAGAACTTCTGAAAAAATCCCAAAAGTTGTGTATCTAGGTGGAAAATGGCTCAAGTTTGGTTTGAGTTGCTTGGAGTTTGTTTTTTGAAGTTTGTGTTTGTTTCTGCTGTGTTAACACTGTTACACTGCTGCTGATACCCTTTTTGTTGTAGCTGATCCCTCATTCTTCTTACTTTCTTTGCTTTCTAGGTATATTTTGGAACCATAGACGACATGTGAAATGTGAATCGCATTTTTGAATGTGAAGCATGTTGAATACAAATTGTATATCAAGTTTATTTCTTCTATTTCGTCCATTTCTATATTATTATGTATGTAAATCCTATATTATGCAGGTCAGCTTAGCCCTTTCTCACGTTGCTAGAATCCTGTAAAGTGAACCCATGTTTGCTTGTTGGTCTGATTCTATGAGGGTATGAGTATGAAATTTGGATTCAAATGAATGATATGCTAATTCCTTGGATTCTATTACTGATGGTGTTAAGAAAGGATTTAACTGAATTTTAAGTTTCGTGAGTTTATTTGTGAGTTTAGCTTAGAATTGAATTCAGTCATGAATATTTGTTAGTTTCATTATCAGTGTAATTGAAGTCGAGCATGTGTTTTCTAGTGTAATGTGAGTTAGAAGCCTTTAAAGCTTCTTTGCGTCCTAGCTGTTGTGTAGTGATGAAGTTTATCAGGCTTATTGTTGGGGGCAAATTGCAGTTTTGGTATGGACTCGATATTGAGTCCTACTCCTCAGCCCTGGGCTTATGCAAGTTTTAGGTTCCTTGGGCCTTGGACTTTGAGGTCATTTGCAAGTAAGGATGGTATGCCATTGCTACTTGGGCTTGCTTCTTGAGCCCAGTAGCTCGTTTATTTGCTGCTGGATATTTCCCACAGCAGACTTGGCCCAAAATGCATGAAAGTTAAAATTCAGAAGTTCAGCTAGTTGATTTATGCTTAAATAGTTAGAATTTAGAAGTTAAAAATGTTAATTCAATTTCTTGTTTCATGTAGCTTTAGTTGATTTGTGACTAAATAATTTTGTACAAATTATTTGATTCCAAGAATTGGGCCTAACGCTGGCCCAGTTAATGAAAGGACCCAATAATTTGGATTGTCCCTTTCCCGTCCATTCTATTGGGCTGGATTCAGCGTAGAAGCCCAACGTTCTTTTGTAGTGGACGTTTATGCAAACAATGTTTCCAAGTGGTGTTGGTTTAAATTAATTAAGCTCATATTATTTAAGTTGAGGTATGTCATATTAACTAATACCAATAGTCTATGGCCCTCATAATTTTAAAATAAGAAACCTTTTAAACAATTAGAATTGAGGTGTGCCATTTAGTTGAAATTTCATGGACCTCGCAAACTTGAAAGTGCGTAGCTGCTTTAGGCGCGCTATTTTAAAAATATCCTTCCTAAACTCGGGTGTGCATTTCATGTGACCCAAATCCAAATCTTGACAACGTTAAATAAAATATGTCGCGAATCGCGGGTGCATTTCATGTGGCGTGATCCAAAGAGGTGTTTTGTATAATGTTGAAATAGTTCTAACAATGAATAAAAGCGGTTTTAAAGTTAAAAATGCACCATAGGTTAAAACATGTATTAAAATCGGATAATAGGCCAATTATAATAAGAAAAAGAATTCAACATAGACCACGACCCCCCAATTTTTGCCCTCTCACTATAGTTTAAGCGACCGTACTAGAACTACGGAATCCGGGGGTGCCCAACACCTTCCCTCGGGTTAACAGAATTCCTTATTTAGAATTTCTAGTTCGCAGACTTCAAAAGGAAAGTCGAATTTTTCCTCGATTTGGGATTCAAAATAAACCGGTGACTTGGGACACCAAATAAACTATCCCAAGTGGCGACTCTGAATAAAAATGAGTAATTAATCCTATTTCGAATAATATTACTTAAAGTGGTAAAACTCCCTTATACTACCTTCGGGTGTGTAAAAAAGGAGGTGTGACAGTGCTTGAAGAGAAGAATAGAGAAATAGATGAAGATGAAGGCATATTTATTAAACATTAAAGTAAATACAAAGATACTATCGTTAAAACTAAGTTAAAATGCCCAAAATGGCTACAGATGGTCTTCTCACGAGTGCAGCTCAGTTCAAAAATTAGTCGATACCCTAAAAATAGAAAAAGGTTCTATTTATACTAAGCTAGAAAAACTGGACAAGAATGCCCTGTAGGGTCAGTGCGGACCGCACAAAATGGTGTGTGGCCGCACTAGGCTCTTGACTCTAAAAAATCAACTCTCTGAACCCAGGCTCCGCGGACCGCATAGAATGGAATACAGCCGCGAAGGAGTCTAGTCCGGTCCGCACAAACATGACCGCGGAACGCATAGGCTTGAACCTTGGAACTTGACATCTCTCTGAAGTTTACTTCCGCGGACCGCATAAAATGGTAGTGTAGCCGCACTGTCTTCAGTGCGGACCGTACAATATGTACTGCTTTGATGCCTTCAAATCTAGTTCTCTGAATCTCCCTAGTGCGGACCACACAAAGTGTAGTGCGGCCGCACTAGACCTGTTTGTCCTGAGTTGTCTTGTCTTTGGTACTAGTGCAGGTTTTACTCATTTTGAGCCGATCTTTGATGTCTCATCCCTTTGTTGATCAAACCTGCAATCAAGCACAACTTATGAGCCTTTTGGGACTATTTTGTAAGAATTTATAATCAAAGTGTAAGCAAGAAGGAGCATGAAACATGTCAAAATCCCTAGTTATCAGCTGCTCCAACAAACTCAACATCACATTTGTAATTTGAAAATTACCCACACGGATCTGGGGTGTGACATTTTCACTTGCATATCCTTCATTTGGAAGCACCCGAGGAGCAACTCTTGGAGGTGGCGGGGGAGGGTCTAGAACATTATCATTGGCCTGGCGGCCTCTCCTTTGAGCTTGAGGAACTATAAGTACCTCATAATCAATATTATAATCTACCTCCTCCCCCAGAATAGCATTTCCAAGAGGATCATTGTTATTGTTCGCCGCAATTTGGTACCTGAATGGGCGACACACACAAGTTAGTAACATAGAAGGAAAGAAAAACAAAACACAAAACTAGTCAGATAGATAGCCAAAGCCATTTAGCTCCTTGACAACGGCGCCAAAAGTGATCAGGTCCAACCTTACACCACTGTAGAGTGGCAAGAGCGGTCGATGTAGCTTTTACCCGAGAAGGTCGGGATCGAATCCACAGGGATCTAATATAATGTTTGGAGTTGGATTCCTATCTAATCTAGAAATGTGTAGTGCTCTTAATTGCACTTCCAATCATTCTTGTTTGTTTGTTACTTCTAATTTTAATACTAAAGATGCACGAAATTAAGCTAAGTAGATATTCTTGTAGGGTTTTCTAAATGGGTAAAAAGGCACTAGTTAAGTGACTTACTCCTAAGTGAGTATCTAACGGGATCTCAAACTTAGAACAATAATGTTATAGTTGGGATCGTGATATAGACAATGCACGAAACTACTCACTCTATACCTTTTGGTAGTTTGAGTGACTTTGCCCTAATTGGCTTTCTCAAGCCCAATTGGGTGTTCAATTTGTTCAAGTAATGTTGGCACAAGTCGGGTATTACTATCTCTTGGTTTAACCCTTTAATTGGGGCTATCAATCTCTTGAATACACCCCAATTCCTTGTTGGCCTGAAATTCCTAGACTTAGTCTCTCTTTCTCAAGAAGAGCCTAAGTCAAAAAGGCACAAATTAGTGTTTGCAACCACTAATTCAACATAGAAATCATAAATCAGGACAAATACCAATCACCCATAAATATTTAAGTCCTAAAATAAGAGACCCATTAAATACCCAGGCTAGGTTTGAGCCACAACCCTAGCTAATGGGTTTAGCTACTCATAATTGAAGAAGAAATCATAGATTGAGATGAAGAATAACCCATAAAATGTAATTACAAGATAAGAAATTAAGTTTAATTGCTAAACAAGCTACTAAATTACTCAAAATAGCTAAAATACGGTGTTCACGTGCTCACTACTGATAAGATGACCTAAAAATCTGAAAAGAAAGTATTTATACACAGCTAAATTTTCTGGACAAAAATGCCCCTGACGGAGGTACCATTGACAGCTGAAAATGGACCGCTGCAGCGGTGAGGCTACCGCGGCCGCATAAAATCAACCATGGACCGCGGTCTTCAACTTGTAGCTCAACATTAGACTCTCTAAAACTCTCCTCCGCGGACCGCGATAAAATCACCCATATCGCGGTAGAGGCACCTCGACCGCACAAACGCATCGCGGTCAGCGGTGACTTGAAATCCCAAAAATTGCATCTCTCTCAATTTGTGCCACCACGGACCATGGTAAAAGAACCACCTCAGCGGTGGATCTTCTGCGTCCATGGTTGGTTTTTCACTGTAGCGCTGCTTTGACTTGGCTTTGAACTTGTGCAGGTTTCACTGCTTTTTGAGCTGGTTATGACATCCTTGTCTCTTTTCGACCAAACACTGCAAACAAGCACAACAAGTTAGCTTTTGGGAATACTTGTACACACTTTGAATACAAAACTCAAGCAAAAAGGAGCATAAAATAGGCTATAATCCCTAGTTATCAGTTACCTGTCATATCCAAGTGCGACCATGCAAAGCAATCTGCATTAATTTTAAGAAAACTTATGAATTTTAACCTGAGTTTGGGATTGTGTCCTGTTCCCAAGTGAAACTTTTTTCCAAAAACTTTTTGAATAGGGCCGCTTGCTCGAGTTCTTCTGCAGTGGACTTGGTCGCATTCGTCTCCTATGGTACCTGAATATATCTCAGCACCTAGTGGAATTCCCACGACTCCTCGCCTTTATCGTCTTCATTTGAAAAGGGAGAAGGCATCAATTCCTAGAATTGCTATTTGGTGGGCTCCTTGCTGCTGGAATAGTTATTGCATTCATATCCCTCACAGCTGGTTGATCTCCTCTTATCTGATTAATTTCTTCCAGGGTTGGGAAATTCAATAGTTGATGATAGGTTGAGGGCACAACCTTTATCTGGTGTATCCACGGCCTTTCGAGTATTACATTGTAAACCTTATCACCATCTACCACTTCGAATAAAGTGGTTTTGATCAATCCTTCGGTGTTTGTGGGCAACAAAATATCTCTACGGTTGTTACACTTGACAAGTTGAATCCTACTAAGAGTTTTCTCGTCGGAATGATGCTTCTGGTCAACTTTTTTTGCTCCAAAACTTTCCATTGGATGATGTTGGTTGAGCTTCCTGGGTCAACCAAAACACGTTTAATTTTGAAATCTAAAACATTGAGAGAGATTACCAAACCTTCGTTGTGTGGCAGGAGGAGTCCATCAGCATCTTCCTTCGTGAAGGTGATATCAACTTCCACGACCTCCCGGAGTCTCTTGTTATGAGTCACCTATATCTTTGTTTTCTTGATCGCTGATAATGTCACACCATTAACTTCATTCCCACCGAAAATCATATTGATAGTAAACCAAAGGGAGCCTTCCTCTACCTTCAAAGGCCCGGCATTTCATGGCTTCAGCCATAGTTGTTCTTAGCTCGATTACTTAAGAATTCTCTGAGATGGTCATTCCTTAACAATGTTGCCACCTCTTAACATAGATACTGACAGTCCTTAGTTATATGGTTGTGAGTCCCATGATATCACACCACAAGTTGGGATCCCTCTAGCCAAGATTTGACCGAATTAGCTTCGGGAACCGTGCTTCTTTGATATTCCTCATCATCGATACCAACTATACTGAGATCATTTTGAAATTTCAATCTTATAACCTAGGATATGCAGGGTCTCGGTCCCCTGTTATTTCCTTCTCTTGTAATGATCTGCTGCTACAACCCCGATCTCTTCTCCTATCAGGAGTGAACCTATCCGACCGCCGAAACACTTTGTTGTTCCAACATTTGGTTCTCTCATACGACAAAAAATGACCTCTAGAAAATTACTGATCCACATCATAGTTGCTTTTAACTTTATTCTTAATGAATTAATCTGCAAGCATCTCAAAATAATTAATTGAATGAATCTACAAGCATCTCAAATGAGGACCCCCTTTGTGAGAGTTTCACCAATCTTCTTTAGTAGTACCGATGCGATCAAATATTGAGCCAAATCATTCCCTTTCAAAGCCGTGTTGTAGATTGTGATGTGCTCCTGTAGGCCCAAAGTCCCATCGTATTTTAGTATATCCGGCATCTTGAACATTTTCGGAATTAACTCTAGTGTTGTGCTCGGTTTAAACTCTATTTTTTTGTATTTTTTCGAATCTGGGCCTTTTAGAATTGGTGGTGCACTCGAAATATAATCCATCCGAGCGTGAAACTCCTTTGAATTTTGATTCGTTAGTTCGTTGATTTCCCTCATAAACCTCATGAGCTCGGTTTTGAAGGGATCATTCCCGTTAGTGTTTCCAAATCCACTACCGGTCCCTCCAGGTTTATCGAAACCATCCTCGCCTCTTAGGATGTTGTTTTCTACCCTTTGAGACATTTGGTTTGCAGGAGAACTAGGAGGAGCCGGGGCCCATTCGTTTGCATTACTGGAGGCACCTGACAAAGCTCACTTTAACTTTGTCATCATTTGATCCTGTCTTGAGAGGTGTTTCATGATTGATTTTTTGTTGTTCTCTTAATATTTTTACTGTTTACATAACATGTTCCTCCTCCACATTATCAGGAGTTTCCTCCCACACATACTGAGGTATCATCCTTTACAAATGGGGGTTGTTGCATCACCTTCGTTACGGGTGTCTCAGATTGAATCATCATATTGGGATAATTCTTCGTGCCCCTCTATGTTGTGCATGATGTTGACATCATTAGCCGCCATATTCTTTTTTTCTTAATAAGGAACAAATCAAAACAAGTTAGTAATAAACGTAAGGATCGAAGCAATTATGCAACTGTCTAAGCCCCACGGTGGGCGCTAAACTATTTACCCGTAAATCGGTACAGTTAAATTTGTTACATGATTTATAGAAAAGAAAACTGATTTGATCCAGAAATGATAAAGAGATAAGATTAAAATGATACTTAGCAATTAATTTGAAGAAGATGACCAACCCGACTCCGAGCCAATGCCTCCGGGGACAAAAGTGAAAAGCAGTGATAAAGAGCAAGTAAAATTGCTCAATTGAGAGTAAACGTAAAATACATCATGTGTTTGTAAAAGAATCATTCCCTTACAATGGTTGTTGAGCCTGCTATTTATAGCTCTACCTACAGAAACAAGATCCTTGGAACAATCTTCCTTAAATGATAATAAAAGAGTCATTGATGAATATCTAACGGCAACCCACGAATGCAAATATTCTCTGCAACATTCACTCATTTAATGTTAGAGAATATTTTCTCACTGAATGTAATTCGATGGCAAACTCTTGATCTCCTCCCATTAAATATGCTCCCTTCGGGATTTACCCGGTGTCAATTACATTCATTGTGTCTGGTGTTGGTCATTGCCTGACTTGCCATTTCTTTGTTTAACCCAAAAAATATATTTCTAAGGTCAAAGCAATTAATTTATATGACGGGCTACAAGCAACCGATTCGATCTGAAAGATATAAATTTTCATTAATACAACATGATATAATAGTGGAAATAAATTTAATGAGAGATAATATAATAAAAATAAAGCATAGAAGAAATAATTCTTATTAGAAGATCCTTGATAGGATGATGAGCCGGACAGAGCTTGAAGAGCCGAGCTATAGCTAACTTGGAAGCAAGATGCTATGAATTACAATATATAGAATTGTAAATAAGAAAATTAGATGATTATAATGGTGATAAAATGTGTTTATTTATAGGTAACCATTCTCATTGAATTATGGGTCTGTTATGAGCATTTACTCAATCCATCCATTACTTTTGCAAGACTTGTAACAATTGAGTAAATGCTGGAATTCCATAACTAATGAGTTAATTTTATAACTGATGAGTTAATTCTGTAACTAATGAGTTAATTCTGTAGCTAATGAGCTAGTCTTGTGCATGTTAAGTCAATATCTTGTCTGTCGAGTCAATCACGTACCTCTTGAGTCAATCACGTGCCTGTTGAGTCAATTTCGTAATTTATTGGTATGTTCTGACCGTTACAACCATAAATTTCTTTTATTGTACATTATATAGTTGGTTTGTAACTGATGGCCTAATGATGGTAAATCTCATGTAATCCTGGATATTGCTTCTTTCCTCATTTGTAATTATGAGCTATTCTCCCGAACCTGATCTGGGGCTATTCTATCATGATCGAGTCTGACATTAACATGCACGTACGAGTATGCTCGGTCCCGAGGGTGTTTCACATATCACCTTTACATGTCGTTCTTCACTTTTCTCATAACGTTGCTGATACATGTCGCTATTTAATAGACCCACGTGACGAGTCTATTTTTCACTAATATAGATAGTTCCCCTAATTTTCGATTAGTCACAGTGATATGACTAGGAAGTGGAAGGTTTTTTGTTTTCCACCGGTCACGCCCCAAAATGAAGGAGCGTGACCGGCGCTCAACCGGGTAAACCCGATAGAGCAAGCCTGTTAGGTTTCATTCTATCCAAACTAATTCATAAATAAAGAGAATATGAACTCCATCTATCATATTTTGTAAAAATTTCATTAACAACTTCCATTTTGTTTTCATTAGCAGTTTCAACCATAATATCCAAAATATTACAATTTTTATAGACATGAAGAAAAACATACTTGTAAAATACAAATATTTCTAATTTAATTTACAATACCAAACACCACCCACAACCTGTCTACAGAGCCATTAAATACGTCTGAAGAGTAATATGGAAATATCGGCAACAAGGCTCTAACTATATCTCCAAATACAAAGTACAAGATAAACAATGATATAAGACCCTAAAACGAAGTGGGGTTCACCAAGTCGGCTGAAAAGAGGATGCGCCACTAGCTGCAACCAATATTGTCTGCTATGGAACTACCTACATCCATTTAAAGATGTTTCACTCCCGGGAAAAGGGACGTTAGTACTGTCGAATAGTACTAGTATGTAAAGGAAAACACCAATCTTAGTAGAATTAAAAGTGAAACAAGAGAAGACAATCATAATAATCAATAAGTGCTTCACAGAAATATAAAAGAAAACATCAAGTAAGGATCACATAGTTTCTGATTCAATCTTTCCATCTCATTAGGGTTAGAATCTTTAGTCCAAGTGCCACAACCTACAATGCCACCGTATTTTTACATGGAGTTTGGTCTCGGCCCGTCCGGCTAAGCCATCTCAAGTGAGACAAATCCAAATTCACAATAATAATCAGAAATCCAACATAAATGCCACCATGTGTACAACATGGCATCCGATCTCGGCCCGATCAGCTAAGCCGTCTCAAGTAAGACGTAACCATATTCACAATTTTATCCACAATGCCACCGTGTTCTTACACGGAGTCCGTTCTCGACCCGACCGGCTAAGCCATCTCACTTGGGACATAACCTCTTTCAATTATCCATTTAATTCACATTTCTTTCCATCTTCCATTACATGGCACAAACAGCCCCATTTATTAAGTAGTTCTTGGCACTTGGACACATTTTATAATCCAAGTCTTTCACTTTTTATTTATTTGAATAACAGTATCGTTCATGTCAATAAGTTCTATCACATAAGGCATTGCACACATAAGGAAAAGGGCTTGAAAATCATAATCACGATCTCAAATAGTATGATTACATGGTAAACATTTAGAACAATTACGGAACATAAATCTTTCAACCCAACACATTAAGATTATCAATTCTAGCATGATCAAGTCAAAACTTACACCAAGTATTCAGACACAAAGAGTTCGATTCTAAGAAGAAGAAAGTTAGCCATACGCACCTCAATAGATCTTTTAAGCAAATTTTACTTTTAGAAGTCATTTTAAGACAGATGAGTCGAGGCTCATTTCGTAATCTGATTCATATATTTCCCTCATTTCATAGGCATCATTATGCATAGTTATAAACATTGTCCACACTCTATGTCCCAAGTTCATTTAATTCATTTTCAAACATATTTGTAGTTTACCAACCACTAGCCACACTCAATCAAGACATTTTGTAAGCATACGGGAGGTTAGGAGTATTAAGCATATCGAGTTTTCCTTACCTAATCGGTACACCACTTTTCATTTAAACCACAACTCAAGGCCATACTATGATAATAAGCAACCCATACTTTAAACATCTATTGTTCAATATAAGGCTCGTTTGGAGTGATCAAGTTTATGAGTTTATAGGGGATGACCCGAAACCTAGAAATTAGGGACTTTGAACCGGTCATACTTGAACTTACGGAAACATTATGGAATTTAATTCCGAGAGAGAAAGTTTAGCCGACATACCTTGTTTAAGCTCTCCTTAAGTTACTGTAACATTCCGAAAATTCTAGAAATCCCAATATACTTTGAGACATAACAAAATCGAACACAAATTAGGAAGATATTCATGGTTTCAGCTCATTTGAGCATTTTATCAAATACTAGTTGTGCATCTTGATTTCACATCTTTTTTACAAGATTTCCTTCATTACCCCAACCCAATCTTTACTTATTTATGTTCAACAATCTTCCCATAAACCTAATTTGTACATGCATGTATACATACTACTATTACACCCAAGAATCATACCTCAATAACCCATCTTATACCCCAAACTCGAAATTAAAGTCTAGTTTATTGAACCTTATCTCTTAGCTGAAGATCTTGTGATTGGTTTCCCTGATTCTTGAAGATTGATGAAAGATTGAACGGTTATAATGTTAGGCTTCCTCCTCCTCTCTATAAAATTCTCTCACCTCTCTCTAGATTTAGTATAAAATAGTCCCAAATAAGGCTCTAGAGCTTATTTATCAAAGTTGGTTCGGATATGAAAATTTCTAAAAATGACCCCCAAATCATTTATGTAGTGAAATTATGCTATAGCATAATCGATATGTGGGCAACAGACTTGCAACATAATCATTATGCGATAGCATAATCGACAGTATAACCAATTATGCGACATCATAATCAATTATGCGACAGCATAATCAATATGCGACAACAAAATGTATTGCCCGACTCTGCTTCACTATGTGACGCATATGCGGTCCGCGGAGTCGTTTTGTCATCGCGAAATTGATCGCAAATCCAACCTTTGGTAATTTGATCATAACTTTGTGTAGGAATGTCCAAATGACAAATGGTTTGAAGCGTTAGAAACTATACTAAAAGACCTTTCATTTTATAGGTTGTTCATCACATAAAACCTTATTATATTTAGATATGCTCGTTCAAAGTGTGGACTTGTGCGAACTCATTTGGAATTTTAGCCTATTATGTAATTTTCTAATTTGACTTATACTTAGGCCTTTTCTTGGACCCCAAATTACTTACTATATGACTTATACACTTATTTACCAAATCCAATTGATGTCTATCATGTTAATAGCATGTAAAATATTATATTTTGCCTACCCGGCAGCATGAAATCCTAAATTACTTAGCAAACTTTTTCCGGGGCCTTACACCACCCTTGTCTCTGCCTCATTAAAAACATTTCCAGAAAAATCTAATAGGGACAAAAATCGGTTGAAGGATAAAATAGTGCAGAACTTAGGAATTCAGAAGATAACTCTGCCACTTATTTTCCTTTATTCATTGATCGGTTGGTGCTGAAAAAAGTATCACTACCCCAGAAAGCTTGATCTCGAATTTTTAATATATATCCTGAAGTTTTTATCTTTGAATCTTGACTCTTAGGCTTTTAGGTATACCCGAAACATTTATAATCTCACAGCCTTAGTGACTGGGGATGTCAATAGCCAGGAATTTTATATTTCTAATTTTGATAAAGTCCAAGAATTAATGCAATTGGTTAACTTTGCGATTAGGACATCCGATCGTTAGTCATTTTATTGGATGACTTTAGAAGAAGAGTACTTTGGGTACTGATCTAGAGAGTGTTGTTCCACGTCTTCTAAATAAAAGATTTGACAAAGAGGAAAGAGTTTTCCGAGGATAATCAAAATAATCCCCGAACCAATCCCCAGCCTACTCAATTTCGTCTCCAAGTTAGATGATATTTCCATTATCATGGCGGATGATAGAGATAATTCTATGGTTTGAGAAAGATATAAGCACTGCAAATATAAGTATTGTAATCACACTTGTCTCGATATTATTTGGTACTGTAGGGAGTTTATCCGAGTATTAATTTTTTCTTGGCACTTTAAGAATTTATTTGAGTGCTAATATTTAGTGTTATAGACTTAATATATATATATATATATATTTGGATGTATTGTTTCATGTGCGATGTCTTAAAGTTGCACCTTTGGGTGTTTGACTTTTAAATAAAGGAAGGCCCTTTTATTTTTTGTTAAACGCTATGAAGAGGACGTCTCTTTTTCACTCAGGCATAAAATAGGATCGATTGATCCGAGTAGACTTTTAACCTAAGGGATTATTAATACCGATATGATTTATGGAAGTATTTATCCCAATAAGATTTACAGGAGTAATTTATCCTCCTGGTAAGACATTGAGTGTGAGGGAATATTTATCCCGAATAAATGTATATCTTAGTAGATTTGTCCCAAAGAGACATTAAATCAGATTGGATGTTGAATCCGATTTAGAGTATATGAACATATTTCCAAGTAGAGAGGGACACATGTTCGAAATAATATTTGAGATTTTCATTAATATATATGGGATAATCGATCCGAGTCATAATATAATCAGCAGTCAAGAAAGGCTTATATATTTAACTTGAATGGTCTTTGTTGGACTTGATATAAATCACGTGTTTGTTCAAAGTGAATTTTATTCTGGTGGCATATTTGCGTGTATTTATCTTTACTTGGATATAAAACTCTCTTTTTTATCATGGGATTCTAGACTCTGACATGGAATTCTCAATCCTTTTTGTGTACATGTAGTATATGTATTTTTGAAGAACTGATTCAACACTATTTGAAGTTTTTATGCTTGATATGAGCAAGACAACTAACTGACTCGAGATGGTGGTAAGTAATGTCAGAATACTCTTAGGAATTCTATCTCCCAAGACATTCAACTGTTTGTATCATTTGTTATAATGACAGGTCAAATTGACTAATCTTCAAGTATAAGTAATCTCCCTAGTGTTCGAGTTTTGAGGTATGAGAACTCAAACACTGAAATCATAATTTGACAGTCCCCAATTTGATAATCCTCAGTAGGATAGCTAGTTTCGATGTTGATGGACTTTCAAATAGTCAAGTTCTAACATGGGGACGATACCGGAGCTCCTTTTATCAAATATTTTTTACTCTGGTCGAGAACTACAGAGGTTCCAAAATATTATCGAGGATCATGCCATATCTTTATTTGAGTTTGTTGTAGTGTCTTTGATGAGTTCTTGATTTAAATCCTTATTACCAGAGTAATTTTCGTTGCTCTCTTTATAAATTTCTTGCATCATATATTCTGTTTGTCTGGGTCCTTGAGGCATTTTAGCTTTGGAACCCTTGACTACTCTGAAATATAATTCTCCTTCAACATGGCAGTATGGGATAAGACGCACTCAGAGTTGTCGAGAGCGTGCTTGTCTTTGGGTAATATCCCATAGTGAAAGTAATAAATGAATTTATTAGGCCAATTCCAAATTAAATTAGTTGAGCTTACCTCATTTTCATTCTAATTGATGATAGATCAGGATCGCCCAAATAAGGGATGACTCGATCCCGAGACTGTTTGATCCGAAAAATATATTTCTCAATAAGAGCCCATAGTTATTTTTGCAGTCTATGATATCAGTAGTAGATCCAAGACTAGCACATCTGGATCGACTTTCTCGAGATGCATAGTTTTCTTGGATTTGTTCATGAGTTATGAATCAAGCGTTAAATCAATATTTTTGCTCTGAATCCCCCCAGCTAATTCAATCCTAGTAACATATGCTTCATACTCGGCTATGTTGTTAGTAATAAAATAACTTTTATGAATTATCTAACTACTTTCACCGATAGGCATAAAGCATTGTCCCTAACCTGGGACTTATAATACTTGTGGACCTAATTGTGTAGAAAGTCCAGATCTAATAATTATCTCAGGAGCAACATGTACTTCCCTTTCAGCTTCGGACAATATGTTCGAGCTAAGATTAATCATGAAATCTACTAAGCTTGTGATTTTTTAGTCGTACATGGCTGATAAATAACATCATATTCACTAAGTTCACCTACCCATTTAGCTAGCCTTGCTAACAGTTCGTGTTTATGCAAAATATTGCGTAATGAATATATAGCAACTAGGAAATCATCTGCTATTAGATTTAGGGCAGCTGCTATTAATGCCAACTTCTCAAAATGTATATATGTAGTTTTCGTGTCTCAGAGTATTTTACAATAGATAAGAGATTATTTGCCTTTTATCTTATTGAATTAAGATTACATTTACCGAGACCTCCGAGACAATTTGGTTTACCAGCAACCATATTTCTCATCGGGATTTTGAAAGTAATTATAGGATGATGTTAGCTAGCGAGTCCGGATGATTCAACTTTACAAACTAATCCGACATTACGAAGTTTTGTAACTTTATCTTTTATTATTTGACTCTGATTTTCTCTTTTCTTGATCGGATTATAGCGTGGGCCAATATTGAGCACATAAACCATTACCTATGGTGGTATACCTATTACCTTAGCATAGGGGCAAGCAAAGAAATTTGCGTTAGCACGTAAAAATTCAATCAAATTATCTTTAAGTTTGGTGTCAAGTCTCGACCAAAGTAAACCTTCTTATTTGGGAAGTCAATGATAGTTTCTAGTTCTTTTGCATTTGACCTCGTGGTGTCACAACCCAAAACTAACCCGTCATGTTGGCACCTATGATATTACTAGGCAAGCTAACTACTTAGACATTTCCAACACTAAAAATCTTTAAAAGATACAAAAGCAGTTTAATTAAAGAAAAATCTCTTAAAAGCAGGATATGAAGTCATAACTCAAAACATAATCTCTCCCAAAACCGGGGTGTCACCAAGTACATGAGCATCTATATAAATATATAGTCTGGTACACCGTCTAGACAACAAAACTGAACAATAAAAAATAGAAGATAAGGGAGAAGAGTTAAGGTTTGCGAATGCCAAGCAGCTACCTCGATGATCTCTGAAGGTCCGGACTCCCGCAACTCAGCAACCGCCGTGACCAGAAGCACCTGGATCTGCACATGAGGTGCAGGGTGTAGCGTGAGTACTACCAACTAAATGAGTAACAAATCTAACATTTAGATTGAAAGTAGAGACGAACTCAACAGGTACAGTTCAATATAGAAATGATAGTACAGAAATGTAGGCATGTTTTCAAGTTCATCAGATAAAAGCATCAATACCAGTAAAATAGATCAACTCTGAATGATACGAGGGATATGAAATTTCTATATCTACATGCCACTGTACATGTTGTATGTGATTCACTACAATGGAATCCTCGCATACTCACGCTCTCAGAGTACTCAATCACTAAGTATTGTATGTGGCCAATCCAGCCCAAGGAAAATCCATCCCAAGTATATATATATATCAACTAACAATCAGTCACACAGTACAGTATAAAGTCAATCTAGCCGAGGGAAAATCCATCCCCAAATCTAAATAATTCGGGCAAGATTCATCCTTCAATATAAATCAACTTCGCTCATTATGGGTGTGAAGACTCTGGAGGGGCTCCTTCAGCCCAGACACTATAACAAGCCAGATCCAGGCATAAACAAATAAAGCTATGCTACAACGTGCATCCCAATCCCATGAATATCACTTACAATTGGGCCCTCAGCCTTGCTCGGTCATTAATCTCTCTAGTATTTCGGGCTCACAACGCTCATACTATGTATCCCTAATCAATGGTACAAAATGTTACATTGTAGAATAACGAGACTGAGATATGATATGAATAATGCATACGACTGAGTACATGACTGCAATTAAACAATTAACTCAACAACAAGGAACGACCAATGTGGGTCCCAAGAGTACCAGCAAATAGCCTAAACATGACTTCTAGCATGATTGGCAGCTCAATTACTTTATCACATAATAAAAATACGGATAACAAAAAGACAATGCAACTATACAATTCCATGGAATCGACGAAGTCACAGTTCTTATGGTGCACACCCACACGTCCGTCACCTAGCATGTGCGCCACCTCAATATCAGTTGCATGACACATAATTCAGGATTCCGTACCCTCAGAAACAAGTTTAGAAGTGTTACCTACCTCCAACCGTGCAAATATCTATTTCAACATGCCCTTTGTTACATCCCGCATTTTCGTATGTTAAAGTTTCGTCGTAAGTTAATCGACGTAAGTTCGAGAAAGAGATTATAAGCATTATACTATTTCAAACAAGTTATGAGTAAATTTGTGAAGGAGAGAGGGTAAGCAAAATAGAAGAAAATGAGTTAAATAGAAGAAAATGAGTTTCATCGAAGTTTGACATTTTGAGGTAAAATATGGTCCAAGCTATAATACCCTGTATTTATGGACTAGTGTCATACAAGGTACCACAAGACAATGATGGTAAGATGTATAAAGTTTATTTAAAGTGAGTAGTATTTCAAGTAATTTGAGATAATTATTAAGCAACCCCCACTTCCAACCGAGAGGTTGTGAGTTCGAGTCTCCCCAAGAGCAAGGTGGGAAGTTCTTGGAGTGAAGGATGTCGGGGGTCTATTTGGAAACAGTCTCTCTACCTTAGGGTAGGGGTAAGGTCTGCGTACACACTACCCTCCCCAGACCCCACTAAGTGGGATTATACTGGGTTGTTATTGTTGTTGTTGTTGTTGTTGAGATAATTATTAATTATATGAATAATTGGGTAACTATTAATTTTTAGGAAGAGATTAACTAATAAATTAGAATCTTTGGATAAAGCTTAATGAACCTCCAACGTGGCAGCAAAATGGAGTCTTAATCAAAGCCAAGTTGTGACTTTTATTTCATGTAATTAAGTGGCAAAATTATAAGATATTTGGGCAAAAACTAAGTTCCTAAAATGAGGCCCACAACCTCCAATTTAAAGACATCTTCTTATCTCATTAAAAGGTGATGCTAGGCTTGCTTACTATGGATGGAATTCAAACACATTGTTTGAAACTTCATAATATGATCAAGCGAGAGATTTGCGATTCTAAGGGAGTACGGTGCAATCTTTCTCAAGAATATCATCTGGATTTTTTCCTACTTTGACCCGCCGATACATGTTTTTGTCGCAATTGATGTGTATTAGAGGGATTGTCAAGAGAATCGGCTCAGGTATGTTAAGGCTATCCCTTCTTTCCTTTTGGCATGATCTATATGAACGAGATGAGCAAATGCACAATTTCCATAAATGACTCTATTAATAAAAGTATTAGAGGTGCCTATGTTCTTGAATTCTCATGTGTCTTATTATTACATCTTCTATTCATGGGTCTCAGAAAAATACGTAAGTTGAAAAAAGTTTAAATCATGATATTACTCAAAGTCATAATGGTCTTACGACATTCCAAGAGATATTATTGACATAATTCTCATGCATTGCATTCATTTATACATGTACATTGAACCATAACCAGATAGAGTTATATACGCGTATATATGTATATTATATGTATATAGGATATGGGAAAAAGTTACAGCATTATATACGCACCACCACCTTATCAGCTGGTATACATTGATGATTTTGCCCACAATGGCCGAGATGATATGATGGGATGCCCTCAGAGGCTTGATGATGTTATGAACACATGTACCTATGCATGACATGACATTCATACGCATATGCATGACACTATAAGTATTTCATGATTTGCAGAGTTATCCAGACTTACATGTCGAGTCCTTTACTCCATGTTTCTCTCATGTATATTATTTACTAATTTTCATTCCTTACATACTTGGTACATTATTTGTACTGACATCCATTTTGCCTGGGGACGCTTCGTTTCATGCCCGCATGTCCCGATAGAAAGGTAAAGAGTCCTCCAAATAGGCTATCAGCTCAGCAGAAGATGTTGGTGCGCTCCATTTGCTCCGGAGATACTTATTTGGTCAGTATAATTTGGATTTGTATTGTTCAGTATGGCGGGGCCCTACATCGACCTTAATGGTATTTATCTACTCTTAGAGGCTTGTAGACATATATCATGTACGCAAAATATTATATGGACTTGTCGGCCAATGTTCAGTGTATGGGTGGTTATTTTGGTCTTATAGGCCTGTATGTCTTATGTATAAGCTGGCATTACAGTTTTTATTCTAGTTATCCTACGACAGCCTTTCCATCTCATTTACCTATGATAGCATGATACGAAAAGATACGTTATGTTGGTACTCAGTTAAGTACGATATAGGGTGCTCGTTGCGGCCCATCGGTTTGGGTCATGACAAAAGTGGTATCAGAGCAGTTTTGTCCTAGGGAGTCTATAAGTCGTGTCTAGTAGAGTCTTGTTTATGGGTGTGTCGTGCACCATACTTATAAGTAGGAGGCTACAGGGCATTTAGGATTGTCACTCTTTCTTCTTACTCTAGATCGTGTGGTAGAGCTCAGTTGTAAGAACTCAATTTCCTAAATATTATCTTATTCATAATACGACGATGCCTATATCTAGAAAGACAGTTGGTAAAGGATTGAATGCGGCTGTGGAAGAGTTGAGTTAGAGGAACTCAATTTTGCATCATGCTTATGATGAGTAAATGTAAGGTCTCCAGCAGATCATGTATGTAATAAGACGTGTGAGATTCTGGAAAAGGAGCCCTAAGGCATGAATATCTATCTACCCATATGGTAAAAAGCAATTATAAAATCAGAAGGTAGATACAAGTTTCAACAAGTAAGAGAAGCATGATGAAGAGGGGTGCGAGGTGTACTCAGCTAGTGAAGAGTTATCATTACTTACCACTTAGGAAGGGAGATATAAGCATTTTGAGTTACCTTCAACAGTAACAGAGGTATGTATAATTGGCCACGAATGTTCAAAAAAAATTACAAAGATTAGCACTGGAAGCCTGGAAATGATAAATATTACCTTAGTATGGCTACCGTCCCTAGTAAAGAGAGAATATTAGGCAACCCGAAGAGCCAATAGAGGGAGCAATGGGAGATAAAAGAAAAAGAATGTCTTGTTAAAGTTTTCATAATAAAGTGATAGACAAAAATATTAGCAGGAAAATAAGAAGAGAGATAATGAAGCATTATGAGTAAGATGTGATACATGGATGACAATGGTAGAGTATTACAGAATCCATAGTTAAGTGAGGGAAGAGACAAGAGGTGACAGGCCTTAAGACAACAAAAGAGTATAGGCCATACAGTCATATCCTCATTTCGAGAAATAAGTTCGTGACTCCAGCACGACTACCAGAAGGAAGAGTTAGACCCAGAGTAACAGAAATCAATGTGGGCTGGTGAACAAGATAAACTAAACATGAACTAGGAACTGAATAATTTGATAATGGTCGGCATCATAAGAATTTCAAATTGCATTCTGGTTATAATAGAATGGACACACAAGGAGATTCATGAGAAATTCAAAGAATGGTCATTCAGGAAGATGCTTTCCTAAAGCGAGCAATGTGAGCAAAGTTAAGCTTAAGGGACAGTATGTGCCCGTTATACTAAGTTCCATCCTCGCGAGTAAGGAAATTTGTTATCCTTGGTACAGAAGGATTACTGCAAGGCGAGTAAAGATCATAGATGATGCGAAAAGACGCCTAAGAGAAGAGGTAAGACATCTATAGGTAGCTCGTCGTACCACTAAATCTTAGTACTCCCCTAAAGGGGAGAATCTAGAGTGATATGTAATTAAGTCCGAATTAAGTGGTTCTAGTAGCTACGGAATGATAAAGGAAGAATGCAATAAAAATAAGAAAGTGATGAGATTGAACTTATTCAAATTCTACAAATATACTATGATTCCATAACATTATGCAAACCCGACATCAAGGAGAGGAAGTAAGGGTTCCTGCCCGATATGTTATTGATAGATAAGAAGCCAGTGCGAGACGTAAGTTAAGATAGAGAAGATAACCAAAGAGAGATTATGCGGAACATAGATATGAGAATGGGCCAACATGTAGTTAGTAGTTGGTTCAGGAAGATCCTCGTTATGGCTAGACAAGAAGATACAGATAAATCAACAGATCGTGCAAGATAAACATAGTGAACCCCAACATGGGGAATTCAGTCTCGCAGATATGACATTGTAATACTTGAGATACATTTAGATAGGAGTTGGGAAATTTAAAAAGGTACCGTATGACTATTACGGAAATAAAAAGAGTGCCACTGGTAAACAATCAAAATTTATGTTCAGAAGCAACCCTACGAGCACAATGTCATGGAGGTAAGTAAGTAAGGATAACTATTAGTGAGAAAGAACATCAAAACTTTTGTTGGGTAAACAATGTAATAAGCTCACAGTTTTACAAGAGTCAGAGGGTCCTCCCTAAGTACTACAATAAAAGACTAGTTGGGGAAATAAGGAAGAAGACTTCAACCTAAGCATTGTAACTTGAGGAAGAAATGGTCATGTAAAAACAGTCTCACAACAACATTATATGCACTCCATAAGAAAGTGGCACTTACCGTGGCTAATAAGGGAAGTAAAATCAAAATTAATATTCGGGATCATATGAGTTGCACGAAAACTCCGGCATGCGGGGAACTAAGATAAGATAAGTATGCACACAACAAGGGGGAAGAAAGACCAAGAAATATAATAGCTTACGTTTAAAGAAAGCTGAGATAGAACGAAAGGAATTATTCAATCAATGATCCAGAGTTAGTTACGTTGTGAACGCACTTAAGATTTTGTAGTATTATCCATGTAGCATATATATAAACATTCATACTACCGTAGAAGACTCCGGTATAAGTTAAAAGAAAGAATTTAGTCCAGGGCACAGACAAAGGATTGAATTGTTAGATGATGGTATCGCAGATATTCCATAGCATCAATGAAAGGCTAAAGTAATAACTAATACCAGGAGCTGCAGATTGGAAGGTAACTTAAGCCTAATAAAGGCTGATTAGAAGGAAGAGGAGACTAAACAATTACATCAACCAAGTAAATCAGGAGTCTGATTATTGAACCAAAATTTTTTATAGAAATTGAGATTGAGAATATTGCAAAATCACTCTTAATATCAGAGGTACAAGAGAGATAGTACAGTAGCCATATTATGTAACGGCTCTACGATAAAGCCAGTTAGAAGAGTACCAGCCTCATAAGAAGTCAGTATGAAGCTCCCACTAAATTGTGTATGCACCAGAGGTGCAAGTATTATAATAATTCTTCAAGTTGTGGATGTAAATCATACCCATGTGGAAGGGAGGTCATGAAAGAGATAGAAGATGTGATGCGAGACTTTAAGGTAAGTAAGGTAAAGGTGAACAACTTATGAGATACTCAAATGCAGAAGGTTGTAAATAGTCCATACTTCGAATAGAAGGCTAGAAGCATGGGGATTCAATATCCAGGAATGATAGCAGCATCGTCAGTGACATATCTTCTAGCCTATGGTTTCTAGGTATCGAGAGGTCAAGTTCAGAGTAAAAGAAGAGTTACAGACAATGTGTTGTCTCGCTTGATGTTCTAGAATAACATAAGAAAACCTATAGTGCAAGCAAGTTGAAGGAAGGTTGTGAGTAGTATAAACAGATATATATATAGGCCGCAAGCTAAAGTATGGTAAAGCGACAAGGATTTAGGAAGACAGGAGTGAGGATAAGAAAGGGAAAGTGATAAGGTGACGAAAATGGATAAGTCCTCAAGATTAAGCCCATGAAAATAAGAAGAGTTGATGGTTTCTCTAAGTTATACAAAGCTCAGTATAGCCTGAATGAACTTAAAGGAGTCTAAGACTAATAGAATTTAAAAAAGATGGAATGCTGCCCTGGTAATAGGATAAGGGTGTAATTGTGATATGTAAAGGATGACGTTTGGGCCATCGATTGAGTAATGATTTGAAGAAACAAAAAAATGACTTCATGAATGGTACATGATTAAAAGACCCACGTAAGGTGAATCACATTGGGATGCTATGAAATACAATTATGGAAGCATGGTATCACCCCAGGTGGATTAGTATAATCATTTCAGATGTTCCCCGATGAGACGTGAGCCCTAGCGACGGTGTTACATAAAAGGTCAAGTTATCAATTGTAGATTATAGATCAATATTGAGGTGAATCAACAATAGATGGACAAGAGTTACAAAATATAAGATGAGAGTAGGTCGTCATTTTTAAGATGAACAGTAATAAGGAAGCATTAAAGGACATAGATTGATACATATATGATCAGCAGTGAAAGAGTAACCTGGAGTTTGGTAGCAGACCTTAGTAATGATAAATCGAAGTAAGGGTTATGCTATAATATGGCCTACCTAGATGTAGTAAATTCATACGAATGAGTAACCAAGTATATGAAGTAAGATATAGTAATATCCGTAAGTTCAACAAAGTATCGAACGAACTTCATTGTACTTATAGATTCCCAGAGTGACATCTTGTCATAGTTATGCATATATTCACAAAGTAAGGCCTAGAGATTGGCCAAAAGTTGGAGGAAAGAGTTTCATAGGCGCACATATAAGGAAAAAGTCGTACGGGCTGCATGACAGAAGGTAGCAATAGTTACGAGATTGGAAAGATTCCGACCACAAGTGGTGGTGTGAGAAAGAGGCCTATAGGAGGAATGCCCTAGCCCTTGGATTTATTCACAGAACAGTTGCCTAGATGGCAAGAATAGTATAAGTATTCACAAGAACTATAGGTTATGATAATGATAAGTGCATTAGTCAATATTCGAGGACGAATGCTCCAAAGGGGGGAATGATCTTACATCCCGTATTTTTATATGTTAAAGTTTCGTCATAAGTTAATAAACGTTAGTTCAGGAATGAGATTATTTTGATATTATAAGCATTATACTATTTTAAACAAGTGATGAGTAAATTCGTGAAAGAGAGAGGGGTAAGCAAATCGAAGAAAATGAGTTTCGTTGAAGTTTGGCATTTTAAGGTAAAATACGGTCCAAACTATAATACCACTTATTTACGGGCTAGTGTCATACAAGGTACCACATGACCATGATGGTAAGATGTATATAGTGTGTTAAAAGTGAGTAGTATTTTAAGTAATTTGAGATAATTATTAATTATATGAATAATTGGGTAACTATTAATTTTTAGGAAGAGATTAACTAATAAATTAGAATCTTTGGATAAAGCTTAATGAACCCCCAATGTGGCAGCAAAATGGAGTTTTAATCAAAGCCAAGTTGTGACTCTTATTTCATGTAATTAAGTGGCACAATAATGAGATATTTGGGCAAAAACTAAGCCCCAAAAGTGGGGCCCACAACCTCCAATTTAAAGACATCTTCTTATCTCATTAAAGGGTGATACTAGGCTTGCTTACTACGGATGGAGTCCAATCAATTCCTTTGAAACTTCATAATACGATAAAGCATGTGATTTGTGATTCTAAGGGAGTACGGTGTAATCTTTCTCAAGAATATCATACGGATTTATTCCTATTTTGATCCGTCGTTACATGTTTTGTCGCAATTGACATGTATTAGAGGGATTGTCAAGAGAATCGGCTCAGGTATGTTAAGGTTATCACTTCTTTCCTTTTGTCATGATCTATCCGACACGAATGAGACGAGCAAATGCAGAACTTCCATAAATGACTATATTCATAAAAGTATTAGAGGCGCATATGTTCTTGAATTCCCATATGTCTTATTATTACATCTTCTGTTCATGGGTCTCAAAAAAATACGTAAGTTGAAAAAGTTTACTTCATGATATTACTCAAAGGTACCACCACCTGATCAACTGGTATACATTGATGATTTTGCCCACAGTGGCCGGGATGATATGATGGGATGCCTCAGAGGCTTGATGATGCTATGAACACGTGTACCTATGCACGACATAATATTCATGCCCATATGCATTACACTATAAGTATTTCATGATTTCAAAGTTATCCAAACTTATATGTTGAATCTTTTACTCTATGTTTCTCTCATGTCTATTATTTACTAATTTTCATTCCTTACATACTCGTTACATTATTTGTACGAACGTCCTTTTTTCCTGGGAACATTGCATTTCATGCCCGCAGGTTCTGATAGACAGGCCGAGAGTCCTCCAAGTAGGATATCAGCTCAGCGAAAGATGTTGGTGTAACGACCCGAATGGTCGTTTTGAGCTTTTGCACCTTGCTCGTCAGTTCTTGGGCATGATTTGCCCCGTGTGATGGATTAAGACTTATGTAAATAGTTAGTTTTGATTTTCTGGGTAATCGGAATGAATTTGGAAGAACAGTTCTCAGTTTGAAGCTTGAAATTTAAAAAGTTTGACCAAGATTTGACTTGTTGGTACATAATCTCGGATCAGAATTTTTATAATTTGGTTAGCTCCGTTAGGTGATTTGAGACTTAGGAGCGTGATCGGAATGCATTTTGGAAGTCCGTGGAAGGTTTAGACTTGAATTGGCGAAATTGAGATTTTGGCATTTTCTGGTTGACAGGTGAAATTTTGATATATGGGTCAGAATGGAATTCCGGAAGTTGCAGTAGCTCCACGTGTCATTCGGACGTGGTTTGGTTGGATTTTTTGTCAACAGCATAATTTGGAAGTCCTTGGAATTCTTAAGCTTGAATCCGATGTAATTTTGGTGTTATGATGTTGATTTGAGTGTTTCGAAGGTAGGAACAAGTTTGAATGAGGTTATGGGATATGTTGGCATGTTTTGTTGAGGTCCCTAGGGCCTCAGGTGAGTTTCGGGTGGTCAATCGGACCATTGCATGTTGTTTGGAATTGTAGAAAATTGCTGATTAGTGTTGCAGATAAATGGCCTTCGCGTTCGCGAGTAGGCCCTCGCATTCGCGAAGGGTTAGCTGGTGAAGGCTAGAATTTTATCCTTCACATTCGCGAGGAAGGCTCCGCATTCGCGAAGGGCTGATTGTTTGGGCATCGCATTTGCGGGTGAATCTCTATGTTCGTGTAGAGTAATTTGGTCAGCTGGACTTGAGGCATTTTTATTCATCGCGTTCGCGAGTGGTGTAACGCGATCGCGAAGGTTTAGTTTGAGTAAGCTTCGCGATGGGCAGGTCGCGATCGCGAAGAGGAAATTCTAGTCAAAGTTATTTTGTGCTTCACGAACGCGAGGCTTTGACCGCGTTCGCGAAGAAGGATTCCAGGCCTGGGCAAATGTTTAAATAGTCATCTTGTCCGTGATTTTGGGGTTTCTTTCCAACATTTTTGGTCCTTTTTGGAGCTTTTTGAAGAGGATTGAAGAGGGATTCAAGGGGAATCACTTGGAGGTAAGATTTATGGACTTTATACTCGTTTCTTATGTGAATTCTACCTAATTAATCATGGAATTTAAGCCTAGTATTGAAGATCTAGGGCTTGTAATTGGAGAACTAGAAATTGGGATTTGAGGGGCCATTTGAGGTCCAATTTGTTCTTGGTATGAATAGACTCGTAAGAGGATGAGGGTTCTATTAATGTTAATTTCGTCGGATTCTGAGACGTGGGCCTCGGGGCCGGGTTTGAGCAATTTAGGGATTGTTGATGTAAATTAAATATTTTCGAGTGGGCTTTGTTCCCTTAGCATATTTAAATTGTTATGTACTGATTGTGGCTAGATTTGGAGCATCCGGAGGTGATTCGTGAGGGCAAAGGCATAGCGGTCTAGAGTTTGGACCGGATCGAGGTAAGTAATGATTGTAAATGCTGTCCTAAGGGTTTGAAACCCCGGATTTCACATCGTTGTGCTACCTTGAGGTGACACACACGCTAGATGACAAGCGTGGAGTCATGCACCGTTGGGGATTGAGACTTGGTCCGCCCTGTACGACTGTTAAGTCGCGTATTTGATTTGAAATCTTACGATATTCCATATTTTAGAGATTGATATTATATTTTGGGTTGTATGTCATGTTTGGGGCCTTGTACCAATCAGTTGAGACCCTTAGGGGCACTTTCACTATTTTTCCTCGCTCTATTTGTTTTGAAAGTATATCTTCTGTCATGTTTTACCTATTTATTGTTTAAATCTGGTTTTATCACTTTACTTCTTAAAATGTGAAAACTGCTTGGGTTGAGTTCCCTGTTTTATTGATGGTCCAAGTGATTATATAATTATGGATCGGGCTGCATGCCGCAGCAATATATATATATATATATTGTGAGGTTGACGACTAAGATAGACCGAGGGTCTGATTGTGAGGTTAATGATTGAGAGAGGCCGAGGGCCTGGTTGGGAGGATTATATATTTATGGATCGGGCTGCATGCCGCAACAATATATATATATATATATATATATATATATATATATATATATATATATATATATATATATATATATATATATATATTTATGTATGTATGTATATGGATCGGGCTGCACCGACTATATATATGGATTGAGGTTCACACCACAGTGATATATGGATCGGGTTGCACGCCGCAGCGGTTACTATATGGTACTTATTGAGTGTGAGTGCTGAGTGTGAGCACTGATTGATGAGAGTTGAGTCTCGAGTGACTGAGAGGCTTGCCCGAAGGGCTGTATACATATATGAGTGATGCTTTAGTCTGCACACCCCCAGTGAGTGTCGTCGACGAGATATATGGATCGGGCTGCACGCCGCAGCGATATATGGATCGGGTTGCACGCCGCAGTGATATATGGATCATTGAGTGTGAGTGCTGAGTGTAAGCGCTGATTGATGAGAGTTGAGTCTCGAGTGACTGAGAGGCTTGCCCGAGAGGCTGTATACATATATGAGTGATATTTTGCCCGAGGGGCTTGTTTTTATAAAATTGATGTTTCCACTCCTCTTTATACTGAGCCTTTATTGAAAATGTTGAACAAATGCTTTTTAACAACTATCATTTAAGCTGGAGTTTTTATGAGATATTTGGTATTTAATCACTGAATTGGCTCTTTTATTTCTACTGAGACTTTTATGATATGAGGTGTTTATGATTCCTGTTTTGCCCGAGGGGTTGTATACGAACTATGTTTTGCCCGAGGGGCCGATTATGATTTTCATCTCTTTAATTATAAATTGTATTGAACCTCTACTGAAACTGTTGGAAAGCATTATCAAATGATTCTTTTTTTTACCAAAAGCTGGATTTTAAATGGGACGATTGACTCGTATTCTGATTTGAAAGCATGTTGTGCTTATTGAGTTTATCATAAATGTGGATTCATCGTTTCCTACTGCTCAGTCTTTATTTACTCTTGTTACTTACTGGGTTGGAGTACTCACAGTACTCCAAGCACCTTGTGTGCATATTCAGGTATTTCGAAACCTGGTAGCGGGTGTTGATTGCTCAGAAGCAGAGTCATCGGAGTTAGCAAGGTGGCTGCACGACGTTCGCAACATTGCTTTCCTTCCCCTCATTTTTATTACTGTATTTAGTACATTTTTAGACTCTTGTTGTATTCAGACCTTGGTAGATGCTCATGACTAGTGACACCCCCATGTCGGGCTTCTGTAATTATTCCGCACTTTTCTTTTAAATTATCATTATGAGATTATTGGTTTATAAATGGTATAAAAATAACTTTTATTGGAAAATGGTTGATTCTGGAGTTGTGTCGACTAGCCTAGTTTCACGATAGGCGCCATCACGACCGGGTCAGTTTTTGGGTCATGACAAGTTGGTATCAAATCCTAGGTTACATAGGTCTCACGAGTCATGAGCCGGTTTAGTAGACTCTCGAGGATCGGTATGGAGACGTCTGTATTTATCCTCAAGAGGCTACATAACCTTTAGGAAAAACTTCACATTCTTGAATTCTTATCGTGCGTCCTTGATTCAGCTTGAAAAGTAACTCTTTGAATTCCTTCCACGCGTTCTTATACGCGCATGAGCGCTCAGTATCAGATATGCATCGGTGGCTTGTGATTCCCTAATCGAGGGGTGAGATATGATATATATGTGTTGATGTTAGGCCAGTCTGGAGGACTCGAGGCCGGATTTTTGCCTATAGCTTGAGCACCAAGGTGTTGATTGTGTGAGCAAGTGTTTTTGAACTTATACATTTGGTAGTGCCCTATTGGTAGAAGTGATGGTTGAATGACTATGTAATGAGTATGTTATGGCTGCGAGATGTATCCATATGATTTGGAAGCGACAAGAAGGGTCTGCTGGAGGATAGAAGAACTTTTAGGTGCTTGATTTCCATCTTGATTCAATGTATAGCCTCGAGTTATGGGTGTGTGAAGAATCTTTTCATGTTTCCTAGTTGGGAGTGAAGTAAATTTCATATTGCGGTATGAGTTCAAACTCAGGAAGACTAAGTGACTGTGTAATGTTTATGACGGTGGAAGGTATACAAAAATATTAGTTGGAGGCAAAGCAGGTGGGTTATCTCCTGCAGAGTGTTCTGAAGTTGTGTGATCCTTATGTTGTCTGTTAGGAGATCTCATTTACAAGTGTAACATATGTGTTGCAATTTAAATTTGGGTCGCTAAAGAGAGTGGGGTTCAACTGTTACGAGAGAGTGCGAGATTTGCATAAGATTTAAAGTACCAGGTGGTATGTGTTTCACGAGTGTATGAAGTGTTGAGTTTAATCTCACTATGGTATTATTGCAGCAATAGAGTATATGTATTACGAGTTATTAAGTGTGTTTTGATCTATGGCTTCGAGCCAAGTGGGGGAGTCTGCTATTGATTAGTTGATTGCACGGTTATGTGCTATGTTATTCCAATTTGAGGCATACTGGTGGATCAGTTATGTCCTATGGAGATTGAGACCGAGGATGGCTCGAGTAAAGGAAAAAAATTTTGACAAAGGTTGTAGTATGCTTCATAGGTGTGTAAGAATCACGGAAGGTCTTGAGTTGTTGTTGGTAAAGGATGCTTGTGCATAGAGAAGGAAGTTTCTTGGTTGTATTAGGATGAGGTTGCATTCTGCAGTGTCTGAAGTACTAATGAGACACAGGTTGTTCAGTTCTTTTGATCGGGCTAATTGCAGTTTGAGTAGAGAGGATGACTCTCGAGAATGGTTCTAACGTGTTCAAGATTTTACATGTAACAAATGGGTATTTTTAAGGTGTATATGTGGCTAGAAACTGAGTTTTCATTGGAATGTCAAGATCTGTCACATTTCTATATCAATTATGGGATTTTATGTGTCAGTATTATGAAGGTAAAGGTAACGGATTTAGATTCACAGGAAGTCTCTTCAGAGTAAAGTATTTTGAATATGGTGTTTTTGGAAATATTTAAGAGAGTATTCAGCGGCTTATGAGTCCTAGACGGTGTGGTTTTGTGATTGGGTCTCGTGTGGTGAGTCTGGAATGAGGAATTGTGGGGTTGTAGCAAGAAGAAGTGTCAAGCTGAATGTAGATCAGAAGGAAACTCGATAGATGGGATAGCTTGGTAGTAGACCGGATCGGTGTGGTAAGGATATGATTAGTTCTTTGGATGCTTATGAGGTAATGAGTTTATACAGGTGTTTCACGACAATGCTCTTGGGTTTTAGTGGCCTGGGTAGCTTGGCTGAGTTAGAAGGATTCAGTCCTGACGGTTTAGTTTTGTGCAAATGAAATTCGGAGAGTTCTTGATGGCTTTCTGCCACGGTTTGGAGGTGTACGTTTTCTACTAGCATGAGGAGCGTGGGAGGTGTAGTGATTTTCTTCTAGATGGGCTCAATGGAAAGTTCTTGGCTAATTGAGTGTGTAGCTTCTTGTGGCCCGGAAGGGATATGAAGTTCTCGTGGTTATCCTAGGATGTTATGAGTTATGCAGTATGTTGTGTAGGATTGAGATTTGCATATGTAAGGTCACGGTTCAGATTTGAAAGGAAGGTCACAAATTCTTAGATATCATGGGCATCTTCAAGTGACTAGATAAATGAGATCACTGATTGGTGTGGCTTGATGAGGGTATAACATTTCAGAAAGGGCGATGTGTTCGAGTTACGGATGCTTTATTGGTATTGCGGCACTATCTTGCCTGATCAATAGATGACATTTGATGTTTGGTGGCTCTGAAGAATTATAGGTGTACCTCTCATGAGATAATTGAGTACTAGAGGTGTGTTATATATGCGAGCGACGGAATTGGGATCAGATATGGTAAATTGTGTGCTTTATGGACTTGGAGGCTGGAAGTTCTCATATACAGGTTAGCTCGTGGTTGTGGATGGCAAAGATATGGGTAAGTTAGTCAGATGATAGTATGTGCTATGATTCAGTTATTGTGAACCTTCGGAAGATTATTTATCTGTTGTGGGTAACTAGAGTTGATGTGTGGTTCATTAGTAGACCTATATGGATATAGGTTTGTCATTAAGACGGCTTTGTTTACTCCGAGTTGCTATTGGTGAGGGATGTGTTGATTCGATTGCTATTGAGTTATTAGCAATCGGGGGGATCTATGAGTTACCTTTCCGTGTTGTGAGCTGTTAGGATTTGTTGGTTATAGGCACATGTGGTGCGGTGTTATTAGGGCCTCTCAGTGGAATTCGAGCGGAAAGAGTTCTGGGTATTGCACGGTAGATGGCGTATCGGTTATGTCCTTTCGAGTTGTGTGGTATTATGTAATTGCTTCGTGGTGGTTATGATGATCGCTTTGGCTTTAGACAGCATATTGCGCGCGGTTGTCGATTTTGAGCATAGTGACTTAAGGTGTTTCATGCAGACCAGTGTTTGGATGAGGTCGCGCATTAGAGCGAAGCTATGTGGAGGTATGATCTTGTGGGTTAGATTTGTATGTTCTATTTCTACAATGTGTGACGGGTTCTCAGCCTTGTGTTGGGGTGGTACTAGTGAGCTTGCGGTACAGCTCTTTCATTTGAGTCATTTTCATGATTTGAGTAAGTTCGGATTGTGGCTTATTGGTGCACGGATTGCACAAGTCGTGGCTTTAGTCTGTATTAATGTGTCAATGTCACTAGAGTAGTTGTGTTGGATTAGATGATATCGTCGGGATCTTTAATGACTGCAAACGGATTTGATTTCAACATGTTGGAAGGATAACATCGAGGTTCGGCGCAAAATTTTGCTATGGTCTTTGCCAAAGGAGAAGTAGCTTCATGAATGATTGATTTGAGAAAACGGTTATGGCTTACTGCATGTTTCATTTATCATTGTTAGTATATGAAAGTGTTGGAATTAGACTTTAGTTGATAAGAGGTTTCCTATCGATATTCGGTTGTTGTGTGCAGCTGCTGTGATTAGAAGTTATCGCTACAAACGTTTGAGTTATGTGGTATATCATGTAATTGCACTGAGGTTGCGGGTATGGGTTATTACAGCTTGTCCTGGCTTAGTCAGAGTATAGATGTGAGATTTTGATCTTGTGGATGATTTCAGAAGTGGAAATGTGGTTCTAAGGTTCATGGGCTAGGTTGAACCGTGAAATTTTAGTTACATTGTGTTAACGGACATATACGAGATAGGGTGACGTGGTATCACCACCGGGTATGTGCATGGTAAGGTTATTCAACGATTGGTTGTCTTTTGGAACAACTCTGGGCACGTTCGAGGACGAACGTATGTTTAAGTGGGGGAAGATGTAATGACCCGACTTGTTGTTTTGAGCTTTTGCACCTTGCTCGTAAGTTCTCGGGCATGATTTTCCCCGTGTGATGGATTATGACTTATGTAAATCGTTGTTTTTGGTTTTCAGGGTAATCGGAATGAATTTGGAAGAACAGTTCTCAGCTTGAAGCTTGAAATTTGAAAAGTTTGACCATGATATAACTAGTTGGTATATGATCTCGGATTGGAATTTTTATGATTTGGTTAGCTCCGTCGGGTGATGTGGGACTTAGTAGCATGATCTGAATGCATTTTGGAAGTTGAAATATAACTAGTTGGTATATGAGATTTTGATATACGGGTCGAAATGAAATTTCGAAAGTTGCAGTAGCTCCGTTGTGTCATTTGTGACGTGTGTGAAAAGTTTCAGGTCATTCGAACGTTGTTTGATTGGGTTTTTTATCAAAAACGTAATTTGAAAGTTCTTGGAATTCTCAAGCTTGAATCCGATGTAAGTTTGGTGTTTTGATGTTGCTTTGAGCGTTCTGAAGGTTGGAACAGTTGAATAAGGTTATGGGATATGTTAGCATGTTTGGCTGAGGTCCCGAGGGCCTCGGGTGAGTTTCGGGTGGTCAATCGGACCATGGCATGTTGTTTGGAATTACAGAAAATTGTTGATCAGTGTTGCAGAGAAATGGCCTTCGCATTCACGAGTAGGACCTCGCGATCACGAAGGGTTAGGTGGTGAAGGCTGAAATTTTAGCCTTCTGGTTTGCGAGGAAGGCTCTGAATTTGCGAAGGGATGATTGTTTGGGCATCGCGTTCGCGGGTGAATCTCCGTGTTTGCAATGGGCAGGTCGCGATCGTGAAGAGGAAATTCTGGTCAAAGTTATTTTGTGCTTTGCGAACGCGAGACTTTGATCGCGTTCGCGGAGAAGGATTTCAGGCCTGGGCAGAATGTTTAAATAGTCATCTTGTCCCCGAATTTGGAGTTTATTTCCACCATTTTTGGTCGTTTTTGGAGCTTTTTGAAGAGGGATTCAAGGAGAATCACTTGGAGGTAAGATTTATGGGCTTTATACTTGTTTCTTATGTGAATTCCACCTAATTAATCATGGAATTTAAGCTTAGTATTGAAGAATTAGGGCTTGTAATTGGAGAACTAGAATTTGTGATTTGAGGGGCCATTTGAGGATTGATTTTGATATTCTTGGTATGAATAGACTCGTGAGAGGATGAGGGTTCCATTGATGTTAATTTCGTCGGATTTCGAGACGTGGGCCCGGGGGCCGGGTTTGAGCAATTTCGGGATTGTTGATGTAAATTGGATATTTTCGAGTGGGCTTTGTTCCCTTAGCATATTTTAATAGTTATGTACTGATTGTGGCTAGATTTGGAGCATTTGGAGGTCGATCCGTGAGGGCAAAGGCATCGCGGGCTAGAGTTTGGACCGGGTCGAGGTAAGTAATGATTGTAAATGTTGTCTTGATGGTTTGAAACCCCAATTTTACATCGTTGTGCTACTTTGAGGTGACACACACGCTAGATGATGAGCTAGAAGTCGTGCACCGTTGGGGATTGAGACTTGGTCTATCCCGTACGACTGTTAAGTCGCGTATTTGATTTGAAATCTTATGATATTCCATATTTTAGAGATTGATTATATTTTGGGCTTTATGCCATTTATGGGGCCTTGTGCCAACCTGTTGAGACCATAGGGGCACTTTCACTATTTTTTCCTGACTCTATTTGTTTTGAAAGCATATCCTCAGTAATGTTTTACATGTTTATTGTTTAACTCTGGTTTTATCACTTTATTTCTTAAAATGTGAAAATTGTTTGGGTTGAGTTCCCTGTTTTACTGATGGTCCGAGTGATTGTGAGGTTGATGACAGAGATAAACCGAGGGTCTGATTGTGAGGTTGACGACTGAAATAGAACGAGGGTCTGATTGTGAGGTTAATCACTGAGAGAGACCGAGGGCCTGGTTGTGAGGATTATATATTTATGGATCGGGTTGCACGCTGCAACAAAGTATATATATATATATGGATCGGGCTGCACGCCGCAGCGATATGTTGGATCGGGCTGCACGCCGCAGCGATATGTTGGATCGGGCTGCACGCCGCAGCGATATAGCGCTTGGGCTGTAGGAGCCCCTCCGGAGTCTGCACACCCCCAGTGAGCGCAGTCGACTATATATATGGATCGGGTTGCACGTCGCCGTGATATATGGATCGGGCTGCACGCCGCAGCAGTTACTATATGGTACTTATTGAGTGTGAGTGTTGAGTGTGAGCGCTGATTGATGAGAGTTGAGTCTTGAGTGACTGAGAGGCTGTATACATATATGAGTGATGCTTTAATTTGTCTGAGGGGCTTTTTTTTATGAAATTGCTATTTTCATTCCTCTTTATACTGAGCCTCTATTGAAAATGTTGAACAAATATTTTTAAACAACTTTCATTTAAGCTGGAGTTTTTATGAGATATTCGGTATTTAATCACTGATTTGAATTTGTTATTTCCACTGAGACTTTTATGATATGAGGTGTTTATGATTACTGTTTTGCCCGAGGGGCTGTATACGAACTATGTTTTGCCCGAGGGGCCGATTATGATTTTCATCTCTTTAATTATAAATTGTATTGAACCTCTACTGAAACTGTTGGAAAGCATTTTCAAATTATTCTTTTTTTACCAAAAGCTGGATTTTAAATGAGACGATTGACTCGTATTCTGATTTGAAAGTCTGTTAAGCTTATTGAGTTTATCATAAATGTGGATTCATCGTGTCCTACTGCTCAGTCTTTATTTACTCTTGTTACTTACTGGGTTGGAGTACTCACATTATTCCCTGCACCTCGTGTGCAGATTCAGGTATTTCGAAACCAGGTAGCGGGTGTTGATTGCTCAGGAGCGGAGTCATTGGATTTAGCAAGGTGGATGCACGACGTTCGTAGCATTTCTTTCCTTCCCCTCATTTTTATTACTATTTTTATTATATTTTTAGACTCATGTTATATTCAAACCTTGGTAGATGCTCATAACTAGTGACACCCCGATGTCGGGCTTGTGTAATTATTCCACACTTTTCTTTTAAATTTCCATTATATGATTATTAGTTTATAAATGGTATAAAAATAACTTTTATTAAAAAATGGTTGATTCAGGAGTTGTGTTGGCTGGCCTAATTTCACGATAGGTGTCGTCACGACCAGGTCGGTTTTTGGGTCGTGACAGTTGGTGCGCTCCATTTTCTCCGGAGTTGCTTATTTGATCAGTATAATTTGGACATGTATTATTTAGTATGGCGGGGCCCTGTCCCAGCCTTTATGGTATTTATCTACTCTTGGAGGCTTGTAGACATATTTCATGTACGTAACAGATTGTATGGCCTTGTCGGCTTATGTGTAGTGTACGAGTGTTCATTTTGGTCTTATAGGCCTGTATGTCTTATGTCTAAGATGGTATTACATGTTTTATTCTAGTTATCCTATGGCAGCCTTTCTTTCTCATTTACCTATGATAGTATGATACGAAAAGATACGTTATGTTGGTACTCAGTAGAGTAAGGTAGCGGGTGCCCGTCGTGGCCCATCTATTTGGGCCGTGACACCCTTGCCTCGCGAAACGGCCTCTGAATGTCTCGAATCTAGCCACAAACAATTCGACACAATCAACACAAGCTAAAGGAATCAATTCCATAAGAAAATACCAAGCACTTAATCAAAAGTCAAAAGTTAACTCAAAAACCAGCCCCCGGGCCCACATCTCCGAACCAGGTAAAAGTTACAAAATTCGAACATCTATTCGACCATGAGTCCACCAATACAAAAATTACTCAAATTCGATACCAAAATCTCGATCAAAAACCTCAAAATTCGGCTTATGAACTTTCCTCCATTTTTCCCCAATTTTCCACCCTCATTTTTGAAATATTTAAATCTGCCTAGGTATCCCTTCTTTGCGATCGCGGGAAAATCTTTGCGATTGCAAAGCACAACCTTCACCTCCCCCAGAAACTCCTCTACATGACCGCACAATAACACATGCGAATGAGAAGTACAGGCTTCCCAGGCCGACGCAATCACGGATGGACTACATGTTCATATAGAACAACGCGCGTGAACCCCAGCTACCTCACCTCCTCTTTGCGAACACGGCCTAGCCCATACGTTTAGGATGCACGGTTTCCCCAACCTAAGCAATCGCATGCCAGAACTGGCAATCATATTGAACAAAACATCATAGCTGCTCCAACAAGCTTATGCGATCACGGACCTTCTCACGCGACCGCGTATAAAGAAACAAGATTGGTGCACCAGAAAATTTCAGAAATTCTCTAAGTCCAAAAATTGATCCGTTAACCATCTAAAATTCACCTGAGGCCCCCGGGACCTCAACCAAACATACCATCAAGTCCCAAAATATCATACGAACTTAGTCGAACCCTTAAATCACATCTAACAACGCTAAAACCACGAATCGCGCATAGATACAAGCCAAATGAAATTTTGAACTTCTAACTTCTACATTCGATGCCAAAACTTATCAATTCATGTCCGATTGATCTCAGCTTTTGCACACAAGTCACAAATGACACCACTGACCTACTCCAACTCCCAAAACCTCAATCCGATCCCGGTAACAACAAAATCCACTCTCGGTAAAACTTCAAAATTTCCAACTTCCGCCATTTCAAACCTAATTCCACTACGGACCTCCAAATCACAATCCAGACATGCTCATAAGTCCAAAATCACTCAACGGAGCTAACGGAACCATCGAAACTCCATTCCTGAGTCATTTAAACACAAGTCAACATCCGATCATCCTTTTCAACTTAAGTTTCCAACCTTGAGACTAAGTGTCTCAGTCAATCCGAAACCTCTCTGCACCCGAACCAACTACCTCGGCAAATCACCAAACAACTATAAAGCATAAAATGAGTAGTAAATGGGGGAACGGGGCTACAACTCTCAAAATGACCGGCCAGGTCATTACATCCTCCCCCTTTTAAACAAACGTCCTTCCTCGAACGGGTCTAGAAATATACCTAGAGTCTCAAATAGGAGTAGATATTTTGCTCCGCATTGAGCGCTCGGTCTCCCAAGTAGCCTCCTCAACTTGCTACCCTCTTCACTGCACTTTCACTGAAGCTATGTCCTTTGACATCTACTTTTGAACCTATAATCCAAAAGTCACTGCCTCTACGTCATTAGTCAAATCACCATTTAACTGAACTGTGCTGAAATCCAAAATATGAAATGGATCGTCGACATACTTACCGAGAGTAGAAACATGAAACATTGGATGCACACTCGACAAACTAGGTGGCAAAGAAAGCTTGTAAGACACCTCCCCGATCCTCTAAAGTACCTCAAACAGCCCAATATACCGAGGTCTCAACTTGCCCCTCTTTCTGAATCTCATAACACCCTTCATGGGTGAAACCTCGAGCAGTACCTTCTCACCAACCATGTAGGCAACATCACGGACCTTCTGATCGACATAAGTTTTCTATCTAGACAGCATCGTGCGAAGCCAATCCTGAATTAATTTAACCTTGTCCAAAGCATCCAGGACCAAGTCAGTACCCAATAGCCTAGCCTCACTCGACTCAAACCAACCCATCGGATATCAACACTGTCGCCCATACAAAGCCTCATATAGAGCTATTTGAATGCTCGATTTGTAGCTGTTGTTGTAGGCAAACTCCGCGAACGGTAGAAACTAATCCCAAGAACCCCCAAAATCAATGACACAAGCGCGTCGCATGTTCTCCAATATCTAAATAGTGCCCTTGGATAGTCCGTCCATTTGAGGGTGAAATGTTGTACTCAACTCTACCTGGGCGCCCAACTATCGCTGCAAAGTTCTCCAAAACTTTGATGTAAAATGCTTGCCCCGATCTGAAATTATGGATACTAGCATACTGTGAAGAAGAAGAATCTCTCGGATGTAAATCTCAGCCAACCGCTCTAAGGAATAAGTATTCCAAATTAGAATGAAGTGTGCGGACTTGGTCAGCCAATCCACAATCACCCAAATAGCATTGAACTTCTTCGGAGTCCGTGGGAGCCCAACTACGAAATCCATGGTGATACGTTCTCATTTCCACTCCGGAATCTCAAGCCTCTGAAGCAATCCACCCGGTCTCTGATGCTCATACTTTACCTGCTGACAGTTAAGTCACCGAGCTACAAATCCCACTATAATCTTCTTCATCCTTCTCCGCCAGTAGTGCTTCCTCAAGTCCTGGTACATCTTCGAGGCACCCGGATGAATGGAATGCCGCGAACTGTGGGCCTCCTTAAGAATCAACAAATGTATCCCATCTACATTAGGCACACAAATCCGTCCCTGCATCCTCAACACCCCATCATCCCTAATAGTAACATCCCTAGAATCACCATGCTGAACCATATCCTTAAGGACAAGCAAATGGGGATCATCATATTGGCGCTCTTTGATGCGATCATATAAGGAAAACCGAGAAACCATACAAGCTAGAACCCGACTAGGATCTGAAACATCTAATCTCACAAACTGGTTGGACAAGGGCCGAACATCAACTGCAGGCGGTCTCTCACCAACAAGAATGAATGCAAGGCTACCCATACACACCGCCTTCCAACTCAAGGCATCAGCCACAATATTGGCCTTCTCGGGATGATACAGAATAATGATATCATAGTCCTTTAGCAACTCCAACTATCTCTGCTGCCTCAAATTTAGATCCTTTTGTTTGAACAAGTGCTGGAGGCTCCGATGATTGGTAAATACCTCGCAAGACACGCCATAGAGATAATGCCTCCAAATCTTCAATGCATGAACGATGCAGCCAACTCTAAATCATGTACATGGTAGTTCTTCTCATAGGTCTTAAACTGGTGCCAAGAATAAGCAATCCTCTACTCTCCTGCATCAAGATGCACCCAATACAAATCCGAGAAGCGTCAAAATACATTGTATAAGAGCCTAAAGCTGAAGCCAAAACTAGAACTAGAGTTATGGTCAAGGCAGTCTTGAGCTTCTAAAAGCTCTCTTTACACTCATCCGACCACTTGAAAGTAGCACCCTTTTGGGTCAATTTGGTCAAAAGTGATGCAATAGATGAGAAATTCTCCACGAAGGGACAATAATAACCGGCCAAGCCGAGGAAGCTCTGAATTTTCGTAGCTGAGGATGGTATGGGCCAACTCTGAACTGCCTCTATCTTCTTTGGATCCACTTGAATCCCCTCACTAGACACCACGTGCCCCAAGAACACCACCGAACTAAGCCAAAACTCGCACTTGGAGAACTTGGCATAAAGTTTCTACTCCCTCAACCATTGCAACACAATCCTCAAATGCTAGGCATGCTCATCCTGGCTACGAGAGTATACCACGATATCATCAATGAAATTTATGACAAATGAGTTGAGATAAGGCAAAAATAAATTGTTCATCAGATGCATGAATGTTGTTGGGGCATTGGTTAGCCCAAAAGACATCACAAGGAACTCATAATGACCATAATGGGTCCTGAATGTTGTCTTCAAAATATTCGAGTCCCAAATCTTCAATTGGTGATACTCATACCTCAAGTCAATCTTAGAGAACACCCTCGCTTCCTGAAGCTGGTCAAATAGATCACCAAGACGCGGCAAGGGATACTTGTTCTTGATTGTAACTTTGTTCAATTACCTATAGTTGATGTACATCCGCATAGTACCAGACTTCTTCTTCACAAACAAAACCGGTGCACCCCAACACGACACACTAGGCCTACTAAACTCCTTATTAAGAAGTTCCTGAAGCTGCTCTTTCAATTATTTCAACTTAGCTGGTTCCATATGATATGGAGTAATAGAAATGGGTTGAGTTCCCGGCACCAAGTCAATATCCCTGTTGGGTGACATGCCCTGCAGGTCTGTAGGAAACACATCCGAAAAGTCTTGTACCACCGGAATAGAATTAATAATAGGGGTATCAGCACCAGCATCCCTCACAAAGGCTAAATAAGATAAGCACCCCATCTCAACCATCTGTTGGGCCTTCAAACATGAAATCACTCTGCTAGGAACACAATCTAGAGAACCTCTCCACTCAATCCTTGGCAACCCCAGCATTGCCACGATTTCAGCGTGATAATCCAGGATAGCATGACACGGAGACAACCAATCCATACCCAAGATCACGTCAAAATAAAACCATACTAAGCAGCATGAGATAACATCTCGTCTCCAATCCCATAATAGTCACTACACACGTATGGCATACACGGTCCACAACAATAGTATTTCCCACCAATGTAGATACATGAACAAATGAAACTAAGGACTCACGGGGCATATCCAGATAATGGGCAAAATACGATGATACATACGAATAAGTGGAACCAGGACCAAATAATACAGAAGCATCTCGGTGGCATACTGAGACAATACATGTGATCACTATGGTTGAAGCAATGACATCTGGTCTGGCAGGAAGAGCATAGAATCGAGCCTAACCACCACCTAATTGGCCTCACCCTTTAGGGTGACCCCTGGCTGCTTGAGCCCAACCCCAAGCTGGTTGGGCGAGTGGTGAAGTAACTGGTGCTGAAGTCGTAGTCTGGCTTCTCTGCTTAGCTGGACCTCCCGAAAAGGCGGGGGCAATGTCTCTTTATATGACCCAAATCTCCACACTCAAAACAACCCCTCTCTGAAAATGGCAGCAAGTACTGAGGCAGACCTCACGAACCAGAATACCTGTTAAAAGAACTCAGTGCAGATGAACCCTGAACTGAAGGACTATGGGACGAACTCGGAACTAGAAAGGCACTAAGATATGACTTACCCGAACGGGCACTGTATGAACCATGGACAAGTAATGTGCCACGATGAGCTAGACGAGTCATCTAAGTAGGCCTATAAGGACGACCCCTACTGTGGTAGGACTGCCCACTAGAAGGAACACCACTAAAACCACCCGAAACTCAAGGTCTCTTGGCATCACTCTCCTTACACTCCTGACTATGGACCATCCCTAACTGCCGAGCAATATCAACTACCTCGTCAAAAGTAGCACCAGATACCATCTCCCGAGTCATAAGCAACCACAGCTGATATGTGAGGCCATCAATGAACCTCCTAATCCTCTCCCTATCAGTGGGAACCAGCCAGACTGTGTGATGAGCCAACTCTGAAAACCTCATCTCGTACTGGGTCATAGACATGCCATCTGACTTAGCTACTCAAACTGTCAGCGTAGCTCCTCCCTGCGAGATTGCGGCATGAACTTCTCCAAGAAGAAAACAGAGAAATCTTGCCATGTAAGTGGTGTTGCACCCACCGGCCTGAGCCTTTCATAAGCCTCCCACCTTCTGAAGGCATCCCAGTAAACTGAAAAGTAGTGAATGAGACCTCACTGGTCTCCAGAATACCCGGCGTGCGAAGAATCCGCTAGCACTTATCTAAGAAGCCCTAGGCATCTGCTTACTCAGCCTCGCTAAATGATTGAGGTTAAAGCCTCCCAAATCTCTCTAGTCTCCTCTGCTCATCATCTATCATAATAGGACACACTTGGGCCTGAGCAGTTATAACCGGCTGGGCTAGTAGTACCCCCGGTGTCTGAAGACTCTTTATCAACTGCTCTGGAGCACAGGCGGCGGAGTCTGAGTACCTCCCTCAGCCTGAGAAGTGGCTGTTGCGGCAGGAACAGAGACCGCTTGAGCAAGGCTAGTGCACACAGTCAAATCTGAGCCAAAGCCTCTTGAAGGCCTGGAATTACAATGGGCACAGGTGGTGTCTAAGCTGGCTCAACCACATTTGGAACTTGCTCCTGAGCTGGAGCAACTAGTGTGTCTGCAGGTGCTTCTCTCACTGTTGTATGAGCTGTACCTCTGCCCTTACCGAGAACTCGGCCTCTCATTGCCCTAGCTAGTGGTACTGGTAGTTGTCTGTCCTGTCCAGTAGAATGTGTCCTCACTATCTGTGAGAGAATAGAATAATAGTAGTTCAGTTACCGAAATCAACAAATCAGCACGATAAGAATACAAGAATGTGAAATTTCCTAAGGGTTCGATAGCCTCTGAAAGATAAGTACAGACGTCTCTGTACCGATCCGCAAGACTCTACTAAACCTGCTCAAGACTCGTGAGACCTATGTAACCTAGGCTCTACTACAAACTTGTCATGACCCAAAACCAATCCGTCATGATGGAACCTATCATAGTACTAGGCAAGTCAGCTACTCAGATATTTCCAGCACTTTAAATCTTTGAAAGATACGAAAGCAGTTTAATTAAAGGAAAATCTCTTAAAAGCATGATAGGAAGTCATAACTCAATACATAATCTCTCCCAAAATTGGGGTGTCGCCGAGTACATCAGGATCTAAATAAATATAAAATCTGGTACACCATCTAGACAAGAATACTAAATAATAAAAAATGGGAGATAATGGAGGAGAGTCAAGGTCTGCGAACACCAAGCAGCTACCTCGATGATCTCCGAAGGTCCGAACTCCCGCAACTCAGCAACCACCATGATCATAAGTACTTGGATCTGCACATAAGATGTAGGGTTTAGCGTGAGTACAACCAACTCAATAAGTAACAAATCTAACCTTTGGACTGAAAGTGTGAACCCATAAGGTACAGTTCAATATAGAAATAATAGTACAGAAATATAGGCATGTTTTTAAGTTCATCAGATAAAAACATCAATACCAGTAAAATAGATCAACTCTGAATAATACGAGGGATATGCCATTTCTATTCCTACATGCCACAGTGCATATTGTATATGATGCACTACAATGGAAACCTCGCGTACTCACACTCTCGGAGTACTCAGTCACTCAGTATTGTATATGGCCAATCTAGCCCAGGGAAAATCCATCCCAAGTATATATATAACTGACAGTCAGTCACTCAGTACTGTATAAGCCAATCCATTCCAAGAAAAATTCATCCCAAATATAAATAACTCGGGCAAGATCCATGCCCAGGGAAGATTTATCCCTAAATATAAATCAATTGCGATCACTATGGGTGTGCAAACTCCGGAGGGGATTCTTCAGCCCAAGCGCTATAACAAGACAGATCCGGGCATAAACAAATAAAAACACGTTGCACGTTCAGCCCAATCCCATGGATATCACTCACAATAAGGCCCTTGGCCTCGCTCGGTCATTAATCTCTCCAGTCTCTCGGGCTCACAACGCTCATACTAATCAGCCCTAATCCATGATACGAGATATGACACCGTGCAATAGCAGAGACTGAGATACGATATGAATGATGCATATGACTGAGTACACGACTGCAATTAAACAACAAACTCAACAGCAAGGAACGACCACTATGGGTCCCAACAGTACTAGCATATAGCCTAAACATGATTTCTAGCATGATTGGCAGCTCAATTACTTTATCACATAATGAAAATACGGATAATAACAAGATAATTCAACTATACAGTTCCATGGAATCGATCAAGTCACAGTTCTTATGGTGCATGCCCATACGCCCATCACCTAGCATGTGTGTCACCTCAACACCAATCGCACAACACATAATTCGGGATTTCATACTGTTAGGACCAAGTTTAGAAGTGTTACTTACCTCATATAGTGCAAATATTTACTCCAACACGTCCTGGCCTCACGAAACGGCCTCTGAATGCCTCAAATCCAGCCACCAAAAATTTAATACAATCAACATGAAGTAAAGGAATCAATTCCACAAGAAAATACTAAGCTCTTAATCAAAGGTCAAAAAGTCAACTCAAAAATTGGTCCCCGGGCACACGTCTCAAAGTCGGGTAAAAGTTACAAAATTCAAACATTCATTCGACTACGATTCCACCCCTACCAAAATTACTCAAATCCGATACTAAAATCTCGATCAAAACCTCAAAATTCGTCCTAAGAACTTTCCTCCATTTTCCCCCAATTTCCCACCCCAAATCACTAATTTAATGTTTAAATCAAAGACATATACATGAAAATTAACCAAAACTAGGTAAGAATCACTTACCCCAATAACCCACTTAAAAATCACCTCCCACCGACCTCCAAGAATCCAATTTGTGTTATGAACTCAAACCCTCGTTTTTGAAATGTTTAAATCTACCCAGGTATCCCTTCTTCGCGATCGCGAAGCATAACCTTCATCGTCTCTAGAAACTCCTTTGTGCGAATGCACAAGAACACACATGAACATGAAGCACAGGCTTACCAGGCCTACGCGATCGCGGATGGCCCACGCGTTCGCATAGAACAACGCACGTGAACCCCACTGCCTCACCTCCTCCTCGCGTACGCGGCCTAGCCCACGCATTTGCGATGCACTGATTCCCCCAACAAACGCGATCGCATGCCAAAATTAGAGATCGTATTGAACAAAATATCACAGCTGCTCCAACTAGCCTATGCGATCACAGACCTTCTCACACGATCGGGTATAAGGAAACTAGATCAGTGCTCGAGAAAATTCCAGAAACTCTCTAAGTCCAAATATTGATCCGTTAACCATCCGAAACTCACGCAAGGCCCCCGAAACTAGAACCAAACATACCATTAATTTCCAAAACATCATACAAAAATAGTCGAGCCCTCAAATCATATCAAACAACGCTAAAACCACGAATTAGATTCAAGTCTAATGAACTTTTGAACTTCTAACTTCTACATTCGATGTCGAAACCTACCAATTCACGTCCGATTGACCTCAAATTTTGCACACAAGTCACAAATGATACCACAGACCTACTCCAACTTCCGGAACCTCAATCCGAGCCCCGTAACCACAAAATCCACTCTTGGTCAAACTTTCAAATATTCCAACTTTCACCATTTCAAGCCTAATTTCACTACAAAACTCCAAATCACAATCCGGACATGTTCATAAGTCCAAATCACCCAACACAGCGAAGGAAACCATCGAAACTTCATTCTAGAGTCGCTTACATACAAATCAACATCCGGTCAACCTTTTTAACTTAAGCTTCCAACCTTGAGATTAAATATCTCAATTCAATCCGAAACCTCTCTAAACCTGAACTAACTACCCACGAAAATTACCTAACAACTGTAAATCATAAAATGAGTAGTAAATACGGGAACGGGGCTACACTCTTAAAATGACCGACCGGGTCATTACACGTGGCTTCTGATTCTTTCGGTTCAATGATTATTTTCAAAAGTATTTGTCTACTTGTCTGTGGATATTAATAAAACTTTTTCATCATGGTTTTTAATTATCCATCCTGCGCCTATCTCTTCTTTTCCAATTTTTAGGTGCGGTATCTTTGTAAGCAATTCCGTAGATTTTTTACCCATGCTTTTTCTAACCTTCATTATTCTCCTATGGAATTTTGCAATTTAGCAAAAGCTTTACCTGCTCGAGAAGGTCCGGTTCTTTTTTATCCCGTGAAGGAAATCCCGTATCTCTTTGCACGGGACTATTTTTTAGATTTGTGCGTTTAAATTCGGATCACCTAAGAACCACCTCCATTTGATCTTTGAAACTATTTTTGACTTTCGATTGAATCTCGGTGCCTTCCTCTATTTGAAGCCCGGTGCTGTAACGGTTATACATATCATTCCCGTGCGATAGTTGGAAATTATCGGAGGTGTTCTATACGCTCGTTCTGTTCCTTGATCTGTTTCTATAAAATTAGAACTAAATTATGCAAACTAAAATTACTAGATGTACTTGAACCTCCTATTCGGGAACTATTTCGCACAGATTCGTTATAATCAGCTTTGGTACTAATAGTTGATTCTCTGTTTGTTGCTTACCTATTATTATCGAGGCTATTCTTTCATTTTCATTTTGCATGGTAAAGCCATCTCTAACTTGGTTGTCATCAACTTTGTTGATTGAAAAATTTCGGCCATGGCGAATGTTTAAAGAAAAAATTAAATTTATTGAGAGATAACATAATAAAAATAAAGTAGAGAAGAAATAATTCTTATTGGATGATCCTTGATAGGATGATGAGCTGAACAGAGCTTGAAGAGCCGAACTATGGCCAACTTGGAAGTAAGATGCTATGAATTACAATGTATAGAATTGCAGAGAAGAAAAATAGATGATTACAATGATGATAAAGTGTGTCTATTTATAGGTATCCATTCTCCTTGAATTATGGGTCCATTATGAGAATTTACTCAATCCATCTGTTACTTTTGGAAGCTGGAATTTCATAACTGATGATTTAATTTCGTAACTGATGATTTAAAGTCGTAGCTGATGAGTTAATTTTGTAACTGATGAGTCAGTATAGTGCCTGTTGAATCAACCTCGTGCCTGTTGAGTTAATCTCATACCTATTGAGTCACTCGCGTGCATGGAGTCAATTTCGTAATTAATTGCCTTGTTCTGACAGTTACAATCATTTATTCCATTTATTGTATATTACATAATTGATTTGTAACTGATGGCGTAATATGGTAAATCCCATGTAATCCGGGATTAATTGATTGTTTCCTCATTTGTAATTATGAGTTATTCTCTCATACCTGATCCGGCACTTTTCTATAATGATCAGTTCCGACACTAACAGGCACAGTATGAGTATGCTCGGTCCTGAGGTGTTTCACATATCATTCTTCACTTTTCTCATAACTTTGCTGATATGTGTCGCTATTTAATAGACCCACGTGATGAGTCTATTTTTCACTAATAAATTCTTACCTACGGTTCCACATGTCATGCTATAATTCGATCATTTGTTATAAACCAATTTTACCTCATAGAATGGTGTAATACACAAGTTGAAATGGCTGCCTTAGGCCTCATTTTTTTTTAGATTAAGATGCCTGAATCTGAATATACATCTGAATATCAAGATGTGCATTAGGATTAACTCGAATATGAATACACATCCAAATATATTATGATGTGTATCAAGATCTGAATACTAAATGATTAAGACTGTTTGTTTCTTAATATCTGAATGTATAAGATTTAAATTTATTTGAAGATTAATAAACATAAAATTCAAATAAAATACTAATTAATCTAATATTCTATATATAAGGTGATTGGTGTATATGGTAGTTGGTGGTTATTCTAGGTAATAGCTAGTGGTGATGGGTAGTGATAGGATTATGGTTGAGGATGATAGTGGTGGGTGATAATAATTAATAATGGTGGGTGGTGGTGGTTGTGATTATGATTGAGGAAGATGGTGGTAGTTTATAATGGTGGGTAGTGCCATCTATGATTGTTGATGGTAATGGGGTGGTTAGTTGTGGTAGTTGAGGTGATTGAGTTTGTGGTTATAGTTGAGAATGATGGTGGTGGGGTAGTGGGGATAATGGGTAGTGGTTGTCGATAATGGTGGCGGCTATGATTGAGTATGGTGGTGGTGGGTGGCATGGTGATAGTTGATAATAGTAGGCGATGACGACAATTAATAATAAATGTGTATAATAGCATCTTCATAAAATTAAGTCTTTATTATAGATCTTAATCATACATACCTATTCAGACCCATTAAGTAATTCTGAAATAAAAAAACACACTTAATGATTAAGATTCAGAATTAAAAAAAATATATGCATAAATCCCCCTCCCAATCACTGTGATGGATTTGACCAAAAATAAGTATACACGACAGAATTGAAGTTGTAGTCCTTGTAGCTAGTCTGCATAACAGAAAGATACAGAATAAAAAAAAAAATAAACGATACTATGCTGCTTGACTTTAATATTTCCTTTGTTCTCTTTTACTCCTTCTCTCTCAAGTTACCTGACATATTTTTTTTTTTTACAAGGCTCTTAAAAAACAATTAATTATAAATTTTTTTTTTAACTATTTAACTCTTATTTATATTTTAAGATATAATCTTTCTTTATTGAATATGTATTCTATTTGTGTGTCATCTCCATCTTCAAGAAAAATTACTACAAAGGATAAAATGAGAAAAAATAGTTAATTTTATCTTGAACTTCTAAAATAATAAAAATAAATCGAGATAACTATTTTTAAAAATTCACGATAGATAATTTGAGACGGAGGGAGTACTAGTCTAATATGCTAAAACTAAATTTCTATACATAGACACACTGAATTCTTTCGTGTATCGAGGCGTTAGTGTTAAGACACTTTTACACCCAGTGAGGTTTCAGGCTATGCATTGATGCATGTATGTGTCGAAAATTATTAAAGATGATAGAATTTTAGTGACACCTCATGTTTATAAAACATTAGATGAATACAAGACATATATATTCATACACATGTTTCTCACTTAATCGTGGTTAAGTGATATTGTGATTAAGTTGTTTGAGTTGCTAAAAAGTATAAACATGGATGCAGTATATATATATATCTACAACCCTATCTTATAAGATTCAAATTCATAAAACTGATGGAACATATACAACGAAAAATGATAAGCATCATATCCTATCTGGAAAACAAGATATAAGGACAAATAAGGAAGAAAAATGATATTCCACTATTCTCAAATACGAGACATTAAGAAATCACGTCTTTTTTCCTTCTCATTTTACATTTTTACTTAAACAAGAAGGCAAACATTGGATCGGATTCACTAAGACCATTCCAAATAGTGATACATATAATATGATTTATTTGTATCATTGTACTGTTCCAAATAAAAACCATCTGGCCTCACCTCCCATTTACAGTACATTAGATAATTAAAAACTTTTTGATCACGGACACAATAATATGGGTCGTCAAACACATCAAATCTTCTCTCTTTTGAACCCCACCAAAAGTGACAAAAAAATAAAGTATTAAAGAATTCTGCCTCGCAAAACGACTAATTAAAGTCTTCATCTACGGCAACATTATCGTATCCGAGGTCATTGTCCTTCGACGCACAATGAATTTGCAGTTGTGGGGAATCAGAAGGAAGTGGTTGATAACACGTACCTCATATTTGTCGGTAAAGATGCATTTTCTTGCTATTGAAAGATTAAGGGGAGTGATCAATAACAAAAAGAAGATATTAATCAAGGAGAGAATCATATTTAGAAAATAATTTGTATGGCAAAAGTAAAAGAGGTTCTGGAGTTTTATATAGAAAAAATCAGTTTAATTAGTCAGGCCAACAAAATTTTGATTTGGATTCCAAACACTTTGTCCCTTTCCGAAATCATTTAATTACTATTAAAGTCCCTTCATCTTTTCTTTCTTGTATGTTATTGAATTTATGGCAAGATGATCAAAACTTTGGATATATTTGATTAATTGTTGTGAGATTTATATAATTGTTTTTAATCAAAGATAGACTAAACTTTTAGATTATAATGTTGAGACATGATTAAATATCCACTATATCTAACTCAGATTAACCTCTAGATGATTCAACATATATAAGTCCCTGTGCAGATATATAAAAAAAATTTGGACAAAGTCATAAAAGATTAGGTTGGGTTTAAGTCCTAATTTTTTTTTTAAAAAAATGTTGGCACAAATCAATATTAATTACTTCAGTCCGAATGCATGGACTTAATGATGCAAAAATTACAATACAATTAATTATGACAAAGAATAGGAAAGAATCGTGATATAAGTTTGGGAAAACGACACAAATTATCTCTCATTAATTTAATCTTTTTCTTTTTTTTTTCTTTTCTTTTTTCTATCTCCCATGCTTCCAATTCTTTTACAGCTATATTGCTAATACTGCTATCAACTTCTATTTTAATCAAGTTTCATCATTTTTTGTATCAAAATTACATGAACCATCATTCTATTCTGTCGCCTTCATTACTAAAAGGTCGTCTGATTTTATTCTTTGGGTCTGTCTCGGCAAAATATTTTAGAGTTAACTCCTTTGATTTGATTTTTATAGAAACTGTGAGAGTTACTTTTGCATTTTTTTCTTCTCAGAATAGTTTGTAAAATAGAAATATTTAATTACTTTCATTCAGAATAAGTTCAAACAAAAAAAGATATATAGGATTTAAAGAATAAAATTTTAAAAAAAACTTGTTGTGGGCTTTTTCCTCTATATTTTAATTTTTCACGACCCGGAATTCTCACCTTCGGCATCGTGATGACGCCTACCATTTCACTCGCTAGGTAAGCCAACGTAAATTGTATGTCATTTTCAACAATTCAAGTAATTAAAACTTATAAAACTAGAATCATGTGCGAAAAGGTAAAATAGCCAAAAATATCTAAGTACAATCCCGGATCTGGAGTCACAAGTGCACGAGTTACTAGAAGTTCTACAAATAGAATCTGAAATAAATCCAACTGTTTCGAATGAAATGAACAGTCAATGAGTAAAGAGGAAGGGGACGTCAAAGTCTGCAGACGCCAACAGATCTACCTCAAGTCTCCAAATGTGATAATCCAAGTCGATGCGCCTCACGTACAGCTGGGACCAATACCAAAATCTGCACAAGAAGTGTAGAGTCTAGTATGAGTACAAACGACCCAATGTAAGCTGTTAGTACCGAGTTTAACTTCGACGAGATAGTGACGAGGCTATGACAGGACACTCACGTAATTTAACTTGTACAAACGTAGATATATGTGCAACATAGTAACAAATAATAATTTAATATGTACGATTGGGAGGGGACATGCGAAAGGAGAACAAGATACTAAAACTACAATAGGAATGACAACATAAGACAGTCAAATAAATCATCAGCCATTGAAACGGATAAACATAATGAATAAAATGGCATAGCATCACCCATTGTGCTTTTACTCTCAACCTTACCATGAAATGATAATAATCACACGACATCACCCTTCGTACTTTTACTCTCAACCTTAGCATGATAAATACGGCACGACATTTCCTTTTGTGCTTTTACTCTCTTCCTCATTATGTATTAGTCAATAAATGAAGTAGTGAATAGCACGGCATCACCCTTCATACTTTAATACTCTCCCTTACCATACAATAATGAATATAAAATTTGGGAGATAGAAAATTCAATAATAAACCTTACGTCAATAATGGATCCAAGATGCCAAACCTCAACTTCCAAATATACTTAACCATCACAATTAATTCATAAATGTGAAAAGAACGATCAATAAGAAATAAACTAATCTAAGCATGGATATCATAAGCAAAGTAGGCAATAAATTACAAGGAAACAAGTCCATCCGCATGTTTTAACCCAACAACGCATAAGTACTCGTCATCGCACATATACGTTATACCGAAACATTTAAACACGTAGCAAATAGGCAGACAAGTCATAATCCCTCAAGTCAAGATTAACCACAACACTTACCCCACTCTCCAATCAACTTAATCGGGGCCTTTCCTCTAGAATCTGCCTCCAAACCAATCGTATCTAACCATAATCGACTCGACAATATCAAATAATGCTAAGGGAATCAATTACAATACATAAAGTTAGAATTTTTACGCTTTTTCCAAAAGGTAAAAAATATAATCCCGAGCCCGCTTGGTCAAACCCGAGATTCGGACCAAAATCTATTTATCTATTCACCCCCGAGCCGGCTATGTAATTAGTTTTGAAATTCGACTCCAAATTAAGGTCTATATCCCGAATTTGCAAAAAAACCTAATTCTTCCTAAATCCCTAGTTTTCTACCATGGAAGAACAAAGATTAAGGCTAGATTAATGGGTGTTGTTATAAATGAAAGAAAATGAGTTAAAATATACTAACCTATGAATTGGTGATGACTTTTTTCTTCAAAATCGCCTCTAGGCCGACCACTAATAGAAAGATGGTGAAAAATGTGTGAAATTCCATTTTTGAAATGTTTAAATGACTGGGCATCACGTGCTCATTGTGATCGCGAGAAACCTGACACATTCGCGAAAAGCACTGCCTATTTGGCTTACGCGATCGCGAGGTACACTACGTGTTCGCTTAGGTTTAGTCCCTCACACCTCCCCGTTCATGAGCCTGGGTTCGCGTTCGCGTAGAGTAACACAATGGCCCCTCCACAGGTTCAAAGCCTCATGCGTTCACGAAGGGTAAGTCCCCCATTGCTCCACTTCCATGACCCAGCTATCGCGTTCGCGATTAAGGAAGTCCTCCCCCAGCCCAGTTTACTCTTCTCCATTGCGGGAGTACCTACGCTATCGCAAAGAAGAAGACACCAGATGACAGCAGAAGCTAAAGAAAACCAGAACTTTCTAAGTCAGAAACACCTGTAGCCTATCCAAAACTCACCCGAGTCCTCGGGCTCCAAACCAAACATGCACACAAGTCTAAAAAAATTATATGAACTCGCTCGCGCAATCAAAATACCAAAATAACACCTAGAAATATGAATCAGACATCAAAATGAATGAAATTTTCAGCGAAACTTAAGAACATTTATTTTAACAACGGGATGTCTAAACTACATCAAATCAACTCCGCTTTGCAATAAATTTTGCGGACAAGTTGTAAATATAGTAATGGACCTATACCAAGCTCCGGAACCAAAATTCGGACCCGGTAACAATAAAGTCAAACTTCAGTCAAATGTATAAGTTCTTTAAACCTTTAAACTTCAAATTTTCAACAAATTGAGAAAACTCGAGTTAGGGACCTCCGAATTTGATTCCGGACATATGCTCAAGACCCAAAATACAATACGGACCCACCAGGACCATCAAAATAAGGATCCGGGTCCGTTTGTTCAAAATATTGACCGAAGTCAACTCAAATAAATTTTTAAGACACGAATTAACATTTTAATTAATTTTTCATATAAAGCCTTCCAGAAAAAGACACCGACTGTGCACGCAAATCAAAAAAAGCTAAAAGAAGCTATTTGAAATTACGAAATACAAAATTAATAATTAAAACTCTAGATGATCTATTGGATCATTATATAATTAGATATTGATATTGGAGTAACTTTGTAAGGTCGTCAAGGAACCATTAACTAGGAAAAATATTAGTTGAAGAATAGTTGAAAGTGTCAAGGATAGTAACTTGATACTATTCCTTTTGTTAATGTAATACTCAAAAGTACTTTTTCAAAATATTATCCAAACGCAGTTTATTTCTCAAATATTATAAAAAGCAATTCTCAAATAAATTTTGCCAAGTACAATCCTTCAAAAATATTTTTCTCAAAACGCTTATCAAAATAAGCAATTTTTACTAACTTGACCAGATGGCAGGGACGGATCTATGTATCAATTTATGGTTCTCAAGCACCCATTAACCCCAACGTGAGCTCTGGCAGTTATATCGTAAGTGCAAAGTTTAATATGCAGTGCCTAGTAACGAAAGGAACCGGGGCTGCTTTGGATCAATGGCGGAAGTTAAGGCTTTGCGACGTCTAGAGGTGGCTGAGTTTGATTCTTACGCTTAGCAGTTTTTTTTATTTTAAATTTAGCTGCTTTGGATCAATGGCGGAAGTTAAGGCTTTGCGACGTCTAGAGGTGGCTGAGTTTGATTCTTACGCTTAGCAGTTTTTTTTATTTTAAATTTAGCTGCTTTTTATGTTAGTAAATATTTTACCAACGACGCCGAATTTGCTACTTTCCCACAATGCATCAAATTTTCCTTCTTTTCCTAATTCCAAATCTATGCATTATTATGGTACTAATATATCGTCTTCTGTTGCTTTTTTGAGCCGAGGGTCTCCTGGAAACAGCCTCTCTATCCTTCGAGATAGGGGTAAGGTCTGCGTACATATTACCCTCCCCAAACCCCACTTGTGGGATTATACTGGGTCGTTGTTGTTGTTGTTGTTGTTGTTGTTGTCCTAATTCCAAATCTAACCTTATTCTTTCCATTGCTGACATCTCCTTGTTGTTATGTTTTTGCGTTTTCTTTTTCATTTATTTGTCTCATTGTGGCGCATAAAAGGGAAAAAATAAGAACTAAGAATTTTATTAAAGCTAGAGAAAAAGAAAAAAACTTGTCTCTCTCTTAATATTTTTGTTAGTTCGTATGAGCCCACCAAACAGTAAAGTACTTGGTCCTCTATGAGATTTTACTGAGAATGCTAATAAATCAGTAAGTAAATAAGACACGGAATTTTTACGTGGAAAAATCCCAACTCAAGGGGACAAAAACCACGACCTACACTTGTAGGCTTTCAACTTCACTAACTTGTGAACACCTATTACAAGCCACTTTGTAATGACTCCATTACAAAGACTTTAACTCAACTAACTTGTGATACTCTTACCACAAGTCACTTTGTGACTCTCTAGTTACAAAGATTTTAACTTATAACTAACTCTAGTCACAACACAAACTCAGAGAGTTTATGGATTTTACAAGAGGGTTCCTAATCAACGCTTCTAGCAAAGCAATTTAGGAGATAAAATAAGAACAATCACAAAGTTACAACTCAACTAAGGACAACAAAATACTAAATTTAGGAACTGGTCCGTAGTAGCGTTTTAACTTTGTTCTTCAAGCTCTTGAGAATTAAGTTCATTGTTCTACCGAAGACTTGAATGAATTCTCAAGTTTTCAAGTGATGTTTTGATATAAACTCCTTGTTAATACACCTTGATGACATCACTTGAATGATGTAAGCACTTTAGTTGGTCAAAGAATAAGTGGCCACCGGAAACAGTGCAGTGCAGGCAGAAACAGTGCAGGCAGTCATGTCATTTCCATCTGTGTCCAATTGACTTCGTACTGCTCTGAGGGAACTACAAGGGTATCAGGTCCTTGTTTGGTTCTCTATCTCCTGAAGCTATAGCAGTTCACATTTAGCTGGAATCCGTTAACTTGAAATGTAGCCCAAGTGTGTTAGGTTCCCTATCTGGTCCTTGCCAGTAAGTTTGTTAGATCATCAAAATATAAGGCAAAGACATTGAAGACCCATCAATTTTCCCATTTTTGATGATGACAAACTTAGACATTGATAACATGTATTTAGAGTAAGGAGAACCAGATAAAGTAACATGAGCTCACAAATTCCCCCTAACTTTATGCCTTCCCCCTTAATCGGATCCTTGATTCAAATTATACTTCTCAAATTTTATCAGTTTATCTACAACTTATATTCCCCCTTTTGACATTATTAAAAAGACACAAGCAGTCAAACAGCATAAAGAAGTCTAGCCGAGCTAACTCATGTCACATATGTGCACACAACATGATAGATAAGATAATCATAAAATTCAGGCAATAAGAGAATAAAAGAGGATAGATTTTATATAGATAATACTACTAGAAAATTGCAAATTTCCAGGGAAATATCCCAAAGATATATTATCAGTGGCAGTTCCCATTGAAATATAAAAAAATTCAGTGGGAAATGAAAAAGTTTTCTTTTACCTTTTTCTTAAAAATGTTCCCACAGACTATAGGTGAAAACTAGTTGGCGCAAAAAAGTACGTAATTTGTTTCCCACCTAATCAGTGGGAATGTCATTAAAAATAAATTTATTAAAATCTACCTAGTGAAACGATGGGAACCTAAAATAAAACATAATTTTAATATTCCTATTGATGCACTGGGAAGCTCAAAATTTCGAACTGTTGTATTTGGTCCAAAAACCCGCAAGCTTAAAATTATTTCACCAAAAAAATTGAATTTATAGAAGACAATTCCCACAAATTTTCCAGTAGATCAATAGGAAAGTATTTTCTATTACATTAGGTATACCCTTTTTTCTTCTCTTTTTCAATCTCATTCTTTTCTTTCTCTCCATTCTCTTGGCAGACCGACTTTCCCCCATTTTCAGAAATCAGAGCTTTCACTAAGCTCATGCAAAATCGGTAAGACCCCCCTCCCTCTCTTGCTCGCTCGCTCCCTCCCTCCCCATCTTTCTCCCTTTTCTGATTTTACCTTAAATGTCTAAAAATCTAGGGTTCCTCCATGCCTAGTAATAAATGTTTGTAATCTTTTCCAGTTGATGTAATTTATGTTTTGGTAGCTAGATTTTATTTTCCAGTTGCTCTTTTAATACGGACTAAAGTTTTTCGAAATTTTTCTTTAGTTTTTGTTATTAGTTTTGAGTTGGTGGATGGATTATTGATGATCTTTTTGAGTTCCCTCCACTGGAACGAGGAAATCAGATCTTTGATTGAAACTTCTCAGTTTTAGGAGAATCTCTTTACTTCTTGCTGACAATTTCCAACTAGTATCATGCCATTGTCTCAATATGAGAATGATATGGACAGTGAATTTACCTTATTCTGCCAAAATAAGTCATTAGTGTTTTCTAATGAGAATTTGTAAATGAGCGTTGTTAACGTGTTAGATTACAGGAATGTGTTGGTGTAATGGTATTACCGATGGGGTTTATTTTGCATTACTTCTTGATTCTAATAGAAGTAGAGCTTGTTTTGCCCTTACCTTCGTGAAATTACAGCAGAGGATTCTCTTGTTTTTTACCGTATTTTCGGGCTTAGATGTCTGATAATGGGACTGTCTCTTTATCTTTCTCCACTTAAATAAAGGTTGTTGTCTGTGGTAGGGTTTGAACCTATGGTGTGCATTTGATCTACTGAAAATCAAAGTCCTGGAGTCTACGGTGAAGCCATTTTTCAGCTTCTCAAATCAGGTTATAATTCTTGAGGTAACTTCATTTGCTAATCTCTAAGTTGGTTTCAGTTGTTAAATACAAGTTAAGCTGTTAAATTGCTAGAACAACTACATAAATTTATATTGCTTTTACCTTGATAAAAAAATCCTTTATTGTAAATATTATATTTATCCTCCAAGTTTAAATTTATTTATGGATGATAGCAAATCTGTTAGAATCTTGGTTTGACTTTTTAAACTGATTCCAAGAACTTAATAGGAGCATTTTTATGAAAAAGTACTTTTCATTCATAGTAACTTGATCTAGAACTATAGTTTTTTCTTTACTTATAAAAAGACGAATAAAAGTTAGTTCTTTAAGGTATACTATTCATAATTAATTTTAAACTAAGTGAGTTCTTTAAGGTATACTATTCAAGATTGATTGCAAACTAACTTGAAACAAATAAATCGTTCTAAGTCTATTCATTTGTTTGTGTGTATTTGTTTACTAGATGGAACGTGAACATCGTAGATGGATGTACGATAGGAATCGTCCTAATCGTTGTGGATTAAAGGAAGAATTTGTTGAAGGTGTTAAAGGATTTATTGCTCATGCAAAAATGCTTCCTGAATTTCGTAACGAAGGAATAATTAGGTGTCCTTATGTGAAATGCAAGTGTACAAAGTTATTGCAATCGGAAATGTTAAAGTTCATCTTTATAGCAAGGGGTTTAGGGAAAATTATTATGTGTGGACCGTTCATGGAGAGAACTATTGTAGTGTTGGTGATTTTTATTTTCAAAATCTAGTTAGTGGTGAGAGAAGTACACAAATGGAGAATAATGTTGAGAATTCTCAATTACATGAAATGGTGTCAGATGCTTTTGGTTTTTACTCAGGGTTTCAATCCCAACAAAATGTTGTTGAGCCTCCCAATGATGAGGCAAAGCGCTTCTATGAATCATTAGAATCGGCTAGTCGTCCACTCTATAAAGACTCAATGCACTCTGAGTTATCTGTTGCAGTTAGATTACTAACTATTAAATCATATTGAAATATTTCTCAAGCGGGCATGAATGCTATAATTTGGCTCATGTGTGAAATTAATCCTAGCATTAACTTACCCAATGATTACTATAAAGCAAAGAAATTAGTTTCCAAGTTAGGACTTTCCTCAACAAAAATTGATTGTTGTGAAAATGGTTGTATGTTATTGTAACGACCTGACTGGTCGTTTTGCTTTTTAGAATACCGTTCCCCTAAATAAAATTTCCAGCTCTTGCTTTAACTAACTTACGACCTGCGGGAAGAATTGGTTCGGGATTTGGAAGGAATTGGGTTGAAATATGCTCATTTGATTCCTTAAGATTTTCTTTAAAGCCTAAGTTTGACTTTGGTCAATATTTTTAGGGTTTAAAAGGCGATTTGATCGCTCGAGCTAGTTTGTACAATGTTGTTGGACTGGTGTGGGAGTTCGGAGTGGATCCCCGAGGGCTCGGGTGAGTTTTGGGCATGGGTTTGGGGTGAAAAGCACCCCAGTTTTCTGGTGTTTCTGTGAGAAATTGCAGGTCTCGCAAATGCGAGGAATTTGTTTGCAATTGCGACCTCGCATTTGCGAGGAAACCACCGCAATTGCAATAAAGGCAGCAAGTGGGCAGCGTCGCATTTGCGACAATTTCACTGCAATTGCGAACCCTACAGGGTCCGCATTTGCGACCCCAGGATCGCATTTTGCGATGAAAGTAGGAAGGGAGGCAGTTTGCAATTGCGAAGATTTTGTGGCAATGGTGAGTTCGCATTTGCGAACCTGATGTCGCAAATGCGACATCAGAGACCTGAGCACAACTTTTAAAAACAAGACTTAGGCCATTTATTTCATTTTATCTCCACACTTGGGCGATTTGGGAGCTTTCAAAGAGGGGATTTCAACATAGCATTGTGAGGTAAGTTAATTCTACTTAATGTGAGTTTAATACTTGGGTTTTGGGTAGATTAATGCACAAATATTTGTGAAAACTATGGGATTAGGGCAAGACCTAGGGTTTTGATAAAATTTAGATTTAACCACGAAATTTGTTATGAAATGAATTAGAAATCATATATTATTGATCCTTAGGTTATAGAGAACAACTTCCTTCGAAAATTTTTGGAATCCAGGCATGTGGGCCTGGGGTCGAATTTTAGGAAACTGTGTTTAAGGTTGGAAAATTGCTTAAATAGCTAGAATATGATCTTGTGAGCTTATATTGACTAGTTCCTACCTTATTTAACTAGTTTTGGATCGTTCGGCTCCAAATTGAGTGTTTGGGCTCGTTCTTGGTATTGAAAATACACTTTGGAGCGAGGTAGGTCTCCAAGAGTGTAATAATTGAATAATTTGCTACTAAATACGGGGACTACGTACGCACTAGGTGACGAGAGTCCGTGCGTAGCTACTATTATGTTAATTGTCCGGGTAGTCTAGGGCTCGTATCATGCTATATTTGTGAATGTCTCTATATTTTCTTGCTAATGTGATCACTTAGGATATGCTAGAAACTTGGAAAGGAATATAAGCAAATGTATACACTTGTTGGACACTTGTATGAATTTTTTTGAAAATAAATGTGCCTTCATGTGTTTTTCTTGGTATTAATTGATATTTGTGGATTGGGCCGATCGCCTAGGTAGAAATAAATGCATCTATGGCTCGCTCCATTCGACCCTCTGGCAGTACACAGTTTATTTTCTGTTAGATCGGGCTGTCGACCTTGGCATAATGTGCGCATGATATCTACGTGAAATCTTATCCATGACTTGTTCTGCTAAATATTTGAAATGTAAATGGCTAACTGTAAAATTGTTAAGAACATGACTTATTACCTCTTGCTACAAACTGTTGATTATTTCTGACTCCCATGCTTAGAATAACACTTTATTATATTATTTGGCCTTAGTAAGTATCAAGTCGACCTCTCGTCTCTACTTCTTCGAGATTAGGCTGGATACTTATGAGGTACATATTTTTTATGTACTCATACTACACTTTTGTACTTAATTGTATAGGATCTAAGGCAGGTACATCTGGCTATCAGTCTGGTGCGCGCCCCTGATTCATAGTCCGAGACTTCCACGGTGAGCTGCCCCTTCCTGTGCCGTCTAGCAGCCTGATGGAGTCTTTCTTTACTTTTGATATATATTCTATTTCGGACAGTAGGATAGTTTTATTCTTTTGTACATTCTGCTAGTTGCCCACTACTTGTGACACCAGGTCTTGGCACACACATTAGCAGACTTTCATTTTGGGGTTGTATGATTACTTTTGGCACATTACTATTAATTTCTGGTTTTAACTTTAACATAAGGAATTGCTGCACTTATTTTTGGTGAAAGTAAAATGAGAAATTAATTATATTTCCGCGTTGGCTTGCCTGACAATGGTGTTGGGTGCCATCACGATCTATTAAGGAAATGGGTCGTGACAGTTATATTATATAGATGATGCGGCTCTAGAAGCGTGCAAATTTTGTGGACTGTATCATTTTAAGGAAGTCACAAATGCCAAAGGTAAGAAAGTTGCAATTAAGAAGATACATTACTTACCAATTATACCTAGACTAAAGAGGATGTATGCATTAATGAGTTCTGTTCCTCATATGAGATGGCCCCATGAAAATAGAAGGTTGTCTGGTATTTTGTATCATCCTTCAGATGGAGAAGCGTGGAAGCATTTTGATAGGATGTTTCCAGACTTCGCTAATGAATCAAGAAACATTAGGTTGGGTTTCTGTGCAGATGGATTCACTCCATTTTCTGTCTCTGCTGCACCATATTCATGTTGGCCTGTCTTTGTTATGCCATATAATCTTTACCTGAAATGTGTATGACAAGTCCATATTTGTTCCTAACTTGCATAGTTCCGGGTCCAAGTAATCCAAAAGGTTTAATTGATGTATATTTGCAGCCGTTGATTGATGATCTAAAATTATTGTGGCATGAAGGTGTTGAAACATACGACATATCAACTAAGCAAAACTTTAGATTGTGTGCTACTTTGATATGGACTATTAATGATTTTTCTGTGTATGAAATGTTGTCTGGATGGTCGACTACGAGAAAGTTATCTTGCCCCTACTGTATGAAAGATACAAAAGCATTCACTTTGAGGCATGGAGGTAAAAACACATGGTTTGACTGTCACCGGCAGTTTTTGCCAATGGATCATGAGTTCAGGAGAAATACTAGTGCATTTATGAAGAATCAAACAGATTATGATGAGCCACCACCAACCTTGTCAGGTGAGGAAATTTGGGATAGGGTTAAAGATCTACCTAAGGTAACGGAGTCTCCATCTGCTAGAATACCTGGTTATGGCATTTAGTATAATTGGACTAAACAAAGCATATTATGGGAGTTACCTTATTGGAAGCATAATCTTCTTCGACATAATTTGGATGTCATGCATATTGAAAAGAATTTTTTTGATAACCTGTTTAATACTGTTATGGATGACAAGAACAAGACAAAAGATAACTTGAAAGCCAGGATGGATTTACAGGAATACTGCAGGTGAAGAGAACTAGAACTAAAAGAAGTAAATAACAGGATGGTGAAGCCTAAGGCTAGTTATACATACACTTTGGATGATAAATGAAAGATCTTTGACTGGGTTAGGAATTTGAAGATTCCCGATGGGTATGCATCAAACTTATCCAGGCATGTTGACATGAAAGAAGGAAAGTTGATGTATATGAAAAGCCACGATTGTCACATTTTATTGGAATCATTAATTCCTATTGCATTTAGCTCATTGCCTGAGAGAATATGGAAACCCATCACAGAGATAAGCTTGTTTTTTAAGGACTTGTGTTCTAACACATTAAGGGATGAAAACCTAATTTTCATGGAAAGTAATATTCCTTTAATCATAAATAAACTAGGGAAAATTTTTCCATGTGGTTTCTTCAATGTAATGGAACATCTCCCAATTCACCTTGCACAAGAGGCACGACTTGGAGGACTAGTTCAATGTAGATGGATGTATCCCTTCGAGAGGTAATGACCATTAACTATTTTCTCTTTATGTATTTTGGTAAAAAGAATTCCTATCTAAAAGTGTGCTATGCAGGATTATTGGCAAATGTAAATGGACCGTGAAACAAAAGTCCAAGATTGAGGGATCAATATGTGAAGCGTATCTAGTTAGAGAAACCTCTCATTTTTGTTCGTATTATTTTGAGAATCATGTTTCATGTTTGAGAAATAGACCGAATTGGCATGATGAAGGCGATAATGATCCTTTGGAACCTTCAATATCCATATTCAATCAATTGGGTAGAGGTTCGAGAAAAAGTCATAAAAGAAGTTGGACTAATAAGGTAAAAAAATCGGCTACAACACATGTATTACTGAATTGCCCCGAAGTTCAACAATTTTGCAAGTAAGTTTGGAATTATACTATTGACCTATGTGCATAATCTATTCTTCTTTTAACTAATAAACATTGTAAAATGTCTGATAGTTACTTTGTGAGTCAGTTCGGCCATGATAATGTTTATCCCAGATTTTCAGAGTGGTTTAGAGACTATGTAAGTGTTAATTAATATGTAATAAAAAATTTATTATTTACACACTATATGATTTTCTAACTTCTCGATTTTCTTCAACTCTATATAGGTTCATAATCCAAAAAATGGTATATGTGATCCTTTTTTACATGATATAGCTTGGGGACCTACCCCACAAGTCAAAACCATGTCTACGTATTTTGTCAATGGATACAAGTTTCATACAGAAGAATGGTCTAAGAATAAGAAAACCATTAATAGTGGGGTATGAGTGAAAGGTGGTGATGGTGACCAAGGTGGGGATATTGACTATTATGGTGTGCTCCAGGAGATTTTAGAAATAAAGTATGTTGGTTGGCCAAAGAAAAGGTTGGTACTTTTTCGATGCAAGTGGTTTGATCCCATACCAAATAGAGGTAAAAAGGTACACCCAAAATACAAAATAGTAGAAGTTAAGCATGCAAAGGAGTATGAAAGCTATGATCCATTTGTTATAGCACAAAATATGAAGCAAGTGTATTACGCTCCTTATCCGTTGACATGTAAAAATAAGAATGAATGGTGGGTAGCTATTAAAACTAAGCCAGTTGGAAGAGTGGAAGTTGAGGATTCACTAGTTGTAGAATACCAAAATGATATATCAAGTGTTCAACAAATTGTGGATAATGAATTAGAATATGAGCTGCATAGTGAAGGCATATACGAAGAAGTTGACTTGTTAGTTGAACAAATTATGGAATTGGGACATCTATGGCCAATGCGGAGGAAGATTCAGGTGATGAAAATGAATTCATTGAGGAGAAAGAATTTTTTGATGAAAATGAAACAAGTGAGGAGGATGAAACTGATGATGAAAATATAGCAAGCGATGACGATGGAATGGATGAAAATGAAACAAGCGATGATGATAATTGACATGTTTGTTTTTTCTAACTTATGTAGTAATTATGCTTTTAAATTTGTTGCTAAGAGAATTAACATGCTATTTATTTCTTATGCTTGTATTATTTAGATGGCTGCTGGAGGTAAATCAAAGAAGAATAAACAACTTTCACGTAACTTAGGTCGTCTCCCTACCTCTCCACCATCGGCACAATCTGGTCCACATGTGCCTCCACCTACATGCCCGTCTTCAGTTCCAACTCCCTTATAACTCTATATCACACCTAGGATATACTGCTCCGTCCTCTACCCCTTACTATTATTACATGTCTTCCCAAGACATAAATGGGATGTTTTCATCTAGACCTGCTTGCCCATCTATGCCTACACCTAGACCTGCCATACCCCCATCATCTACTCCAGTCATTCCATCACACGGCATTCAATCGTCATCGTCTCCCGTTATTCCTTCATTATATTCCCCTGGCATAGCCTCTTATTCTACCCCTAGAATGCCCACATCTTCTAGTCGGCCTCCAAAGCATCCTTTCATGCATTCATTTGAATCTATACATGCTCAGGATCCTCCAAATATTGGTGTTGATATCCCTCCGAAGTCCCACATGCATTGATTGTGATTCAGTTACACGGCTTCCTATACATGCTTAGGATCCTCCAAATGTTAGAAGGTTAGATAATCTCGGGAGGTTGATTATCATTGCCGATAAAGCTGGGTAAGTATTATTTGTTTATTTTCTAATTAATTATAAATCTGGTTTCTAACATGTTTAATTTAATGCAGGTTTCATCCTTGTACTCAAGCTACAAAAGTTGTGGTTGAATCAATGTGTTCATTTTATCATGGACCTTGGAGGTTCTGGTCAGATGTTCCATGGAATATTAGGGATAGGATGTTTGATGAATTTAGGGTAAAATAAATTATTTCATTTTTCAACTCATATTTAACCAATCTAACAAATTAATTATTTGTAGATGAAGTGTGCTTGGCCAGTTGAATGTGAGGTATAGGTACGAGGCATCTTTTTTAAGAAATGTGCTGATAGGTTGACTGATATGCTTCGAGAAGCTCGAAATAAGAAAGAGATTCCAAGTTGGATTACTGAGGATATATGGACTAAACTAACTGAGTATTGGGCCTCTGAGGAATTTAAGAAAGTGAATTGGCAAAGGCAACCCGTTTGTCCGACAAAGGTGGCTCCATGCACACGGGAGGTTCAATAAGTATTGGGGATCATCGAAAAAGATTGGTATGTGTTTATTATACTAGTCGATGAACGTCAGCGACGGAGACATCGTAAATTGGTCCGCGGGCATCGCGATAAGTCCTCTGTCCTACTACAGGTGCTGCGACAACCTTTACCAAGTCCGAACGATTGTCGACCACCAGATCCGCTGGTCTGCAATATTCTAGTCCTGTGTTTATACAATTAAGTTACTTATAAGGTAATTACTATAAGTTCTTTTTTGCTTCTGCTTTTCCTGAATCTTGCCAATGTACACATATGAGCCATCATTAGATATTCTACAAGAAAATGGCTCTTTAACACAATTTTCTTGTGGATGAATTGTTCTTATATATATATATATATATATATATATATCTAATATATGTACAATTCTTCATGAGGTAATGGTTTAAAAAAAGAATTTATGTTCATACCTTAATGCGGAATTTATGTTTCTTGAAGCAACAAGGCTGCTACTGAGAATAGAACAAGAATTTCTCCATGAATGTCATTGCTTTGAAAATAGAACTAGGTTCCGAGAAGTAGTAGTGACAATTTGATATACTATAAATGTTTCAAAGTTCTCCTTTTATTTCTTCTTATGGACTTTAATTAGTTATCTTTGTATGTTATCTCATTCTTCACAGAAGATTGTTTCTGATGATAAATGTTACTAATATAATAATTGGTCCAAAATGGTTTCCATTTTCAAACATATCTGGATGGAGGTTGATGTTAGTCAGGACGGCTTTTCAATCAGCATATATGATCATAATGTCTGTTTACGCCAGTGATATTTGGAAGTGAACTGAAAAACAGTGCACTTAAAAGATAGTTTAATGTACTTATGTTAAATTCATGTTTGCTGAACCCATTCATGGCTGCTGAACCCATTCGCTGCAGAGCTACAATTTATATTGACACAACGTTTGAGGAATAGCAGTTAAGATCTAGTTGGAAGCACTACAACCAGTTAGTTAATGAAAAGCCTTTGGCTCTTTTAGTAATAGCAGTTAAGATTTATATGATTGACAAATTGTGTTCCTTAAGATTCTTACAAGTGCATCTCTTCTACCTCCTTATCCTTTTTCTGCTTCGTGTACACAATTATTTTTTCTATTCATCTTTGAAGTTCGGATGTCCTTCTCAATATCCATCTACACGTGGATTTAAGCTTTTTCCTTTCAAATCTTGAATTATACAGCCTGAACAAGCCCTTGCTTAACTATTTCTTGAAATATCCTGGTCTACAGTCGATTTTTTCTCTTTTTTTGGTCTGCCTTATGAGCTAGCATAAAATGCAGTACACAATGGCTTTTTTAATGAAATTGTGCAAAAAGGGCAAGTTTCATGGATTTCTTACTGATATTCTTGCTGCAGAAGGCAGTTTTGAGACATGAATAGCCTTTCGCTTTTGGCTATGATACTTTATGTAATGCCAAATATGGTTACTTGTTAACTTAAGTTTTTCCCTGTTACTTATTACTCCCTACGTTTCACATTAAATGGGTACTTTCCTTTTTAGTCTGTTCCAAAATAAATGACATATTTCTAAATTTGAAAATAATTCAACTTTAAACTCTTTCATTTTACTCATTTATCCTTAATGAGAAGCTTTTATAGCCACACAAATGTCATGGCCCCACAAACTTTTTACCCCTTAAGCTTTTAAGACCACAAATTTCAAAAGTCTTCTTCTTTTTTCTTAAACTCCGTGCCGCGTCAAACTACCTCATATAATATGAACGGAGGGAGTACCTTTTTGGAAAAGAGTATGTGATGCTTTATGTGATTTAGTTCCTGTAGCAATTTAAATCCAGATTAGTCTTTCTGTTTCACAGTTCTTGTCGAGCACTCTATAAGTTCTATCCATTACTTGTATTCTCTTATCCATTGCTTCCTTGAATTTTCAAGAATAGAGAACCATTTCATGGGCATAGCACTTTAATTTTGCTTTTTCCATGTTTTATTTAACAGGAAAAGTCTTTAAGAAGACCAGCTACTCAAGATGAGGTATTTGAGCATACACATATGAAGAAGCTAAAGGATGGAACAAAGACAACTTGGATTGAGCCACGAGCCGAGACAACCTATGTAAGATTTCAAGTTACTTTTTAATACTTTTCATTAATTAAATTTATTCATATAATAGTTGGTAACTTTTTTGCAGAATACTTTCAAACAATCCTTGGAGGAGTTCATTCAAAGCCAACCAAATGATGATCAAGGAAAGCCAATCCAACCATCCCAGGAGAATTATATGGACTTGTGGATTAAGGCGGATGGTGGCGTACATAAGGGAAGAGTTTACGGCCTTGGATCAGAGTTTAGTTCTAGTCGTCGATCTTTTGGATCCGGTGGCTCTTCTTCTTCAAGGTCCTCAATTAATTAGGATGAGTTTGAGCTATTGTATAGAAGAATAGCAGAGATCACTGAGTTGTATGCACAGGAAAGGGTTGCGCGGGAAGAGGAGGCAAAGCGAAGGGAGGAAGAAGATAGGCGGAGGGAGGAAGAAATGAGGCGAAAGGATGTTGCATTTACACGTGTCACGGGTGACGTTAAAAACCTCAAGGCCCAGCTAAACTACCTCTTAGCAGCTGGTGCATTTCCTCTACCATGTTCTCCATCACACTCTAACAAGACTAAGGAGTAGTTTCTTTTATTAATATGATTTTGGGTGGGACTATGATGTTGGATATTATGTATCAATTAGATAAGATTGAATGTTGAATTTCTTATTTGAATGTTTAGTTGCATTATTGGTTTCTAGTATGTTTAGTTTTGGTTGGTTGTTAATTAAAGAAATGGATCGGAAGATGCTGATTTTTGTGTGTGAATGTTTAATTGTATTTAGGTTGTAGGTGGTTGTATTTTTTGTTTGGCAAGTGGTGCAGTATAAAAAGCAACATTGTGCACAAAAATAATTTCTAGATTTCCCACGGAATTGCCACTGATTCTGTGGGAAGGTTCGTCACTATAGTTGTAGAACTTGCATATTTCCCACTGATATCGGTGGGAAAGTTCATATTTTTTTTTAGAATTTGCATTTATCTCACTGATATCGGTGGGAAAGTTTATACTTTTATTTTCAGAATTAACACATTTCACACTGATATCGGTGGGAATGTTCATACATTATTTTTCAGAACTTGCATATTTTCCATCACTGGGAAAGTTCATACTTTATTTCCAGCTTCCCGTGCATTTTTCCCATCACTTCCCTGGCTAATGTATTAAACTTAATAAAAATTACTAATACTATTTCCCACTGATTGTTGGTGGGAAATTTCATTATTTTTCCTATTAAAGTTTCTCTGGGAAAACCGTGGAAAACTTCCCACCGCTTCTCTGGAAAGATATTTCCCACCAAGCATTTTCCTGGTGACTCGTTTCAGTGGGAATGTGGTGTGAAAACTCAATTTTCCCACCAGTTTTTCACTGATTTCGCAGTGGGAAATCCATTTTTTTCTAGTAGTGTAAATATATATGCCTTTGCTTAAAAAGGAAAGACAAAATTGGACTGTTAATGACGGGAGCAGTACTGTTACATCCCAACCACATCAAAAAAAGAAACAAAACATCTGCCAAAAAAAAACTTAAAAGAACATTCCAGAAACTGGTCACTGAAGTGGTAATTAGGGGGTAGTAGGAGTAGAGGGCTTGGAGGCTGCAGCAAGAGTTTGGAGAACTAGGTCTATTCGGGCATTGGCCGACTTTTGCTCATTGAGCAGTTCTACTTTCAGGTTCTCCACTTGCGCCCTGAGATCAGTATTCTCTTTTGTCAAACGAGTCACTTCATCATTTGACGCCAGAATCCCTTGGGCTTGCTAACTTTCCAGGATAGCATTCCTAGCCTTCAATTGACGAATCTCCTCAGTTGCACAATTTTGAGCATTAATGAGCTGTGAGACGGTTGATGTACTGCCTATCCCTCCCCCCATTCTTTTCTATACACTCACATTCTGCTAACGTTGTTTGTAAGAAAGTCTGCTTCTTAGTTCCTACCTTGCCTTGCCCCAGCGACACCTTGAAGAACTTAAACACTTGCGTAAGCAGAAACCCGTATGGAAGACCATGATTACCATCCTTGAAGGTTGATACTTTTTGCATGTGTTAGATCATAATAGCAGGCAGGCTGACAAGGATAAAGCTATCCAGTTGTTCCATCAAAAACAGGTCAGACTTAGAGGTCATCGACCTCCTCTCAGCACGAGGCAATAGAACTTTGTTTACCAATTCGAAGAGCAGTTGATAAACAGGGAGTAATGCCTTCTTGTGGATCTGGCTCCCATTTTGGTTTGCATTGTCCTTTACCACAACATTCCGGAAATTATACTGACACGCATCCTTCACACTAGGCACACCAACTGTAGGGACTTTAAGAATATCCCCAAGAAAACCTACATCGAACACAATATCTACTCCATTCACCAAAGCACAAATATGGTCGGTCTCAACGGGAAAAAGGCTAGGAAAGAAGCTTTGAACCTCATCCTCAAACACCTTAGGTACATCCATTTGGAATAGATGCGCACATCGTTGAAACTCAACCATCTTAAGAATTTGTCGCATACCAGCCATATCAGAGATTGCTGGGTCAAACGTACGACCCAGCAGAACCTTTTGGTGCCTTAGGCGTTCTAAAGCAGAACTGCTTTCACTCCTCAGCTTTTTCATAGAACTAGGTTCCTTATCAGTTTCAAACTTTCGTTTACCAGACTTCCCACCACTTGATTTCTCTTTTCCCTTATACTTGACTAACACATCCTCATCAGACATTGAAGGCTCACTCACAACATCTTTCAACTTGGAACTGGTGGTTGAAACTCTCTCTACTGAAGCAGGCTACTTCTTCTTCTAGGACACTCTCACCAAGGAACCAGGTTCCTCTGGTGTTTCCTCTTCCACTTCCACCATAGGGACAGCTTTAAACCATACGGGCACATTATCTTTCACCAACCTCCTTCTTTGCTTGTTAGTACTTTTTTTGCTCTTTTGAAGGGCAAAGTCGTAGGCCACCTTAGCTTAAAACCTGGTAGTAGGTCGCTTGGTGGAAGACTCAGGAGTGGACACCACCCTTCGCTTGACTATGAACGCATCAAGAGCCAGGTTGTCTAAATCCTCCTAATTGCTGGACCTTATCTCAGGAGCTTGAATGTCCAAAGGCGCAACAGCAAATGCAGGAGCAGAACTGTCCTGGGAATGAGAACCCTGACCTGGGTCCTCCGGAGAGGGGTCAAGTTTCTCATATGAGGGCCCAGTAGTTTCTGCTAGTGCAGCACCCTCAACAGTCACTATGGCTCCTTCTTCCCCCATACCCTGTACCTCGTTTCTCTGAGAAATTATCTCATGCAAGACACCGTCAGCAGATACCACAAAGATGGTTACAATATTTTGTTCCTCAATCGGCACCACTGCCACCATAGTATCTATAGCAACAATGGCGGAACCCTCTATGACCTCAGGGCTTTGACCTTATTCTCCATTTGTTCTTTGATTAGAGGGAACCTCAGAAGTTAGAGAGGATGGATCAACAATTTGAGGGGTTTCTGAAATGGGGAGAGACGGGGAATCTAGGTGAGGTGTGATTTCAGCGAGGAGAGTAAGAGTGGTTATAGAAGACTCAAAGGGGACGGAGGACTCCATAGGTTCTTTAGTACCAGGGATGACTGAGGCAGGGATGTTAGAGCTTGTATCAGCCATTGAAAAGATGGAGTGAAGGTACTTTGGGAAGTTCTAATGGAAGACTTATGGTTTGTGGAGAAAGGAGGAGGGTTTTATTAAGAATGGATAACTTTGAAGAGAGAGATAAGGACCAGTTCTGAAATGGCGGTTGTGCGTGGAGAAGTGCAACATTTTAGAGGGATATGGAATGATTTGAGTGAAGAGACGTGACACTAGGGTGTGAAAAGATGGATGACATGGCATTTGAGTTTTGTACCTTTTTAAGACGTGTATTAACGAATGCACAAAACTACTAACCTTTGGTGCAAGAACTAGGTTCTTGACCTGTTATTTGAAAGTATCAATCCTCTTTTATCGCCCATGCACTGCATCTACAGCTTCTATACTCATCATGCGTGTTTACCTGCAATGGTATTAAAGTGAGTTAGACTTGGCCAGAAAACAATTTAGCTAGTTTTACTTGAAGGTGATTTTCATAGGCAAATGATGAGGAATCAGGTTCTCAATTGGGCTTTAAAAGCCCCAACTTCACCCTATTTATTTCAAAATTTTCCCTACTTAATGCTTTGGTAAAGATATATGCAATTTTGTCTTTTGTGCTACAGAACTTCATACAGATCAACCCTTTATCCATATTGTCCCTCAGAAAGTGATGCCTCATATCAATATACTTGGTCCTTTTGTGTTGAACTGGATTCTTGGCCATGTTGAGTGCACTGGTATTATCACATAGAAGGGGCACACTCTCAGTACGTACCCTAAAATCCTCCAGTTGTTGCTTAATCCATAGAAGTTGAGCACAGCAGGATGCTGCAGCTACATATTCTGCTTCAGCTGTTGAAAGAGCCACTGAGTTTTGCTTCCTTGTGCCCCAAGAGATGAGACATGAACCTAGGAAGTGATCCATTCCAGAAATGCTTTTCCTATCCACAAGATAACCTGCATAGTCTGCATCAGCATATCCAATGAGATTAAAACTGTCACCTGAGGGATAATAAAAGACCAGATCCTGTGTTCCTTTAAGCTATCTCAGAATTCTTTTGGCAACCTTCAAATGAGATTCCTTGGGATTTGATTGAAACCTTGCACATAGCCCCACACTGAAGACAATATCAGGTCTGCTGGCAGTGAGATAGAGAAGAGACCCAATAATGCCTCTATACATGGTTTGATTCACAAGGGATCCAGTTTCATCCATGTCCAGTCGAATGGCCGTAGCAATGGGAGTGTCTATCACCTTTGATGTTTCTATGTCAAACCTCTTCAAGAGCTCCCTGGTGTATTTTTGCTGACAAATAAATATACCCTTTGAGGACTGTTTTACTTGAAGGCCCAAGAAGAAGTTCAGTTCCCCCATCATGCTCATTTCAAACTCACTTCCCATGAGTTTTGCAAATTCTTCACACAGAGAATCAGCTATTGCCCTAAAAATGATATCACAACATAAACTTGAACAATGAGCAGGTTCCTTCCCCGTTTCTTTAGGAACAAGGTGTTGTCAATTTTCCCTTTTTTAAAACCATTTTCTAAGAGGAACTTTGACAGTCTTTCATACCAAGCTCGAGGAGCATACTTCAACCCATACAATGCTTTGTCCAGTTGAAACACAAAATTTCAGGGTGTTCATGACATTCAAACCCTGGAGGTTGCTTCACATAGACTTCTTCCTTAAGAAATCCATTCAGAAATGCACTTTTGACATCCATTTGGAATAGGGTGAATTTCATATGAGATGCAAAATCGATTAGAATTCTAATAGCTTCCATGCGAGCGACCGGAGCAAACGTTTCATCATAATCAATCCCTTCCTCCTGATTGTAGCCTTGAACCACTATCCTGGCCTTGTTCCTTAGTGTGTTTCCATGTTCCTCAATCTTGTTCCTGAATATCCACCTGGTTCCTATAATGGTTCGATCTGAGAGTCTAGGTACCAGGTGCCAGATATTGTTCCTTTCAAACTGATGTAGCTCATCTTGCTTGGCTGTAATCCAATCTGCATCTTTCAGGGCTTCGTTGATATTCTTGGGTTCTATTTTGGAGAGAAAGGCTAAGAAGACAAGTGAATTTCTAGCTTTTGACCTAGTTTGTACTCCGGAATCTAGAGGGGTAACTATATTGTCAAGAGGATGAGAGCTTTTGTGTTTCCAGTTAGATATCTGAGGTTCATTTGTAGAGGATGTGGGTGCTGGTTTTCTTGTGTTCTTCTCTCAGGTGCTAGTGGAGTACCCTGAACTGCATCAACCATTCTTTCTTCAGCTTCAGTGGTTGTAATTGAAGTACCTGGTTCCATTGAAGAAGAGGCAGTATTGTCTTCACTCAGCTCTTTTACTTGGCACATCATATCTGCCTTTCCATTTGTCATGTCAATGACTTCACCAGGGACTGGTAAGGGTTCTCCATCTTTATCCTCTTCAGCACTCTTCTCACAGGATGGATATGGCTCATCAAAACTAACATGAACACTTTCCTCAACACATTGAGTCCGCTTATTGTATATCTTGTACGCTTTGCTTTGAGAAGAGTAGCCCAGAAATATTCCTTCATTACTTTTGGCATCAAATTTACCAAGCTGATCCTTTCCATTATTTAGAACATAACACTTGCACCCCAAATGTTCTTAGATGAGTTAGCTCGGGTTTCCTTTCATTGAGCAACTCATATGGGGTTTTGTTCAGGAGTGATCTGGTCATGCACCTGTTTACCAAGTAGCAGGCAGTGTTGACAGCTTCAGCCCAGAAGTTCTTTGCAATTCCACTGTCGATTAGCATTGTTCTTGCCATTTCTTCAAGAGTTCTATTCTTCCTTCCACAACTCCATTTTGCTGGGGAGTGGTTGGGAGCTCAAAAGTTGTGAGTGATGCCATTTTCATTGCAGAACTCATCAAATTTCGCATTGCCAAATTCTGTTCCATGATCTGATCTAATGCATGCGACTCTAGATTCCATCTTCACCAGGATTTTCTACACAAAGGCCACAAACACCTCAAAGTTTTCATCTTTAGTTCTATGAAACAGAGACCATGTGAATCTGGAGTAGTCATCCACTATCATAAAAATGTATCTTTTTCCTCCCCTACTTTGCACTCTCATAGGGCCACATAGGTCCATATGCAGAAGCTCGAGTAACTTTGAGGTGCTCACATCCTTTTTAGACTTAAAAGAGGACTTCATATGTTTTCCTCTAGCACAAGTATCACAAACTTTTTGTACCTTGAACTTTGACATGGGCAGACCATGGACCAGGTCCTTCTGAATTAGTTTGTTCAAAAGAGAAAAGCTTGTGTGCCCCAATACTCTGTGCCAGAGTTCAGCATCATCATCAACAGCTTTCAGACAACTCAGATCACCACTTTGTAAGGACTCGAAATCAGCAACATATATGTTCTTGAATCTCTTGGACACTAGTTACCAGATTAGTAACTGTACATATCTTGGACAAGAATTCCACCTTGTTTCCTTTATTACAGATCTGAGAGACACTCAAGAGACTATACTTAAGACCATTGACATAGTATACATTTTCAATAGAATGAGTGAGTGATTTCCCGACTTTTCCAACTCCAAGAATGTACCCCTTTTTTCCATTGCCAAAGGATACACTCCCTCCTTGCAGGGCTTTTAGTGAAAGAAAGTCCATGGTGTTCCCAGTCATGTGCTTTGAACACCCACCATCCATGAACCATTGTTGACAGCTTTCTTTCACTGTTCCCTACACAAGAAGATCAAGAGTTAGTTTTAGGAACCCAAGCAAGTTTGGGTCCCTTGTATTAGGCAAGAGGATGAATAAGAGCTCTCTTAGTCCATGCAGGTAATATGCATTTTTTGTGAGTGAAACTTGGTCCCTTTTTTGTAGTTACATTTTCAGCAACCATTCTGTTTTTCTGAGTGAACTAGACCCTGGCTTGATAATTTTCCATGAAATGTCCATTGTTCTCACAGTGGGTACACAACCAGTTTTCGGGTACAGTCACATATTTGCTATGTGGGTTGTAAGGGGTTTTCTCCCTTTGGAACCCTATTCCCTGCCTGTTTCCACCATTATTAGTGTACATGGCAGTGATAGCTTCTGAGGACCAGGTCCACTTTAGGAACTTTTCAAGATCATTTTTTACTCTTTCCAGTTTAGTTTGGAGGTACTTGTTTTTCTCAATTTTAACACACATCCTAGTTCTCATAGCTTTCAACTCGTTTTCAAGCCTAATGTGTTCCTCATTGGCTATCTCTTTTCCTTTTCCAGTATTTCCAGGTTTAGACTTAGTTCCTAGTCCCTCCATTGTTTCCCTCAGGTCTGCAATTACTACCAAGAGATCATCTCTTTTTTCCTCAATTTCAATCACTATTTTTGCTAGGGCCTCCTTTTCTTTACTGAAGTTCTCAATAGTTTCCTTATGGTCAACAACTACTACCAATAAGTCATCTCTTTCATGCTCTAAGTTGGCAATCTTTTTGGTCAAGACATCTTTTTCTTTCTTCAACTCACAAATGGTTTCCTTTAGATCCACTACACACACTATCATATCATCTCTTGTTTGTTCAGCTTCCCCTAGATCAAGGCATCCTTATCCTCCACAAGGTTATGATAGGCATCAATCAATACATTAGCTAACGACATAAGTTGCTTAGGAGAGTAGGATTTCAGATTTCTCTGAACATCCCTAAAATTTACCTCTTTGTTGTCATCTTCTTCTTCATCATCTGATTAGGCGATCAAAAGAAAAGTTGAATCATCTTCATTTCCCTCGCTTTCAACTGCCATCATGGAACTATCACCAGCATCAGTTTCATATTCAAACTCACTAGAGGAGTCCCCCCATGCTGCAATAGCCTGTTTCACTACATTGTTAGCAAATCTCTTTCTTTTGAAGTCCTTATCAGGAACTGGGTTCCTCTTAGCTGCTTTCTCAGGGTTGTACTTAGAGAATTCTTGCTTCAGGAGAGGACAATCTTTGATGAAGTGCCCAGGCTTTCCACACTTATAACAGAGATCATAGTTTTTTGGTTTGCTAGAGCTACCCCTTTTTAGCATTTCTCCATTTCTTCTGACCATCTTCTGAAATCTTTTGGTTAAGTAAGCCATGCCACTGTCCTCCTCACTTGAGTCATTACTATCAGCTTTGAGTACCAGGTTCTTTTCTTTCTTTGGTTCTCTTCTTTTACTGTCTATCTTTCTTTTCATCTCGTAGGTCTTCAGATTTCTAACCAGCTCGTCTATGGTCAGCTCCTGCAAGTCCTTTGCTTCAGTAACAACATTCACTTTGCTTTCCCAAGAGCTAGGCAGAATACTGAGGATTTTCCTCACTAGCTTGTTCCTAGGAATGGTTTCACCAAGTGAGTGTAACTCATTTATGATGGAAGTGAATCTTGTGTACATATCTTGAATAGATTCATCGCCCTTCATCCTGAAGAGTTCATACTCTGTAGTGAGCAAATCGATCTTAGATTGTTTTACTTGAGTGGTTCCCTCATGAGCTGTTTGCAAAGCCTCTCATATCTCCTTAGTAGTGTCACAAACAGAGATTCTATTGTATTCATCAAGTCCTATTCCACATACCAAAATCTTCTTGGAACGAAAATTCTTCTCCACAGCTTTCCTATCTGCGTCGGTGTATTCTTTTCTGGTTCTTGGCATTGAGAATGGAAGTTCTTCAAGTACCTTTGTTGGGACATAAGGGCCATCACATATGACATCTCATAACTCAGAATCCTCAACCTTGATAAAATCATGTATTCTTGTCTTCCACTACCCATAGTATTGTCCACTGAACCAGGGTGGTCTGTATGTAGATTGACCTTCTTCAAAATTTGATGGAGCAGCCATAAGGATCCTTCCTAGGTGTTAGCCTGATAGAAGGAATATGCTCTGATACCAATTGTTAGTTTGTATGAGTCCACCAAACAGTAGAGTACCTGATCCTCTATGAGGTTTTACTGAGAATGCTAATGAACCAGTAAGTAAATAAGACACATGATTTTTACGTGAAAAAATCTCAATTCAAGGGGACAAAAACCACGACCTATACTTGTAGGCTTTCAACTTCTCTAACTTGTAAACACCTATTACAAGCCACTTTGTAATGACTCCACTACAAAGACTTCAACTCAACTAACTTGTGATACTCTTACCACAAGCCATTTTGTGACTCTCTAGTTACAAAGACTTTAACTTATGACTAACTCTAGTCACAACACAAACTCAAAGAGTTTATGGATTTTACAAGAGGGTTCCTAATCAACGCTTCTAGCAAAGCAATTTAGGAGATACAATAAGAACAATCACAAAGTTACAACTCAATTAAGGACAATAAAATACTAAATTTAGGAATTGGTCCGTTGTAGCGTTTTAGCTTTGTTCTTCAAGCTCTTGAGAATTAAGTTCACTGTTTTGCCGAAGGCTTGAATGAATTTGCAAGTGTTCAAGTGATGTTTTGATATAAACTCCTTGTTAATACACCTTGATGACATCACTTGAATGATGTAAGCACTTTAGTTGGTCAAAGAATAAGTGGTCACTAGAGACAATGCAGTGCAGGCAGAAACAGTGCAGGCAGTCACATCGCTTCCAGCTGTGTCCAATTGACTTCGTACTGCTCTGAGGGAACCACAAGGGTATCAGGTCCTTGTTTGGTTCTCAATCTCGTGAAGCTATAGTAGTTCACATTTAGCTGGAATCCGTTAACTTGCAATGTAGCCCAAATGTGCCAGGTTTCCTATCTGGTCCTTGACAGTAAGTTTGTTAGATCATCAAAACATAAAGCAAAGACATTGAAGACCCATTAATCTTTTGTCTCTTAATAATTTTGTGGCTCAAAGAAAGAAAAAAAAATTGGGTACTTTAAAAGTGGAAAACAAAAAAGCGAAAAGTTTTCGGAACTGTAAGCAATGATGCTATTTTTCATTATTTTCAACATATAAAAAATCATCGAGCACAGTTATACCTCGTGACTAGAATTGTTTTAATAATGATAATATTATTAGTAATTCATTATAAATTGTGTGTAGAAATTTTTTTTTATAATGATAATATTAATCGTAATATCTTCATTAACTTTTTATGTCATGTTCAAATAATTATGTACTTATGCTATGCGATTAGTCGCAAATTTATGCTAGAGTGAGCACCCACGACCTTTAAATTTTGGATCTGTCATTGCCAGACGGGCTTTATTTTGGATTAATGGGAGCATATAATAATTTCTCAGTCCATTGATGAGTAAGCGAATAAAGTTTCATATTAGTTCCTGGAAAAATATGGAAGCTACATATAATATATAGGAATACACATAATGGTATGATATCTTTTAGAAAAAATCATGTAAATTTAACTCAAAGCAAATTATTTCACATCATATAAAAAGTATCTATGACCTGGTCGAGCACAACATCTTTAAATGCATTGAACACCCTAGCGAAATTTTTTTACATAGACAAAGGATCCCTCCACGTATCGAGGCATTAGCATTAAGACACTTGTACCCCTAGTGAGTTTCGAGCTATGTATAGATGCAAGTGTCAATAGTCTTTATAAGATGGTACTCCCTCCATCACAAATTATTTATCGTATTTCTGTTTTAAATAGCCCTTAAGAAAATATTTATTAGAAGGGGTTTTGGACTATTCTAACCTTATTTATATCTTAAGATATATTCTTTCTTCATGAATATTTACTCTACTTATGTGTTATTTCCATCTTCAAGAACAGTTACTATTAAGGGTAAAATGACAACAAGATAATTAATTTTATTTTGAACTTTTAAAATGACAAATAATTTGAAATAATTATTTTTAAAAATTACGATCGATAATTTAAGAAGAATGGAGCAGAAGTTTACAAAAGATCGATGAATCCAAGATTCATGTTTTTATATGCCCATGTGTCCTGTAATTATAGTTAAGTGATAGTAATGTATACTTTCACTTTTGTTTAACTATAGAGATTAAATGGTTTGTTTAGGTATAAATACCACTGCAGATTCAAAAGTCATAAGAATGATTGAATACATATAACGAAAATTGATAGCATCATATCCTATATGAAAAACAAGATCAGGACAAATAAGGAAGAAAAATGATATTCCACTGTTCTCAAAGGCAAGAAATTAAGAAATCAAGTCTTTTTTCCTTCTCATTTTACTTAAACAAGAACACAAACATCGATCCTATTCTCTAAGACCAGTCCAAATAGTGAGACATATAAAATTGTGGGTTAGTAGCATTATACAGTTCCAAATAAAAACCATCTTCCCTCACCTCCCATTTACAATAGTCTAACACATTGATAACTTTTGAATCATGGACACAATAATATGGGTCGTCAAACACATTAAAACTTCTCTCTTTTGAACCCCACCAAAAGTGACAAAAATATAAAGTATTTTCGAATTCTGACTCGCAAAACGACCAATTAAAGTCTTCATCTACGGCAACATTATTGTATCCAAAGTCATCATCCTTCGAGGCGCAATGCATTTGCAGTTGTGGGGAATTAGGAGGAAGTTTGTTGATAACATGTACCTCAATCTTCTCTGTAAAGAAGCATTTTCTTGCTAATGAAAGGCCAAGTGGAGTGACCAATAACAAAAAGAAGATATTGATTAAGGAGAGAGCCATACATAGAAAATAATTAGAGTATGGCAAAAGTAAAGGGGGTTCTGGAGTTTTTATACATAAAATTCAGTTTAATTATGCCCACAAAATCTTGATTTATATTCCCCATCTTAATTACTATTGAATTTATGGCAAGATGATTAAACCTTGGATATATTCTACTCTTGATTAATTGATGTGAGACTTATATAATGTTTCCTAGTTAAAGATAGACTCAAATTTTAGATGATAATATTGAGACATGATTAAATATCCACTATATCTTACTAATTAAATCTTTAGATGATTTCATTATATAGTCCCTTACAGATATATAAATTTTATTATACAAAGTCATACAAAACTAAGTTGGGTTTAAGTCCTAATTCAAAAAAATGTTGGCACAAATCAATAGCAATTACTTCAGTCCGAATACAAACAATTACAATACAGTTAATTATTAATTATAATAAAGAATATGAAAGAATCGTGATTTAAGTTTATCACGTATCCAGTGTTAGGCCTACTTATACAACTAGTATGCATGGCTGAATTGTAATCCTTGTAGGCAGGGGTGTACAAAGAAAATCGATAAACCGCACCAAATCGATAATCCGAGTCAAACCGGAAAAAAAATCCGATTGTGGGTTGGTGTTGGCAAAAAAAAACTGACCATAATTGGTTTGGTTTGGTTTTAACTAAAAAAAGTCAAACCGAGACCAAACCAACCCAACATTACATTTGTACAATTTTTTAAAATATTTTATACATATAGATATTTATTGTAATATAAGTTATAAATATTTCTTCAACTTATTCACAATTTTATCTTTAAACGTATTATTTAAAGTTAGACTTAACATTCTTGAATGGTCCAATAAATTTTACCAACAAAAGTAGTAAGTCAAATAAAGTTCAAATCAATACTAATCCTAATAAAAAAAAAAAACTCAATTCAACATTAAGAATGACAATAGTGTTGGATATCTATTTTTTAATTTTCCATTGGTTTATAATGAAAAATGCATAACCTAACTTATTTTTTTCTTTAGTGCTTAGTTGTGTAATTAATTAGTACTTATTAGTTGTACTTATTTTAACATTACCTATATAGTATTTTTAGATTATCTTATTCTTTTTATGTCATATTAATTAGTAATATTTTATTATCTTTGTTATTGAATAGTATTTAGTACAATACTATGACTAATCTCATATCATTGTGTATTTTTTTAAAAAATACATTATATAGTTGTATCCTACTAGGACTAAAGAAATAATTGGAGTACAAGTTAAATATTTTGTGCTACGAAGACTTTATCCCGAAAAAAAATCCCAAAAACCTGAAAAAATCGAAAAAAATCCGAGAAAAATCAAGATTAAAAAACCAGATTTTATTGGTTTGGTATGGTTTATAGATTTAAAAACCCAACAACATTGGTTTGGTTTGGTAATAAAAAAATCCAAACCACCCCTACTTGTAGGCTGTAGCTAGGCCACACAGCATAAAGATGAAGAATAAAAATTTTGGGTTTTAAATAAATTACCCGTTGGAGTAGCTATTTAATTTTTTTAGCTGGTGTACATAGAGTATACGGTAATTATACACGGCTATACACTTATTGTCAAGATTACAGATGTGGACTGAGCTTTGTATCTCCTCCAATGGAGGATTCAACAGCTTCTAGAAGATGAAGCTCGTAGAGAGAGAAAATGAGAACTGCAGAGAGTCCCTAACTTTATGAAATGAAACTTTGGCCTTTGTATTGAGTATTATTCAATTATATACATGTATACAACTAAGATACAGCTGGCAAGAAATTAATAAATAAACCTCAACTAACTACCACTAACTAATCTGCTAATAGTCTAACTAACAGTGTGCTGACTCAGCATAATTACAAGATAAATATAGTCTTAATACGCCCCCCCCCCCCAAGTTGGATGTCAGGAGATCATACCCAGCTTGCCAAGAATAGAATAATGATTGATCCCAGTGAGAGCTTTAGTGAGCACATCTGTAAGCTTCTCTCCAATGCCAATGTAGTACAAAGAGATGAGGCACTCCTGGATATTGGTGCGCACAAAATGACGGTCTACTTCAATGTGTTTGGTTCTTTCATGAAACATAGGGTTCCTAGAAATATGCAGAGCAGATAGGATGTCACAAAGCATAGGTATTGGCAAACAAACTGGCATAGTGAGTTCTTTAAGTAGTCTTGATAGCCAAACAAGTTTACCAATAACCTTTCTGAGGGCTTTGTATTCTACTTCTGCTGAGGAGAGAGATATGGTTTTCTGTTTCTTAGACTTCCAACTGACAGGGCTGCCACCCAAAAATACAACATAACCAGATACTGATCTTCTCGAATTAGGACAGGCTACCCAACCAGAATCACAATAGGCAGACACTGAAAGATCATCTGCATTGCTGAAATACAGACCCAGAGTAGGGTCCTTCTTCCGGTACCTCGGCATATGATAGGCTGCATGCAAGTGAGGCTCCCTAGGATCCTGCATAAACTGACCGAGATGTTGAACCCTATATGCTATGTCTAGCCTAGTATTAGTAAGAAAGTTCAATTTCCAACTAGTTTCTTGTAGAAAGTAGAATCGGGCAATAGAACCCCCTCTTTAGCTTTCAACTTCATTGTAGGATCAAGGGGAGAAGTCAAGCATGTGGAATGTAGACACTCGTATTCCTTTAACAAGTCTAAGACAAATTTTCTTTGTGAAACTATATACCATCTAACTTGAAAAGGATTTCTAGCCCTAGAAAGTAATGTAACTTCCCCAAATCCTTAATTTTGAAGTTGTCATATAGGAAAGTCTTGAGCTGGTTGATTTCTTCTGAATCAGTCACTGTGAGCAATACATCATTAACATATACTGCTACAAAGACAATAGAGGAACCTTGTTTCATGTGGAATAAGGAATAGTCATACATGGAATGTGTGTACCCTCTTGAGTATAGTACTTCAGTCAACTTATCATACCATTGTCTACTGGCCAGCTTCTATCCATAAAGGGATTTGTTCAGCTTGCAAACTAACCCTGGAGAGTGCATTTCAAGACCTGGAAGAGCTTGCATATACACCTCCTCATGCAAATCTCTATGGAGAAATGCATTATTCACATCCAGCTGTGAGATTTCCCATTTTATCTTTGCAGCTATGGCAATGAAAGACCTGATAGTGGTCATCTTGACTACTGGAGAGAAAGTCTCTATGTAGTCTATACCAGCTTGCTGAGTATATCCCTTTACAACTAATCTTGCTTTGTACCTTTCTATACTGCCATATGCTTTATGTTTTTCCTTATATATCTATCTACACCCAATAGCCTATTTTTATTTAGGTAAGGGGACTAGATCCTATGTGTTATTAGCATACAATGCCTCAAATTTCTGTGTCATGGAACTTTGCCAAGCAGGATACAAGGTTGCTTCTTTATATGAAGTTGGTTCTATATCATTACAGATGTTCTTTACAACATGCTTACTGTCAGGATGTAGGGCATCAGAAGTGATGTGGTTATTATGAGAAAACATAATATGTAGGGAGAAATTAAAGTTAGACTTTAGATTTGGTAGATTGCAAACATAATCATTCAGATGTGAGGGGCTCCCTACAAGATCTTCTACATCTTAGTGATTCTTCTATTGGAGGCAGAGGAGATGTTGCATCTTGAAGATGTTGCATCTTGAAGATGTTGAATTAGAACCTGTGTCCCATGTGAAGAAGGTGTTGGTAAGGGAGAGAGTGGTGGCATATTAGAGAATGGAAGATTTATGTTCTCTTGATCAATAATGTTGTGAGGTATACAGGTATCAGTATGATCAGATGAGTTGTTAGTGGTTAATACATCATGAAAAATAGGTGGAAGATTGCCTACAACATGATTGAGAGTGAAAGGAATTGGCATTGCCCCATGGTGTGTATCCACGGTCTCTCGAGGAGCACGTTGTACCTCATGTCACATTCGATGATATGAAAATTTGTATCTTGTATGTTCCCGGCTACGTTTACTGGTAGGATAATCTCCCCCTTTATTGTTTCGCTTGCCATGTTGAAGCCATTTAGGACTCGGGATGCAGGTACAATATGATCTTACAGGCCGAGTTGTTCCACGACCCTCGATCTGATTATGTTTGCTGAGATACCTGGATCCACTAAAAGAAGTTTAACTTGAATTTTATTCAAAAGGATAGAGATTACCAGGGTGTCCTTGTGAGGCTGAGATATGCCTTCGGCTTCCTCGTCACAGAATGATAAGACGTCCTCGGGCACATAGCTCTGAGTCTGTTTTTCTCTGGTGATTGATACTTTGGTGCACTTGAATACAGGTCATTTAGGGACATCGACTCTGCCGATGATTATGTGGATCACATGTTGTGGCTCTTCCTACTCATTTTTCCTTGCATCTCTCTCCTTGAAATGATTCTTAGCCCGATCACTCAGGAATTCTCGAAGGTGGCCTTCGTTGAACAACCGAGCCACTTCTTCCCTTAGCTGCCTGCTGTCTTCTGTTCTACGACCATGTGTGCCATGATACTTGCACATTAAGTTCGGGTTTCTTTAAGAAGGATTGGTCTGTATTGGCCTGGGCCACTTGGTGTCTTTGATTCTCCCAATAGTTGAGACAATCGCCGACGCATCTATGCTGAAGTTGTACTCTCATAATCGAGGAGCCTCGGCGAGGTTTGTATGTTTATCGAACCCGCTCTTACTCATAAGTCCCCGAGAACTTTGACCTGGATCGTTTCTTCAATCGTTTCGAGGAGTGTTGCGACCCAATCCGTTGCTTCTCTGATCGACGTATGGCTGATACTTTTCCTTGTTTGATCTTGATTCCCGGTCTGTGTCACTCGGGGGCTTGGCTGCGAAAGGATGAACTGAACTCGAGTGGGCTCCCAACTGATCGTCTTCGACCATGATTTTTGACTGGTAATGATTGTGCACATTCGACCATGTCACATCTGGATACTCGATTAAGTTCTTCTTTAATTCTCGAGATGCAATCGAGCTTCTTTCATTCAAACCCTCCGTAAAAGCTTGTACTGCCCAGTCATCCGAGACCGGTGGTAATTCCATTCGTTCCATATGTAACCTAGACACGAATTCCCTCAACATTCCCTCGTTCCTCTATTTTATCTTGAAGACGTATGATTTTCTCGTGGCCACCTTTATGGCCCCGGAGTGTGCTTTCATGAAGGCGTCTGCTAACATAGCAATGAATCAATAGAGTTAGAAGCTAAGTTGTGATACCAGATCATAGCTCCTTTTGATAGTGTTTCCCAAACTTTTTCAACAACACTGACTCGATCTCATCATCATTAAAGTCATTTCCTTTGATCCCACAAGTGTATGAAGTAATATATTCGTTAGGGTCAGTTTTCCTATTATATTTGGGTATATCGGGCATGCGAAACTTCTTGGGAATGGGCATCGAAGCCACACGGGGGGGGGGGGGGGTTTTTGTATGAACTTCTTGGCATCTAAATCTTTCAAGACCGGAGGTGCCCCCGGTATTTGATCAACATGAGAGTTGTAAGTCTGCACCTTTTTTGTCATTTTCTTCAATCTTCTTTTCTCCGAACTCAATCCTTTGGCGAGCTCTTCGAGCATCCTCATAATGGTGGGGTCAGTCCCTGAGTTATTTTCGTTCAACCTCTCCGGTTTTGGTTCAGCATGTCAAGTATTTTCATGTTCAGCTACGCTCGAAGTCTTATTCTGACTTTGAAGTTGAGCGATAGCGATTTCCTGAGCTTGCAGCATCTCGAATATCACTTGGATGTTGATCCCCCATCTCCCATTCCTCGTTCTCCTTGGCCACCAAATCGGACTTCCCTGCATTCATTTCCCACGGGGTGTGTACCTGAATCCACGTTTAGAGCATTATGTGAACTAATATCAACTGGCTCCATATTTGGCACTTTCTCAGCGTTTATTGGTGGTACACCTACCCCTATACTGTTGTTTTCTCCAATGTCTTCGTTGTCATGAACATGTGCGTTTTGTGTGCTAGATATGTTTCAGCCTGAGAATCAGAAAATCTTGACAAGAAAAAGTGTAAAAACAACGTGTGTAACGAGAATCAGTAAAGAAATAATCACTATTATCTTTAGCCCATGGTGGGCGCCAAACTGTTTACCTCGAAAATACGAGTAATAATTAAATTTGATTTGTGATTTTAAAGATATGTGATTTAGTTCAATACCAATTAATAATCAAGAAATATGAAGTAGAAATGAAAGAGACAAGTGAATCAAACCAATGTTACTTGACAACGGTGACCTCGAGGTGGGCTTAAAATAGTAGGAACATGTAAGCAAGAAAAGTAAGTAAGAACAGTAGAGCTAAAAGATGATTCTAATGAACAGTAGGCAAAAAGTAGAGAGTATATTCTTTGTTCAATGATTAGATGATCTTACAAATGATTGGAGTCCCTTTTATATAATAGGGGAACCGTAAATAAGGAATATTTCTATTTACAGTAAAGAATATTCTTGGTACAATTATCTAACCGCCTAGTACGGAATCGTACAATCCTATTCCGGGATTTGCGCCATGATCTTGGAAACGTGGCAGGAATCTAGTTTATTCTGTTACAAATCCACAATGGTACTATTTCGTGGTCGAGCATACTTGGCCTTGATATTCCTCGAACTCCTATCTCCGAGCATTTCACTCTGTCTTCGAGCTCGAGTATGGTCCACCGGTCTCAAACTCGACCTCACTCGGACTTGGGCCTAGAACGGACCCTCGAGCCTATTAATCGGAGGCATATGATTTTAACCGTATACACTAGCTAGGCTTTATTGATTTTACCCCATAGCCGACCCTCTATGTATTTTTCGGCAGCGGGTTCGGCCTGTGTGCTGTCAATTAAATATCTATATTTATTAATTTTTTTATAGTATGCATTGAGATCAAGCTGAAAACTATGAAATCCGTTGCAAAAAGGTTAGATTCGTTTTAGCTCCTGACTTTGTATTACCTTTGAATTCTCAATAAAGTTGTGTAAGTCTAATTATGGTCCGAGAGTTGTAACAATGAGATTCCTCAAATTTTGCAATAAGTAATTAGAAGGTATGATAGCTCTAAATTCCTAAATCCCTCCTCTTACTGGCTGTTTATAAGGAAGAGTCGATTAATATAGGAAAAATCAATAAGTTAGTGTTTCATCGAAGCTTTTATATATATTAGTTTTGTTATATTATTTATACAATAAACTATGTTGTTTTGTTAAGAGGATTATTGAAAATCACTAAGAGTTTGGCAGGTTTCTCTTGCATCTTCTGACGTGTTTAAAAAATTCATCTAGATTTAGAAAAAAAAAATTAACTATTTGGGTAGACTAAGTTATATATGGGGTTAAACTAATAATTGATGATTGAGATTTTGGACGACTAGGATTTCATGATTAAGAATATTAAATTTTACCCTTTTAAGGTACATGAATCACTTAAAATCACTAAGCTTAAATTAACCAAAATCGCTGATAACTTTAAAAAATTTACGATGTACAACTATCATGTTCTCATCTTAGTCTTGGTGAGCATAAAGACACTTCAAAATGACCGATTTGATTATTTATATTATTTAATTGGAGCCATTGGTTAAGGACAAATGTTTTATGATAATTTTTAGCGAGTATTCAAGTTAACAAATGAGTAATAGAAATGGTTTTTTGGTCGACTATGTTTTACGAGTTTGCTATATTTATTCTCTTCTTTGTCACCAACAAACTATTGTTTAGCACTAAGTTAATATTTATCTGAGCACTACTATTGTCTCTCTTCTTTTTAAAATATTCAATATTTTTTCTTTAGTGTCGATTCTATTGAAAAGAATACCCCTAATGCATAGTTTATTTATTACCTGACATTGTATAGAAATATAATAGTATATGACCTATTTGCTAAGCCGGTAGTTTCGTATTTTTTTTCATAGCTTAGCAGGAGTGACCATACACGTTTTAAAAAATGATTAAACACTCCCAATATTTTGATAACGTTAAATATTTTTAGTTTGAATGATATTGCTTAATACTTTTGATTTATTGGATAAGGGTTCTTGACTCATTTTTTATATAATTAGAACAATCTCAATAAAGTGTCTGATCTTATAAATTTGGATGAGTTTCATACAGAGGAAAATATTTTGATGTAGGCTTTTGTAGAAATATTTTATATTTAAAAATCAAGTTTATATTACAGTCGCAATGTTGATAGAGGTACTGGTCACAAACAAGGAGAGTAGTATATTTCACATACTTTTTGGTGTTACTTAATACTTCTAATTTATTAGATGTTGGTTCATAATTGATACTATATTTTTTCACAAAATTAGAATATTCTTGACTTTGAAGTGTCCAAGCTTGCAAATTTTTTTTTGGTAACAAATGTGAATATTACAACCAGAAAAATATTTTTTACAACCTATGAGCCTCTAGTGTCTGAAACAGATACAGACACCAGATCTCCAATTATATCAGAATTATCTATTTACATATTCTCTGAAACAACTCTTTGCATTTCCTATCTCTTCTTCCCCTATACACTATTTCCACTCTGTCTAGAATCTCTTTCCTAATTTTATCATTTACAAGGTCTATGATCACATTTACTTTCCTGAATATTTTCCAATTCCTTGCTTGCTTGGTATAATACAGCATGACACCCCATACAACAGCTACTATTTCCTTGTGAACTTGGCTCCATCTTCTTCTTTGGATCCATTTGATCACCTTATTTTCTTCATTATTATGAATTTTGATATCCAATCAACTACTCAAATTTTCTCTGAGGCCTGCTATTCATTTGCATTGCCCAAAAAGATGAGTCTGAGTCTCCACCTGATTCTGATCACATAAGCAACACTTGTGATCTTCTACTTTTAACTGCATTCTCTGCATCCTTTCTTTGGTTAGCAATTTGTTTTGACATGCCCACCACACTATAAATCTCTGTTTAGGAAGCATTATTTTACTCCATATTAGCTTTACTTCCCTTGTCTTAGATAGAGCCACCAACATATGTTGATAGCTCTTAGCCATAGAGTATTCTCCTGTTTTTTATAACATGTATTTATCTCCTTGATACCATCCTGCCATTTGAAGCTTAAGAGAGTTCAATTTCTTCCAATACCAGGTAGAGTCTGCTGGTGGTTGGTGTTCCCATGTATTTGCCTTATCCTTTATGTATATACTGTTAACCCATTTGACCCATAGTATGTCTTTTTTCCTAGCTAATTACCATAACAGTTTACCTACTGCAACAATGTTCCATTTACAGCATCTTTTGATGTTTAAACCCCCATTCTGTTTAGGAATACAGACCTTATCCCAAGCTACTAGGTTAACCTTCCTTTTGTCTTCAGTGGCACCCCACAAGAAGTCTCTGCATTTCTTGTCCACAAGCTTTACCACACTTTGAGGCAGAATAAGCACATCACTCCAGAAGTTATATATAGAGAGTAGAACAACCATTATTATTTGCAATCTCCCAGCATATGATAGTTGCCTTGTGTAAGCTGTGATTTTGCTTGTGATCTTATCAACTAATTGCTTGCAATCCATCTTATTCCACTTCTTTGATGTAAGAGGAAGTCCTAGGTACCTTATAGGAAAGGTCCCTAACGTGAATCCAATAATCTTCAGCATATTTTGCCTTGTCTCCTCATCAACCCCTGCTACAAACATGCTAGATTTGTCTATGTTTGCTTCCAAACCCGTGACATCACTGAAATGCTGTAATGCCTCCATCACTCTAGCTATGGATTTCAGATTTCCTTTGCAGAAAATCATCAAATCGTCTGCAAATACTAAGTGAGTTAACTTTGTTTCCTTACACATGGGGTGGTATCTGAAGTCAGGGAGTTCACTCATCTCACCAAGAACCCTTGACAGATATTCCATTACTAGAACAAATAATAGGGGTGAGATAGGATCCCCTTGCCTAAGCCCCCTCCTACCTTCAAAATATCCATAATGGTATGGCCATATTCCTGGTGGACTGATGTAATGCACTCTTTGATTTTATACCTTATGTACGCTTCGAGGTGCGGAATAAGTACAAGAGAAATCAAGTCAATATCCAAGTTGTAGTGATTCCCGTTGAATGTGTTCATTTCGCATGTGTGGGTGGGAATATATTTACCCATTTTCCACATACCTGTCTTCTTCTTGGTCGCATGCAACATCCAATTACATGGCCAAAACCACCTGCAGCAAATAGCTTTGTAAGGAGAGGTTGCTGAAACGAGAAAAGGCTCTCACCCCGATCGGAGAATCTTATGCAAGTCTGTTTGAAAGGCTAAAGCATGTTGTCCTGATTGAGCCGCACCCCGGATATACTCCAGATCCACGTGCAAGAAACTTTGATCCTACTGCACGATGCGCATACCACTCCTATGTCCCAGGGCATAGCATTGAGAGTTGTCGTTCGTTGAAAAGGGAAATAGAAAGAATGATTCGCGAATGAGTGATTACGATCGATGACAGTAATAAATAGCATAGGATATTGACTGGACACGACAATAAACTAATTTTGACAACAAGACTTGTTTAAACAAATTACACTAAAAAACATTTTTTTTTCACAAAATTTTGGTAGAGCTCGCCGGTAACTCAGAATTACCTTTCTACATTGCTATTTTTTTTTTCTCTTTTTCACAATTTTTCAAAAATTCCTGATTTCAGAAGTTGGTCAGCATGCAGATCTGAAGCAAATAAATGTGCAAAACAAACAAGATGCAGCAGGATGGTTTTTTTTCATTTCAAGTTGCTTGTCCTAGACGGACCCAACCCCTGTGTTGAGTCCCCTAAGTCAAATGCAACATGATGCAAATAAGCGTTCCTACTAGGGATCCGGCATGAGGTTTTGTTATACTAGGTTTATCCTGGGTGTTTGTTCTAGACCTGGCTTACCCGAGCGGACAACTCGAGCCGAGGATGGGAACTGCTTACCGGTAACCAAAAGATCATCCGATTTTGCAACTCCTCCGAATCCTCGTTCTATTTTGGAATAGGACACTAACAGAAAGAAGTCACGACCAACGTGCACTCCTCAAGAGAGAGAAGAGAGGGATTTCGTAGCAGTTTATATATACAGTTCAGATAATATCAAAGCGGTAAGAGTAACATTTTGCACATTTAGGCTAAAACATGTAATAAAATCAGATAATAAATGAAGCCAAATAATAACAATTATTCTAAGCTCGAATTTTTGAACCCTGAACCAGAGATTCTGGGTTACCTCCCCAGTAGATATTCAGTCCCCTAAGTCAAATGCAACATGATGCAAATAAACGTTCCTACTAGGGATCCGGCATGAAGTCAAGTTATTCTAGGTTCAACCTGGGTATATGTTCTAGACAGTGTACCCGAGCGGACAACTCGAGTTGAGGAAGGAGCTCCTTTCCGGGAACCAAAAGGCCAGCTGGCTTAGAAACTTTCCGAGCCTCTTTTATTTCAGGGTATGACACTAACAGAATAGGGAGTCTCAACCAGTAAGCACATCCCCGGAGGTAAGAAGAGAAGGGTTTCGGCACAGTTTATATACAATTCAGATAATATCAAAGCGGTAAAAGCAACATTTAGCGCATTGGGCCCAAACATGTAACAAAATCAGATAAAACCAAATATAACAATTTATCTAAGCTCGAATTTCTACCCTGAACTAGTGGTTCTGGATTAAGTCCCCAGCAGAGTCGACAGAGTTGTCATACCTCCTTTTTCGCCCGCGCCCCCCGCAAAGGGGCGCAGAAGGGAGTTTTTCCAATTAAAGGACAATCGAAACGGGATTTATTTATTTGTTTCAGAGTCTCCACTTGGGAGATTTATGGTGTCCCAAGTCACCAGTGAATCCCGAATCGAGGAAAAGAATGACTCTGTTTAACAGTCTGCGCACCAGAAATCCGGATAAGGAATTTTGTTAACCCGGGAGAAGGTGTTAGGTATTCCCGAGTTCCGTGGTTCTAGCACGGTCGCTCAACTATCATATTCGGCTTGATTATCTGATATAATACATGTTGAGCATATGTGCGAATTTTAACTTTTAACCGCTTTTATCATTATTATTATTTTTATCGAGAATTGCAACATCGTGAAAACATATCTCGAACCACGTCACAGTCAATGTACCCGTGGTCGTCGACACACTTCGACTCCGTTGAGATTTGGATTTGGGTCACATAAATGTGCACCCGAATTTAAGAGTATAACATTATTAAAGACGCGCCTAAAGCGACTAGCGTATCATTATTTTGGGTAGGGCCGTGAAATTGACTAAACGGCCCGTCCCTAAGTCTAAGTATTTTAAAACAAATAATTATTGAGGGCCCCGCAATTTTGTATTTATTTTGGCGAAGCACGCCTCATTTATTTTAAGGATATCCTAAAGTGACTACATTTCTATTAAATTCGTCTCTAAAATAAAAGAGAAAAAATCCTAATTAATTACATGCTTTAAAAAAAGCGTAACATATTAAATGTTAGATTAAGACAAATGTTAACGGAAAGGAATATTACTAAAATTGAAATTATAAATAAAATACGGAATCGACAAATAATATATTCAAAAGAAACTAATTATCCTATAACTAGATTAAACTCGCATTGTTAGATGACTTGAACCGTTGGAATTAATTATTTACAACTATTTGAAACTAGAATCAATCTTAATTACTAATGCATATTCGAAAGTTTATTAAATTTAAACATTAACTCGTCTTGTTTGAACTCAAATCATGCCATAATGCCTAATTCGCGAAATTAATTTAAATTCATACTTTAACGAAATTTAGCTATATGTTCACGATTAACCTAATGTTGACAATATTAAAACCTTCATAGCTAGTAAACTTAATCAGTTTTGCCAATCCGATTCGCTAAAGACCAACTTATGTTATTTTTCTCTTATTCCAATTATTAAACAGTTTGACAGTAATGAGCATGCTTAAATATATACTACCTAATAATCAAGTTAAAGCAAAGTATTAATTAATACATCACTACAAGATGCCTAATTATGCAAAGCGACAGAAATTTACAAAATAATAATACATGAAATAGCCTAAATACAATTAGTAAAAGAAACAAAGAAAAAGCTAAATTAAAACTTCAAAGTTTCATTCTTCATATGTATTCATGCTTTCACATTTCAGCTTACAATATGCCAAAGTTACAGTTGTGTACCCGGTATTGCCAATACAAGAAGAAGAAGGTCAACAAAGTAGTATGTAACACAGCAACAACAACAATAACCAGCAACAACCAGCAACGAGAGACCAGTGAAAGATTTTAAAATCACAATACAAATCCAGCAATAACCAGTAAAGTAGTAGCAAATAACCAACCAAACTCAAGGAACAAGCCACATGAAAATCCAGAAACACCAACAATAATCAACGGGCAAAAACAAAGTGAACCCTTTTTTTAGATTGAAAGATCAGTTAATGTGTAACCCTTAATTCTCTCGTAATGTTCAGAAAATTCTTTCTTTTAAACTCTATTCGAATTCGAAAATCCCTTCAATATTTCCGAAATTCTTTTCTTTAATATTCAGGAAAACCTTTTTTTTCTTTGTGTCTAGCCCCCAAGATTTTTTAAAAGTCCTCCCTAATTCTGCCCAAACTCCCCTTATTTATGTCCAAAAACATACCACTTTAAATAATTAAACAGATAAAGAAGAGGTCTCATCTTCTTGAGCCCCGTAATCCCACTACTACATGTCTTGTCCCCCACTTTTATTAAACAAATGTATTATTCCCCACTAATATATGTCTTTTCCTTATTTAATTCCCTTATTGCCCCACTACCGCATGCCTTGTCCCCCACTATATTATTTTAATACCTTATTTTAATATTATTACCTTAGTGGACAGAGCACTCAAAATAAATAATTGTTCAAATTTTCAATTCCAAAAATACCTCTATGAAATTACTGAAATTACCATTCTACCCCTGAAAATACTGCAATTTACCATTCTACCCACATCAGCTATAACCAATTCACCTAATCAATTAACCAAAATACAACAGCTATAACCAATTAAACCTGACAATTGACAACTAATAATCAAACTCTGCATAATAAACTTGCCAAACAAACTCCTAATCGACAACGTTCATGAATTAACAACACAGTCAGATTCATATCCGAACAAACTCAGCAGAACAAACAAGTAAATACAAATCACTAAACTCGATCATCAATCGAATCTCGAATTAAATCCAACAACATTACAACAAAGATGAATGATTCAAACTAAATCAAAAACTAAAAACCAAAACATAAACACTCACATTAAATCACTTGATGAAAAACGAACTTCAAACAAACAATGACCACGAATTAAATCTAACTCAAACAACAAAGATGAATGATTCAAGTGAGTAAACTAACACACTTCTATATTAAAACTAAACAAAAACAAATGAATAAAAACAAACAGAAGAAATAATCAAGAAATGAAAAACAACGAACAAGAAAAGAATCAAACATATACTGATTTCAAATCCGAGAATATCAAACAAAATACGGACAAAAATAAAACTTAAACCAACTAACCGGAAATGAACAACGACGAACTCGAACGGAAATGGCAAACTCAAACCAAGACTACCAACGACCTAATAGATCTCGACTTTAATGAAAACCCACCTTCTCTTTTAACCTTGACGAACTCAGACTGGACCTCACCGAACGACGAACAACAATGGACTCAAACAAAACCAAACGAAACCTTGACAGAACTTCGCCGGACTTTAACCGGACTGCCTCGCTTTTCCTCCGTGTGTGTGTGTGTGGTCATGGAAGTAGCAGCAGTGGGGTTGTGTGTGCATGTGTTGAGCAGATGTTTGACGAGAGAGGAGATGAAGCAGCAGCAGCTATGTGTTTGGACGTGAGGTTGTACGTGTGTGTGTGTTGAGGTGAAGCAGCAGTAGTGGGTTCTTAGGTGTTCTTTGCTGGAGGTCGACGAGGCAGTCATGAAAGGTGAAGCAGAAGAAGCAGAAACGTTTGGTTGGAGCTTGACGAAGGCAGCAGCAATGGTGTTATGGTCGTCGATGGCTGGTGTTATGGTCGTCGAGCAGCAGCAGCCATGGCGGGCTGGCTGGAGCTGCGACTGGACGAAGCAGAAGCCGATGAGGTTCGTTTGGACGTGAGGCTGTTTAGCAGATGGTCGGGTCATTTGTGGCGATGGACTGGTTGAACGGAGGGGGGCTGTTTGGACGTGAGGATGGAGATGACGAGGGGGTTGTTTGCTGGGTTGGGGTCATCCATGGGAGCTTGGGACGAGGGGAAAGGGGGTGGTTTTGGAGAAGAAGAAGAAGAGGGGGGTAGCTTTTAGGGTTTTTTAGGGTAAAAAATGAAAATGGGGGTTGGGATTAGTTTGGGTTATGGGGCGGACTGGGTCGGGTCGACCCGGTGGGGTTATTTGATTTGGGTCATGGTTGATTTAAATTAGAAGGTGGCCCAATCCGATTTTCTTCCTCTTTTATTGCTTCTTTTTTCTTCTTTTATTTTTTCTTAAACTAAAACTAAATTCTAAAAATCCTAAATTATCATATAGAACTAAATTAATTTATAAAAGTGCAAATTAACTCTCAATAACAATTAACACATAATTAAATAGCAATTACGATAAAATCACACAATTTGGACATTAAATGCTAAAAATGCAACGTACAATATTTTTATGATTTTTTGTTCTTGTAAAACAAACTTAATTGCTCCTAATTGTAGAATTAAATTCTAAATGCAAATGCGACATATTTTTATATTTTTTATTAATTTAACAAATAAACATGCATGGACAAAATACAAATAATTATCAAAAATGCCACGAAAATTCTCAAAATTGCACACAAAGGAAAATTATTTTATTTTGAATTTTTTTTGGGAGTATTTCTCTCATAGGGCAAAAATCACGTGCTTACACCAGTTATCAATAAAAATCAGGAAAATCAAGACAGGTGCACAGTATCACCCTTCGTGCTTCAACACTCTCTCACAAAAATAATGCATGGCATCACCCTTCGTGCTTTAACACTCTCTCACCAAAATAGTACACGACATCACACTTCATGCTTTACACTCTTCCTCACCCAAGAAACAATCACAAGGCAAATATGGTATGGGAATCAATAACATCAAAATAAAATCAAGCAACAACAAAAAATCAGTAAATAAGCGTAAAGGACAACCGAACTCAATTATCAACAAGAATTAGAAAAAATAAGGACAAGTGCACGACATCACCCTTCGTGCTTTTACTCTCGTCCTCACCATAAGAATCAATATAATCTGCACGCCACCACCCTTCGTGCTTTTACTCTCGTCCTTACCATAAAATCAATATAATCGACACGGAATTGTACATCATGCGGCACAGCATCACCCTTTGTGCTTTTACACTCTTCCTCACAAAATCATACACGGCATCACCCTTTGTGCTTTAACACTCTTACTCACCCAAACAATAATTCCAAGAAATAAGGGCAAGGAAATAAATGAAATCACAATAAAATCCTGGCAAGGGAACACTAGTCAACAACAAACCCAACAACAACAAACCCAGTTTGATCCCAACAGGAGGGTAATCTGTACGCAGACCTTACCCCTACCTAATGTCGACGCCTCCTTTTTCTATTGGTCGAAATTGGGTATACGACATTAGGAGGACAACTCTATTCCCTTTCGAAAATTGTGTTTAGAAGTTGAAGAGTCGCCACCTAATGATTATAGTGCATTAGGACACTTTAACAAAGGTTTGAGTTGGAAAAACCAGAGTTCGGGTAAGGGCTAGAAATTATCTCGAGGGGAAGGTGTTAGGCACCCCTTAAGATCCACTAGTGTGGTCCCGACCATGTTACAATTGTGACTTTACAAGTAAATAATTAAGGCTCAAATAAAGACTTGCATACAACAACACAATTAGGTTGAAAACTTTTGAAGGTAAGTAGAGAGGGCAGAAATTTATGAAAAAAATTTGAATAGTTTTACAAGAAGAGATGAAAGCAAATAAAGGGAGGGGGTCCTAGGTTTATGATTAATATGGATCACTTCAATGCAATATCCAACAATTACTCCTCAGAAGAGGGGTCGCACGTGATATTAGCGCACCGGTCATCATATCCATATCTACCCTTCCCACGCCGTTAAGGTATTAAAGCGCAGAAAGTTTTGTTACTTATTGCATGCTAGTACCCATCCCAATCCTATCAGTCTCGGAGGCATTGAGACTACTAATCCTAAAGGGGAGGGAGTTGGGGCTTTTTCAGAGTTTTCAAAAGGATAAAATTCTAAGGCGACATTCAAAAACATATACAGCAAGTATTGGGAAAGCAAGTAAGCAGATATGGCTCAAATAAACCTCCTTAAATCAGAGAAATCATATAGTTTAGCATGTCTTACACGTACTGATTAGGTTTGAATTAAACTTAAACATTAAGGAAGACTGATTTATCATATATTTTCAGATAAGAAGTTTGAATTAGGCCTGCCTGCTGGTTGTAATTATCAAAGACTGATGCAATTATAGTTTTTACCATAAGGCTTACCTAGGCGTTAAACAGAACCTATAGGCATGATATCTATCAATTTCAGGAAAAAACAAAGAGAGTAAACTGATTGCAGAAAAGATTTATTAGTTACAAAAGCATAAGTTCTGCAGGTGTTAACGCATTATTGCTACTGATTTTAGACGAATTGGCAATTCAAGTTTAGTTAACAGCTCCTATAGACATGCTTTCTAAGTGTTACTGATTTGAGCACTGTTATTGTTTATACAGGAATCCTATAAGCATGTTGTCTACATGCAATTGATTAGTTATTTAAATCCTATAATAGGTTTGCCTAATGACGGATGCAGAATGCAGAAAGTCCTATAGGCATGGTGTCTATATGAAGATGCAGAATTTTAGAATTGACTTACAGGTATGGAATCTATTATGAAATTATAGAAAACTCTATAGACATAGTATCTATATGAGAATGCAGAAGATCCTATAAATATGGTATCTATATGAGAATGTAGAAAATCTTATGGACATGGTATCTATGTGAGAATGTAGAAAATCTTATGGACATGGTATCTATACGAGAATGCAGAGTTTCAGTGATTTATAAAATGCATAACTTTAGAAAATAGTAATCTTTATAGGCCTGCTCTCTAGATGAGATGCAGAATTTTATAAATGATAAACCCTATAGGCATTATATCTACCCCTTGCATGCGTAGTTCCCCTCCCTTTTCTCTAACACCCCAACAGTTTATTACAGACCAGAAAAGAAAAAAAAAATATCAGAAATTAAAGATTCCAACCAAGGGGAGCCTAATTCAGTCCATTAATTCTTATAGAGAACTGGGTTGTAGTCACACAAGTCATCACCAGTTTAGTGAATGAATCTGGAAATCCAAATCCTTTCAGAGCTTCCTCTATGAAATCTCAGTTGATCATATCATATGCCTTTCTCAAATCAATTTTCATAAGTCACCTAGGAGTTGTTTTCCTATTATAGTGTCTCAGTAAATCATGGTAGATAAGGACACTATTAATCAATGATCTACCTTCAACAAAAGTTGCTTGGTTCTCAGCTGCTAGTATTGATACAACTTTCTTAAGCCTCTTGCACAACATCTTAGAAATGCATTTGTATATGACATTGCAATAAGAAATTAGTCTGAATTGACTTGCAAACTCTGGGACTGGGACTTTGGGAATCAAAGATATTACTGTTGAGTTGACTTTCCTTAACAATTTTCCATTCTCCATGAATTCCAATATTGCTGCAGTAACATCATTACCAATGATACTCCAAGCATCCCTGTAGAAACCACTTCCATAACCATCTGGACCTGGACTTTTGTTCACATCTATACTAAACATAGCATGTTTCACTTCTTTGACTGTGAATGGTTGTATGAGTTTCACCTGCTGTGTAGAATTCAGTGTAGTGCCATTCTTCAGAAAGCTATGAAATGCTTTTGCTCTTCTTCTTCCTTCCTTTCCTAGCATAGTTTCATAGTAGTCTACCAGAACATTTGCTATGCTTATATTATCTGTTGCTAATTCCTCATGTTGATCCTTGATCTGCGTAATGGCTTGTTGCAGTCTTTTGTGCCTGATTACTGAGTGGAAAAACCTAGTGTTGTCATCTCCTAGCTTAATCCAGCTTGCTTTGCTCCTTTGTAATAAAAACATTTCTGCTAGATAAGAGGAATTCCTGAATTTCTGATACATGGCTATCTCCTATTCTTGTAAAGCATTATTATAGGGGTCAGAATGCAATCTATTCTGAGCTTGGTTTAATGATGTCCTATCTTCCTCTACCTCTGTTAAGATATTCCTGAAGTGCTGATAATTGAGCTTCTTCAGTGCCTTCTTTAGTATCTTCAGTTTCTTAATTACTTGAAACATATTATACCCTGCTACTTTTTGTTGCCATTCTTGTGTTACAACCTCTTTAAACTAAGGATGTAAAGCCCACACATTACAGAATTTAAAGGCTCTAGCCCTCTTCCTCCTTCTTGTATCTTTACTCATCCTCAGTGGACAATGATCATTTATTCCTCCACTAGATATATAGCCTGAACCACTAGCATATAATCCAGCCACTCTCTATTGACAAAAGCCCAGTCAAATTTTGAAAAGACTCTATTATCACCATGTTTGTCATTCCATGTGTATCTACAACCTCCACATGGTAATTCCATGAGTTCACAAGAGTCAATACACTCTTGTAAATCCACCACTTTACCCATAGTAATTGAATTTCCTCCTATTCTATCATCTGCTTGCAGGATAGAGTTGAAATCTCCTATTACCAACCATGGTTGCTTTATTCCTCCATTCATACTTTCTAAGTGTTGCCATAAACTTCTTCTTTCTTTCTTTATATTAAAAGCGTACACAGCTATCATATAAAACTCATTCTGCTGAACAACATCTGTAACTAGGCATGTTATACTTTGGGCAGTACCACTTATGTACCTGACTTGATAGTAATCAGGTCTCCATGCTACAACTACTCGACCATTATAATGGTGTTCCAGATTTGTAATGTACTTCCATCCTCCAAACATATTATTTATTACGTTCTCCATATTGCCAGTTGTAAGCACGTGATTTTTTGCTTCACGGAAGTTACTCCAAAAGAAAAAGAAAATCAAAAATATATATTTTTGTCATTGAGTGATTTTTATTTAATGTTAAAACTGTGTGTTAATTATTATAAGGTGTTAACCAATATGTGTGTAATTGTATTTTTAATATTTACAATTTATTTAGGAGTTTAGTTCAATTTTGGTAATTGAAGAAGGGGAAAACTTGTGGAAAATCAGATTGGGCCCCAAAATGAGGCCCAAAACCAATTACATCTGACCCAGTCCAAACCAGGCCTCAGGCACCCCCCCCAAACGACGTCGTATAAAGGCGTTTGTTCTGAGCCATCCGTTCAATCTGATCCAACGATCCCATGGCATTCCCTAGCACCCCACCCGTTTAAACCTTAGACCGACCCAGTCTCATTTAATAGAGACGACGTCGTTTCCCATTTCAAAACAGATCCTGGCCATAGATCCAACTCGATCCGATGGCCCTGATCTATTTTCCCCTTCAGTATATAAACCCTCCATCACACCCCACGCCCCCTATCCAAGCCCCCACCCTGTTCCTCTGTCTCTCAGAACGGAACCTCAAAATACCCCCAAACCCTAGCAGCCGCCATAACTTCCCTTTCACCTGAACCCGGCGGCAACAACGCCAATGACCACCAGACTAACACCCTTAAGACACAAGACCACCCTCAACCCCGATCTGGTAATGGTTTGGCTCGAATCTTCCTGGAACGTCTCGAATAATCATTCGAAGGTTCGAGCCGAAACCCTAAGTCACCAGATGAGTCCCAAATTCACCCTAGTCACTCCCCTGACATCCCTCATACCCTAATCAGCTTTGGCTCCGGTCAAATATAAGCAGAACTCTTCGAACCCCAAATCTGAGTTCAAGAACCCTAAAAAACCAAACCTGGTTCGTGTTGAGGTAAGTTCCCGGTGTAATCTTCTTTTCTTTCCTTTTGTGTTGTGCATATATTCGTAGATTTGTTCTGAATCTTTTGATTATTTTCTGTCAATTCCCCCATCTTCAAAGACCCTTTTGTTTGGTCGATTTCTTTTCTTAAGTGTTAATTGAGTGTTATAAGATGCCTATTCGCTTCGATTGATGTTGTCGACTAGTTAAGTTTCGTAAACTACATGTAAAATGTCCCGAGTTTTGAAATAAATTGGTGCCCTGTTTAGTCTATGTTGTTAGTCGATTAATTGTTACGTATGATAGTTCGTATAGTCGACCTGAGTAACGTCGTCAAATAATTAAGTGTCGTAAAGTTCCATTGTTGTCCAAAAAATGCCTGAATCACTCAGTTTGTTTTTGTTTTGAGTTTAGTTGATTAGCGACTAATTAGTATACGTTATAACTCGCAAAGTCGACTCGACACATGTTTGTCGTTAGTTTCACAGTATTAAATAACAAACGACCTAACTCTTACTGGCTGATTTTGTTGAATGGTTGTGTTGGACTGATTATAGGTTGGTTTGTTAGCTGTGGGGGGGGGTGGTTCGAACTAGTTCTCAAAGGGTCATAACTGGCAGATCCAATAGAATGAAAGGGTGGGGCAAAGCAGCATTGATCAAGGGTCTGTTGGGTAACTTTGGTTGGGAAAAGACTGGTTAAGTGCTCAGGATTAAGGGGGCTATAGATTGTTTAACCAAATACTATTAATCTAGTATTAGTGGGGACAAAACATAAGAGCATGGGAGTTTTAAAATGAATACTTAAATGAACCCATGTCTCTTGATTAGAGTAGTGGGCCAGGCATGGGGAACCAAATAACTTGCATCAAGAAGGTGCTTAGGCATGGGAAATGAAGGGGATGGGCAGACCTTAGGCTGTGAAATTCTAGGCAGACCTTAGGGGTTCTCTTTCAGGTTATAAATAGAGCTATTTTTAGCTAAGAAAGGGCTGGACATTTTTTAGTCTTCAGAAAAGGAAAAACAGAAAGAAAATTTCAGAACATTGTAACCAAACACTGTCTGAAAACTGCATAAGAGATTAAGTTGGTCAAGCTGTCTTGGCCAAGTCAGTTACTCTAATTGAACTGCTGTTCTTTTGCATTGAATATTCTGGTTTTCTCGGCTGTTTTACTACTCTGTGTCTGGGTTTGTTTGTTTGGTGCTCGACCACCTGTGGGTTTCCTCGTTGTTGGAACTGCTGTTGGTTGTTTGTGGACTATTGGTGACATTGTTGCTGATTGTTGTGGCTGTTGATTGTTGATTGCTGTTTACCTGTTGTTGTTGTGTTGTTGCATACTACTCGGCTGATCATTCTCCTTCTTCTTTTGTTTTCCTATACCAGGTACACGACTAATACTGTCAATGTAACTTGAAAGTTGAGCATGAATACAAAAGAGAAGAGTTGAAGATTGTTTATTTTCATACATAGCCTGTATATTGAATATCATGTGATGTATAATAGTTTACATTTTTTTTGCTTGGATACTGGAGTTAGCTCTCATACATAGTTAATGTCAATGTATGGTAACTTGATATCCTATTGTGTGTGTAGGCTGATAGATAAAAGATTTGACAGTGTAGTAGGCTGTAGCTCAGAAATTAGCTATGTTTGTGATTATCATGTCCATTAATGCATGAAAACTATCCATCATTAGTTAATTTCCTTCCCTTTTGATAAACTGCCTCGTTATAACTGATAAACCACACCTTTAGAATAAAGAACAAAAGTTTACGGTCTCAACCTCACGAAGGTCGAGCCCAAGTCGAAACGGACTAAGCAGACTCTCATCGGAAAAATAGTGGCCCAGGCCTGGCCAATCCCGCATGAGCTGGGTTTGGGCCCATAAGATTCGATCGGTTGCCCGTGGGCGTGGCTATGTTTCTGATTTTGTAAAAGCATTCGGAATCCCGCTATAAATAACCTGCAAGCATGTAATTAAGTAGGATCATTTTTGCTTTCAATTAGTAGAGACAAATGCGACTAGAAACGTAGCTACTATAGGATATCCTTTTAAAATAAAGACGAGATGAGCCTCGACAAATAAAAATGCACAAGCTACGGGGCCTCGTTAAATGTATATATCAAAGCACTTAGTTTCCAGGGCGGGCGTTTAGCAAATCTCACGGCCTTCCTAGAATAATAACATGATAGTCTCTTTAGGCGCGTATTTAATTAATCTTACCTTCTTAAATACGGGTGCACATTTATGTGACCCAAATCCAAATCTCAACGGAGTCAAAATGTAGCTCTAATCACGTGTACATTGACTGTGACGTGGTTCGGGATGCGCTTTCATGACGTTGCAATTTTTAAAATAATGGATGAGACGAGCCTCGATCAATAAAAACGCACAAGCTGCGGGGCCCTCTAAATGTTTATATAAAATACTTAGAATTCGGGACGAGCCGTTTAGCGAATGTTACAGCCTTCCCCAAAATAACAATACGTTAGTTGCTTTAGGTGCGCCTTTAATAATTTATTTTCCTTAACTCGGGTGCACATTTATGTGACCCAAATCCAAATCTCAACAGAGTTGAAATATGCTAACAACCACGGGTGCATTGATGTGACGTGGTTCGAGATGTGTTTCCACGATGTTGCAATTCTTGATAAAAATAACAGTAAATGATAAAAGCGGTTAAAAGTTAAAATCTGCACATAGGTTCAACATGTAGTGAATCAGATAATCAAGCCAAATATGATAGTTGAGCGACCGTGCTAGAACCACGGGACTCGGGAATGCCTAACACCTTCTCCCGGATTAACAGAATTCCTTATCCGGATTTTTGGTGCGCAGACTGTAATATGGAGTAATTCTTTTCCTCGACTCGGGATTAACATTGGTGACTTAGGACACCCTAAATCTCCCAAGTGGCGACTCTGAAATAAATAAACAAATCCCGTTTCGATTGTCCTTTAATTGAAAAAAAACTCTCTTGTACCCTCGCTGGGGCGGAAAAAGGAGGTGTGACAGCTCTGGCGACTCTGCTGGGGACTTCTGTCCCAGAACCGCTGGTTCAGGGTTAAGAATTCGAGCTTAGAATAATTGTTATTATTTAGCTTGATTTATTATCTGATTTTATTACATGTTTTAGCCTAAATGTGCAAAAATGTTGCTCTTACCGCTTTGATATTACTTGGACTGTATATATAAACTGTGCCGAAACCCCTCTCTTCTCTCTCTTGAGGAGTGCACGCTGGTCGTGACTTCTTTCTGTTAGTGTCATATACCAAAATAGAACGAGGATTCGGAGGAGTTGCAAAACCGGATGGCCTTTTGGTTACCGGTACACAGCTCCCATCCTCGGCTCGAGTTGTCCGCTCGGGTAAGCCTGGTCTAGAACAGACACCTAGGTTTTACAACTTAGTATAACATGACTTCATGTCGGATCCCTAGTAGGAACGCTTATTTGCATCACGTTGCATTTAACTTAGGGGACTCAACACAGGGGTTGGGTCCGTCTAGGACTAGCAACCTAAAATGAAAGACCATCCTGCTACATCCTGTTTGCTTTATGCATTTATTTGTTTCAGACTTGCATGCTGACCGGCTTTTGAATATTGGGAATGTTGTTAAAAAAAAAGATAACGGTTAGGGAATTAATTGTTTATTTTTGGAAAAAACCAATACCCAAAAAACGGTTAAAACTCTGCCGGAATTTTGAGAAAATAAAAAAAATGTGTCTTATTAATTTGTTTTATTAAAAGCAAAAGAAAATAGAAACGACAAAGGAAAAAAAAGAGTCTTTGTTTTATTTTCGAACGGAAGAGGAAAAATAGTATTTCCAAAATTTGGTTTATGTTTTCTGCCCGAACTACGCCAGTTTGATTCTCGCAGGGTGTGAGATACGTAGGCAACCCCCATCGGGCCCAACTTACTTTTTCAAAAATAATCCAAAAGAACAAAAGTTTTGAAATAGTCAAGGTGACATCGTGCTTTTCATAAACAGCCGAATTTCGTTTTTTTAAGGAAACAAAGGTGTGTCAATTTGGTATTTGAGTCAAATGAGTCTGGATCTTTTTGCTTAATCACCCCCAATAAACATGCAGAATGAGCATAAGTCCAAGTTTGCCAGTAACAGTTAGGAGCAAAATCCCTTTGGAGTTGCGATTGTGGTAGGAGGATTTGGAAAAGTCAGAGCAAGACAAGATCAAACTGCATCTGGGAGGCCTGACTAGTTTGTTGAATGTCAGGACCAGATGCGACATCATAAAGGCTTTGGTTACATTTTGGGACCCGGCCCACAACGTATTCCGCTTCTAAGATTTTGAACTCACCCCAACTTTAGAAGAAATAGCAGGTTACATGGACATCACTGAAGGTTTAAGGCACAAATATCTGATCTCTCCAAGAGCTGTGAATTCACAGAAATTCATGGATCTACTAAAGATAAGCAAGGTAGTCTCGTACGCTGAGTTGGACAGGGGTTTTTCTACCTTGCAATTCACATACTAGAGGTACGGGCACATAGGAGGATTCAATGATCCGGAAAGTGGTGTCTGCAGCAGAGGGAATCTAGCAAAGTGGAATGAACATAGGCGGTTCGCTTTCATGGTAGCATTCTTGGGCATTGTGGTGTTTCCCCGGAAAGATAGAAATATCGATCTGAAAGTGGCTGGAATCGTCAAGCTCCTGATTACCAACGATAAAAGCATTCTTGCTCCTATGATAGTGTCGGAGATATACCGAGCCCTCACAGCATGTAAAGCCGGGGCAGATTTCTTCGAAGGGTGCAATTTATTATTGCAGATGTGGATGATCGAACACTTATGTCGTCATCCTCAGTGTATGCGCTACATGTCTACAAACAAGGACTGCATCGAAGGTTATAACCTAAGGGTTTCAGGTCTCAAATTACCAGAAGGGTTTGAAGAATGGATATCCTATCTCCGTGCCATCACCGCAAAACAAATAAATTGGACATTGGGTTGGCTTCCTGTGGAAGAAATTGTGTACATGCCCGCCACTGGTCCTCACTTACTCCTAATGGGACTCAGAGGTATTCAGCCTTATGCCCCTTATAGGGTGATGAGACAATTAGGAAGGTGTCAGGTGGTACACTCGGACGAAGATCTCAGTATTTATACAGTCGAGGTCAGCAATGACGGCCAATTTCCTGAAAAAACAGTTCGTTGCACATGAAGTGAATGCTAGTACTTGACGGTGAATACTTGAGTAGGTGATGTGCCTAGAGGTGAAGTCTCACCGGCCTACCTCGCTTGGAATAATAAGAAGAACACTGCGAGGGACGAACCAGAGCGGCCAACCAAAAGGCCTCACCTCCAAGATTTTGTTGAGTCATTGCAAGAACAATGGGGCTGGCTCGCAAAAGTAGAAGGCTACCGGGCTGAAATCGGGAAGTTAAAACAACAAGTTGAAAGGCTTATATTTGAGAACAACGTGCAAGTTGCCTCCGAGCGAGGTGAAAAGAACAAGTTAGCCCAAGAGAACCAGACACTAAAGGCCCGCATTCGCCAAGCCGGTAAAAGTAACCTTGACCGACAAAAACGTCGCTCCGACGAAAGATTAATAGCAGATTTGAGAAATCAGGTTAGCCAAAGCCGAGAAGCATTAGAACAGTCAGAAGCTTGCATAGCAAGGATGAAGGTCAGATGGGCAAAAGGCACAATGGCCCGGAGGCAGCGTCTGCAACAGGTCATAAGGGATTATGAAATGAGCATCGGGATATTAAGGAAAACGAACTCCACTCTTCATGATCGGATCATCAAACAAGCACGAGATGCCCAGGCCGACAGAAGACGTTGTTACGATGCAATGGCCTGCATGGAAAGACAAATGGAGATGTTCCAGGATCAACTTGCCGACAATGCGCAAGCACTAGGATTAAAGAAACGACAAATAAGGCAATTGTTCGTTGAAAGGGACAACATTCGAGGAAGGATCGACGAGATTGGGCACTACATCTACATGAGATGCCTAGCATGTGAGCAAATGCCTCGGAAAACCCTTCTTGTTTCCATCATGGGCTGCGTCCACCGGATCATGAATGAGTTGAAAAGCTTGCAGAGAGACCTTACACCAAGGGCCGCGGAAAGGCCGAATGATGCCTCGCGGGCCCCTAAGTTGGAAAATTAATCTTTGGTCGAGTCCTGTTCATTTGGCTTTGTTGCTTTCCCATATGTTGTTTCCTTTTCTTTTAATCAAATAGGGTTAAGAACTTTGGAGTCTGTACTATTGATGTTCTTGGTTTAAGTCTGTAATAGCAAATTTTGGTGATGAATTAATTGATTCCAAAAGAATTTTCGTGTGTCTTTACTTTGGGGCAGAACTACGCCAGTCTGATTCACGCGGGGACGTGATACGTAGGCAATCCACATAAGATTCGACCGCCTTTAATAAAGAAAGAAAGAAAGAAATAAGAAAAAAAGAGAGAAGAAAATACAGAAATAGAATAAAATACAGGGTTTCCCAAAACCAAGAGGGCCAAAAGAGCAAGTCGGGACGACGCATGTTGTTTGAAATAAAGCATGTTAGAAACGATTAACTGCCTAGGAGCATTGCATCCTCAATGTGTCGTTATCAAATCTATTAAACTCTAACGCTAACAAGGTTTGTTGTTGTCTGAATCCAGACAATTAGTTGTTAAAGAATTCTGGCAACACACCCTTACCAAACAAGATCCAAAGGACCGGTAGCAACAAGCATGACTACTTCAGAGAATAGTACTGAGGAGGAAAGGCCGATGAGCTAGCTGTTAAAGGAAGTGATGGAAAAGATAGAAAGGATGGGACTAGAGATGAATGCAATGCAGTTAGCTCTAGCCAAAGCACAAAAGAGCCCTGAGCCACTGGGGCACATGCCGGAATACCCTCACTCCGGCCCTTTAACAAGCCTCCCGAATCCCCATTATCATCAGGAGAGAATCCCCCATGATTCCCAAGCTCCACCACCCCATCAACCTCTCCCAACACCAAATGTTCCCACTTTTGTGGGACCCACATCAGCCACCCTGTAAAGAACGACCAGCGAGCCATTGTTTCAGGCTCATGATACGCAATACTATCCCCCTGAGCCTACATTCCATGCCCCCGAACCACATGCCTACAATCCGCACTTGGAGTTACCGGCAGAAATTGAAAAGCTGGTTAAAGCCCCAGAATAAGATGAGGTATTGAGGAAGTTCAAAATCCTGGAGCAGTCCTTCAGGAACCTGCACGGATTGGGCAACCAGGTCAGCGTGGCCTACAAAGATCTATGCCCTTTCCCGGATGTCCAACTCCCGGCTGGGTTCAAGATGCCTAAGTTTGATTTATATGAAGGGCACGGTGATCCCATGGCGCATTTGCGGGGATTCTGTAGCAAAATGAGAGGGGCAGGCTGCAAAGATGAGCTGCTGATAGCTTATTTTGGCCAAAGTCTGAGCGGATCGGCACTAGAATGGTATACCAGGAAGGATTCCAGCAGATGGTACACTTGGGATGATCTGGCGCAGGCTTTCGCAGGTCATTTCCAATACAATATTGAGATAGTCCCTGACCGTCTCACATTATTGAGGACTGGGAAGAAGCCCGGGGAAAGTTTTCGCGAGTTCGGGTTCCGCTGGAGAGAGCAAGCGGCCAGAGTCGATCCTCCCATGAGAGAGGGAGAGATGGTGGACTATTTCTTGCAAACATTGGATCCAACCTACTTTGGTCACTTGGTGACGACGGTTGGAAAATCCTTCAACGAGGTAGTGAAGATAGGGGTCATGATAGAAGAGTGTCTGAGGTCTGAGAAAATCCTGAATTACTCAGCACTCAAGGCAACGACCCATGCTATTCAGAACGGCACGGGAGGTGCGCTGGGAAGAAGAAAGAAAGAAGAAATTACCACGATCGAGGCAGGCACTTGGTCCAGGTCTGGCAAGCCATACTACAACCAACCCAGACTTCACAGGCCAAACTACCCATACAGCCCACCACATCACTACTATCCACCCCAAGAACCGCATTTCACCATCTATCAAGCCCAAACATACACCCAACCTCCGGTTCGCCCACAATAGCGTGCGCCAACTCCCCACAATACATAGCCAGCTCCCCATAATACCTACCCACCACCGCAAAATGCCTACCCTCCACCAAGAACATACAGGAACCCTCCAGGGAAGGGTTTTCGAGGGAGTCAAGCTGCTAAAATGATAGGCTACAGAAACATAGTGCCTTTACTGAGCTGGGAGAGACCTATACCGCCGTATTCCACAAATTGAGATGGTTGGGTTTGGTGAGTCCTGTCGAACCTAGAGAGCAAAACCCACCATCCCAAAATGTGAACAGGTCAATAAGCTGTGAGTACTGCTTAGGAATGCTGGGACATGATACTGAAAAATGTTGGAGGCTGAAGCAGGCGATACAAGACCTCATTGATGCTAATAAAATTGAGGTCCAAACGCCGGAGGCACCCAACATCAACCAGAACCCGCTGCCGGCGCACCACGAGACTCACATGATCGAGTTGGTGTATGAGGGAGGAGAGTTGAGAAAGCCCTCACAGACAGTGATGATGATCCAGACCGCTCCGAAAGAAGGATCGACCAATGGAAGAACGGGGGTATAGTCGCAGGGAGAAGGCGTCAAGCCAGTAGTGATATTGGGAAAGAGCCCATCCGCCCTAACAAGCAAACCCGAGCCAAACAAGTTGGTAATATCAAGGACTCCACACACGCCTGTAGTGGTGTTGAAAGGGGTGTACAGGGAACTGGTCACTACAAAGCCTGTAGTCCAGCTGCCGATGATTTATAGCAAGGCCGTGCCTTGGAAATACAAGAAGGCGGTGGTGATGTACAAAGGAAAACAAGTGGAGGAAGTTAGTTGTGAAGCGCAACGGCTGACTCGATCAGGACGGTGTTTTGCTCCGGTGGAGCTGAGAAGAACCAACCCAGCTGCAACCAAGAAACCTGTGTCCGAAGAAGAGGCTGAGGAGTTTTTGAGGAAGATGAAAGTGCAGGACTACTCCGTGGTCGAACAACTGAGGAAAATACCGGCCCAGATCTCGCTGTTGTCATTACTAATCCATTCTGAGGAGCATCATCGGGCCCTGATGAAGATATTGAATGAAGCTCATGTGCCCAACGAGATTTTTGTAAACCACCTGGAAACCATTGCCAACAAGATTTTCGAGGTGAACAGGGTAACATTCTTAGATGATGATCTGCCAGTGGAAGGTACGGAGCATAATAAAGCTCTCTACCTAACTGTCAAATGTGAAAACTCGGTAGTTACTCGGGTATTGGTGGATAACGGTTCAAGTGCCAATATTTGTCCATTATCCACCCTGAACCAGTTGAAGATCGACCACGGAAGGATCCACAAGAATAGCATCTGCGTCCGAGGGTTTGACGGAAATGGAACAGCCACTGTGGGGGATGTTGTACTTGAATTGACCATCGGTCCGGTCCAGTTTACCATGGAGTTCCAGGTGTTAGATGCCACAATATCTTATAACCTTCTATTAGGACGACCGTGGATCCATGCAGCCAAAGCAGCGCCTTCCACCCTACATCAGATGGTGAAGTTCGAGTGGGAAAGACAAGAGGTCGTGCTACACGGCGAGGACACGGCGTGCACCATGGGTGGCGCCATTGTGCCATTCATAGAGACCAATGATGACAAAGGACCTTGGGTCTACCAGATTTTCGATACAATGTCGGCAAACAAGATTTCTGAGGGTGAGATCCTCCAGTACCCTAGGGTAGCTTCCGCAACAATCATGATGGTCTCGGAAATGCTGGGCAACGGGTTTGTGCCGGGAAAAGGCTTGGGGGTTGAGCTTCAGGGGATTGTCCAACCTGTCTCCCTGCCCAAGAACTTGGAAAACTTCGGTTTGGGGTTCAAACCAACCGCGGCAGATAGGAAGCAAGCGCGAAAAATGAAGAAGAGAGTTTGGTTTCTGCCCAAGCCGGTGCCACGCCTCTCAAGATCTTTTGTCAGAGCAAGTGCCAAGGGGCCACCAGTCCCAAAGATTCTAGGACCATTGATTGGTATGGATGGGGACCTGAATCAGAGTTTTGAGAGGCTATTCGCTGATGTTAGTATGGTAGAAGCTGGAGAGAGTTCCAGCAGAGCGGAGATACAATTTGTGGGGCTTGAGGCCAAGACCAACAATTGGACGGTTACTCCTCTTCCTGTCCGAGGGGAGTTTTGGTAGTAGACTTTGATTTATATTTTTGTTTGTTCTGATTTGGTTCGGATTATTCCAGGGTGTAATCCAAATTTTACTTTTGTTTTGTAAAAGTGTGAACCCTTTTATCCCGCAAGTTTAATAAAGCTCTCTTCTTTTGTCTCATTTTAATTTTGTTTTGTTCTTTTTCTTTCTAAACAGTTCTCTTTTTACTGGTTCTAATGACATGGCATGCACAGTGGATCTTCGACCTAGTCTAATAAATCAATCTGAATCCGACTTAATGATACAAGAGGTCGTTTGTGACGATGAATCTGAATATGACGAAGATAAAGCCTTTAAAGAGATAAACCGAGAACTGTGCCAATTTGAAGAGAAACCCAAGCCTAACCTAAATGACACTGAGGCTGTGAATCTAGGAGATGCTGATAATGTCAGAGAAACCAAAATCAGCATCCACATTGAGCCAAATGTCAGGGAATAATTGATCAAAACCCTCGTGAAATTCAAAGATGTTTTTGCATGGTCATATGATGATATGCCGGGACTAAGCACCAATTTAGTGGTTCACAAATTGCCCACTAACCCGGCATACCCTTCGGCCAAGCAAAAGCTAAGGAAATTTAAAACAGAAATGAGTGTAAAGATCAAAGAAGAGGTGATTAACCAGCTGCAGGCGAAGGTCATTCGGGTCACTCGATATCCCGAGTGGTTGGCCAATGTGGTACCTGTTCCAAAGAAGGATGGGAAAATCAAGGTGTGCGTCGACTACCGCAATCTCAACAAAGCAAGTCCCAAGGACAATTTTCCATTGCCCAACATCCATATCCTGATCGATAATTGCGTTGGGCGCAAGATCGGATCCTTTGTGGATTGCTATGCGGGGTATCATCAGATCCTAATGGACGAGGAGGATGCGGAAAAGACAGCATTTATCCCGCCATGGGGAACTTACTGCTATCGGATAATGCCGTTCGGATTGAAGAATGCCGGGGCAACGTACATGCGAGCAATGACTACTGTGTTTCACGACATGATACACAAAGAAATTGAGGTGTACGTAGATGATGTGATCATAAAGTCTTGGCGTCAGGAAGACCATGTAGCAGACCTAAGGAGATTCTTCCAAAGACTCTGAAGGTATGATATCAAGCTCAACCCGGCCAAATGCGCATTCGGGGTTCCATCAGGAAAGCTGTTAGGATTCTTCGTCAATCGACGGGGTATTGAGTTGGACCCATCCAAGATCAAATCCATCCGAGTTGCCACCGCCAAAGAACAAAACAGAGGTAATGAACCTGATGGGGAGACTCAACTACATCAGCAGGTTCATCGCTCAACTCACGGCAACTTGTGAACCCATATTTTGGCTGCTGAAAAAAGATGTTGCGGTAAGCTGGACGGCAGAATGTCAGGAGGCTTTCGACCAAATCAAAGGGTAACTGTCTAATCCACTCGTGTTGGTTCTGCCTAAGCCAGGGAAACCCTTAATTCTTTATCTGACGGTCCTGGAAAATTCATTTGGTTGTGTACTGGGGGAACACGATGACACAGGAAGGAAGGAGTAGGCCATTTACTATCTTAGCAAGAAATTTACAGTATATGAGGTCAAGTACACTCAACTCGAGAAAACACGCTGCGCCTTAACTTGGGTAGCTCAGAAGTTGAAGCACTACATGTCCTCGTATACTACTTATCTCATATCCCATTTGGACCCATTGAAGTATATCTTTCAGAAACCTATGCCCACAGGGAGGTTGGCAAAATGGCAAATTCTGGTCACAGAGTTTGATATCGTCTATGTGACGAGCACAGCCATGAAAGCCCAAGCGCTGGCCGACCATTTGGCAGAGAATCCCGTTGATGAAAAATACGAGCCTTTAAGAACGTATTTTCCCGACGAAGAAGTGATGCATACAAGTGAGCTGGAGTTACCCGAGGAACCGGGTTGGAAGCTTTTCTTCGATGGAGCCGCGAACGCGAAAGGGGTTGGAATAAGAGCAGTACTCACTTCTGAAACAGGACGCCATTATCCTGTTACGGCTCAACTACGCTTCTATTGCACCAGTAATATGGCCGAGTATGAAGCTTGCATTCTAGGTCTGCGATTGGCTGCAGACATGGATGTCCAAGACGATTTGGTCTTGGGAGACTCGGACCTCTTGGTACATCAGATTCAGGGTGAATGGGAAACACGGGATTTGAAACTCATACCATATCGATAATGTTTGCACGATCTGAGCAAGTGATTTCGATCAGTGAAATTCAAACATATCCCGAGAGTTCATAACGAGGTTGCGGATGCATTGGCCACCTTAGCATCAATATTGCACCACCCTGACAAAATGTATGTTGACCCTCTGCACATCCAGGTTCATGATCAGCACGCTTATTGCAACGCGGTAGAAGAGGAAGCAGATAGCGAGCCCTGGTTTCATGATATCAAGGAGTACCTCAAAATCAGGATATATCCGGAACAGGCCACTGGAGACCAAAAAAGAGCCCTTCGGCGTCTGTCGAATGGTTTCTTCCTCAGCGGAGGAGTTTTGTACTGAAGAACCCCGGACTTGGGATTGTTGAGATGTATAGATGCCGGTCAGGCCACGACGGTTATGGCAGAGGTACATGCTGGAGTTTGCGGGCCACATATGAGCGAATATGTATTGGCAAGGAAAATCCTTCGAGCAGGGTATTATTGGCTTACCATGGAGCATGACTATATCACTTTCGTGAGGAAATTCCATCAGTGTCAGATACATGGAGATCTGATTCACTCTCCGCCAACAGAGCTACATGCAATGTCAGAACCCTGGCCATTTGTTGCATGGGGCATGGATGTCATTGGGCCTATCGAGCCGGCAGCATCTAACGGCCATAGGTTCATTCTGGTAACCATTGACTACTTCACTAAATGGGTCGAGGCTAAAACCTTCAAGTCGGTAACTAAAAAGGCAGTGGTGGATTTTGTTCACTCCCATATCATCTGCAGATTTGGGATCCCAAAAGTGATCATTACGGACAACGGTGCAAATCTTAACAGCAGCTTGATGAGAGAGGTATACCAACAATTCAAGATTACACACCGCAATTCCACCCCATATCGCCCCAAGGCGAATGGAGTGGTCGAAGCAGCCAATAAAAACATCAAGAAGATACTGCGAAAGATGGTGGAGAGGTCTAGACAATGGCACGAGAGATTACCCTTTGCTTTGTTGGGTTATCGCACTACCGTCCTGACTTCCATAGGTGCAACACCTTATTTGTTGGTATACGGAACTGAGGCCGTAATACCAGCAGAGGTCGAAATTCCGTCCCTCCGGATTGTCGCTGAAGCCGAAATTGATGATGATGAATGGGTCAAAGCTCGACTAGAGCAGTTGAGCTTGATAGACGATAAAAGATTGGCAGCAGTGTGCCATGGTTAGCTGTATCAGAAGAGAATGGCAAGGGCATACAATAAGAAAGTACGCCCCAGGAAGTTTGAATAGGGCAGCAGGTATTGAAGAAGATCCTCCCACATCAGGCCGAGGCAAAAGGCAAGTTCTCCCCAAATTGGCAAGGGCCTTATATCGTGACCAGAGTGTTGTCCAACGGTGCTTTATGTTTGACGGATATCGAGGGGAGATGTGTCGACATGGCTATCAATTCTGATGCAGTCAAAAGATATTATGCGTAATTTCTTTGATTATGGTAGTCATTGGTTCGTTTGATTGTATTTGGCACTTATTGGATAATGAAATGACTGAGGCAATTCTTTCTTCTATCCAAACACTTTTTACCCTTGTTTCCCCCTTTTGAGCCTTAAGTTATTCTTTCATATCCCTCCTATGGAATCACTAATGGAAAAGATATGAAAAAGAAAAAAAAGAGAAAAAAAAAGAAAAATTGTAAAAGAAAATGGAAAAAAAAGAGAAAAGATAAAAATCACAAAACCGTTAGGAACTACGTTTGACCTGATTCCTCAAAGAGGATACGTAGGCGCCTCACGGCTCGGTCATAGTGTACATAAGTGTGCATAGTGAGCACAGTTGTGCGTAACGCACGTAGCTCAACATAGTGTAAAAATAAAATCCCCCAAGCAAGAAAACTGGGGCAGAGGTTATGTTTTAAAGTTCCAGCAAAGGTTTGATTCCAAAAGTTGAAGTGGCTCACCCGTCAGAGTTATTTCAAATTTTTGATAGCTTTTCTTTTAGCCCCACACCAAAACCAACATCGATGTCCAAAAAGACCTCCCGATCAACCTCCAAGAGGTGCCAAGTCAGGCAAACAAAGCCGAGAATAATACACTGATCCCCGGCAAAGAAGAGGATCATAAAACTGGAAATGAATTGATAGTCCAAAGGAATCTCCAGAAAAGAGGGTCATATCGACAGCACTCCAATTCTCCTTTGAAGAAATAAAATGAGAGAGTCTTGGCGGTGAAAACCTTCGCAGGCACCACAAGGCGACGAAAGATGAGAGATATGAAACGAGAGAGTCTTATCGGTGAAAACCTTCACAGGCACCATAAGGCGCCGGGAGCTGAGAGAAAAGAGAGAGTCTCATTAGTGAAAACCCCTCGAAGGGCACTATGAGGCGACAAGACAGATCGACAAAAGGGTCCACGTTCGCAAAGAAATGGACACTCATTTATCCCCAGCAAGTAAGGCCATCAGACAAGTTGATTGATACAAATAGACTGGGTCGGGAATCTATGGTGCACGTCATGATCACAAGAACCAGTCATGTCATCCAGATAAGTTCTTCTTTTTTCCTTTTTCCACCAAGTATTGGTTCAGAAAGATTTTTCTCCTTTTCTATCTTTTTCATTTTTCTTTCTAAAAATTCGTTTTGAAAAGGATTTTTCAAAGTTTACTACCAGAGGCCGAAGGGGTACATAAGCAAAATACGAAAGGGATAGGCCAAGAGCCGAGGCAATAAGACAAAAGGCATTGGCTGCAAAACCAAAGGACGAATTGTGTAGAAAGTTAAGGGTGATGTGAAGAGAGCGGAAAATGACGGGTGAATGACTTGTGGACCAAGTTCCGAGAAGGTTTCCCCGCAGAACGTCGATAAATCCCGCGACCGAATCCGAAGTGGTCAGACGCCACAAGAAAGGGAAATTAATCCAGTGCAAGATATCCCCAGGCAATGCAATTCTATGCCTTGCAGTTCTGGGAGAAAGTAAACTCCTAAAGGGAGTGGTGTCGGGATCGAAGCGGACTCCCCACAACGTGTTCTGCAAAGAGAAAGCATGAAAGGGGGATAAATTGGAAAACCACCCCCAGCAAGCAACGTCATCCACCAACTAGTTGTCGGAGCACAGGGCGAGGAAAAGAAAAGGGAAAAATCATCCCCCAGCGGGAAGGTCACCGCTGCCCACCATGATTAAAACTAACTAAATCCTTTTATCTGCTGCAGGAAAATAAAGGTTAATGATGGCAGCAGAACGCGATGCCAGAAAGATAGCCAATATCGGGGCAGAAAATTTTTTGCCGTTGTCAAATATTTTCTCGGAGGAACGAGGAAACGAATTCAAATACTTTCTTAGTTTAAATAGGCGCCCACCTATATAACGAGAGGAATATTTTCATGTCTTAGTTTAAATAGGCGCCCACCTGTATAACGAGAGGAATAATTTTCAGTCTTAGTTTAAATAGGCGCCCACCTGTATAACGAGAGGAATAATTTTCAGTCTTAGTTTAAATAGGCGCCCACCTGTATAACGAGAGGAATAATTTTCAGTCTTAGTTTAAATAGGCGCCCACCTGTATAACGAGAGGAATAATTTTCAGTCTTAGTTTAAATAGGCGCCCACCTGTATAACGAGAGGAATAATTTTCAGTCTTAGTTTAAATAGGCGCCCACCTGTATAACGAGAGGAATAATTTTCATGTCTTAGTTTAAATAGGCGCCCACCTGTATAACGAGAGGAATAATTTTCAGTCTTAGTTTAAATAGGCGCCCACCTGTATAACGAGAGGAATACTTTTTAGTCTTAGTTTAAATAGGCGCCCACCTGTATAACGAGAGGAATACTTTTCAGTCTTAGTTTAAATAGGCGCCCACCTGTATAACGAGAGGAATACTTTTCAGTCTTAGTTTAAATAGGCACCCACCTGTATAACGAGAGGAATTATTTTCAGTCTTAGTTTAAATAGGTGCCCACCTGTATAACGAGAGGAATACTTTTCAGTCTTAGTTTAAATATGTGCCCACCTGTATAACGAGAGGAATAATTTTCAGTCTTAGTTTAAATAGGCGCCCACCTGTATAACGAGAGGAATACTTTTCAGTCTTAGTTTAAATAGGCGCCCACCTGTATAACGAGAGGAATACTTTTCAGTCTTAGTTTAAATAGGCGCCCACCTGTATAACGAGAGGAATAATTTTCAGTCTTAGTTTAAATAGGCGCCCACCTGTATAACGAGAGGAATACTTTTCAGTCTTAGTTTAAATAGGCGCCCACCTGTATAACGAGAGGAATAATTTTCAGTCTTAGTTTAAATAGGCGCCCACCTGTATAACGAGAGGAATAATTTTCAGTCTTAGTTTAAATAGGCGCCCACCTGTATAACGAGAGGAATAATTTTCAGTCTTAGTTTAAATAGGTGCCCACCTGTATAATGAGAGGAATACTTTTCATGTTTTAGTTTAAACATTTCAGGCTTTGAGAGCAGTAACCCCACCGAAAGGTAGAAGGTTACAACAGGAGTACCCAGCAGGAAACAATAAAAATCCCCAGCACCAGAAAGCAGAAGGTGGCAAACTCAAGTGCATATGTCAAAAGGAAGAAAGGACGCGTAGGGACGCGTTTTGAAAGAAGCGGCTTGTGAACATTAAATCATGCCCATCATGGCAAATCTGATGAGCTTAATGATGAAATCTGAAGAGAGCCATACCACCAGAGGAACCACTGAAAAGCTTAATGAAGAAAGCCATGTCTCCAGCGAACCAAGCAAAATGATGAAAACTGGCATTCAGAAAGGCAAAAGACCAGTGTCATCCCCAAGTTCACAAATTAAAAGCATCGGAGGAAAACGCAAGCTCACAAGAAAGCAAGGCGACGAGAACAAGTTGAAGATAGATGAGATCTTATGGTCCATAGTCTAGCCTAACTTCTTGTTTTTCTTTCCTTTTGGCACAATGTAACAAGGAGATCGGTAAGCGATAACAGCATACGGCAGCATGTAACAGCATGCAACAACAGTAACATTACAGTTACACGGTAGTCCCAGCTACCAAAACTTCCCGGACTACATTGACATGATTCTTGTTCAGCCCAGGATATGTAGGAAACCTCTGAAGTAAAACTTCGGTCAAATCTTTTTTTTTTTAAATGCTTCACACGGAGTACTCGGACGAGCAAAAATCGCCCGCTTTATCTTTGCGCGAAAACCCTTCGTATCTTCGGGCAAAGAGGGGCAGCTATAAGCACGTAATTTTTTGCTTCACGGAAGTTACTCCAAAAGAAAAAGAAAATCAAAAATATATGTTTTTGTCATTGAGTGATTTTTATTTAATGTTAAAACTGTGTGTTAATTATTATAAGGTGTTAACCAATATGTGTGTAATTGTATTTTTAATTTTTACAATTTATTTAGGAGTTTAGTTCAATTTTGGTAATTGAAGAAGGGGAAAACTTGTGGAAAATCAGATTGGGCCCCAAAATGAGTCCCAAAACCAATTACATCTGACCCAGTCCAAACCAGGCCTCAGGCACCCCCCAAACGACGCCGTATAAAGGCGTTTGATCTGATCCATCCGTTCAATCTGATCCAATGATCCCATGGCATTCCCCAGCACCCAACCCGTTTAAACCTTAGACCGACCCAGTCTCATTTAATAGAGACGACGTCGTTTCCCATTTCAAAACAGATCCTGGCCATAGATCCAACTCGATCCGACGGCCCTGATCTATTTTCCCCTTCAGTATATAAACCCTCCATCACACCCCACGCTCCCTATCCAATCCCCCACCCTGTTCCTCCGTCTCTCAGAACGGAACCTCAAAATACCCCCAAACCCTAGCAGCCGCCATAGCTTCCCTTTCACCTGAACCCGACGGCAACAATGCCAATGACCACCATACTAACACCCTTAAGACACAAGACCACCCTCAACCCCGATCTGGTAATGGTTTGGCTCGAATCTTCCTGGAACGTCTCGAATAATCATTCGAAGGTTCGAGCCGAAACCCTAAGTCACCGGATGAGTCCCAAATTCACCCTAGTCACTCCCCTGACATCCCTCATACCCTAATCAGCTTTGGTTCCGGTCAAATATAAGCAGAACTCTTCGAACCCCAAATCTGAGTTCAAGAACCCTAAAAAACCAAACCTGGTTCGTGTTGAGGTAAGTTCCCGGTGTAATCTTCTTTTCTTTCCTTTTGTGTTGTGCATATGTTCGTAGATTTGTTCTAAATCTTTTGATTATTTTCTGTCAATTCCCCCATCTTCAAAGACCCTTTTGTTTGGTCGATTTCTTTTCTTAAGTGTTAATTGAGTGTTATATGATGCCTATTCGCTTCGATTGATGTTGTCGACTAGTTAAGTTTCGTAAACTACATGTTAAATGTCCCGAGTTTTGAAATAAATTGGTGCCCTGTTTAGTCTATGTTGTTAGTCGATTAATTGTTACGTATGATAGTTCGTATAGTCGACCTGAGTAACGTCGTCAAATAATTAAGTGTCGTAAAGTTCCATTGTTGTCCAAAAAATGCCTGAATCACTCAGTTTGTTTCTGTTTTGAGTTTAGTTGATTAGCGACTAATTAGTATATTCTATAACTCGCAAAGTCGACTTGACACATGTTTGTCATTAGTTTCACAGTATTAAATAACAAACGACCTAACTCTTATTGGCTGATTTTGTTGAATGGTTGTGTTGGACTGATTATAGGTTGGTTTGTTAGCTGTGGGGGGGGTTCGAACTAGTTCTCAAAGGGTCATAACTGTCAGATCAAATAGAATGAAAGGGTGGGGCAAAGCAGCATTGATCAAGGGTCTGTTGGGTAACTTTGGTTGGGGAAAGACTGGTTAAGTGCTCAGGATTAAGGGGGCTATAGATTGTTTAATCAAATACTATTAATCTAGTATTAGTGGGGACAAAACATAAGAGCATGGGAGTTTTAAAATGAATACTTAAATGAACTCATGAATCTTGATTAGAGCAATGGGCCAGGCATGGGGAACCAAATAACTTGCATCGAGAAGATGCTTAGGCATGGGAAATGAAGGGGATGGGCAGACCTTAGGCTGTGAAATTCTAGGCAGACCTTAGGGTTCTCTTTCAGGTTATAAATAGAGCTATTTTTAGCTAAGAAAGGGCTGGACATTTTTTAGTCTTCAGAAAAGGAAAAACAGAAAGAAAATTTCAGAACATTGTAACCAAACACTGTCTGAAAACTGCATAAGAGATTAAGTTGGTCAAGCTGTCTTGGCCAAGTCAGTTACTCTAATTGAACTGTTGTTGCTTTTGCATTGAATATTCTGGTTTTCTCGGTTGTTTTACTACTCTGTGTCTGGGTTTGTTTTCTTGGTGCTCGACCACCTGTGGGTTTCCTCGTTGTTGGAACTGCTGTTGGTTGTTTGTGGACTATTGGTGACATTGTTGTTGATTGTTGTGGTTGTTGATTGTTGACTGCTGTTTACCTGCTGTTGCTGTGTTGTTGCATACTACTCGGCTGATCATTCTCCTTCTTCTTTTGAATTCCTAAACCAGGTACACGACTAATACTGTCAATGTAACTTGAAAGTTGAGCATGAATATAAGAGAAGAGTTGAAGATTGTTTATTTTCATACATAGCCTGTATATTGAATATCATGTGATGTATAATAGTTTACATTTTTTTTGCTTGGATACTGGAGTTAGCTCTCATACATAGTAAATGTCAATGTATGGTAACTTGATATCCTATTGTGTGTGTAGGCTGATAGATAAAAGATTTGACAGTGTAGTAGGCTGTAGCTCAGAAATTAGCTATGTTTGTGATTAGCATGTCCATTAATGCATGAAAACTATCCATCATTAGTTAATTTTCTTCCCTTTTGATAAACTGCCTCGTTATAACTGATAAACCACACCTTTAGAACAAAGAACACAAGTTTACGGTCTCAACCTCACGAAGGTCGAGCCCAAGTCGAAACGGACTATGCAGGCTCTCATCGGAAAAACAGTGGCCCAGGCCTGGCCAATCCCGCAGGAGCTGGGTTTGGGCCCATAAGATTCGATCGGTTGCCCGTGGGCGTGGCCATGTTTCTGATTTTGTAAAAGCATTCGGAATCCCGCTATAAATAACCTGCAAGCATGTAATTAAGTAGGATCATTTTTGCTTTCAATTAGTAGAGACAAATGCGACTAGAAACGTAGCTACTATAGGATATCCTTTTAAAATAAAGACGAGATGAGCCTCGACAAATAAAAATGCACAAGCTGCGGGGCCCTCATTAAATATATATATATCAAAGCACTTAGTTTCCAGGGCGGGCCGTTTAGCAAATCTCACGGCCTTCCCAGAATAATAACACGATAGTCTCTTTAGGCGCGTATTTAATTAATCTTACCTTCTTAAATACGGGTGCACATTTATGTGACCCAAATCCAAATCTCAACGGAGTCGAAATGTAGCTCTAATCACGTGTACATTGATTGTGACGTGGTTCGGGATGCGCTTTCATGACGTTGCAATTTTTAAAATAATGGATGAGACGAGCCTCGATCAATAAAAATGCACAAGCTGCGGGGCCCTCTAAATGTTTATATAAAATACTTAGAATTCGGGACGAGCCATTTAGCGAATGTTATGGCCTTCCCCAAAATAACAATACGCTAGTTGCTTTAGGTGCGCCTTTAATAATTTATTTTCCTTAACTCGGGTGCATATTTATGTGACCCAAATCTAAATCTCAACAGGGTTGAAATATGCCAACAACCACGGGTGCATTGATGTGACGTGGTTCGAGATGTGTTTCCACGATGTTGCAATTCTTGATAAAAATAACAGTAAATGATAAAAGCGGTTAAAAGTTAAAATCTGCACATAGGTTCAACATGTATTGAATCAGATAATCAATCCAAATATGATAGTTGAGCGACCGTGCTAGAACCACGGGACTCGGGAATGCCTAACACCTTCTCCCAGGTTAACAGAATTCCTTATCCGGATTTCTGGTGCGCAGACTGTAATATGGAGTCATTCTTTTCCTCGACTCGGGATTAAAATTGGTGACTTGGGACACCCTAAATCTCCCAAGTGGCGACTCTGAAATAAATAAATAAATCCCGTTTCGATTGTCCTTTAATTGAAAAAAAACTCCCTTGTACCCTCGCGGGGGCGGAAAAAGGAGGTGTGACACCAGTTTTTACCTTAGTCTCTAGTAAGTTCACTAAACCTATATTTTCATTATTTCATAGGAGTTTTACCTCCTTTTGTTTGTTAGGAGCATTTAAGCGCCTAACATTCCAGCTTAGCATGCTATCCATGACCTTTTGGAGATAGGACAGTGCCTCCCCCATTTGAGACTTGTCTGTTTTGTGATTGTCTACTTGTACTGCTCTCACTTAGCACACTGAATGTGTTGTGTCCTGCTGAAGAATGTTGTATTTGTTCCTTAGGAGACTTCCTTGTGTTATGAGGTGTCACCCATCCTTCTGCATTCATCTTTCCTCCTATAGTTTTTGTTGGCTCCTTCTCCTCTACTGGCTTTGTGATTTCTAACTTTTGTTACTGCTTCTGCTTTGTTCTCTTCCTTCTCTTTGTTTGTGTCTTTTCCTTCTGGCTCAACAGTTTGTTGCTTTGGAGGGGCTGTTTGCTTCTTCCTTCTACAATCTTCCTCTGAGTGACCATACTTGTGACAATATTTACATAGAACTGGCTTCCGGTCATATTGGATTCTCTGTTCAGTCAAATCACCTTTTTCATTCTCGAATCTCACTTTGTCAGGCATGAGAGAATCCACATCTACCTCAATAAGGAGTCTAGCAAAGTTGACACCTATCTTGTTCTCTGTATTCCTGTACACCATAAGAGGCTTGCCAATCATGTTTCCTATCTTGCTAAGCCCATTAGGTCCACAATACTTGAAACCCAATCCAGGTAGTTTCACCCAAATTGGGACAGTATAGAGTTCCTCCCCGGTAAACTCCATATCATTATGCCATTCCTTGACAATAAATGGCTTATTGTCAGAATGATATATCCCTCCCTACAGCACTTTATCTTTCCCAATCACATTGTCAAACCTCACCAAAACTATCCCATTTTTCAGCATTGAGACCTTGTTGATGCCATGTTTACCGCACTGTCTTTGTATGTAACTGGTAAGCACAATGAAAGGATGGTGTGCTCCCAGCACATAACAGACAATGGTATTTTTCTAGAAATCAATTTCAGAAGTAATATCCTCCAGTTCGATCTCACAAATTGTTGTTTCTCCATGCTTACTTGGATTCACATACTCCAAGTTGAAGCCAACATTCACAACTTTTGTGATATCAAAGTTTTCCCAAATTGATTTCTTAGCCCTAGTTTCTATTTCTTCTTCAGCTTCATCTGCCCATGATATCCTGCCAGTGTTGTTTCGCACATGGTTTTTCTCAGATTGTTGTATTCCTTCCTCCCATTCCTGCACAACCCTTTTCAATTTTTCCACTTTTCCCCTAGCTTCAATTTTCTCCTCCATTACTGTTCCATTGGAAATTGCTTCAATTACTGAATCAATCTCCAATTGTGATGGTAATTCAACTCTGCATGTCGTTTCTTGTTGATTATCTCCCTTCTCCTTGCCTCGAACTTGCTCAATTTCAACTTCCTTGGTTGCTATTTTTAGGTTTTGACTGTTACTGCAATTCTCCATTACTTCCTTATTTACTTGATTTCCTCGCTTCTTCGTCCGATTTGTTGCTTGTCTATATGATTCCCTTGCTTCAATCATCTTCTGAGTAGGAATCCGAGTTCTCTTCCCCATGGATGCGCACGTTTAGTTAACATGCGCCGAGAGAGAAACAGAGTTCGCGTCTCTACGAGAAGACTTATACTAGCTTGCAAATTTCAATGAGCTTGAATTTGTACTTTATTCTTTCAGGTACAATCATTTACTCAAGTTTTTAATTATAAAAATTATCATATTATTTTAAAAATTTATGTACTACATGAATCGACATACGCCGAGAAACTAGTAAAGTGATAAGTGGAACGAGGGACGATGAACATTCCATGCAAAAATATGTTGTACTCTATGCATAGAAGTCGGAAGAAGTGAACTTGTACGTTGAGAGAAAAAAGACCAAGATCTTTGGTCAATATTCAAATTTCCATTCATATTCTGCATAGAAACCCGTGGGCGTTTGGTTGCTTTTCTCTTTGTTCTGCCGTTGCTGATGCTACGATTTGCTCCCTTTTTCCCTTTCTGGTAAGCTTTCTCCAACTTCTGTTATTTCTGGGTTTCCTCCTTGGTACATTTTTATACAAGTGGATTTTCCTCTTGAATTTCTTCGTGGTTCCGTGTGATTTGTTTCTGTCCTGTTTTTCTTATTCCGTCCATAGCATTTGAGTATGCAATTTTTTTTCCCATTTATAATCAATTTCTTTTTTTAGCTATTGACCTTTGGAATCTCTACCTTGACCAACAGAGTGCACCTAACCTAACTGTTCAATAGGTACAAAAAAAGATGATTTTTTTGGTCCAATATTTTCGTTTTGCACAATTCTCTTCAAGTATTATGGAGCGAAAGCAATTAGTTTTCATAATTTGAATGTCGAATCAAAGCAGTTAGTTTTTGAAATCCTACTGGAAAAGGTGAAATTTCACATTGTGCTTTATCAATGATATTACATATACAGGATCATAATGATTTTCATGCCAATAGAAATTGTCCCCTGCTTCACTGTATAGTCACAAGTGGAAAGTGGCAAGCTCTTTTGTCCACATTCAAGAAAGTTGAGCTTTCTATCAGTCAGCCTAATTTTTGCAATATATATTTTGTGCAATCATATATTTAGCTGTTGGGCTGTTTGATTTTCCTTTGCCTTTTTCTTGTAACTTGTTCTGATTTAAGTTGAAGAGCATATATAGTAGATGAAACGATTGAGTGCTGTATCACATATCCGTCCTAAACTAAATACAGTTGCTTGATTAGCAGAGCTTCACTTCATATGATTTTCTGTCAAAGCACATATTATTTGAAAAAACAGATAAACGTGTTGGTTTGATGGTAAGTAATAATTGAGATAACTGCTACAATACCGACATTGAGATCTCATGTTCTTTTGTGTGAATGCAAACTTATTTACCTTTCGTTTTCTTTCTTTGCTCGTGGTTGGGATTATAGATCAATATACTATGACAACCTTTGTGATAATGTCCATCTCATTGAAGAAGTATTAGGCATGTGTCTAATAAAAGTTTCTTTGGTTTGGTAGTCAACCTTGTTGACTTAGTTTGGTTAGGTAGTCAACCTTGTTGAATTAGTTTGGTTTGGTAGCTAACCTTGTTGACTTAGTTTGGTTAGGTAGCCAACCTTGTTGAATTAGTTTGGTTTGGTAGCCAACCTTATTGAATTTCTTTGGTTTGGTAGCCAACTTTGTTGAATTGTGAAAAGTGTGTGTAAATTATCAAATTTTGTAGGCTTTAGAGAGTGAAGCTTTGGCTATAAAAGGAGAGTTTCAACTCTCATTTTCTTCACACCAACAAAGAGAGAAAGAAAGAGTGAGGTTTCACAGACAGGGTATAAGAAAATAGTCTGTAAGGAAAATAGAGAGTGAGCGATATTGTAGTGAGGTGAGAATATCAAAAGAGGGTTATTTCTGTTGAGTGTTGTAGTGGTCTTTGGATGTATTTTACTCGAACCTACAAAGTGTAAAATTTCTTACTATAGTGATATCATTTGTTCCTCTCGGGACCGTGGTTTTTTTTCCCTTATGAAAAGAGTTTTCCACGTAAAAATCTTGGTGTCGTTGTTACTCTTTTATTCTTGTTAATTACCGTATCTTGGTGCTACATTATTATTCTGCTTTTATTACCGTGAATATTATTTCTGTGGGGATTTATTCCCAACAACGGGTATCAGAACACAAGTTGTGCTCGTTCACTGAAATACTATTCACTATCGGTAGTACTATACTCGATGAAAAATAAAAATGTCCGGAGTAAAGTACGAGGTAGCAAAATTTAACGGAGATAACGGTTTCTCAACATGGCAAAGAAGGATGAGAGGTCTGCTCATCCAACAAGGATTACATAAGGTACTAGATGCTGATGCCAAAAAGCCTGATACCATGAAAGCTGAGGATTGGGCTGACTTGGATGAAAGAGCTGCTAGTGCAATCAGGTTGCACTTATCAGATGATGTGGTAAATAACATCATTGATGAAGACACTGCACATGAAATTTGGACAAGGCTGGAAAGCCTATACATGTCCAAAACGCTGACAAATAAATTGTACCTGAAAAAGCAGTTATACGCCCTACACATGGGTGAAGGTATGAATTTTTTGTCACATTTAAATGTGTTTAACGGACTAATCACACAGCTTGCCAACCTCGGAGTGAAAATCGAGGAAGAAGATAAAGCCATCTTTCTACTGAACTCGTTGCCATCTTCGTATGATAATTTGGCAACAACCATCCTGCACGGTAAGACTACTATTGAGTTGAAAGATGTCACATCGGCTCTTTTACTCAATGAGAAGATGAGAAAGAAGCCTGAAAATCAAGGACATGCTCTCATCACGGAAGGTAGAGGCAGGAGTTATCAAAGGAGTTCGAACAACTATAGTAGATCCGGAGCTCGTGGAAAGTCAAAGAACCGATCCAAATCAAGAGCCAGAAATTGTTACAACTGTGATAAACCAGGTCACTTCAAAAGAGATTGCCCAAATCCAAGGAAGGGCAAAGGTGAAACCAGTGGCCAGAAGAATGACAACAACACAATCGACATAGTGCAAAATAATGATAATGTTGTCCTCTTTATAAATGAGGAAGAGGAATGCATGCACCTGTCAGGTCCAGAGTCGGAATGGGTGGTTGACACATCAGCATCTTACCATGCCACGCCTGTAAGAGATTTTTTTTGCAGATATGTAACAGGTGATTTCGACACAGTGAGAATGGGTAACACAAGTTACTCAAAGATTGCGGGGATTGGTGACATTTGTATCAAGACAAATGTCGGATGCATATTGGTTCTAAAGGATGTGCGACATATACCTGATTTGCGTATGAACTTGATCTCGGGAATTGCTTTAGACCGAGATGGATACGAGGGCTATTTTGCAAATCAAAAGTGGAGACTCACTAAGGGATCATTGGTGATTGCAAAGGGAGCTGCTCGTGGCACGTTGTACAGAAAGGGAACATGGCTATAGTTCCTTATTCTTCAGCAGTCGGAAGCTTGATGTATGCAATGGTATGTACTAGACCTGATATTGATCATGCAGTTGGTGTTGTCAGCAGGTTTTTTGAAAATCCTGGAAAGGAACAGTGGGAAGCAGTCAAGTGGATACTCAGGTACCTGAGAGGTACAACGGGAGATTGTTTGTACTTTGGAGGATCTGATCCAATCTTGAAGGGCTATAGAGATGCTAATATGGCAGGTGACATTGACAACAGAAAATCCACTACTGGATATTTGTTTACATTTTCAGGGGGAACTATATCATGGCAGTCTAAGTTGCAGAAGTGTGTTGCACTTTCAACAACTGAAGCAGAGTACATTGCCGCTACAGAAACTGGCAAGGAAATGGTATGGCTCAAACGGTTCCTTCAAGAGCTTGGATTGCATCAGAAGGAGTATGTCGTCTATTGTGACAGTCAAAGTGCAATAGACCTTAGCAAGAACTCTATGTACCATGCAAGGACCAAACACATTGATGTGATATATCATTGGATTCGAGAAATGGTAGATGATGAATCTCTAAAAGTCTTGAAGATTTCTACAAGTGAGAATCCCGCAGATATGCTGACCAAGGTGGTACCAAGGAACAAGTTCGAGCTATGTAAAGAACTTGTCAGCATGCACTCAAACTAGAAGACAGTGCTACCTCCTCTAGATGAATGAGACTGGAGGGGGAGATTGATGATGTCCATCTCATTGAAGAAGTATTAGGTATGTGTCTAATAAAAGTTTCTTTGTTTTGGTAGCCAATCTTGTTGACTTGGTTTGGTTAGGTAGCCAACCTTGTTGAATTAGTTTGGTTTGATAGCCAACCTTGTTGAATTTCTTTGGTTTGGTAGCCAACTTTGTTGAATTGTGAAAAGTGTGTGTAAATTGTCAAATTTTGTAGGCTTTAGAGAGTGAAGCTTTGGCTATAAAAGGAGAGCTTCAACTCTCATTCTTCGCACCAACAAAGAGAGAAAGAAAGAGTGAGGTTTCACAGACGGGGTATAAGAAAATAGTCTGTGAGGAAAATAAAGAGTGAGCGATATTGTAGTGAGGTGGGAATATCAAAAGAGAGTTATTTCTTTTGAGCGTTGTAGTGGTCTTTGCAGTATTTTTACTCGGACCTACAAAGTGTAAAATTCCTTATTATAGTGATATCAGTTGCTCCTCTCGGGGCCGTGGTTTTTTTTCCCTTATTAAAAAGGTTTTCCTCGCAAAAATCTTGATGTCGTTGTTACTCTTTTATTCTTGTTAATTACCGTATCTCGGTGTTATTATTATTCCGCTTTTATTACTGTAAATATTATTTTTGTGGGGTTTATTCCCAACACTTTCTTTTAACTTTCTTGAGATTAGATTTTGTACTCCAGACCACCAGTCAAATATTATGTGCCTAGCACGGGCTACACGCATCTAGTACAATTACAAGAATGATGTTGAATCATAATAAGTGAAAGTCTGTCGGTTGTGAGTGCCAATCTGTACAAAGAACATAAACGCACTATCCTAGTAGCTCATAGTAACCCATTGTCACAACGTTTTAGGGGGTTGAGTGGAGGATCATGGGCCGGGGGAAAATAGGGTTGGCCTAGGGGCATCTCAATAGAATAGGTGGCCTTAAGCCAAATCTGAATAACATGCCTTAAAATTTAATATATTAATATATATGAGTTTTGCTAACCTACTACATGGCTCTAGTAGATTAGCATTGTACTTGCTTTTTATTTAGGGGTTTTGACACAATTACCCACAAAAATAAAACTATTTATCCTTGTCTACCCATTTATTTTTCTACCCATAAACTAATTACATTTCCTACCCATAATAGTTTTTGTGGAAAATTTTGCTTTAGTCTTCAATTCTTTTTTATTTCTATGCTTCTTTTCTTTCTTTTCTTTTTTATTTTTTTTATTTTCTCCTTTTCTTTTTTCTCGTTTTCTTCTTCTATTTTTCTTTTTTCCTTTTCTAATTTCATTTAACTTCTTTTTGTTATATTTTTTTTCTTTTCATAATCTAATTTCATTTACTATTTTCACTATTTTTTATTATTCTTTTTTTTATATCATTACTAAAGAAAAATCAAATTGTGTTCCAATTAAATGTAGCTAATACAATCAAAAAATATTAACTAACATATGATACCAGTATAGTATATAGTTATACCGACAGCATATACAATTGTACGCAAAGAGTTAAAAAAAATTTAATTCAATTATCAAACTGAAATAATATCAGTTGTCAATAAAAATTTCAAAAAATTCTAAAGGATCTAATTGTAAGAGTATATCGTTACATTATATAGCATACTATAATTTTATTTTATTTTTGCATTTTTAATTTGCCTCTCACACTAGGTAAAAGCTTAAAGCAAATTAAAAGAGAAAAGGCAAGTGAATTTACGGGTAATAAAGTATACTATTATAATATATTGTATACTATTACAACATATTGTTACAGTATATTGCATATTATTATAGTATACTATAACAATATATTGTATACTATAATAGTATACTGTTGCAGTATAACTATATACTCCTATAGTATACTGTTGGAGTATAGCTATATACTCCTACAGCATATTGTATACTGTAGCAGTATACTATTGGGTAGCTGTGTTCTTCTTCGATTTTCAGCTGAAAATTTCGATCTCAATCACCTCAAATCAGCTTCAAATGCTATCAAATTTCAGTATGAACTTCCACAAGGTATTATAAGCAATATTTAAAAGCACCCACTTTGAATCAAACAAGAAATTTTCAAAATTAAAATTTTAAATTCAAGCCCAACAATGGTGAATATTCAAATACACATAAAAGCTAATACATGGGAGTACTAGTTCTCTTCGAATTCATACGCAAACTTTTCCCTAATGATAATGGCCACAAGTTTTAGACAGAGACTAAAATAGTTCTTAAATTAAAGCAGGTCAAATAGGAGAGCACTAAAAGTGAAGTTATTATAATAAAACTAAAAAGAAAAGTAAAGAATTCTAACTCTCTTAACAAAGAAGAAGAGGGATTAAAAATTGGCCGCATTTGAAATTAAGGAGCCCTTTATTGCGGTTGGTGAGGCAGTGGCAGTGCGAATAGAACAAAGGGCGGGTAAATAGTTTTGGGCGCATGGGTAGAAGTAGTAAATAGTTTGGGTCTAGGCATTAAAGGGTAAATAATTTGGAATTGATGGGTATAAAGTGAGATTTTCTCTAAAAGAATATTTACATTATCAATGTACAAAACGTAAGCTCCTTGTTTAAATATCTGATATATTTTCTCCAAGACTGACCGTTCTACCTCTGAAAACTACAAATAAAACAAATGATACAGAACAATTCTGAAGATGACTTACAAGTGATGGGCTCAGTAACAATGGAGGAGTGATGATGAGAATGATAACGAGAGTAGAGAAAATGGTGGTGAAAAGCTCTGTGAAGCCAGTAATAGAGAAACACCACCGGACCGATATACATCAAGGCAGTTATTATGATCCCATCAGTTCTCCACAAAGGCAAGTGATGATTCTGTTGGAACTTTAGGTACGCAATGTAGAATACCAACCCATTAAGTATGATCTAATCATCACTACAGAAAACACTTCAACCTTATACAAATCATGTCATGTACTTTATTTTGCATGTTCTTGCTGGGTGGATTCCTTTCGGACACAATCAAAATCTAATTAGTACTATCCAAAGCGTGGTTTAGACATGTGCAACCTAGTATATGATTCTGACTCTTGTAAGGTATAGCTTATTTTTTGACTGAAACTTTCCAATAACATATTCGGCTGGAAAAAACCTAAATGTTGCATCATAAATTTTAGAGCTCAAAATGGCCTTAGTTGTAGCAGTTTTGGCCACCAGTGATATTCTCAGCATTGGTCTTGGGTTCGATTGGTCTTAAAAGACGTCACTGGGTCTAAGACTTGCTTGCTTATATACCCAACATCTTGTATGTGTTTTTGCTGATGTGAGATTTGTCTAAATTGTTACATACTCACCCCTCTTAAGATTCAACGTTGTTGATGTTTACCCTGCCATCATTTCGAAGATGTGGGATTCACCTAAACTCAGTTGGAGTTCTGCGCCATCACAACTCCCAATGTTGTGGGTTTTGCATAAACTCAACCGCGCACTAAGATTTGTCCCACCATCACCAAAAGTTGTAGGTAGAGTGGTTTTAATAACATTTGTAGCAGTCTAGCCTACTAATGGATACTGTCCGCTTTGAATCTAGGCCTAAATGGCCTTAAAATGTGTCATAAGGGTCTAAGGATTGATTTGCCGATGTTAAATTTGCTCCGAGTTTATAGTGGTTTAAGTATGCGCTCCAAAATCAAACCTTTCTTAAAGAAGGGGCAGCTCATTGAAAGAACTTTTCTCATCTTTTACTTTCTTTTGGAAAGGAAGTGTGGGTCCATCCGGTTAGGGACAGGGACAGGTATGATAGTATATGTATTTCACTTTCTACTACTATGGAGTGGGTGAAAGAAGGAAGGCTTGAGGGTGGGAAGTACATACTAGTTGTTTTCTCGATCAACTTGTTCAAATTCAATGCTCTTGTCTAGAATCCAATTATTATCCTTAGCAGTCCTGAAGCGAGATAGAGATGTCCATATCTGGTTGTGAATCATTCTCGAGAGTAGATATGGGAGTATGAATATGTATGAGATGTCCCTTTGCGTGACAACCCGGCTGGTCGTTTTAAGAATTTACGCCCTGATTCCTCATTAACTGCTTTTTCCAAGTATATTTCTGCTATTTTGATTTGCTAAGATGTTCGGTTTTGAGTTTCGGAGAGTTTTAGGACACTTAGTCCCTAAATGAGAGTTTAAGTGTTGGAAAGTTGACCGTAGTCGAAAAAATATGAAGATGGCCTCAGAATGGAAATATGATGGTTCCGTTAGCTCCGTTGGGTGATTTCGAGCTTAGGGGCATGTTCCGATTGTATTTTGGAGGTCCGTAGCTAATTTAGGCTTGAAATGCCGAAAGTTGAATTTTTTAAGTTTCCGGTTCAATAGTGAGATTTTGATCCGAGGGTCGGAATGGAATTCGAGAAGTTGGAGTAGCTCTGTAGTATTTAATGTGACGTGTGTGCAAAATTTCAGGTCGTTCGGACGAGGTTTGATAGACTTTTTGATCGAAAGCGTATTTTTAGAGTTTTTGGAATTCTTAGGCTTGAATTCGATGAAACAATAGGTGTTTTGATGTTGTCTTGAGCATTCCGAAGGTTGGAACAAGTTTGAATGATGCTTTAGGATTGGTTGGCAGGTTTGGTTGAGGTCCCTGGGGCCTCAGGTGTGTTTCGGATGGTCAATTAGACCATTTCAAGTTGTGAAAAACTGCAAAAAACCGTTGAGTGTGTTGTAGACCAGTTGTTCTTCGCGTTCGCGAGTGGACCCTGTTGATACCCAATTTTTTCCTAAGTATTTTTTTTACACTCAAAATACTTTCAAAATAACATATATGTGCATACATAAGCATGCCCAAGTATTTTGGTATTTTTCCCAAATTTCTAAAGACTTTCAAAACCAATTTATTGTCTATTTTAGCAGTACAAAATTCAATAATTATTCCCAAAATTATCATTTTGGTGAATAATTTATTTATTTCTCATATTTACACCAAAATATAATTAAGGTGATTTTTGCATACTTTTACAAATCTATTTGATATTTTTAAACTAAATTGCATAAAATTGCAATTATAGCCTATATTACGAGTAATAGCGTTTTGCAAGCATAAAATTATTTCTAGTATTTTTAGATTAATGTTTATATATTATTAATTAGCTCAGTGCTTTTAGTTTGTTTTAAAAAAATCATTTTACTATTTTTTATAAATAAAAAGGGAAAACTGGCTATTTGACATTTATCCTCATCTCATTGCAATTATAGCCCATTCAGATTTCAATTTTAGCCCTCAATTTACCCAACCCTAACCCCAATTGGACCGACCCATATTTTCAACCCGGCCCAGCTCCGATTTAATCTGAGCCATTGATCAAATGAGATCAACGGCCCATATTTGCTTGCCTTAATTAAATCCAATTACCACCCCCCCTAGACCCTTCATTTCCATGAGATTCTCTATCTCTCTCTATTGTCTCTCACTCTCCCTTCTCTCTAGAACCTTCTGGTTCTCTCTTCTTCTCCGATGAATTCATCGCCTCTCCGACCACCTCCAGCCTCACCTCTCTCGACCACCAGTCGCCGTGAAACCTTGTCTTGTTGATTCCCTCTATCTTCGAGACCCCAGAAGTCTCCACCATACAAGATGGTCACCGGAAGCTTTGCATGGTTTGTCTCTGGCCTTTTCCCGATGGGTTTTGGTCTGATGGTGCTACGAACACCATTATTGGCGAGTTTCACAGCCAGGTTTCTTACCTCTCACTGGTTTTACGAAACCCTAATTTCTACCTAAACCTCTTAATTCTCTGTCTTTTTAACTTACTCCTTTTGTGTTTTACACTACTCTCTACTCGATCTTTACGATTGTTCAAGTTTTAAACGTTTTCGTTTCCATTTTCAAACTAGGGTTTCTGAACCCCTTTTCGAAATCACTTTATCTTTCTGATTTTGAGTACTATATGTTTGTGTTTGTATTATTTGCTGGTTTGTGTGATCTTCTGGGTTGTTCTCCGAGTTCTATGCTTTAATTTTTGTTGTTAGGGTTCCAACCTTCTACTGTTTCTGTGGTTTCTTGCTTAGGGTTATCTGATTTTCATGCCTATTGTGTTTTATAGGTCTAATTGTTCATCGTTTACCAAATATTCTACTGATTTTGTGCATCTCTTCGAATCCCTGATTGGTATATGTTTTCATTAGAAGTTTTACACTGATTTTTTGAATCACTTACTTATTCGTGAAATGCTCTCCTTACTTAGTACTGATTCCCTGTGACTTTCAATTTCATCCGTGATTCTCTGAACTAATTTGTATGCACAATATGTTGTCCTTATACTTTCCTTACTTGAAATATTCTGTATTCAGTCCTTATCACATGCATTATACTCTTACTACTCCTATTATGGAAATACCAGTCTTGCAAATAATAATTTCCTTATTTAATACAATTTGTACCCGTTTGAGCTATGACTCCCTAATTGAAGGGAGTCCGAGGCTTTAATTGATTCTAATAGGCATTATTTCCATAACTATGATCAGTCTATACGTGTTACCTTATTTTTCCACTTGTTTTCAAAAACTATAAATAGTCTACCCTCTCTTTGGCATAAGAGGACATTCAGTGTTCTGAACTCTCTCTTACACACATAAGCATACTCACTGTTCTCTCTTGTTTCTCTACACATCCTCTCTCACTTCCCATGTTGACTACTGATTACTCAATCGGCTGAAAGCCAAGACTGAGTGATTTTGGGACTGCTCTACTATACTACTGCTCTACTTCTCTGCGCACTACTGCTCTATATTATCTCATCCTCGACTGGTATGCCCTCTATTTGATTTACAACTTCCAAAATAATATGTTTTTATACATACTGCACTTTATCTTATTTCTTTCATGCTTCTACTTATGGTTCTGCTGTCTTCATTGCAATTAGCATGCTTTTTTTGCTAATTCATTGATGTGATCATCTTTCCTATAGTTCAGCCTGTCTATGTTTCCTTTACTTATTAATACACTTCTTCCTTACCCCCTAACCCCAATACGTTATCAGTCTGTATTCATAACATTTCCTAGCTATTAAATAATCCTGAATCTCTTTGGGAGGGAGTATGACTGTTGAAGGCTGAAGTGTTTTCTCTGATGTCTATGCTCTTACATGTGAACTACTTGTCCCCACTTCCCTTTTTCCCTATTTGTGTTTACTTCCCTGAACTATATGTGGTATTTTGGCTCTGAGATTGTCAAAAATGGCACATTGTTTTCTTTCAAAACTGGTTCTACATGGATAATTTTTTTAAACTATTTTTCAACTCAATTTCTTTAAAAACTATGTCACGCACTCTCACTAATCAAAGAGTTTAGGTTCTACCCCCTTCGTGTAAGCATTGCCTTGGGTATCTTTGAGTACTCATTGAACTTTGATGCACAAGGCTGGTAATCCCACACTACACTTGTTCAACATTTTGGTAGTGTTTGGGTGCTGGTATTGGCCAAGGATCTCAATGGGCCCTTAGGGAGCTTTGCCGCACCCAAACCATGGCAAAGATTGTGAAACTCGAAAGAAGTGAGGTTGGAAGGTTGGGCATGATTAAAGGCTCCCTATAGAGTAACTTCTTATTTTTCTTTACTTATGTGATTCAGCTATCATGGTTTGTAATAACTTGTAAACAACTGATTGGGGCTATAGTGAATTTGATGGGATTACGCATGCTTAGTTTAAGTAATGGGTAGAAAACATGTCTATAGGGCTTTACTTACCTATTTGTGCAATAGAAACCATGTATAGGACATGCATCTTACATAGAGAAATCCTGCTCTAGTCTCTTTACTTTCATATCGTTATTATACTCATTTCGTAATCACGATTAGTAACCAACAAACAACTGTTATATAAAAAAATTACTACTGCATTTAGAGATCATGTTTTAAGAGCTTTATGTGCATTAGACATCACGTTGCTTAGGATTTTATTTCATCTGAGTTGCAATTGTTGAACACCTCGCCAGTTGTTTAATTTAAGTTTGGGTTAAATTGCGTCTTCTCATTAAAAAAATTGGAATTAATATGCACGTTCACCTTTTCAAGTAGGCAATACATACGACGCCTAGGCAAGCTTTAGGCCTAATAAAAATTGATTGATTTTGTTTTATTAGTTTCAGACTACTCAACCTCTTTTAACTTTCTGAACTCTGTTTCTCGTTTGCCTTTCTAAAGTTCACTCTTTCTTTTAAAACCTCTCTATCTGGAAACAAGTTTCACATTTATACACTCTTGCTAATTTTCTGAGTCTCGCCCTATTAAGCTTTCGAGCTACTAGGTTATCTTTCTGTCCAGGAACGTGTTATTTCAAACTGTTGTATTTCAAATCTCTACTTTCTTCAAATGGTGTTTTAATAATTCCCTTACCTTTTACTTACTCAACTGTTGCCCTCTTAGTTGTATTTCTGCAAGTCAAACATTCATCGGGCCATTCAGGTTTTTTTTTATTAAACATTCTGCTTTTACTGAAGCTTATCTTTTTCCGGCATTTCTGTTTTTTTTAAACTCTTATATTTAAGACCTTAAATATGTTTGAGACGTGCTAATTACATGTTTGCTTGTGGAGGGTTTTGTGAGCCACTTATTCACCTTTGTATGATTCCTTTATGTGTAGTCCTACTTGTTATGTATGTCGCCTAGCATTTTGTCCTTTAAACCTAAGGGTTCAGCCTAGTACTTACCTCGTAGGAATAGTGGTCCTAAATACCCTCTAGGACTTATAGGATGGGACGGGTCCAACACGCAATAAGCTTTTGTAACCCAATCACGCGTTTAAATAACCTTTACGGGGTGGGAAGGGTAGAATATGGAGATGATGACCAATGCGCTAATATCACGTGCGACCCCTCTTTTGAGGAGTGATTGCTGGGTATTGCATTGAAGTGATCCATATTAATCACAAACCTAGGACCCTTTTTCCCTTTACTTCTTAATCCTTAAGCTTTCTTTTAAAACTAATTTTCTATACTCTCTACTTATTCAACTCTTAAACTTGTTTGCAAAACTATGTGAAGCCCTTTGCTTTATTTTTTCTACTTGTCTTCTTAAAGTTACAATTGTAGCATGGCCGGGAACCACACTTGTGGATCCTGAGGGGTGCCTAACACCTTCCCTTCGGGATAATTTCTATCCCTTACCCTAATCTCTGGTTTTCCAACTCAAGCTCTTCTAAAAGTGTCCTAATGCACTATAATCATTAGGTGGCGACTCTTCAACTTCTAAATCCAATTCTCGAAAGGGAATAGAGTTATCCTCCCAATATCGTATGCCCGATTTCTGACCCCACGGTTAGAGAAAAAGGGGGCGTCGACAGCATGGCGACTCTATTGGGGATCTTCTTTAGGCTTTTACCATTGCATGTTGCTTGTGACTTTACTATCTCATTAGTTACTTTATTTACTGTTTTTAGTCTTTCACTACGAAACTAACTTAGCTCTTCATGTCTTTTCTTTCCTTTAGCTGCCTTCCTTTACTGCTTTATTGCAATATTGTTGTAATTAGTGCAATTAGCGTAATCATTTATCTTATGAACGTGAAAATACATGTCAATTTGTTTTATTCTTGTAAACTGCATCTTCAACATCATATTCCAGTTGTGCCAAACAAATACCATAGCAACACTTATAATGATTGGTTGTGCTCTTCCAATATTATCACCCTTTAAATTCGGCAAAGGCGTATTTGCGGTAAAACCAGTCGATCAGCGGTGCAGTTGACGATTCCGCGCCTTTCCCTCTTGAGTTGTACGCTCAAGGGTACCTGTCTAACACCCCGATAAAAACCTTACTTTGTCTTACTGTGCATGCATCATGATCAAACCTACCCGAGTCAGTTATGTTGTCCACATAATGACTCATTAAGATAGCCTTGTCCAAAGTCCATCGGGTTTCCCTGAAACCCAAACGGACACCTACATGTTCTGTGCATTTATTTGGAGAACTAAATGCTTTTTATGCTAATTATTGGTTTAAATAGTCGAGTCTGGCAGGGTAAGGGTCAAACACTCTGTTTTGCAGAAAATGAGGCACGAAGTCCCCAGATTTGGCATGGTAACCAACATTCATCCAAGGCTGCTAAATTGGTGGGAGGATCTCCACTCTAGTGATCAGACACTCATCCGAAAATACTTAGGGAATCTACCTTTTCTTCTAGAAATCCAGCCTGACAACAAAATCATATAGGCTGCAACTCTGTTCTGGGATAGTGACAGGTCCGTGTTCTGCTTTGGGGACCTTGAAATGACTCCTTTGCTCGAAGAAATAGGAGGCTTAGCTGGTATTCCTGGGGAGACTCCGGGTTTGCTTATGCAGAGAATCGTAAGGGTAGGGGTTTCCTTAAGATGATGGGACTGAAGAAGAACCCAGACTTGACCTGTTTGAAAGACTCCTACATCACATTCGACTGTCTGTACGAGAGGTACGACCATAACAAGTCATACCGCACCTACTTAGATGAATTTGCCCTCACCTCACTGGGGCATATTCACAGAAGAGTCTTCGTATTCATGTTTTGTTTCCTGGGGATGATAGTGTTCCCTATGAAGAAGGCTAGGATCCACACCAGACTGGCCATGGTAACCAAGACTCTGATGGAAGGAATTGGCGGACAGCCTTTCAGTATAGTGCCCATGATTGTTGCTGAGATATACCGGGCTCTGGACAACTGTCAGCGAAAGGCCAGCCATTTTGAGGGATGTAATTTATTACTTCAGCTCTGGCTCATGGAGCACCTCCAGAAAGGAGAATACCGACAGGAGATCTTACGCAGAGACTGGGATGATCACATTGCCTTCCACCAGCCAAGGCATATGAATTATATGCCTAATATGTTCGCTCAGCCAGAGGACACTGGGAGATGGGTGGAGCTATCCGAGAATCTAAAAGAAGACCAGGTACAATGGATGGTCGAATGGTTCCCTACGGAAGAATTTATTGTTCGATCCCGAGACGCACCATTTCTCATACTCATTGGTATAAGAGGAACTTATCCCTACATTCCCCTCCGAGCTATGAGGCAGGCGGGAAGAAAGCAAATCATACCAAAGGTCGACAAAATGAGTCATTTTACGGCTGATTTCCAAGACGATAATAGCCCTCACAAATGCCAAGCTCAACACATATGGCATTGCAAGCTCGTTTTGGGGAAAGAATCTATTGAGCCAGACAGGTAGCACGCTGGTTGCGTGCCACACTATTCGGGTTGGTTGGAAGATAATCACAATGGTATGGGTCAGCCCGGGTTCATTCACGGACACGGAATCATCGACGAGAAAGCTGAAGCACGGGTTAAGTACAATCAACTGTGCAAGAGAATTCGAGAGTGTGAAAGTGAGCATCGGGAAATATAAGAAGCCCATCAAAAGTTGATCGAAGAATGGAAGGATATGGCTGTCAGCGCCAACAAGCGACTAGGGTATTTGGAGCGGGGTCTAGTGGATCTATAAGGAAAGTTCCTCAAGAGGATTGAAGATTGTCGAAACGCTGAAGGGAATGCATGCAGACATTTGGGCCAAGCTTATCTGCTGCTAGGACTGCGCAAGCTGGTGAAGCTGTTCGAGGGGGATGAAGATACTGAATCTGGGAAAGGTCCTTTTGGGACCAAGTAGTTAGGAATCCTTTATTTTGCTTTTAATGATGTAATAAGGCCAATGGACACTAGTGACATTTTATTTTCTGTTATTTAGCATCGTTTTGGATTCGTCTTATTTTTATCAATAAAATGAGGCATTTAGCATTATAAGTTCTCCAAATTAATTCGTCACTAGGCCTACCTCGGGCACAACGAGGCACCCAAATTAGGACGTGATTTATATTCTTGCACAATATGTTTAAATATTGCAACATTTTCTTCTCATAACCCGCACTAACTTGTTACTTTTTGTTTTTCTTTATTTTTATTCCCCTCCCCAAAGGTTAGTTCGTGCATTCTGGCACCATCATCATACAGTACGAGATCCAAGGGCCCTCCACCTCCTCCTCCTCCTCCGAGTCCTATCCGGAACAAGAACAAAGGTAGAATGGGAGATTCAAGCTCCAGAAAGGAAATTGAAAGAATTGAGATTCCTCGGGGTACCCCAGTTGCTAATGAAACTGCTGCCCAACTTGAGCAGAAACTGTTGAAGTTCCAAGAAGAACTGGATCTAGTGTGGAACTTGGCAAATTTATTATTCACTCTCACCGCTCCTGATGTCAACTTTCCAAATGCTCAAAACCCAGCACCTCCACAAAACACCCCACAACCACAGATGCAACCCACTCATGCTCAACACTGCAACACATGCCACACTCCACTACTCATTCCTGAACCACTGAGCACCACAAACGACCACCCCCACAACACTCTCATCTACGTAGATACCATACCCCACTAAACTCAACCAATCTCAAGTGCACCTGAGTCTTATGACAAGGACACTCTTATCAGAAACTTGGCAGCAGAACTCAAGAAGTTGACCAGCCGAGTCCAGGGCATGGAAGGAAACAGAGGCATAGAGGGGCTGAATTATGAGGACCTCTGCATTCAGCCAGATGTTGAACTTCCGGAGGGATACAAACCTCCCAAGTTCGAAATGTTCGATGGCACGGGAGATCCCAGAGTCCATTTAAGGACATCTTGTGATAAGCTGGTCGGAGTCAGAAGGAATGAGAAAATATGTATAAAACTCTTCATGAGAAGCCTGAAGGGGGATGCTTTATCCTGGTACATCAGTCAGGACCCCAAGAAATGGACAAGCTGGGTAGGTATGGCATCAGATTTCATGGATAGGTTCCGATTCAATACAGAGAATGCACCGGATGTATTCTACATCCAGAATTTGAAGAAGAAGCCTACTGAGACATTCCGCGAGTATGCTACTCGTTGGAGATCAGAGGCTGCTAAGGTCAGGCCGGCCTTAGAAGAGGAACAAATGAACAGATTCTTCGTCCAGGCTCAGGACCCACAATATTATGAGAGGTTGATGCTTATCGAGGGCCAGAAATTCTCTGAAATCATCAAGCTGGGAGAAAGAATTGAGGAAGGCATTAAGAATGGTATGGTTACTAATCTTGAAGCATTGCAAGCCACCAACAAGGCTTTACAGTCTGGTGGCACGGCCAAGAAGAAGGATGTCAATGTCGTGATGGTCACACAGGGAGCCAAATCACCACTAAAATACTGCACTTACCCGTCACCTCCACTTACACATCAGCCTATCCCGAATTACCAAGCACCCACACCCTCTTACCAAAATCCACCACCCGTTTACCAATCATCTCCACCTCCCTCATATCAACCCACTTCACCCAGATACTCTCAACCTGCACCCATTTACCAAGTTTATAATGCTCAACCCTCTCACTACCAATCACCTCCTACTCGCCAAAATTTCCCTAGACCCAGGCCAAATTTTGACCGCAGACCTCCCAGACAATATACAACCATCGCTGAGCCAATTGACCAGCTGTATGAGAAACTTAAAGTTGCTGGTTACGTCTCCCCTATCCCTGCCATAACTCCAGAAAATCCTTCCCAGTGGGTCAACCCTAATAAGACCTGTGCGTACCACTCCGGCATGAAAGGTCATACCATTGACGAATGCCGCTCGTTAAAGGACAAGATTCAAACTCTGATCAACAATAAGGTTATCGTAGCAAAGGATCCTGCTCCTAATGTCCGCAACAACCCTCTGCCTGATCACAGAGGTGGGGACATTCACATGATCGAGATTGAAGATGACTGGGACCCCAAGGGATTGATAGGACTGATTGCTGAGGATGATGAGCCAAAGAAACCAGCAGTCACACTTAACCCGATTGTTGTGCAGAACCAGCCCTCCAGGGGCGATGAAGTAAACATGTCTATACCTCTCGAATTTGAAGCACCTTCTTCTGCGAAGGTGGCCGGGCCAATTGAGGTTGAGTTTGGGGTTCCAAAGGCACCTATACCCTTTGAAGTTGCTGTGTTACCACTGAGGGTACCCATTCCTGTAGCAATGTCAGACATAACACCGTTCCACTCAAACGCCATACCACGGGATTACACAATTGAGGCAAGGAGGAAAGGAAAAACCAAGACGGGAGAAGCAATTGCTGCGAAGGGTATGACTAGAACAGGCAGGGTTTACACTCCAGAGCACCTAGCTGAGTCCAGTAAGCAAGCCTCGGGACGAACTACTGAAACTGGTCTCGATGATCTATGGAGGAAAATACAAGCTAAGAAGTATTCGGTCGTTGAGCAGTTGCACAAAACACCAGCACAGATCTCCATCCTAGCTCTTCTACAGAGCTCTGACGCACACAAAAATGCCTTGATGAAGATATTGAGCAAAGCTTATGTGCCCAGCAACATAACTATGGGTGAAATGGCAAATATGGTAGGACAAATACTGGAAAGCCACAAAATCACCTTCCACGAAGATGAGCTGCCGCCGGAAGGACTGAGTCACAACATGACCCTACACATCACCGTACAATGCGAGGATTACTTCGTCACTAGAGTCTTGATCGATGGAGGCTCCAGCCTCAACATCTGTCCGTTGATAACTCTCAGAACATTGGGAAAGAGCCTGCACGAGATCAAAGATGGGGCCATCAATGTCAAAGCCTTTGATAGTAGGTCTATTATCAGAGAGATCAGCCTATGCTTGCAAATGGGGCCAACCTGGTTCGACGTTGACTTTCAAGTGATAGATGTCCCAGCATCCTATAATTTGCTGTTAGGACGACCATGGATCCACGCCGCTGGAGCTGTGGCATCGACCCTGCATCAGGAAGTGAAGTTCGAATGGAATCACCAAGAGGTGATTATTCATGGCGATGGTAGCAACCCCATATATAGTCGCCAGACCATCCCGATGATTGGAGGCAGAAGGAGAATAGGCGGAGAAACATACCACCACATTGAAAGAGTCAACGCTGTAGACAAAGATAAATGGTGGGATAACAAGATTGAAAGTATCCTGAATTGGTGTGGATACGAACCTGGAAAGGGACTCGACAAAAACCTCCAGGGAATCACCAAACCCATCAAGCTGAAGAAACATGGCACTACATTTGGTTTGGGGTATGAGTACACTTGGGAGGAGTTCAATCACTGGTCTCCACCATGGCGCGGTCCCTACTACCCACTGGAGCATCCGATACCTCACCTGGAGCAGACTTTCTAGCCGGCAAATACTGTATATGGGTCGGAGGAAGAGGAAGCATTGGCAGCCGTGAGGAATCTGTTCCTGGAGGATGATGATATGGACTGTTGTGTTATCTTCGAGGAGGAAGGGGAGGAAGGCCCTTCTATACAAGTTGTGAACCAAGGAGAGCGCCTCAGCAATTGGTCAATCAGAACCACCAGGACCTGGAAAGCTTTGGGGTAGCAAGGCTAAACAAAAGCACCATACATCACATTTTACTTTTTTACTAGCTGATTTTATTTCCGCAATGTCTTTAATTCTGAAAAAAGCTCTGATACTCAAAACAATTGTGAATTTAATTGAATCATTTCAGTTTATTATATATCTCGCTCTTATTATTTTTCTATCATTCACTTTATTTTACACAGCATTACTATTACTTACCTTGACGATGAACCAACGATTGTGACTTGCAACGAGACAACGCAACAACGGATACGGACTCAGAAGAGGATGATATGCCAAAAGAGGTCGTTAGAGGAGTTGAGAATTTTGAAAATAGGCCTAAGTCTAACTTGGATGAAACTGAGGTCGTTAATCTGGGAGATGCAGAGAATGTCAAAGAAACGCGCATCAGTGTTCACCTGTCACTATTAGAAAAGAAAGAGTACACGGAGTTCCTAAAGGAATATGAAGACATATTCGCCTAGTCATATGATAATATGACTGGTCTCAGCACATCCATTGTAGCTCACAAACTTCCAACAGATCCAATATGCCCGCCGGTAAAGCAGAAGCTCAGGAAATTCAAACCCGACATGAGTTTGAAAATCAAAGAAGAGGTTACCAAGCAAGTCAAAGCCAAGGTTCTCAGGGTAGTAGCGTATCCGACATGGTTAGCCAACATCGTGCCAGTACCAAAAAAGGATGGGAAAGTTAGAGTTTGTGTTGACTACCGGGATCTTAATCAGGCTAGTCCCAAAGACGACTTCCCCTTGCCCAACATACACATTCTTATCGACAACTGCGCCAAGCACGAGTTGCAGTCTTTTGTTGATTGTTTCGCTGGGTATCATCAGATATGGATGGATGAGGAAGATGCAGAGAAAACGGCTTTCATCACGCCGTGGGGAATGTACTGTTACAAAATGATGCCATTCGTTTTGAAGAACGCTGGTGGCACCTACATGAGAGCCATGACTACCATCTTTCATGACATGATACACAAAGAGATCGAGGTATATATGGATGATGTCATCATCAAATCCAAGAAAGCCAGGGATCATATGGAAGATCTAAGAAAGTTCTTCAACAGACTGAGGAGGTACAATCTGAAACTGAATCCCGCCAAGTGTGCATTCGGGGTTCCTGCTGGAAAATTATTGGGCTTCATCGTGAGTCGTCGAGGAATAGAATTGGATCCATCAAAGGTCAAAGCTATCCAAGAATTGCCACTGCCAAAGAACAAGAAGGACGTGATGAGTTTCCTGGGGAGACTCAACTATATCAGCCGGTTCATAGCTCAGTCCACAGTCATTTGTGAACCTATCTTCAAAATGTTGAAAAAGGATGCTGCTACCAAGTGGACTGATGATTGTCAGAAAGCTTTTGACAGAATTAAGGAATACCTGTCAATGCCGCCGATCTTGGTTCCGCCTGAGCTAGGAAGGCCCCTATTGCTTTACCTTGCGGTATTGGATGGAGCATTCGGTTGTGTTCTGGGACAACATGATGAAACAGAGAGAAAGGAGCAAGCCATCTGCTATCTCAGTAAGAAGTTCACACCGTACGAGGCCCGGTATTCTCTTTTAGAACGCACTTATTGTCCTCTGACTTGGGTCGCGCAGAAGTTGAGGCATTACTTTTGTGCTTAAACTACTTATCTCATATCCAGAATGGACCCTCTAAAGTATATCTTCCAGAAACCCATGCCCACTGGCAAGCTCGCCAAGTGGCAAATCCTGCTAAGTGAATTTGACATTGTTTACGTGACCCAAAAAGCAGTCAAAGGGCAAGCCTTGGCGGACCATCTCGCCAAGAATTCCGTAGACGGAGAATACGAGCCCTTAAAAATGTATTTTCCCGATGAAGAGGTATCTTTCATAGGAGAAGATATTGCAGAATCCTATGATGGTTGGAGGCTGTTTTTCGACGGAGCTGCAAATTTCAAAGGACTTGGCATAGGAGCAGTCCTAGTATCAGAAACCGGCCAGCACTACCTGGTATCCGCCAAGCTCAGGTTCCCTTGCACCAATAATATGGCTGAATATGAAGCCTGCATCTTGGGGCTCAAAATGGCCATTGACATGAACATTCAGGAGTTGCTAGTGATCGGGGATTCAGACTTGCTCATACATCAGGTTCGAGGCGGGTGGGCAACCAAGAACTCTAAGATACTTCCTATACAAGAGTTGAGGAAAAGGTTCAAAAAGACATAATTTCAGCACGTCTCCAGAGTCCAGAACGAGTTTGCTGATGCATTAGCTCCTTTATCGTCCATGATCCAGCATCCAGATACAAATTTTGTTGATCCCATCCCAGTAAAGATTCATAATCAGCCAGCTTATTGTGCCCACGTTGAGGAAGAAGCGGATGGAAAACCATGGTTCCACGACATCAAGGAGTACTTGACAACAGGGGAATATCCAGGACTTGCCAACGCTACTCAGAAGCGCGCACTTCGTAGGCTATCCAGCAACTTCTTTCACAGTGGAGGAATCCTGTACAGGAGGACTCCCGATTTGGGTTTACTAAGGTGTGTCGAATCAAAAAAAACATCCAGGCTATTGGACGAAGTGCATGCAGGAACCTGCGGGGCGCACATGAATGGTTTTGTCTTAGCGAAAAAGATACTCCGAGCAGGATATTTTTGGATGACTATTGAAACAGACTGTATCCAGTATGTTTGCAAATGCCATCGCTATCAGATACATGCAAATATGATAAAGGAGCCTCCAATCGAGCTTACTGCAACAAGCTCACCGTGGCCATTCGCCGCTTGGGGAATGGATGTTATCGGACCTATCGAGCCTGCCGCATCAAATGGGCACAGGTTCATCTTAGTGGCAATTGATTATTTTACCAAATGGATCGAAGTAGCATAATACAAGGCGGTCACTAAGAAGGTTATGGCGGGTTTCATGTGCGACCGCATTGTTTGTCGGTTTGGAGTTTCGGAATCAATCATCACCGATAATGGTTCCAATCTCAACAACGACTTGATGAAAGCGATGTGTGAAATTTTCAAGATCAAACACAAGAACTCTACAGCCTACAGGCCTTAGATGAATGGAGTTGTGGAAGCAGCCAACAAGAATATCAAGAAGATACTAAGGAAGATGGTCGAAAGGCAAAAACAATGGCATGAGAAGTTATCATTCGCCTTATTGGGATACCGCACTACAGTCCGCACATCAACCGGAGCAACTCCCTACATGCTGGTTTATGGTACAGAGGCGGTCATCCCCACCGAGGTAGAAATCCCCTCCTTAAGGATCATACAAGAAGTGGAGTTGGATGATGCAGAATGGGTAAGAGGTCACTACGAGCAGTTAGCCCTTATAGATGGGAAAAGGATGAATGCGGTTTGCCACGGTCACTTATATCAGAACAGAATGTCCAGAGCCTTCAACAAAAGGGTTAAGCCAAGAAAGTTTACACCGGGGCAGCTAGTGTTGAAGAAAATATTCCCACATCAAGATGAAGCCAAGGGGAAGTTCTCTCCCAATTGGCCGGGTTCGTACATGGTTCACCGGGTTCTAACTGGAGGAGCCCTTATTCTTGCAGAGATGGATGGAGAAGTCTGGCCGAAACCAATCAATTCAGATGCAGTGAAACGATATTATGTGTAACCGCTTATGATTCCCTTAATGATGTAATTTGAACTACGCCTGACCTGATTCCCGTTTAAGAGGGGATATGTAGGCAGCCCTATGGGTTCGGTCATAATTTAATATAAATCCCATTTTTCCCCACTATTGGATCTGGGGCAGAATTTTGAGGAGGACCCTCAAAATTCCGAAGATGATTTTTTTAGTCATTCAGCACAGCCGTTAGAAATGTCCGCTTAGCAAACTGGGGCAGAATTTTGAGGAGGACCCTCAAAATTCCGGAGTGAAAGAGGTTGCAATGACTTGAACCACGTCGCAGTCATTGGTTCATCTAAAGAAAACTATTTTTGATTATATATTTGCTAAAGCATGCATAACTATTATCCGAATTGTTGTTGTTTAGCGACGCTACCCCAATGACACACAACGTCAAGAGCCCGGGGAAGACGAACTAACCTTTCCCCTCACAGAACTCACAATTTTCTTTGGATGCAGGCACTCGACTTGCAATATCATCAGGTATATTTATGTACACATACTTTCCAAAGAATGCAACTTCTCAGAATCATCACTTGCCCGCAATTGCTATCCGTACACAATCTCCCTAGCAGTCATATTGTCGTAATCGGCTATCAGCTAAGAGATTTTACTACTAATCATCCTTTTACATTCTTGCACTGCATGAGGCTACCTTTCTGCTTTCCGAGGTTAAGCTCTACCTCCCTCTACATTTCTTGCATTGCATAAGGCTACCTTTCTGCATTTCGAGACCAAGCTCTGTCTCCATCTGCATTTTGCATAAGGCTACCTTTCTGCCTTTCGAGACTAAGCTTTGTCTCCATCTGCATTTTGCATAGGGCTACCTTTCTGCCTTCCGAGGTTAAGCTCTACCTCCATCTGCATTTCCTGCGTTGCATAAGGTTACCTTTTTGCCTTTCGAGACTAAGCTTTGTCTCCATCTGCATTTTGCATAAGGCTACCCTTTCTGCCTTTCGAGACCAAGCTTTATCTCCATCTGCATTTCTCTGCATTGCATAAGGCTACCTTTCTGCCTTCTGAGACTAAGCTCTGTCTCCATCTGCATTTCCTGCACTGCATAAGGCTACTTTTCTGCCTTCCGAGGTTAAGCTCTACCTCCATCATCATCTGCATAAGGCTACTTTTCTGCCTTTCGAGACTAAGCTCTGTCTCCATCTGCATTTTGCATAAGGCTACCTTTATGCCTTCCGAGGTTAAGCTCTACCTCCATCTGCATTTCATGCATTGCACAAGGCTACCTTTCTGCCTTCCGAGACTAAGCTCTGTCTCCATCCTGCATGGCTGAAATATCGCCACTTTATTTTCTTGCATCGGTTGAAAGATCGCCATCTTATCTCTCTCGCATGGCTGAAATATCGCCACCTTTTACGCCTCGCATCGGCTGAAATATCGCCAAACCCTACATTTCATGGGCTGAAAGATCGCCACCTTCTGCATTTCATGGGCTGAAAGATCGCAAAATTGTCCAAAGGCGTCATTGTTCGGAGGTACCATTTGCAAAGCTCGAGAACGCCATGCCATGGCCTGAGGACCCCTATTTTACCTTTTGCATATCATTATTCAAAGGCATCATGGTTCAGAGGCATCATTCTCATAGCCCGAGAACATCATTTCATAGCATGCGAATCCTTTATTATACACTTCATAGCCCAGGATGTCATGATCTGAGGACGTCATCCTAACCGTCCAAAGACAACATTCATGGTCCGATGGGAACTTGCATCACGTTTAAATTTATGCACAATGTATGTTGGTATTATTCATTTGCAGGTACACCGGCTATCAACAGCCGCCTCAGCAGGAGCGATCCCGCTCCAGTTCCCGCAGCCTATTAGACTTCAACCACTTTTCTCAACCAAACATCATGTCCGTTCTTTTCAAAATCTCCATCGGCATATCCCGTCAATAGATCCTGAACTACACGTGGCCTGATTCCTGTAAGACCAAGGATATGTAGCAGCTCAAGAACCAGAGCTCGGGCAAAAAATACTTTTCAAATAGTTTCTTTTCGGGCAAAATTGACCATCGTATCTTTACCCGACAACTCTTTCATCCTTCGCGGGTAAAGAGGGGCAGCTGTTGATACCCAATTTTTTCCCAAGTATTTTTTACACTCAAAATACTTTCAAAGTAACATATATGTGCATACATAAGCATGCCCAAATATTTTGGTATTTTTCCCAAATTTCTAAAAAATTTCAAAACCAATTTATTGTCTATTTTAGCAGTGCAAAATTCAATAATTATTCCCAAAATTATCATTTTGGTGAATTATTTATTTATTTCTCATATTTACACCAAAATATAATTAAGGTAATTTTTGCATACTTTTACAAATCTATTTGATATTTTTAAACTAAATTGCATAAAATTGCAATTATAGCCTATATTACGAGTAATAGCGTTTTGCAAGCATAAAATCATTTCTAGTATTTTCAAATTAATGTTTATATATTATTAATTAGCTCAGTGCTTTTAGTTTGTTTTAAAAAAATCATTTTACTATTTTTTATAAATAAAAAGGGAAAACTGGCTATTTGACATTTAGCCTCATCTCATTGCAATTATAGCCCATTAAGATTTCAATTTTAGCCCTCAATTTACCCAGCCCTAACCCCAATTGGACCGACCTATATTTTCAACCCGGCCTAGCTCCGATTTAATCTGGCCCATTGATCAAATGAGATCAACGGCCCAGATTTGCTTGCCTTAATTAAATCCAATTACCACCCCCCCTAGACCCTTCATTTCCACGAGATTCTCTATCTCTCTCTATTGTCTCTCACTCTGCCTTCTCTCTAGAACCTTCTGGTTCTCTATTCTTCTCCGATGAATTCACCGTCTCTCCAACCACCTCCAACCTCACCTCTCTCGACCACCAGTCGCCGTGAAACCTTGTCTTGTTGATTCCCTCTATCTTCGAGACCTCAGAAGCCTCCACCATACAAGATGGTCACCGGAATCTTTGCCTGATTTGTCTCCGGCCTTTTCCCACTGGGTTTTGGTCCGATGGTGCTACGAATACCATTATTGACGAGTTTCACAACCAGGTTTCTTACCTCTCACTGGTTTTACGTAACCCTAATTTCTACCTAGACCTCTTAAATCTCTGCCTTTTTAACAATTTTTAACTTACTCTTTTGTGTTTTACACTACTCTCTACTCGATCTTTACGATTGTTCAAGTTTTAAACGTTTTCGTTTCCATTTTCAAACTAGGGTTTCTGAACCCCTTTTCGAAATCACTTTATCTTTCTGATTTTGAGTACTATATGTTTGTGTTTGTATTATTTGCTGGTTTGTGTGATCTTCTGGGTTGTTCTCCGAGTTCTATGCTTTAATTTTTGTTGTTAGGGTTCCAACCTTCTACTGTTTCTGTGGTTTCTTGCTTAGGGTTATCTGATTTTCATGCCTATTGTGTTTTATAGGTCTAATTGTTCATCGTTTACCAAATATTCTACTGATTTTGTGCATCTCTTCGAATCCCTGATTGGTATATGTTTTCATTAGAAGTTTTACACTGATTTTTTGAATCACTTACTTATTCGTGAAATGCTCTCCTTACTTAGTACTGATTCCCTGTGACTTTCAATTTCATCCGTGATTCTCTGAACTAATTTGTATGCACAATATGTTGTCCTTATACTTTCCTTACTTGAAATATTCTGTATTCAGTCCTTATCACATGCATCATACTCTTACTACTCCTATTATGGAAATACCAGTCTTGCAAATAATAATTTCCTTATTTGATACAATTTGTACCCGTTTGAGCTATGACTCCCTAATTGAAGGGATTCCGAGGCTTTAATTTATTCAAATAGGCATTATTTCCATAACTATGATCAGTCTATACGTGTTACCTTATTTTTCCACTTGTTTTCAAAAACTATAAATAGTCTACCCTCTCTTTGGCATAAGAGGACATTCAGTGTTCTGAACTCTCTCTTACACACATAAGCATACTCACTGTTCTCTCTTGTTTCTCTACACATCCTCTCTCACTTCCCCCGTTGACTACTGATTACTCAATCGGCTGAAAGCCAAGACTGAGTGATTTTGGGACTGCTCTACTATACTACTGCTCTACTTCTCTGCACACTACTGCTCTATATTATCTCATCCTCGACTGGTATGCCCTCTATTTGATTTACAACTTCCAAAACAATATGTTTTTATACATACTGCACTTTATCTTATTTCTTTCATGCTTCTACTTATGGTTCTGCTGTCTTCATTGCAATTAGCATGCTTTTTTTGCTAATTCATTGATATGATCATCTTTCCTGTAGTTCAGTCTGTCTATGTTTCCTTTACTTGTTAATACATTTCTTCCTTACCCCCTAACCCCTATACGTTATCAGTCTGTATTCATAACCTTTCCTAGCTATTAAATAATCCTGAATCTCTTTGGGAGGGAGTATGACTGTTGAAGGCTGAAGTGTTTTCTCTGATGTCTATGCTCTTACATGTGAACTACTTGTCCCCACTTCCTTTTTCCCTATTTGTGTTTACTTCCCTGAACTATATGTGGTATTTAGGCTCTGAGATTGTCAAAATTGTCACATTGTTTTCTTTCAAATCTGGTTCTACATGGATCATTTTTTTAAATTGTTTTTCAACTCAATTTATTTAAAAACTATGTCACGCACTCTCACTAATCCTAGAGTTTAGGTTCTACCTACTTCGTGTAAGTATTGCCTTGGGTACCCTTGAGTACTCATTGAACTTTGATGCACAAGGCTGGTAATCCCACACTACACTTGTTCAACATTTTGGTAGTGTTTGGGTGTTGGTATTGGCCAAGGATCTCAATGGGCCCTTAGGGAGCTTTGTCGCACCCAAACCATGGCAAAGGTTGTGAAACTCGAAAGAAGTGAGGTTGGAAGGTTGGGGCTGGTTAAAGGCTTCCTATAGAGTAACTTCTTATTTTTCTTTACTTATGTGATTCAGCTATCATGGTTTGTAATAACTTGTAAACAACTCATTGGGGCTATAGTGAAGTTGGGTGGGATTATGCATGCTTAGTTTAAGTAATGGGTAGAAAACATGTCTATAGGGCTTTACTTACCTATTTGTGCAATAGAAACCATGTATAGGACATGCATCTTACATATAGAAATCCTGCTCTAGGCTCTTTACTTTCATATTGTTATTATACTCATTTTATAATCACGATTAGTAACCAACAAACAACTGTTATAAAAAATAATTACTACTGTATTTAGAGATCATGTTTTAAGAGCTTTATGTGCATTAGTCATCATGTTGCTTGGGATTTTATTTCATCTGAGTTGCAATTGCTGAACACCTCACCAGTTGTTTAATTTAAGTTTGGGCTAAACTGTGTCTTCTCTTTAAAAAATTGGAATTAATATGCACGTTCACCTTTTCAAGTAGGTAATACATACGACGCCTAGGCAAGCTGTAGGTCTAATAAAAATTGATTTATTTTGTTTTATCAGTTTCAGACTACTCAGCCTCTTTTAACTTTCTGAACTCTGTTTCTCGTTTGCCTTTCTAAAGTTCACTCTTTCTTTGAAAACCTCTCTATCTGGAAACCAGTTTCACATTTATACACTATCGCTAATTTTCTGAGTCTCGCCCTATTAAGCTTTCGAGCTACTTGGTTATCTTTCTGTCCAGGAACGTGTTATTTCAAACTGTTGTATTTCAAATCTCTACTTTCTTCAAACGGTGTTTTAACAATTCCCTTGCCTTTTACTTACTCAACTGTTTCCCTCTTAGTTGTATTTCTGCAAGTCAAACATTCATCAGGCCATTCAGGTTTTTTTTTATTAAACCTTCTGCTTTCACTGAAGCTTATCTTTTTCCGGCATTCCTGTTTTTTTTAAACTCTTATCTTTAAGACCTTAAATGTGTTTGAGACGTGATAATTACATGTTTACTTGTGGAGGGATTTGTGAGCCACTTATTCGCCTTTGTATGATTCCTTTATGTGTAGTCCTACTTGTTATGTATGTCGCCTAGCATTTTGTCCTTTAAACCCGAGGGTTCAGCCTAGTCCTTACCTCGTAGGAATAGTGGTCCTAAATACCCTCTAGGACTTATAGGATGGGACGGGTACAACACGTAATAAGCTTTCGTGACCCAATCACACGTTTAAATAACCTTTACGGGGTGGGAAGGGTAGAATATGGAGATGATGACCGGTGCGCTAATATCACGTGCGACCCCTCTTTTGAGGAGTGATTGCTGGGTATTGCATTGAAGTGATCCATATTAATCACAAAACTAGGACCCCTTTCCCCTTTACTTGTTAATCCTTAAGCTTTCTTTTAAAACTAATTTTCTATACTCTCTACTTCTTCAACTCTTAAACTTGTTTGCAAAACTATGTGAAGCCCTTTGCTTTATTTTTTCTACTTGTCTTCTTAAAGTAATAATTGTAGCATGGTCAAGAACCATACTTGTGGATCCTGAGGGGTGCCTAACACCTTCCCCTCGGGATAATTTCTAGCCCTTACCCTAATCTCTGGTTTTCGAACTCAAGCTCTTCTAAAAGTGTCCTAATGTACTATAATCATTAGGTGGCGACTCTTCAACTTCTAAACCCAATTCTCAAAAGGGAATAGAGTTGTCCTCCCAATGTCGTATACCGGATTTCTGACCCCATGGTTAGAGAAAAATGGGGCGTCGACAGACCCTCGCTGGAGTTTTGGCCTTCGCGTTCGCGAGGGAGGTCCCTCGTTCGCGAAGGGCTGGGTCGTTGAACTACGCGTTCGCGAGAAGGGAGTCGAGTTCGCGATGGGCTGGGAAGATGAGCCTTAGCGTTCGCGAAGAAGGAAAAGTGGTCAACGTCAATTTGTGCTTCGCGAACGTGAGGCTTTGACCGCGTTCACGAAGAAGGATTTAAATGGCTAGGCAGAATGATTTAAAAGGCATATTCCGCGATTTTGAGCCTAAGTTCCTCCATTTTGGGGCGATTTTGAATTTTTTTGAAGGGAATTGAAGAAGGATTCAAGGTGAATCACTTGGAGTTAATATTTTTGACTTTATAACTCGTTTATATGTGATTAATGACCTAACATGGGTATTTGAGGGGTCAATTGAACTCTGATTTCAGTGTTCTTGTTATGTATAGACTCATGAGAGTATGAAGTTTCTGAAAATCTAAATTTTACCCAATTCCGAGACGTGGGACCGAGGGCATTTTGGTTATTTTACCTAATTTTGCGTATTAGCTTAGAATTTCTTTGTAGAATCAGTTACTTGAAGTATTAATTACGTTATGAAATTGAATTGAATAGATTTGGGTCATTTGGAGTCGAGTACTCATGGCAAGAGTGTGGTTTCAGATTGATTATTGAGTCGGTTCGAGGTAAGTGACTTGTCTAACCTTGTGTGGGGGACCTTCCCCTTAGGATTCGGTATATTTGATATTTGAAATGTCTTGTACGTGAGGTGACGAGTGTGTACTTGAGCTAATTGTTGAAAATCCGATTTTCTTTAAGTAATTTCAATTGTGTTCCTTTTTCTGTTTCATTTTACTTGTAATTTAAACCTGTTGTTAGCTTAGAAAAAGCATGTCTAATTGAATTAACTGTTTAGTTGCTTAAACTGCCTTAATTGAATTATGTGAAGCATGTTAGGTTAGAATTACTTGTTTACTTGGTACGAAATTGAGCTTAATTGAGTATTCTTGTGTTTCTGCTGTGTGTTTTACTTTGGAACTACGTGATGGAATCCCGGGAGATCCCCTATATGTATTTATGTTTTGAACTGAGGTGCGGGATACCGAGAGATCCCTGGCACGTATATTGACGATACCAAGAGATCCCTAACACATATTGAGGATACCGAGAGATCCTCGGGATACCAAAAGATCCCTAACATATATTGAGGATACCGAGAGATCATTGGGATATCAACAGATCCCTAGCATATATTGAGGATACCGAGAGATCCTCGGGATACCAAGAGATCCCTTACATATATTGAGGGTACAAAGAGATCCTCGGGATACTGAGAGATCCCCGGTTATTTCCTTGTAATTGTTTTTGCCTCTGTTTCCGTTATTGAATTCCTTATTTTCCTGTATTAAATTCTTATCGTTGGTTCTCAACTGTACTGCTTATCTTATACTGTCATGTCTTATACTCTTTATTTTATCTCAGTAGGGCCCTGACCTTCCTCGTCACTAGCTGACCGAGGTTAGACTTGGCATTTACTAAGTATCGTTGTGGTGTACTCATGCCCTTTCTGCGAATGCTTTTCATGTGCAGATCCAGGTACTGCGACTCAGTCCTATCACCCCTGAGGTGAGATGACTGCTCCAGGGACTTCGAGGTATATCTGCCGCGTCTGCAGATCGAGGAGTCCCTTTCTATTCTAGCTTTTAAACATTTGCCCTTCTGTATTTATTTTCCTTGTTAGATGTTTTGGAGTTAGAGTACTGTGTAGTGATCTTTAGCTTGTGATTCATGGGTTTTCGGGTCTTGGAAATATGTATTGGTTTGAGAGTTAAATATTGTATATGCCGAGCGGCACTTTTAAACACTGTTTATCATTCTTCATTCTGTTTTAATTTGTTTTTATTTCGCACTTGGTATATCTTTCGCAATTTAGGCTTACCTAGTCGTAGAGGACTAGGTGCTCTCATGATGGTTCACGGAGGGCGAACTAGGGTCTTGACAAGTTGGTATCAGAGCTATAGGTTCATAGGAGTTATGGATCACAAGCCGGTTTATTAGAGTCTCGTTGATATGTACGGAGACGTCTGTACTTATCTATGAGAAGCTATGTAACTGTTAGGAAAATTCCACTTTATTTGATTTCCTTGTCGTGCGATATTTTGACATCACAATTATAAACTTTTGTCTTCTATTCTCTCACAGATGGTGAGGACACGTGCTACCCGAGATAACCAGGCACATGCGCCCCCTACTGCAACTGTTAGAGGTCGGGGCCGAGGTAGAGGCCACAGACGTGCATGTGGTGCAGCTAGAGCACCTACGTGAGCTGCCGCCGAGGTACCACCAGCAGTTCCAGCCAGAGTCCAAGCACCTGACACGCCTACTGCTACTACTATTCTAGCTCTTCAGGAGACTCTGGCATAGTTCATGAGCATGTATACCACTTTGGCACAAGCATGGTTGTTTCCCCTTGCTGCAGCTACATCTCAGGTTGGGGGAGGAGCACAGACTCCCGCCGCCCAGACTCCTGAGAAGCGAGTGCATGTTGAGTAGGTTTGACATTATTCCTATACTGCCTATAGTGTCAGTTCAGCCCGAGGGAAGGGCAGCGGTTTCCGAGGAGGAGCAGCTGAGGCTTGAGAGGTTCAAGAGGTACAAGCCTCTTGTATTCAGTGGTCTAGCATCAGAGGATGCTCTGGGATTTCTAGATGAGAGTTACTGCATTCTCCATACCATAGGTATATCAGGATCGAGCGGGGTTTCCTTCACTACCTTCCAGCTTCAAGGAGCCACCTATGAGTAGTGGCACACCTATAAGTTAGATAGTCCAGATGAGGCTGCTTTCAAATTTGTTCCTGAGGGAGTATGTTCCTCAGAGCCTCAGAGATGCATGGCGTGCAGAGTTTGAGCATTTGCGCCAGGGTGCTATGACTGTCTCAAAGTATGTTGTCCGTTACACAAGTTTGGCTAGGCATGCACCAGCCTTGGTTTCTACTGTTCGCGAGAGGGTTCGCCAGTTTATTGAGGGCCTTATTCCCAGCATCAGGTCTAGCATGGATCATGAGTTAGAGATGGATATTTCTTATCAATAGGTGGTAAGCATTGCTAGGAGGATTGAGGGTATGCATGCTAGGGGGAGAGAGGAGAGGGAGGCCAAGAGGTCTCGAGAGTCGGGCCATTTCTCCGATACCCGTGCCCCAGTAGCATGTCGTCATGGTAGGGGTTATATGAGTCACCCTGTTCATTCAGCTCTTCCAGCAGCAAGTGGTATGCCAGCTCCTCCTAGATCTTAGGAGCCTTATGCACCTCCGATATCTAGCATGCCTCCTGTGCGGGGTGCTTTTAGAGGTCAGTCTAGCAGACCTGGCCCGAGCCAGTCACAGGCACCACATACTCCTAGAGCTTGTTTTGAGTGTGATGACACAGGCCATGTGGTGAGGGATTGCCCTAGACTTGGGAGGAGTGCACCTCCACAGACTTCTCAGACACAGCATGCCTCGCAGAGTTCTCAGGCTATGGTTACAGCTCCAGTTGCTACCCCACCTACTCAGCCAGCTAGAGGTGGAGATCGGGGAAGTAGAGGTTGCCCTAGAGGGGGATGCCAGGCCCAATACAATGCCCTTCCTGCCCGTGCCGGGGTTGTTGCCTCCGATTTTGTCATCACAGGTATTATACTGGTTTATCACAGAGATGCATCGGTTCTATTTGAACCATGCTCCACTTATTCTTATGTGTCTTCTTATGTTGCCCCGCATTTGGGTGTATCTCGGGATTCTTTGAGTTCCCCTTTATATTTTTCTACTCATGTGGGAGATTCTCTTATTATGGATCGCGTTTATCAGTCGTGTTTGGTTGCTCTTAGTGGTTTTGAGACCAGAGCCAATCTATTGTTGCTCAGCATGGTAGATTTTGACATTATCTTGGGCATGGACTGGTTGTCGCCCCATTATGCTATTCTTGATTGTCACATCAAAACTGTGTCGCTGGCTATGCCAGGTGTACCGCGTGTTGAGTGGAGGGGTACTTTAGATCACACTCCCAGTAGAGTTATTTCTTTTCTTAAAGCTCAGCGTATGATTGAGAAGGGGTGTGATGCGTATTTAGCTTATGTGAGAGATGTCAGTACTGATACACCTTCAATTGATTCAGTCCCAGTAGTATGGGATTTTCCCGATGTGTTTCCAGCTAATCTTCCAAGCATGCTGCCTGATAGAGATATTGATTTTGGCATTGATCTGTTGCCGGGAACTCAGCCCATTTCTATCCCTCCATTTCATATGGATCTTCTTGAGTTGAAGGATCAGTTATAGGAATTGCTTGATAAGGGTTTTATTCGGCCTAGTGTATAACCTTGGGGTGCTCCGGTCTTGTTTGTGAAGAAAAAGGATGGTTCTATATGTATGTGTATTGATTATCTCTAGTTGAATAAGGTTACAGTGAAGAACCGTTATCCTTTGCCTCGTATTGATGATTTGTTTGACCAGCTTCATGGTGCACGAGTGTTTTCTAAGATTGATTTGCGCTCAGGTTACCATCAGTTGAAGATTCGGGAGCCAAATATCCCGAAGTCTGCTTTCAGAACTAGATATGGTCATTACGAGTTCCTTGTTATGCCATTTGGGTTGACCAATGCCCCAGCAGCCTTTATGCATATGTGTTACGGCCGTATCTTGACACGTTTGTCATTATCTTTGTTGATGATATTCTGGTGTATTCCCAGAGTTGGGAAGATCATGAGCAACACCTGAGGACTGTGCTTCAGACTCTGAGAGAGAAGAAATTATATGCTAAGTTCTTGAAATGTGAGTTTTGGTTGGATTCAGTGGCATTCTTAGGCCACGTGGTATCGAGTGAGGGTATTCAGGTGGATCCGAAGAAGATAGAGGTCGTGCAGGGTTGGCCTTGACCATCCTCAACTACCGAGATCCGCAGTTTCCTTGGCCTGGCGGGTTACTACCGTCGTTTTATGGAGGGGTTTTCATCGATTGCAGCCCCTATGACCAGGTTGACCTAGAAGGGTGCTCCATTTCAGTGGACGGAGGAGTGTGAGGCGAGCTTTTAGAAGCTCAAGACATCTTTGACTACAGCCCTAGTTTTGATATTGCCTGCAGGTTCGGGGTCTTATACGGTTTATTGTGATACCTCAAGGATTGGCCTCAGAGTGATGTTGATGCAGGACGGTAGGGTGATTCCTACGCGTCTAGACAGTTGAACATACATGAGAAGAACTATCCGGTCCATGACCTTGAGTTAGTTTCCATTGTTCACGCCTTGAAAATTTGGCGCCATTATTTATACGGGGTTCCCCGTGAGATTTATACCGACCATCGAAGTTTGCAGCACCTGTTCAAGCAAAAGGATCTAAATTTGCACCAGATGAGGTGGTTAGAGTTGCTAAAAGACTGATATCACTATTTTGTATCACCCGGGCAAGGCCAATATGGCGGCCGATGCCTTGAGTCACTGGGCAGAGAGTTTGGCTTATTTACCAGCATCGGAGAGGCCTATGGCGATGGATGTTCAGGCCTTAGCCAGCCAGTTTGTGAGATTGGATCTTTCGGAGCCAAGTCGGGTTCTAGCTTGCGTGGTTTCTCGGTCTTCCTTATTTGATTGTATCAGGGAGCATCAGTATGATGACCCTCATTTGCTTGTCCTCAAGGACAAGGTTCAGCATGGTGATGCCAGAGATGTGACTATTGGTGATGATGGGGTATTGAGGATGTAGGGTCGGATTTGTGTACCCAATGTTGATGGACTTCGAGAATTGATTCTACAGAAGGCCCATAGCTCGCAGTATTCCATTTATTTGAGTGTCACGAAGATGCAGGATTGAGGCAGCACTACTGGTGGAGACGGATGAAGAAAGATATAGTTAGATTTGTAGTTCGGTGCCTCAACTGTTAGCAGGTGAAGTATGAGCACTAGAGACCGGGTGGGCTATTTCACCAGATAGAGATTCCGGAGTGGAAGTGGGAGCGGATCACCATGGACTTTGTAGTTGGACTCCCACGGACTTTGAGAAAGTTCGATGCTATTTGGGTGATCGTGGATAGGCTGACCAAGTCCGCTCACTTTGTTCCTGTGTGTACTACTTATTCCTCGGAGCGGTTAGCGGAGATCTATATCCGGGAGATTGTTCGTCTGCATGGGATTCCAGTTTCCATCATTTTAAATAGAGGTACTCAGTTCACATCACGATTTTGGAGAACCGTTCAGCATGAGTTGGGTACTCGGGTGGAGTTGAGTACAACATTTCACCCTCAGATGGACGGACAGTTCGAACGCACTATTCAGATTCTTAAAGATATGCTCCGTGCATGTGTGATCGAGTTTGAAGGGTCTTGGGATCAGTTCTTGCCATTGGCAGAGTTTGCTTACAACAACAACTATCAGTCCAGCATTCAGATGGCACCGTATGAGGCTTTATATAGGAGACGGTGTAGATCCTTGGTGGGTGGGTTTGAGTCAGGTAAGGCTAGATTGTTGGGCATAGACTTGGTTTAGGATGCTTTGGAGAAGGTTAAGATGATTCAGGATAGACTCCGTATAGCCCAGTCCATATATAAGAGTTACGCAGACCGGAAGGTTCGTGATGTTTCCTATATGGTTGGAGAGCGGGTTCTGCTTCGGGTTTCACCTATGAAGGGCGTTATGAGTTTCGGGAAGAAAGGAAAGTTGAGTCTGAGATTTATTGGCCCTTGAGATATTGAGGCGTGTTGGGGAGGTTGCTTATGAGCTTGCCTTACCTCCCAGCTTGGTCGGAGTTCATTTGGTATTTCATGTTTCGATGCTCCAGAGGTATCACGGTGATCCATCGCACGTGTTGGATTTCAGTTCAGTCCAGTTGGACAAGGATCTATCTTATGTTGAGGAGCCAGTGGCGATATTGGATAGGCCATTTCAAAAGCTAAAGTCAAAGAACATTGCATTAGTGAAGGTTCAGTGGTGGGGTCAGCCGGTCGAGGAGGCGATCTGGGAGACCGAGCAGGATATGCGCAGCCGTTACCCTCATCTTTTCACTACTTCAGGTATATCTCCATGCTCGTTCGAGGACGAACGAATGTTTAAGTGTAGGAGGATGTGATGACCTGGCCGGTCGTTTTAAGAATTTACGCCCCGATCCCCCATTAACTTATTTCCCCAAGTTTGTTTTTGCTATTTTGATTTGCCGCGATGTTCAATTTTGAGTTTCGGAGAGTTTTGGGACACTTAGTCCCTAAATGAGAGCTTAGGTGTTGAAAAGTTAACCGTAGTTGGAATAGTGTGAAAACGGCCTCGGAATGGAAATCCGATGGTTCCGTTAGCTGTGTTGGGTGATTTCAGGCTTAGGGTCGTGTTCGGATTGTGTTTTGGAGGTCTGTAGCTAATTTAGGCTTTTAATGCCGAAAGTTGAATTTTTGAAGTTTCCGGTTCGATATTGAGATTTTGATCCGAGGGTCGGAATGGAATTCTGCAAGTTGGAGTAGCTTCGTAGTGTTTAATGCGACGTGTGTGAAAAATTTCAGGTCAGTCGGGCGAGGTTTGATAGACTTTTTGATCGAAAGTGTATTTTTAGAGTTTTTGGAATTCTTAGGCTTGAATCCAATGAAAAAATAGGTGTTTTGATGTTATTTTGAGTGTTCCGAAGGTTGGAACAAGTTTGAATGATGTTTTAGGATTGGTTGGCAGGTTTGGTTGAGGCCCCAAGGGCCTCGGGTGTGTTTCGAGTGGTCAATCAGACCATTTCAAGTTGTGAAAAACTGCAAAAAACTGCGGAGTGTGTTGCAGACCAGTTGTTCTTCGCGTTCGCGAGTGGACCCTCGCGTTCGCGAAGGGTTAGGACGTGGATCTGAAGTTTTGGCCTTCGCGTTCGCGAGGGAGGTCCCGCGTTCGTGAAGGGCTGGGTCGTTGAACTACGCGTTCGCGAGAAGGGAGCCGTGTTCGCGATGGGCTGGGAAGCTGAGCCTTCGCGTTCGCGAATAAGGGGACGCGTTCGCGAAGAAGGAAAAGTGGTCAACGTCAATTTGTGCTTCGCGAACTCGAGGCTTTAACCGCGTTCACGAAGAAGGATTTAAATACCTGGGCAGAATGATTTAAAAGGCCTATTCCGCGATTTTGAGCCTAAGTTCCTCCATTTTTGGGCGATTTTGAAGCTTTTTGAAGGGGATTGAAGAGGGATTCAAGGGGAATCACTTGGAGGTAATATTTTTGACTTCATAACTTGTTTATATGTGATTAAAGACCTAATTAGTGGTGAACAATTTGGGAAAAGATGGGTAATTAGGATTTGAGATTAAGAGACCTTAACATGGGTATTTGGCATGAAAAGAGAATAATTTGTCTTGAATTGAGTGTGATGTAGTGAGTGGTACCTGTTCCATCAACACAAATGATCTTAGTGGCAAAAGAACAAACAAAATCTTCACAAATACAAAACTTCAATTAATTACCATTTTTGTAAGGTTATTAATTACTAGAGTAACACTTATCGTAAAATTTTAGTTACAATTACCTTATATGTGATATGATTGTGTAAATATAATGCAGTAAATTAAGCTAGTTGAAATATAGGGCAAGAAGACTCACGAGGGCGTATACATCAAGTACTTGAGGGGGGGAAACATAGAGAATATCCACTTAGGGATGAGCTCAAAGTTGCAATGCCCCATGTTGTTCATGAAATCAATGTAGGTGATGTACGCACCAAATGCAGTTATAGAAACAGTTTCAGTGAGTGTAACGGTGAGCAATGGTATAGCAAAGAGCACGAAATATGATATGTGCTCAGCAAACGGATGAATTACAGCTGCGAAAATAATAAAAATATCCTTTTATAAGACCTGATCACAAAATATAAAAAAAAATGATTGTAAAACGGTTTTGAAAGGACAACGTACAAGTGATGGGCTCAGTAACAATGGAGGAATGGTGATGCGAATGATAACGAGAGTAGAGAAAATGGTGGTGCAAAGCTCTATGAAGCCAATAATAGAGAAACTCGACAGGACCAATATGAAGCAAGGCAATCATAACGATTCCATCAGTCCTCCACAAAGGCAAGTGATGAGCTTGTTCCAGCAACAGGTATCCGATATAGTATATCAGTCCATTAAATATGATCTGATCATCCCTACAAAACCATATATTCAACCTTAAATCAATCATGTCATGTACACTTTACTTTACGGCGTCTAATACTTTTGTTAGATCACTTTGTAGATACAGAAACTATCTATCAAGTACAAGGTTGAGGTTTTGTAAGGTAAAGCTTATATTATGAGAAAGAGCTTTCAAACAATTTTCGCTTACAGGAAATCTATAGTAAAGGGCCTAAATAACCAATAGGGGTTCAATTTTGCTGCCTAAACCTCCCGTACAAAGCAGTCAAAATAGTACTCTTTCATTTTAAACTTTCTTTGGGGAAAGAAGAGGGGGAATCCAGTGCTAAAAATTCGCAGGCACTTGATGTTTACACCAAATTAAGAAATACACAACATGTGTCTTTCTTATAACCATGGTTATGTTATATAAATTTCACTTTAATTTGGATTGCTAAAAGTTGAACTGTTTAGTTTGGTGTAAGCACCAGGTGCAAGTAACTATTTATTAGAACAATGGTGAGTATGTTAGCACTTACTACTATATAGCGTGCGAACAATGAAAGTGTGAGGGTGAAAAGTTCATACCAGTTGCTTTCTCTGTCAACTTGATCAAATTCGATGCTCCTATCAAGAATCCGATTATTACCCTTGGCAGTCCTATAGCGGGATAGAGATATCCATATCTTGGTTGTGAATCACTCTCGAGAGCAGAAGTGGGAGTATAATTATGTATACAAGATCCCTCTGACTTTCATCTTTGCTCATAAATTATGTGTATATGCTATGACCCACAAATGGTGCCAAAACCAAGTACTTAATTCGAACAAATTATTTTGAAAAAGAGAGTAGTTAGCAGAATTCTAGCAAGAATAACCTCATGATTTAGGGCAAAGGTAAAACAAAAAAGTAGAGTAGCTAGCGTAGCAGATTGACAATGCATACTTCATGTACTGCGTAATTTGGATTGATAACATTTTCATAGGACCATCACCCACCATTCTCAACCATAATCTCTACTACCAAACACTACTAGCTATTATCTAGAACCACCACTATCAACCAAAATCATTACCAACCATCGCATCTAGTCAGCATCCACAAATACCACCGTTAGCCATCACTAGCATCAACTACAATATATATTTTTAAACTATTTTGTCGATAAAATTATTAAGTAAATTAGTATTTTATTTAAATTATATATTTATTAGTTTTTAAATAAAGATAAATTTTATTCATTCAGATGTTGAAAAAACAACAGTCTTAATCATTTATTATTGAGATCTTAATACACATCTTAACATTTAGATGTATATCCAGATCAGGCATCTTAATCTTAATACACATCTTGATATTCAGATGTTTATTCAGATTCAGACATCTTAATCTTAAAAAAATAAATAAGGCCTAAATCGGGCCCTACAACATCTTGATATTCATATGTGCATTCAGATTCAGACATCTTAGTTTTTTTAAAAAACAAATAAGGCCTACGTCATCACTCTGCCATCTATATACTCGTCCTGCTAAACCATTGGCTCTGATACTAAATTGTTGGCTAAAACGGCTCAAAGATACTCTTAACATACTGTAAAGTGATATTGTCCGTTTTAGGCCAAGCTCGCATATATTTTCCCAAAAGACCTTAACTATTAAGAGTATTTAATTCCTTAAATATTTTCTTTTTATTTTCTACTTTCCATGTGAGACTTTATTTACACACTCGAAATATTTCTTTGTGTATTTCTAGTGTTATGAAGAAGTTTTGCGGTAAATTATTGATTTCCGATTTAAATCCATTTTTTCCTTAATTAGAGAAGAGTAAAAAAGATATGCGATAATAATGACAATAATAGTTAGCAATTGTGGTTGTGCGTCCGGTGACCGATAGTTGTGGCTATGTAGTAAGAGTGGACAGAGTGGGAATACTGCAAATCATTCTGGATGTTCATATAACTGGTTGCACTGTAATGCTCTGAATGTCTCTTGACATTTGCGGTAAGTTTAATTTGGCTTTGCCATCCGTTAAGTGAATACCAAAGTTAACAATGGATACTTGCATTTATTATTATAGATTTTTTAGGTTCAGGCAATTGGGAATTGACATTGGCATGCCAACTTTTACTCATATGTAAAAGAACTAGATAGATGCACTACGGTACACTAATGTTGAGCTTGACACTAGTTGGGGCCAGTTGTATATTGTAGTTAGTTGGTTGGTTAATTTAGTCGGTTAGGAAGTTGTATATATCGTTAGCTACCGTAGCTATTAGATGACAGCTTCATTCTGTAACTCCATGTTGATTAGATCAATCTAGAAGCTATCGATTTCTCCTTGCTTTGTCTTCATTCTTCTACTGCTCTTAATCTCTTTGATCATGGCTGAGAATCAGCCAATTTAACATGGTATCAAAGCTAACTAGCTACTGAATTGAGGGATTTTTCACAGAATTGATAGTGAAAAACGAGGAATCCAGAGATAGTGTAGCAAGCAAACCCTAAACTTTTGAATTAAATGGAGATTAAGGACACATTTTCTGAAAATATGAGTGATAGATTCAAGCGGAGTCACTGGTGGTAGCTCGTCAATGATTGACCACAATTATTATTTATTCCTTGGTGTCGGCGACACTCCTGGAGTCGTTCAGATTGGAATTCAGCTAGTCGGAATGGAGAACTACTCGTTGTGGAGTCAAGCCATGAAAGTAGCTTTGCTAGTGAAGAACAAGCTAGGTTTCATAGATGGCTCAATGCGACGTAAAGATTACAGAGGAGATCTGGTGAAACAGTGGGATCGCTGTAATGCAATGATGATTTCGTGGCTTACCAACAATGTAAGTGCAAATTTCTCAGCGGAATTCTCTATAGTTCAAATGCATTTCGTGTCTGGAATAATCTTCAAGAGAGATTTGACAAAGTTAACTTGAGGAGAATCTATCATTTCTTCGAGCAATTTGTACACTAACACAAGGTGTTTCACCTATTTCTATTTACTACTCAAAAATGAAAGACCTTTGGGATGAAATAGATTCAATTGTTGCTTTTCCTTCTTGTAATTGTGATGAATCTAAGGAGTATGTGGTTCATCTGTGCAATCAGAGGTTACTGCAGTTCCTAATGGGACTTATGACTCCTATAGTCAAGCAAGGAGTCAAATCCTTATTATGATACCAATGCCTAGTGTAAATCAAGCATATGTTATGCTAGTGCAAGATGACAGTCAGAAAGCTACTTTTGGAATGCTAAATTTGGGAGGAAATGGCATTGAACCAACAACCTTATTCACAACAAAAGGAGGCACATGAGTGGGACATAGGAATAGGAAAAATTACAAAATGTATTGTGACTATTGTAACATAAAAGGACATAACAGGGAAAATTGCTTCAAGCCGATGAAATGTGAGGTTTGTCAGATCAAAGGCCACAAGAAAGAGAACTGTTATAAGGTGATAGGATACACAGCTGATTTCAAAGGGAAAAGGAAGGTCAACTTGGTGAATGCAGGGAGAGATTATGGTCAGCAGTCAGCGGGTCATATGAATACACAGTAGCACTATTCTTCACTAAGGAACAATACAGTCAAATCTTAACCGTGTTAAAGAAGGCAAACATGCCTGATGCAAGTGTAAATTTGGCAAGTAAACCTTTATTTTCTACATTAATTAACTTGAAATGTATTGTGGATTCCGGGGCAACTAACCACATGGTTGGTGATAAATCCATGTTGAACATTGGTGTATCAGTCACAAATCCTGCAGTTGCAAATCTAGACAGGTGCAACTTCCAACTGGTGAATCAGCAGGTGTCTCTCAGATTGGAAATTTCTCATTGACAGGAGGTGAAGTCCTCAAATATGTGTTGTGTATGCCAGCTTTTAAGTTCAATTTCATGTCTGTATCAAAAGTAACAAGAGATTTGAACTATTACATCACATTTTTTCCTGATTTTTGTGTGTTTTGAGATCTTTTCAGTGGGAGGGTGAAGGAGATTGGTAGAGAGAAAGATGGGTTGTATGTTCTGTGTTCACAAAATAAGACAGTTCAATTTGAAGATATGAAGTCTATAGCAGTAATAGGCAATATACCTGCATAACTTTGGCATAAGAGAATGGGTCATGTTCCCATGTTTGTTCTTAGGAAATTCACTACTTTTGAGAATATTGATAAGTTTTGTATTACTCAGTGTGAAACATGTCTATTAGCAAGACAAACAAGAGTTCCATTTCCAATTAGTAGTAGCAAGACAGATAGTATGTTTGCTCTCTTACATATGGATGTATGGGGCCCTTATAAGGTGCCAACACATAATGGAATGAGGTGTTTTCTAACATTAGTTGATGATTACTCTAGATGGAATTGGTTTTATTTTTTTCATCTTAAATCTGATGTTGTAGTTTTATTTAAGGATTTTATTGTGATGGTGGCTACTCAATTTGGTCAGAAAATTAAGGTATTCAGATATGACAATTGCTCAAAATTCTTCAACTCCAATTGTAGTGATTTGTTCAAAACTAATGGGATTGTTCATCAAAGCTCTTGCCCTTACACTCCACAACAAAATGGAGTGCTTAAGAGAAGGCACAGACATATATTAGAGACAGCTAGAGCAATAAGAATTCAGGGACACTTACCTATTAGATTTTGGGGTGAATGCATCATTGGTGTTGTGTACATTATTAATAGGCTGCTATATGTAGTCCTGAACAACAAGTCCCTTATGAGTTTGTCTATGGGAAAGCACCTTCTTTGTTGCACGTGAGAGTTATAGGATGTCTCTGCTATGTCACAGATGTCAGAAAGAAAGATAAATTTGCCCCAAGGGAAATCAAATCTATTTTACTAGGATATGTTGAAAATCAAAAGGGGTATAAGTTGTATGATTTAACTAACATATCTTATTTTCTTAGTAGAGATGTCACAATTCATGAGAACATCTACCCTTTTCAACATATGAGTCCTCCTATTAATTTGTTTGATAGTTCTCTGCATCACATACATACACCAACCCCCACACAGATTGTTTCTTCCAACCCAGACTGCTTGCTATTTCATTAAAGCCAGCCATCACCTGTGTAGAGAGAATCTGAGTTGGAGGTAGACAGGTTCATCACTGATCCCATTGAATAACAAGTACAACATCATGAAGTCTTGCCCATGGCTGAATCTCTTTCACCAGCTCAGGATATACATGTTCAGTCTTCAACTCCCATTTCTCAGGAGCCACTTGTTGATATTGAGCCCATACAGAATGCAGTCAGGCAATCAGGGAGAGCCAGCAAGCCTCCCATCTGGCTCAAGGACTATGTAACTCAAGTCAAGGGACAAAAAGGGGCAAACACATGCCTTTATCTTATTTCAGCAGTGGTCAGCTATGATCATCTGTCCAAGCCCTACCAGAACTTTGTGGCACATGTCTCCAGCATCATTGAGCCCAGATCATATCATAAGGCTGCCAAAGATAGCAAGTGGATATAAGCAATGAAAATTTAGAGTAGAAGAGCACAAGACTTGGGAGATTGTAGCACTACCTAAGGGGAAGAAGACCATAGGGAGTAAATGGGTTTACAAGATAAAGTATAAAGCAAATGGTGAAGCTGAAAGATTTAAATCAAGGTTAGTGGCCAAGGGCTATAATCAAAAGGAGGGAATTGATTACCAGAAAATATTCTCTCCTATTGTCAAAATGGTCAATGTTAGAGCAGTCGTTTCTTTTGCTGCATTGAAGGTTGGGCCTTACACCAAATGGACATCTACAATACCTTCTTGCAAGGTGATTTGCATGAGGAGGTATACATGGACCTTCCTCAAGGTTTCAGTTTTGAAGCTGGCAAACATCAAGTTTGCAGGTTACACAAGTCCCTCTATGGGCTTAGACGAGCATCCAGGCAATGGAACATCAAGTTGATCTCAGCATTGACTGCTTCTAGTTATGCACAGAGTCATTTGGACTATTCTTTGCTCACCAAAAAATCAGGTAACAAACTAGTGGTGATTCTGATTTATGTTGATGATCTCTTAATTACTGAAAATGATCTTGAGCTCATTAATGCCACAAAGGTTGTTCTGAGGAAAAATTTCAAGATCAAGGATCTAGGTGAGCTCAGGTATTTTTTGGGGATAAAATTTGCTAGAAGTAATGAAGGTATTCTGATGCATCAACGCAAATATTCTCTGGAATTAATCTCAGACATGGGGTTAGCAGGTGCTCGACCACTTGGTGCACTAGTGGAGTTGAATCAGAAGCTTACCAATAGTGAATTTGATGCCTATGTTGGTTCATCCTCTGATCCACCACTAGAGGATCCTAGCAGCTACCAAAGACTTATAGGTAGAATGCTTTACTTGACCATCACTAGGCCAGATATTGCTTTTGATGTGCAATGTCTGAGCCAATTTATTCATGCTCCTAAAGCCTCTCACATGGAAGAAGCCATCAGGGTAGTGAGATATGTCAAACAGGCTTCTGGCCTTGGTATCCTTATGTTATCTCACAACTCTCCTACTCTTCAGGCCTCTTGTGATGCAGATTGGGCCTCCTACCCCAACACCATAAACTCAATTACAGGATACTTGATCAAATTTGGAGACTTTCTCATATCTTGGAGATCCAAGAAGTAGGTAACCATTTCTAGAAACTCAGCTAAAGCTGAATATAACTGTGGTAGAGATTGTTTCGCTCATAGGTCTATACAAAGAATTGGGAGTTTCTTTACATTTGCCTATTCCTATGCATAGTGATAACAAGTCTGCCATACAGATTGCTGCTAATCTTGTATTCCACGAGCGGACTAAACATATAGACATTGATTGTCACTTCACTTAGAAGAAGATTCATCAAGGTCTAGTGGACACCCTCTATGTGCCATCATTAGAGCAACAGGTCGACGTTTTGACTAAAGACCTTCCTGTTGCTTAGCACTGTTATCTTCTATCCAAGCTAGGAATGAAGAATATCTTCATCTCTCCTAGCTTGAGGGGTTGTAAAGGAACTATATAGATGCACTATAGTGCACTAAGGTTGAGTTGTACACTAGTTGGGCCAGTTATTTATTATAGTGGGTTAATTTAGTCGGTTAGGAAGTTTTATATATTAATAGCTACAGTAGCTATTTAGATAACAAATTAATTCTGTAACTGCATGCTGATTAGATCAATCTAGAAGCTATTGATTTCTCCTTGCTCTGTCTTCATTCTTCTCTGCTCTTAATCTCTTTGATCATGGCTGAGAATTAGCCAATTTAACAATATCCCTTGAAAATCATACTATGTTCGTTTTCTTTGAGCATTTTAGTTTTCATTTTTATTAGCTTATAATTGATGCAGCGAGTAACACTTATAAATGGCATTTATGATATGTTCAAAGGTCAAATCTTGCTCTTTTTTTGTTTGATGTAGGTTGGGCATTTCTCTGAATTGTGGATGAGATTATTACTAGCTGATGTTTACAATCAATAAGCATGATCCAGAGTATAGAGAGAAACTTCCAAGACTATACCGTGGTGTGCATTTTTTCTTGGAACAGAGTAATTTTTAGTATCTGCTCCGACACATTTAAGAATTACCTCTTTATCTTTTATAGGAACTTTGTGAATAGATCATAAAACAAAATAGTGGAATCTCCCTAAAAGAGGCACTGATACCATTTGTCACAAATTTGTTATTAACTGGGAGTTCTCAAGTCACAAAGAAAACCTGGAAATAAAATGAAGAATGAAGGAAAATAAAGTTAATGGGAAAGTAAAGGGAGATTAACAGAAAGTTTGTTAATCAATAGAAGTCACCATCCATGCTCCAAAATTTGTTCATATTACATCTTATACAATGCATACAGAGCTCTGGAAAGATCACCTAATGCAAATGGCTGATATACTTGACCACGGATCCAAGATATGATCATATATCAAACACAATCTATATCTCTAGTTCTTGGATTCAGTAGCAGAAGCCATGGTTAATGGGCAAAAACCATGATCGAGACTAGCTTTCCATACTTTGTCAATATCAAACATCATGTTACCACACTCGTTCTCGTTCCAACCTTCCAAGGCGTGTAAAATTCCAGCTATTCTCCACGCACTCATCACTCTTCGTGGCAACCAGTTCTGGAATTATAATAAATTCAATCATGATCAATTTCTTTTACTATGATCTGTAAGACGATCAAGAAAAAACTAAAGAGAAATAATAAAGGATATTAGATAAGCATTTCTAACCTCACAAGAGTCTACATTTTCAAGATGTTTTGGAGTAATCATAGCTGGTGTGCTGAAGTAGAAGCAATCCTTTCGAGCTTTACTTGGTGGGAATTGTGAATAAGGAATGAATAATGTTCCTTTTGGTACTTTCAATTGTTCATCTTCACTCAATCCATCCCCTACTAGCCATGTCTGCAGCATAATCAAGAACCTCTTTTGATTGTCATGAATTGTCAAGATTCAGGACTGTATTCTTTTTGATGTATTTTGGTTTATACGTACCTTTGAAACATTATAAGATTTCGACAGGACCAACTTAGTTGCAGCCTCTGATGTTAACTTTGTTTTAAGTCTCTTGTACTCTTCTTCGTCTAACGTGACAACCTATATATAAAAAAAATACAACAATTAAGAGAAAGCAAACCAAATCGGGGAGGAGATTAATAGTCACATATACCTGAATTCCTCCTTGGCACAAGGCTAAGGCAATGGAGTAAGCAACTTTAGACAAACGGCCTCGAAGGACAACTTGGGAAGTTCCTTTAGGAATGGAATTTATGACCACAGCAACAGCTAGGCTACTTCCATCCACCACATTTACTTTCAGCTGAGGATTCCTTCTTATGTAAAGTTCACCACTATTATTCAGCTGCTCTTCCTGGAAAGTTACATTTATTTAGATGTGTTAACTAGTGCAACTGAGACTCTCTTTGGTTCAGCCAACAAACATTGGATATAGGGTGAGAGGAGAATTCTTTTCAATTCTTTTTCGCCCTAATATTAGTCAATGTTTGTGATAGCTAACAGACGTTTAAGAAGAATCATGTAATTCTCTCATATATTTTGACTTACCTGATTTAAGAGTCCAAGGCTCAGTACTTTTATGCCTTTCTGATCTGCTTCCATGATTGCTTCCTCGATCAAATTGTTAATAATCTCTCTTTGCCATTTCATAAAGTACTGCAACAAAATCAATAATCGGGATAAATAATCGCTTCAACAACGGATCCAAAATATGAAACAATCTTGAATAATACTACTACTTTACTTACTTGTATGCGATACTTTGGGATAGCCCAAGTTTGTAATTTGAGATTCTTGAACAAATTTCTCTCGACAATAAATGTGTGACCATAAATCCATGTGATCATTATCGACCATAGTGTGGCAGGCCACATTAACCAGAAATACCACTTAGAGGACTGAGGCTTCGAGGCCAACGATGCTAACCCTAGACGGAGATGGTAAATGGATTCAGGGGTTGTTAGATGTGTAAGGTGCACCACATCAGGCACTTCAGCTTCCCTTTCAAGTGACTTTTTATACAATGTATCTGATGACATGTCCAGTGTATCATAGATATAGTCATACATTGGCATGAAAAGAGAATAATTTGTCTTGAATTGAGTGTGATGTAGTGAGTGGTACCTGTGCCATCAACACAAATGATCTTAGTGGCAAAAGAACAAACAAAATCTTCACAAGTACAAAACTTCAATTAATTACCATTTTTGTAAGGTTATTAATTACTAGAGTAACACTTATCATAAAATTTTAGTTACAATTACCTTATATGTGATATGATTGTGTAAATATAATGCAGTAAATTAAGCTAGTTGAAATATAGGGCAAGAAGACTCACGAGGGCGTATACATCAAGTACTTGAGGGGGGGAAACATAGAGAATATCCACTTAGGGATGAGCTCAAAGTTGCAATGCCCCATGTTGTTCATGAAATCAATGTAGGTGATGTACGCACCAAATGCAGTTATAGAAACAGTTTCAGTGAGTGTAACGGTGAGCAATGGGATAGCAAAGAGCATGAAATATGATATGTGCTCAGCAAACGGATGAATTACAGCTGCCAAAATAATAAAAATATCTTTTTATAAGACCTGATCACAAAATATAAAAAAAAATGATTGTAAAACAGTTTTGAAAGGACAACGTACAAGTGATGGGCTCAGTAACAATGGAGGAATGGTGATGCGAATGATAACGAGAGTAGAGAAAATGGTGGTGCAAAGCTCTATGAAGCCAATAATAGAGAAACTCGACAGGACCAATATGAAGCAAGGCAATCATAACGATTCCATCAGTCCTCCACAAAGGCAAGTGATGAGCTTGTTCCAGCAACAGGTATCCGATATAGTATATCAGCCCATTAAATATGATCTGATCATCCCTACAAAACCATATATTCAACCTTAAATCAATCATGTCATGTACACTTTACTTTACGGCGTCTAATACTTTTGTTAGATCACTTTGTAGATACAGAAACTATCTATCAAGTACAAGGTTGAGGTTTTGTAAGGTAAAGCTTATATTATGAGAAAGAGCTTTCAAACAATTTTCGCTTACAGGAAATCTATAGTAAAGGGCCTAAATAACCAATAGGGGTTCAATTTTGCTGCCTAAACCTCCCGTACAAAGCAGTCAAAATAGTACTCTTTCATTTTAAACTTTCTTTGGGGAAAGAAGAGGGGGAATCCAGTGCTAAAAATTCGCAGGCACTTGATGTTTACACCAAATTAAGAAATACACAACATGTGTCTTTCTTATAACCATGGTTATGTTATATAAATTTCACTTTAATTTGGATTGCTAAAAGTTGAACTGTTTAGTTTGGTGTAAGCACCAGGTGCAAGTAACTATTTATTAGAACAATGGTGAGTATGTTAGCACTTACTACTATATAGCGTGCGAACAATGAAAGTGTGAGGGTGAAAAGTTCATACCAGTTGCTTTCTCTGTCAACTTGATCAAATTCGATGCTCCTATCAAGAATCCGATTATTACCCTTGGCAGTCCTATAGCGGGATAGAGATATCCATATCTGGTTGTGAATCACTCTCGAGAGCAGAAGTGGGAGTATAATTATGTATACAAGATCCCTCTGGCTTTCATCTTTGCTCATAAAGTATGTGTATATGCTATGACCCACAAATGGTGCCAAAACCAAGTACTTAATTCGAACAAATTATTTTGAAAAAGAGAGTAGTTAGCAGAATTCTAGCAAGAATAACCTCATGATTTAGGGCAAAGGTAAAACAAAAAAGTAGAGTAGCTAGCGTAGCAGATTGACAATGCATACTTCATGCACTGCGTAATACAGGCTCTATGAAAACGTTATAGTGTAACATGATGTTAACTAGTCACTTTCACCTTAAAAGACACAAAAAAGTAGTAATTATTTACGAGTACTACGTGGGTTACTCCAATACAGACAGTTTTGTAGAACTTTTGAAAATACTAACCACTTAGTAATAAGAAAGAATATTTGCGTGGAAGCAGGGCAGAGCTCCATGCATTTTGGTGTTCGATAGAATACTCCCTGTTGAAAAATTATACGGTAGAAATAGGTTAAAAGCAAATGTTTTTTGTATATATTTAAATCTTTGAATCCATTCAACAGGTTGACATTGTAGTGGTAGGGGCTGCCCGATGTACTAAGCTCCCGCTATATGCGGGATCCGGGAAAGGGCCGGACCACAAGGTTCTATTGTACGCAGTCTTCTGCAAGAGGTTGTTTCCATGGTTTGAACCCGTGACCTTCTCGTCACATGACAACAACTTTACCAAGGCTTCCCTTCATTATAGTGGCAAGGGTTGCTCAAAATTATTTTAAGTTACACGTGCAAATTAATCAGATATGGGGTATTCTACAATATAAGTATGAAGTATTTTTGTTTCTCTTCTGGCTAACCGTACATCTCTCATTACTAGAATTGTGAAAAAAAGCGACTAAACTTTAGCGGCCAAAGTTGGTCTGTCAAGAAAAGCGACCAAAGTTGGTCGCTAAATTGGCGAAAATAATAAAATAATTATTTGATATAGATTAGCGACCAAGGTTGGTCGCTACTTGGTCGCTAATTTCGTCAAAATATTGACCGGACTGGTCAGACTTGCTTGGTCAAAGGTATACTGAGATTATTATAATAATTATAATATTATTTAAAAAAATTATAAAATATAAATAAATATAATTTAAAATTAGCGACCAAAGTTGGTCGCTAATTAAGGGGTAAGCAGATAGCGACCAACTTTGGTCGCCAAAAATGGGACCCAGTTATAAAATTTTAATAATTATATTTTTATTTAAAAAATTATAAAATATAAAAAAATATAATTCAAATTTAGCGAAATTTAGCTATATAATCTGGGACCCAGTTCTAACGTTTAACAATTATATTATTATTTTAAATATTATATAAAATATAAATAAATCTGATTTAAATTTAGCGACCAACTTTGGTCGCTAATTTAAATTTATGTATATTTAGCGACCAAAGTTGGTCTCTTTTCAGGTCAACAATGGTCAAAATTAAAAATCACTTTTGTATATATATATATATATATATATATATATATTAACAATGAATTAAAACGTCTCAACTTATATCAATTAATATATGTATATATATATATATATAAAAGCTATATTCGATATAATATTAGCTAATGCACTAATACTTAGTGCATAGTATAGTATAGTATAATATAGTATATAGTATATAAGCTCTCTCTCTCTCTCTCTCTCTCTCTCTCTCTCTCTCTCTCTCTATATATATATATATATATATATATATATATATATATATATATATAAGAACATGAAGCGCTCGGAACACAGGCTCTCTCTCTCTCTCTCTCTCTCTCTCTCTCTCTCTCTCTCTCTCTCTCTCTCTCTCTCTCTCTCTCTCTCTCTCTCTCTATATATATATATATATATATATATATATATATATATATATATATATATATATATATATATATATATATATATATATATATATATATATATATATATATATATATATATATATATATATATATATATATATATATATATATATATAGGTATTTATATAAGCTATATTCGATATGTATATATAGCGACCAACTTTGGTCGCTATTTTGGTCAAACAGTCAATACTTATATAGCTACCAAAATAGCGACCAAAGTTGGTCGCTATTTTTAAATCCAGGAGTAAAAATCGGGTTTCCCCTCCCAATCTCTTATTTTCTCCCCAAAATTTTCCCAAACTCTCTTTCAACATATTCTCCCCCCTTCTCTATTTCCCTTACACAAATCAATCCCCCCACCCCTTGCCACCACTGTGACTGCGCGCCACCACGCCGGAGCCGCTGCTAAACCTGTCGCCAGAGCCGTTGTCCGCCACCACCACTGTCGCCGGAGCTGTTGTCCCCCACCCCTTGCCACCACTGATTTTTAATCCTCCTTTTAATCTACCAAGGTTAGTAATCTACCTTATTAGCTTTTTAATTTTTAATTTTTGCTATATAATTTTATGTAATTTTTTAGAGTTTTTGTCTATTTAGTATTAGGGTTTTTGGTTTGAACTACATTAGATTTATGAACTTAAGGTAAAAATTATAATCTTTTAGTTCTTGTATTAATTTATATTGAGTTCAATTGTGAAAAGAAACAATTCATTGTCTTAGAAGAGGAGCAATACCTAAATAAGTACCTAAATTCATGCTTTAAACTATGCATTATACATTTATAAGATAAGAAAAAAGAATTAAAGGAAGGAGTTTATTAATGTATTAATTATGAACTTAAGGTCATATTGGACTTTTAGGATATGAATTGAACTTTTAGTTAACTAAAAAAAGATTAGGATATGAATTAACTAATTTAATTTGTTCTTGCTTTATTTATATAGATGGAACATCATACTTGGATGTACAATAGGAATTATCCTAATCGGCGGGGATTGCGGGAGGATTTTGTAAAAGGGGTTGATGACTTTATTAGACATGCAATGTCACTTCCTCCATACATAAATGATGGAGTAATTAGGTGCCCTTGTATTAGGTGCGACTGTATAAAGTTTGAAAAACCGGAGGAAGTTAAGGTTCATCTTTATAGTAAGGGGTTTATAGTGAATTACTTTGTGTGGACTAATCATGGAGAGATCGATGGTAGACATAGGATATTTCATAACATGGTTGTTGGTGAAAGTAGTAGGTCGGTAGAGAATACAAATCGTGATTCCAGAATTCATGATATGGTTGCGGATGCTTTTGGAATGCACTTAGGGGGTGAGCCCAATGAAAATGTTGAACAAACTCCTAATGATGAAGCAAAACATTTTTATGAAAAGTTAGAGGAAGCTAGTCGTCCACCACAAAAAGGAAGTCCGCACTCTGAGTTGTCTGTTGCAGTTAGATTACTAAGTATCAAATCTGATTGGAATATTTCTCAAGGAGCCATGGACTCTGTCATTAACCTTATGCGTGAACTAGTTGACTCCGAAATTACCTGGTGATTTCTATAAGGCAAAGAGATTAGTTTCTAAGTTAGGACTTTCGTCAATGAGAATTGATTATTGTGAAGATGGTTGCATGTTATATTATAAAGATGATGCAAATTTAAGCAGTTGTAAATTTTGCGAAAAGCCTCGTTTTAAGAGGCTTTCCAGCGGGAAGATGGTCGCTATCAAGGCGATGCATTATTTACCTCTTATACCTAGGCTAAAGAGGTTATATGCGTCGATGCGTTCTGCTCATCATATGAGATGGCACTTTGAAAATAGAAGACCACCTAGTGTTATGTGTCATCCTTCAGATGGAGAAGCTTGGAAGCACTTTGATAGGACATATCCATATTTTGCTAGTGAACCAAGGAACATTCGGTTAGGTTTGTGTGCGGATGGCTTCACGCCTTTTTCTGTATCTGCGACACCGTATTCATGTTGGCCTGTCTTTCTTACACCTTATAATCTACCACCTGAGTTGTGCATGACTAGTCCATATATATTCTTAAATTGTATTATCCCCGGTCCACGTAATCCGAAAAGTTTTATAGATGTATATTTTCAACCTTTGATTGATGAGCTAAAACAATTGTGGTACGATGGTGTTGAAATATATGACATATCAACCAAGCAGAGTTTCAATTTGTGTGCTAATTTAATGTGGACAATTAACGATTTTTCTACGTATAGAATGTTGTCTGGGTGGATGACTGCTGGGAACTAGCTTGTCCTTACTGCATGGAAAATAGTAAAGCGTTCACTTTGAAACATGACATAAAGCAATCATGGTTTGATTGTCATCGTCAATTCTTGCCTGAGGGTCATGAGTTTAGAAGGATGAAAAATGCATTCAAAAAGAATAAAATGGAATATGATTATCCACCTCCGATACTTTCAGGTGAGGAAATTTAGGAGAGGGTCCAGAACTTCAGTAAAGTTACTGAAGCTCCACCTTATAGATTCCCCGGATACGGTGTTACTCATAATTGGACCAAACAGAGTATATTTTGGGAGTTGCCTTATTGGAAGGATAATCTTCTCCGTCACAACCTTGATGTCATGCATATTGAGAAGAATTATTTTGACAATTTGTTCAACACAGTGATGGATGTTAAAGGTAAGACAAAGGATAACCCGAAGGCTAGAATGGACTTACAAGAATATTGCAGGCGGCCTGAATTACACTTGCAGACAGCAAAAAATGGTAAGATATTCAAGCCCAAAGCAAGTTACGCATTCACTTTGGAGGAAAGATGACATATTTGTGATTGGGTAACGAAATTGAAGATGCCTGAGGGTTATGCGTCGAATTTTGGGAAAAAGTTGATATGGAGGTAGGGAAGTTGAGCCATTTGAAAAGTCATGACTGTCATGTTTTCATGGAGACTTTAGTGCCTATTGCATTTTGTGGTTTGCCTGAAAGAATCTGGAAACCTATCACAGAGATTAGTTTGTTTTTCAAAGACTTGTGTTCTTCCACGTTAAGGGAAGAAAACCTACACCGGATGGATCAGAACATTCGTGTAACTTCTTCTAAGATGGAAAAGATATTTCCATGTGGGTTTTTTGATGTGATGGAACACCTTTCAATCCACCTTGTACACGAGACACGACTTGGAGGGCCTGTTCAATGCAGATGGATGTATCCCTTTGAGAGGTAATATTATATATTTGATATAATTTTCTATTTTATTTGAATGTTCTTGGCTAACCTGAAATTATGTAGGACAATTGGCAAATGCAAACAATTTGTTAAGCAGAGGAATAGGATTGGAGGATCTATATGTGAAGCTTACCTTGCAAAGGAAACTGCTCATTTTTGTTCTTATTATTTTGAGAGTAATGTACCATGTGCTAGGAATAGGCCCAACAGGCACACGGTCGACCTTAGGAATGATCCATTATATTCTCTTATGTCCATATTCAATCAACCAGGCAAATGTTCTAAGGATGTTAGAAAGAGAAGTTTGAGTGATATAGAGTTCAAGTCAGCTACACTTCACGTGTTGCTAAATTGTCCCGAAGTTGTACCATTTCTCAAGTAAGTATTGATTTAGTGGTTATCAAAATATAAAAATTACTGTGATTACATATCAATGCAACTACTAAAAATATTTGATGTGTCACAGTCATTTCGTGGGTCAATTTGGCCATGATGCTGTATATACGAGATTTGATACGTGGTTCAAACAATTTGTAAGTTTCTCCTTAAAATATTCTAACACTATGTAGGTAAACAATGTTTGGAAGTTATGCTAACTTATGAATTTTTTTAACAATATGTAGGTAAATGATCCAAATAATTGTGTAAATCAATTTTTGAAAGATATATCTTGGGGACCTGGGGTTGAGGTCACAACAATGTCTAAGTACGTTGTGAATGGTTATAAGTTTCATACATAGGATTCTCTAAAAATAAAAATAGCAACAACAGTGGGGTGTGGGTTCAAGGTGGTAATGGCAACCAAGATGGAGATATTGATTATTATGGTGTGCTCAAAGAAATAATAGAACTAGAATATACATGTTGGCCATATAAGAAATTGATATTCTTTAGATGTAAGTGGTTTGACCCACATCCAACAAGAGGTACAAGAGTACACAATCAATACAACATAATTGAGGTTAATCATACGAGGGAGTATGATCGCTATGATCCTTTTATAATTGCACATAATGTTAGGCAAGTGTATTATGCTCCTTATCCATTGCGGCGGAATAAGTCCGATTGGTGGATTGTAATAAAAACTAAGTATGTGGGTAGGGTGGAAGTCGAGAATGTGTTAGATGTTGCATATCAAAACGATATCTCCAATGTTGACCAAATAGTGGACAAAGTTTTAGAAAATGATTTGGAACATCCTGAACACATATTGGAAGAAGTTGATATAAATGAAGTAAGAATTACAGAAAACGAGGAAGAAGAATCAACTAATGAAGCTCAAACTAGTGAGGAAGAAGAATTCTCGGACGTGGAACTATACGTTGATGAGAGTTAAAAGTTGGTTTCTTTAATAACTCTCATTTATAGCTAGTTTATTTATATGTTTCAATCTAAATATGTATTATATTATGCAGATGATAGGCAAGGGTCGAGAAAAGGCTAAGAAACCAAAGAGGAGGGTAGAAGATAATCCTCCATCTTTTCCTGCCTCTTCAGAGATGCCTATGCCTATGACTTTGCCTCCACCCCAGGGCTATTCTGAGCTGCCACAGCATCACCAGCCCTACACCTTCGTGCAGACACCGTGTCTTTCGTCACAGGGCCATAGGACTATACGTCCGACATACAGTCCAACTACCGCACGACCACGTGGATCGCAGCCATTTGCATCGCATGGATCGCATCGATCCATGTCACATCCACATGGATCACAGGCATCAGTGTCACAGCCACTCAGGTCACAGCCACTCGTGTCACAGCTATCAGTGTCACGTCCACTTGTGGGCCATACAGCTATGTCGCAGTCACAGGGCTCGCAACCATCTTCATCTAAAACTCCACCTATTTCAGGCCTTCGCCTGCGAGATACTAGCTCTGACCCCCTACACCTTCCACACAAGCCTCTGATATACATGCTTCGGACGGTGATGCTGATGAAGATGAGGAGGTGCATTACGATCAGTATGGCAGGATCATCATAGTCCCTGAGGGTGATGGGTAAGAGTTATTTATTATTTTTATGTTTATTGTTTTGTACAGTTTTACTAAGATATTAATGTATTTTTTTATTAAATTGCAGGTTCATCCCTAGTAATATTACTACAAGGATTATCACCAAAGCCACCAGAAAGTTTTATGATGGCTCTTATGCGTCTTGGAGTGATTTCCCATTCGCGCTGAAGGAGCAAATTTTCAATGACTTTAAGGTATAAATGTTCTTTTAAGCAGTACAATTATTTATATTTATGATATTTCCATCTAAATATGTATTATAGAATATAGCTTATATATATATACTTACACTATACTATGCACTAAGTATTAGTACATTAGCTAATATTATATCGAATATAGATTTTATATATATTCGATAAAAGCTTTTATATATATATATATATATATATATATATTAGCTAATGCACTAATATACTATATACTATATTATAAGCAGTTAATGCACTTAATTTTTGAATAATTATTAGCTAACAAAAGCTAAGTATAATATATCGAATATAGAATTTATGATATTTCCACATAATACTTAACTTTTGAAATACAGAGCAAGTGTGTATGGGAACACCGCTATAGCGTGGATGTGGCTGCAAATTTTCATCTCAAAGCTCACAAGTGGTTGTCGCATTGTTTCTCCAAAGCTAGAAAGTTGAACCAGAAGCCTGGCTGGTTGCTTCAGAATTTATGGGAGGATTTGCAAAGGCAATGGCTTACCGCAGAGTTCTTAGAGAAGAGCGAAAAAGGAAAGAAAGCTCGTGCATCTGAGAAGGGAGGATCCTTGCACACTGGAGGTGCGATCAACCTAGGGACAATAAAGAGAAGAATGGTTCGTAATTGCTTAATTTATTTTAATTTTCAAAGTATATCTATTCTGTTTATTAACTAAAATTTATGAGTTTCCAGGAGAAGAAGTTGGGGCATCCGATGAACAAAGATGAGCTATTCAAGGAGACTCATATTGTAAAGAAGAAGAAAGAGACGGATCAAGAAAGGTGGGTCGAGGGCCGAGCCTCGACTGTACATGTAAGTTTTCACTTTTCATTAAGTATTTTGATTTACTTTAATATGAATTTTGAAATACTAATTCAATGTAATTTTTCTTATAGGGTCGCTTCACAGCTGAAGTGGTGGAATTCATACGCAGTCAGCCACTTAGTGAGTCGGGCGACCAAATCCAACCTTCGGACGAGGATGCTGAAAGAATCTGGATGTAGGCTGCTGGGGGTCCAAAATGGGGGAAGGTATACGGGCTTCCTACTAAGAAATTTCATCGCTATAAGTGTGGAATGCAAGGAATAGGGACTTCCCCGCAAGCCGAGCAACTTGATGGGGAGAGCCTCTCTTCTATGCGGGAGACTGTGACAAAGCTTACATCCGAACTAGAAGCCGCCAAGGAGAGAGAAAAGATTATAGATGCTCAGTACATTGGCATGCAAGAGCAGCTCAAATCTCTCCTAGCTTCTGGCAGTTTTCCGATTCCCTGGTCTCCAGAGGCTCGCCTTCCCCGTGCTCATTCCCCCCGCCCTCCCCGTGATTGTTCTTCCCATCCTAGACAAGTACACCCTTCTGGATACCGTCTTGGTGAAAGTTCATCAAACGGTGATGATAATGATGTACAAAACAATCCTTGACTTTTATACACTTTCAACTAGACAAATACAATCGGTTTTTGAATAGACTTGTAATAACAATTAACTTAGTTTGGTTAGCTTAATGTGTTACTTCTATTGAACTTTATAGTTTGTTAGTTTTAATGTTGTTGTTGTTGTTGGCATAAAATGCCTATTTAGGATTTTTGGTAAGCTGACAGGTGGTGTAGCTGCCAATACAGGCATTTTCTACCAAAAATATACCAAGAAAAGCGACCAACTTTGGTCGCTAGTTGGTCGCTTTTCTCTGGAAAAAAAACAAATTTCTGGTAAATGGCGACCAACCTTGGTCGCCATTGAACCCAGATTTCTCAAAAAGCGACCAAAGTTAGTCGCTATTCCATTTAAATAAAAATAATGTCTGGAAATATAGCAACCAACCTTGGTCGCCTACAATTAAAAAATAATTAATTCTTGCATTTTGCGACCAACTTTGGTCGCTTATTTTAAAAAAAAAAATTAAAAAAATTAATACTAAAGCGACCAACTTTGGTCTCTAATATCCAGATTTTAAAAAATAATATTTTCTTTTTAGACCAAAGTTGGTCGCTTTTTGGCCAATAAGCAACCAACTTTGGTCGCTTTTCCTGGTCGCAAATTAGCGGATTTCTAGTAGTGTCTGTTCCCTCAAAGAATATTTTTCGAAGAAGGAAGGAAAAGACTAGGTAATGTGGGACAAGGAGCTCAGTGCAATTTCAAAGGGGATAGGTATTTCCAACAGCAGAAGAAACTAAAAAGAAGAGAGTTTAAATTAATTACTGCAAAACACATGCTTTCCGATGTAGTATAAATAGGTGATGTTTTGAGCACTGCAAAAGTGAAAGGATCTTTGAGAATTATTCAAGAAAATTAGTACCTTGAAGTTCCCTAGGCGTGCCCATGGCCACTCTGTGAGAATGCCAGGTTTGGTAGCCATTCTTTTGTTACTTCACCACAAAACTGGTAAAACTAAGTATTTGTAGCTTTGCTCAACTTGTTCTTTCCCTGTGTTCCTCAAAAGCCTCTGCTTCCCCTGCCTTATGTAGACATATTTATGTGGGGGCGAGGGGGGGGGGGGTATTTCCTATTTACCGCTTTAACTTATATACATTAACAATGTAACACCAGTATACTTGTGCATGTTATAGCAGGAAACTCGTGTTAATTGCGTTGGTATATGGAAGTTAAACTTTTTTCATTATTTTTGCATTTTCGACCGTGGTATCACTTTAACAGACTTAGTGCAATTATCTCCACGAAATCTACATTCTAGCCACATGTTTGATAATTCGTTTTTTTTTTCTTACTAAGAAAGTCAAAAAAATCAAAGCCTTCGTACATAGCTAGTTGCGAGATACCCATAATCTGGACCGTGTCATCAATTAGCAACTCTAATCCACCTAGGTAGCTTATGCTACATTGTGTGCATGCGTATAAATTGGAAATATGCATCAAAAGTGTGAAACACATATCAATGCTACGATTCATGACAAGTTGCAGCAAACAGGAAAGAAAATCTGCACCCCACCAGAAAGAACAATAATGAAAAAAAATGTAAAAAAGATGATCTTGATCTTTTTGTTCCCTTTATTTTTCGATATGCATATTTGACTTTGAATTAAACCAATGATGCGGTTATGAGCTTATTATTACGTGAAGATAACTCAAACTAACAGGAAAAAAACCAATGATCCTCTCTTTTTAGACATGCTCCATGCAATTGTAATGTCTAATGCGCTTCCTACAGTACTACTAGGGGTTTACATGGACCGGGTTGGTTCGTTTTTTATCAAAACCGAACCAAACCAACTATATCGGTTTGGTTTGGTTCGATTTTGTCGAGTTTTTTGTTACTTAAATATTATTTCAATTTTACTTTGTTAAATTTTTTATAAGTAAATATATGTAGTAAAATATAAAAATTGACAAACATATTATCTATTAAAATATTCTTATGGGAGAATTTTCTTAGTAACACATAATACTTATTTTTTTAGTTGTCTAACAATAATGTTTCATTGATATACACTTTTAAGGTTAACCGAATTTAGTAATTAAACATAAAAATCAATATGATAGCTAAATAATAATAAGCACTTCATATTCGAAAAAGATATAAGAATTTAATAGATCTTAACATATGATATGAATATGAAAAAACAAGAGATTGATGCATTTCAGTAACACTTGATAAAAAAGTGATCATACAACCCATTATTTAAGGTTAATAAATATGTTGCACTTCATATACTACTAAATATTATATCCCGCAAGAGAATCCCAAATATTTCTAGACATTTTTTAAAGAAAATTATATGTAAAATCTTAAAAATATATATAAAAATTATATATTTATATGTCGATTTGGTTCGGGTTTTTTTACTCAATACCAAACCAAATCAAATCAAACTTAGTCGGATTTTTTAATCGGTTTGGTTTGACTTTTCGGTTTGGTGCAGTTTTCCGGTTCGGTTTGTACACCTCTAAATAGTACCATGCAACTTGCTTCTTATTTAGGGTGTGTTTGGTATGAAGGAAAACATTTTTCGAAAAATGTTTTCTAATTTTTCCATGTTTGTTGGCTTGAATGTTTTGGAAAATATTTCCTTATGAACTCATTTTCCTCCAATTGGAGTAAAATATTTTCCTTATCAAAAGAAGGGAGAACATTTTCCAAAACTCCTTGTCAACCTTCTCCACCCTATTCCCCATCCTCACCAACCCATCCCATACCCCCACACCCACACCCACCCAACCCCAATCCCTCTCTCCAAAAAGGCTTTTTTTGGGATATATATACAAGATTACCCATAAAAACCAAAATAATTACCCTGATTCTACCCATACAAAATAATTATGCGACCCTACCCATATAACGTTTCGTGTATATATATATATATATATATATATATATATATATATATATATATATATATAATATTTCGGTATATATGTATACTATTATAGTATACCATTGCAGTATATCTATTTACTCTATTATAGTATACTCTTACAGTATATTGTGATACAATAGGGGTATATTGTTGGGCAACTGTGTTTTAATTTAAACTTTTGCTGAAAAGTTGCATATTATTATAGTATATCATTTCGGTATATATGTATACTATTATAGTATACTGTTGTAGTATAACTGTATACAATATAATGTGATACCGTAGCGGTATATTGTTGGGTAAATGTGTTTTTATTCAAGTTTCAGTTGAAATATTGCATATTATTACAATATATCATTTCGTTAGCTCTTTTTTTTTTAAAAAGTATTTTTTTTTTTTTGTCATTAGATTGTGTATCATATAAGAAGTCCTAGTAACAATAGTTCTCAGAGTTAGTTAATCGCAGTATGTGGTTAGGAGCGGATGTAGCGTTTCGGATACGGATTCAACTGAACTCATAACTTGCGACACAAAACATAGATTTATATGTAAAAATCTATTAAAATCTCAACAAGTATTAGATTTGAACCCATAATTTTAGTAGTATAATAAGTTCAATAAAAACCTTAAAAGCTGAACGTATTAAATTTAAATCTTGGGACGACCTCTGTATATGATTGAAGAGTTAACTTATTCATGGAGCTCACTAATGAGATGTTTTGGATCGGGGTATCTTAATCTATGAATGCAGGAGAAAATAAAATACAAAGAGGCTCTTGAAGTCTTCAAACAAAAGCACATACTTTGAAAAGATTAATAGCATGCAATGTAGGAAAAATATGAGAAGAAAAACACAAAAAGACATAAAGTAATTAATGGGAGAAAGGGAGAAAGTAATCAATAGGAGAAAGAGAATGGCAGCGAAAAGTTAGAATAAATAGGAAAAGACTGGAGAGAGAAAATATAAAAAGACAAAGAGTAATCAATGGGAAAAGGGGAATGTCAGTGGAAAGTCGGGTAAATATTTTGGACATCATGGGTATATTATGTAAAAAGTTTTGAGTGGGTAATTATTTTGGCCCAAATGGGTAATTTGTGTAGATTTCCCTTCTTTTTTTTTTGTCACCACCCAACCTGCTACTCTCTCCTCCCGCCCCCACCCTTCCCCCTCCCACCTGCACAAAAAAAATATTTTTAATTGCTTTTTTTGGTTGTAATTTTAAATTTTTGTTTTTTTATTTTTTCTCCTCCCATCCTCCCCCCCGGAAAAAAATATTTTTTGTAAATTTTTCATTTTTAGTTGTTTCATCTTTCGGTTTACAGGTTCGAAATTTTACAAGTTCCAAAGTTATGAATTCGGAGGTTTATGTGTTTGAAAGTTTACGGGTTAACGAGTTCAAAAGTTTGCGGTTTCGAAAGTTTAGCGGTTCGGAAGGTTGTTGGTTCGAAAATTTATGGCTTCATGTTTATTGTATCTAAATTATTTATGAATACTCTTGAGAAGTTATTTTCCTTAATTTGCGTATCAAACACTGCAAAATGAATATGATTACTACTTGTTTTCCAAGAAAATATTTCCTTGGATTCCGTTATACCAAACATGCCCGTAGTATCATTGTCAGGTTTTTCATTTAAGTTTAACTACAGTATGATCCACATATTACTAATTGATTTTTTATTCATACATATTAATTAGTATAATCATATTCTTTATAATGTTTGGTAATGTACTCATCTATTACTGAGTTTTACGAATTGTGAGGCTGAAGGACTTGCCGGTTATTTAAGCACGTATGTGTTTTCATTTAAAACTTCAGTTCACCAGAGACGGTCTTTGTATTGGGAAAAAAACTAAATTTATATTAAAAATGATGTGGCATGATACGTGGATTAGTTGAATGGTCAAAGAAACAGCAATTGACTAAGAGGCACAGTGAAAACAACCACGGGAAGAAGAATTTAAATAAGCACGAGACGACGTATAGATACGAGTCTCGTGCCAATTTAAATTATTTGCAGCCAACGGATTAGAAGGCATTGAAAGCAAGGATGAGATGACAGAAAGGAGCCCAAATTCATTATTAAATGTCTGATACGTTATAAAGTTGGTATTTAATAGGAATGATTGTGTAACGGCCTATTTAATGTCATTTATTGCTCATTATTATATCATTAAAGCTGAGGCTTTATTCCTTTACCTAGAATGATCTATAAAAGGAAGAAGGATCATCATTTGTAAGGACACGGAATACTATTGAGAATACACTGAAATACTTATCTATTTACCCTCTACCATTGTTCTCAAAAGTATTTTATTTTTTGTCTCCTGATTATCAGTAACCCGAATTTTTCTTTTAGCTTTGACCAAGGACTCAGATTTTTGGTTAAACAAATTGGTTCCGTTACCGGGAATCTGATAATCTTTCCTTTTAAGCTATATCTTATCTATTATCGTCACCATGTCAAACAATAACGCCGACAACAACAGTAACAACACATTGGGAAGCCATGAAAATCAAATACATCAAAATCAAGATACCGTGGTTCCCTCTCCTTTAAATTCACCACGTCAATCTCGTGAAGGCACTCCTGTTACTGAATCCCGTGCTGATCAACAAGAGCAATCTGAACATTTTGAAGGAGTTACAACTGAAGCTTTGCAAAAGCTAATCGATGCACAAGTCGGCAAAGCTCTTCAGGCACTTGTTAGTCGATTGCCTGCTGCGCCACCTACGCCGACTCCTAATAATAATACATTGGAGAACCCCCGTTCTGGTCTTGATAATTCTGAAAACGGAGCAACCCCCAGTGAACCACAAGAAGGGGGACCAGGTAATTTAAATAATTCATATTTGCAAAATTTAGTACTAACCTTGCAGAAACAGCTGAAGGAACAAAATGAGCGAATAGAGCAAATCCCTGGAGTTCCACCAATAATAAAAAGGAGTAGACATGGACAAATACTCACAACAACCATGGAAGCCTAGTGCTGCTCGCCTTCCAATTCCGAAAAAATTCAAAATGCCTGACATCCCAAAATATGATGGTACTACAGACCCACGTGACCACGTGACTGCATTTACAACTGGCGTGAAAGGCAACGACTTGACCAAACAAGAAATTGAATCAGTATTGGTCAAGAAATTTGGAGAAACACTCACCAAGGGTGCATTAACCTGGTATTCTCTTTTATCTGAAAATTCTATTAATTCTTTTGCTGAGCTTGCAGATTCTTTTATTAAAGCACATTCGGGAGCACAAAAAGTTAAGAAAATGATGGAAGATATCTTCAAAATCAAACAAGGGGATTCGGAGTTGCTTAGAAACTTCGTTGATAGGTTCCAACGTGAAAGAATGACTCTACCTCGTGTGCCTGACAATTGGGATGCTATAGCTTTTGCAAGTAATTTAAATGACAAAAGTTCTGAAGCCACGAGACGACTCAAAGAAAGTCTTCGAGAATTTCCAGCAACCACATGGAATGATGTTTACAATAGGTATAGCACGAAGCTGCGAATCGAAGAAGATACCGTACCTAAGCTCCATCATGAAGAAAGGGGCGGTACCCGAAGGTCAGATTCCGAAAAAAGATCAGGTAAAAACAGGTACGATCCATATATGGGACCCGCAGGAAAGGACCCACGGTCGAAGCAAGATAACCAACAATACGATCAAAAGTCAAGGAACCGGGATTCTAGCTCTTCTTCAAAGTTCAGGAATGATAGGAATATACAAGAATCACATGATGATGACAGGAGTTTAAAGGCACGATTCGGTGGATATAATTTCAACGTCTCTACCTCCGAGCTCGTAGCTGTTTTAAGAAGCATAGGATATAAGGTACGGTGGCCGAAAGAAATGCGGTCAAACCCAAGTAGACGCAATCCGGACCATTGGTGCGAATTTCACAACGATCATGGGCACAAAACTTCAGAATGCAGATTCCTGCAAAGTGAAGTAGATCATCTATTAAAGCAAGGATATCTCACTGAGTTATTTAGTGAGAAAGGAAAACAAGCTTATATGAAGAATAGACAAGAACCACCACAACCTCCTTCACCCAAAAGGACAGTGAATGTCATAAGCGGGGGAGAAGATATTCATGGCATAACTTACACAGCTTCAAACAAGGTTTCTAAGGTAACAATTACACACGGGAAACGGGTGCGGCAGGTCCTTGACAATGAAAGCATTTCGTTCGATGACGCAGATAACGAAGGAGTAACAACTCCACATAATGATGCACTGGTAATATCTTTACTTGTATATGATACTAATGTAAAGCGAGTTTTGATTGATCCAGGAAGTTCTGTAAATATTATATTACTAAGGGTACTGCGGGAAATGCAAGCTGAAGACAAAATGTTACCCAAGGCGCACACCTTGTCAGGTTTCGACAACTCAAGTGTAGTAACAAAAGGTGAGGTAATACTAACAACTTTTGCTATGGGTGTTGTGAAGGAAACTAAATTTCAGGTAGTTGATATGGAAATGGCCTACAATATGATCATGAGAAGGCCATGGATACACGATATGGATGCTGTCCCATCAACCCTGCATCAAGTTATCAAATTCCCATCACCATGGGGAATTTGTCAAATTCGTGGGGATCAGCAGATGGCCAGAAATGTCAATGCTGTAACAAGTACGAACGCCGAAAATAAAGCAAAATAGCAATTACAGGAAACAGTTGAAAGTAAAAAAGATCAAACTTCAACTGAACAAGAGAAAACAGATTTGGACTCAAGGCCTGACACAGTTCAAGAACCTGAAGAGAATGAAAGTATCAAAACGACGATTGAAGAGCTTGATGCAGTGACGTTATTTGATCAACAGCCTGAACGGAAGGTTTATATCGGGGCTAATTTAGACACGAACATGCGAGGTATGATAATCGAATTTTTAAAAGCTAACTTAGATTGCTTTGCTTGGTCCCACGCTGATATGACAGGGATACCTCCAAATGTGATGACTCACAAACTCTACGAGGACCCTTCTTTCACACCAGTAAAGCAAAAGAAACGGAAACAAGGTGCTTTCAAAAACCAGGTGATTCAGGATGAAGTCCAAAAATTATTAAAAATCGGATCAATCCGTGAGGTAAAATATCCAACTTGGTTAGCTCATACGGTGGTTGTACCCAAGAAAAATGGTAAGTGGCGTGTTTGTGTATATTATACTGATTTAAATAAAGCATGTCCAAAAGATTCCTTTCCCTTACCACATATAGATCAACTAATTGATGCGACCGCAGGTCATGAACTTTTAAGTTTTTTAGATGCATACTCAGGATATAATCAAATCAAAATGGATCCTGGTGATGAAGAAAAAACTTCTTTCATCACAGACAGGGGGACTTATTGTTATAAAGTAATGCCCTTTGGTCTCAAAAATGCTGGGGCAACCTATCAAAGGTTGGTCACCAAAATGTTCCAAGAACATTTAGGGAAAACAATGGAGGTATATATAGACGATATGCTCGTCAAAACCCAGCAATCTCATGATCATATTTCTCATCTATCTATTACTTTTGAAATTTTGCGAAAATTTAACATGAAACTCAACCCAGAAAAATGTGCATTTGGAGTTGCATCAGGTAAGTTTTTGGGTTTTCTTGTTTCTAACCGTGGTATTGAGGTGAATCCTTCTCAGATCAAAGCAATAGAAGAAATCCCGGATATCCTTACTAATAAAAAGGAAGTACAACGATTAACGAGAAGAATTGCAACTTTGGGGAGATTTATTTCCAAATCCTCAGAAAGGTGTTTTAAGTTTTTCTCTGCACTTAAAAAACAAGATCATTTTGAATGGAATGAAGATTGTCAGCAAGCCCTTAGAAATTTGAAAACTTATTTGTCAAAACCACCGTTGTTGGCAAAACCGTAGATAGGGGAAAAACTTCTCATTTATCTGGCCGTATCTGAAGTCGCGGTAAGTGCTGTTTTAGTCCGCGAGGACCAAGGTAAACAATCTCCTATTTATTACGTAAGTAAGTCTTTATTGGAAGCTGAGACACGATACCCACAGTTAGAAAAATTAGCATTAGCTTTGGTCATGGAATCTAGAAAGTTAAGACCTTATTTTCCAAGTCATCCCATTGTTGTAGTTACTGCTTTTCCTCTTCGAAATATTTTGCATAAACATGAGCTTTCAGGAAGATTAGCGAAATGGGCTATAGAACTAAGTGAATATGAAGTTATTTATCAACTCAGGACCGCTATAAAGTCTCAAGTACTAGCTGATTTTGTGGCTGATTTTAGCCAGGGGATGCATTTAGAAGCAGAGAAAGAATTATTAGTTTTTAATGGTGCGAACCCGGGGACTTGGGTTTTATACACTGACGGTTCATCTAATGTAAAAGGGGCAGGCTTAGGAATAGTCCCCGTACCACCTGTGGGGGAGACCATTAGACAGGCTATAAAATGTTATTCTATAACTAACAATGAAGCAAAATATGAAGCTGTAATTGCAGGTTTAGAATTGGCACGAGAACTCGGCATAACACAGATTATAATCAAGAGTGATTCTCAACTCGTGGTTAATCAGATGCTGGGGACTTACACAGCCAGAGAGTCACGAATGCAAGAATACCTCGCAAAGGTACGGGATTTAGTAAAGCAATTCCAAACTTGGAAAGTAGTGCAAGTCCCAAGAGAGGAGAATGCAGAGGCAGATGCTTTAGCAAACCTTGCATCCGCAGCAGACGTGGCAAACAATACAGATGCTTCAGTCATACATCTATTTCATTCTATTCTCGAACCTGACAAAAACGAGGTAAATTTCAATCATCTAACATGGGATTGGAGAAATGAAATTGTTGCCTTTTTACAGCACGAAACCGTGCCTAATGACAAAGGAAAGGCTTTCGCGCTTCGCAAAAGAGCTGCACGATATTGTTTATATCAAGGTAATCTTTATCGAAAGATGTTCGGCGGACCACTAGCAAGGTGTCTCGGCCCTTCTCAAACCGATGTCATGAGAGAAGTACATGAAGGACATTGTGGGAATCACGCAGGAGGACGGTCACTGGTAAGAACGTTAATTCGCACATGATATTATTGGCCTAAGATGGAAGAAAAGGCAACCATTTTCGTGTCCAAATGTGATAAATGTCAAAGGTACGACAATAATATGCATAGACCAGCTGAGTTACTACATACTGTTTTAACCCCTTGGCCCTTTATGAAATGGGGAATGGATATCGTAGGTCCACTTCCACAAGCGAAAGGTCAGGTAAAATTTCTACTCGTACTTATAGATTATTTCACTAAATGGGTAGAAGCAGGGGCATTTAAACAGGTACGAGAAAAAGAAGTTAAAGACTTCATATGGCGCAATATAATATGCCGCTTTGGAGTACCAAAGGAGATCGTATGTGACAATGGACCACAATTCATTGGAGCACAAGTTACAGAATTTTTTCAAAGTTGGCAGATCAAAAGAATAACATCTACGCCATACCATCCAGTGGGCAATGGACAAGCGGAATCAACTAACAAAGTTATTATCAATAACTTGAAAAAGAGGTTACAAGATTCAAAAGGTAATTGGCCTGAGGTGTTACCCGGAGTACTATGGGCTTATCGTACAACGACCAAAACAGGCACTGGAGAAACACCATTTTCGATGGTTTATGGTACGGAAGCCTTAATACCGGTTGAAATAGGTGAGCCAAGAACACGGTACGATCGGGCAACGGAGGAATCTAATAATGAGGAGATGCGGGTTAGCCTAGATTTACTTGAAGGAAGAAGAGAGGCTGCTTTGATAAGGATGACAGCACAAAAGCAAGTAATAGAACGATATTACAACAGGAAAGCACGCCTCAGATTTTTCAAAATTGGGGACTTCGTGCTTAAAAAGGTTTTCCAATCTACAAAAGTTGTTAACTCAGGAAAGCTAAGTCCAACATGGGAAGGACCATACAAAGTTCGTGGCATTGCGGGAAAAGGAGCATACCAGTTGGAAACAATGGATGGTAAAGTTTTACCCTCACATTGGAATGCTGTCCACTTAAAAAGATATTACTTTTAAGAAAGTACCTACGGTCAGGTATCATCATGTAAAAATTCTTCTCTTGATTTTTTAATATTTTACTAACGATTTTAGATGTTAGGCTAAATATCCTAACTCGTGCCAAATGATGAGTCACAACCTGCAAGGCAAAATGGAGTATGCATAAATTCCTAGCTCAGGGTTACAATTAATCTGATGGAAATACACACGAGTTAGGCAGTCTTCATCTATAATCACATAGTCGAGTCCCGTATATCTTTCTGTTTCAGGAAAAGGGCCAAAGTAAAAAGAAATAAACAAGTGTTCGAGGCTTCATACTTCACCGCTCAAACACTTGGGGGACTACATATTATACACAGATAGGTGCAAAGAAACAGATACGAGTATCGAATAAAAGTCGGCCAAACTGAAGCAAGTGTTGAGAAGAAGTTACGAAGTCTTCAGCATTCATGAGAACAACAAAGTCATCTCTCAAACTCATAAACAAAGTCACCTCTCAAACCCTTCTTAACATGTAAAGATAGGGTCATGATTATGTACTGAAACAGGTTATAAAAAAAACCTTGTTTAGTTTATGTTATTTACAAATCTGTTACAAGAAAAACAGTTACGAGAAAAGTGGTAGATGTATTGTAATACATGTAACAGTCAAACACTTGTTAATAGTTGTTTCATATAAAACATGTGTTTTCCTATTACTTTCATCGTATTTTAACACCATTATGAAGTTGAGACGTCTTCTTCATTAAGTGTCGATAAAATAAAAGGGCCCTCTTTTATAAGCCTCATGTCAATAAGTCATGGGAGAATCATAAAGCATTTTCAAAGGATAAAAATGTTAAACTATTCTATAAGTCCTAAATAAGTAAAGAAAAGGCAAGAGTAGAACACATTGAAGTATTAACAAATTTATTGATCTAATTAAAAAAAAACTAAGTAGAAACTTAGTCAATAAAATTTATACAATTGCCCCATTATGATAACTGGGGACTTTCACCAAAAAATCCCTTAAAAACTAAGGGATAAAACCATCATCCAGTTGAAGGGGTTAGTACATCAGAAGTTGCAATATGAATTTCACTTTCAGCCACAGGCACGGTGGCAACTTCTGAAGAAGCAGCAACATGAACGGTTTCAGCTGAGCTTGAGGGGATTATCACGGAAGTTTCAACTTCCATATATTGGGTTGTAGAAGTTTCACCCTCTGAAGCTGGAATAGCAACATTTTCAGGAACTTCAAGGGCAGGAGAAGGAGTATCAGTAGACTGTTGGCTTTTCTCAATGGTATCTATGACTTTAGCCAGTTCAGACTGCAAGTCAAAACCCTCTTGAGCAGCTTCCGTCAAAGCATCACGACGAGAATTCAGAAAAGCCCAACTCACTTCTATGTTAAAATTTTCCTCTAGAAGTCCATATTCCTTTTCCCACATAGCAAGATCGTTTTTTAAAATTTGATTTTCAGCTAAATGGGAGTCAAGGGAAGCTTCAAGAGAAGCATGAGAACTCTTCAAGGCTTGAATCTCGACAGAAGAAGTCTGTAAGTCAGCCTGAGCTTGAGTTAAGTTTTGTACTAACTCTCCTGCATATTCTTCCTTTTTAGCCAAAAGTGCCTTCAGCTCTCTAACTTCTTCACTAGCTCTGGATAATTGTTCTGATAAAGAGCATTCCAAAAGATCTTTATCTCTTTTCAATTGGCTTGAAGAAGCTTTGACTGTTGCCAGCTCAGAAGTTAAACCACGGTTTTGCTGCTCTAGGAGATTTTTATTTTCTTGCAACTCTTCTATAGTCCCTTGAGCATTTTCGAACTGCTCCTTCCAGTTGGTTGCTTCAAGTTGGGCTCCCCTAGCAATTTCCTCAGTCTCGTGGACAGACTTCTCAGACTCACGAGCTTTTCTTTCCAGTAAGGAAATTCTTCTCATTAGTTCCGTGCTAATAAGATTAGCCTACAGAGGTAAGTCATGGAAATGAGAAATTGAAGATAATTTAAAAAAAAAACTTGTTGGTAGAAATACCTTCAAAGTAGAATGAACTACGTCGTTCATCAAAGTTAAGCAGCTATGGCTCTCCATCTTCTTCTTCTCGATATCTCCAATGAGAGGTTCGAGCCAAACATCGGCTCTGCCAGTCTTCCTCAAGAGGCTATGATTGGCAGGAACTTCCAAAGTAACACTTCTCATTGACATATTTTCGCTGCTAGAACCTGTCTCTGTATGATGAACAGAGGGAAGAGGAGCAGCGGAGGGAATAGAAGGAATGGAGGGAAAAGATGTCGAAACCAACACCGGAGCAGTAGCAGGTGCGGTTGAAGTAGCCAAGGGAACAGATATAGGAGCAGTAGAAATTGGCAAACAAATGGAAGGTGTTAAAGCTGGTAAAGAAACACTTACGGTAGGCAAAGGAATGGAGGAAATAGGAACAAGTGAGGAAAGAGGAGCTTCGTCAAAAACAGGTCCGAGCTCGCCACTCTCGAAACCACTGTCAAAAAGGTGCTGAATTGATTCATTATTATCTCTTGGTTCGGCATCCTCATCAGATTGAATCAAAACAGGCTCGGTGGCGGAGGTACGAGCAGGAGTGTTTTCAATTTCATCATCAATGACTATTCGTCTCCTAACCCTTGGCCTGGTAATTAGGGAGGTACCCTCCTCTTCTTCTTCAGAACTTTCCTTTGTAGCTTTTCTTTTAGGCACAAGGCTCGAGCCTTATCTAAATCCAGAGCAGCATTCGCAGACATGCGAATGGCCATAGCTACTTCAGCTATCATTCCTCTAATGCCAAATCCTGATTAAAGAATGGATATACATGATTAAAGTTGAGGAAAAAGTGCTTAACATGTAAAACAAAATTTTGTAAAAGAGTGGATACCGTGTGTTTTGACTTTCCAGCCATGTAAGAAGAAATTGATTTCCAAGTTCTTTGCTCCCTAGTAGCAATTTTCAAAAGTGAGTCTACCCAACCACGAAAGTTGGGAATAGGTTCCACATCTCCCATGGTTGCTACAAAAAACCAAGAAGGGACGAGGTTAAAAAACAACATTCTTTTGAAATTCTCAAAAGTAGGTACGGTAAATAAGAGAAAACTTACGTTCAAAATTCCACTTCTCAGGAAAGGGAATATTTATTTAACCAATCAAATCCACTGTACGGACAACAACGTAACGGATATACCATCCACGATCTCTGTCATCCTCGGAGTTTACCAAAACTTTTTTGCTCCTTGCAGTTAAGGTGAAAACCCCATGGCGTATTAAGTTGGGATGGTATAGATGAATGAGATGAGAAAAGGTGAAATTGACATTGGCCTTGGATGATAAATATCTCAAACAAGCCACTGTTCTCCACACCAATTGACCAATTTGGACCAAACAAATGGTAAAGAAACGACAAAAATCGAGAATAACTGGGTCAATCGAAGGATTAAAACCCAAAGTGAAGGGGTAAGTGTAAACAGAAGAATACTCATTTCTAAAAGAAGAAATTCTTTGATTTGGGGAAGGAATTGACATTCGAAGACTATCCTTCCAATTACAATCTCTTCTTATAGTGGGGATTGTAAGCTCGGTTACTAATGTTGGGTAAGTATCGGCTCTTTCTAAATTTTTAATTTGTTTTTGAAGAGACGTTTTGTCACTTTCAAAAGACAAATCACTGGGAACTATATCATCAACTGAGGGTTCTTGAGAAGTATCAAGAATTTCCCTACTCTTAGAAGAAGGGGCTTTTGGAACAAAACTCCTTGAAGAAGAACCAGAGGAACCGCCTCGCGTAGATTCTAACCCTGTTCGAGGCCTACTTTTTTACGGTTAGGGTTTGGAGAAGACATTGTCAAGAAGAAGGTATGTGTCGAAGATTAGTGAAGAAGACAAAGGAAGACAAAGTTATGTGTAAAATAGGAACCGTCAACTTTTTAAGTATAATGATGAAAAGCCTATAATAAAGGCAGCTATCACTTCGTAAATAGTGAGAATGAAGAAGTCTCGAAGAAAGGAATGAATAGCGGAATCAATTATAAAATTACACATGGACAGAGCATTAAATGGAAAAGATTGCTGAGACGTTAGTACTGTCATGAACATTAATTGTGACAAAAGTTCTTTTTACATGAAGATCCACTTCCCAATTATTTAATTGATAAAAAAATGGAAAGTGGGGGGACTATCTGTATTGGGAAAAAACTGAATTTATATTAAAAATGATGTGGCATGACACGTGGATTAGTTGAATGGTCAAAGAAACAGCAATTGACTAAGAGGCACGGTGAAAACAGCCACGGGAAGAAGAATTTAAATAAGCACGAGACGACGTATAGATACGAGTCTCGTACCAATTTAAATTATTTGCAGCCAACGGATTAGAAGGCATTGAAAGCAAGGATCAGATGACAGAAAGGAGCCCAAATTCATTATTAAATGTCTGATACGTTATAAAGTTGGTATTTAATAGGAATGATTGTGTAACGGCCTATTTAATGTCATTTATTGCTCATGATTATATCATTAAAGCTGAGGCTTTATTCCTTTACCTAGAATGATCTATAAAAGGAAGAAGGATCATCATTTGTAAGGACACGGAATACTATTGAGAATACACTGAAATACTTATCTATTTACCCTCTACCATTGTTCTCAAAAGTATTTTATTTTTTGTCTCCTGATTATCAGTAACCCGAATTTTTCTTTTAGCTTTGACCAAGGACTCAGATTTTTGGTTAAACAAATTGGTTCCGTTACCGGGAATCTGATAATCTTTCCTTTTAAGCTATATCTTATGTCTGAAAGTAGCACTACATTTTGATGTGCATATAATTTGTTTATATGCACGTCAGTATTTTAACGTAAATTTCTTCGTCTCCTTCCTCATTATCTCTTAAAGAAAACGTAGGTTAAGTACTACCAAGGTCATGATCTGAATCAGATGAGTTAAATTTGAATTAGATTAAAGTTTTTATTTTAAAAGATAACCGTTCGCTGTTCATGAATCTAAGAAATGACCAAAATATATTTTCATATACTATTATTTAAGAAAATAGCATTTATGGGGTCCACCAGTCAAATCACTTGACTATTCGAAATTACCTAGTAAAGCTAACTGTAATAGAAAAATCACTTAACTATACTTATAGCACTCAGAAAATCACTCTATCAGATTTCTCAAACTTTCGTTGGTCGAATACTTATTTTACCCACTAAATTATCATCCTTTGTCTTTTAATTTTTTACTTTTAAAATTTTATGGTTTTCTTTCTCCTTCTAATCTATATTATGACTTACCTATACGACAAATAAATATTATTTATAAAGTAAACAAGTGGAATATATTTTTCAAAGTATATTCCAAGCTTATATAAAGTTGGAATATAAAATAATTAAGCATAATTTTTCAAGTATATATAATGGCGGAATAAAAAAAAATTGAGCATAGTTTTCAAGCATATATAATGTATGTTGTAAATTATGCATCTATTTTAAATTATTATTTTTTGTATTACTTGCGTGGAGTATATGTTTTAAAAGTGTTTTTCTTTTTCATTCTCAATTGTGTAAATAAATTTTGAGAGTTTTTTTAATCAAAATTGTTGATACGAATAAATTATTCTAATTAAATTTTGTGCTATGCTCAATTATTTTATCATATATATATATATATATATGTTTGAAAAATATTTTTAACTTTTTACGTTTTAAATAAGGTTTATTTGTTCTATATCTAAGTCCATTATATAGATTACAAAGAGGTAAAAATATTAGTATAATATTTAAAAAGTAAAAAATAATAAATTTTAATAGTTTGGAGGGTAAAACAGGTATTTGACCACCGAAAATTTTTAGAAATCTAGTTGATTGACTTATGAGTGCTATATGTTTGACTCAAAAGATATTAAAACCTTTTTGGGCAAATCAATCAAAGATGAAGGGGTAAATCCTAGTTAAAGATAATTAACTCTAGATCCGAGATGAATAATATGAATAGAAAAACATAGTCGAGTATAAATATTGGCCGTGATTATGGCCAGATTTAATAGCATAAAGAAAGATGCATTAAGTAACATTAAATGACAATAAAATGTAAATAAAGGAAAAGATTCACCAAATCTTGAGTGGAGCGGATCCTCTTTCATTTGATAAAGACGAATGATAACAGATACAAGAACCTTAAGACCCTTTTTGGATCTGATGAAGGTCTGGGATCACAGATCCTCTAATCTCTTTAAAGAGGTATGTTTACGTATTTTCTAGAGAGAGGGAGAGGGGGAGAGAGTCAGCCCCCCCATTTTTGGAAGTCCTCTCTTCCTATTTATAAAGGGCATCCATAGAAAATCCTAAAAAGTACAATTAGAGGGAATATTCAGTAGAATATTCCCTTTGAGGATTCCAAAGCAAACTAGCTATTTCATCACTGTCTGACCTCGGCCTTATTGATGACTGTCTGACCTCGGCTATTGGTGGCTGTCCGTCCACAGCCTGTCCGAACTCGACCACATATCTCCGCGTGCCGAATTTCTCTGATCTAATTTTGACCCATACAATTAGTCCATCCGCTTATTGAGGTCGTCTCGTGGTCGAGCTCGGTGAGCGGACTTCATTAATCGTAGTTCGAGAAATTCAGATGGGGAGGTCGACTAGTATGGATCACAGCTGAGGGTGCCGATATTTAGGTTATAGTGGTATCCCCGTGGGCTGAACTTTATCAGAGTTCGATCATGGCCAATGACTCGAGTGATGAGTCGATCGAGAAGACGGTAGATTTGGGGGAGGCCATCGAGGGCGGGAAGGCAGCATCAGAGGAGGTTATTCGCGTCCTCGGATCTGGACGGGCGAGTAGGACGAAGGTTAATTCGGGTGAGGTCGAAGGTTGATTCGGACGAGGCCGAGTGTTGATTCGGTCGAGGCCGAATGTTTGTTCGGACGAGGTCGAAGGTTGGTTCGGACGAGGCCGAATGTTGATTCGGACGAGGCTGAGTGTTGATTCGGTCGAGGCCGAGTGTTGATTCAAACGAGACTGAACGTTGATTTGGACGAGGCCGAAGGTTGATTCGGACGAGGCCGAAGGTTGATTCGGACGAGGCCGAGTGTTGATTCGGACGAGGCCGAGTGTTGATTCGGACGGGGCCGAATTCTTCTTTTTGGTGATAGCCCTTGGACGTAGGGGTGCTATTCGAGCTTGTCGAAATGTTAACTCGTCGTGGTTCGAACGAGGTTGACCTCTTTTTTGGCGATGGCTCTTGGCCGTACGGGGTCGACCTCCTCTTTTTGGCGATGACTCTTGGCCATACGGGATCGACCTCCTCTTTTTGGCGATGGCTCTTGGCTGTAGGGGTCGACCTCCTCTTTTTGGCGATGGCTCTTGGCCGTAGGGGTCGACCTCCTCTTTTTGGCGATGGCTCTTGGCCGTAGGGGTCAACCTCCTCTTTTGGGCGATAGCTCTTGGTCGTAGGGGTCGACCTCTTCTTTTTGGCGATGGCCCTTGACAGTTGGGGTCGACCTCTTCTTTTTGGCGATGGTTCTTGGCCATAGGGGTGGACCTCCTCTTTTTGGCGATGGCTATTGGTCGTAGGGGTCGACCTCTTCTTTTTGGCGATGGCTCTTGGCCGTACGGGTCGACCTCTTCTTTTTTGGCGATGGCCTTAGCCGTTGGGGTCGACCTCTTCTTTTTGGCGATGGCCCATGGCTGTAGGGGTCGACCTCCTCTTTTTGGCGATGGCTCTTGGCCGAAGGGGTCGACCTCTTCTTTTTTGGCGATGGCTCTTGGTCGTAGGGGTCGACCTCTTCTTTTTTGACTCACAAGATATTAAAACCTTTTTGGACAAATCAATCAAAGATGAAGGGGTAAATCCTAGTTAAAGATAATTAACTCTAGATCCGAGATGAATAATATGAATAGAAAAACATAGCCGAGCATAAATACTGGCCTTGATTATGGCCAGATTTAATAGCATAAAGAAAGATGCATTAAGTAACATTAAATGGCAAAAAAATATAAATAAAGGAAAAGATTCACCAAATCTTGAGTGGAGCGGATCCTCTTTCATTTGATAAAGACGAATGATAACAGATACAAGAACCTTAAGACCCTTTTTGGATCTGATGAAGGTCTGGGATCACAAATCCTCTAATCTCTTTAAAGAGGTATGTTTACGTATTTTCTAGAGAGAGGGAGAGGGGGAGAGAGCGAGTCAGCCCAGTCCTCTTTGGAAATCCTCTCTTCCTATTTATAAGGGGTATCCATAGAAAATCCTAAAAAAGTACAATTAGAGAGAATATTCAGTAGAATATTCCCTTTGAGGATTCCAAAACAAACTAGCTATTTCACCACTGTCCGACCTCGGCCTTATTGATGACTGTCCGACCTCGGCTATTGGTGACTGTCCGACCTCGGCTATTGATGACGGTCCGACCTCGGCCTTATTGATGACTGTCCGACCTCGACCTGTCCGTCCACAGCCTGTCCGACCTCGACCTTATATCTCCGCGTGCCGAATTTCTCTGATCTAATTTTGACCCATACACTATAGACTTAAGTGACTTTTATGTTTCAAGCAAAAAAAATGTGATTTTACTGAGTAATTCAGGATAATTGGGAGACAATTTAAGTAATGGACTCCATTTTGTTTTTCATTGATTTATTGTGTTAATTAGACACGTTTTTAGTGCCCGTGTTGTTTAATGGAGCATTAAATTTCAAGTGAAAGTAGGGAGACATTTGGTCCCTGTTAGGTGAAGCCGACTTTCTTGTCTTAATTAATGAAAGGCATTTCAGGTTTCTCGTTCAAAAGGAGACAATGAAAGTAGTGGAAGCAAGAAATTGGTTCTCTGACATCGACGGTGATTTTGGAAAGTAAGTTTTGATTTGGCTTTTACAAGTAGTAGCTTGTTCTCTCCTAGGGTGTTAATGGTTTTAAAAAAAGAGATTGTTGTTTTATTACACTAAATAACGGGTGTTCTTTTAATATACTAGTAAGGGTAAAGAAGACAACACATAATACAACAAAACAAAAAGAAAAATATTATTTAAGAAAATATGAATTTTGGTCGGTGAATTATTATGTTAAATTCGTTTTTAAAGCTCGTGTTATTTGTCTGAGCACATTAAACTTCAACTAAGCTTGCCTGTTTGTGAGGAGTCATTTTGTGGAAGATAAGAATAACGTGTTAAACAATTTTTTTTCTGGAGCCAAGAAGAAATTTTCCAACTTATTATTCAATATAATAAATCACTCAGCCATAGTACCTATATAGATTTTTATCAATAAACCTCAAAAAGAAAAGTACAATTAAGGAAGGTAAAACCTTTTTTTACTAACACAAATCGCTCCCTATCTAAACAAAACTAATAAAAGATAAGAACTTGCAAGAGGTAAAAATTCTACTATTGCCTCAAAGTTGATAACATATTCTAACACAATATGTTAAAGTGAAATAGCTAATCCAAACATACTACTTTTTTACCAAGATCAATAAATAATCAACATTGCCCCGATACCAAATTAGTTGGTTCGGTTATATAAATGTTTTAGAGATTCAAAAATAACCAGATTTACAAATGGTAATTGAAAAATAGCCACAGTTTCAAAATAATCGAAATTTAGCCACTTTTCATATAAAGATAGATCTGAATGAAAACACTGTTTAAAATCCGAAAATATTCCAGCATAATATACCGGAGTTCTAGTATAATATACTGGATTTCCAGCATAATATGCTAGAGTTCTAGCATGATATACCGGAGTTCCTGCATAATATACTGGAGTTCCAGCATAATATACTGGTCCAATATAATATGCTGGAAGTTCATACACAAGTGCTCCAATCTCCAGTATATTATGCTGGAACTTTCTGTGTGTTGGAGTTCCAGCATAATATGCTGGAAGTTCATACACAAGTGCACCAATCTCCAATATATTATGCTGAAACTTTTCGTATTGCAGCAAAATAGTGGCTATTTTTCAATGACTTTGCAAAAGCTGGCTATTTTTAACTAACTAGGCCATCCTATTTTCACTTTTTGAGAGGTTGCATCAAGTAGGACTATTTTTTACACAAACTCCAACTTTATCTGACTGTTGAACCAGCTTTACTTTGTACATAAGCTTAGTTATGAATTGACCTCATATGGTTGAAAGTTAAGTTGTTTTAACTTTTATAATGATGCTCAAAATTTTTTGAAATTATAATAGACACTTGTGGTCCGATTCTTCCTTGGACCGTGTGCATAACGGGAGGTTAGTGCATCGGGTTGCCTTTTTGGTCAATTCCTGGAAATGGAAAAGCGGCATTTGCTGTTTTAAACTTACTATAATATGGAATTCAGCACTTCTGAAGATGCAGATTTACGTTTGCTCCCAAATTTCTTTCAGGGTCCTTTGTTTCTCGCTTTAGTTATGTTAACTTATCTTAATTCGTCTACGTGAAACAATTTGATATTTTGTAGCACTGCTGGCCATACAAATAGTCAAGAGAAGTACATGCCAGGTTGCATCAGAAGAATAGTATCACAGGTTCAATTTTTTTGCAGAATCTGTCGCAACAGATATAAAAGACAGAGCAGCCAATCGCAAGGTGCTTTGGTTTGAGTCCTTGTCCAATTCGGAGTTACATAAATGGTTCAGGATTAATTCGAAATCAATAAGCTCCTTGATTAATGTATTTATACGTCCTGTATTCATAAGCATCCTTAAAAACTTAAGGCTCTAGTTGATTTCCATAAGCTTGTTCAACCTGCGGTAAGTCACTGATCCATTTGTGAAAGTAGTGACAACAGTCAGGTGAAAAATCCTCGAAGAAATCAACTGGAAAATAGTTAAATGCATAGATACAAAGCTCTTCCGGGGAAGATCTATCTTGTTCAATAGAAGTCATCACTAATGCTCCCAAATGGTTCATATTACAATTTATATATTGCATACCGAACTCTAAAGGCTGATATACTTGACCATGGATCCAATATATGATCATATATCAAAACGATCTATATTTCTAGGTCTTGATTCAGTAGCAGAAGCCATGGTTAATGGTGAAAAACCATGATCAAGACTAGCTTTCCATACTTTGCCAATATCAAACATCATGTTGCCACACTCGTGCTCGTTCCAACCTTCCAAGGCATGCAAAATCCCAGCTATTCTCCACGCACTCATCACTCTTCGTGGCAGCCAATTCTGGAATTATATTGTGAAGGAGATAAACTTAACTTGGTATATTTGATATATCTCCTGATCGAAAAGGTTGCATAATTGATAAGGAGACAGACTCCTTACTCAAAGAAAACATTATCCAAGATAGGGAAGGAGTTAGAAGTTGAGATCACTAGAACTCTTCCACTAAGGAAGAATAGCATTAGAACCAGGGCCAGCCTAATGGCCGAGCAAGTAAAGCACTTGCTTAGGGCCCCTTATTTGTAAGGGCCCCAAAATTTTGTAGCCGTTAATGTATTTGCCCATTTTCTTTAACAATATTAATTATTTGAAAAGAAAAAAAATGCAAGTTTCAAGGAAAGGGGCCCGTTGGAGAACAATTGGAAAAGAAATATATTTTTGGGATCCATGCCTAATTTACATGTGAACATTCCACCATCTTGCCTCATTTATGCACCATCATTATTATAAATGGGCCCATATTCTTTTTATCTCCTTTTATCTTTCTCTGCAAAAGTCTATTAACTTTACTTAAACCTGTTAATCGGGCCGGGCTGACTCGTTTTCAGCCCGCTTCAACCCGGGTCAGCCCGGTTCAATCCGGTTCAGTCTATTACTGTTCACTATTGGACGGCTTGGGACGGGTTATTTAGGGGGGCGGGTTGTGGACGTTCACGTTTAGCTTAACGGTGCACCTAACCCGCCTAACCCGAAATTTCTTAACGGGTTGAACCCGTTAGCAACCCAGTTACCGTTGAATTTTTTTTTAATTTAATTGGACCTTTCCCAACGGTCAAATTGAGAAATGACCGTTGGGGAACGGCCAGATTTTGCAAATATGGCCAATTTCGCCCCCCCCCCCCCCAAATTAAAAATATAGCCATCCCACCCCTAATAATTGTAAAATTACTTTTTTAACCCTTTAAAATCTATGAATAGCCCCCCTTCTTCTTTATTTTTTCTCACAATTCACTCTTACTACTCTAGTTCTCTCTCAAGTCTCAATTCTCTATTGATATTATAGTTCTTAAATTCTCAATTATTTATTATTTCAAGTTTCATCAATTATTTAGTTTAGCCATTACAAAATTATTATTATCAAATATCAATTATTCAAGTGAAGTATGGTATCAAGTATTCAAGTATTATCAACTATCAAGTTTCAGTCTATCAATTGAAGTTTGAATTTTGATATCAAAAATTCAAAATTAGTGCGGCATAAGGAATCCCGGTACACTCGTTCCATCTCTTTCTCTAATTTGGTGTACACTTATTTTATTATTTAGAATTATAAATTTAGTTTCTTAATTGAATTTTTGAATTTGATTTCTTACTTTAATAGTTTAATTTATATAATGGATTTACTTAGAGCGGCCAAAAAAGCATGCACTAGTAGAGGTGTGTAACGACCCGACCGGTCGTTTTGAACTTTTGCACTTCGATCGTCATCTCTTGGGCATGACTTGCCCCGTGTGGTGTATTATGACTTATGTAAATCGTTGGTGTTGGGTTTCAGGTTAATCACAATGAATTTGGAAGAACAGTCTCACTTGAAAGCTTGAAATTTGAAAGTTTTGACCAAGATTTGACTTGTTTGTATATGATCTCGGGTAGGAATTTTTATGATTTGGTTAGCTCCGTTAGGTGATTTGTGACTTAGGAGCGCGATCGGAATGGATTTTGGACTTGTAGAGAAGATTTAGGCTTGAATTGGCGAAATTGAGATTTCGGCGTTTTTCCGGTTGATAGGTGAGATTTTGATATAGAGGCCGGAATGGAATTCCGAGAGTTGCAGTAGCTTCGTTGTATCATTTGGGATGTGTGTGCAAAATTTCAGGTCATTCAGACGAGGTTTGATAGACTTTCTGATCGAAAGCATAATTTAAGAGTTCTTGGAGTTCTTAGGCTTGAATCCCATGTTAAATTGGTGATTTGATGTTGTTGTGAGTGTTCCGAAGTTTTGAACAAGTTTGAACAATGTCATGGGATGTGTTGGTACAATTGGTTTGAAGTCCCGGGAGTTCCGGGCAGGTTCCGGGATATTTTAGGCCAAAAATCATAGCTGTAGTAGGTCCAGAAGGGTTGCAGACCTCGGAACCCACCCGCGCGGTCCACACAAAAACAAGTGCGTCTGCGGTGAGTGTTGTACGGACCACACAAAATGGTGTGTGGCCGCGGTGAAGAACATTCCGCTGGTCATACTTCAGAAGCTCATATCTTTTAATCCACAAGGCATTTTGAGATGAGTCAAAAATGAAAGTTATAGCTCTTTAAATCTAGTTTTCCGAAACATATTATAATAGGCATTTGGACATCTGTAGCGAAAGTTATGGCCAAAATACTGAAGCATGTTACTGTAGAGGAAAACCTGTGCGGCCGCGGTCGTTTTTGTGCGGACCGCGGTTGTTTTTGTGCGGTCCGTGGAGGTGGAAATCTGGGGGGTACTCCATAAAATAAGGTTTTGGGTTTTATTTGATATTTTGACCTAGAAAGCTCGGATTTTGACAATTTTCAAAGGTTTTTCAAGAAATTCATCGGGGTAAGTGATTCTAACTCAGATTTGGCTAGAGTACATGAATCCATCATTGAATTCATCATTTAATTCGTGATTTGGGATGGAATTTGGGAAGAAAATTGTGGAATCTTTCGAAAATGTAAAATGATGATTTGAAGGACCAAATGGTATCATAATTGGATATGGTTAGACTCGTGAGAGTATAAGGATAGAGGTGAGTAATGATTGTAAATGATGCTCTGAGGGTTTGAAACCCCGGGTTGCACATCGTAGTGCTATATTGAGGTGAGGCACATGCTTGATGACGAGCGTGGGTTCGTGTACTATTGGGGATTGTGACTTGGTCCATCCCGATTGATGATTTTACCGCGTATTTGACTGAAACTTATTTGTTATCATCATGATTTGGGCCGATTGCCATATTTGGGCTTCGTGCCAACTATTTGAACCCTTCGGGGATTTTTAGTACTGTTTCCTCACTGCTTTGACTTATTAATTGAACTCAGTCATGCTATTTTCCACTATTTTACCAGTCAGCCATTATTACTCCATTTTGAGACTTAAATGATATTTTAAATGATGTTTTGGACAGAGAAATACTGTTTTACTAATGCCCGAGGGGCTTGTGAGTATTTTTGATTGAGTAAGGCCGATGGCCTAGTTGTGAGAAAACACTGATACTGATTGAGGCCGAGGGCCTGAGATATGTACGCTACGAGGTGGCTTATTGATATTGTTTATGAGGACGAGGGCCTGAGATACATATATACGCCACGAGGTGGCTTGACTGATATGAGGCCGAGGGCCTAGATTTTATGCCACGAGATGGCTTGATATTGCGCTTGGGCCGTAAGGGGGCCCTCCCGGAGTCTGTATACCCCCCAGTGAGCGCGGGTACCCATTGTGATATGAGATATAGCCCGAAGGGCTGATATTGTTCTATGTGATAGCCCGAGGGGCTGATATTGTTCTATGTGATAGCCCGAGGGGCTGATATTGTTCTATGTAATAGCCCGATGGGCTGATATTGTTCTATGTGATAGGCTGATGATCTATGTGATAGCCCTCGGGGCTGGTATTGTTCTATGTGATTTGCCCAAGGGGCTGGTACCGTTCTATGTGATTGCCCGAGGGGCTGGTATTGTTCTGAGATATTGCCCAAGGGGCGGACTTGTTGACATTATGCCCAAGGGGCGAACCTTTATTTGTTTATCTTTCATATTTACTTGTCATTTTACCTGTTAAACTATGGTATTTTTGCCCGAGGGGAGAATTTTTGTGCTTCTCTGCACTAACTATTTTGCATTTATTGCGTAACCGTTGAAAAAGCCATTTTCAAAGAAGTTTAAACTGAGCTAAAATATTTTAAGAGATTTTTACAGCTTCACTGCTTTCTTACTGGTTTTGGACTGCTTCTATACAACATCTTGGTATGTTTTACATGATTTCTTGCCTTCAGTATTTATTTATTATTATTACTCACTAAGTCGGAGTACTCACATTACTCCCTGCACCTTGTGTGCAGATTCAGGTATGTTTTGGTTGATCGGAGGCAGAGTCATCAGAGTTTAGCAAGGTAGCTGTCGGCGTTCGCAGTATTGCTTTTCTCTCTCTTCATTTCATTAGATTGTATGTGTGCACTTCAGACCTTAAGTTGTATTAATACTCTAGTAGATGCTCGTGACTTGTGACACCCCGGTTAGGGCTGTATCGGGTTGGATTTCTGCCTTGTTATCTATATTTCCACTATTTAGTGCTATTAAACCATGTTTAGACTATATTTATGCTATTTAATTGTTTTAAAATGCGAATTTTGTTCAATTGGCTGGCCTTGTCTTCACGAGAGGCGCCATCATGACCGGGTTTGGGGTTAGGGCCGTGACAAGTTAGTATCAGAGCCTAGTTTACATAGGTCACATGAGTCATGAGCAGGTTTAGTAGAGTCTCGCGGATTGGTACGGAGACGTCTATATTTATCCTCGAGAGGCTGCATAAACTTTAGGAAAAACTTTACATTCTTGAATTCTTATCGTGCGTCCTTGATTCAGCTTGAAAAATAACTTTTGAAATTCCTTTCACGTGTTCGTATGCGCGCATGAGCGCTCAGTATCAGATATGCATTAATGGCTTGTGATTCCCTGATCGAGGGGTAAGATGTGATCTCGGTGAGTTGATGCTGGGCCATTCTGGAGGACTTGAGGCCGGATTTTTGCCTATAGCTTGAGCACCGAGGTGCTAATTGTGTGAGCATGTGTTTTGAACTTATGTGTTCGGTAATGTCCCTATTGGTGGAAGTAATGACTGGATAGCTACATGATGAGTATGTGGTGACTGCGAGATTTGTTCATATGAACCGAATGAGGCAAGAAGGGTCTTCTTTGGGGCAGGAGGACTATTTGGTGTTTGATTTCCATTGTGATTTGGATGTATAGCCCGAGTTTTGGGTGTGTGAAAAAAAAATCTTTTCATGTGTCCTTATTGGGAAGGAAGTAAATTTCATATAGCGATAAGAGTTCAGACTCAGGAAGATTAAGTGACTGCGTAATGTGTATAATGATGGACGGTATACAGGAATGCTAGTTTGAGGTAAAGCAGGTGGGTTGTCTCCTGCGGTGTTCTGAGATTGTGTGATCCTTATGCTGTCTGTTAGAAGATCTCATTCACAAGTGAAACATATGTGTTGAAATTTAAATTTGGGCCGCTTAATAGAGTGGGCTTAACTGTTACGAGAGTGAATGCGAGATTTGCATAAGATTTAAAGTACCAGATGGTCGGTGTTTCAAGAGCTTATGAAGGACTGAGTCTAATCTCACTATGGTATTATGGCAGCAATAAAGTATATACGTTATGAGTTATGGTGCATGTTTTGATCTATGGCTTCGAGTCAAGTAGGAGAGTCCGTTATTGAATAGTTGATTGCACGATTATGTGCTCTAATGGTTCCAGTTTGAGGTGTATTTGTGAATCAATTATAGCTCGAGTAAACAAAATTTCAATAAAGGTTATGTTATGCTTTATGGTGTATGAGAATCTGGGAATGACTTGAGTTGTGGTTGGTAAGGAATCCTCGGCGCATAAGGCAGGAAGTTGCTTGGTTATATTGGAATGAAGTCACATTCTGCAGTGTTGGAATGCTAATGAAGCACAGGCTATTCGGTTCGTTTAATCAATCTAACTGCGGTTTGAGTAGAGTGAATGACTCTAGAGAATGGTCCTATTGTGTTCAAATTTTTACATGCAATGATTGGAGGCTTTCAAGTTGTACTTATGGCTAGAAACTAAGTTTTTTCAGTGGAAGATGGCAAGACTTGTGGTATTTTCTATGTTAATTATGGGATTCCATATATCAGTATCGGGAAGGTGAAGGTAATGGCTTCGGATTCACAGTAAGTCCTTTCAGAGTAGGTATCTTGAATATGGTGCTTTGGGGAAACATTAAAAAGAGTATTCAGCGGGTGATGAGCCTTAGGCTATGTGGTGTTATGCTTGGGTCTCGTGTGGTAAGTTTGGGTTGAGGAAATGTGATGTTATAGCAAGAAGGAGTATCAAGTGAAGGTAAATCAAAAGGGAGCTCGGATAGATGGGATAGCTTGGTAGTAGGCCATATCGGTATGGTAAGGATATGAATAGTTCTTTGGGTGTTTACAAGGTAATGAGTTTCCGCATGTGTTTCGTGGCAATGCTCTTAGGTTTTGGATGGCTTGTGTATCTTGGTTGAGTTAAAATGAGTCAGTATTGGTGGTTTGGTTTTATGGAAAGGGGGATTTGTAGAGTTTTTAATAATTTCTACCACGATAGAGATGTTTAATTTCTGTTGGCATAAGGAGCATGAGATGTATAGTGATTTTCTCTTAGATGGGATCTAATGGAATTTTTTTGACTAGTTGAGTATGTAGTTGATTGTGGCTCGGAAAGGGATTTTAAAGTTCTTATATTTATCATAGGATGGCATGTTATATATGGTATGTTGTGTAGGGCGGAGATTGGCATATGTAAGGTCGCAATTCAGTTTTGAAAGGAAGGTCATAAATTCTTAGACAGCACAGACAGTTTCAGATGACTAGGTAATTGATATTACTAAATGGTGTGTCTTGATAACGGTATGCACTTCAGAAAGAGGGAAATATGATTGATTTAATAATACATCATAGGTATTGCGGTTATGGACTAAGAGAAAATAGCTAAGGTTGGTCAGAGGGTAGTATGTGCTATGATTCAGTCGTTGTGAACCTTCAGAGGATTATTTATCTGTTGTGTGTGACTAGACGTGATGTGTAGTTCATTGGTAGACCTATATGGATGTGTGTTCTGTATCACGACGGCTTGGTTAACTTCGAGTTGCCAATGGTGAGGGATGTGTTGATTCAGTTGTTATTGAGTTATTAGTAATCAGGGGGATCTATGAGTTATCTTTCCGTGTTGCGAGGCGTTAAGGTTTGTTGGTTATAGGCACATGTGGTGCGGCGTTATTATGTCCTCTCAGTGGAATTCGAGCGGGTAGAGTATTGGGTATTTCTCGGCGGGTAGCGTATCGGTTGTGTCCCTTCGGGTATGTGTAATGTTATATCAATTGCTTCGCGGTGGTTATGATGATTTCTTTGGTTTTAGACATCATATTGCGCACAATTGTCGATTTTGAGCAGAGTGACTTAAGGTGTTTTCACGTGGATCAGTGTTTGGATGAGGTCGCGCATTGGAGCGAAGCTATGATCCTGCGGGTTAGATTTGTGTGTTCTATTTTATGATGTGATACGAGTTCTCGGCATTGTGTGTGGTGGTACTAGTGAGCTTGCGGTACAACTCTTTCATTTGAGTCATTTTTCAGGAATTGAGTAGGTTCGGATTATGGCTTATTGGTGCACGGATTGCACAAATCGTGGCTTTAGTATATATTGAGGTGTCAATGTCACAAGAGTAGTTGTGTTGGATTAGATGAGACCGTCGGGGTCTTTAATGACTGCAAACGGATTTGATTTTAGCATGTTGGGAGGATAATATCGAGGTTCAACTTAGAAATTTGCTATGGCTTTTTCCAAAGGAGAAGTGGCTTCATGAATGGTTGATTTGAGAAAAAAAAAGTGTTGGCAGTATATGAAAGTATTGTAATGAGACTTTAGTTGATTAGAATTTTTCTATCGGTATTCAGGTGTTGTGTGCAACTGCTGTGTTTAGAAGTTATCACTACAAGTGTTTGAGTTATGTGGTATATCATGTGATCACACCTGAGATAGCAGATATGGTTTGTTACAGCTTGTTCGGACTTATTCACAGTATAAATGTGAGATTCTGATCGTATCGATGATTTTAGAAGTGGAAATGTGGTTCTATGGTTTATGGGATAGGTTGGACTAAGAAAATTTCAGTTACAATGTGTTATCGGACCTATATGAGATATGGTGACGTGGGATCACCCCTGGGTATATGCATGGTAAGGTTATTCAGCGATTGGTTGGCTTTTAGAACAACTCTGGGCACATTCGCGGACGAACGTATGTTTAAGTGGGGGAGGATGTAACGACCCGACCGGTCGTTTTGAACTTTTGCACTTTGATCGTCAGCTCTTGGGCATGACTTGCCTCGTGTGGTGTATTATGACTTATGTAAATCGTTGGTGTTGGGTTTCAAGTTAATCAGAATGAATTTGGAAGAACAGTCTCAGTTGAAAGCTTGAAATTTGAAAGGTTTGACCAAGATTTGACTTGTTTGTATATGATCTCGGATCGGAATTTTTATGATTTGGTTAGCTCCGTTAGGTGATTTGTGACTTAGGAGCGCGATCGGAATGGGTTTTGAAGTTGTAGAGAAGATTTAGGCTTGAATTGGCGAAATTGAGATTTCGGCATTTTCCCAGTTGATAGGTGAGATTTTGATATAGAGGCCGGAATGGAATTCCGAGAGTTGCAGTAGCTTCGTTGTATCATTTGGGATGCGTGTACAAAATTTCTGGTCATTCGGACGAGGTTTGATAGACTTTCTGATCGAAAGTATAATTTAAGAGTTCTTGGAGTTCATAGGCTTGAATCCCATGTTAAATTGGTAATTTGATGTTGTTGTGAGCGTTCCGAAGTTTTGAACAAGTTTGAACGATGTCATGGGATGTGTTGGTACAATTGGTTTGAAGTTCCGGGAGTTTTGGGTAGGTTCCGGGATGTTTTAGGTCGAAAATCATAGCTGTAGCAGGTCTAGAAGGGTTGCAATCCTCGAAACTCACCCGCGCGGTCCGCACAAAAACAAGTGTGTCCACGGTGAGTGTTGTGCGGACCGCACAAAATAGTGTGCGGCCGCGGTGAAGAACATTCCACTGGTCCCACTTCGGAAGCTCATATCTTTTGATCCACAAGGAATATTGAGATGATTCAAAAATAAAAGGTGTAGCTCTTTGAATCTAATTTTTAGAAAAATATTATAATAGGCATTTGGACATCTGTAGAAAGTTATGACCAAAATACTGAAGCCTTTCACTGTAGAGGGAAACTTGTGCGGCCGCGGTCATTTTTGTGCGGACCACGGTCGTTTTTGTGCAGTCCGCGGGGGTGGAAATCTGGGGGTACTCTATAAAAATGAGGTTTTGGGTTTTATTTTATATTTTGACCTAGAGAGCTCGGATTTTGGCAATTTTTCAAAGGTTTTTCAAGAAATTCATCGGGGTAAGTGATTCTAACTCAGATTTGGCTAGAGTACATGTATCCATCATTGAATTCATCATTTAATTCGTGATTTGGGATGGAATTTGGGAAGAAAATTGTGGAATCTTTCAAAAATGTAAAATGATGATTTGAAGGACCAAATGGTATCGTAATTGGATAATTTTTGTATGGTTAGACTCGTGAGAGTATAAGGATAGAGGTGAGTAATGATTGTAAATGATGCTCTAAGGGTTTGAAACCCCAGATTGCACATCGTAGTGCTATATTGAGGTGAGACACACGCTTGATGACGAGCGTGGGGTCGTGTACTATTGGGGATTGTGACTTGGTCCGTCCCGATTGATGATTTTACTGCGTATTTGACTGAAACTTATTTGTTATCATCATGATTTGGGCCGATTACCATATTTGGGCTTCATGCCAACTATTTGAACCCTTCGGGGATTTTTAGTACTATTTCCTCACTGCTTTGACTTATTAATTGAACTCAGTCATGCTATTTTCCACTATTTTACCAGTCAGCCATTTTTACTTCGTTTTGAGACTTAAATGATATTTTGAATGATGTTTTGGACAGAGAAATACTGTTTTACTAATGCCCGAGGGGCTTGTGAGTATTTTTGACTAAGTAAGGTCGATGGCCTAGTTGTGAGGAAACACTGATACTGATTGAGGCCGAGGGCCTGAGATATGTACGCCACGAGGTGGCTTGTTGATATTGTTTATAAGGACGAGGGCCTGAGATACATATATACGCCACGAGGTGGCTTGACTGATATAAGGCCGAGGGCCTAGATTTTATGCTACGAGATGGCTTGATATTGCACTTGGGCCGTAAGGGGCCCCTCCCAGAGTCTGTATACCCCCAGTGAGCACGAGTACTCATTGTGATGTGAGATATAGCCCGAAGGGCTGATATTGTTCTATGTGATAGCCTGAGGGGCTGATATTGTTATATGTGATAGCCCGAGTGGCTGATATTGTTCTATGTGATAGCCCGATGGGCTGATATTATTCTATGTGATTGCCCGAGGGGCTGATATTGTTCTATGTGATAGCCCTCGGGGCTGGTATTGTTCTATGTGATTTGCCCAAGGGGCTGGTATTGTTCTGAGATATTGCCCGAGGGGCAGATTTGTTAACATTGTGCCCGAGGGGCGAACCTTTATTTGTTTATCTTTCATATTTACTTGCCATTTTACCTGTTAAGCTATGGTATTTGTGCCCGAGGGGCGAATTTCTGTGCTTCTCTGCAATAACTATTTTGCATTCATTGCGTAACCGTTGAAAAACCCATTTTCAAAGAAGTTTAAACTGAGCTAAGATATTTTAAGAGATTTTTACAACTTCACTGCTTTCTTACTGATTTTGGACTGCTTCTATATAACATCTTGGTATGTTTTACATAATTTCTTGCCTTCAGTCTTTATTTATTATTATTACTCGCTGAGATGGAGTACTCACATTACTCCATGCACCTTGTGTGCAGATTCAGGTATATTTTGGCTGATCGGAGGCAGAGTCATCAGAGTTTAGCAAGGTAGCAGCCGGCGTTCGCAGCATTGCTTTTCTCTCTCTTTATTTCATTAGACTATATTTGTACACTTCATACCTTCAGTTGTATTAATACCCTAGTAGATGCCTGTGACTTGTGACACCCCGGTTAGGGCTGTGTCGGGTGGGATTTCCGCATTGTATCTATATTTCCGCTATTTAGTGCTATTAAACCATGTTTAGACTATATTTATGCTATTTAACTGTTTAAAATCAGAGTTTGGTTCAATTGGCTGGCCTTGTCTTCAAGAGAGGCGCCATCAAGACCGAGTTCGGGGTTAGGGTCGTGACAAGTTGGTAGTAAGAAAACTTCAGAAAGAACAAGAGGTGGTGTTGGTTCTTCTAGTAGCTTTACACATATTTCTGAAAGTTCACCTGAAAATTTAAATGTAGATTATGAGCGAATGCAAGAAAATTATGGTGTAGATGATGATTTAGATGCTTTGTTAGATGATATTCAATCACCTGATAATCTTGAAACACCACCACCTACACCTGGTAATGCTAGTCAAACTCAAAATGTTAGGAGTGCAACAAGTAGGCCTCCTTTCCCTATTAAGAAGAATCGACGATTAAGAAGTAAGTGTTGGATGTTTTTTGAAAGACTAGAAGATCAAAAAAATTATGTAAAATGTAAAATTTGTAGTGAACATTTTAAACATGAGCCCGGTAAAGGAGGGAGAACGGGTCAACTTCGTAGGCATATGGAAGAGAAACACCCTCTTGATTGGGGAGTGGATGAGTCATCTGGGCAACAAAGACTTAACCTGAGTACTGGGGGTTATTTGGGAAATACGATAATAAGAAAGATCGGGAAGAATTAGCTAAAATGATTGTTTTAGGTTGTTTACCTTTTAGTTTTGCTTCTTCATTGTATCTTGTTACTTATATTCAAAGGTTTTATAACCCTATGTTTAAAGGTATTCCTAGAAGTACTTGTAGAGCTGATATCTTTAGGCTTTTTGGACAATATTAGACATATATACGTTATTTGTTCGCAAGTCTTCCTTGTAAAGTTTCTCTTACTTCTGATATTGGTCGTGCTGTGAATGGAAATGATTATTTGACTGTTACATGCCATTGGATAGATGATAATTTTTGTATGCAAAAACGTATTATTGCTTTTAAATATGATGAAGATCAAAATCATACTGGTGCATTTATAAGTAATACCATACATGGAGTTGCTATATTTTATAATCTTGCAGAAAAAGTTTTGTGTATGTTATTTGATAATGCTTCTAACAACAATGCTGCTATTACAATATTAAAATTGCATCTACAACCATCACTTCCTGAAATATTTCATGTTAGATGTGCATGTCATATTTATAACTTGATTGTGAAGAGTGGCCTTGAATTATTTAAAAATGAAGTTACTTTAGTTAGGAGAGTTGTTGGTGTAATTCAAGGAAATAATAGAAGTGCTAGATTAAATGCATTTAAGGAAAAATGTGTACACTATGGACTAAAACCGAAACTCATGCCTGAAGAAATAGTTACTAGGTGGAATTATACTTATTTGTTCTTAAGATATTGTTATAAATGTAGAATGCCTATAACTGAAGTTGCTAATTCTCATTGTACCGATCCTAACCGTTTGTTAACATCTAGAAATTGGGAAGTCATTCATGATGTTGTACAATTTTTACAAAAATTTTATGTGGCTACACTTGAGTTTTCTGGAGTTTACTATCCTACCATTTCAAATGGTTTAGTTCATATTGCTGAAATTTCTCTTTTACTACATAATTTGAAGCAGAAAGAAGGATATGCTACTGTTGTTGAATCTATGATAGATAAGTTTAAAAGGTATTTCTACCCAATTCCCTATATTTACCTAATAGGTGCTATTTGAAATCCTACTGTTAAAATGATAAAGTGTCGCCAATTAATGAGAGCTTTATATACTTATATGGATATTGGCCCAACTGAAACTCCTGATATTGACACTTGTATTTCTGAGCTACACACACATTTACAAACTTTATATAATTATTATGCTAACATTGTTGATGCTTCTTTAGTTGTAGATGCAAATATTCCTTCAACTAATCCTTCAACATCTAGAACAACTATGGATGATGATGATTATGTTCAAGATTATCAGATTTGGTCTACACTAGGAGAGCATCAACAACCCAGTAGCAGGAATATTGATGAACTACAATTCTACTTGCAAAAGTCATCAGAGCCCCTCACAAAGGATTTTCTACCGCTGGGTTGGTGGAGGAGCAACTCAAATCAATTTCCTATTCTTTCGGCCATGTCTCGAGACGTGCTAAATGTGTCGATTTCAACAGTCGCATCAGAGAGCGCATTTAGCCAAGCAAGGCAGCAGCTAGGAGATACCTGTCATTCATTGGGCAACAACACTTTGCAAATTCTAGTATACTTTAGAGATTGGATAAGAACAGAATGGCGAAATCAAGGGCATGATGAGGTAGACGAAGAGGAAGACCAAGAAATTGGAGATATAATGGTTTATGGTTCCGATTCAACCAATGCTGGAAACCAAGAACCTCATGTTGACATGGAAGAAATTACAAAAATGATGCAAAGCATGTGATGTACTATTTCTTATTTTTTATAATTATTGTAAACTTTTAATTTGCAAGTTCAAAAATCAAAAAATCAAAAAAGAACTTGCAAATTAATTTGAAGTATTAAAAATATAAATGAAATGTCACGACCCGATTTTCTAACCCGGTCGTGATAGCGCCTCTCGTGAAGACAAGGCCAGCCAACTAACCCAAATCGTATCTTTAACAATTATTAAACATAAATGAATAAATAAATACAACTTAACGACAATAATAACCAGTGTTTAAAGCCCAACATAACCCGACCGGGGTGTCACAAGTCATGAGCATCTAAAGAAATCCTGAACACAACTACAGGGCCAATAATATACAAAATTAAATTCTGAAATTCTAAAGACAATGTCCGGTGCCGCGAACGCTGGCGGTAACCTTGCTCAGCTACAATAGTAATACCTTCAATGAGCTAATATCCCGCTACCGGGTGATCAATACCTGCAGCTACACGCGAGGTGCAGGGAGTAAAGTGAGTACTCCGACCCAGTGAGTAATAAATGTAACTACAGTCCGAAGATAAGAAAATCCAGTAAATACACAAAGTAAGCTAAAATCCAAATATACAGCAACATATGGAACTGAGCAGCTAAACACCAGTATAAATACAAATACATGAATGCAATGCAATGCATATGATGGTACATTCCAGTACCCACTGCGGCGTGCAGCCCGAGCCATCCATATTTATTTATCGTCGACGACGCTCACTGGGGGTGTGTACAGACTCCGGAGGGGCTCCTACAGCCCAAGCGCAATATCTTGGTCAGTCATTGTTACCTGACCGGTCAGCCTATTGTTACCTGACCAATTTACATCATACAGTGCCATTGTTACCATTGTTTCAAGTATATCATACAGTGTCATTGTTACCACTGTTTCAAGTATATCATACAGTGTCATTGGACTCCGGAGGGGCTCCTACAGCCCAAGTGCAATATCTTGGTCAGTCATTGTTACCTGACCGGTCAGCCCATTGTTACTTGACCAATTTACATAATATAGTGTCATTGTTACCACTGTTTCAAGTCACTTTATAATCACTCCAGAAAATAATATAATAAGCCCCTTGGGCATTTACAAAATAGAAGTTTCCAGCCCGAAATACATTTAAAATGTCATTTGAGTTTTCAACATTTAGAATTACGGCTAAGTTTGCAAAACAGTAATTAAAACCTTGGACTGAAATTAAATGATATTAATCCCCGAAGGATTCTACAAGTCGGCACAAGGCCCCCAAACGTGGAATTAAGCCTAAATATCATTAATACATATGTGTATCAGTCACCAACATATTATAAGTATCAATACAATGTGCGAATCAGTCGCCAATATACTATAATTATCACTTGGGATGGACCAAGTCACAATCCCCAATCATATACGACCCTGCACCTGCCATGGTATGCGTGTCTCGCCTCAATATAGCGTTACTATGTGAAAGTCCGGGGTTTCAAACCCTCAGAACAATAGTTGCATCAATTATTCACCTCGAACCGGCTACTTCTTTAGCTCGCGACGCCTTTTGCCCCTCGAATTGGCCTCCACGTGCATCGAATCTGCCCAAAATCGCAACGAATATGTTGCATTATGCTAAAGGGACAATACCCAATCGAAAGCAATCGAAAAATATTGAAATTCACGAAATTTGCAAAACCCGAGCCTCGGGCCCACTTCTCAAAATCCAGAAATATTTACATCAAAATGTTCCTTATATCGCCACGAGTCTATACATACCAAATTCACAAGAATCGGAGTCCATTTGACCCCTCAAATCCCAAATTTAGAATTTCAATTTCAAGCCCTATTTTCTTACAATTTGGCTATATTTTCATGAATTTCAAGGATAATTGCACAATATAATCATGTATTTAGTTTATAGGACTTACCTCCAATCACTTCCCGTCAAAACCCCTTCAATTCCCGTCCAAAAGCTCTCAAGGTTGCTCAAAAATGGTGGAAAAATGGGTTGGGTTCGCGGATGAAATGTTAATATTTCGGAAGTACTGTTCACGGATCACTATTCACGACACTGTTCACTGTTCACGGAAGTACTGTTCACTGTTCACCCGCGCGGTTACTGTTCACTGCTGTAGAAAATACAATAGCTTTTTATGAAATTTGCAGCACAACCATTGTTAACTAAAATGGCTCTAACTCCATCATACGAACTCGTAATTAGACGATTCTTATTCCTATGAGTCACAAATAATAATACGAACACAACCCTTTAATCGAAATTCAATTCGGAGCTCGTTGGCCAGTTCAATACCCATTTCGCTCGTTAAACGATTAACTCACATTTCACGTCAAAAACCCAATCGCGACTTGATGAAATTAAACAAAAATTTCTAGATCAGTCCTATAATTCATGATTTAAATTCTGGAAGTTTCGAAATCAAATTTGGATCTCTAAAACTACAAATGAACCTTTAGATCATTACATTTATGCTCAAAACGACAAAAATCTACCAAAAATGACCCGTTGGGCATCCGAAACACACCCGAGGCCAGTGGGACCTCAACCAATCATGCCCACATAATTCATAACATCATTAAAACCTGCTCCAATCATCAAAACACCTCAAACAATATCAAATTATCCAAAACTCATCGAATTCAAGCCTAAGTTTCCAAAAACTTCCGAAAATACACTTTCGATCAAAAACCCGACCAAAGGATGTCCGAATAACCTGAAATTTTGCACACACATCACAAATGACATAACAAAGCTACATCAACTCTCGGAATTCAATTCCGACTCCCGGATCAAAATCTCACCTATCAACCGGAATTCGCCAAAATACTAACTTTGCCAATTCAAGCTTAATTCTACCTCGGTCATCACAAAAATATTCTGGACACACTCCTAAGTTCCAAATCACCTAACACATAAGATTTGAACCATAAAATCCGAAACATGTTCGGATATTCTGGACACCTATCCGAACCATAAAATTTGCATTTCGAGCCCTCTAACACATAAGTCAATATCCGGTTGACTTTTCCAACTTAAGCTTCCTTAAAAGAGACTAAGTGTCTCAAACCTTACCAAAACTAGTCCGAATGACTTCAAATTTTGCACACAAGTCACATTCGATATTACGGACTTGCACCAACTTTCAGAATCACATTCCGACCCCGATATCAAAATTTTCACTTCCGGTCGAATTTTCTCAAAACCCTTCAAACTCCTACATTTAGCCAAATGACTTCAAAATGACCTCCGGACATCCGAATTCACTTCCGATCGCGCTCCCAACTCCAGAATCACCATACAGAGCTATTCCCAGACTCGGAATCCCAAACAGACATCTATAACTCTGAAATGCCTTCCAACCCAAGTTTATGAAATTATTCTAAAATACTAAGTTCCACAATACACGCCGAAATGCTCACGGGTTATCCAAAACCAAATCCGGACATACGCCCAAGTCCGAAATCATCATTCGAACATGCTGGAACTTTCAGATCCCAATTCCGAGGTCATTTACTCAAAATTCCAATCTTAGCCATTTTCTTCAACTTAAGGTTGCCGCAACGAAAAGTTTCTTTCCAATTTGACTCCGAATTTCTTGAAATTCAATTCTGACCATACGTACAAGTCAATATACCTAAAATGAAGTTGTTCATGACTTCCAACTGCTGAACGATGCGCTAGAGCTTAAAACGACCGGTCGGGTCGTTACATGAAAGCCTTTGGAGTTTGTTCCTTACATTGCCTATTGGTCTTATACTCTTATTAAATAATTTTTTGTAGCCACTTACTTTCTAATTTCAATTTTATAATTTTAAAATACAAATTTCAAATTTAAAACTTTAAACTTCAAACTTCAAAGTTTAATTCTAACCCTTAAAAGTTTGCAAATATTTAACTATCAATAACATTGAATAAGAAAAATAAAATTTAAATAAAAAAAAAAACTGGAGCTTGGCCCGCCCGAGCCCGTTTTATCCCTAACACGTACGGGCCCACAAAAATCCGAAAAAACCCAGCCCACTAAGAGCCCGCTATCCCGCTATCCTTAGCCCGCTAACAGCTCGCCCGCTAACCAAACGGGCTAGGGTTTTTCCCGTTCAGCCCGTCCCAGCCAGCCCGATAAAGACCCTTACTTTACTCTTCTATTGTTCCTTTGGTCTTTTTACATTCCAATCTTATTGAGTCACTATCACAAATAAAAAGAGTAGAACACCAGTTACAAGTACCATCTGTTTTTTTAGTTCTCAATTATTTTGGCATTTCATCAAGAATTTTGAAGTAGCAAAAGCTTATCAAATTATCTTTGTTGAATCAGTTTTGATTGTTCTTTATTTTATTATTTGCATCTATTTTTTAATTTTTTCGATATATTTCTTTGTAAGTATTTATTGTCTTTTTAGTTATTTATTAGAGTTTTAATATGTCAACTAGAAAATATGAATTCGGATGTTCAAAACGTTAAAAAAGGAAAATGATTGAAACTCTTATACAATCTGAGGAGCACTTGATAAATTTATAGCGAATAGTAAAAATTCTAAATCAAAAAATGTGGAAGATTTTATGATAGATGAACAAATCACTAATAAAATTGAGATAGACAATAATAAAATTCAAGAAGAAGAGGAAGGAGGAGAAGTTGGCGAGAAACCTAACCTAACATATATCCTCAAGAAAAACAAGAAGTTCGAAATAAGTTGGATAATTATACTCCTAGAAACATATATGATCCTAGTCAATGGACTAGTATAGATACAAAGTTGAGAGATCTATTAGTAGAAAAAGGGCCAATTAAAATTACTAACATAGATTTTCCAAAGGATAAATTCTTTAGACATTTTTCTACCAGAAATTATATTCAAAAATTGGCTAATGGAGAAAGACATGAAAGAAGATGGTTAGTTTACTCTAAAGATTTGGATAAGGTATTTTGTTTTTGTTGTAAGTTGTTTAATACGACTTCTAGCTTTTGTAGCAGTAAATTAGCTAGTGATGGTAGTAATGATTGGAGAAATATAAGTGCTAAGCTCAAAGCTCATGAAACATCAAAAGAGCATATTATAAATATGGGTTCATGGATTGATTTTAGAAATGAGATTGCACAAAAGTAAAATAATTGATAAAGATGTTCAAGAACAAATCAATAGAGATAGAGAGCACTGGGAAAATGTATTATCAAGAATTATTGCCTTGATAAAAACTCTTGAAAAAAATAATTTGGCATTTAGGGGAAAAAATGAAAAGATCTATCAAGAAAGTAACGGAACTTTTTTGAGTCTAATTGAAATGATTGCAGAATTTTATCCAATCATGCATGAACATGTTCTTCGAATTAAGCATAATGAAATCCATAATCATTACCTTGGACATAATATACAAAATGAATTGATAAATTTATTAGCTAGCGAAATTAAGAATAAAATTATTGACAAAATTATAGAAACAAAGTACTTCTCAATCATACTTGATTGCACTCCAGATGCAAGTCATCAAGAACAAATGTCTTTTATATTACGGAGTGTCGACATCATTGTAACTCCAGTAAAAATTACTGAATATTTTTTAGAGTTTTTAAAAGTGGATGATACAAGTGGAAAAGGTTTTTTTGAAGTTATTGTAGATGAGATAAAAAATATCAGACTTGATATTGATAGTTTAAGAGGACAAGGATATGATAATGGATCCAATATGAAGGGAAAACACCAAGGAGTGCAAAAAGGACTACTCGACATAAGTCCTAGATCATTTTATACACCATGTGGTTGTTATAATCTAAATTTGGTACTTTGTGATATGGTTAATTCTTGTACCAAAGCTATATCATTTTTTGGATTAGTACAACACATAAATTCACTATTTTCTTCTTCTACTAAGCGATGGAAAATTTTAAAAGATAATATACCCTGCCTAACTCTTAAATCATTATCACAAACGCGTTGGGAAAGTCGTATTGAAAGTATTAAAGCAATACGATTTCAAACTCCACAAATAAGAAATGCTTTATTGAAATTAGTAGAAGTTAGTGAGGATCCAAAAACTAAAAGTGAAGCTAGTAGTTTAGCAACTTATGAGAGGGTATGACTATTTGGTATGATATACTATTTGCAGTTAATTCAGTTAGCAAACATTTACAATCAAAAGATATGCATATTGATGTTGCCATAGATCAACTTAGGGGTTTGATTTCTTTTTTCAAAAAATATAGAGAAGAAGGATTTGCAACTGCGATGATTTCTGCTAAGGAAATTGCATATGAGTTGAATATAGAATCTGAATTTCGTAATAAACATGTAATATATGGAAAGAAACAATTTGATGAGAATGTTGATAATGAAATTACAAAGTCTCTTGAAGAATCTTTTAGAGTTGATTACTTCTTATACATAGCAGAGCAAGCTATTTTTTCACTTCAAACTAGATTTGAACAATTTGAAGCGTATGAAAATATTTTTGGTTTCCTATTTGGTGGCAAAAAATTGAGATCTCTAGATGATGAGAACTTAAAGAAAAATTGTCTTAACCTTGAATGTTCTTTGAAACATAATAGTCTTTTTGATATTGATGGTTTAGACTTATTTTCTTAATTAAAAGTTATAAGGGAAATAATTCATGTAGAAGATGATACTCTAATCGATATACTTAATCATATAAAAAGACTTGATTCTTTTCCAAATGCTTATATTGCTTATAGAATAATGTTAACAATTTCAGTAACAGTTGCCTCAGCGGAAAGAAATTTTCAAAATTAAAATTAATAAAATCTTAGTTAAGATCAACAATGTCTCAAGAGATATTAAATGGATTAGCTATATTATCAATTAAAAAAGAATTATTAGAAGAAATCGATTATAAATATAATTTTGCATCTCAAAAAGCTAGAAAAATAAATTTCAAATAAATTTATGAGTTTTCTTCTACAACAAAAATCTTAGGGCCCCTCATTGAAATTTGGCTTTAGGTCACAAATATCATTGAGCCGAGAGTAGCATTAGAACTCTAGTTATTTCTTCATCTACTAACTCTATATATTGTAGGATATTCTCATTTTACAGGTATGCACAAACGCAGAAGTTAAACAGGAATTGAGAGCAAAATAGCAAGGCATTTTGCAAGCAGTTCGTGTGAGATTCAAGTGTTCAAACCTGAAGCTACATGAACCAGATAGAAGAACCAGTTCTAAGTGTCTGTCTTTTATTCTAGTTTAGTTGTAGTAGGCGTTTTCATATTGTACATTTTAGCTTTATCTAGATGCAATTGTAATAGGTACTCAGTAGTATTCAAGTTAGAGTTAACTTGAAGTTGTCGCAACAGTTAGAGGTTGTTTGCTACAACAGGATTAGAGTTAGTCCTAGGTTTACAAAAGAGTTTTTTTAAATGTAGTTTTTGGCTCAGTGATTTAGTGGAGAGTTTGGAAAAATCTTACTGGGAAGTAGGTCATGGTTTTTTTTACCTTTTGAGCCAAGTGTTTTCCACGTAAAATACTTGTGTTCTTTACTTTCCGCATTTACTATTTCGGCAATAGTAGGTTAAGGAACACTTAGAAGAACCAGGTCTTTCCATAATCAGTTTAAGCAAAAAACTAGACACCACACATCACCTCCCCCCATCTTGTGTGCTATTGAAATATAAAACATCAATTGGTATCAGATCGGGTTATCCTTGAAGAGGCTAACACCTTAGGAACAGATCAAGATGAGTGCACCATCTGAAAACTGGGAAGGGCAATCCACTGCTAGGCCTCCACTCTTTAATGGCCAGTACTGCTCTTAGTGGAAAAACAGGAAGAGAGATCACATCCTCGGAGAAGACTATGAGCAATGGGACATTGTCATTGATGGTTCCCTGGCTACCATGAATAAGAATGCTGAAGGAGTAGATATGACAAAAATAAGAGCTGACTGCAATGCTAAGGACTTGAGGATATGGGAAAAGAATGTTAAGGCCAAGAAATGGCTTGTGTGTGGACTTGGTCCAGATGAGTACATTAGAATTCAAAGCTGTACAACTGCTAAGGAAATCTGGGACACTTTGCAAGTGGCCCATGAAGGAACACCTCAAGTGAAGAGGTCCAGAGGAACATTGTTGTATTATCAATATGATAATTTTACTATGAAGGAAGGCGAAACCATCCAAGATATGTATACAAGGTTCACCACACTAACAAATAAACTTAAGTCTCTTGGAAGGTTTATTCTTGAAGAAGACAAAGTTGAGAAAATTTTGACAAGGGTTCTGCCAGTCACTTGGGAAAGCAAAATCACTGCAATTCATGAATCAAAGAACATTGACACTCTTAAGTTGGATGAGCTAATTGGAAATTTCACTATCTATGAACTTAGAAGGTAAACCATGAAGATGGATGCACCCCAAGAAGGAAAGTAGTTTGGCACTCAGAATCACTGAAGGTGCTGATCTAGAAGAGGATGAAATGACTATGATCACAAAAGACTTTAAGAAGTATCTAATGATAGGAAAGGGTTCCTTAAGAGGTGCAAGCTACAACAAACCAAGAGCTCCTGAAAAACAGACCAACGAGGGCTGCTACAAGTGTGGGAAGACTGATCGCCACATCAAAAACTGTCCTCAGTGAGAAATTGAATGGAAGAAGAAAAGAGCTGAATGAAGAAACAGGAAGAGGGAACAGATTCATCCCAAGAAGAACAAATGATCAACAAAGGCCATGGTTGCTGCCGGGGGAGAAAGCTCAGATGAGGATTCAGAGGATGACAATGGAGATGAACAAGCACTTATGGCAATTGGAGAATCCGATGAGGAATCTGAGGTAAGTATAATTCATCTCAAAGACAAGATTAAGTTTTTTGTCTAAACAAAGGCTATCTGAGTTAATTCTAGATTTCATTGATGAATTCGAGGTCATAAACAATGAAAAGGAACATCTATCTAAGGAATGTGTAATCTTGAAATCTAAGTGCAAAAATCTAAAACTTAGGGCTAGTGAAAGTGAAAGTAAAAATACTGAGTTAAAGAATCAGGTTCTTGAACTTGACACCCTTTTCCTAGAGCTTAGATATGAAAATCTAAAACTGAAATTAGGAACAGGTAAAAGGAAAGTTGATCATACATAACTCACTTTAGAAGAAAACCTAGGAAAAATAAAAGATGAGTTGTACAAAAGAGATGAGCATATAAGAGTTCTAAAATAGGTTCTAAGCAAGTTCAAAAACGAGTTAGACAGAACCTGTAAATGGAACAGGTCCTCTGATGCACTTTCATGGCTACAAGAACACCACAGTAGCAATAAGAAAGGACTTGGCTACGGGATCCCTGCACCTAAGTGGGATCCCAAAAGCAAGTACCTTATACTTCTTGAGAACAAAATCTACACACATTGTGGTAAGACTGGTCACTACAAAAGTGAATGTAATGCAAAAGAAAAGACTAGTCAAAAGAATAAAATATTTGTTCAAGGGAAAGTAGACTGCCAAGATGGGCCAAAAAGAATTTGATTCACCCTTTTGCCTATAGAAAGGGACCCAAACTAGTTTGGGTTCCTAAGACTTACCCCTGATTTCCTTTTGCAGGTCCAAGTGAAGGGGAACAACCAAATATGGTACATGGATAGTGGCTGCTCAAAGCACATGACAAGAAGCATGAACCAGTTCCTTTTACTTGAGGACCTCAAAGGAGGTAATGTCTCCTTTGGAAATGGAAAGAAAGGTGAGATCATTGGGGTTAGAAAGGTAGGTAAGACAGGCTCTCACTCTATTGAAAATGTCTACTTGATAGATGGCTTGAAATACAGTCTAATCATTGTATCACAACTGTGTGATAGAGATAACTTGGTAGCATTCATCTCTACCAGATGTTTTATGATAAATCTTACCACTGACAAGATTGTTTTGCAGGGAAAAAGAGTAAACAATATTTACATTGTAGATCTGTCTACAGTCTCAGAAAATGAACTCACTTGCTTAAGTATGTTGGACAATGATCCCCTCTTGTGGCACAAGTGACTTGTACATGCAAGTCTAAGTCAACTCAACAAATTAGTCTCCAAATACCTGGTGATATGACTGTCTAACATCAAGTTCAAGGAAGATAAAGTTTGTGAGGCTTGTGCAAGGAGAAGCAGGTAAGATCCTCCTTTAAATGCAAGAAAGTGATAAGCACCACAAGATCGATGTAACTGGTCTATATGGATCTTTGTGGTCCAATGAGAACATTAAGTAGAAGTGGTAAAAGATATGTGATGGTGATTGTTGATGGTTACTCTAGGTTTACCTGGACATTGTTTTGACATCTAAAGATGAAGCATTTGACTTGTTCACTTCTTTTGTTAGAAAAACGGAGAAACAACTAGGTAATCAACTTGCATCAATTAGGTCTGATCATGGAACTAAATTTGAAAATGCTAAATTTGCTGAATTTTGTGACGCGCATGGTATAAATCATAATTTTTCTGCTCCTAGGACTCTACAACAAAATTGAGTAGTTGAAAGAAAGAATAGGACACTTGAAGATATGGCTAGGACTATGCTTCTTTCTAGTAAACTGCCCCATAGCTTCTGGCTAGAAGCTGTAAATACTGCATGCTATATCATCAATAGGTGCATGACTAGACCTCTTATAGAGAAGACTCCCTATGAGTTACTTAAAGGGAGAAAACCAAATATATCCCATCTTAGGGCATTTGGATGCAAGTGCTTTGTGCACAACAATGGTAGAGACTCCCTAGGTAAGTTTGATCCCAAAAGTGATAAGGGAGTATTCTTGAGATATTCTTCACATAGTAAAGCTTACAAGATATACAATAAAAGAACTATGTGTGTAGAAGAAAGTGTACATATGGTTTTTGATGAAACTAACATTCTTTCTGAGAGACAGGAACATGAAGATGAAGCAATTGGGCTGGTAAGAAATTTAAATGAAATCATACCTTATGCTGAAGCTGCACCAGAAGAAAGAACATGCGATGGAATAGGTTCTTCTACTCAGGGCAACCTGATAGGGGGAACTGAACAAAGAGGAACTGAATCTCATACCTCGATGGAACCTGCCCATGAACATGTTCCTCAGCAACAAAACATTGGAGAAACATCAAGAGGAAGCCAGTTGGTTATAAAACCTTACAAGTACCAAAGTTCTCATCCCATTAAGAACTTAATTACTGATCCAACCTTTGAAATTAAAACCAGATCTTCATTAAAGAATCTTTATGCTTTTGATGCTTTCTTATCTCTTATTTAACCTAAAAATGTTGTTGAGTCTTTGTAGGATACAGACTGGGTAAATGCAATGCAAGATGAACTCAACCAATTTGAAAGGAGTCAAGTTTGGCATCTGGTTCCATGAACCAAGGACAGATTAGTAATTGGCACAAATAGGTCTTCAGAAACAAACTTGATGAAGATGGAAAAGTTACAAGGAACAAGGCAAGATTGGTGGTTCAAGGATATAGCCAAGAGGAGGGTATAGACTATGATGAGACCTTTGCTCTAATTGCAAGGTTGGAAGCAATAAGACTCCTCATAAACTTTGCTACTTACATAGAATTCACTCTTCACCAGATGGACGTCAAGAGTGCCTTCCTCAATGGCTACTTGAAAGAAGAAGTGTTTGTCAAGCAACCTCTAGTGTTTGAAAGCAAGGAGAGTCATGATCATGTGTACAAACTTGACAAGGCACTCTGTGGGCTCAAGCAAGCTCCTAGAGCATGGTATGAAAGATTATCAAAATTTCTGCTTTAGCATGACTACAAGAGAGGTAAAATCGATAACACTCTATTTTTAAAGGAAAAAGGTAAAGATCTTCTAGTAGTACAGATATATGTTGATGACATAATCTTTGGAGCAACTACTGATAAACTAAGGAATTTGCTAAACTAATGGGGAGTGAATTTGAAATGAGTATGATGGGTGAGCTTAATTTCTTTTTAGGCTTACAAATTAAACAAAACTCAAATGGAACTTTGATCCATCAGCAGAAATATGTGAAAGAGTTACTTAAAAGGTTTAAAATGGAAGAATCAAAGGTAATCGATACTTCTATTGCAACAGCCACAAAATTGGATATAAATGAACCTGGTTCATCTGTTGATCAGAAGTTGTATAGGGGAATGATTGATTCACTTTTGTATCTTACTGCTAGCAGACTTGACATTGTTTTCCGTGTAGATCTTTGTGCTCGATTTCAGGCAAATCCAAAGGAGTCCCACTTGACTGTTGTCAAGAGAATATTGAGATACTTAAAAGGCACCACTGACCTTTGCATTTGGTATCCAAAAGGTAGTAATTTTAACTTAGTGAGATATGTTGACACTGATTATGCAGGTTTCCTTGTGGATAGGAAGAACACCTCAGGTATGACACACTTTCTTGGTTCATGTCTTATGTCATGGTCTACCAAAAAGCAAAATTCAGTGGCCTTATCTACTGCTGAAACTGAGTATGTTGTTGCTGCTTTATGTTGTGCCCAATTGATGTAGATCAAAGAGCAATTATTGGACTTTGGAATTGATGTTGGTTGTATCCCTATTTTTGTGATAACACTAGTGCAATAAGTATAACAAAGAATCCGGTCCATCATAAGAAAACTAAGCACATAGATGTTAGACATCATTTTTTTAGGGACAACTATGAGAAATGCTTGATTACTATGGAATTTTGTGCTGCTAACAAGCAAATTGCTGACATCTCCACAAAAGCCTAAAGTAGAGATCACTTTAAGAGGAACAGGTTGGAATTAGGGATGATTAAGATCACCTAAAAAAGGCCAGTTCAAGGTTAAACAGGAAAAAATGAAAATATTTTTTTTGGTTAGAAAGTCTGTAAATTGTACATAAGTAGATTAAATCTTGCTCAGTCTCATACTTTCAATAATATACTCTTGTTCCATGTGTTAAAATGACTCATTAATCTCTAGTGATATTTCCTCTATTTTTGCAAATTTAGGCTTACACAAGAGAATTATCAGTGAAGAACCCGGTTTATCAAGATAGCACGGTATGCTTTTTACACTCTGCATATTTTGAAATAATAATATTTGAATCATGAGCAGAGTCCTACCTAAGCTATTTCTTTTTTGAAATTATCTAATAAGTGAACCAGTTCCATTCAAAGACTCCCACCCAAATTAAATCACCTAGTTTCTAGGGAAGTCTCAACCTTCTATTCAAAACTGAAATTTCAGTTTGATTAGACTTCTAATTGACTGCTAAACCTGTCGTTACTCATTAATTACCCCTTCCTTTAAATCATTCATCATCACCCCTCACATTCTTTCATAATTCCCAAAACTGCCGAAATTTTTCTCTTCTCTCTTCTTCCAAAATTCAACCTACCCATCTCCTTCCTTACAGAATCAAAAAAAATGACTAACCCTGATGATAACCCTGGTACACCCCCACCATGTTACTAATCTTCTACTATCCTTCAACCCAGGAGACGACGAGTAAAAATGCTTGCTCGAAAAACCGTGGCTACAGGTGCGCTTTCAAGGAAATTAAACGCGCAGTTACAGGCAAGTCAAGACCAAGAACCCCAAAATTCTGATGACTCATTCGAGGCTATGACTGAGGGGGAAGAAACTGGGTCTTTCGACTCTAAGAAGGTAACATCGGTTCCAAACCCTTCTACTAAGGTCATCTCTGATTTGGCTAAAAATTTAGAAAATAGATTTATATTAGTTGGGTCTGTGGTGGATGTGGAAATGCCTGAGTCCAGAAGGAGAGGGGGTAAAAATAAAAGAGAAAAAGAAAAGGAGAGTGAGGGTGTGCGAAGTGATGAGAGGGGAAAAGGGAAAGAAGTGGCTGATTCTTCACCCACTTCTGAAACTGGTCGATTGGCTATCTGTTGAGCAAAGTCAGAAAAGGTGGAGGAAAGTGGCAGGAAAATAAGGGGAAATGAATCAGGAGAAGCCACTGAAGGGCTGGTTAATCTTGGAAAGCATACAGATGAACCTAGTTCATCCGTTGGAGAAACCCTAGCAGATTTTTTGAAAAAGGTAGGTGACAGTTATAACCCTAAGGAAAGGAGAACTCCTACAACAAAGACCCCTAGCACAACAAGAGCTAACAAGAAAAGGAAGGATGCTCTTTCTGACCCTATTGAAATTCCTCCCACAAGAGGAAGAGACACAAGAAGCACGTTGAAGCAGAATGAGGAAGAGATGCAAAAAACATTAACAGAAAGTAAAAAGAAACTGATGGATAAAGGGAATAAGCAAGTGGGAGAGCCTTTTGAGGCTGTTGTTGTGGATGAGATGGACCTGGTCCATCAAGATGAAGATGACAATGCTGAAGTGGAGGTTCAGGCTCCAAATCTCAAGAAAGCCAAGACTTCCACTAAGAAGTCTACTTCTAAGTCTGCTAAACCATCCTCCGTGGCAAAGAGGACCACGTCTGCTGTGAAACCCAAACAAGTACAAATTTTTGAAGAAGAGGAATGGAGTGGAGAAGAGGATGATGAACCAGACTGTGAAGTGGACAAGATGGCCAAGTTTGGAAAAAGAACTATTCTGAAGGTCAGACTCCTCAAGGATTTGGAGGAGGAAGGGATGGTGCTGCTGTTGGAAAAATTAGAAGTGCAAGGCTGGAAGGACATAGTCCTTCAGATGGATGGCAGGTTGGCTAGGGATGAAATAGTTGAGTTTATGGCGAATGTTGTGGTGAAGGATGGAAGGGTTACCAGCTTTGTGAAAGGGGTACAAATCTCTTTTGATATGAAGGAGTTGGGTGAAATTCTAGGTGTATCTGCTGAGGGGTACAACGACTACAAAAAGCTTAAGTGGCCAAGCCTAGAAAATCTTCCTACTGCCCTTGAAATCATTAGAAAATTCAGTGATCATAAGGAGAAAACTCAACCCAAGGCTGTGTACAAGAGTGCAATGACGCCATATCACAAGGTGTTATTTGAATTTGTCATCAAATGTGTTCTTCCAAGGCAGGAAAGGAGGCACATTGCCAACTTCATGGACTTGGTACCGATGCAGTGTTTGGATGGTGGGACACATATTAACTGGTCTGGTTTCGTAATCCAGCTTCTTGACAGGGTTGTCAATGGAACTAAGTTTCATTCCATTCTCTATGGCTTCATTCTCACAGCTGTGCTAGCACATTTTAAGGTGCCTCTGAAAAAATGAGAAGTGGCTACAAGCAAAGATTACTTTAGGGCAAAACTCTGATTGCTTGTGACTATGAGGTCCTTGTCACTCCTGATGAACCTGGTTCATCCAAGAAGGCACCAGTTAATAGTAAGGTCAGATCCTTGGCGCAGGAGAGTAAGGCAAAGGAGGATGAGATAGCAAGGCTGAATATACGATTGGCTGAGGTAGAATCTGAGAGAGATGCTCTCAGAACTAAACTTGCAAAGGAAAAGGAGAAGAATGATGGAATTCTTCAAGACATGCTGAAACTTCTCTAAGCCAATAACGCAACACCTAGCTCTTCCAAGCCTTAACTTCCTAGCCTGGTGTAGTTCCTTCAGTGACCCAGTTCAGGATATTTTTCTATTTTCTCATGTTTTCAGTATTTTTATTTCCTTTTATGCTTTGTGGAAGAATCATATCACCTATCAATGAAATCAATAAAATCTGCTGGTTTTTGCTCTAACTATCTGTTTATATTTCTTTGATAGTTGAAATTCTTAGCTTGATCAATGATGATTAATCCATGATTGCATTTGGGATAGCCTCAGTGGACATGAGTAAGTTTTAAAATCTGGGTATTGCACAATTTTTATGCAACTTTTCGATGATGCCAAATGTGGGAAAATAGGTTGTGCTTTAAACAAGAAAAGAAATGTTTAGCTTTGAACAATGATGTTTATAACCTAATGAACTTGGTCCTTCATGATAAGTGATAAAAAGGAAAATATTTTCTAACATTGTGTTGATGTCGAGTTAAGTTGAAGTAGAGCCTAAGCTTATGTAAAGCATAGAGTTCGTCATCATCAAAAGGGGGAATTTGTTGGCCCAAGTGAAAGTTAGTTTTGAAGATTGACAAAGAAAGCTCAGGCATGAACCAGGTCCATTACTCAGGTGCCTAAAGACGGGCAGATTCAAGCATGTGGGATGCACGTGAAGAAGGTAAACTTAACTTGGTATATTTGATATATCTCCTGATCGAAAATGTTGCATAATTGATAAGGATAAGGACTCCTTACTCAAATAGAACATTATCCAAGATAGGGAAGGAGTTAGAAGTTGACTCTTCCACCAAGGAAGAGTAGCATTAGAACTCCAGTTATTTCTTCATCTACTAAATCTATATATTGTAGGATGTTCTCATTTTACATGTATGCACAAACGCAGAAGTTAAATAGGAATTGAGAGCATAATAGCAAGGCATTTTGCAAGCAGTTCGTGTGTGAGATTCAAGTGTGCAAACCTGAAGCTACATGAACCAGATAGAAGAACCAGTTCCAAGTGTTTGTCTTTTATTCTAGTTCAGATGTAGTAGGTGTTTTCATATTGTACCTCTCAGCTTTATCTAGAGGCAATTGTAATAGGTATTTAGAGTATTCAAGTTAGAGTTAATTTGAAGTTATCGCAACAGTTAGAGGATGTTTGCTACAACGGGATTAGAGTTAGTCCTAGGTTTACAAAAGAGTTTTTGTAAATACAGTTGGCTTAGTGATTTAGTGGAGAGTTTGAAAAAATCCTACTGGAAATTAGGTCGTAGATTTTTCACCTTTTGAGCTAGGTGTTTTCAACGTAAAATACTTGTGTTCTTTACTTTCCGCATTTACTATTTCTGCAATAGTAGGTTAAGGAACACTTAGAAGAACCAGGTCCTTCCATAATCAGTTTAAGCGAAAAATTAGACACCACAAAAATCACCTCCCCCATCTTGTGTGGTATTGAAGTATAAAACATCACTAAAGATATTGCATAACCGTCTCTAACCTCACAAGAGTCTACATTTTCAAGATGTTTTGGAGTAATAATAGCTGGGGTGGTGAAATAGAAGCAATCCTTGCGAGCTTTCCTTGGTGGGAATTGTGAAAAAGGAATGAATAATGTTCCTTTTGGTGCTTTCAATTGTTCATCTTCACTCAATCCATCCCCTACTAGCCATATCTGCAGCATAATCAAGAACCTCTTTTGATTGTTACGAATTATCAAGATTCAGGACAATATACTTTTGGATTTATATTGGTTTATACCTTTGAAACATTATAAGATTTCGACAGGACCAACTTAGTTGCAGCCTCAGGGGTTAGCTTTGTGTTAAGTCTCTTGTACTCTTCTTCGTCTAACGCGACAACTTATATACAAAAGTTACATTCAAAACGAGAGAAGGGAAAACGAATATTGTTGAGTAGATTAATAATCAAATATACCTGAATTCCTCCTTGGCAGGCTAAGGCAATAGAGTAAGCAACTTTGGATAAATGGCCTCGAAGGACAAATTGGGAAGTTCCTTTAGGAATTGAATTTACGACCACAGCAGAAGCTAGGCTACTTCCATCAACCACCTTCACTTTCAGCCGAGGATTTCTCCTTATGTAAAGTTCACCATCCGCTTCTCTTCCTAGAAAGTTACATTTGCATGAAAGCGTAAGCATCAGCTGCTCATTTTGGTTCAGCCTACAGCCCTTGATATCGAGTGAGGGGTGAATTTTCTTTAAATCTTTTTACACGTTAAGGATGACTAAATCTTTTTAGACATACTTTGACTTGCCTGATTTAAGAATCCAAGGCTCAAAACTTTTATGCCTTTCTGATCTGCTTCCATGATTGCTTCCTCGATCAAATTGTTAATAGTCTCTCTTTGCCATTTCATAAAGTACTGCAACAAAATCAAGAATCAGGATAAATAATTGCCGGATCCAAAATATGAAAACAATCTAGAATAATATTTCTTTACTTGTATGCGATACTTTGGGATAGCCCAAGTTTGTAACTTGAGATTCTTGAACAAAATTTCTCTCGACAATAAATGTGTGCCCATAAATCCAAGTAATCATTATAGACCATAGTGTGATTGGCCACATTAACCAGAAATACCACTTAGAGGTGTGAGGCTTCGAGGCCAATGACACAAACCCTAGTCGAAGATGGTAGATGGATTCAGGGGTTACGTTGTTATATGTGTTAGGTGCACCACGTCAGGCAATTCAGCTTCCCTTTCAAGTAACTTTTCATACAATGTATCTGAGTACTTGTGTTGTACCATACAGATAGTCATACATTGGCATGAAAAGAGAATAATTTGTCTTGAATTGAGTGTGATGTAATGAGTGATACTGTAGATGCCATCAACAGAATTGATTTTAGTGGCGAAACAACAAACAAAATTTTCTCAAATACAAAACTTCAGTGATCACTAACGTGCCCAATAATTTATAGGAATTTTACATTGCTTATTACAAAATGTCATAGTTATAATTAACTTATAAATGACTTGATTGTGCCAAATATATTGCATAGAATTAAAATCATTGAAATATAGGGCGAAGAAAACTCACGAGGGCGTATACATCAAGTACTTGAGAAAGGGAAATACAGAGAACATCCACTTAGGAAAGAGCTCAAAGTTGCAATGACCCATGTTGTTCATGAAATCAATATAGGTGACATAAGCACCAACTGCAGCTATAGAGACAGTCCCAGTGAATACAGTTGCGAGCAATGGTATGGCAAAGAGCGTGAAATATGATAAGTGCTCAGCAAATGGATGAATTACAGCTGCCAAATTAAATACAATAAGTACGTTGTAAGTCCTCATCACAAATATAGAAAAATGATAAAAAACGTTTTTGAGAGGACAACTTACAAGTGATGGGCTCAGTAACAATGGAGGAGTGATGATGGGAATGATAAGCCAGTCCTGTAGCGAGATAGAGATATCCATATCTGGTTTTGAATCACTCTCGATAGTAGGAGTGGGAGTATAATTATGTATACAACGTCCCTCTGGCTTTCATCTTTGCTCGTAAAGTATGTGTATATGCTATGACCCACAAATGGTGCATAAACCAAGTACTTCATCCCAGACATTTACATTGTAAAAAGTCAGCAGAATCCTAGATATAATAACTTCATACTTTAAGGGGGAAAAAAAGATTCATGACAAAGAAGTAGCGTTGCATGAAGCTAATTAGTTACATAAACCTTTAAAAGAAAAAGATACAAAAGGTAATGAGTTGCCAATACTATGAGAGAATTCCAAAAGACCGCAATTATTCCGTAGAACTTCTTAAAACACTAACTACGTACTTACTCTTATTAAAAGAAAGGCATATTTTCCTGGAACATGTCACATTTATTAAATCTGTAGGGGGGAAATTAAGCTCAAAAGAATTCCTTTTCTCTCTTTAGTTTCTCTTTTGGCCAACCGTACATCTCCCTAGCTCCATATTAGTAATACTCCATTTTTCCAAAGAAAGAAGGAAAAGAACATGAAAAACGAAACAAAGACATAGGTCGGACTGCAAAAGTCAGAGCAATACCGTAGAAGAAAGAAGATAAACAAATTGTTAAGATACATCAAGAAAGCCACATGCTCTCGAATATAAAAAATAAAATAAAAAAAGGGCAGCTCGGTGCACTAAGCTCCCGCTATGAAGGTCCGGACCACAAGGGTCTATCGTACGCAATCTTACCTGACCTCCTGATGTTTTGACTGCAAAAGAAACGTGGAAAATAGTTGGGGAATCCAAGAAATAGTACCTTGAAATTTCCAAGAAATGTCCATGGCCATTCAGTAAGAATGCCTGGTTTAGAAGCCATGGTTTTGTACAGCTTCTTCCTCGCAAAATAAAGTCTTTGTAGTTTTGTTCTTCCTCTGTCTTCTCTTAAAAGCCTTTGCTTCTATAGAGAACTCTATTACATCTAATAACCGTCCAATTAATGGCCTTTCGTGCAAAAGTCCCCCACCCCCACCCCCAAGGAGCACAAGCACATGTTGACAAGGAGTTCATCACTTGAACTTGACGACACTCCATAGACTAAGGCACATGTGCAGCCAAATAGATTCGCATGGAACAATTGGTCTAGAGACAGAGGCGGACCCAGGATTTAAGTACAACGGTGACATCACTGTATGTTAATTACTAACGATAAAATTCGATGTGAAACTCTTTTAAAACTTAATTATTATGATGACTTATCATCCAAATATAAACAAAATAAAGTCAAAATGGGTGCTATAAAAAAGGAAGGTATTTGATTAAGCATGTCTCACACTTTAAAATTTCTAGTTTTAATTAAAGAAGGGGTTAGTGATCAAAAGGACGTTCAAACTTTAAATTATCAAAAACTTACTAAAGAAATCAATATTAAGGGCATGTTAATAATCAATTTGAGGGTTTTAATTTTAAGGGAGGAATTTGAAAAAGAAAAATTAATTAAGTAGACTATTATGTGTTAGAGCTAAACTATAATTAAATTCCAAAAAAATATAAAAGTATAAAATAAAGTAATTTGCTAACTATAAATTACCTTGTATTCAAAGAATTAAAATATAAAATAGAAGAAAAAGTAAGAACTAAAATAGAGAGGAGGAGAAAAGCGGAAGCTGGTTTCGATCACGCGTCCATCAAGCTAAGCAGGGAACTTTAGCGCGGAACACCACTTCTCCCGTACAACATTTTATATTTGGGGGCACAAGTAAATTATTTAAGGGGTCCCATATATATGTATAGATATATATACGGAATTTTTGCCGAGGCTAGCGGGATCCCGTGACCCCTTAACCCACAAGGTGGGTCCGCCTCTGTCTAGAGATAAGTATACACGTTTGTTCTACTAATGACAGTGTGATACTTATTTTTCTCTTTCAACTTGCATTTCCTTTTTTTTTTTTTTTGGAATCTCTACATCATTAACTGGTTATACACATATTATATAGTGTAAGTTATACATATATTATGTAATACTTATTCCTCGCAAATTGAAGTACTTGTAGTTTTGGCCACCTTGTTCTTCCTCTGTCGTCTTCTCTTAAAGATCTCTCTCCTTATATAGAAGTTAGAACTGTATTATAGAGGCTTATTTAATATCCGTCCAATTAATGACCTCTCCTGCAAAGTCTACTCAGGATCAGTAAGCACATGAATGTATGATATAACTAGACGGTTTCATATGACACTTTGCTTAAAAAAAAAAAAAGTAAGTACAATACTATACGTGTGTGTTTATATTAAAAACGGAATATTTTGTGTGTATATAATGCATTCCATAAGCTAACCTTGCAGTATTTTAGCCCAGTTATAAATTTGCAAATGTGTAGCCAAATATCAATAAGCTTAGATCCGAATTTCTTTTTCGTTTATTTTATTCTCTATATATTCATGCGGTGAAATATCCGTGAGTTTCCATTCTCCTTTTTCCTCAAGTTTATACGTATCTATCACAGCTACAAAAACGCAAAAACAGACGCGAGAAACCTAAAATTTCATCTCTTTTAATGTTATGCTTGTTAAATTTCGAATACAATTTTGCGCGAAATTTGGAGTGGGTATTGTTTGAACTTATTAGAAATAGTCTAAGTAGGCTGTATACAAAGTTTGAAGTCAATTGATGGAGATTTGGTCTAGTTTTATACAAGAATTATAAGTGAAAATCGTACAAAAAGTTCGTGAGAGATGCTTATACACTTTTATTCAAAAAGGTACAATTATATATATATATATATAATTATAAAAAAGTGTATGGAGATGTATAAGTACAGTAGTGAAAATGTTCATGACCTGTCTGGAGGTCAATTCAAGCGAGAAGGCTATTTTGGAATATCGGCCTAACTCCGTAAAGGTAAGTATCTTGCCTAACCTTGAGTAGAGGAATTACCCATTAGGCATTGAGTATTATGTGCCATTTGTGAAATGTGAAAAGCCGTGTACACGAGATGACGAGCACGTGCTCAGGCTTATATGTGAAAAACTTATTGGTTTAAAGTTTTAAGCATTTTTGCATATTAAACTGAATAATTGTGGACATTTATATAATCCTCTATTTGCTATGCCTCAAATCCTTATTTGTCGAATTTGTTTTTATATGATAAATTGGTATGTTTGCTACTTGAATTTTTATGTGAATTCTCTGTATTTGTTGATTCGATATTCCCCGAAAATAACTATGTTATGGATTTTACAATCTTCAAATAATTAAGTAAATAAGTTTAAAAAGAGGCATTATATATTTATCAGATATTTGGATTAAAGAAGGCATTGTCCTATACTGAGTTACTTTTCTATCCTTGTTGTTATTTTTGAGGTTTTATATACGTTGTGTGGAGCCTTGGGCTAATTGTTGTGGAATTAATTGATTTTGACGTATCTTTGGAATTGGTTGTGGCCTATGGGCAATTTGTGACATGTTGTAATATTTGAGCACTTGATGTGCAATTTGTGACATGTTGTAATATTTGAGCACTTGATGTGCAATTTGTAATGTGTTGTGATATTTGAGTGCTTGAGGTGCAAGTTGTATTATGCTGTGATATTTACATTTGGGACTACGAAGTGGTACCTTGGGAGCTCCCCCTTTCTTGCATATTTACTTTTGAGACTACGAGGCGGTACCTCGGAGCTCCCCCTATCTTGCATATTTACTTTTGGAACTACGAGGCGGTACCTCGGGAGCTCTCCTGTCGTGCATTTACTTTTGGGACTACGAGGCGGTACCTCGGTAGCTCCCCTATTGTTTACTACAGCTGTATTGTGTTGGCTTTTCGTACGACACTCTGAGAATTTGTAGTTTTGGTTTGTACTTGTTTTCAATGAATGAGTTGTTTTAAATAAAAGAAATTACTATTATGTTTTAATTTAATAAGTTTTACATCCAAATTAGTAGCTTATCGGATGTTTTATTTTAATAGAAATGTCATTTTCTTCACTCAAACTATTTCAAAAATAAATTCATTTCTTTGTTGATTTCTTACTTGATTTAAAAATTGTAACCTTACTTTATTGAAAATAAATTGATCGTGCGGATTTTATATATTGATATTTTTGGCACGTGAGTTGTCCGTGCGATTATGATAGAAATATGGGCACGAGGTGTCGTAAAAATATGAAAGTGGGTTGAGACCCGTATTTTTACAATTATGAAATGAGGTGTTATCAGGTGACTTTTATTTGAAAGAATTATATTCAAAAATATCATTTGAAAGAATTATAGTGAAGGATATTTATTAGAAAGAATTATATTCGAAAAATATTTATTTGAAGGGAGCATATTCGAAATATATATTCATTTGAAAGGATTATATTCTAAAGATTTTTATTTGAAAAACTTATATTTGAAAGTTTTATACTTGAAGTACTTACATTTGAAAGACGTATATTTGAGGGACTTGACTAATTGGTTGTATCTGTGTTCCTTATTCGTTTGGAAATATTTATGGTGTTCTTGTTGCCTTGTCGTTTATATCACTGCTATTAACTTCCCATTATTTTTATGCTATATTGCACATGTTATTAGACTAGTGAGTGTCTTGACTGTACCTCGTCACTTCTCCACCGAGTTTAGTCTTGATACTTACTGGGTACCAATTGTGGTGTACTCATACTATACTTCTGCACATTTTTGTGCAGAGTCAGGTATTGGAGATATCAGACTCGGACAGAGTTAGAGTGTGGTCGCAAGGACTTAAGGTAGAGCTGCTTGGTCGTCGCAGTCACTTGGAGTCTTTCCATTTTATTATACTGTCAACTTTTATTCGAACAGTATTGTATATTCGATCCTTGAGATCAGTACATGTTTTCGATTAGAGTTCTTGACTCAGTATTACCAGTCTTTTGAGGTTGTATCACTATTTCCGTTGTTGGTTTTGACACTTCTATTAAATTCTATATAAAAAAAAGGCATGAATTGTTATTATGACCGGCTTACTTAGTCTTAGAGACTAAGTGCCATCACGATACATATGGTTGGATTTTGAGTCGTGAAAAGTTGGTATCAGAGCTCTAGGTTCATAAGTTCTACGAGTCACGAACGAGCTTAGTAGAGTCTTGCGGATCGGTACAAAGATATCTGTACTTATCTTCGAGAGGCTGCAGAACTAGTAGGAAAAATTTTCACTTCTTTCATTCCTTACCGTACGACATTTATTCAGCTTGAAGCATATATCTTATGTTCTTTTGCATCCACTCGTATATGAAATTGCGCACTCGGTATCAACTATGCGCCAACGGTTTATGATACTACAAAGGGGTTATAAGGGAGACATGGTTACTCAACCATTGTTACAACATGTCGTCCATATCGAGGATGCGAAAGTATCAAGAGATCATTCAGTTGTGCACGTGGGGGTGCAATAGGTTCTTACATCAGGTTGATAAATACAAGCTTAAGAATGTTTATTTGGTTGCCTAATCGTCACAATCGTGGTAGGGTCACGACATCTAAAGATAGTTGGTGGTATTAGAGACTATGTAGTTTGTATGGGATTTGCATTTAGTGAAGGGTTCATACTAGCAGTCAAGGCACTGGAGGAAGCAATTTTGACTGTCACAAGGATGACATGCGCCTAATAAATGGCTTGATATGTCTTATGACTAGTGTCGTACGAGCAGGAAAAGGTAAGTATTGTGGATCATCGGACTGTGTCCTATGGTTTCGCGCCAAGTAAGGGGAGTCCACTATTAACGATCAGATTGCGGGGTCATGTATTATATCAATTTTGTCCTGCGATGTATATATGTGGTATTGAAAGGTTTATCTGAAACTTGTATATGATTAAGAACGGATATTTTTATGGGATGATGCTGGGACTTGCGGTATTCCCGTGTCCTTAATAATTCTACATTTCAGTAGCAGTATGGTCATGGAAATAATTTTAGAATACTTGGGGTGCTCCAGTAAATTCTTTTAATGCACCACCGGCATGGGGTTCCTATAATGGTTATTCCATCTATCCAGCACAAACTCAGTATGAGCAGCCGAACCTACAGAGGGGTTGTTATTAGTATGGTAATATTAGGCACATCATGAGAGATTGTCTCAAACTTGAGAGAGGCAAATTTCATCAGAATACCTAGGCTACAGGCTCTATTCCAGTTACTACCTCACATGCACAGTCAGTTATGGGTGGAGGACAGGCGGGTAGAGGGTGCCCTAGAGGGGGGAGGCCCGACCCGTTGATATAATTGATATGGTATGCCTAAGGCCGCTACACCAGATGGTGTCGTTCCAAGTATGATTTTTATTCTTAATAAAGGAGCACTATTTTTATTTTGATTCAATTCCGATTATCGAGGCGAGTCCTCCTATTACGCCCCACTTATGGGTGAACTTCGTAATTATGTGACCCATTTATATATTTATCCCTGTTGGGCAATTTTATGGTATTAGCACATGTCTATCTGCGATGACCCTTTACCGTAGTTCTTCCTTGTTCCGCACTTTCGAGGCCTTGAAAACCTCGGTTTTAGTTGCCTCGATTTGTGTGCGTAGTTCGGGCGCGTAGCCGGAAAGTTTTTATGTTAGAATATGTGAATTTTGTGAAAACTTTGATGAATTTTGATATTAATATGCATAATATTGACTTCAGTCAACATTTTGGGTAAACGAACCCGGACCTGTGATTCGACGGTCCCGGAGGGTCCGTAGAAAAATATGGGACTTGGGAGTGTGCCCGGAAGTAAATTCCGAGGTCCCAAGCCCAAGAAATGAATTTTTGTGTGAAAATGTTTTCTGAAATTAATTAAGGAAAATGAAGAAGAAAATTGATCAGAAATAAAACTGTGGTATCGGGCTCATATTTTGGTTTCGACGCCCGGTACGAGTCTTAAATATGTTTTAAGCACTATCTGTAAAGTTTGGCTAAAAATGGACGTCATATGACGTGTTTTGAACTTAAAATGGGGAATTTGAGTTTTATGAAAGTTGAAAGAAAATCATGTGTGTTGAGGTTTGATTCTATGTATATGATGTTATTTTGGCGATTTGATCGCACAAATGAGACCGTAAGATATTTTTAAGATCATATGTATGTTTGGTTTGGAGCCCCGAGGGTTCGGGTGAGTTTTAAGTGGGGCCCGAGAGGTCTTAGACTTAAAAAAATGCAGGTTCAGGTATTGCAGACCCAGCGCGGCCGTGGCCGTTTTCGCGCGGTTCGCGCTGGCAGCCATGCGGCCGCGGTGCTTTTCTGTTCGATCCGCATGGTGGGGGTTCAGAGGGTCGGTAGCCAGGTCGACCAGCGCGGCCGCGCACCAAATCAGTGCGGTCCGCGCTGGGTGGGTTCAGAGAGCCCACTTCTTCCCTCCCTCGGCGCGGCCGCGGTATATTTCCGCGCGGTCCGCACTGGCAGTCACGCGGTCGCGGTGCATTTCTGTTCGGTCCGCGCCAGCCCCCAGCAAAAATATATATATTTGGGATTTTCAGTCATTTTTCCACTTTTCAAAAGCCTAAAACCTAAGAGGCGATTTTCCAAACAACTTTCTTCTCCAAAACGATTAGTAAGTGATTTCTAACTTAATTTCTTTATTCCTTGACATCTTTTAACATGATTTCAAATTCAAATCAAGATTTTTATGGGGGAAATTGGGTGTTTTGGGTGGAACCTAGGTTTTCTACAAATTGAGAAGTTGGTCCTCAATTTGAGGTCCGATTTCAAAACAAATCATATATTTGGATTCGTGGGAGAATGGGTAACCGGGTTTTGGTCCGAACCTCGAGTTTCGACCATGTGGGTCTGGGGGTATTTTTGACCATTTTGGGAAAAACCTTGTAAAAAAAATTTTCATGCATGGGGAGTGATTCATTTAGTAATTATTAATGTGATTAAGTAACTTATGACTAGATTCGAGAGGATTGGTGGTGGAATCAAGAGGTAAAGCTATACTAGAAGCGTGAGTTGAGTTTGGAGCATTCGAGGTAAGTGTTTGTTCTAACTTTGGCTTGAGGGAATAAGATTAGGATGTTATTTGCTACTTGCTAATGTGGAGTACGGTGTATAGGCATGGTGACGGTTATCTATGCACCGGAGTCTAGCATGACCGTGAGTCTTAATTGCTTTTAATTCGAATAACGTGACATAATCTCCTTGGTTATTTGATGAGTTTCATATAATGTGAATGGTTGAGGTAAAATTGTGATTGGTGTACTTTTGGAGCGTTAGCTCGAATATGAATGTGTTAGTTGAGGAAGAAGGGATTTAAAAAGAGAATGTGTTGTGATTACTCCCTTGCCGGGATGTGTAGACCGATATGTATACTCTCCCTTGTCGGGATATTTTGGGCTGTTAGTTGTACCCTTGCTGGGTTAGAGTGACATGTTGTTGATTTTCCCTAATGGGACTCTCCTTATAAAATCAGATGTTCCGAATGATATTATGGGATCGTGTAGCACGCCGTTCACTTATATATGATATTATGGGATCGTATGGCACGCCGTCCACCTATATATGATGTTATGAGATCGTGTGGCACGCCGTCCACTTATATATGATATTATGGGATCGTGTGGTACGTCGTCCACTTATATATGATATTATGGGATCGTGTGGCACGCCGTCCACTTATATATGATATTATGGGATCATGTGGCACGCCGTTCACTTTTATATGATATTATGGGATCGTGTGGCACGCCGTCCACGTATGATTTTACGAAATGGGAACGAGTGGTATGCCTACCACATGGTAAATGAAAATTGGGATCGTGTAGCACGTCGTCCACTTATATATGATATTATGGGATTGTGTGGCGCGCCGTCCACTGTATATATATATATATACATATATATCATGGGAATTGGAGTTTCTTCTGTTTATTTCCGATATTTCATTTTTATCTGTTACTCCCCGATAGCATGTCCCCTCCTAGCTTTACTTTGTATTATCTTGTTATTGTTTTCTTGCACTTGTATATATATCTGTACAGGTTAATTGTGGTAGGTCCTGTCTAGCCTCGTCACTACTTCGCCGGGGTTAGGCCAGGCACTTACCAGCACATGGGATCGGTTGTGCTGATGCTACACTCTGTGCATTTTTGTGCACAGATCAGGGAGCAGCTTACGGGCCACAACAGTAGGACTTCTAGGGGCTATCTTCAGTCCATGGACTCTCGAGGTAGCCTAGCTGGCGTTCGCAGGTCGAAGTCCCTTTCCGTGTTTTTCGTTTGTTCATCTTGTATCAGGCAAACATGATGTATTTCCTTTCAGACATTGTTTGTAGTATTCTGTAGTAGTCCGTGAGCTAGTGACACCAGACCTTGGGTAGTGATGTGTATTAACTCCCGCACTTTTGGTTTTCAGTTGCTTTAGATTTAAAGTCTTCCGCTTAAATTTTGTCTCGTATATTATATTGGTTGAAAGAAAGCAGAAAAGGTGTTTTAAATATTTGGCTTGTATAGCTCCGATAGTAGGCGTCATCACGATACCCGATGGTGGGAAGTCCGGGTCGTGACACTATCATTTTGTTGTGTACACTATTAAGGGCTATGAGTCCAAAAATGACTCTCTATTACTCATTACTATAGTGGGTTTTGATGTGATTTCGAAATAATTAATTTCAATTTTATGAATTATAATCCCTACTGGTATGGGGGTTTATTGTGCATTGTGAATTTTTTTATTGGAATTTATGAAAAGAAGAACAAGAAATGGGAAATTTCAGTGGCACTATGTGAAAAATACTTGTGATTCAAAGTTGAGGACGAGATTCTCGCATTTTTATATGATGTGATATATTTAAAACTAGCTACAAGCCATGGTGGAAGTTATATAAGGACGAGGTCCTTGTGGTGAAAATTTTATGTATTTAAATTCTCCCTCTGTGAAATTAAAATTTGTACTATAGTATTAATAAGGAGTCATGCATGTTAGGCTTATTTGATAAATTCTTATATGTATTTCTGTATATATTTATCCATATTCGTGCTATGAATATTTAGTTTTAGCCTACAAGATGAGTGCTCAGGTGGTGTTAAATGTGACTCGTTAATTCGGGTAAATAATTATGAGGTCTTCATGCCTTGCGTGTTGCTGTCAGTGTTGTGAAAATTCGAAATGAGGTTTTGGTTAATATGAGATTAATTGCATGTGCTATAATTGATTATGAATAGCTATTATGATCAGAGATGTGGTTATGGGCATATGTATGATGTGTGCGAGTGTAAACAAGAAATTGCTACAGCCGGTTGAGATTAACACAATGTGATAATATAAAAATTAGGCCTTTTTGAAATTTATTGGAGTGTAAGAAATTGGGTTTAAAGTTTATAAATGAGGATAAAAGGAATAATCTCAACTGAGATAGTGTTATCGGATCCATGTTAAATTGCAGTGACGTAGAATCACCCACGAGTATGTGTGTAAGAATACACTCAGTAATTTAATGTCCTCAGAATAACTCTTGGCACGTTCGAGGACGAACGTATATTTTAAGAGAGAGAATATATAACAACCCGACTTGTCGTTTTAAGAATTAACGCCTCATTCAGCGACTTAAGGTCCCGAGAAAATCATAATACGTATTATGACTTGCGTCTGCAGTCGAGATTGATTTTTGGAAGATTCAGAATTAGATTGAAAGAACAATTCTCATTTTTGAAGCTTAAATGAAAAGAGTTGACCGAATTTTGACTTTTGAGCAAACGACTCCGGAATGGAGTTTTGATGATTCCAATATCTTAGCATGGTGATTTCGGACTTAGGCGTGCGTCCGAAATTAGATTTGGAGGTCCGTATAATAAATTGAAGCATTTTGGCGAAAGTTGAAAAAAGGGAATTCAAAAGTTTGACCGAGAATTGACTTTTTGATATCGGGGTCGGAATACGATTCTGGAAATTGGAACAGGTCTGTTATGTCATTTATGACTTGTGTGCAAAATTTAAGGTCAATCAAACTTGATTTGATAGGTTTCGGCATCGAATGTAGAAGTTGAAATTTCAAGTTTCATTAGGCTTGAATTGGGGTGTGATTCATGTTTTTAGCATTGTTTGATGTGATTTTAGGCCTCGACTAAGTCCGTGATATGTTTTGAGACTTGTTGGTATGTTCGGACGGGGTCCCGAGGGGCTCGGGTGAGTTTCGAGGTGGTTTCAGACCATTTCTATTCCATTTGTAGGTGTTGATTTTTGGATATAGTAGTGTGGTATACGATCTCGTGGAATTAACCGCGATCGCTGTGAGTATGGAAAATATTGGCCAGTGATTCGCGATTGCGGAAGGCCATTCACGATTGCGTAGAGGAAACGTTCTACTGCACTGACCCGACTTTGGAAGCTTATATCTTGTAATCTATAAGAAATTTGGAGATGATCCAAAAATAAAAGTTGTAGAACTTTATGTCTAATTTTCATAAAAGCAAACTATTTGGCATTTGTAGTTGTGGACAGAATGTTATGTATTTGGAAATCATGAAGAAGAAATTTGTAGTGAACAAGGCTAACTTTGGCAGCTTATATCTCGCAATATATAAGGAACTGGGAGATGAGCAAAGCATGAAAAGTGTTGGCCTTGGTGTCTAGTTTTCAAAAGGTTAACCCATATGGAATTTGGAGTTTTGTATAAAATTTTATGACTATTATACTAGAGGCTATCTGGAAGAACTGGGCACTTATTCTTCACGATCGCGGAGCATTTTTCGCGAGCACAAAGGGAACATTTTGGGCTGAAAAAAGTTGTGTTTCACGATCGCGAAGTATTTTTTGCAATTGTGAAGTGTAAATACATGGCAGTAGCTATATTTCGAGGTTTCGGCTATTTTTAACATATTTGGAACTATTGAGCTCGAATTGAAGCGATTTTTCAGGCGATTTTCATCATATGGATTGGGTAAGTGTTCTATATCCGAAAGTGATTATAGTTCATGATTCTATCATTATATTCCTCATTTATTTCGGATTTAAATGGAAGAAATAAAGATTTTTGCAAAGCTTTTCAAGAACGAAAATTTAAGATTTGGAGGTCAAGTTGTTATTGGAATTTGATAAAATTAGTATGGTTGAACTCGTACTGGAATGACTATTTGGATTTCGTGAAAATTATGTCGGGTTTCGAGAGGCGGGGCCTGCATTGACTTTTGATTGACTTTTTAATGTGAAACTTTATGTCAACATTTTATTATCCGGAATTTTTCGATGAATTTTAATGAAGTTATACAATTAATTTGGATAGATTTGAGCTGTCCGGAGGTTAATTCAAGCGATAAGGCTATTTTGGAATATAAGACTAAATCCATAAAGGTAAGAATCTTGCCTAACCTTGAGTGTGAAAATTACCCCTTAGGCATTGAGTATTATGTGCCATTTGTGAAATGTAAAAAGTTGTGCACGCGAGGTGACGAGCACGTACTCGGGCTTATATGTGAAAAGCTTATTGGTTTAAAGTCTTAAGCATTTTTACGTATTAAACTGAATAATTGTGGACATTTATTTAATCCTCTATTTGCCATGCCTCAAATCCTTATTTGTCGAATTTGTTTTTATATGATAAATTGGTGTGATTGCTACTTGAATTTTTATGTGAATTCTCTATGTTTGTTGATTCAATATTCCCCGGAAATAATTATATTATGGATTTTACTATCTGCAAATAATTAAGTAAATAAGTTTAAAAAGAGGCATTATATATTTATCGGAAATTTGAATTAAAGAAGGCGTTGTCCTATGCTGAGTTACTTTTCCATCTTTTTGTTGTTTTTGAGGTTTTATATACGTTGTGTGGAGTCTTGGGCTAATTGCTGTGGAATTAATTAATTTTATAGTATCTTTGGAATTGGTTGTGGCCGGCGGGCAATTTGTGACATATTGTAATATTTGAGCACTTGATGTGCAATTTGTGACATGTTGTAATATTTGAGCATTTGATGTGCAATTTGTGATGGGTTGTGATATTTGAGCACTTGAGGTGCAAGCTATATTATGATGTGATATTTACTTTTGGGACTACGAGGCGGTACCTCGGGAGCTCCCCATGTTTTGCATATTTACTTTTGGGACTACGAGGCGGTACCTCGGGAGCTCCCCCGTCTTGCATATTTACTTTTGAGACAACTAGGTGGTACCTCGGGAGCTCCCCTGTCGTGCATTTACTTTTGGGACTACGAGACGATACCTCGGGATTGCCCTTATTTTTTATTCCAGTTGAATTGTGTTGGTTTTTTGTACGAGACTCTGAGGATTTGTTGTTTTGGTTTGTACTTGTTTTCGATGAATGAGTTTTTTTAAATAAAAGAAATTACTATTATGTTTTAATTTAATAAGTTTTACATCCAAATTAGTAGGTTATCAGATGCTTTATTTTAATTGAAATGTCATTTTCTTCACTCAAACTATTTCAAAAATAAATTCATTTCTTTGTTGATTTAAAAATTGTAACTTTACTTTATTGAAAATAAATTGAACGTGCGAATTTTATATATTGCTATTTTTTGAATGTGAGTTGTCCGTGCGGTTATGATAGAAATATAAAATTGGGCTGAAACCCGTATTTTTATGATTATGAAATGAGGTGTCACAAGGTGACTTTTATTTGTAAGAATTATATTCAAAAACATAATTTGAAAGAATCATAGTGTGAAGGATATTTATTGGAAAGAATTATATTCGAAAGATATTTATTTGAAGGGAGTATGTTCGAAATATATATATTCATTTGAAAGGATTATATTCTAAAGAATTTTATCTGAAAAACTTATATTTAAAAGATTTATACTTGAAGTACTTACATTTGAAAGACGTATATTTGAGGGACTTGATTAATTGGTTGTATCTGTGTTCCTTGTTCGTTTGAGCAATATTTATGATGTTCTTGTTGCCTTGCTGTTTATATCACTGGTTGATTTTTGTTGTTATCACTGCTATTAGCTTCCTATTATTTTTATGTTATATTGCACGGTTATTAGACTAGTGAGTGTCTTGAATATACCTCGTCACTACTCCACCTAGATTAGTCTTGATGCTTACTAGGTACTGATTCATGTGGTGTACTCATACTACACTTCTGCATATTTTTGTGCAAAGCCAGATATTGGAGATATCGGACTCGGACAGAGTTAGAGTTTGATAGCAAGGACTTAAGGTAGAGTTGCTTGGTTGTTGCAGTTCCTTGGAGTCTTTCCATTTTATTGTACTGTCAACTTTTATTCGAATAGTATTGTATATTCGATCCTTGAGATCAGTACATGTATTCGGTTAGAGTTCGTGGCTCAGTATTACCAGTCTTGGGAGGTTGTATCACTATTTTCACTGTTGGTTTTGACACTTGTATTAAATTCTATAAAAAAAAATGGCTTGAGTTGTTATTATAATCAGCTTACTTAGTCATAGAGACTAAGTGCATCACGACGCATGCAGTGGAATTTTGAGTCGTGACAAAAAATAACCATTTTCATATTTTGTAGCACTACTGTCCATAGAAATAGTCAAGACAAGAAGCTATCACGGTATAAGCAGTAGTACCGCAGGTACAACTATTTGTCCCAAAATTTGTAGCAAGAACGGCTCAGAAAGAATTCGAAGTCAATAAGGAGTAGAAGGCCTTGATTGTAACTTGGTGAGATGCATAGAACTACGCCTTGCTTTTGTAATTTTGTACGTTGTTCCATCAAATCATTTTCAAAAGCATTTCTGCTGTATGTGTATGTAATGTTTAATGTATAAAGTTCTTTCTAATCACTCATTATGATATCAACAATGGAAATAAGCTCCTTGATCACTGTATTAGCGCTTCCTGTATTCGTATAAGAACTTGTGTAATCTTCTTTTGAAATTGTTTGCTTATTCGTTGTAATGTATTGTTAGTCTGTCATGGTGTCATACATAGCTTCTCGTTTTATATGTTGAGTTAAAATGTAGAATAAGAATACATGTATATTAGCTATACGATGATATAAAAGTACCTGAAGACAAAAATGACCTTTAAAATAAGTAATTAGTATATTTCATAATTTCATGTATTATATTATTTACAACACAACAACAGTTTTTACCTTGTTGTTCACCGAATAATAACAATCCTTTCATATTATCCAACGTAAAACAATTTCTGCATGATAATCCTCACATGGCTAATATGTGTACCAAACAATACCTTAACAACTTATCTACAAGCTAAGTGTTTAACTTCAATAGTCAACAGTATGATCAATGTGGTGTCATTTATGAATATTGAATAAAAATCGCAAACTCTTCTGTCTCACCTGTTAGGTTAATGATGCATGGAAATAAGCCTAATTTTATTAAAAGATTAATGTAAGTCAAAGTTTGATACGAAACCCCATGCATTTGTGTTCAGACAAATATTTGGTGGCTTCATCTACCTTATTCACTGCGATTTAACAACCACATGCATTTGTGTTCGGACAAATATTTGGTGGTTTCATCTACCTTCTTCACCGCCCCTAATGCAGCCACCTCAAAACATACGGACAATCTTAGCTGGTTCAATATTATCCATACTACGGACAATACATGTTAGTCTGTACTTGTCACTTAATATGATTAAAAGGGGAATTTGTAACCATATTCCTCAATAATCTAACAAGGAAAACTTATGAATGAATTTCCAAATGCAGAAACTAATGAATGGGATATAGTAGAAAACATTTTACGAATGATATCTTGCTCCTCATTCTTTCTGACGTTTTTATTAGTTACGGTTCTCCATAGTTTGGTAATTTGAAGGTATGCATGCATATATATCAAAGTTTTGTAATTAAAATAATGTAGTAGTATTTGTTTGGTATTCCTGAATTTATAAGATTAAGATATCGGAATTTATACATATTTAATACCTAAGATATTTACTTTAAATTTGAATATTAGATAATTAAGGTTTGTTGTTCTTTCAGCATCTGAATATAAATAAATATAAAATTTGACGAAAAATAGTAGTAATAAAATATTAATTCAGCAAAATATTGGAGAAAACAGTTTACATGGTCATGTTTTCTCGAGGCTCGTGTGAAGGTTTTAGTTAGTTGACTGGGACTTTCTTTGTAGAGCCAGCTTTTAATCTTTGCCGTTGACTCACGTCTTTGTTGTTGGGCTACAACGGCCCAAAGATACCATTAACATGGTATGACACTACTAAAAATTCGTAAAAAAACGACCAAGAAAAGCGACCAAAGTTAATCGCTTATTGGCCAAAAAGCGACCAAACAGGCCTGGTTGATATTAAGCTGGTCCATTTACCTTAGGGACCAAAGTTACCAACTTTAGTCTCTAAGGTAAAAGGACCAAAAATTTCGGGTAAAGAAAATGGCGACCAACTTTGGTCGCTTTAATATTTTAATAATATAATTTTGGCGACCAAAGTTGGTCTCCACATGTAAATTACGTTTTGTTTTATTTATTATTAATCAAAAAAAGCGACCAAATTTGGTCTATTAAGGAAATATTATATTTTTAATCTGAAAATTAGAGACCAACGTTGGTCGCTTTATTATTAATTTTTTTAATTATTTTTAAAATAAGCGACCAATTTTTTTTTTAATTATAAGCGACCAACTTTGGTCGCTATATTTCCAGAAATTATTTTTTTTAAATGAAATAGCGACCAATGTTGGTTGCTTTTGAGAAATCTGGGTTCAAGAGCGACCAAGGTTGGTCGCTATTGCCCAGAAAATTATTTTTTTAAGGGATAAGCGACCAACTAACGACCAAAGTTGGTCGCTTTTTTTGGTATATTTTTGGCAGAAAATGCCTGTTTTGGCAACTACACCACCTGCCAGCTTACCAAAAATCCTAAACAGGCATTTTATGCCAACAACAACAACAACAATAAAAAGCAACAACAACAACATTAAAACTAACAAACTATAAAGTTCAATAGAACTAACACATTAAGCTAACCAAACTAAGTTAACTGTTATTACAAGTCCATTCGAAAACCGATTGTATTTGTCTAGTTGAAAGTGTATAAAAGTCAAGGATTGTTTTCTACATCATTATCATCACCGTCTGATGAACTTTCATCAACAAGACGGTATCCAAAAGGGTGTACTTGTCTAGGATGGGAAGAACGATCAAGGAGAGGACGGGAGGAACGAGCACGGGGAAGGCGAGCCTCTGGCGATGACTCACGAGACCGGGGAATCGGAAAACTGCCAGAAGCTAGGAGAGATTTGATCTGCTCTTGCATGCCAATGTACTGAGCATCTCTAATCTTTTCTCTTTCCTTGGCGACTTCTAACTCGGATGTGAGCTTTGTCACAGTCTCCCGCATAGAGGAGAGGCTCTCCCCATCAAGTTGCTCGGCTTGCGAGGAAGCCCCTATTCCTTGCATTCCACACTTATAGCGATGGAATTTATTAGTAGGAAGCCCGTATACCTTCCCCCATTTTGGACCGCCAGCAGCCTGCATCCAGATTCTTTCAGCATCCTCGTCCGAAGGTTGGATTGGGTCGCCCGACTCATTAGGTGGCTGACTGCGTATGAATTCCTCCACTTCAACTGTGAAGCGACCCTATAAGAAAAATTACATTGAATTAGTATTTCAAAATTTATATAAAAGTAAATCAAAATACTTAATGAAAAGTGAAAACTTACATGTACAGTCGAGGCTCGGCCCTCAACCCACCTTTCTTGATCTGTCTCTTTCTTCTTCTTTACAATATGATCCTTGAATAGCTCATCTTGGTTCATCGACGCCCCAACTTCTTCTCCTGAAAACTCATAAATTTTAGTTAATAAACAGAATAGATATACTTTGAAAATTAAAATAAATTAAGCAATTACGAACCATTCTTCTCTTTATTGTCCCTAGGCTGATCGCACCTCCAGTGTGCAAGGATCCTCCCTTCTCAAATGCATGAGCTTTCTTTCCTTTTTCACTCTTCTTTAAGAACTCTGCAGTAAGCCATTGCCTTTGCAAATCCTCCCATAAATTTTGAAGCAACCAGCCAGTCTTCTGGTTCAACTTTCTAGCTTTGGAGAAACAATGCGACAACCGCTTGCGAGCTTTGAGATGAAAATTTGCAGCCACATCCGTGCTATAGCGGTGTTCCCATACACACTTGCTCTGTATTTCAAAAGTTAAGTATTATATGGAAATATCATATTTAGATGGAAATATCATAAAAGCTATATTCGATATATTATACTTAACTTTTATTAGCTAATAATTATTCAAATGTTAAGTGCATTAACTGCTTATAATATAGTATATAGTATATTAGTGCATATATATATACTATGCACTAAGTATTAGTGCATTAGCTAATATTATATCGAATATAATATTAGCTAATAAAAGCTAAGTATTAATGCACTTGACTTTTGAATAATTATGTATTAATGCACTAAGCTTTTATCGAATATATATATAAAAGTTATATTCGATATATATAAACTATATTCGATATAATATTAGCTAATGCACTAATACTTAGTGCATAGTATAGTGTAAGTATATATATATAAGCTATATTCTATAATACATATTTAGATGGAAATATCATAAATATAAATAATTGTACTGCTTAAAAGAACATTTATACCTTAAATTGATTGAAAATTTGCTCCTCCAGCGCGAATGGAAAATCACTCCAAGTCGCATAAGGGCCATCATAAAGCTTTCTGGTGGCTTTGGTGATTATTCTTGTAGTAATATTACTAGGGATGAACCTGCAATTTAATAAAAAAAAACACATTAATATCTTAGTAAAACTGTACAAAACAATAAACGTAAAAATAACAAATAACTCTTACTCATCACCCTCAGGGACTATGATGATCTTGCCATATTGATCATAATGCACCTCCTCGTCATCATCAGCGTCACCGTCCGAAGCATGTATATCAGAGGCATGTGTGGAAGGTGTAGGGGGTCAGAGCTAGTATCTCACAGGCGAAGGCCTGAAATAGGTGGAGTCCCAGATGAAAGTGCTTCCAAGCTTCTAGAGTCCCAGATGAAGTCCTTGGTTCACTAGCAAAATCTGGATATGTCCTATCAAAGTGCTTCTAAGCTTCTCCATCTGAAGGATGACACATAACACCAGGTGGTCTTCTATTTTCAAAGTGTCATCTCATATGAGGAGCAGAACTCATCGACGCATATAACCTCTTTAGCCTAGGTATAAGAGGTAAATAATGCATCGTCTTGATAACGACCATCTTCCCACTGGAAAGCCTCTTGAAACGAGGCTTTTCGCAAAATTTACAACTGCTTAAATTTGCATCATCTTTATAATATAGCATGCAACCATCTTCACAACAATCAATTCTCATTGACGAAAGTCATAACTTAGAAACTAATCTCTTTGCCTTATAGAAATCACCAGGTAATTCAATATCGGAGTCAACTAGTTCACACATAAGGTCAATGAAAGAGTCCATGGCTCCTTGAGAAATATTCCAATCAGATTTGATACTTAGTAATCTAACTGCAACAGACAACTCAGAGTGCGGACTTCCTTTACATAGTGGAAGACTAGCTTCCTCTAACTGTTCATAAAAATATTTTGCTTCATCATTAGGAGTTTGTTCAACATTTTCATTGGGCTCACCCCCTAAGTTCATTCCAAAAGCATCCGCAACCATATCATGAATTCTGGAATCGTGATTTATATTCTCCACCGACCTACTACTTTCACCAACAACCATGTTATGAAATATCCCATGGCTACCATCGATCTCTCCATGATTAGTCCACACAAAGTAATTCGCTATAAACCCCTTACTATAAGGATGAACCTTAACTTCCTCCGGTTTTCCAAACTTCATACAGTCACACCTAACATAAGGGCACCTAATTACTCCTTCATTTCGGTATGGCGGAAGTGACATTGCATGTCTAATAAAGCCATCAACCCCTTCTACAAAATCTTCCCGCAATCCCCGCCAATTAGGATAATTCCTATTGTACATCCAAGTACGATGTTCCATCTATATAAATAAAGCAAGAACAAATTAATTTATTTAATTCATATCTTAATCTTTTTTTAGTTAACTAAAATTCCAATTCATATCCTAAAAGTCCAATATGACCTTAAGTTCATAATTAATACATTAATAAACTCCTTCCTTTAATTCTTTTTTCTTATCTTATAAATGTATAATGCATAGTTTAAAGCATGAATTTAGGTACTTATTTAGGTATTGCTCCTCTTCTAAGACAATGAATTTACAAGTACTCTTATTTAGGTATTGCTAATGTATGAATTGTTTCTTTTCACAATTGAACTCAATATAAATTAATACAAGAACCAAAAGATCATAATTTCTACCTTAAGTTCATAAATCTAATGTAGTTCAAACCAAAAACCCTAATACTAAATAGACAAAAACTCTAAAAAATTACATAAAATTATATAGCAAAAATTAAAAATTAAAAAGCTAATAAGGTAGATTACTAACCTTGGTATATTAAAAGGAGGATTAAAAAGCAGTGGTGGCAAGGGGTGGGGGACAGCGGCTCCGGCGACAGTGCTAGCTGCGGACAACGGCTTCGGCGACAGATTTAGCAGCAGCTCCGGCGTGGTGGCGCGCGGTCACAGTGGTGGCAAGGGGTGGGGGAATTGATTTGTGTCAGGGAAATAGAGAAGGGGAGGAAAATATGTTTAGAGAGAGTTTGGGAAAATATTGGGAAGAAAATAAGAGAATGGGAAAGGAAACCCGATTTTGACTCTGGATTTAAAACTAGCGACCAACTTTGGTCGTCATTTTGGTAGCTATATAAGTTTTGACTATTTGACCAAAATAGCGACCAAAGTTGGTCGCAATGTTTCGAAGCATCAGTAACATCACAGTCCCACGGTAGTCCCAGCTACCAAAAACTTCCCGAACTACATTGACCTGATTCCTTTATAGCCAAGGATATGTAGGAAACCTTTGAAGCAGAGGTTCGGTCAAATCTTTCAAAAAATGCTTCCCACGGAGTATTTGAACGGGCAAAAATCGCTCGTGTCCGCTCACTTTATCTTTGCACGAAAACTCTTCGAGTTTCCGCACAAAGAGGGGCAGCTGTGAGCACGTGATTTTTGCATTACGAAAAACTACTCCAAAATAAATCAAAAATAAAATAAATTTCTTTTACTGTGCAATTTTTGAATTTGCGTGATGTTTGTTAAATATTTGTCTTATATCCGTAAATGTTTACTTTGTCATAACAAAATGAAAATAAAAATAAAAATATATGTTGCATGCATATCTAGGATTTGATTATGCATTTAATAATTGATTCGAAAAAATAAAATCACAAAAATATGTGTCTGTTCTAGTTTTAATATTTCAATGTGTGATTAATGTGTTGTCTATGTATTAATAGGTAATTTATCTTTGCAAGGATAATTTTATTTTTTATAATTTTTAGGAATTCAACAATTAGGAATTTAATTAGAAAATAAAAGAATGGGAAATGATGAAAAAACGGACCTGGGCCAAAGATTTTTTCTTAAAAAAAACATCAGGCCCAATCACGCAAAGGACCCGGTCCATGTCAACCAGTCCCATACGGGACTCAAACGACGTCGCTTCTGGATTTTTAATCTGGGTCGTTGATTCATTGCAATCAAACGGTCCAGTTCATCCCCTGCATAAATGAAACGACGACGTTTAGGGCAACTAGATCTGAACCGTTCATCTATCTTGATCCAACGGCCTCAGGAACTCATCCAAACCCGATCCATATCACCCCCGGGCTGACCCCTTTCCCCCAACTTAAACCAAACGATGTCGTTTGGTTAAGTGAATTGATCTCAACCGTGCATCTTAATTGATCCAACGGATGAGATCAATCCACCCCACTCGTATATAACTCTAATCCACACCCCAGCCCCCCAAACCAAACACCCCACCCCCGGTCCTGTTCATCATCTCTTTCAAAGAGATCTGATGAACTCCGCCCTTCACCACCGTACACCGCCTACCGAAAATCGCCTCACGGCGGTTCCGGTAGTCCAAACCACCCCACCTTAACACCCTCGACTCCTCTCAACCTCCCCGTTCCAATTCCATAACCCATATACCTTGAATCAGGCCCCAATGTCTCGAATCTTCGATTGAAGGTTGGCCTGAAAAATCAACTTTCTCCGATGACCCCCAAAATAACACCATAGCTTCCCCTAAATACCCTCACCACGGATCTGTTGGTTGCATGGCTCGAATCCTACTAGAACTACTCGAATCTTCATTTGAAGATTCGAGTAAAACCTGACCCTATCCCAACCTACCTCAAACTCACACCAGTTACCCCCCTGACCTCCCTCGTGCCTAGAATACCGTTGGTTTGATTCGAATCTGCCCAGAAGTGTTCGGATTTAAGATCCAAATTCTGAAACCCTAAAAAATTTCCAATCTTGGGATTTTTTCAATTCAAACGAAGGATTGAGGTTTAATCGACCTTAGTCGAAGTATTTTCAGTTGAAAATACTTCGACTAAGGTCTGTTTGATTTCAAAAAAATCCGAATCCAAGTTGAGTTTGAGTCCGGTTAAATTTAAAGATTCAGAGGTATGCTTTTTCTATTTCCTTTTTGTATTCTATATGTTTGTTTCAGTAACCTGTGTAATGTTGCATATTTTTGTTTAATTCCGTGATTCTGCCTCCTACCCATCTACTTGATCCGAATGTGAATTGTTTCTGTTGGTTGTGATTAATTACAATGTGTGTAATCGACTCGATTAAGTTCGTCGATTAGTTGTATTATAAATCTTGTTTCTGAAAATGTTGACTGAAACAACCTGTTTTGGATGGATTATTTTGTTGTAATCAGTTGATTCTTATTTGATAATCAGTTTAATTAATACTCGTCAATTAAATCATCTTTGTTTATAGTTCAATAAAATCCATCAAATGGATGATGTATGAGTGTTGATTTCTGAGCATTGAGTTTCAGGGCATTGTCAATATATTGACAGTGCTCCTGAGTTTGTTTGATTTTAGTTCAAAGTTGAAGTTCAGTGTAATTTGTTATGATGAAATTCAGTATAATGTTGTTGAGATGTTAGATAAATTCAATTTCACAATTGTTGGGTAGATACAACTGTGTTAGGAACTTAAGAGAATTGGTATTAGCTGTTTTAAATCAGGTTGATAATTAGGTTTGAACAGATTTTTAAATCTGTTTCATAATAGATTTTGATCTTGTATTAATGGGCAGTAATAACAGTAGGATTTCAGGGCATTTCTGGGAATGAAACAGTAAAAAACCGTGTTAGTGCTAGTGTGCTGGAAGTGGAATGTTAGTGGCTGTTAATCTAATAGGATAATAGGAAACCAAAGGAAGTGGAGGGGCTGAAAATAAAGTAAAGGTATCTTTAGTGCTGTTTGAATAAGAAAAAACAGTTCAGTGGCAGATTTTAAGGGAAAATCTGCCTTAGATAACAAAAAGGGGGTCCAGGAAAAAAGAAAGGGACAGGCCTGTATAAATACAGGGAGCTGGACTGATTTAGAGGCAGACTTTAGGAGAGTTTGGAGGAGTTTTCAGAGAGATTTTGAAAGAGAGATCAGTTTTCAAAGAGAGCTTAGAGAGACAGATTTTGAAAGAAGAAAAAATCAGATTTTTAGAACAGATTTTGAAAGAGAATTTAAGAAAAATACACCTAGAGAGAGATAAAAGAGAAAATCAAGCAGAAAAATCAGATTCCTCTTGGAATCTGAAGAGGAAGAAGAAACAGAAAAGAAACCAAAAGAGAGTATTCGCACACACACACACACACAGTGAATCTGAAACAGATATAGAAAAAGGAAAGAAAAACCCGAAACATATTTTTCCTGGAATCTGTCCGTGTTTGTTTATTAATACTGTGTGGTTTAAATCTGAAATTTTTTCTCAAATCTCTGTTACTATTGGTCTAGTTTCACGGGACTCGTTGATTGTGCTCAAAATCAACTGCGTTATTTGGCATTTTCTGCCTATTTTTTGCTGCCATTACTGCTGAAATTCACTTCTTATTCCCTCGTTTTCAGGTACATATTCTTAAAACTCATGTTGTGAAGAGCCTTGAGTATAACAAAGATGAAGCTCGAATTGTAATTCTGTCTTCTATTCGCTCAAGTTCATTAGTTTAAATTTCAGCTTTGTTTCGCGTTGGTTTAATAGTAGTATATTTTGACGTAACGACTGTAAATTAAATGTCATTTCTTGAAGTTGCTCGAAATGTTGTAATAAGGTTAATTTCTAAATTTTCATTAGCGGAAGATATAATTAAATTGTCAAAGTAGGGAATATGGCATGAATGTTGGTCATTATTTAATTTTTGTTGTTAGCTAAGTAAGAAGTGATGTAGAAGTATCAAGAAAACTACAGTAGTGATATCTATTGTTAAATAACGTAAAAATGGTGTTGGTATTATTTTCATGTATAAGATAGCAGGTATATACAGAACCATTAATGGATGGTGAGTTGAGTTGAACAGCTCATTACGATGTTAAAATACTATGGATGTTTCAAACGTTCAACTATGTTGCATGTAAGGCAATATTATTAATCGATTTGCATAATAATTCCCTTTCTTAGCAATTTGGTGCTTATCTGCCACCGTAAACAATTTAATAAAAAAAAAATTCGCCTATTAGATTAAAAACAAGTACATGAGATGAGACGTATAAGAACAAAATCGCAACACTTTATATCAATGGTAAATAAAAGTAGAATTTGCATTAATTAAGATAAATAAAAATTGTTCAAAAAAAAATACTTCTTTCCTTCATAAATTATTTTTGTGAGTTTCATATGGCATTCATCCTTTGGTGTATGTATATGTTGTATTTGTGAAGAATAGTATTAATTTTTTATCATGTTCTTATTTTACTTTGAATTTGAATAGTCTTGGGATGAACATAATTAATACCCGGAAATTATAGTCAACGGGCAATATTTAATAAATCGTGAATTCTTTTAAGAATTTAAAGGCATCCCCTAAAATATGAATTTTACAGGAATTTCATATAAAAAATGTGTAGATATAATAAACAATTTTGTGGAAAATCCATAATATTATTAACAAAGATTTTACGCAATCAGGGATGCGTTCGCGCACCCTGATTATATTTTTAAAAGCAAAAATTCGGATTATGCGTACGCGCAATTTCGAGTGAATATTTAATAAAAAAACGAATTTCTTTGAAAAAATATTAAATTTATTTCATAAAACCCGAGATGTGCGGTTCACTATTTAAGAAAGACGAATATTCTTGATTCAACACAATTTTGAAAAATCATTGTTTTTTAATAAATATATTTTCAAGATTATCGTGTACACGTGCGCGTGACACAATTCCGCATTTTTTTTAATTTATAACACGAATATACGTACGCGTGATTCGATTCAAAGAAGGGCCTTTAATCACAAGCAATATAAATAAAAGCGGTAGTAAAAATCATGCAATAAGGACGCATTTAGTAAAAGTCAAAGATAATTAAGCCAATAATAAAAACAGTTAAGCGACCGTGCTAGAACCACGGAATTCGGAAATGCCTAACACCTTCTTCCAGATTAACAGAATTCCTTACTCAGGATTTTGGTTCGCAGAATAATAAACAGAGTCATATTCTCCTCGATTCAGGGATTAAAACAGGTGACTTGGGACGCATTAAAATTCCCAGGTGGCGACTCTGAAGTAATTAAATAAATCCCGTTTCGACTGTCCTTCAATTGGAGAAAACTCCCTTGTACCCTCGCGGGCGCGGTAAAAAGGAGGTGCGACAGCTCTGGCGACTCTGCTGGGGATCAACTGTTACTGTAACCCAGAACCATTGGTTCAGGGTTTAAAGAATTCGAGCTTAAAATATCTGTGTTAATTGGCTTTATTTACTATATGATTTTCAACTGTTTATATGCTAATATGCTAAATGTTGCTTTTTACCGCTTTAATATTATTTGAATTGTGAATATATACAACTGCTACGAAACCCCCTTCTTTCTGAGTCTTCTGAATTTATGGTGTACACGTGCACGTGACCCACCTTTCTGTTAAAGTCATACCAAATAAGATGGAGTTGGGACAAGTAACTAGGCCGGGCAGACTTTCGTGCTCCCGGTACGTTTCCCCCGCTTCGGCTCAAACTGTCCGTTTGGGTAAGCCAGGTTTAGAACAATCAACCTCAGGTTTTTCACTTAGAATAACTCAGCCATGTACCGGATCCCTAGTAGGAACGTATATTTGCATCATGTACATTTGGCCTTGGAGACTCAACACAGGGGTTGGGTCTGTCTAGGACAGGTGAACCCGAAATAAAAAGACCATCATGATGCATCCTACTTGCTACTTGTGCATTCATTTGCCTCGAACATGCTTGTTGACCAGCTTAAATGAAATCATGGTGAGAAGAGAAGAATAAAATGGGTTGTTTTAAAAAAAAAATCAAAAAAATTCAAAAAAAAAATAGTTTTAAATCTTGAAATAAAGGTATTTAATAAATAAATAAAAAATTCGAAAATGATTTTTTTTAGTATAAATTTTCAAAATGAATTTTGACTTTATTAAAATTAAATTTCAGATACAAAATGAGCACCACACAAAGCCCCTCATCCACGAGTACAGAAGAATTTCTATTTCAACTTCAAATGTGGTGGTATGATTTAGGCGAAGATGGTCAAAAATGGGTCGTCAAGCATTTGGGAAATCTCACGGACATTATGAAAGTTAAACCCCGTAATGATCTGATTGCAGCGTTAGTAACTTTTTGGGACCCTGCTCACAATGTCTTTCGTTTCTCTGACTTCGAGCTTACTCCTACATTAGAGGAGATAGTTGGATATGCTGGTTTTGACGGAAGTCTAAGAAATCAAAGCTTGATATTCACAAAAGCTCCTTCGGTACATCGATTCTTCGGTCTTCTGAACATCAACAGTCAAATCAGGAAAAGCAATGTCATCAATGGATGTTGTTCCTTCAACTTTTTGTATTCAAGGTTCGGAAAGTCAGATGGGTTCGAAATTCATGAGAAAGGCCTTACCAATAAGCAAAACAAAGACACTTGGCAGATTCACCGTCACTTTGCTTTCATGATGGCTTTTCTAGGAGTCATGGTCTTTCCAAACAAAGAGCGAACAATTGATATTCGCACCGCAAAAATTGTGCAAATCCTCACGACCAAAGAAAATCACACCCTTGTCCCCATCATTCTATCAGATATTTATCGGGCTTTAACTTTATGTAAATCAGGAGCAAAGGTCTTCGAAGGATGTAAAATTTTGTTGCAAATGTGGGTGATGGAGCATCTCCAACAACAGCCCAAGGTCATACAGTATGGGTCAAACAATGATAATTGCATCGAGAGCTATGAGGAAAGAACAAAAAATTATCAAGCTCCAGAAGGGATAGAAGCATGGGTATCTCATCTAAAGGCTTTAACGGCAAATCAAATTGAATGGACTCTGGGATGGCTCCCGATGAGGGAAGTAATACACATGTCAACCTCAAATAGTTATCTACTACTATTAGGATTGAGAAGCATTCAGCCGTATGCACCACTGAGAGTCCTAAGGCAATTAGGGAGATATCAAATAGTTCCTGATGATGAAGATTTGAGTGTGCAAGTAATCGAATTACACCCAGAAGCCACTATTCCCGAGGCTCTACTTCAGCAGATGTGGAATGGGTGCCGATACTTGAAAAGTGATACTCAAGTCCCAGACGCTACAAAGGGTGAGATAAATCCTAGATATGCAAGGTGGTTTGAAAAACGGTCTCGCGTGGATGATGTACCAGAGCCTGAGCTAAGAAGGCCAACAAAAAGACCCCATGTTCAAAACTTCAATGATAAAATCCAAGATCGGTTGATCTGGGGAGAAAAGGAAAAAGGGTACAAAGAAACTATCCATGCCCTAAAAGAAAATCTAAGAAGCCTCAGTTTGGAGAAAGATCTGCAAACACAAGAAGCCAAAGGCGAGAAGAAGAGTCTAGCTTGGGAAAATGAAAGTCTTCATGCCCGATTCCAAAAAATGAAAAGAGTTTCTGAAACGCCAAAGAGGAGCTGGAAGGATCAAAAAACCATCGCCAATCTCTTTGAAAGAATGCAAGATTATGATTCCATTCTTGCGGAAAACGAAAGGGCATTGAGCAAAGAAAAAGAACGGATCCAACAATTAAACGAAGAAGCCAGATCTAACAAGGAACGCCAAGATAGGCAATCCGAAAAAGACAAGGCACAATTCAAGAAGGAAAAAGACTATTGGATGCAATCAGAAGACCAGCTTCGTGCACAACTAGAAGAGGCAAGAAGATGCAACAGAGAACACCAACAAGCAGACCTCGACAGGGAAAGAGCGCAAGCAAGATTAGAGCAGGCCAGACTCCGAGCTCTATTAGAATCAGCTCTAGATCGGGAAAATCATGTTAGAGATATAGCCACCACTCGTCAGCAGCAATTGCAGAACCAAGACCAACGTCTCCAAGATTTCAGGGCACAAATCCACGACTTGGCAGTCTACACTTCTCAGAGTTACGTAAACTGTCAGGGAATGGACTATGAAAAGTTTACAGAACATGCACCCACTTTTGCCCGTCATCTAGCATTGGAATTGGAAAGGATGTATCGTACGCTGGGAGGACATCCAGGTCAAGCTCCACATTGAACAAATAGTCTAATAATATACAACACAAGTGGAAAGTGGGGCACGTTGTGAGATGTTAAGAATTGTATCTTTTATTTTGATTTAAGTGTGTGTGTTTCAAGCCATTTTCTTAAAGTTTTCAAATGTAATTCCATCTTTGTGTAATGAATAAAAGTGATTGCCTTTAGTCCGAACTACGCAAGGTCTGATTCATGTAAGGCATGATACGTAGGCAATCTCTAAGATTCGACCACCACGATAAAAGATATATATAATAAATAAAAGTGAATGACAATAAAAATTTCAAGAAAGCTGGGACGACACAAGCAGCCGAGCAAATGCATAATAGAAAGGGATTATTTGTCTAGGAGCATTGCATCTCAACGTGTGATTATATATATGTTAAACTCTCAAAACTAACAAGTTTGTTCATTTTCAGAATTCAAGCAGTTAGTTTCTCTAAAGAGTATACTGGCATATTATCACTATCACACAAGATCAAAAGGACCAATACCCGAAAGTATGTCTATCCCAGATGTTGACACAGGTATGGAGATAGAGGAGATGGATGTCGGGAAAATGAAAGAAGAGATGTTTAAGCTCAAGCAGCAAATGGCTGAGATGTACCAAGCCTGGTCTACAGGACAGTTACCCCCATCTTACCCAAATAACCCTGCTCCATCAATGACCCAAACTCAGGATAATATTACCACTGAATTATCCCCAAACTTCCCCATTTACCAGCACTACCGAGGCACCACCTCTCAGACACCACAGTCTCCACCTCCGAAACCAGTTCCATACTTTCCTCCACCTATGACTCCTGTTTTCGTAGCACCTCCCCTTGCTACATTCCACAAATCTCCTAGTGAGCCTACATTCCAGGCCCAGGACAACCAATATTGCCCCCCGGAGCCCACCCTCAAAGCTTCCGAAATTCATTCAACTACTCCTCGTTTTGATCTCCCAACCGAAATTGACAAGCCAGCTAAAAATGTTGAACAAGAAGAGATGTTCAGGAAGGTCAAGAGTCTAGAACAATCGTTCAGAGACATGCGAGGATTAGGCGGGTAAGTCAGTGTAGCATACAAAGATTTATGCTTATTCCCCAATGTACAATTGTCAGTTGGCTTCAAGATGCCCAAATTTGACCTATACAGCGGGCACGGCGACCCAGTAGCCCACTTAAGGGGTTTCTGTAGCAAGATGCGAGGAGCTGGGGGAAAGGATGAATTATTGATGGCTTACTTCAGTCAAAGTTTAAACGGATCAGCTTTGGAGTGGTATACACGCCAGGACCATGGGAGATGGTACACCTGGGATGACCTGGCACAGGCATTCGCATACCATTTCCAATACAATCTGGAAATCATCCCAGATCGATTATCTTTGACAAAATTTGAGAAGAAACACAATGAAAGTTTTAGAGAGTATGGTTTTCGGTGGAGAGAACAGGAAGCAAGAGTGGATCCTCCTATGAAGGAGAGCGAAATGGTAGACTACTTCCTCCAAGCCTTGGAACCGACTTACTATGCACATTTGGTTTCAGCAGTTGGGAAATCATTCAACGAAGTAGTGAAGTTGGGAGGTATGGTGGAAGAAGGCCTCAAGACAAATAAAATCATGAGCTATTCAGCAATTAAGGCAACTACTCAAGCTATTCAAGGCGGGGTAGGAGGAATCGAGAAGAAAGAAGAGGGAGGAAGCAGCAGTAGTTGATTCAGGAATTTGGCCGGGACCCAGAGGTTCACCGCTTTACTATAATCAACAACGACCTCGCCAATCAGCTTACCACCATGATTCATCCCAACACTATTATCACCCTTCAGAGCCTCATTTTTCCATTAACCATGCTCAAGCATACAATCAGCCACCTATTCACACCAATTGGCGTGCTCCTGTCACACCAAATACTTACCCACGAGCCTATCCCGGACCAGGTTTCAGGCCTAGGCCAGCATTCAGGGGAGAAAGGGAACAGAAAAAGAAAACTTACACTCCATTGGGAGAGTCTTACACTAGTCTGTTCCACAGGCTGAGACAGCTAGACATGCTGAGACCAATACAATCCAAACTACCCAATCCTCCTCCAAAGAATCTGGATTACACCATTAGCTGTGAATATTGCTCCGGTGCATCAGGCCATGATACGGAGAAATGCTGGCATTTGAAAAATGCAATACAAGAGCTGATTGATACTAATAAAATCGAGGTTCAAACCCCCGAAGCCCCAAATATCAATAGAAATCCAATGCCAGCCCATCAAGAGGCTAATATGATAGAAATCATACAAGCTGATGGGGAGACAAAGAAGCCGTCACAAACTGTCATGATGATCAAGTCTCATGAAACCAAGCCAGATAAGCAGTTAATAGAGGAGAAGCCGGTGTCTAAGCAGAACAAAAATGGTGATGAACCATCTATGATAGTCGATGAGGGATCATCGAGCAAAGTTGCTGCAAAACAAGAAAGGCCGAAAGTGATAGTACCAGGGGTTGCTAACAAACCCATTGTATTCGTGGAAGGAGCCCGTACAGATCGGGTTATTATTGCACCTGTAATCCAGCTGCCGGTCATCAACAACAAAGCCATCCCATGGAACTATGAACGGGTGACTGTAATGTACAAGGGCAAAGAAATCAAGGAAGAAGTGTGTGAGGTGCAAGGCTTGACTCGTTCGGGAAGATGTTTTACTCCCGAAGAGTTAAGAAAAACTAAAAACAATCCAACGCCAACAAAGAGAGCTGTGACGGAAGAAGAGGCGGAAGATTTTTTAAGAAAAATGAAACTCCATGATTATTCTGTTGTGGATCAATTAAAGAAGACCCCCGCTCAAATTTCATTATTGTCATTACTGATCCATTCAGAGGAGCACCGTCTGGCTTTGATGAAAATCCTGAATGAGGCTCATGTTCCTGAAAAGATCTCTGTAAATCATTTGGGAAAAATAGCCAACAGAATCTTTGAGACAAACAGAATTACATTTGTTGATGACGAATTACCTGTGGAAGGTACTAAGCACAACAGAGCTCTTCACCTCACCGTGAAATGTGAAAACTCCGTAGTAACCCGAGTATTGGTTGACAATGGGTCAAGTGCAAATATCTGCCCTCTCTCCACTTTAAGCACATTAACAATTAAAGAGGAGAGGATCCAGAAGAATAGTATTTGCGTACGGGGATTTGACGGTGGAAGCAGAGATTCATTTGGCGACATAGTGTTAGAACTAACAATAGGGCCAGTTGAATTCACAATGGAATTCCAAGTGTTGGACATAACTGTTTCTTACAACTTGTTGTTGGGTCGACCATGGATCCATGCTGCTAAAGCAGTCCCGTCAACACTACATCAAGCTGTCAAGTTTGAATGGGATCATCAAGAAGTAGTTGTGCATGGAGAAGAAAGTTTAAATGCTCACAGCAGTACCATTGTACCGGTCGAGGGAACAGAAAATGACCAGGGACCATGGGTATACCAAGTGACCGACACAGTGTCGATAGAGAAAATTCCAGAGGGGAAATACCTTCCAAATCCAAAGATATCCTCTGCATCAGTCATGGTAGCTTATGAAATGTTAAAGAATGACTTTATACCCGGCAAAGGTCTGGGTTTATCTTTGCAAGGAATTATACAACCAGTATCTCTCTCTGAGAACTGGGGAACATTCGGTTTGGGATTCATACCCACTGCCAATGACGTGATAAGGGCTAGGAAGCTGAAACACCAAGCATGGGTTCTTCCAAAACCAGTCCCACATCTGTCAAAGTCTTTTGTCAAGATCGGTGCTAAAAATCGCCTGATAACAACAATTCCTAAGTCCCAGGTCAATCCTGAGGAGGAATTAATTGAAAGATTCGAGAAATTATTTAGTGATGTGAATATGTTGGAAAGCGGAGAAGGGTGTAGCAACGCAGAAGTTCAATTCGTTGGGCCAGAAACAAAGCTCAGTAATTGGAAAGCCACTCCTCTCCCAATTCGAAAGGAGTCTTGGTAGTTTATTTTGATTTTCTTTCAGTTTGTTTGGGTTACTTCAGGGTTGTAATCCCAAAGCTTATCTTACAGTTTGTTTGAAGTGTGCAAAACCTTGTTATCTTTCATCATCCAATAAAAAGCAGTTCCCCTTTTATTATCATTCCTAATAGTTTTCTTTTCTTTTTCTTCTTTCCTGTACAGTTCTTTTTACGCTGGCTCTAGTGATATGGCATGCATGAGGAATCCTCAGCCCAGTCTTAAAAATCAATCTGGTTCCGAAGTAATAATTCAAGAAATATATTGTGATTATGAATCAGAATATGATGAAGATGAGGTTTTTGAAGAGATTAGTAAAGAGTTAATTCACTTTGAGGAAAAAATCAAACCTAACTTGAGTGATACCGAGGACATCAATATAGGGGACACGAGTAATGTCCGGGAAACTAAAATAAGTGTCCATCTTGAGCCAAAGATCCGAGAGGAGTTAATTAAAGCGCTCATAGAATTCAAAGATGTTTTTGCATGGTCGTATGACGACATGCCGGGCCTGAGCACTGATTTAGTGGTTCACAAATTGCCCACCGATCCAACGGTGCCTCCTGTCAAGCAGAGGCTGAGAAAATTCAAGCCTGACATGAGTGTGAGAATTAAGGAAGAAATCACCAAACAATTGGAAGCAAAGGTCATTCGAGTCACTCCGATATCCTGTTTGGTTGGCTAATGTCGTTCCTGTGCCAAAGAAAGACGGCAAAATTAGAGTATGCGTCGACTATCGCAATCTCAACAAAGCAAGTCCAAAGGATAATTTCCCATTACCCAATATCCATATTTTGATCGACAATTGTGCCAAGCATGATATAGGGTCTTTCGTGGATTGTTATGCCGGGTATCATCAAATTCTAATGGATGAAGAAGATGCAGAAAAGACGGCATTCATCACACCATGGGGAACTTATTGCTACCGAGTAATGCCATTCGGTTTAAAGAACGCCGGAGCAACCTATATGAGAGCAATGACCACAGTGTTTCATGATATGATACACAAGGAGATTGAGGTATACGTGGACGATGTGATCATAAAATCAAAGCATCAGGCCAACCACGTTGGAGATTTGAGGAAGTTCTTCTTAAGACTTCGCAGGTACAACCTCAAGCTTAACCCTGCCAAGTGCGCATTTGGAGTTCCATCTGGAAAGTTGATGGGATTCATAGTCAGTCGACGAGGCATCGATCTAGACCCATCAAAGATCAAAGACATCCAAGAACTGCCACCTCCAAGAAACAAAACTGAAGTAATGAGTTTGTTGGGAAGGTTAAATTGCATCAGCAGGTTTATTGCTCAGCTCACAACAACCTGTGAGCCAATTTTCAAATTGTTAAAAAAGGATGCTGCGGTCAAATGGACCGATGAGTGTCAAGAAGCGTTCAATAAAATAAAAGGGTACTTGTCAAACCCACCCGTGTTGGTCCCGCCAGAGCCAGGAAGACCTTTGATTCTTTACTTGACGGTTTTGGAAAATTCATTTGGTTGTGTATTGGGGCAACATGACCTCACTGGCAGAAAAGAACAGGTCATCTACTACCTTAGCAAGAAGTTCACAGCTTATGAGGTTAAGTATACTCATCTGGAAAAGACATGTTTCGCCCTAACATGGGTAGCTCAAAAATTGAAACACTATTTGTCATCCTACACTACTTACCTCATTTCTCGGTTGGATCCATTGAAATACATTTTTCAAAAGCCTATGCCAACGGGAAGACTTGCAAAGTGGCAGATATTGCTCACAGAATTCGACATCATCTATGTGACTCGAACTGCAATGAAGGCTCAAGCACTGGCCGATCATTTAGCCGAAAACCCGGTCGATGAGGAATATGAGCCGTTGAAAACTTATTTTCCTGATGAAGAACCAATGCATATCGACGAGGTGGAGCGAATTGAAAAGCCTGGCTGGAAACTTTTCTTTGATGGTGCCGCTAACATGAAAGGAGTCGGGATAGGAGCTGTAATCATTTCTGAAATAGGGCATCACTATCCTGTTACGGCTCAATTGCGATTTTATTGCACCAATAATATGGCTGAATATGAAGCTTGCATTTTGGGGTTAGGGCTAGCCGCAGACATGGGTATCCGAGAAATCTTAGTCATGGGAGATTCGGATCTTTTGGTACATCAAATTCAAGGAGAATGGGAAACCCGAGACTTGAAGCTCATACCATACCGACAATGTCTACATGATCTTTGTCAGTGGTTTCAATCAGTGGAATTCCAACATATTCCAAGAATCCATAATGAGGTTGCCGATGCATTGGCTACCCTGGCATCAATGTTGCACCATCCGGACAAAGCTTATGTAGATCCAATACATATTCAAGTCCACGATCAGCACGCTTATTGCAATATGGTTGAAGAAGAATTTGATGGTGAACCATGGTTCCACGACATCAAGGAGTATATCAGGATGGGGATATATCCCGCACAAGCCACAGGAGATCAAAAGAGGACCATTAGGCGATTGACAAATGGATTCTTCTTAAGTGGAGGAGTTTTGTATAAAAGAACACCAGATCTTGGATTATTAAGATGTATATATGCCAGACAAGCTACAACTATCATGTCTGAAGTACATTCAGGAGTTTGCGGACCCCACATGAGTGGATATGTGTTGGCAAAGAAAATCCTCTGAGCCGGTTACTATTGGCTTACCATGGAGCGAGATTGTATCAGTTTTGTGCGCAAGTGTCATCAATGCCAAATACACGGAGATTTGATTCATTCTCCACCATCCGAGTTGCACACAATGTCGGCACCATGGCCCTTCGTTGCCTGGGGCATGGATGTGATTGGACCAATTGAGCCGGCAGCATCCAATGGGCACAGGTTCATTCTGGTAGCTATTGATTATTTTACCAAATGGGTTGAGGCCAAGACATTCAAATCAGTGACCAAGAAAGCTGTGGTCGATTTTGTCCACTCAAATATCATATGTCGATTCGGAATCCCGAAGGTGATCATCACAGATAACGGTGCTAATCTTAACAGCAACTTAATGAAGGAAGTATGTCAACAGTTTAAGATTACACATCGTAACTCTACCCCATATCGGCCCAAGGCGAATAGAGCAGTAGAAGCAGCCAACAAAAACATAAAGAAGATACTTCGGAAAATGGTAGAAGGTTCAAAACAATGGCATGAAAAATTACCATTTGCATTATTGGGATACCGTACTACTGTTCGCACTTCAGTAGGAGCAACTCCTTATTTGTTGGTATATGGCACTGAAGCAGTAATTCCTGCAGAAGTTGAGATTCCGTCCCTTCGGATCATCGCCGAAGCAAAGATTGATGATGATGAACGGGTCAAAACCCGTCTGGAACAGTTAAACTTGATTGATGAAAAATGATTGGCCGCAGTATGTCATGGTCAATTATAACAAAGAAGAATAGAAAGAGCATACAACGAAAAGGTGCGTCCCCGGAAGTTTGAAGTAGGTCAGCATGTGCTGAAACGTATTCTTCCACATCAGGTCGAGGCAAAAGGCAAATTTGCCCCGAATTGGCAAGGACCATTCATTGTGACCAGAGTATAATCGAATGGTGCACTATGTTTAAAAGATATTGAAGGCAAATGCATAGATATGGCGATCAATTGTGACGCGGTAAAGAGATATTATGCATAAAATTTTTGAATATTTGTATTTAGCATTATTTCGAAGATTGGAATGACAAAGGCCATTTATTCTGCTATCCAAACACTATACCCTTTGTTTCCCCCTTTGAGCCATACTTGTTTCTTTCCTACCCCCTCTTGGAAGCAATAAAAAAATCACTATTATTTAGTGAACTATATATAAATTTATATATAAAAAATCACTATTATTTGGTGAACTACGTTTGACCTGATTCCTCAAAGAAGGATACGTAGGCGCCTCACGGCTCGGTCATAGGGTGCACAATATACATAATGTGCACAAAAAGTTATGTCAAGCAACCCCAATCAAAAAACTGGGGCAAAGAAACTGTATTGCAAATAAGAAAAAGATTCCAAGAGTTGTAATTTTTAACCCATACCAAGAACTGTTTAGCTTTTAATACCTTTTCCATTTCTAACCCCATACCAAAAAGACCTTTCGATCAATCTTAGAAAAATGCTGAGGCAAGCAAATGAAGATGGTTCATAACACTCTGGTACAAACAAGAAAAGAAAGTAAAAATGAGAGAGTCTTATAGGTGAAAACCCACACGGGCACCATAAGGCGACGGAAGTTGAGAGAAAAGTAAAAATGAGAGAGTCTTACTGGTGAAAACCTTCGTAGGCACCATAAGGCGAAAAAGAAGTGAAAAAATGAGGAAAGTTTATCGGTGAAAACTCTTTGAGACATTGAAAGTCCAACAGGCCTGTGAAATGAAAAATGAAGTTGGATTACGGAAGTTCTGGGGGAAAACAAAAATGAGACAATTGAAAGGAGATTGATTAAAAGACTGGGTTGATTAATCCGAAATGCATACCCTGATCATTGGTGCCAGTAATTCCAATCAGATAAGTCCTTTATTCCTTTTCCAACAGTCATCCAAATTTGGATTTTTCTTTTCATTCTATAATTGTCGAAATCAGCGTATTTCGTTACTAATAATCTTACTTTTTCTAAAAGCTTTGAGATAAGTTTTATTCCAAACAAATAAGAAGGAATGTCAAGGTATACTACCAAGATTCAAGGTTACAAAATACAGCCACGAAAGGTGGGAGATAAAAGATATGGGTGTAAGAAAGGTGAAATCAAAAGTGGATCAGCAAAGTCAGAAGGGACATATGATTACTGTTAAAAGGGTTTGAAGGAAAACATACAGAGGGGAATCCTATAGTCAAGGATCAATTACAAGGACAAAACAGTCTTTTCAACCATTCCAAGGCAATAAAAAGAAACGAAGAGAAGCATCACCATCGGCAAGAATACCCCAGTCAACCACCCTGCTTTAAACTAACGAAGTTTTCTTTGATTTAAAACAGGGGCAAATACAATATTTGTGTCAGGAAATACCTGGTAAAGAATTAAAGAAGTCAGGCATCCACCTGAAGAATGAGGATGAAGAATTAAAGAAGTCAGGCGTCCACCTGGAGAATGAGGATGAGAATTAAAGAAGTCAGCCGTCCACCTGGAAAATGAGGATGAGAAAAAAAGAAGTCAGGCGTCCATCTGGAGAATGAGGATGAGAAAAGAAGAAGTCAGGCGTCCACCTGGAGAATGAGGATGAGAAAAAAAGAAGTCAGGCGTCCACCTGGAGAATGAGGATGAGAAAAGAAGAAGTCAGGCGTCCACTTGGAGAATGAGGATGAGAATTGAAGAAGTCAGGCGTCCACCTGGAGAATGAGGATGAGAATTAAAGAAGTCAGGCGTCCACCTGGAGAATGAGGATGAGAAAAGAAGAAGTCAGGCGTCCACCTGGAGAATGAGGATGAAGAATTGAAGAAGTCAGGCGTCCACCTGAAGAATGAGGATGAAGAATTAAAGAAGTCAGGCTTCCACCTGGAGAATGAGGATGAGAATTAAAGAAGTCAGGCGTCCACCTGGAGAATGAGGATGAGAAAAGAAGAAGTCAGGCGTCCACCTGGAGAATGAGGATGAGAATTAAAGAAGTCAGGCGTCCACCTGGAGAATGAGGATGAGAAAAGAAGAAGTCAGGCGTCCACCTGGAGAATGAGGATGAGAATTAAAGAAGTCAGGCGTCCACCTGGAGAATGAGGATGAGAAAAGAAGAAGTCAGGCGTCCACCTGGAGAATGAGGATGAGAATTAAAGAAGTCAGGCGTCCACCTGGAGAATGAGGATGAGAAAAAGAAGAAGTCAGGCGTCCACCTGGAGAATGAGGATGAGAATTAAAGAAGTCAGGCGTCCACCTGGAGAATGAGGATGAGAAAAGAAGAAGTCAGGCGTCCACCTGGAGAATGAGGATGAGAAAAGAAGAAGTCAGGCGTCCACCTGGAGAATGAGGATGAGAATTAAAGAAGTCAGGCGTCCACCTGGAGAATGAGGATGAGAAAAGAAGAAGTCAGGCGTCCACCTGGAGAATGAGGATGAGAATTAAAGAAGTCAGGCGTCCACCTGGAGAATGAGGATGAGAAAAGAAGAAGTCAGGCGTCCACCTGGAGAATGAGGATGAGAATTAAAGAAGTCAGGCGTCCACCTGGAGAATGAGGATGAGAAAAGAAGAAGTCAGGCGTCCACCTGGAGAATGAGGATGAGAATTAAAGAAGTCAGGCGTCCACCTGGAGAATGAGGATGAGAATTAAAGAAGTCAGCCGTCCACCTGGAAAATGAGGATGAGAAAAAAAGAAGTCAGGCGTCCATCTGGAGAATGAGGATGAGAAAAGAAGAAGTCAGGCGTCCACCTGGAGAATGAGGATGAGAATTGAAGAAGTCAGGCGTCCACCTGGAGAATGAGGATGAGAATTAAAGAAGTCAGGCGTCCACCTGGAGAATGAGGATGAGAAAAGAAGAAGTCAGGCGTCCACCTGGAGAATGAGGATGAAGAATTGAAGAAGTCAGGCGTCCACCTGGAGAATGAGGATGGAGAATTGAAGAAGTCAGGCGTCCACCTGGAGAATGAGGATGAAGAAGTTAAAAAGAAGTCAGGCGTCCACCTGGAGAATGAGGATGAAGAAAGAAAAGAAGCAGTCAAGGCACCCACCTGGAGAACGAGGGAATGCAATTGAAGTGTTGAAATCAAAAGCCCGCTCATATGAAAAAGGAGCACACTTAGAATCAATAAAGCAGAGGAGTCCAACAAAATCCCCAGCAAGAAACAACAAGAGTCCCAAAAGAAAATACGGGACATAATGAAAAAGAATACGGAATAAGCCAAATGCCCAAGAGTCACCAAGATATCAAGACAACAAGAAACGCAAGGGCATGACCTAGATAAGATTTTTTATAATTCCTGTACCATAATCTAGTTTAGTTTTTGTATTACCTTTGAAGTAAGGTGTAATAAGGAGGTCAGCAAGCAGTAAAAACAGCACGAAGCAGCAGTAACATCACAGTCCCACGGTAGTCCCAGCTACCCAAAACTTCCCGAACTACATTGACCTGATTCCTTTATAGCTAAGGATATGTAGGAAACCTTTGAAGCAGAGGTTCGGTCAAATCTTTCAAAAAAAATGCTTCCCACGGAGTATTTGAACGGGCAAAAATCGCTCGTGTCCGCTCACTTTATCTTTGCACGAAAACTCTTCGAGTTTCCGCACAAAGAGGGGCAGCTGTGAGCACGTGATTTTTGCATTACGAAAAACTACTCCAAAATAAATCAAAAATAAAATAAATTTCTTTTACTGTGCAATTTTTGAATTTGCGTGATGTTTGTTAAATATTTGTCTTATATCCGTAAATGTTTACTTTGTCATAACAAAATGAAAATAAAAATAAAAATATATGTTGCATGCATATCTAGGATTTGATTATGCATTTAATAATTGATTCGAAAAAATAAAATCACAAAAATATGTGTCTGTTCTAGTTTTAATATTTCAATGTGTGATTAATGTGTTGTCTATGTATTAATAGGTAATTTATCTTTGCAAGGATAATTTTATTTTTTATAATTTTTAGGAATTCAACAATTAGGAATTTAATTAGAAAATAAAAGAATGGGAAATGATGAAAAAACGGACCTGGGCCAAAGATTTTTTCTTAAAAAAAAATCAGGCCCAATCACGCAAAGGACCCGGTCCATGTCAACCAGTCCCATACGGGACTCAAACGACGTCGCTTCTGGATTTTTAATCTGGGCCGTTGATTCATTGCAATCAAACGGTCCAGTTCATCCCCTGCATAAATGAAACGACGACGTTTAGGGCAACTAGATCTGAACCGTTCATCTATCTTGATCCAACGGCCTCAGGAACTCATCCAAACCCGATCCATATCACCCCCGGGCTGACCCCTTTCCCCCAACTTCAACCAAACGATGTCGTTTGGTTAAGTGAATTGATCTCAACCATGCATCTTAATTGATCCAACGGATGAGATCAATCCACCCCACTCGTATATAACTCTAATCCACACCCCAGCCCCCCAAACCAAACACCCCACCCCTGGTCCTGTTCATCATCTCTTTCAAAGAGATCTGATGAACTCCGCCCTTCACCACCGTACACCGCCTACCGGAAATCGCCTCACGGCGGTTCCGGTAGTCCAAACCACCCCACCTTAACACCCTCGACTCCTCTCAACCTCCCCGTTCCAATTCCATAACCCATATACCTCGAATCAGGCCCCAATGTCTCGAATCTTCGATTGAAGGTTGGCCTGAAAAACCAACTTTCTCCGATGACCCCCAAAATAACACCACAGCTTCCCCTAAATACCCTCACCATGGATCTGTTGGTTGCATGGATCGAATCCTACTAGAACTACTGGAATCTTCATTTGAAGATTCGAGTAAAACCTGACCCTAGCCCAACCTACCTCAAACTCACACCAGTTACCCCCCTGACCTCCCTCGTGCCTAGAATACCGTTGGTTTGATTCGAATCTGCCCAGAAGTGTTCGGATTTAAGATCTAAATTCTGAAACCCTAAAAATTTTCCAATCTTGGAATTTTTTCAATTCAAACGAAGGATTGAGGTTTAATCGACCTTAGTCAAAGTATTTTCAGTTGAAAATACTTCAACTAAGGTCTGTTTGATTTCAAAAAAATCCGAATCCAAGTTGAGTTTGAGTCCGGTTAAATTTAAAGATTCAGAGGTATGTTTTTTCTATTTCCTTTTTGTATTCTATATGTTTGTTTCAGTAACCTGTGTAATGTTGCATATTTTTGTTTAATTCCGTGATTCTGCCTCCTACCCATCTACTTGATCCGAATGTGAATTGTTTCTGTTGGTTGTGATTAATTACAATGTGTGTAATCGACTCGATTAAGTTCGTCGATTAGTTATATTATAAATCTTGTTTCTGAAAATGTTGACTGAAACAACCTGTTTTGGATGGATTATTTTGTTGTAATCAGTTGATTCTTATTTGATAATCAGTTTAATTAATACTCGTCAATTAAATCATCTTTGTTTATAGTTCAATAAAATCCATCAAATGGATGCTGTATGAGTGTTGATTTCTGAGCATTGAGTTTCAGGGCATTGTCAATATATTGACAGTGCTCCTGAGTTTGTTTGATTTTAGTTCAAAGTTGAAGTTCAGTGTAATTTGTTATGATGAAATTCAGTATAATGTTGTTGAGATGTTAGATAAATTAAATTTCACAATTGTTGGGTAGATACAACTGTGTTAGGAACTTAAGAGAATTGGTATTAGCTGTTTTAAATCAGGTTGATAATTAGGTTTGAACTGATTTTAAATCTGTTTCATAATAGATTTTGATCTTGTATTAATGGGCAGTAATAACAGTAGGATTTCAGGGCATTTCTGGGAATGAAACAGTAAAAAACAGTGTTAGTGCTAGTGTGCTGGAAGTGGAATGTTAGTGGCTGTTAATCTAATAGGATAATAGGAAACCAAAGGAAGTGGAGGGGCTGAAAATAAAGTAAAGGTATCTTTAGTGCTGTTTGAATAAGAAAAAGCAGTTCAGTGGCAGATTTTAAGGGAAAATCTGCCTTAGATAACAAAAAGGGGGTCCAGGCAGCACTTAAAAAAGAAAGGGACAGGTCTGTATAAATACAGGGAGCTGGACTGATTTAGAGGCAGACTTTAGGAGAGTTTGGAGGAGTTTTCAGAGAGATTTTGAAAGAGAGATCAGTTTTCAAAGAGAGCTTAGAGAGACAGATTTTGAAAGAAGAAAAAATCAGATTTTTAGAACAGATTTTGAAAGAGAATTTAAGAAAAATACACCTAGAGAGAGATAAAAGAGAAAATCAAGCAGAAAAATCAGATTCCTCTTGGAATCTGAAGAGGAAGAAGAAACAGAAAAGAAACCAAAAGAGAGTATTCGCACACACACACACACACAGTGAATCTGAAACAGATATAGAAAAAGGAAAGAAAAACCCGAAACATATTTTTCCTGGAATCTGTCCGTGTTTGTTTATTAATACTGTGTGGTTTAAATCTGAAATTTTTTCTCAAATCTCTGTTACTATTGGTCTGGTTTCACGGGACTCGTTGATTGTGCTCAAAATCAGCTGCGTTATTTGGCATTTTCTGCCTATTTTTTGTTGCCATTACTGCTGAAATTCACTTCTTATTCCCTCGTTTCCAGGTACATATTCTTAAAACTCATGTTGTGAAGAGCCTTGAGTATAACAAAGATGAAGCTCGAATTGTAATTCTGTCTTCTATTCGCTCAAGTTCATTAGTTTAAATTTCAGCTTTGTTTCGCATTGGTTTAATAGTAGTATATTTTGACGTAACGGCTGTAAATTAAATGTCATTTCTTGAAGTTGCTCGAAATGTTGTAATAAGGTTAATTTCTAAATTTTCATTAGCGGAAGATATAATTAAATTGTCAAAGTAGGGAATATGGCATGAATGTTGGTCATTATTTAATTTTTGTTGTTAGCTAAGTAAGAAGTGATGTAGAAGTATCAAGAAAACTACAGTAGTGATATCTATTGTTAAATAACGTAAAAATGGTGTTGGTATTATTTTCATGTATAAGATAGCAGGTATATATAGAACCATTAATGGATGGTGAGTTGAGTTGAATAGCTCATTACGATGTTAAAATGCTATGGATGTTTCAAACGTTCAACTATGTTGCATGTAAGGCAATATTATTAATCGATTTGCATAATAATTCCCTTTCTTAGCAATTTGGTGCTTATCTGCCATCGTAAACAATTTAATAAAAAAAATAATTTCGCCTATTAGATTAAAAACAAGTACATGAGATGAGACGTATAAGAACAAATCGCAACACTTTATATCAATGGTAAATAAAAGTAGAATTTGCATTAATTAAGATAAATAAAAATTGTTCAAAAAAAAAATACTTCTTTCCTTCATAAATTATTTTTGTGAGTTTCATATGGCATTCATCCTTTGGTGTATGTATATGTTGTATTTGTGAAGAATAGTATTAATTTTTAATCATGTTCTTATTTTACTTTGAATTTGAATAGTCTTGGGATGAACATAATTAATACTCGGAAATTATAGTCAACAGGCAATATTTAATAAATCGTGAATTCTTTTAAGAATTTAAAGGCATCCCCTAAAATATGAATTTTACAGGAATTTCATATAAAAAAATGTGTAGATATAATAAACAATTTTGTGGAAAATCCATAATATTATTAACAAAGAGTTTACGCAATCAGGGATGCGTTCGCGCACCCTGATTATATTTTTAAAAGCAAAAATTTGGATTATGCGTACGCGCAATTTCGAGTGAATATTTAATAAAAAAAACGAATTTCTTTGAAAAAATATTAAATTTATTTCATAAAACCCGAGATGTGCGGTTCACTATTTAAGAAAGACGAATATTCTTGATTCGACACAATTTTGAAAAATCATTGTTTTTTTTAATAAATATATTATCAAGATTATCGTGTACACGTGCGCGTGACACAATTCCGCATTTTTTTTAATTTATAACACGAATATACGTACGCGTGATTCGATTCAAAGAAGGGCCTTTAATCACAAGCAGTATAAATAAAAGCGGTAGTAAAAATCATGCAATAAGGACGCATTTAGTAAAAGTCAAAGATAATTAAGCCAATAATAAAAACAGTTAAGCGACCGTGCTAGAACCACGGAATTCGGAAATGCCTAACACCTTCTTCCGGATTAACAGAATTCCTTACTCAGGATTTTGGTTCGCAGAATAATAAACAGAGTCATATTCTCCTCGATTCAGGGATTAAAACAGGTGACTTGGGACGCCTTAAAATTCCCAGGTGGCGACTCTGAAATAATTAAATAAATCCCGTTTCGACTGTCCTTCAATTGGAGAAAACTCCCCAGTACCCTCGCGGGCGCGGTAAAAAGGAGGTGCGACAAGTATTAGTGCATTAGCTAAGCTTACACAAAAGATATAAATTGTAATTATAACCTAGAATTTTTAGGAGGTGGAGAAGGAGAGAGATGCAGCGGCGGCATAGGCGACGGCGACGGGGCGACGGCAGCTGGGCGGTGGTCGTTGGTGGCGTGGGTGGGGCATCTGGTGCTGGGAGTTGGAAGGGGGGGTTGAGTGTGAGAGAGAAAAGAGAGATTTTGGGAAATTTTTAGAAAGAATGGGAGGGGATCCCGGTTTTGACACTCTGGAATTAAAAATAGCGACCACAGTTGGTCGCTATTTTGGTAGGTAAATCAGTTTTGAATTTTTAGAAATAGCGACCAAAGTTGGTCGCTATTTCTAAAAAAATTATATTACTCTTAATTCAATTTAAAATTATATATATATGTAGTATAAATTTAGGATTTTAATTCAATTTAAGCTATATATATATATATATATATATATATATATATATATATATATATATATATATATATATATATATATATGTATGTATGTATGTATGTATGTATGTATGTATGTATGTATGTATAATTTTAAATTGAATTAAAAGTAATTTAGATAAATTGAAATAGAGACCAACTTTGGTCGCTAATTATACATAAATTTAAATTAGTAACCAAAGTTGGTCGCTAAATTTAAATCAGATTTATTTATATTTTATATAATATTTAAAATAATAATATATTTGTTAAACGTTAGAACTGGATCCCAGATTAGCGACCAAAGTTGGTCTCTATTTTAGTAAGCGACCAACTTTGGCCGCTAACTTTGAATTATATTTATTTATATTTTATAAATTTTTTTAAATATAAATGTAATTATTAAAATTTTATAACTGGGTCCCATTTTGGCGACCAAAGTTGGTCGCTATCTGCTTACCCTTTAGTTAGCGACCAACGTTGGTCGCTAATTTTAAATTATATATATTTTTATTTTGTAATTTTTTTAAAATAATAATATAATTATGTGACTTCAAAAAACAATCAAAGAGAATGAAACGCACGTAGTGGTTATTATAGCGGTTCCTTCTTTTCCTAGAAAACGTCTGAAACAACCTGCTACAAAACTACCGAGCAGGGGTAAAAATAAGATAAGTAGATACATAATTTCGAGTGTGATCAGACAACCAAAAATCAGACAATGACAGGGCGGCCTGTGAAATTTGATAGGTGGGTCCCGCTTTAGCGACCAATGTTGGTCGCTAATCTTAGTATACATTTGACCAAGCAAGTCTGATGTGACAACCCGAAGGGTCATCACCGTAGTTCTTCCTTGTTCCGCGCTTTCGAGGCCTTGAAAACCTCGCTTTTAGTTGCCTCGATTGGCGTGCGTAGTTCGGGCGCATAGCCGGAAAGTTTTTATGTTAGAATATGTGAATTATGTGAAACATTTGATGAATTTTCGTATTAATATGCATAATGTTGACATCGGTCAACATTTTGGGTAAACGGACCCGGACCTGTGATTCGACGGTCCCGGAGGGTCCGTAGAAAAATATGGGACTTGGGCGTGTGCCCGGAATCAAATTCTGAGGTCCCAAGCCCGAGAAATGAATTTTTTGAAAGAAATTATTTTTCTGAAATTCGATATGAAAATTTGAAATGAAAAGGAGTTAGAAAATATAGGTATCGGGCTCGTATTTTGGTTCCGACGCCCGGTACAAGTCTTAAATATGTGTTAAGCACTATCTGTAAAGTTTGACTAAAAACGGACGTCATATGACGTGTTTCGGACTAAAAATAGAGAATTTGAGTTATGAAAGTTGAAGAAAAGAAAATCATTTGTTCGAGGCTTGATCCTATGTATATGATGTTATTTTGGCGATTTGATCGCACGAGTAAGTACGTAAGATGTTTTTAAGGTTGTGTGCATGTGTGGTTTTGGAGCCCCGAGGGCTCGGGTGAGTTTTGAATGGGGCCCGGGAGGTCTTGGACTTAAGAAAATGCAGGTTCAGGTGTTGCAGACACCAGCGCGGCCGCGGTCATTTCCGCGCGGTCCGCGCTGGAGACGCGCGTCCGCGATGCCTTTCTGTGCGGTCCGCGTGGCTGAGTCTGAGGGCTAGGGTTTCAGGTCAACCAGCGCGGCCGCGCACCAAAACAGTGCGGTCCACGCTGGAAGGGTTCAGAGAAGCCCCAATTTTTCTCCCACTCGGCGCGGCCGCAACACATTTTTGTGCGGTCCGCGCCAGGTCCTCAGAAAGGTATACAAGTTCGGAAATCTCAGTCATTTTTCACTTTTCAAAAACCCAAAACCTAATAGGCGATTTTTCAAACAACTTTTCTTCTCCAAAACGATTGGTAAGTGATTTCTAACTTAATTTCTTTATCCCTTAACATCTTTTAATATAATTTCAACTTCAAATCAAAGATTTTCATGGGGAAAATTGGGTGTTTTGGGTAGAACCTAGGTTTTCTACAAATTGAGAAGTTGGACCTCAATTTGGGGTCCGATTTAAAAACAAATCATATATTTGGATTCATGGGGGAATGGGTAATCGGGTTTTGGTCTGAACCTCGAGTTTCGACCACGTGGGTCCGGGGGTATTTTTGACCTTTTTGGGAAAAAACCTTGAAAAATCTATTTTCATGCATTGGGGATGATTCATTTAGTAATTATTAATGTGATTAAGTAACTTATGACTAGATCCGAGCGGATTGGTGGTGGAATCAAGAGGTAAAGCTATACTAGAAGCGTGAGTTGAGTTTGGAGCATTCGAGGTAAGTGTTTGTTCTAACTTTGGCTTGAGGGATTAGGATTTGGATATTATTTGCTACGTGTTAACTGTGGAGTACGGTGTATAGGCATGGTGACGGTTATCTATACACCGGAGTCTAGCATGACCGTGAGTCGTAGTTGCTTTTAAATTCGAAAGATGTGAAACAGTTGAGCTAATTACTTGCTAATATAATTATGAAGTGATAGTTGAGAAGCACATGAGTTAAAGTAGGAAGTGTAGTATTTTTCCCTTGCCGGGACCTATTGTTGATTTGTTCTCCCTTGCCGGGATGTTTAATCTTGTTGTATATTCCCTTTCCCCGATTGGTTGTGACTGATGATTGGGTGAGGAAGAGCGATTATGCACGAAGGGTCTTTCCGTGTCATGTTTTGATAATTATGCACGAAGGTCTTTCCGTGCCATGTCTCTAATTATTTATGCACGAAGGGTCTTTCCGTGCCATGTCTCTAATTATTTATGCACGAAGGGTCTTTCCGTGCCATGTCTCTAATTATTTGAGCACGAAGGGTCATTCTGTGCCTTGATGTGAGAGTTATGTGAGGAAAAGCACGAAGGGTGATGCCCGTGCACTATATTTGACAGTTTTGGTGAGAATTGAGAGTAAAAGCACGAAGGTTGACGTCGTGCAGTTGTTGATTCACTTGCTCTCTTTCATAGATGCTAATTATTCAGTTTCCATCTCTCTGTTCGTTGGTCTTATATCTAAATTGTTACACCCCACAGCATGTCCCCTCCCTAGTATCTGTTTAAATTCTGTATATCTTTCTGTTGTTGCACATATATCTGTACAGGTTATTTGAGGTAAGTCCGGTCTAGCCTCGTCACTACCTCGCCGGGGTTAGGCCAGGCACTTACCAGCACATGGGGTCGGTTGTGCTGATGCTACACTTCTGTGTCCTTTTTGTGCACAGATTCGGAGTAGCTTACGGACCGCAGTAGTAGATTGGGAGTGTGCCTTCATTCCAGAGACTCCTAGGTAGTTCGCTGGCGTGTGTGGGCCCTGAGTCTCATCTATTTTATTTCTATTTGTTTTCATTGTATCGAAGCAGACTCCTTATGTATTTTCTTTCAAACTTTTATTTGTAGTATCTTATAGTAGTCCGTGAGTATTGTGACACTAAATCTTGGGTAGAGGATGATAATTTTTCCGCATTTTCGTTCATTTAATATTAAATTAAGGCTTCCGCTTGAATTTATTGTTTTTATTATTATCTTGTTGAAAATTAGTTGAAAGGGTATGTTAAGGTTGGCTTGCCTAGCTCCGACAGTAGGCGCCATCACGACTCCCGATGGTGGGGAATTCGGGTCGTGAAAAGTTGGTATCAGAGCCCTAGGTTACTTAGGTCTCACAACTCATGGATAAGCTCAGTGGAGTCTGAGGGATCGGTACGGAGATGTCTGTATTTATCCCGCAGAGGCTACCGAGTTAGGAAAACTTCACCTTGTTCATTCTTGTCGTGCGATTCTGTTTCTCAAGTACTGATTGTCTTTCAACTCTGTTCTTTCGCAGATGGCGAGGACACGTGCTTCCTCTTCTACCGCGCAACAGCCTGAGCCCCCAGCAGCAGCTCCTATTAGGGGCAGAGGGCGAGGCCGAGGTCGTGCCAGAGGGCGAGGCTGAGGCCGTGCCAGAGGCCGAGGCCGGGGCAGGGCTCAGCCCCGAGCAGCATTTCCAGCCACGGAGCCTCAAGTCGATTTTGAGGAGGAGGTTCCGGCCCCAGCTGTTCCAGTGGGCCCAGCTCAGGTCCCAGAGGGTTTCATAGCCACTCCAGTGCTTCAGGACGCTTTGGTCCGACTGGTAGGCTTTATGGAGGGCATTTCTAGAGCGGGTTTGCTTCCCGCAGCTCCAGCCACATCTCAGGCTGGGGGAGGAGTTCAGACTCCCGATACTCGTACTCCAGAGCCGGTAGCTCCTCAGGCTCAGGTTCCAGCAGTTCAGCCAGCTGTGGCAGCCCAGCCAGGTATTGCGGCTCAGTCCAGTAATGGTGCGGCTATGTCCGTAGATGCTTTGTGGAGGCTTGATCGTTTCACCAAGCTCTTCACTACTACATATAGTGGCACTCCCTCAGATGATGCTCAGGATTTCATATTCAGCTGCCATGAGGTTCTACGGACTATGGGCATTGTAGAGACCAATAGGGTCGATTTCGCCACTTTTCGCCTGGCAGGATCCGCCAAAACTTGGTGGAGGGATTTCTGTTTAGCCAGGACAGCAGGGTCGCCATCATTGACCTGAGATCAATTTTCAGAGTTATTTCTGGGGAAGTTCCTTCCAGTTACTCAGCGAGATGCTCTTCGCAGGCAGTTTGAGCATCTCTAGCAGGGTCCTATGACGGTCACCCAGTATGAGACCCGGTTCATTGATCTCGCTCATCATGCCATTGTGATACTCCCCACCGAGAGAGAGAGGGTGCGAAGGTTTGTTGATGGGTTGGCCCAGCCGATCCGTGTTCAGATGGCCATGAGTGCCGGTGGTAAGATTTCATTTCAGGAGGCGACAGATGGTGCCCGCCGGATAGAGATGGCACTTGCTCAGGGAGGTGGTCATGGGTCTGATAAGAGGCCCCGTTATTCCGGTAGATTTAGTGGTACCTCGTCTGGATGTAGGGATTCATATGACAGAGGCCACTCTCGGAGGCCCTTCCAGTCGGCACTTCAGGTTTCTCATGGTACTCCAGGCGGTGGTGGTCCTCAGCAGTATTATTCAGGTCAGCAGACCTTCAGCGCACCACCAGCCCCCATCAGTGCACCGCCACTTCAGAGCTTCAGGGGAGGACATACAGGTCGACAGGGCCAGCAGCCCCAGTAGCCGAGGGCATGTTATGGTTGTGGTGACCCGAGTCACATTGTTAGGTTTTGCCCCCGAGCCTCGAGTAGTTCTCAGCAGCAGGGTCCTCGCCCTACGATTCAGGCAGTAGGTGATCCACAACCCGCCCAACCAGCTAGAGGCGGGGGTAGGGATCATATGGGTGGAGGGAGAGACCGTAGAGGTGGAGCTCGGACCGCCAGAGGTAGGGGTCAGCCAGCAGCCGATCGCCCCAGAGACACAATTTAGGGAAGTGGGGTTTAGCCCCATTGTTATGCTTTGCCGGCCAGGCTAGAGGCCGAGTCATCAGATGATGTGATTAGAGGTACTATTCTGGTCTGTGGTAGGGGTGCTTCTGTGTTATTTGACCCGGGATCTACGTATTCTTATGTGTCGTCCTATTTTGCACCCTATTTGATCATGCCTAGTGAGGCTTTGGGTATTACTGTATATGTGTCCACACCGGTTGGTGAATCTATAGTGGTCGACCGAGTGGATCGTTCATGTGTGGTGGTATTTGACAGTCTTGAGACCCGTGTCGACTTATTGCTTTTAGATATGGTGGACTTTGACGCTATATTGGGGATGGACTGGTTGTCCTCGTATCATGCAATTCTGGATTGTCACGCCAAGACCGTGACCTTGGCCTTGCCAGATTGCCCCAACTTGAGTGGAGAGGGACCCTAGGCCATGCCACCCGCAGTGTTATTTCGTATGTCAAGGCTCAACGTATGGTCGAGAAGGGGTGTCTAGCATACCTAGCGTATGTTCGCGACTCTAGCGCAGAGGTTCCATCAATTGACTCTGTTCCTATTGTTCGGGAGTTCCCCGAGGTTTTCCCTTCAGACCTGCCGGGTATGCCGCCCGACAGGGATATTGATTTCTGTATTGATCTAGCTTCGGGCACTCAGCCTATTTCCATTCCGCCATATCGCATGGCCCTGCCAGAGTTGAAAGAGTTGAAAGAGCAGCTTCAGGATTTGCTTGATAAGGGTTTCATTAGACCCAGTGTATCACCTTGGGGTGCACCAGTGTTGTTCGTGAAGAAAAGGGATGGATCGATGAGGATGTGCATTGATTACCGACAGTTGAACAAGGTGATGATAAAGAACAAGTATCCACTGCCGCGGATTGACGATTTGTTCGACCAGCTTCAGGGTGCGAGGGTGTTTTCAAAGATAGATTTGAGATCTGGCTACCACCAATTGAGGATTAGGGCGTCTGATGTCCCTAAGACAACATTTCGCACTCGGTATGGGCACTATGAGTTTTTGGTCATGTCCTTCGGATTGACTAATGCCCCAGCAGCGTTCATGGAGTTGATGAACCGAGTGTTCAGACCTTATTTGGACTTGTTCGTGATAGTCTTCATTGATGATATTCTTATATACTCCCGCAGTCAGGAGGAGCATGAGCAGCACCTCAGAGTGGTCCTTCAGACCCTAAAGTATAGTCAATTGTATGCTAAGTTCTCAAAGTGCGAGTTTTGGTTAAGTTCGGTCGCATTCCTGGGTCATGTCGTATCAGCAGCAGGTATTTAGGTAGACCCGAAGAAGATAGAGGCAGTTAAGAATTGGCCTCGACCAGCTTCAGCTACGGATATTTGGAGTTTCCTGGGGTTGGCAGGTTACTACCGTTGGTTCGTGGAGGGGTTTTCATCCATTGCAGCCCCTATGACCAAATTGACCCAGAAGGGTGTCCAGTTCAGATGGTCGGACGAGTGTGAGGAGAGCTTTCAGAAGCTCAAGATGGCTCTGACTACGGCACCAGTATTGGTTTTGCCCACAGGTTCAGGGCCATATACGGTCTATTGTGATGCGTCTCGTATTGGGCTTGGTGCAGTGTTGATGCAGGAAGGCAAAGCCATTGCCTATGCTTCGAGGCAGTTGAAGATCCACGAGAAGAATTATCCGGTTCATGATCTCGAGTTGGCATCCATTGTTCATGCCTTGAAGATCTGGAGGCATTACTTATATGGCGTGATGTGTGAGGTTTACACTGATCACAAGAGTCTTCAGTATCTGTTCAAGCAGAAAGAGTTGAATTTGAGGCAGAGGAGGTGGTTAGAGTTGCTAAAGGATTATGATGTTACTATATTATACCACCCGGGGAAGGCCAATGTGGTGGCCGATGCATTGAGCAGGAAGTCCGCCAGCATGGGTAGTCTTGCTTATATTCCAGTCAGCTAGAGATCGCTTGCTTTGGATGTTCAGGCCTTGGCCAATCGTCTTGTGAGGTTGGATATTTCTGAGCCTAGCAAAGTGTTAGTTTGCACGGTTGCTCGTTCCTCACTATTAGAGCGTATCCGCGAGCGGCAGTTTGAGGATCCCCATTTGTGTGTCTTGAGAGACACGATGCAGCGTGGAGGTGCCAATAAAGTAACCTTAGATGATGATGGTGTATTGAGATTGCAGGGGCGAGTTTGTGTGCCCAATGTTGATAGGATTCGAGAGTTGATCTTAGCGGAGGCCCACAGTTCTCGGTATTCTATTCACCCGGGCACCGCGAAGATGTATCAGGATCTGAGGCAGCACTATTGGTGGCGTAAGATGAAGAAAGACATCGTTGCGCACGTGGCTCGATGTTTGAATTGTCAGCAGGTTAAGTACGAGCATTAAAGACCTAGTGGTCTATTTCAGAGGATTGCACTTCCCGAGTGGAAGTGGGAGAGGATTACGATGGATTTCGTTACTGGACTTCCGATGACTCGGAAAAATTTTGATGCAGTTTGGGTCATTGTTGATAGGCTGACCAAGTCAGCGCATTTTGTTCTTGTTGCAGCCACTTATTCGTCCGAAAGGTTAGCCGAGATTTATATCAGGGAGATTGTTCGCCTTCATGGGGTGCCGCTATCTATCATGATCGGGGTACGCAGTTTACCTCGCATTTCTGGAGAGCGGTTCAGCGAGAGTTGGGCACCCAGGTTGAGTTGAGTACAACATTCCATCCCCAGACGCACGGTCAGTCCGAGAGGACTATTCAGGTTCTTGAGGACATGCTCCGAGCCTGTGTCATTGATTTTGGAGGATATATTCGATATATACTTATACTTAATACACTTATACTTAGTGCATAGTATATATTATATATATATATATATAAGCTATATTCGATATAATACTACCTAATACACTTATACTTAGTGCATAGTATAGCGTAAGTATATTATATATATATATATATATATATATATATATATATATATATATATATATATATAGCTATATTCGATACAGTACTACCTAATACACTTATACTTAGTGCATAGTATATGTCACGACCCAAAAATCCCTCCGAACGAGTCGTGATGGCACCTAGTCTCTAAACTAGGTAAGCCTAAAATTTACTGAAATAACATTGATATTTATTAACTTCAAATAAAATTTCTCTAAACAATTTACAATTCCTAAAACCGATAGTACAAGTCATAAGCCTTTCTAGGAGTAGTCATTCAACATAATTACATCACTATTCCGAAACAAAGGGAACAAATGGAAATAAGTACAATTGAAGGTGACTCTGAGGACTACGAACGCTGCAGCAGGTTTACCTTGAGTCTCCACCGCAACGAATAGCTACTATCGATCAAATACCTGGATCTGTACACAAAAATGTACAGAAGTGTAGTATCAGCACAACCGACCCCATGTGCTGGTAAGTGCCTAGCCTAACCTCGGCGAAGTAGTGACGAGGCTAGGACCAGACTACCAAATAAACCTGTGCAATATAGCGTACAAAAATAATACGAAGCAGGTACCGATGATGACAACAATGATCAACCAATGATATAAAAAGCAGGTAACAAGAATACCATAAATGTTTCTCAACAATTAATAAATACAAGTGCAATCATCTAATCAAGTCCTTCAAATATAAATCTTTCACCTATAAATCCTTCAAGTAATAATCTTTAAGATAATATGCTTTTCAATAAATATCTTTTGAATATATTTCCTTCAAATAAATCTCTTTCAAATAAGCATCTTTCGAATATAATTCTTTCGAGTAAAGGTCATCTTGTGACACCTCATTTCATAATCATAATTAATATAGGTCTCAACCCACTATCATATTTTTTACGACATTTCGTGCCCATATTTATATCACAACCGCACGGACAACTCACGTGCTATTAAATAAAACCATAATATTTTCCCTGGTACCTCGTGCCTATATCATAATCTGTCATTAATAAAAATCATCATATTTTTCTCGGCACCTTGTGCCCACATGTCTCCGTCTCACATTTCGCAACAACATTCTCATGTTACTCAATTCATAGGGTCCATAACCCAATACAATTAAAAATGTTCAAAGAGCCTCATTTACTTAATATAAAGTAGAGTACAACTTCCAACCCAACTAGAAAATAAACAAGAAAAGATGAAGTTATTTTTAGAAATCGTTTGAATAAAGAAAATACCCTTTTTAATTAAAGTACAATTGTTGAAAATTTAAGTATTGAAAGCTTTATATAAATGCGGCGAGATATTGAAAATAATATGGCTTACTACACAAGGTATCACAACACAGTAAAGGACTCTAAACAGTTAATACACTTGAAATGTTAATAACAAAAAAAACACAACAAATAGAAAGTGCACGGCATCACCCTTCGTGCTTTTACTCTCGTCCTCACCATACACGGCATCACCCTTCGTGCTTTACACTCTTCCTCACCATACACGGCATCACCCTTCGTGCTTTACACTCTTCCTCACCCAAGCAACATTCACAAAGCAATCCAGGCAAGGAAGTCAATAATATCAGGTATTAACAAGAAACCAATAAAGGAATATAAGGAAAGCCATAATTCAATTATCAACAAGAATCAGGAAAATAAAGGACAAGTGCACGGCATCACCCTTCGTGCTTTTACTCTCATCCTCACCATAAAATCAATATAATCGGCACGGAATTGTACATCGTGCGACACGGCATCACCCTTCGTGCTTTAACACTCTTTCTTCACCGTATGAATAATATAAATGTGCACGGCATCACCCTTCGTGCTTTATCACTCTTCCTCACCCAAGCAACAATCACAAAGCAATTTGGGCAAGGCAAAATAAAAAATATCACAATTTGAGCCAATGCTCTATAATGTTCAACAATTCAATTCTCAACTTGAATCAATACTCTATAATGTTCAACAATTCAATCCCGGCAAGGGAACAATAGTACAATAATCAAATCCCAACAAGGGAAACAACATCAAAACAATAACATCCCGGCAAGGGAAACAACATCAAAACAATAATATCCCGACAAGGGAAACAACATCAAAACAATAACATCCCGACAAGGGAACAACATCAAAACAATAATATCCCGGCAAGGGAAACAACATCAAAATAATAATATCCCGGCAAGGGAAACAACATCAAAACAATAATACTTCCACAAGTCATATTCCTCAATAAAAATTATCATATAGAGCATATACACTACGAAACGGAGTCAGGTTAATCAAAGTATAAGACTCACGGGCATGCTTGACACCAACGTATAGATATTCATCACCATACCTATACGTCGTACTCCACAATTAACATGTAACAAATAAGACACAATTCCTAATCCCTCAAACTAAGGTTAGACCAAACAATTACCTCGCTTTGCAACCAATTCAAAATTCCAACAAGTCTTTGCCTCGCGAATTCGTGCCTGAAATTCTCAAATCTAGTCATAAACAATTCGATTCAGTCAATAAAAATTATAGGAATTAATTCCATATGAAATTCTACATTTTCCATTAAATTCCGAAATTGCATTAAAAATTTGCCTATGGGGCCCACGTCTCGGAACCCGACAAAAATTATGGAATATGAAACCTCATACAACCACGAGTCTAACCATACCAAAATTACTAAATTTCGATAACATTTTGACCCTCAAATCCTCAAATCTATCCGAGAGGGTTTTCAAACTCTTCCAACTAAATTCACAGATTTAGTATCAAAACTAGTAAAGATTCGGGTAATCTAACCAAAATTAAGTTAACAACACTTACCCCGTTATTTTCTCTGAAAATCTCCCGAAAATCGCCTCTTCCCGAGCTCCAATTTGACAAAAATGGAAAATGGGACAAAGTCCCATTTTCAGAAATTAAGAATCTGCCCAGAAAATGTCGGGGGCACTGTTCACGCGTTCGGGTACTGTCGGGGGCACTGTTCACGCGTTCGGGTACTGTTCACAGGGTACTTCACACGGTACTGTTCATGGGGTACTGTTCACGATGCTGTAAAAAAACAGCAGCTTCCCAAAGAGAATTTCAGCAGCTTTTTCTACCCGTTGACCTTCCGAAATCCACCCGAGGCCCTCGGGATTTCAACAAAATACACCAACAAGTCCTAAAACATGATGCGGACTTAGTCAAAACCTCAAATCACATCAAATAATGCTAAAACCGTGAATCACATCCCAATTCAAGCCTAATGAAACTAAGAACGTCCAACTTCTATATTCGATGAAAAAAACTATCAAATCAAGTCCGATTGACTTCAAATTTGCACACAAGTCATAAATGACATAACGAAGCTATAAAAAATTTCAGAACTGGATTCCGATCCCGATATCAAAAAGTCAACTCTCCGGTCAAACTTAAGAAATCTTTAGCCTTAGATTTCTAGATTCCGTTAAATGGCGATAATTTGATCTAGGGACCTCCAGATTCGCTTTCGGGCATATGACCAAGTCCCAAGTCACGATACGGAACTACCGGAATGGTCAAAACTTTTATCCGGGTTCGTTTGCTCAAAATGTTGACCGAAGTCAACTCAGTTGAGTTTTAAAGCTCTAGTTCCCAATTTAGTCCATTTTTCACATAAAAACCTTCCGAAAAATTATATGGACTGCGCACGCAAGTCGAGGAATTATTGATACCGCTTTTCAAGGTCTTAAAAATACCGAGATGGTTATTTAATTTAAAGATGACATTTTGGGTCATCACATTCTCCACCTCTAAAACAAACGTTCGTCCTCGAACGTACTAAGAATTATTCTCAAGTTACCAAATTGATGATTTTACTTTTACACAATTATTCGTGGTTGATCCCACATTATCGCATTCGACATAAGTCCGACAACACCATTTCAATTGAGATCATTTCCTTTATCCATATTCGTAAACTTCAAGACCAAATTGCTTACACTCTAATCATTTCTAGAAAGGTCCGATTTTTACGTCAACACACGATATTAGTCCAGACTGGCTATAGCAACTCGTGCCTGCGCACCCATCAAATATGAGGTATTACATTCTCCCCCACTTAGGGTCATTCATCCTTGAATGAGAAGTAGAGTCCGTCTTCAAACACATAATGTAGCTTATCTCTTTCTTTGCACATCTCAATATCCCAAATTTTTCTAACTCCCAAATTTTTCAGAAATTTCGGCAGAGTCTCCCCTGTAATTGGGTCTATCCACCTGTCAGAGTAACACCCAAACAACTCCTAACAACTTGTCCACAACCCAACAACGCACCACAAAGTATATATCAATAACACTAATCTCCGCATTACAAGCACGCCATTATCACAATGATATCTTGACATAAAATGTATCATATGTATGACCATAACCACATCTCTGGTCTTAATGGGTGTTCATAATAGATTACAACATCGCCAATTAACCTCATGTTAACAAAATTTCGTTTCAAACCTCCAGATTACTAACAACAAGGCATGGAGATCTTATAATTACTTACCCGAAGTAACGAGTCACAATTTAACGCCACTTTGCTCTCATCTTGTAGGCTAAAATTCAATAGTTACAATACAATTTTGGCAAATTATGCACAGAAATATTCATGTAAGAATTTTCAAATAAGCCTAATAGGCATGACTCCCTACAAGTGTTACAGCACAAATTTTAATTTCACAAAAGGAGAATTTAAACACATAAAATTTTCACCACCAGGACCTCGTCCTTATATAACATCCACCGCAACTTGTAGCCCAGTTTAAATATTTCATATCATATAAAAATGTGAGGATCTCATCCTCAACTCTGAATCACAAGTATTTTGCACATTGTGCCAACTAAAATTCTCCATTTCCTTTCTTCCTTCTTTCAAATAAATTCGGTTAAACAAAATCACAACATACAATGATCCCTCTTGCCGGTAGGGCATATAATTTACAATGGAAATCAATTATTTAGAAATTACATCAAACTCATTGAATTGATTAACAAGAGTCACTTTTAGCCTCACAGCTATTTTTAGTGACCAACACATAATGATAGACATAGCTATCTCCATATAATCTCCCAACAGAAGTATTCACATATGTAGATTTAAGAATTATGAAGCTCACTCATAAGTGGAGCACAATAGGAGAACTTTCCTCGATACTCAAAACCGAATCAAGTTAAGGAAATTTTGACTTTATAATAATTCGAGACTGTACTTATAATGATACCGTCTGGTGTAGCAACCTCAGCCATACCATAGAAAATATATCAACGGACTGGGTCTCCACCTCTAATATCCTGACCTCTACATATGGTTGGTCATGTTAGTGGAGTAGTAACTGCAATGGGGCACGTAGCCTGAGTGTTTTGACAAAATATGTCTCTCACAAGTCTAGGATAATTTCTCAAGATGTTCCTAGTATCACCATTTTCATAACAACCCATCTGCAGTTCGACTGCTTATACTAAGTCTGTACCAGATAACTTAAATAACCATTGTAGGAAATTTCATGCCACTGGTACATTAAAAGATGATTGCCCCACGTAAGTGCCCTGATTAACTCGAGTACTATGAGTATTCTGAAATTGTTTCCATGTCCCTGCTGATACTGAAATGTAGAATTATTAAGGACGCGGGAATACCAAAAGTCCCATCACCATTCCTTTCAAATATCAGTTCTTAATCATATACAAGTTTCAACAAACCTTTCAATACCACATATATACAGCTCAAGACAAAACTAATATAACACATGACCCCACAATTTGAGCGTTGATAGGAAACTCCCCTCACTTAGCACGAAGCCATATGAAACATTCCGATGATTCACAATACTAACCTTTATCGCTCGTACGACACCGGTCATAAGACACCTCAAGCTATTTATTTGGCGCATGTCATCCTCGTGATAGTTAAACTCGCCTCTTCCAGTGTCTCGGCTTGCTAGTAAATACCATTCGCTAAATAGAAATCCCATACGAAACACATAATCTCTAATACGACCAACTATTTTTAGATCTACATCCACATGTGATGATTAGGCAACCAATTAAACCTTCTTAAGATATTACTTATCAACCAAATGTCAGAATCTGATGCACCCCCATGCGCACAACTGAAAGATCTCTTTGCGCTTCCATATCTTCAATTCTGAATGACACGTGTTAACAATGGTTGAGTAGCCCTGGCACTCTTATAACCTTTTACGGTATCACAAACCATTGGCGTAATGCGCAATTCCATACATGAGTGGATGCAAAAGAACATAAGATATATACTTCAAGCTGAATAAATGTCGCACGATAAGGAATGAATGAAGTGGAAATTTTTCTACTAGTACTGTAGCCTCTCGAAGATAAGTACAGACATCTCCGTACTGATCCGCAAGACTCTACTAAACTTGCTTATGACGTGTAGCACCTATGAACCTAGAGCTCTGATACCAACTTGTCACGACCCAAAAATCCCCCCGAAGGAGTCGTGATGGCACCTAGTCTCTAAACTAGGTAAGCCTAAAATTTACTGAAATAACATTGATATTTATTAACTTCAAATGAAATTTCTCTAAAAAATTTACAATTCCCAAAACCGATAGTACAAGTCATAAGCCTTTCTAGGAGTAGTCATACAACATAATTACATCACTATTCCGAAACAAAGGGAACAAATGGAAATAAGTACAATTGAAGGTGACTCCGAGGACTACGAACGCTGCAGCAGGTTTACCTTGAGTCTCCACCGCAATGAATAGCTACTATCGATCAAATACCTGGATCTGTACACAAAAATGTACAGAAGTGTAGTATCAGCATAACCGACCCCATGTGCTGGTAAGTGCCTAGCCTAACCTCGGCGAAGTAGTGACGAGGCTAGGACCAGACTACCAAATAAACCTGTGCAATATAGCGTACAAAAATAATACGAAGCAGGTACCGATGATGGCAACAATGATCAACCAATGATATAAAAAACAGGTAACAAGAATACTATAAATGTTTCTCAACAATTAATAAATACAAGTGCAATTATCTAATCAAGTCCTTTAAATATAAATCTTTCACCTATAAATCCTTCAAGTAATAATCTTTAAGATAATATGTTTTTCAATAAATATCTTTTGAATATATTTCCTTCAAATAAATCTCTTTCAAATAAGCATCTTTCGAATATAATTCTTTCGAGTAAAGGTCATTGTCACGACCCAAAATCCCAACCCGGTCGTGATGGCGCCTCTCGTGAGGACAAGGCCAGCCAATCAACAAAACAATACATCTCTTTATAATTACATAGCAGGAATAAGTCTAAATCATGGGCAATATAATCTTAAATGCGAAATAAACGTGATAGAACAAGGAAAACCATCCCAACTCAGCCTGAAATCGGGGTGTCACAAGTAATGAGCTACTACATAGTTTACTAATATTTTACAAAGTCTGGAATTATGATAAATAACAAAGATAAGGGAGAAAACGGGGCTGCGGACGTCAACAGCTACATCGTTACTCCTAGTCACCGCCTGGCCTGGAAAGAATCAGCGCTCAGGAGCGAACTCAGCTCTGCCTGTATCTGCACACATGGTGCAGGGAGTAATGTGAGTACTCCGACCCAGTGAGTAATAAAAATAAATAACGACTGAAAACATGAAATCTCATAACGGCACAATATAGCGCTATCCCAAGCAGTAAAATCAGTTATACAGTAAAACAGTGAGTATCAGATAATTCTTCTTTTAAAACAGTAAAGACAAATAATTTCCACAGTAAGGATAAATCAAAAGCTTGCCCCTCGGGCTCAATATGTAAATCTCAGTATAGTATCAGCCCCTCGGGCTCACTCCCAACTCACCAGCACACAACATCAGCCCCTCGGGCTCACTCCCAACTCACCACACACAACATCAGTCCCTCGGGCTCACTCCCAACTCACCACACACAAGCAACGGCCTCTCGGGCCCACTCCCAACTCACCTGGGTACCCTGCACTCACTGGGGGTGTGTACAGACTCCGGAGGGGCTCCTACAGCCCAAGCGCAATATCAATAGGCCTGAAAGCCTTCACACATCACACATGAGCCCTGAAAGCCTCCTCACATAACACTCGAGGCCTGAAAGCCTCCTCACATCACTCAACATATCCTCACGTATGGCCCTTAGACTCAATTAGTCCAGAAAATAATCATAAGCCTCTTGGGCATCAGTAAAACAATAGTGCTCAGCTCAACAGCATTATAAATATCATTAGATCTCGAGTTGAGTATAAATGTAGCTGAGTTCACAAAATAATACAATTCAATTGGACTGAGTTCAAATAATATTTCAATTCGTGAGGAAAATAGTGATGTAAATTCACAAAAAATTTTAGATAATTGGCACGAAGCCCAAATATGGCAATAAGCCCCAACCATAGTGAAAAACAATAGATCTTTATGAATTACGCGGTAAAAATATCAACTGGGATGGACCAAGTCACAATCCCCAATAGTAAATGACCTCGCGCTCATCATGCAACGCGTGTCTCATCTCAATATAGCAGTATGTTGTGCAATCCGGGGTTTCAAACCCTCAGTGCATCATTTAAAATCATTACTCACATCTAGCTCGCTATGCCCTTGCCTCTCAAATTGGCCTCCTCGTGTGACGAATCTGCCAAAAATCACACAAACATCGATGAAGTTCGATTTCTGAAAGACGGGGTTTTAACTGTACATACCTGAAATTCGCCCAGTAATGATACTAAAATGATCTCATACAGTTATGTAACTTCAATCTACAATACAACACTCAATAGGGCCAATATTAGTACTAGATCCCATAAATTATGCCATTTAGGCATATTATCAAACATCTTGTAGGCATAAATATTTACACCTCTTAACTATAGCATTGGTTCCTCCAACTATCACCATTAACCAACAATTCATCCCACTATTATTCTTTAACAATTTATACTCCTAACATCACATGTGTGATCAACCATTCACACCCAAACCAACAAAAATTCCATCAAATAAACACCTTTAAATCCCTACCATGTTCATGTATTTAAATTGGGAATTTATGGCTTCCAACCACCATACAATAAGTTGTAATACTTGATTCATACTCATATTCCCATAATATATTCATATATGTGAGCCTAAGGGTGTAGGATTACCTTTTGGAAGAAATCTTGCAAAATCCTCCTTTGAGTTCTTGAAGGAATTTCTTGAAAATCTAAGGATTTTTAAGATCAATCCATGTTAATATAAGTGTTTGGGAGTAGTAATCAACTCAAAATACTCCAAAAATCTTACCTTAGGAGTGCAATTGGGTGCCTTGGTCGAATTGGGGGTGTTGGGGAAGCCCTAGGCTTGAGAAATGACTCAAAGTCCGTCATTTCCCGTCCTTAGGTGTATTTAGAGGCCTGACACTAGCGCACCCGCGCTAGTGAGGCAGAAGAAAACTCAATTAGCGCTGGCTACGCGCTCCCGCGCTAAGGCAGCGCTACTGACACATGTCCAGTAAAATGCTCATAACTTTCTGTATACAACTCCATATTACGAACGATTTGTTGCGTTGGAAACTAGACTCAAAGAGCTTTAATTTGATATGTCGATCCTCACACAACTCCTTATAACTGGAGATATGGTCGTTTAAAGTGAGGTCTTGTGCACACTCATTTACAATTTCGTCTATTATGAAATATCCCAACTTCAAAAGTTCCCATTAGCCATCCGAAATCACCCCGAGGTCCTCGGGACCTCAACCAAAAATACCAATACATCTTATAATATTATTCAAACTTGTTCCAATTATCAAAACACCTCGACTAACACAAAAATTATCGAATTACATCGAATTCAAGTCTAAGTTCCTTTAAAACTTCCAAAACGAGCATTCGATCAAAAACTCGACCAAAATATGTCCGAATGACTTGAAATTTTGCACACATATCCAAAATGGCATAACGAAGCTAAAGAATTCTCGGAATTCCATTCCGACCGTCGGATCAAAATTTAACCTATCAACCAGAAATCGCCAAAATACTAGCATCGCCAAAATGAGCTAATTTCTTCACCGGACCTCCAAAATTAATTCCGATTGTGCTCCTAGGCCTTAAATCATCCCCCGAAACTAACCGAATCATCGGAATTCAATTCCGAGCCCTTTAACTCACAAGTCAACGTCCGGTTGACTTTTCCAAACTAACTCTTCCTTAAAGAGACTAATTGTCCCATTTCATACCAAACTCGATCTGAATTGACTCAAATTCACCAAGTACACATATTGAAACATGAATAAGCATTTAACGGGGAATACGGGACGAAAATACAGGAAACAACGGTTCGGGTCGTTACATTCTCCCCAACTAAAACAAACGCTCGTCCTCCAGCGAGTTAAGAAACATACCTGGAGTTTCAAATAGGTGCGGGTACCTGCTCCGCATCTCCTGCTCGGTCTCCCAAGTAGCCTCCTCCATGGGCCGACCTCTCCACTGTACTTTCACTGATGCTATATCTTTTGATCTCAATTTTTGAACCTGTCGACTCAAAATAGCCATTGGCTCCACATTATAAGTCAAATTTTCATCTAACCGTACTGTACTAAAATCTAAAATATGAGACGGGTCCCCAATGTACTTCCGGAGCATGGATACATGGAATACCAGATGAACACTCGACAATCTTGACGGCAAAGCAAGCTCGTAAGCCACCTCTCCAATCCTCCTAAGTATCTCAAATGGTTCAATAAATTGCGGACTCAACTTCCCTTCTTTCCGAACCTCATAACACCCTTCATCGGCGAAACCTTCAGCAAAACCTTCTCGCCCTCCATAAATGACACATCTCGGACCTTCCGGTCCGTATAACTCTTTTGACGCGACTGAGTTGTGCGAAGTCTTTCCTGAATTACCTTCACCTTTTCTAAGGCATCCTGGACCAAATCTGTCCCCAACAACCTAGCCTTACCGGGCTCAAACCAACCCACTGGAGTTCTACACCACCTCCCATATAAGGCCTCATACGGTGCCATCTGAATACTGGACTGATAGCTGTTGTTGTAGGCAAACTCTGCAAGTGGTAAAAATTGAACCCAAGAACCTCCAAAATCAATCACGCAGGCACGCAACATATCCTCCAATATCTGAATAGTACGCTCGGACTGTCCGTCCGTCTGAGGATGAAATGCTGAACTCAACTCCACCTGAGTGCCCAACTCGTGCTGAAAAGTCCTCCAAAACTGAGAAGTGAACTGAGTACCTCTATCCGAAATAATAGTAACTGGAACACCATGCAACCGCACAATCTCCTGAATAAAGATCCTAGCCAGCCGCTCCGCAGAATATGTGGTACGCACCGGAATGAAATGCGCTGACTTGGTCAGCCTATCCACAACGACCCAAATTGAATCAAAATTCTTCAAAGTCCAAGGAAGGCCACTCACGAAATCCATAGTAACTCTCTCCCATTTCCACTCAGGAATAATCATCTACTGAAGCAAACCGCCTGGTCTCTGATGCTCATATTTCACCTGCTGACAGTTGAGACACCAAGCCACATATCCCACAATGTCTTTCCTCATTCTCCTCCACCAGTAATGCTGTCTCAAGTCCTGATACATCTTCGCAGCACCTGGATGGATGGAATACCGCGAACTGTGGGCCTCCTCAAGAATCAAATCTCTAAACCCATCAACGTCGGGCACACAAATACGGCGCTGCATCCTCAATACGCCATCATCACCTATAGTCACATCTTTGGCATTATCATGCTGAACTCTGTCCTTAAGGAAAAGCAAATGCGGATCATCATACTGGTGCTCTCTGATGCGATCATATAAGGAAGATCGAGAAACCACACTAGCCAATACCCGGCTAGGCTCAAAAATATCTAACCGTACCAACTGATTGGCCAAGGTCTGAACATCAACTGCAAGAGGCCTCTCCCCAACTGGGATGTAAGCCAAACTCCCCATACTGACTGCCTTTCGGCTCAACGCATTGGCCACTACATTGGCCTTTCCCGGATGATATAGAATGGTAATATCATAGTCTTTAAGTAACTCAAGTCATCTCCGCTGCCTCAAATTAAGATCATTTTGTTTAAATAAATGTTGAAGACTGTGATGATCAGTGAATACCTCGTAAGATACGCCATATAAATAGTGCCTCCAAATTTTTAAGGCATGAACTATAGCAGCCAATTCCAAATCATGAACAGGGTAGTTCTTCTCATGGGGCTTCAACTGACGAGAAGCATAAGCAATAACTCTACCCTCCTGCATTAGCACACAACCAATCCCAACTCTGGAAGCATCACAATATACCGTGTATGAACCTGTAGCTGATGGTAACACCAACATTGGAGTTGTGGTCAGAAGTGCTTTGAGCTTCTGGAAGCTCTCCTCACACTCGCCGGACCATACAAATGGGGCACCTTTCTGAGTCAACTTGGTCAAAGGCGATGCAATAGAAGAAAACCCCTGAACAAATCGGCGATAATAGCCTGCTAGCCCAAGAAAATTCCGAATCTCTGTGACTAAGGACGGTCTAGACCAACTCTGCACTGCTTCTATCTTCCTTGGATCAACCTGTATACCCTCGCTGGACACTATGTGTCCCAAAAATGCCACAGAACTTAGCCAAAATTCACATTTGCAGAATTTTGCATGAAGCTTCTTCTCTCTCAATCTCTGCAACACTACACGCAAATGCTGGGCATGCTCCTCCTGGATACGCGAATACACCAGGATATCATCAATGAATACAATAACAAATGCATCCAGATAAGGCTGAAATACACTGTTCATCAAATGCATGAACGATGCTGGGGCATTGGTCAGCCCGAAAGACATAACCAAAAATTCATAGTGACCATATCTAGTCCTGAAAGCAGTCTTGGGAATATCCGACTCCCTGATTTTCAACTGGTGATAGCCCGAACGGAGATCAATCTTAGAAAATACCCTCGCTCCCTGAAGCTGATCAAATAAGTCATCAATGCGAGGCAAAGGATACTTGTTCTTCACTGTTACCTTATTCAACTGCCTATAATCAATGCATCTTTCTTCTTCACAAATAAAACAGGTGCACCCCACGGGGACACGCTAGGCCGAATGAACCCCTTATCTAGGAGTTCCTGAAGCTGCTCCTTCAATTCTTTCAGCTCTGATGGTGCCATACGATATGGCAGAATAGAAATGGGCTGAGTGTCCGGCACTAAATCAATGCCAAAATCAATATCCCTGTCCGGCGGCATGCCCGGCAGGTCTGCAGGAAATACATCAAGAAAGTCCCTCACAACTGGGACAGAATCAATACTAGGAGTCTCAGCTCCAACATCCCGCACAAAAGCTAGATATGATAGATAACCCTTCCCAACCATACGCTGGGCTTTTAAGAAAGAAATTACTCTGCTAGAGACATAATCAGTCATGCCACGCCACTCGATCCTCGGAACACCCGGAATAGCCAAAGTAACTGTCTTAGCATGATAGTCTAGAATAGCATGATATGGAGATAACCAATCCATGCCCAGAATAGTATCAAAATCTACCATGCTCAACAGCAGTAGATCAACTCGGGTCTCCAGACCCCCAATAATCACAGCACATGACCGATACACACGGTCCACAACAATAGTATCGCCCACCGGGGTAGACACATGAACAGGTAAAGTAAGAGACTCCCGGGGCATACTCAAATGACGGGCAAAATATGAAGACACATAAGAATAGGTGGATCCCGGATCAAATAAGACAGAGGCATCTGTATGGCAGACTGAGATAATACCATAGTGAGATTAAACTCACTCCTTCATAAGCTTGTGGAAACACAATTCATCTGAAATTTTAACTCTTCCGCGTTTTCTTGCATTCACTCACATAATAGTTAAGCCTACTCTCTAGGGGACCAAATTTTTACTAAGTCCCAAATTTTTCAAAAATTTCGGCAGAGTCTCCTTTGTAATTAGGCCTATCCACCTGCCAGAGAATCACCAAAATCATCCTAACAACACATCCACAACTTGACAAAGCATCACAACGTATATCAATTACATTAATATCAATATTACATGTATTATACTATCAAAATTGATACATGGACATGTGTTGCACCTATTTGAATCATAACACATAGAAAATACCTTTCAATCCTCCATTATTGGGCTATTCAACCGAGTAAGAACATATTCTTTCTTTAATGTTTTAGACCTTCAAAGTGGTTGTCGCACCTCCTTTTTGCCACCCCGTGAGGGCGCGTAGGGAGTTATCTCCAATTGAAGGACATTCGAAACGAGATTTGTTTATTTGTTTCAGAGTCGCCACCTGGGAATTTTAAGGCGTCCCAAGTCACCAGTTTTAATCCCTGAATCGAGGAGAATATGACTCTGTTTGTTATTCTGCGAACCAGAAATCCTGAGTAAGGAATTCTGTTAATCCGGAAGAAGGTGTTAGGCATTTCCGAATTCCGTGGTTCTAGCACGATCGCTTAGCTGTTCTTATTCTTGGCTTAATTATCTTGATTTACTAAATACCCTTTTTCTTGCTACTTGATTTTATTACCGCTTTTTTTTAGATTGTTTACAATTATATAAACGAATCACGCGTACGTATATTTGTATTATATACCTTTTATAATCATAGAGAATCGTACCACGCATACGTGTACACAAAAAGGTTGATAATATTTTTTATATTTTTATTATAAAAAATACCATACGTTCGAAATTTAAAATAAAATTAAGAACACTGTCGCCCTTGTATGATTAAACAATGAACTGCACATCTCGGGTTTTTATGAAATTAATTTGATATTCTCCGAAAAATCCCTTTTATTAAATATTCGATCGAAGTTGCACGAACGCATAATCCGAATTGCTTTTAGAAATATAATCAGGTTACGCGAACGTATCCCTAATCACAAAAATATTCTTGATGGTAGTATAAATTTGTTTACAAATTGTTTATTACATCCATATTATTTTTATGTGAAAGTCATGGTAAATCACTATTTGAGACGCCTCTAAATTTCTTGAAAAGAATTCTCAATTTATTGAGTGTCAACCACAAATTATATATATATATATATATATATATATATATATATATATATATATATATATATATATATATATATATGAATTATATTCCGCAAAAATCATTCGTATTTAAGGAGTAAAAATGAACAACGCGTGATTAATACTACCATTTTTCTCGTAAATGCAATATGTGTATACCAAAAAAAATGAATTGCGTATGAAACTAAAAAAAATTGATTTATGAAAGGAAGAGATGTTTTCGAAGAATTTTCATTATTTTTATTTGCAGCAAAGGCTATTTTATCTTCTTAAAATTAGTACAGTTTATAAGCCTAATCTCCTTCTACATCACTTGTTCTTAATCCAATATACATGATTATTTCTTGTTAATTCTGCTTATGATTGAGTTTGGGATATATATATATATATATATAATAAAACCAATTTGATTCTCAATCTATGTGAACTATTGCTAAACACTAACTTTCGCATTATATAAATTCCTAGGCCATTTGTTATTAAGAAAGAGAACAAATCTACCTGCTGACTTAATAAAATGATATTGCATACAACATTATTCGCCATATTTCGACATTGTGAACATAGCGGATTTTACTAACGCATCTTTCAACTATTGATTATAAACATAACCATTATTATGCCATAATATAGCAAAATGCAACCAACATCATCTAGCTTTAAACAACAACTAACTAACTAACAAAATAGACTAATAATGTATTTTTCCTTGATATTTCCATACTATTCTGTACCTAACTAACAATACCATAAAATTTAAATAATGGCCAACTTTCTGCCATGTTTCCTATTTTGACAATTCAAATATAACTATACTAATGAAATTTTGAAATGGATAACATTATTACAAAGCTTTTATACGAATTTCAAAATAAGATAATTAACTTATAGCCATCGTGTCGAACTCACTACTAGTTAACCAACATGAAACATAGCTGAAATTTAAACTAACGAACTCAAATGTATTGAAGACAGAATTACAATTCGAGCTTCATTTATTTGTCATGTTGAAAGCTTTGCATGACATGAGTTTACAGATATGTACCTGGAAATGAAGGCAGAAGAAGTAAATTTCAGTAGTGACAGCAGTAACAAAATCAGCAGAAAATGCCAGTATTTCCACAGATTTGAGCAATAATACAGAACCCGAGAACCCAGACACAACGTAGAATGACTCTTTAAGAAATTTCAGACTTTAAACTCAACAATGGGATTTGAACAAATCCAGACAGATAAAACACAGTATTTCTGATTTTCCAAGACTTAGGAGAAGGCAAACTTACAATTTCAATCTCAGAAATTCAACCTTAACACTAGCTTCTATTGTAGAAATCTGTTTTTTCCTGCTTCTGATTTTTCTTTCTTTATTTCTGTTTTCTTTCTTTTTTCTTGAATCAGATTTCTATTTCTGCTTTTTTCAATGCCTCTCTGTGTGTGTGTGTTAAAATCTAGTGTATTAAAATCTGTTCCTCTCTTAAAATCAGATTTCTCTCTTTTTAAAATCTGACCCTAAAAACCTCAGTCTTTTTTTCTCTTCAAAATCTGAGTTCCTCTCTTCAGTCCCAATCCCCTCTATCTTATACAGGTCTGCCCCTTTTCTTTTCAGTGCTGCCTGGACCCCCTTCTTCTTTTAAAAAATCAGAACATCCCATTAAATCTGCTTTTACTACTTTAAAACCCATTAAGTGATCTTTTCCTGATTTTCAGCATTCCCATTACCCTTTGTTTCCCATTATCTCATTAAGTAATAGCCATTATCACTCCACTATCAGCACACTACTATTATCACATTACCCTACTGTTTCTATCCCAGAAATACCTTTGAAAATCCCTTAATATTACTGTTATTACTGCCCCAGACCAAAGACTGCCTAAACCTTAACAGATTTATCTGAATTAAACTGTTTAGCAGCTAATAACCAATTCCTAAATCAAAACAAACATTTTGTCTTTTCAATGATAGCTAATTGATCCAACACCCAATGTCTAATAGCTAATGGACAAAACTAAATTCAGATTGAACACTGAACTTGTATACAAACATATTAACAATACACAGAACTTAACAGAACAAAATCTGAATTGAAATTGAATAGCATAAGTGCAGGGGGCATTGTCAGTATATTGACACTGCCTGAAACTTAATGCTCAGAAATCAACAGCATCTTATTTAATTGCAAACAAAGATGATTTAATTAACGAGTATTAGTCAAACTTATTACTTACAACAATTGTCAACAAACAACCGATAAACAGATTATTTCAAATAGCATTTTCAGAAACAGAATTCTATAATATAACTAATCGACGAACTTAATCGAGTCGATTACACACATTGTAAACAAACATAACCAACAGAACAATTCACACTTTGATCAAGTAAGCGGGTATGAGACAGAATCACAGAATTAAACAAACAAAAATATGAAAAATTACACAGACAACTAAAATAGGCAACAACATATGTAGGAAACAAAAGAAATAGGAAAAATACCTCTGAATCTTCAATTTCATACGGACTCAAACTCAACTTGGATTCGGACCTTTTTGAGGCTGAACAGACTTTATTCGAAGTATTCTCAATTGAGAATACCTCGATTAAAGTCTCTTAGACCTCAATCCTTCACTCGAATTGGAAAAATTCCAAGATTGGAAAATTTTTAGGGTTTCAGATTCTTGGATCTTAAATTCGAACACTTCTGGGCAGATTCGAAGGGAACCAAAGATGACACAAGGGTGAGGGAGGCCTAGGGGTCATTTGGTGTTAGTTTGGAACGAATCTGAGTGAGTTCATGTTTGGTTCGAACCTTCAAAAGAAGATTCGAAGAACTCTGAGGTGATTCGAGCCAAACCAACACCAGATCCATAGCTAGGGTAGTTGGGGGAAGCTACGGTGTTAATTTGGGGACCATCGGAGGTGGTTGAGTTTGGATCTGAGTTTGGCTCGAATCTTCAAATGAAGATTCGAGAACCTCAGGAGGATTCGAGCCAAGTGGCTAACAGATTCGGATAGAGGAAGGCAGGGGGTTCAGGGGTGTTAAGGTGGTGACCGGCGGCGTTGTTGCCGCCGGGTTTCAGGTAATGGGGAATGACGGCGGCTAGGGTTAGGGGTGTGATTCCGGAGAGGATGATGAATAGTGAAGAGGGGGGTGTTTAGTTAGGGGGCCGGGGTAGGGATTTGGATTTATATAGGGATGGGATGGAGTGATCTCATCCGTTGGATCAATTAAGATGCACGGTTGAGATCAATTCATTTAACCAAACGATGTCGTTTGGTTAAATGTTGGGGTCAGGCTGGATCGGGTAGGGGGTTATGGGTAAGGGTTGTGAGATCTCATCCGTTGGATGGATTTGATCCAACGGCCCTTGATGAAATACGACCAAACGTCGTCGTTTGGTATTAGCCTTGAATTGGACCGGACCTGGGGTTGTTTGGACTGGGCTGTGGGGAATTAATTTGTTTGGGCCTGGATTTCAGTCCAGGTCCAATTTTTTTCACCTTTTTAAATTTATTTTATATTTCCTAATTTTAATCCTAATTATAAAATCCTAATTAAAATTATAAAACAATTTTAACCTTACAAAAATATTAATTACCTTTTTAACAACTATCTAACACATAGACAAAGCGTTAATCACACAGTGAAACATTAAAACTAGAACAAATGCATATTTTTGTGATTTTCTTTTAATTGACTCTTAAATGCATAATTAAATCCTAATTATGCATGCAACATGTGTTTGTTTTTTTTATTTTATCCTTCATTTTAACAGACAAAGTAGACATTTACGGACATAACACCAATATTTAATAAACGCCATACGAATTCTAGAAAATTGCACTCTAAGCAAAAATTGTTTTATTATTTTTTTTTTTTTGAATTATTTTGGAGTAATTTTCGTGAGGCAAAAAATCACGTGCTCACAGTGGTCTCCTTGACTTAACGATTTCGTCATAATACATTTACAGAAGCGATCTCAGCTCCCAGACTTATCTAACTAGTATGACAAATAGCTTCCCCTCATAAGCCAATTACCCACTAGCTTTACCTTTAGTTAATATTTTTGTATACCTTCCACTTCCATACACATTACACCATCACTTAATCTTCTTGAGTCTAAACTCATACCGTAACATGAAATTTACTTCACTTCAAATAGGAGACATAAAAATATCCTTCACGCACCCATAACTTGGGACTACACATCCTATCACAATGGAAATCATACACTCAATAGTTCATCTATCACCCAGTAGACCTTCCTCGTCACTTCCAAGTCATATAGTTACATATCGCAGTACTATCATACTCCTCACGTAGCTATCCAGCCATGATTCCCACTAATAGAGACAATACCGAACATATAAGTTAAAAATACTTGCTCACACAATAAGCACCTCGGTGCTAAAGCCATTGGCACAAATCCGGCCTCAAGTCCTCCAGACTGGCCTAACATCAAACTCAAAACGACCACGTCTCGCCCTTCGATTGGGGAATTACAAGCCATCAAGGCACATCTAATACTGAGCATTCGTTCGCGCATACGAATACGTGGAAGGAATTGTAAAAGTTACTTTTTTCAAGTTGAATCACGGACGCACGATAAGAATTCAAGAATATGAAGTTTTTCCTAAAGGTTCTGCAACCTCTCGAGGATAAATACAGACGTCTCCGTACCGCCGCGAGACTCTACTAAACCAGCTCATGATTCGCGAGACCTAGTAACCTAGGCTCTGATACCAACTTGTCACGACCCAAAATCCCAACCCGGTCGTGATGGCGCCTCTCGTGAGGACAAGGCCATCCAATCAACAAAACAGTACATCTCTTTATAATTACTTAGCAGGAATAAGTCTAAATCATGGGTAATATAATCTTAAATGCGAAATAAACGTGATAGAACAAGGAAAACCATCCCAACTCAGCCCGAAATCGGGGTGTCACAAGTCATGAGCTACTACAGAGTTTACTAATATTTTACAAAGTCTAAAATTATCATAAATAACAAAGATAAGGGAGAAAACGGGGATGCGGACGTCAACAGCTACCTCGTTACTCCTAGTCACCGCCTGGCCTGGAAAGAATCAGCGCTCAGGAGCGAACTCAGCTCTGCCTGTATCTGCACACATGGTGCAGGGAGTAATGTGAGTACTCCGACCCAGTGAGTAATAAAAATAAATAACGACTGAAAACATGAAATCTCATAACGGCAAAATATAGCGCTATCCCAAGCAGTAAAATCAGTTATACAGTAAAACTGTGAGTATCAGATAATTCTTCTTTTAAAACAGTAAAGACAAATAATTTCCACAGTAAGGATAAATCAAAAGCTTGCCCCTCGGGCTCAATATGTAAATCTCAGTATAGTATCAGCCCCTCGGGCTCACTCCCAACTCACCAGCACACAACATCAGCACCTTAGGCTCACTCCCAACTCACCACACACAAGCAACAGCCTCTCGGGCCCACTCCCAACTCACCTGGGTACCCTGCGCTCACTGGGGGTGTGTACAGACTCCGGAGGGACTCCTACAGCCTAAGCGCAATATCAATAGGCCTGAAAGCCTTCACACATCACACACGAGTCCTGAAAGCCTCCTCATATAACACTCGAGGCCTGAAAGCCTCCTCATATAACACTCGAGGCCTGAAAGCCTCCTCACATCACTCAACATATCCTCACGTATGGCCCTCGGCCTCAAGCAGTCCAGAAAATAATCATAAGCCTCTTGGGCATCAGTAAAACAATAGTGCTCAGCTCAACAGCATTATAAATATCATTAGATCTCGAGTTGAGTATAAATGTAGTTGAGTTCACAAAATAATACAATTCAATTGGACTGAGTTCAAATAATATTTCAATTCGTGAGGAAAATAGTGATGTAAATTCACAAAAGATTTCAGATAATTGGCACGAAGCCCAAATATGGCAATAAGCCCCAATCATAGTGAAAAACAATAGATCTTTATCAATTACGCGGTAAAAATATCAACTAGGATGGACCAAGTCACAATCCCCAATAGTAAATGACCACGCGCTCGTCATTCAACGCATGTCTCATCTTAACATAGCAGTATGTTGTGCAATCCGGGGTTTCAAACCCTCAGTGCATCATTTAAAATCATTACTCACCTCTAGCTCGCTATGCCCTTGCCTCTCAAATTGGCCTCCTCGTGTGACGAATCTGCCAAAAATCACACAAACATCGATGAAGTTCAATTTCTGAAAGACGGGGTTTTAACCATACATATCTAAAATTCGCCCCTTAATGATACTAAAATGATCCCATACAGTTATGTAACTTCAATCTACAATACAACACTCAATAGGGCCAATATTAGTACTAGATCCCATAAATTATACCATTTAGGCATATTATCAAATATCTTGTAGGCATAAATATTTACACCTCTTAACTACAGCATTGGTTCCTCCAACTATCACCATTAACCAACAATTCATCCCACTATTATTCTTTAATAATTTATACTTCTAACATCACATGTGTGATCAACCATTCACACCCAAACCAACAAAAATTCCATCAAGTAAACACCTTTAAATCCCTACCATGTTCATGTATTTAAATTGGGAATTTATGGCTTCCAACCACCATACAATAAGTTGTAATACTTGATTCATACTCATATTCCCATAATATATTCATATATGTGAGCCTAAGGGTGTAGGATTACCTTTTGGAAGAAATCTTGCAAAATCCTCCTTTGAGTTCTTGAAGGAATTTCTTGAAAATCTAAGGATTTTTAAGATCAATCCATGTTAATATAAGTGTTTGGGAGTAGTAATCAACTCAAAATACTCCAAAAATCTTACCTTAGGAGTGCAATTGGGTGTCTTGGTCGAATTGGGGGTGTTGGGGAAGCCCTAGGCTTGAGAAATGACTCAAAGTCCGTCATTTCCCGTCCTTAGGTGTATAGAGGCCTGACACTAGCACGCCCGCGCTAATCCCGCGCTAGTGAGGCAGAAGAAAACTCAATTAGCGCTGGCTACGCGCTCAGCGCTAAGGCCGCGCTACTGACACATGCCCAGTAAAATGCTCATAACTTTCTGTATACAACTCCAAATTACGAACGGTTTATTGCGTTGGAAACTAGACTCAAAGCGCTTTAATATGATAGATAGATCCTCACACAAATACATATATAACTGGAGATATGGTCGTTTAAAGTGAGGTCTTATGCACACTCATTTACAATTTCGTCTATTATGAAATTTCCCAACTTCAAAAGTTCCCATTAGCCATCCGAAATCACCCCGAGGTCCTCGGGACCTCAACCAAAAATACCAATACATCTTATAATATTATTCAAACTTGTTCCAATTATCAAAACACCTCGACTAACACCAAAATTATCGAATTACATCGAATTCAAGTCTAAGTTCCTTTAAAACTTCCAAAACGAGCATTCGATCAAAACCTCAACCAAAATATGTTCGAATGACTTGAAATTTTGCACACATATCCAAAATGGCATATCGAAGCTACAGAATTCTCGGAATTCCATTCCGACCGTCGGATCAAAATTTCACCTATCAACCGGAAATCGCCAAAATATTAGCTTCGCCAAAATGAGCTAATTTCTTCACCAGACCTCCAAAATTAATTCCGATTGCGCTCCTAGGCCTTAAGTCATCCCCCGAAACTAACTGAATCATAAGAATTCAATTCCGAGCCCTCTAACTCACAAGTCAACATCCGGTTGACTTTTCCAAATTAATTCTTCCTTAAAGAGACTAATTGTCCCATTTCATACCAAACTCGATCCGAATTGACTCAAATTCACCAAGTACACATATTGAAACATGAATAAGCATTTAACGGGGAATACGGGACGAAAATACAGGAAACAACGGTTCGGATCGTTACAGTCATCTTGTGACACCTCATTTCATAATCATAATTAATATAGGTCTCAACCCACTATCATATTTTTCACGACATTTCGTGCGCATATATATATCACAACCGCATGGACAACTCACGTGCTATTAAATAAAACTATAATATTTTCCCAGGTACCTCGTGCCTATAACATAATATGTCATTAATAAAAATCATCATATGTTTCTCGGCACCTTGTGCCCACATGTCTCCGTCTCACATTTCGCAACAACATTCTCATGTTACTCAATTCATAGGGTCCATAACCCAATACAATTAAAAATGTTCAAAGAGCCTCATTTACTTAATATAAAGTAGAGTACAACTTCCAACCCAACTAGAAAATAAACAAGAAAAGATGAAGTTATTTTTAGAAATCGTTTGAATAAAGAAAATACCCTTTTTAATTAAAGTACAATTGTTGAAAATTTAAGTATTGAAAGCTTTATATAAATGCGGCGAGATATTGAAAATAATATGGCTTACAACACAAGGTATCACAACACTGTAAAGGACTCTAAACAGTTAATACACTTGAAATGTTAATAACAAAAAAAATACAACAAATAGAAAGTGAACGGCATCACCCTTCGTGCTTTTACTAGCGTCCTCACCATACACGGCATCACCCTTCGTGCTTTACACTCTTCCTCACCATACACGGCATCACCCTTCGTGTTTTACACTCTTCCTCACCCAAGCAACATTCACAAAGCAATCCAGGCAAGGAAGTCAATAATATCAGGTATTAACAAGAAACCAATAAAGGAATATAAGAAAAGCCATAATTCAATTATCAACAAGAATCGGGAATATAAAGGACAAGTGCACGGCATCACCTTCGTGATTTTACTCTCGTCCTCACCATAAAAATTAATATAATCTGCACGGCATCACCCTTCATGCTTCTACTCTCATCCTCACCATAAAATCAATATAATCGGCACGGAATTGTACATCATGCGACACGGCATCACCCTCCGTGCTTTAACACTCTTTCCTCACCATATGAATAATATAAATGTGCACGGCATCACCCTTCGTGCTTTATCGCTCTTCCTCACCCAAGCAACAATCACAAAGCAATTTGGGCAAGGCAAGATCAAAAATATCACAATTTGAGCCAATGCTCTATAATGTTCAACAATTCAATTCTCAACTTGAGCCAATGCTCTATAATGTTCAACAATTCAATCCCGGCAAGGGAACAATAGTACAATAATCAAATCCCGACAAGGGAAACAACATCAAAACAATAACATCCCGGCAAGGGAAACAACATCAAAACAATAATATCCCGGCAAGGGAAACAACATCAAAACAATAATATCCCGGCAAGGGAAACAACATCAAAATAATAATACTTCCTCAATAGAAATTATCATATAGAGCATATACACTACGAAACGGAGTCAGGTTAATCAAAGTATAAGACTCACGGGCATACTTGACACCAACGTATAGATACTCGTCACCATGCCTATACGTCGTACTCCACAATTAACATGTAACAAATAAGACACAATTCCTAATCCCTCAAGCTAAGGTTAGACCAAACACTTACCTCACTTTGCAACCAATTCAAAATTCCAACAAGTCTTTGCCTCGCGAATTCGTGCCCAAAATTCTCAAATCTAGTCATAAACAATTCGATTCCGTCAATAAAATTTATAGGAATTAATTGTGACGACCCAAGGGGTCATCACCGTAATTCTTCCTTGTTCCGTGCTCCCGAGGCCTTGAAAACCTCGCTTTTAGTTGTCTCGATTGGCGTGCGCAGTTCGGGCACATAGCCGGAAAGTTTTTATTTAGAATATGTGAATTATGTGAAACATTTGATGAATTTTGGTATTAATATGCATAATGTTGACTTCGGTCAACATTTTGGGTAAAAGGACCCGGACATGTGATTCGACGGTCCCGGAGGGTTCGTAGAAAAATATGGGACTTGGGCGTGTGCCCGGAATCAAATTCTGAGGTCCCAAGCCCGAGAAATGAATTTTTGAAAGAAATTGTTTTTCTGAAATTTGATATGAAAATTTGAAATGAAAAGGAGTTAGAAAATATAGGTATCGAGCTCGTATTTTGGTTCCGACGCCCGTTACAAGTCTTAAATATGTGTTAAGCACTATCTGTAAAGTTTGGCTAAAAACGGACATCATATGACGTGTTTCGGACTAAAAATGGAGAGTTTGAGTTATGAAACTTGAAGAAAGAAATTCATGTGTTTGAGGCTTGATCCTATGTATATGATGTTATTTTGGCGATTTGATCGCACGAGTAAGCCTGTAAGATGTTTTTAAGGTTGTGTGCATGTTTGGTTTGGAGTCCCAAGGGCTCGGGTGAGTTTTGAATGGGGCCCGGAAGGTCTTGGACTTAAGAAAATGCAGGTTCAGGTGTTGCAGACACCAGCGCGGCCGCGGTCATATCCGCGCGGTCTGCGCTGGAGCCGCGCGGCCGTGATGCTTTTTTGTGCGGTCCGCGTGGCTAAGTCTGAGGGCTAGGGTTTCAGGTTAGCCAGCGCGGCCGCGCACCAAAACAATGCGGTCCGCGCTGGAAGGGTTCAGAGAAGCCCCACTTTTCTCCCACTCGGCGCGGCCGCAACACATTTTTGTACGGTCCGCGCCAGGTCCTCAGAAAGGTATACAAGTTCGGAAAATCTCAGTCATTTTTCACTTTTCAAAAACCCAAAACCTAAGAGGCGATTTTCCAAACAACTTTTTTTCTCCAAAACGATTGGTAAGTGATTTCTAACTTAATTTCTTTATTCCTTAACATCTTTTAACATAATTTCAACTTCAAATCAAAGATTTTCATGGGGAAAATTGGGTGTTTTGGATAAAACCTAGGTTTTCTACAAATTGAGAAGTTGGACCTCAATTTGGGGTCCGATTTAAAAACAAATCATATATTTGGCTTCATGGGGGAATGAGTAACCGGGTTTTGGTCCGAACCTCGAATTTCGACCACGTGGGTCCGGGGGTATTTTGACCTTTTTGGGAAAAACCTTGAAAAATCTATTTTCATGCATTGGGGATGATTCATTTAGTAATTATTAATGACTTATGACTAGATTCGAGCGAATTGGTGGTAGAATCAAGAGGTAAAGCTATACTAGAAGCGTGAGTTGAGTTTGGAGCATTCGAGGTAAGTGTTTGTTCTAACTTTGGCTTGAGGGAATAGGATTAGGATGATATTTGCTACTTGCTAATGTGGAGTACGGTGTATAGGCATGGTGACGGTTATCTATGCACCGGGGTCTAGCATGACCGTGAGTCTTGATTGCTTTTAATTCGAATAATGTGACACAAGCTCCTTGTTTATTTGATGAGTTTCATATAATATGAACGGTTGAGGTAAAATTGCGATTGGTGTACTTTTGGAGCGTTAGCTCGAACATGAATGTGTTAGTTGAGAAAGAATGGATTTAAAAAGGAGAATGTGTTGTGAATACTCCCTTGCCGGGATGTGTAGACTGATATATATATTCTCCCTTGTCGGGATATTTTGGGCTGTTAGTTGTACCCTTGCCGGGTTAAAGGTATTCAGTTGTCATTCTCCCCTGAAGGGGTCTACTATATGAAGTCACATATTATGAACTATATTATGGGATCGTGTGGCATGCCGTCCACTTATATATGATATTATGTGATCGTGTGGCACGTCGTCCACTTATAGATGATATTATGGGATCGTGTGGCACACCGTCCACTTATATATGATATTATGGGATCGTGTGGCACGCCGTCCACTTATATATGATATTATGGGATCGTGTGGCACGTCGTCCACTTATATATGATATTATGGGATCGTGTGGCACGCCGTCCACTTATATATGATATTATGGGATCGTGTGGCACGCCGTCCACTTATATATGATATTATGGGATCGTGTGGCACGCCGTCCACTTATATATGATATTATGGGATCGTGTGGCATGTCGTCCACTTATATATGATATCATGGGAACCGGAGTCTCTTCTGCTTATTTTCGATATTTCATTTTTATCTGTTACTCCCCGATAGCATGTCCCCTCCCAGTTTTACTTTGTATTATCTTGTTATTGTTTTCTTGCACTTGTTGTATATATACATCTGTACAGGTTAATTGTGGTAGGTACTGTCTAGCCTCGTCACTACTTCGTCGGGGTTAGGCCAGGCACTTACCAGCACATGGGGTCGGTTGTGCTGATGCTACACTCTGTGCAAATATTTGTGCACAGATCAGAGAGCAGCTTACAGACCACAGCAGTAGGATTTCTGGGAGTTGTCTTCAGTCCAGGGACTCTCGAGGTAGCCTAACTGGCGTTCGCAGGCCGAAGTCCCTTTCCATGTTTTTCGTTTGTTCATCTTGTATCAGACAAACATGATGTATTTCCTTTCAGATATTGTTTGTAGTATTCTGTAGTAGTCCGTGAGCTTGAGACACCAAACCTTGGGTAGTGATGTGTATTAAACTTCCGCACTTTTGGTTTTCAGTTTCTTTAGATTTAAAGTCTTCCGCTCAAATTTTGTCTCGTTTATTATATTGTTTGAAAGAAAGCAGGAAAGGTATTTTAAATATTTGGCTTGCCTAGCTCCGATAGTAGGCGCCATCAGGACACCCGATGGTGGGAAATTCGGGTCGTGACAAGTTGGTATCAGAGCCCTAGGTTACTTAGGTCTCACAACTCACAGACAAGCTCAGTAGAGTCTGAGGGATCGGTACGGAGACGTCTGTATTTATCCCGCAGAGGCTACTGAGTTAGGAAAACTTCACCTTGTTCAATCTTGTCGTGCGATTCTGTTTCTCAAGTACTGATTGTGTTTCCACTCTGTTCTTTCGCAGATGGCGAGGACACGTGCTTCCTCTTCTACCGCGCAACAGCCTGAGCCCCCAGCAGTAGCCCCTATTAGGGGCAGAGGGCGAGGCCGAGGCCGTGCCAGAGGCCGAGGCAGGGGTAGAGTTCAGCCCCGAGCAGCATTTCCAGCGACGGAGCCTCAGGTCGATTTTGAGGAGGAGGTTCCGGCCCCAGCTGTTTCAGTGGGCCCAGCTCAGGTCCCAGAGGGTTTCATAGCCACTTCAGTGCTTCAGGATGCTTTGGTCCGACTGGTAGGCTTTATGGAGGGCATTTCTAGGGCGGGTTTGCTTCCCGTAGCTCCAGCCACATCTCAGGCTGGGGGAGGAGTTCAGACTCCCGATACTCGTACTCCAGAGCCGGTAGCTCCTCAGGCTCAGGTTCCAGCAGTTCAGCCAGCCGTGGCAGTTCAGCCAGCTGTGGCAGCCCAGCCAGGTATTGCAGCTCAGTCCAGTGATGGTGCGGCTATATCCGAGGATGCTTTGTGGAGGCTTGATCGTTTCACCAAGATCTTCACTACTACATATAGTGGCACTCCCTCAGAGGATGCTCAGGATTTCATATTCAGCTGTCATGAGGTTCTACGGACTATGGGCATTGTAGAGACCAATGGGGTCGACTTCGCCACTTTTCGCCGGGCAGGATCCGCCAAGACTTGGTGGAGGGATTTCTGTTTAGCCAGGCCAGCAGGGTCGCCATCATTGACCTGGGATCAGTTTTCAGAGTTATTTCTAGGGAAGTTTCTCCCAGTTACTCAGCGAGATGCTCTTCGCAGGCAGTTTGAGCGTCTCCAGCAGGGTCCTATGACGGTCACCCAGTATGAGACCCGGTTCATTGATCTTGCTCGTCATGCCATTGTGATACTCCCCACCGATAGAGAGAGGGAGCGGAGGTTTATTGATGGGTTGGCCCAGCCGATCCGTGTTCAGATGGCCATGAGTATCGGTAGTGAGATTTCATTTCAGGAGGCGGCAGATGGTGCCCACCGGATAGAGATGGCACTTGCTCAGGGAGGTGGTCATGGGTCTGATAAGAGGCCCCGTCATTCTGGTAGATTCAGTGGTACCTCGTCTGGAGGTAGGGATTCTTATGGTAGAGGCCATCCTTCGAGGCCCTTTCAGTCAGCTCTCCAGGCTTCTCATGGTACACCAGGTGGTCGTGGTTCTCAGCCGCAGTATTCTGGCCAGCAGCTCTTCAGTTCACCATTAGCACCTATCAGTGCACCACCTCTTCGTTATTCTCAGCAGCCGAGGGCTTGTTATACTTGCGGCGATGTGAGTCACATTGCCAGATATTGCCCTCGAGTTTCCAGCAGCTCGCAGCAGCAGGGTTCTCGCCCGATGATCCAGGCACTAGTTGCCCCACAGCCTGCCCAGCTAGCTAGAGGCGGGGGTAGAGGACATAGAGGTGGAGGTAGAGGTTTTAGAGGTGGAGCTCAGACCGCTAGAGGTAGGGGTCAACCAGTAGCAGATCGTCCCAGGGATATGATTCAGGGAGGTGGGGCCTAGCCCCGTTGTTATGCTTTGCCAGTCAGGCCAGAGGCTGAGTCATCAGATGCTGTGATTACAGGTACTATTCTGTCTGTGATAGGGATGCTTCTGTGCTATTTGATCCCGGATCTACGTATTCATATGTGTCGTCCTATTTTGCACCCTATTTGGTTATGCCTAGTGACTCGTTGAGTATTCCTGTTTATGTGTCAACACCGGTGGGTGATTCTATTATGGTCGACCAAGTTCATCGTTCTTGTATCGTAGTGTTTGGGGGTCTTGAGACCCGTGTTGATTTGTTGCTTTTGGACATGGTCGACTTTGATGTTATATTGGGGATGGATTGGTTATCCCCGTACCATGCTATCTTGGATTGCCATGCCAAGACCGTGACCTTAGCCTTACCGGATTTACCCCGTTTAGAGTGGAGAGGGACTTCTGGTCATTGTACCCACAGTGTTATCTCGTATGTGAAAGCTCGGCGTATGGTCGAGAAGGGATGTTTGGCCTACTTGGCGTATGTTCGCGATTCTAGTGCGGAGGCCCCTTCTATTGATTCTGTGCTCGTTGTTCGGGAGTTTCCTGAGGTTTTCCTTTCAGACTTGCCGGGTATGTCGCCCGACAGGGATATCGACTTTTGTATTGATTTGGCCCTGAGCACTCAGCCCATTTCTATCCCGCCATATCGTATGGCCCCGCCGGAGTTGAAAGAGTTAAAGGAACAACTGCAGGATTTGCTTGAGAAAGGTTTCATTAGACCCAGTGTTTCACCTTGGGGTGTGCCGGTGTTGTTTGTTAAGAAAAAGGATGGTTCCATGAGAATGTGCATCGATTACCGGCAATTGAACAAGGTTACAATTAAGAATAAGTATCCACTACCGAGTATTGATGATTTATTCGACCAGCTTCAGGGTGCGAGGGTGTTCTCAAAGATAGATTTGAGATCTGGTTATCATCAACTGAGGATTAGGGCGTCTGATGTCCCCAAGACAGTGTTTCGCACTCGGTATGGGCACTATGAGTTTTTGGTCATGTCATTTAGATTGACTAATGCCCCAGCAGCGTTCATGGAGTTGATGAACCGAGTGTTCAGACCTTATTTGGACTTGTTCGTGATAGTCTTCATTGACGATATTCTTATATACTCCCGCAGTCAGGAGAAGCATGAGCAACACCTCAGAGTGGTCCTTCAGACCCTTAAGGATAGTCAGTTATATGCTAAGTTCTCAAAGTGCGAGTTTTGGTTGAGTTCGGTCGCATTCCTGGGTCATGTCGTATCAGCAGCAGGTATTCAGGTAGACCCGAAGAAGATAGAGGCGGTCAAGAACTGGCCTCGACCAGCTCTAGCTACGGATATTCGGAGTTTCCTGGGGTTAGCAGGTTACTATCGTCGGTTCGTGGAGGGGTTTTCATCCATTGCAGCCCCTATGACCAGATTGACCCAGAAGGGTGTCCAGTTCAGGTGGTCGGACGAGTGTGAGGCGAGCTTTCAGAAGCTCGAGACGGCTCTGACTACGGCACCAGTATTGGTTTTGCCCACAGGTTCAGGGCTATATACGGTCTATTGTGATGCGTCTCGAATTGGGTTTGGTGCAGTGTTGATGCAGGAAGGCAAAGTCATTGCTTATGCTTCGAGGCAGTTGAAAATCCATGAGAAGAATTATCCAGTTCATGATCTCGAGTTGGCAGCCATTGTTCATGCCTTGAAGATCTGGAGGCATTACTTATATGGCGTGACGTGTGAGGTTTACACTGATCACAAGAGTCTTCAGTATCTGTTCAAGCAGAAAGAGTTGAATTTGAGGCAGAGGAGGTGGTTAGAGTTGCTAAAGGATTATGATGTTACTATCTTATACCACCCGGGGAAGGCCAATGTGGTGGCCGATGCATTGAGCAGGAAGTCCGCCAGCATGGGTAGTCTTGCTTATATTCCAGTCAGCCAGAGATCGCTTGCTTTGGATGTTCAGGCCTTGGCCAATCGTCTTGTGAGGTTGGATATTTCTGAGCCTAGCAGAGTGTTAGCTTGCACGGTTGCTCGTTCCTCACTATTAGAGCGTATCCGCGAGCGGCAGTTTGAGGATCCCCATTTGTGTGTCTTGAGAGACACGGTGCAGCGTGGAGGTGCCAAGAAAGTAACCTTAGATGATGATGGTGTATTGAGATTGCAGGGGCGAGTTTGTGTGTGTCACGACCCGGATTTCCCACCATCGGGTGTCGTGATGGCGCCTACTATCGGAGCTAGGCAAGCCAAATATTTAAAACACCTTTCCTGCTTTCTTTCAAACAATATAATAAACGAGACAAAATTTAAGCGGAGGACTTTAAATCTAAAGCAACTGAAAACCAAAAGTGCGGAAGCTTAATACACATCACTACCCAAGGTCTGGTGTCACTAGCTCACGGACTACTACAGAATACTACAAACAATGTCTAAAAGGAAATACATCATGTTTGTCTGATACAAGATGAACAAACGAAAAACATGGAAAGGGACTTCGGCCTGCGAACGCCAGCTAGGCTACCTCGAGAGTCCCTGGACTGAAGATAGTTCCCAGAAGCCCTACTGCTGTGGTCCGTAAGCTGCTCCCTGATCTGTGCACAAAAATACACAGAGTGTAGCATCAGCACAACCGACCCTATATGCTGGTAAGTGCCTGGCCTAACCCCGGCGAAGTAGTGACGAGGCTAGGCAGTACCTACCACAATTAACCTGTACAGATATATACAACAAGTACAAGAAAACAATAACAAGATAATACAAAGTAAAACTAGGAGATGACATGCTATCGGGGAGTAACAGATAAAATTGAAATATCAAAAATAAACAGAAGAAACTCCAGTTTCCATTATATATATATATATAAGTGGACGGCGTGCCACACGATCCCATAGTATAGTATATAAGTGGACGGCGTGCCACACGATCCTTTTTTAACAATATATAGGTGGACGGCGTGCCACACGATCCCTTTTAACAATATATAGGTGGACGGCGTGCCACACGATCCCTATTTCCATATACCACGTGGTAGGCGTACCACCCGTTCCCATTTCATCTTTATCACAGTGCACAATATGTCACCGGCAACGGAGGCCAATAACCAAGTGGACAGCGCGCCACACGATCCCATAATATCATATATAAGTGGACGGCATGCCACACGATCCCAATTCATCTTTATCACAGTGCACAATATGTCACCGGCAACGGAGGCCAATAACCAAGTGGACGGTGTGCCACACGATCCCATAATAACATATATAAGTGGACGGCGTGCCACACGATCCCATAATATCATATATAATATCTGACTTCATATAGTAGACCCCTTCAGGGGAGAATAACAACTCAATACCTTTAACCCGGCAAGGGTATAGCTAACAACCCAAAATATCCCGACAATGGAGAATATATATATCAGTCTACACATCCCGGCAAAGGAGTATTCACAACACATTCTCCTTTTTAAATTCATTCTTCCTCAACTAACACATTCATGTTCGAGCTAACGCTCCAAAAGTACACCAATCACAATCTTACCTCAACCGATTACAATATATGAAACTCATCCAATAAACAAGGAGTTTGTGTCACATTATTCGAATTAAAAGCAATCAAGACTCACGGTCATGCTAGACTTCGGTGCATAGATAACCGTCACCATGCCTATGCACCGTACTCCACATTAGCAAGTAGCAAATATCATCCTAATCTTATTCCCTCAAGCCAAAGTTAGAACAAACACTTACCTCGAATGCTCCAAACTCAACTCACGCTTCTAGTATAGCTTTACCTCTTGATTCCACCACCAATACGCTCGAATCTAGTCATAAGTTACTTAATCACATTAATAATTACTAAATGAATCATCCCCAATGCATGAAAATAGATTTTTCAAGGTTTTTTTCAAAAAGGTCAAAAATACCCCCGGACCCACGTGGTCGAAACTCGAGGTTCGGACCAAAACCCGGTTACACATTCCCCCATGAATCCCAATAGATGATTTGTTTTTAAATCGGACCCCAAATTGAGGTCCAACTTCTCAATTTGTAAAAAAACTAGGTTCTACCCAAAATACCCAATTTTCCCCATGAAAATCTTTGATTTGAAGTTGAAATTATGTTAAAAGATGTTAAGGAATAAAGAAATTAAGTTAGAAATCACTTACCAATTGTTTTGGAGAAAAACGTTGTTTGGAAAATCGCCTCTTAGGTTTTGGGTTTTTGAAAAGTGAAAAATGACTGAGATTTTCCGAACTTGTATACCTTTCTGAGGACCTGGCGCGGACCGCACAAAAATGTGTTGCGGCCGCGCCGAGTTGGAGAAAAGTGGGGCTTCTCTGAACCCTTCCAGCGCAGATCGCACTGTTTTGGTGCGCGGCCGCGCTGGCTAACCTGAAACCCTAGCCCTCAGACTCAGCCACGCGAACCGCACAAAAATGCATCGCGGCCGCGTGGCTCCAGCGTGGACCGCGCGGAAATGACCGCGGCCGTGCTGGTGTCTGCAACACCTGAACCTGCATTTTCTTAAGTCCAAGACATCCCGGGCCCCATTCAAAACTCACCCGAGCCCTCGGGGCTCCAAACCAAACATGCACACAACCTTAAAAACATCTTACAGACTTACTCGTGCGATCAAATCGCCAAAATAACATCATATACATAGGATCAAGCCTCAAACACATGATTTTCTTTCTTCAACTTTCATAACTCAAACTCTCCATTTTTAGTCCGAAACACGTCATATGACGTCCGTTTTTAGCCAAACTTTACAGATAGTGCTTAACACATATTTAAGACTTGTACCGGGCGTCGGAGGATTGCACTTCCCGAGTGGAAGTGGGAGAGGATTATGATGGATTTCGTTACTGGACTTCCGATGACTCGGAAAAAGTTTGATGCAGTTTGGGTCATTGTTGATAGGCTGACCAAGTCAGTGCATTTTGTTCCTGTTGTAGCCACCTATTCGTCCGAAAGGTTAGCCGAGATTTATATTAGGGAGATTGTTCGCCTTCATGAGGTGTCGCTATCTATCATTTCGGATCGGGGTACGCAGTTTACCTCGCATTTCTGGAGAGCGGTTCAGCGAGAGTTGGGCACCCAGGTTGAGTTGAGTACAGCATTTCATCCCCAGACGGACGGTCAGTCCGAGAGGACTATTCAGATTCTTGAGGACATGCTCCGAGCCTGTGTCATTGATTTTAGAGGCTCGTGGGACCAGTTTTTGCCTTTAGCAGAGTTCGCCTACAACAACAGCTACCAGTCCAGCATTCAGATGGCTCCGTATGAGGCGTTGTATGGTAGGCGATGTCGGTCTCCAGTTGGATGGTTTGAGCCGGGAGAGGCTCGATTATTGGGTACGGATCTGGTTCAGGAAGCCTTGGACAAGGTCAGGATTATTCAGGATAGACTTCGTACAGCTCAGTCCAGACAGAAGAGTTATGCAGACCACAAGGTCAGAGATGTTGCTTTCATGGTCGGTGAGCGGGTATTGCTCCGTGTATCGCCTATGAAGGGCGTGATGAGATTTGGGAAGAAGGGCAAGTTCAGCCCTAGGTTCATCGGTCCATTTGAGATTCTTGATCGTGTGGGAGAGGTGGCTTGTAGACTTGCCTTGCCACCTAGCTTGTCAGTTTTGCATCCCGTGTTTCATGTATCTATGCTCCGGAAGTATCGCGGAGATCCATCCCACGTGTTGGATTTCAGCACTGTCCCATTGGACAAGGATCTGTCATATGAGGAGGAGCCGGTGGCTATTCTAGACCGGCAGGTTCGACAGTTGAGGTCGAAGAGTTTTCCTTCCGTGCGTGTTCAGTGGAGAGGTCAGCCTCCTGAGGCATCGACCTGGGAGTCCGAGTCCGATATGCGGAGCCGTTATCCTCATTTATTTCCCGACTCAGGTACTTCTTTCTTTTGTCCATTCGAGGACGAACGGTTGTTTTAGAGGTGGAGAATGTGACGACCCAAGGGGTCATCACCGTAATTCTTCCTTGTTCCGTGCTCTCGAGGCCTTGAAAACCTCGCTTTTAGTTGCCTCGATTGGCGTTCACAGTTCGTGCGCGTAGCCGGAAAGTTTTTATGTTAGAATATGTGAATTATGTAAAACATTTGATGAATTTTGGTATTAATATGCATAATGTTGACTTCGGTCAACATTTTGGGTAAACGGACCCAGACCTGTGATTCGACGGTCCCGGAGGGTTCGTAGAAAAATATGGGACTTGGGCGTGTGCCCGGAATCAAATTCTGAGGTCCCAAGCCCGAGAAATGAATTTTTGAAATAAATTGTTTTTCTGAAATTTGATATGAAAATTTGAAATGAAAAGGAGTTAGAAAATATAGGTATCGGGCTTGTATTTTGGTTCCGACGCCTGGTACAAGTCTTAAATATGTGTTAAGCACTATCTGTAAAGCTTGGCTAAAAACGGACGTCATATGACGTGTTTCGGACTAAAAATGGAGAGTTTGAGTTATGAAAGTTAAAGAAAGAAAATCATGTGTTTGAGGCTTGATCCTATGTATATGATGTTATTTTGGCGATTTGATCGCACGAGTAAGTCAGTAAGATGTTTTTAAGGTTGTGTGCATGTTTGGTTTGGAGCCCCGAGGGCTCGGGTGAGTTTTGAATGGGGCCCGGGAGGTCTTGGACTTAAGAAAATGCAGGTTCAGGTGTTGCAGACACCAGCGCAGCCGCGGTCATTTCCGCACGGTCCGCGCTGAAGTCGCGCGGCCGCGATGCATTTTTGTGCGGTCCGCGTGGCTGAGTCTGAGGGCTAGGGTTTCAGGTTAGCCAGCACGGCCATGCACCAAAACAGTGCGGTCCGCGCTGGAAGGGTTCAGAGAAGCCTCACTTTTCTCCCACTCGGCGCGGCCGCAACACATTTTTGTGCGGTCCGCGCCAGGTCCTCAGAAAGGTATACAAGTTCGGAAAATCTCAGTCATTTTTCACTTTTCAAAAACCCAAAACCTAAGAGGCGATTTTCCAAACAATTTTTTTTCTCCAAAACGATTGGTAAGTGATTTCTAACTTAATTTCTTTATTCCTTAACATCTTTTAACATAATTTCAAATTCAAATCAAAGATTTTCATGGGGAAAATTGGGTGTTTTGGGTAAAACCTAGGTTTTCTACAAATTGAGAAGTTGGACCTCAATTTGGGGTCCAATTTAAAAACAAATCATATATTTGGCTTCATGGGGGAATGAGTAACCGGGTTTTGGTCCGAACCTCGAGTTTCGACCACGTGGGTCCGGGGGTATTTTTGACCTTTTTGGGAAAAACCTTGAAAAATCTATTTTCATGCATTGGGGATGATTCATTTAGTAATTATTAATGTGATTAAGTAACTTATGACTAGATTCGAGCGGATTGGTGGTGGAATCAAGAGGTAAAGCTATACTAGAAGCGTGAGTTGAGTTTGGAGCATTCGAGGTAAGTGTTTGTTCTAACTTTGGCTTGAGGGAATAGGATTAGGATGATATTTGCTACTTGCTAATGTGGAGTACGGTGTATAGGCATAGTGACGGTTATCTATGCACCGGAGTCTAGCATGACCGTGAGTCTTGATTGCTTTTAATTCGAATAATGTGACACAAGCTCCTTGTTTATTTGATGAGTTTCATATAATATGAACGGTTGAGGTAAAATTGCGATTGGTGTACTTTTGGAGCGTTAGCTCGAACATGAATGTGTTAGTTGAGGAAGAATGGATTTAAAAAGGAGAATGTGTTGTGAATACTCCCTTGCCGGGATGTGTAGACTGATATATATATTCTCCCTTGTCGGGATATTTTGGGCTGTTAGCTGTACCCTTGCCGGGTTAAAGGTATTGAGTTGTCATTCTCCCCTGAAGGGGTCTACTATATGAAGTCAGATATTATGAACTATATTATGGGATCGTGTGGCACGCCGTCCACTTATATATGATATTATGGGATCGTGTGGCACGTCGTCCACTTATATATGATATTATGGGATCGTGTGGCACGCCGTCCACTTATATATGATATTATGGGATCGTGTGGCACGCCGTCCACTTATATATGATATTATGGGATCGTGTGGCACGCCGTCCACTTATATATGATATTATGGGATCGTGTGGCACGTCGTCCACTTATATATGATATTATGGGATCGTGTGGCACGCCGTCCACTTATATATGATATTATGGGATCGTGTGGCACGCCGTCCACTTATATATGATATTATGGGATCGTGTGGCACGCCGTCCACTTATATATGATATTATGGGATCGTGTGGCACGCCGTCCACTTATATATGATATTATGGGATCGTGTGGCACGTTGTATATATACATCTGTACAGGTTAATTGTGGTAGGTACTGTCTAGCCTCGTCACTACTTCGCCGGGGTTAGGCCAGGCACTTACCAGCACATGGGGTCGATTGTGCTGATGCTACACTCTGTGCAAATATTTGTGCACAGATCAGGGAGCAGCTTACAGACCAAAGCAGTAGGATTTCTGGGAGCTGTCTTCAGTTCACGGACTCTCGAGGTAGCCTAGCTGGCGTTCGCAGGCCGAAGTCCCTCCATGTTTTTCGTTTGTTCATCTTGTATCAGACAAACATGATGTATTTCCTTTCAGGCATTGTTTGTAGTATTCTGTAGTAGTCTGTGAGCTTGTGACACCAGACCTTGGGTAGTGATGTGTATTAAACTTCCGCACTTTTGGTTTTCAGTTGCTTTAGATTTAAAGTCTTCCGCTTAAATTTTGTCTCATTTATTATATTGTTTGAAAGAAAGCAGGAAAGGTGTTTTAAATATTTGGCTTGCCTAGCTCCGATAGTAGGTGCCACCACGACACGCGATGGTGGGAAATCCGGGTCGTGACATTAATTCCATATGAAATTCTACATTTTCCATTAAAATCCGAAATTGCACTAAAAATTTGCCTGTGGGGCCCATGTCTCGGAACCCGACAAAAATTACGGAATATGAAACCTCATCCAACCACGAGTCTAACCATACCAAAATTACTAAATTTCGATAACATTTTGACCCTCAAATCCTCAAATCTATCCGAGAGAATTTTCAAACTCTTCCAACTAAATTCACAGATTTAGTATCAAAACTAGTAATAGATTCGGGTAATCTAGCCAATATTAAGTTAAAACCACTTACCCCATTGTTTTCTCTGAAAATCTCTCGAAAATCGCCTCTTCCCGAGCTCCAATTTGACAAAAATGGAAAATGGGACAAAGTCCCATTTTCAGAAATTAAGACCTATCTTCTATATTCGATGCAAAAACCTATCAAATCAAGTCCGATTGACTTCAAATTTTGCACACAAGTCATAAATGACATAACGAAACTATAAAAATTTTCAGAACTGGATTCCGATCCCGATATCAAAAAGTCAACTCTCCGGTCAAACTTAAGAAATCTTTAGCCTTAGATTTCTAGATTCCGTTAAATGACGATAATTTGATCTAGGGACCTCCAGATTCGCTTTCGGGCATATGACCAAGTCCCAAGTCACGATACGAAACTACCGGAATGGTCAAAACTTTTATCCGGGTTCGTTTGCTCAAAATGTTGACCGAAGTCAACTCAGTTGAGTTTTAAAGCTCTAGTTCCCAATTTAGTCCATTTTTCACCTAAAAACCTTCCGGAAAATTATACGGACTGCGCACGCAAGTCGAGGAATTATTGATACCGCTTTTCAAAGTCTTAAAAATACCGAGATGGTTATTTAATTTAAAGATGACATTTTGGGTCATCACAGTATAGCGTAAGTATATATATATATATAAAAGCTATATTCGATACAGTATTACCTAATACACTTATACTCAGTGCATAGTATAGCGTAAGTATATATATATATATAAGCTATATTCGATACAGTATTACCTAATACACTTATACTTAGTGCATAGTATAGTGTAAGTATATATATATATATATATATATATATATATATATATATATATATATATATATATATATATATATATATATATATATATATATATATAAGCTATATTCGATACAGTAGTACCTAATACACTTATACTTAGTGCATAGTATAGCGTAAGTATATATATTATATATATATATATAAGCTATATTCGATACAGTATTATCTAATACACTTATACTTAGTGCATAGTATAGCGTAAGTATATGTGTGTGTGTATATATATATATATAAAAATCACGTGCTTACAATATATATAAGTTATATTCGATATAATATTAGCTAATAGACTTATACTCAGTGCATAATATAGCGTAAGTATATATATATATTTACCTAACCTGTCCAGCTAACCTGTCCAGGACGTACCTGCAGTCAATTAGCATAGTACTAGCACATACATGTACTTTCAAGACTTCTTCAGGAAGTTTTTGTAAATCCCAAGACTACTTTTAAATAAAAGACAACACATTAATTTTGAAAAGAAAAGGCTACAGATTGAATACACACACACACACACACACACACACACACACACACACTTTATATATATATATAGAGAGAGAGAGAGAGAGAGAGAGAGAGAGAGAGAGACACGCACGATTCGTAGTACTATTCATCCCTTGTATTACAAAAGTATTAACGGCTTACATTTATATTATTTAGATAGTAAATACAAAAGTGATTTTTAATTTTGACCATTGTTGACCTGAATAGAGACCAACTTTGGTCGCCATTTATTCAAGAATTTAGTTTAGCGACCAAAGTTGGTCGCTATATTTAAATCAGATTTAATTATATTTCATATAATATTTAAATTAATAATATAATTATTAAAATTGTATAACTGGGTCCCATTTAAGCGACCAAAGTTGGACGGTATCTTCCTACCCTTTAAGTTGCGACCAACGTTGGTCGCAATTTTTATATTATATATATTTATATTTTATAATTTTTTTAAAATAATAATATAATTATTAAAATTTTGTAGGTGGGTCCCACTTTAGCGACCAACATTGGTCACTAATCTCAGTAAATGTTTGACCAAGAAAGTCTGACCAGTCCAGTCAACATTTTGACTAATATAGCGACCAAATAGCGACCAACCTTGGTCGCTATTTTATTTATTTTATTATTTTCGCTAGTTTAGCGACCAACTTTGGTCGCTTTTTCCCACAGACCAACTTTGGTCGCTAAATTTTGGTCGTTTTTTTCCGGATTTATAGTAGTGAGGGAGTTGGGTACAAGTAATAGGGCCATGGAAACAGCAAAGGATGAGCCTAAAACAGACATGAGGGAGAGATTTAAAAAAAAAAAAAAAAAAGAAGAGCAAAGTAAGAAGATGCCACAGAAGAAAAGCAAGGTTTCTTTTAAGCCTAGCCTATCAAATAGGAAGGGCAAGAAGAAGATAGCTATAATAGAGGAGGACATCAATCTTTGTGTTGATGAAGAAGGAAACCTGTGTAACATCAGAGAGAATGTGACTCAGACTATAGCAGAACAGGAAAGGAAAAGGGCAGCATAAGGGCAAGAGAACAAGGAAGACTCAGGCGATCAAAATAGCTTAATGTTAGTGGCAAAGGCAGTGGGTATATCAAGTCCGGATAGCAAGGGCCTTTCTCAAACATTGGAGGACCAGGGTAGCAGCATGCTGGAGGTGGATGAAGTTGTTTTAGAATCATCGCTCATCGGGCTTAGCAACTCAAATAAAAAATCAGAAAGGGATCTATTTAGTATTGGACCTGAGTATGTATCAGGCAAAAGAATTGGTTAGAGGAGATGCTTGTCACAATTTTGTGTTTCGAGGCCTTAAAAACCTCTCTTTGTCTCGTTTCGATTTGCGCGCGCAGTCCGGGCGCGTTTCAGGAAAGCTTTTATGTGAAAACTAAGTAAAATAAGGAAATTGGCTTTTAAAATTGAATAAATTTGACTTTGGTCAACATTCTTGGTAAACGGACTCGAACCCGTGATCCGACGGTCTCGTAGGGTCCCCAGTAAAATTTGGAACTTGGCCGTATACCTGGAGTAGAATTCCGAGGTCCCAAACCCGAAAAATAAATTTTTAAAGAAAATTATTTTCTGGAAAATATAAAGATTTTTAGAAGTGAATTGATGCATTTTCTTGATGGTATCGGGCCCGTATCTTGGTTCCGGAGCCTAGTACAAGTTTGAAATAATAATTAAGTTGAATCTGTAAAATTTGGTAAAGATCGGAATTGGTTTGGTATAAAACGGACCTATAGTTGAGAAAATAGTAATTTTGATGTTCTTGAGTGATTTCATGAATTTGAGGTTTAATTCATAGTTGTTGATGTTATTTTGATGATTTGATCGCACGAGCAAGTCCGTATGATATTTTTAGACTTGCGTGCATGTTTGGTTCGGAGCCCCGAAGACTCGGGTGATCTTTGGATAGGCCACGGAGTGAAATTGGTCTTAGGAGCAAGTGCTGGTATCTGTTATTTTTGCCCAGGCCTCTAATCTTGCAATTGCGAGATCAGGCTTCGCAATAGCGAAGTGGACATGCTTGGTAAATGCGACCCCAATGTCGCAAATGCGAACCAAGCCTGGGCAAGCCCTTTTCGCAAATGCGAACGCTAGGTGGGAATTGCGAAGCCCTCCCAATCGTAAATGCGATGTTTCCTTTGCAATTGCGAGGGTGACAGGATTTTCCCATGGTCGCATATGCGACAAATTCTTCGCATTTGCAAAGACAACAGGTCCTGAAGGGGTTCGCAATTGCGAACCCTGATCGTAATTGTGACACCTGTGAGCAGTTAATTTGGACTTAAACACATTTTTCTTCATTTTTCAAACTCTCTCAAACCCTAAGCTCTCTTGGGCGATTTTCTAAAAAAAATTTCTTCTCCAAATCAATTTTAAGTCGTTTCTAACTCATTTTCTTTAATCTATAATTTTATTTCACATGATTTCAATTCAAAATCAAGGGTTTTCATGGGTGAAATTTGGTGTTTTGGATAGAACTTAGGATTTTCAAATTTTGGGGATTTGGATCTCGATTTGAGGTCCGATTTCAAAACAAATTATATATTTGAGTTTGTGAGTGAATGAGTAATCGGGTTTTGGTTCGAACCTCGGGTTTTGACCATGTGTGCCCGGGGTCGATTTTTGACTTTTTGGGGAAATCTTTAGAAAACCTATTTTCATGTATTAGAATTGATTCATTTAGCATTTATTGATATCGTTAAATAAATTGTGGCTAGATACAAGCGAATTGGTGGTGGAAACAAGAGGTAAAGCGATAGTTGAGGCTTGAATTGTGTTCGTGGCATTGAGATAAGTGTTTGGTCTAACCTTAGCTTGAGGGATTAATAGTTGTGTCTTATTTGCTATGTGTTAATTGTTGAGTACGACGTATAGGTGTGGTGACGAGTATATAAACGTCGGTGTCAAGCATGCCCGTGAGTCTTATACTATGATTGATGTGACCCCGTTTCGTATTGTTCATACTTTATATGATGATTTTTATTGTTGAACAAGACTTGTGGAAGTATTACTAGTAATTGAACATTGTAGAGCGTTGGCTCAAGTTGAGAATTGAGTTGTGAAGTAATTGTGGAAAAGAGAAGAGGTTTATGATATTGTCTCTCTTGTCGGGATGTTATTGCTTTTGATATTATCTCCCTTACGGGATGTTATTACTTATGCTATTGTTCCCTTGTCGGGATATTGTTATTATGATATTCCCTTGCCGGGACCCTATTGTGATTTTATTGATTCTCTTGCCCGTATTGCTTTGTGATTGTTGCTTGGGTAAGGAAGAGTGTAAAAGCACGAAGGGCGATGTCGTGCATGATATTTGTGAGAGAGTGTTAATGCACGAAGGGTGATGCTTTGCCGATATTGTGAGAAAAAAGCACGAAAGGTGATGCCGTGCCGTACGATGTACAATGCCATGCCATGATATGAGTGATAATGCACGAAGGATCATTCCGTGCCATGATTATGTGAGGTAAAAGCACGAAGGGTGATACCGTGCCGATTATATTGATTCTTATGGTGAGGACGAGAGTAAAAGCACGAAGGGTGATGCCGTGCACTTGTCTTTGATTTCCTTATTCTTGCTTACAGTTGAATTTTCGTGTTCCTTTCACTTCTTTACTGAGATTTTGTTTGTACATGATATTCCCCGCAACATGTTTCCCCTTCCCATCTTTAACTGATAGTTTTTGTCATTATTACTTGTTGTATATGATATAGCTGCATAAGTTAATTTGGTAGTCTTGTCCTAGCCTCGTCACTACTTCGTCGAGGTTAGGCTAGGCACTTACCAGCACATGGGGTCAGTTGTGCTGATACTACACTCTGCACTGTGTGCAGATCCCGGTACTGGAGCATACGGACCTTAGCTTTGGGTTGCTACCTTCAGTCCATCAGGCAACCCGAGGTAGTCCTGCAGGCGTCCGCAGGCCTTGGAGTCTCCTTCTATCTTTCCTTACTGTTTCTTTTATGTATTTCAGAAACAACTTTGTGTTTATCTTTCAGACCCCTATTTGTAGTATTCCTAGATAATCTGTGAGATTGTGACACCAATTCTAGGTAGCTTTTGTTTATGGATTTGTACCGGTATTATTTTAAATTGTTATATTTCATTCTTCCGCTTTATTATTTCCGTTGTTTATAAAATATTAACTCACAATTGTTAAGGGATTAAAAATGAAAAGGGTTAAATAATTGTAATGATTGGCTTGCCTAGCTTTCACTAGTAGGTGGCTAGGTGTCATCACGACTCCCGAGGGTAAAAATCTGGCACTATAAAAAAAGTGCTTATTACATGGGGATTTTCCAAGGGATAAGATAAAAAAAAATCGCAAGTACTTTGATTTTCTGCGGAATTTCCTACCAAAATAAATCTGTTGGAAAAACCTCTGTAGGTAATTATTACCTAGAAATTAAAATATCCCCAGGTAAATTACCTGGGGATTTTGTATCCCATGTAACTTACTTGCGGATTTATCAGCGAAACATCTCAAAAAAAATCGCAATAATATTTTGGTAAAAATTCGTAAAAGAGGAATTTTCTTGGGAATTTTTGTAGGAAGAAATCCGCATGTAATTCCCCATGAAAATCCTTTCCGTAGGAAATTTTGAGGTGAAAAATTATGGTCGAAAGGGATTTTCTTGTGAATATTTCCGCAAGAAATTTCTTTGAAAAGCCCCAAGTAAAATCCGCAGGAGCACATTTTCGCAAGAAAATTCCCATGAAAATGTTCCACGTAAAACCCCAACAAAGTTCCCAAATAATAATTCGTAGGTAAATCACCATGTAAGATTTCCAATGAAACAAAAGAAATATTTGAAATCCCCAAATCCATGTAATATCATATAATCCTTAATCAAAAACCAAAATATCTCAAATGTGAAACTTAATAGTCTAATGAACATCTCAATCATGATTTGTCACTTTCATTTGTGTTATCAGGGTCAGAACCACTTTCATTCACATTATCGAAGTCATCGTCACTTTCGTTCTCAGATCCTTGATTGTCTTCTTGAGATGATAACTCATCTGAAGATGATGCATTGAAATTCACATACTTCTTCAATAAGTCTAATTCTTTCCTCATCTTTTTATTTTTGCGCCGCTCTTCTTGCAACTGAGCATATAAGTCAGCATTGGAAGCATGCACCTGAGATTTAATTATCTCATCAATTTCTCTTTGTAAAGTAGGTGTTGAATGCTTAAGTGCTTTTACAGGTCGACCCAAAGAATCAAGTCCTGCAATCCTTCCTTTTTTCTTTCCACCAACAGATTGCACCCAAATATCCATTTCACTTAATTGGCTTGTTGAGTTAGTGTCTCCTACCTCAATTGATGCACTTTGAGAAGCTGACAGTTCTTGTTTCTTTTTTTCAAAACTATTCTGCACCAAAATAAGTTATTTGAGATATTATATAGTGCCAATAGAACATCGTTCTCAAGAGAAAAAATTAATAAGGACAAGAATTAACTATTGTTCTCAGGAGAAAAAATATGTAATACAGAGCCCAAAAATGGTGAACCAACTGCTCAAATATAAGGAGTCAAGAAAATAAAAAGAAAACAAATAGCTACCCATATTGTAAGTCAATAATGAAAATAAAGGTTATATCAATTTTCTACCAATTCCATCAAATTTGCATCTTAATCAATAAAGATACCTATCGCTTACTCGTTAGATTATTCACATTATTATGTATCCACTTGTAATCCTTCTTTGGACATAAGAACTAGCAATATGCGTTAGGAATGAAACATCTGAAATAACGCACAAACTAGAATCACTTTATTTTATTTAACTCTTTCGCATGGTTGCAGATTTAGCTGGACTAGGATCTTTATTATTCTCATTGTACTCTACTTTGATGGCCAGTTAGTCACAAAGTACTTGTCAAAATTATAAGTAAAGATAACTAATAACTACAACACCCGCCTTTATATATCATTAACTCCAACAACTAATAAGAAGAAGCACACAGAAAAGAAAGATGAAATTATTTTGTAAAGTTATGTCTATATGAATATGATTTGGAATGATATGACTTTTCGTTGAATGTTCTTTTATATAATGGGATAATCACATATCATTCTTTATAATTTATTAGATACAGTAAGTACACATCTTTTAGTAGATATTAAAGATCAATATTCTAAATGGGAATTAATGACCATGAAGTTATCAACATACCAAAGTTTACCAGAAGCTAGGAAAGCTGACAATTAGTATAAATTAGCACTCAAAAAAGTTGTCATACAAGATCATGAATAAGGAACTTACTTGAACGCTTATAGATTTAGCATGAGTAATCAGTAGCATCTTGTCGCTCCTTGAAGGTCTCTGTGACAATTGTCGAGATAGCATGACCATTAGGAATGAACCTGGAGCATAATTAAAAATAAATACTTTACAGATTTCATGATATCTACACTTAGAAAAGTTAAACATATATACAAAAGTATTTGTTTCATACTTTTCTCCCTTAACTGATATGACTGACCGATCAGATGTGCATAAGTTGGTAGTTGATCCAATAGAGACATCTGGAGTACTAGGAGTACTCGGAGTACCAAGAGTTGCAGGAACTGATGATGTCGAATCACTCATTCTTAACTAAATGCACTTGAAAATCAAATTTACCAAAAAGATCAGTATTGGGACACTAGAATCAGCACTAATCAAATCAAAGAAAGTTCCAATTCATTAGTATATTATGCAATATGTAACATTTATAAGTCATTCAAATAGAATTTGGTAGCAGATTTGAATATACCCAAAAAAAATTAACATACAAGCAGTGATATGCCTTAACAACAACAAAAATCATTATAAGATCAAGTAACTAGTTTTCAAATTTCGTTTCATTTGTCGATACATAACAAAGATGTACAAAACAAATTGCAAAATATAAGTAAAGGAAATCACAAACTACCCAAATTTCTATAGTAATACTAATTTAACTTACTGCCAACTTCATAAAATAGTTCATTCCACATCACATGTTTTAACTTTTTGGTACTATAAAATCTATCTGTCATTATATTATCGATCGGCATCAATTCCTATAAAAATTGACATAAGGCATCATAACACCTTTTGGAAAAATGATGTTCTGCCTTTAGATTCAACAATCGAGCAACGACAGACAATTGTGAATGCCAATGGGAGTTTCCTTTCCAAATTTCTTGTTCTGATGCTTTGAGCATATTATAAAGATTTTTAGTTGTTGGATTCGGGTCCTCTTCCAAGTTTCGGTTATAAGATGGCCCAGCAAAATAACATACATGAGTTAAAATAACATACATGGGTCTTTTAAACCATTAATACAACGCCATTGTATTCTTGAAGAGGAAGGTGTCCAACCCGATCGTGATGGTGCCTCTCGTGAGAACAAGGCCAGCCAATCAACAAAACAGTACATCTCTTTATAATTACTTAATAGGAATAAGTCTAAATCATGGGCAATATAATCTTAAATGCGAAATAACCGTGATAGAACAAGGAAAACCCTCCCAACTCAGCCCGAAATCGGGGTGTCACAAGTCATGAGCTACTACAGAGTTTACTAATATTTTACAAAGTCTGAAATTATCATAAATAACAAAGATAAGGGAGAAAACGGGGCTGCGGACGTCAATAGCTACCTCGTTACTCCTAGTCACCGCCTGGTCTGGAAAGAATCAGCGCTCAGGAGCGAACTCAACTCTGCATGTATCTGCACATATGGTGCAGGGAGTAATGTGAGTACTCCGACCCAATGAGTAATAAAAATAAATAACGACTGAAAACATGAAATCTCATAACGGCACAATATAGCGCTATCCCGAGCAGTAAAATTAGTTATACAATAAAATAGTGAGTATCAGATAATTTTTCTTTTAAAACAGTAAAGACAAATAATTTTCACAGTAAAGATAAATCAAAAGCTTGCCCCTCGAGCTCAATATGTAAATCTCAGTATAGTATCAGCCCCTCGGGCTCACTCCCAACTCACCAGCACACAACATCAGCCCCTCGGGCTCACTCCCAACTCACCACACACAAGCAACGGCCTCTCGGGCCCACTCCCAACTCACCTGGGTACCCTGCGCTCACTGGGGGTGTGTACAGACTCTGGAGGGGCTCCTACAGCCCAAGTGCAATATCAATAGGCCTGAAAGCCTTCACACATCACACACGAGGCCTGAAAGCCTCCTCATATAACACTCGAGGCCTGAAAGCCTCCTCACATCACTCAACATATCCTCACGTATGGCCCTCGGCCTCAATCAGTCCAGAAAATAATCATAAGCCTCTTGGGCATCAGTAAAACAATAGTGCTCAGCTCAACAACATTATAAATATCATTAAATCTCGAGTTGAGTATAAATGTAGCTGAGTTCACAAAATAATATAATTCAATTGGACTGAGTTCAAATAATATTTCAATTCGTGAGGAAAATAGTGATGTAAATTCACAAAAGATTTCAGATAATTGGCACGAAGCCCAAATATGGCAATAAGCCCAATCATAGTGAAAAACAATAAATCTTTATCAATTACGCGGTAAAAATATCAACTGGGATGGACCAAGTCACAATCCCCAATAGTAAATGACCCTGCGCTCGTCATACAACGCGTGTCTCATCTCAACATAGCAGTATGTTGTGCAATCCGGGGTTTCAAACCCTCAGTGCATCATTTAAAATCATTACTCACCTCAAGACGGTCCAACGTCTACTCCGTTATGCCCTTGCCTCTCGAATTTACCTCTTTGCGCGTCGAATCTAGTCAAAACCACAACGAATACATTACAATAGGCTAAGGGAATATAACTCAATCGAAAAGACTCAAAAAATATCGAAATTCACGAAATTCGCAAAACCCGAGCCCCAGGCCCACTTCTCGAAAAATTACAAAAGACACATCACCGGATTCCTCGTCTCGCCACGAGTCCGTACATATAAAATTTACCAAAATCGGAGTTCAAATGAGCCCTCAAATCTTATTTTCAAATCTCTAGGCCTAAATCTTCAATTTACTCCTCAAAAACATGTAATCTAGTCGGATTATTCGATGATAATTCAATATTATTGAGTAGAAATAATCACAAGTGACTTACCTCAAGATTTCCCAAGATTTCTTGCTAAAAATCGCCCAAAATCCGAGCTTGGAAGTCAAAAAAAATGACCAAACTCGGACTGCTGGACATTAAATCTGTCCAGAAATTTTCGGTACTGTTCACGCGGGGGCACTGTTCATGCGCGTGAGGTCACTGTTCACTGTTCACCCGCGCGGGTACTGTTCACTGCTGCAGAAAATACAGCAGCTTTTAAGAAATTTGCAACACAACCATTTTTCACTAAAATGGCTCTAACTCCATCATACAAACTCGGAATTAGACGATTCTTGTTCCTATGTGTCACAAATAATAATACAAACACAACCCTTCAATCGAAACTCAATTCGGAGCTTGTTTACCCAGTTCAATACCCATTTCGCTCGTTAAACAATTAAGTCACATTTCACGTCAAAAACCCAATCGCGACTTGATGAAATTAAACCAAAATTTCCAGATCAGTCCTATAATTCATGATTTAAATTCTGGAAGTCTCGAAATCAAATTTGGATCTCTAGAACTAAAAATTAACCTTTAGATCATACATTTATGCTCAAAACGGCAAAAATCTTCCAAAAATGACCCGTTGGGCATCCGAAACACACCCGAGGCCCCCGGGACCCCGACCAATAATACCAAACTGTCCCAAAATATATTACGGACTTGCTCGAGGCCTCAAATCACATCAAACAACGCTAAAATCATGAATCAACCTCCAATCCAAGTTTTATGAACTTTAGAATTTCAAACTTTTATTTCCGATGCTGAAACCTATCAAATCACGTCCGATTGACTTCAAATTTTGCACACAAGTCCAAAATGACATAACGAAGCTACAGAAATTCTCGGAATTCCATTCCGACCGTCGAATCAAAATTTCACCTATCAACCGGAAATCGCCAAAATACTAACTTTGCCAAAATGAGCTAATTTCTTCACCGGACCTCCAAAATTAATTCCAATTGCGCTCCTAGGCCTTAAATCAACCCCCGAAACTAACCGAATCATCGGAATTCAATTTCGAGCCCTCTAACTCACAAGTCAACGTCCGATTGACTTTTCCAAACTAATTCTTCCTTAAAGAGACTAATTGTCCCATTTCATACCAAACTCAATCCGAATTGACTCAAATTCACCAAGTACACATATTGAAACATGAATAAGCATTTAACGGGGAATACGGGACGAAAATACAGGAAACGACGGTTCGGATCGTTACAGAAGGCCAACACAATATCTCATTTTAAGACACAAAAAAATTAAATTAATTACATACATCACTTCTGCATGGTCAATCCAAACAACTAAAGAGAACTTCTAATAGAGTTCTTATTTGTATATACACCAAAAATTACAAATTAAAAAACCTTCCATATCTCAAAACTCAAATATAAAACGAAATAAAATAAACTATCTCTAAAAGATCACATATCAGTAAAAATTCAAGTGTTCATTTTATTTTACTAGTAGAGAAACTAACTCATTTGGGTCTTTCACTTCGCGTTTTCTCTATTCTAGCATATATGATAAAGACCCACTAAGATATTTTACAAATTTGAAGTATTCAGAGATGGGTCAACGATTATATTCACTTCAACATGCCACTTTGTTCAAGCAAAATACTGAGAATTTAGAAAACCATAGAGTTGAAAAGAACCAAAAATCTGTCTAAATGCTTCTAAATTTATGACCAAATATATTAAAAAAGAGCAAATCAAAGTAAAAGAGGAGATACCAACAACAATAGTATATCGTTGAGAAACTAGAGGTGCTGCCTCAATAAATGGTGTCTCACAACCTTGAAGTAATCGCTTTACCTGACCACAAAATATATAATATGAAATTTAATTTTACAACCAAAACAAAACAAAAAAAGAAAAAGAAAAGAAAAGAAAAAATGAGAGTGAAAGAGGAGATACTTACAAAGGAAAAGCAGTTGACAGAGCACCAAACTACAGAGAAATCGAAGCTTGTTGGTTAAAGAATACTGGTTGAATGTAGTCTACTAATGGTGGTATAGAAGGGTTTTGTGAAAGGAGGCTCTCTGTGGTGATTTCATTTTGGGGGGAAACAAAATATTAGGTCTTTGGACCAAAAGAATTTTGATACGGGCGGTAAAGTAAGGTGGGAAAAGTAAAAGTTAGTCCCAAATTTTTGTGGGATTAATTGACAATTACAAATTTGAGAACGCATTTGGGCATCACAAAAAAAAAGTTCTATTAACTACTACGGAGTATATTTTTTTAATAATATTTGTGACGGAATTTCGCCACACTATTTTGCCGCCAAAATTTCGTGACGGATTATTTTTGTCACAAAATCTTTTCTCTAAATTCCATTACGAATCCATCACAAATCCGTCATAAATAGAATATATGTTAAAGAATTTATTGTTTCCTTAAATTTTCGGGTATGTAAGGGTGATTCATCACAAATCTGCACAACTCCGTCACAAATTTGTGATAGACCTATCTGTCATAAAATTTCCGTCACAATTTTGACATTTTTTAGTGAATAAACCTATACACTTTTGTCTACGATCGAACTTCTTCAATATGTTAATTATCTTCCAAGTTTAAGATAAAATAATTCATTACTATTACTTTTAACTTATTCTCATGCCCTCTGATTAGCTTGGTATTATCTTTTTATTTGCGGTAATATATGCATAGCTAAATTAATAAGCTTAAGAAGTAGAGATAATAAACTTAACCACAAAGAGATAATAAATTTCAAATCGATGCAAAAATAATTCAGCAAGTAATAAAATTCTCAATACAACATATGTAATTTTCAAAGACAGTACTATGACTCAAGCTCGGAGCAAGTAAATCATTATGCAAGAAAAAAGATAAATCTCAGAGTGACGGAATCCTCAGCTAAATCACCAAGAAAAATGTTCTAGTTAAACTCGCAATACACAAATCCCCAGCTAATTATACAAGAAATTAAATCCTCGAGTATTTCGCCATGGAAATATTTAGGTGACACCGCTTCAAGATATTCCCAGGCAATTTCCTCAAGTAAATAAATACGCAGGTCAAAGGTAAATAAATCACACGTAAATCCCTATTAAAGAATTCCTATGAAAATATTCGCAGGTAAAACCCGAACAATAAATCCACAGGTATTTTTCTAGGTACATAAATCCCCTGGTAATTCCCTAGGAAATATTTCCCATGTAAAACCGTAGAAAAATAACCCCAGGTAATTCCCCAGGAAAACTAAATCCTCAGGTACATCCCCATGAAATAATCCGCAGCAAACTCCGCATGACCGTTACCTCGGGAATTTTCTGCCAACTCACAAATGAGAAAAAAAAAACAATTTTACCTACGAATTCACCTACGAATAGAGGATTTGCTGATTAATTCCCCAGGTAATATGTTTGCGCCTAATGGCGCCAAAATTACTTGCGGATTTATCGGGGGAAATTAAATTCGCATGTATAACATTTTATAATTTAAGAATTTTAGATTTTGGCAAGAAAATCCGGAGGTAAATTTGGGGATTTTATCCCTAGGTAAATATCCCCAAGTAATCCGCCTTTTTCTAGTAGTGTGAGTCATGACAAGTTGGTATCAGAGCTCTAGGTTGCTTAGGTCTCACAATTTACGGACAAGCTTAATAGAGTTTGAGGGATCGGTACGAAGACGTATGTATTTATCCCCCAGAGGATACAGAGTTAAGAAAAACTTCAAATCTATTCTTTCCTGTCGTGCGACTTGATTTCTCAACGCTAATTGAACTTTCACTCTGTTATTTTGCAAATGGTGAGAACACATATCGCTTCACCAGCTGACCAGTAGCGCGAGCCCCTAGTAGCAGCTCCTGCGAAGGGCAGAGGTCGAGGCCGTGTTAAGGCCCGAGGCAGAGGTAGGGCTCAGCCTAGAGCTTGAGCAGCAGTACCAGCGGCGGAGCCTCAGGTTGAGTTTGACGATGAGGTTCCAGCCCAGGCAGTTCCAGCATGACCAGCTCAGATCCTAGAGGGGTTCATCGCCACCCCAGTATTTCAGGATGCTTTAGTCCGTCTAGTGGGCTTTATGGAGAGTGTCGCCCAGGCATGCTTGCTTCATGTTGCACCAGCCGTCTCTCAGGCCGGAGGAGGAGCCCAGACTCCTGCTACTCCCACTCCGGAGCAGATGGCTCCCCAGTTTCATACTCCAACAGCTCAACCAGTTGGGTAGTTCTGCCTGGTGTTGTGGCACAGACCGGAGAGGGGCCAGCTATGTCTACTGATGCCTTGTGGAGATTGGACATGTTCACCAAATTTTTTACTACTACTTTTGGTGGTACATCTTCTGAGGATCCCCAGGATTATTTGGACAGCTGTCATGAGGTTCTTCACAACATGGGGATAATGGAGACCAATGGGGTCGACTTTGCTGCTTTTCGTTTGTCTGGATCCGCCAAGATTTGGCGGAGAGATTATTGTTTGGCTAGACCAGCTGGGTCACCAGCTTTGACTTGGGATCAGTTCTCTCAGCTATTTCTGGAGAAGTTTCTTCCTATCACTCGGAGGGAGAACTATCGGAGGCAGTTTGAGCGTCTCCAGCAGGGTTCTATGACTGTTACTCAGTACGAGACCAGATTTATTGACTTGGCCCGTCATGCTCTTCTTATACTTCCCATTGAGAGAGAGAGTGAGAGAGTGATGAGATTCATTGAGGGACTCGTTCAGCCTATTCGATTGCAGATGGCTAAGGAGATGGGGAGCGAGATTTTTATCCAGGATGCGACCAATGTGGCCAGGAGAGTTGGGATGGTTCTATCATAGGGGAGTGGTCAGGGGTCTGACAAGAGGCCTCGTCATTCAGGCCGGTTCAGTGGTGCCTCATCTAGAAGTATGGATTCTTTTGGTAGGGTCCATCCTTCCAGGACATTTCATTCAGCACTTCAGGCTTCTCACGGTGCTCCAGGTGGCTGTGGTTCTCATATGCAGTATTCTGATCAACTTCCCTACAGTGCACCTCCAGCTCCTATCAGTGCACCTCCACTCCAGAGTTTTCAGAGTGGTTATTCAGGCTGTCAGGGTCAGCAGGCTCAGCAGCCAAAGGCTTGTTATATTTGTGGCAATACGAGGCATATTGCTAGATTTTGCCCTCGAGCACCGAGTAGCTCTCAGCATGAGGGTTCCCGTACCATGGTTCAGGCACTGAATGTTCCACCGCCCACCCAGCCAGCTAGAGATGGAGGTAGAGGTGCTAGAGGTGGAGGCTAGCCAGCAGGAGACCGTCCTAGAGAGGTAGTTCAGAGTGGTGGGCCCCAGCCCTAATATTATGCTCTTCCAGCCAGGCCTGAGGCTGAGGCTTCTGATGCAATTATCACAGGTACTGTTCTGGTTTGTAGTAGAGATGATGCTTTAGTTCTATTTGATCCAGGATCTACATACTCTTATGTGTCATCTTATTTTGCACCGTATCTGGTCATGCCTAGTGATTCTTTGAGTGCTCTTATATATGTGTTTACACCGGTAGGTGATTCTATTGTGGTAGATCGTGTCCATCGTTCATGTATAGTTGTGATTGGGGGTCTTGAGACTCGAGTAGATTTGTTACTTTTGGATATGGTTGATTTTGATGTCATATTGGGGATGGACTGGTTATCACTTTACCACGCTATCTTGGACTGTCATGCCAAGACTGTGACCTTAGCCTTGCCGAGTTTACCTCGTATAGAGTGGAGAGGGACTCTTGGTCATTCTATCCGTAGGATTATCTCATATATGAAGGCTCGGCGTATGGTCGAGAAGGGGTGTTTGGCCTATTTGGCATATGTTCGTGATTCTAGTGCCGAGGTTCCTTCTATGAAATCTGTGCCTGTTTTTCGTGAGTTTCCTGAGGTATTTCCTTCAAACCTGCCGGGTATGCCACCCGACAGGAACATTGACTTCTGCATTGATTTGGCTCCGGGCACTCAGCCCATTTCTATCCCGCCGTATCGTATGACCCCGCCTAAGTTGAAAGAATTGAAGGAGCAGTTGCAAGACTTGCTTGATAAAGGCTTTACTAGAGTAACACTTATCATAAAATTTTAGATACAATTACTTTATATGTGATATGATTGTGTAAATATAATGCAGTAAATTAAGCTAGTTGAAATATAGGGCAAGAAGACTCACGAGGGCGTATACATCAAGTACTTGAGGGGGGGAAACATAGAGAATATCCACTTAGGGATGAGCTCAAAGTTGCAATGCCCCATGTTGTTCATGAAATCAATGCAGGTGATGTACGCCCCAAATGCAGTTATAGAAGCAGTTTCAGTGAGTGTAACGGTGAGCAACGGTATAGCAAAGAGCACGAAATATGATATGTGCTCAGCAAACGGATGAATTACAGCTGCGAAAATAATAAAAATATCCTTTTATAAGACCTGATCACAAAATATAAAAAAAAATGATTGTAAAACGGTTTTGAAAGGACAACGTACAAGTGATGGGCTCAGTAACAATGGAGGAATGGTGATGCGAATGATAACGAGAGTAGAAAAAATGGTGGTGCAAAGCTCTATGAAGCCAATAATAGAGAAACTCGACAAAACCAATATGAAGCAAGGCAATCATAACGATGCCATCAGTCCTCCACAAAGGCAAGTGATGAGCTTGTTCCAGTAACAGGTATCCAATATAGTATATCAGTCTATTAAATAGGATCTGATCATCCCTACAAAATCATATATTCAACCTTATATCAGTCATGCCATGTACATTAAATTTGTATTTGCTTGCCTTTTGTTGGATTCCTTTTAGTTAAGAGTCGAAGAACCTAATAAATGGAGTACAAGGTTTAGGTATGCGCCTACCGAGTCCAAAACTAATTTTGTAAGTAAAGCTTATATTATGAGTAGGAGTGGCAAACGGGCGAGTCAGGTTGAATATGGGCGGGTCGGAAACGGTTAATATAAAACAGATAAATTATCCGATCTGACACATATTTAATACAGATAAAAAACGGGCTATCAATGGCTTCTTGAATATGATTATTTTTGGGAGAATTTCTAGTCTCGCAAATTTGAGGAATCCCCAATTTGAGGCTTAAAGTTAAACTCATTGGTTATCCATTTTCTAATTGGATAATATAGCTCTTATCCATGTTTGAGTACTAATGATTAATAATTCATTTGTTTATCCAAATGTCTGATACCCGGTTTGAAGTTCGATTAATCTGGATTTGTGCCGTAAAATTCTACTTTGGAGGTAACACGCTCCCTACCAAAGGCAACACCACTCTTAGGGCTCAACCCAAGACCTTTACTTGAGAATTGAGAAGTACTTACCGCTCCATCATATCCTTTAGTGATATAATAATATCTTAGTGTTAGTGGAGCAAGTAATGTGAAGTTAAAAGTTAAAATAATTACAATAAAATTAACACCTGAGATGAATGAAGGCGTAAGGCTAGGAAGTACATACCAGTTGCTTTCTCTATCAACTTGATCAAATTCGATGCTTTTATCAACAATTCGATTATTATCCTTAGCAGTTCTGTAGCGGGATAGAGATATCCATATCTGGTTGTGAATCACTATCGAGAGTAGAAGTGGGAGTATGATTATGTATACAATGTCCCCGTGTCTTTCATCTTTGCTCATAAAGTTTGTGTATATGCTGTGACCCACAAATGGTGCCAAAACCAAGTACTTCATCCCATACAAATCAATATTGTAAAAAAGTTAGCAGAATCCTTACTATAATAAATTAATGATTAAAACAAAAACAAAAAAGGCACAAAAGAAGAAAAAAAAAAAAAGGTAATGAGTTGCGCGCCAGTGCTAATACCAAAACAGACCGTAATTATTTTGTAGAATTAACGTTATAAAACACTAGCTACGTACTTATCTTAATAAGAAAATAGTACAATGTTTTCCTGGAACTTGTCACCTTTAATAAATCTTTATTAAAGATAAAAAGGCTCCAAAGAATTATTTTTTTCTCTTTTGGCCAACCGTACATCTCCCTAGCTAGCTCCTGTATGAACATTTTTTCCAAAGAAATGATACGGAAAAGAATAGGCAAAACACAAACTATTAAACACAATATAATCTTCTCGTTATGTTGGACTGGAAGAACTCAGTGCAATGTCGTAGACATATGATGCATTAAAGGAATAGGGTATTTCCAACAACAGTGGAAGAAAGAAGAGAATCAAGTTGTTAAGCTACTTTGACAAAAATTGGGATCAGAGGCGGATCCAGGATTTAAATTATATGAGCTCAATTTTAATATTTTTAACATTGAACCCATTATAATATGGGTTCATATCTACTATTTTTGCAATTTTAGTAAATTTTTACATACAAATTTTGACTCCGCATTGAAAGTTATGAGTTCAGTTGAACCCGTAAGTTATACACTACATCCGCCTCTGATTGGGATTTGAACTTTATGGATTCAAGTTTGAGATTTTATGACGTTCTGTTTGATTTATTCGGTTCAGATTCTACTATTTGTACTTTAGTTAATTTTCTGTATCCGCCTTTGCCTGAATATATATATACTTACTTTAACAATATAACATATTGACGGCAAAAGAATAACGGGGAAAAAATAATTGGGGAATTCAAGAAAGAGTACCTTGAAATTTCCAAGAAATGTCCATGGCCAATCAGTGATAATGCCCGGTTTAGAAGCCATGCTTTTGTACAGCTTCTTCTTCGAAAAATAAAGTACTTGTTGTTTTGGCCACCTTGTTCTTCCTCTGTGTTCTCTTAAAAGCCTTTGTTTCCACTGCATTATATAGAGAACTCTATTACATCTAATAACCGGCCAATTAATGGCTATTCGTACAAAGCCTTCCCCCACAAAGGAGCACAAGCACATGTTGACAAGGGAGTTCCATCACTTGAACTTGAAGACACTCCATACGCTAAGGCACATGTAGCTAAATGGGTTCGTATGGCACAACTTGGCCTTAAAAAAGCAATTAGTATACATGTGTGTTTTACTAAAGACGGTATAATACATATTTCTCCTTCAACTTGCAAAGAATTCCTTTTTGGAAGAAATTATTTATATATATATATATATATATATATATATATATATATATATATATATATATATATATATATATATATATATATATATATTCTATTTTGAAAGTAGTTAACAAGCACCTCCCCGTCAACATGCTTGCTTATGTAGGGGCATTTATGGAATTTCACATTATATCTGATTTAGAGGTAATGTACGTGCTAGCTTCATCGCCAGGAGAAATTAAAAAATAGCCAGATTTACAAGTGGTCATTCAAAAATAGCCACAGTTTCAAAAGTAATCGAAATTTAGTCACTAAAGATAAATCTGAACGAAAACACTGTTCAAAATCCGGAAAAATACTCCAGCATAATATACTGGGGTTTCAATATATTATACTGGAACTCCAGTCTAATATACTGGAGTTCCAGTATAATAGATCAGTCCAGCATAATATACTGGAGTTTGGAGCACCGGTGCTCCAATCTCCAGTATAATATACTGGAGCCGGCAAAGTATACTGGTCCAGCATACTCGCCATCTTCGGCATCGGGCAGAAGGAACTTGGCATCATACTCCTCCACCTTGGCTTGCTCGATCTCCTCCAAAAGATCAAAACACCTGGCGTGAACTTCCTCGAGAGTTTCCCTCCGAGATTTGCACTTTGCGTACTCTTTACTGCTGCTCGCACGACCAAAAGTTCTCCTTAGCCTAGCTCTGGCAATGACAGCACTCTTTAAATAGGCCGCCGCTCCCTGATCTGCCCTAGTGCTACTCATCACAGCCTCGGCTCGGGCATTCACCACCTCGGCCTTCACCTTCGAAAGCTCAGACTCGAGCCTCGCGATCATGTTTGCCTGCGCAGAATCACTCGCACGAGCGGTCCAGATTTGCATCTCCAAGGTGGAAACTTTAGCCAAAGCACTCTCCTTGGCCGCAATTTGGGTATCTGCATGGGCTTGCACCTCGTTGAACTCACGTTTGATCCTGCCAACTTTGCCCCAGAGCCGCTCCAGCTCCTCCGTTTTGCTCTCCAGCTGAAATGTCAAAATGTTAACCTCCAGAAACAAAAGAAGGAGCATACGTCAACATAAAACAGAAGATACCTGTCTCTCGAGGAAGCTCTCGTGGCTCCGGCTTCGACCCGCCTCGCACCGCAGGGATACCAGCTCACTTTCGTTTTTCTTACAAAGAAGCTTAAGATATTTCTCCCTATCCAAAGTTCTCTGCAACCGAGCCTCATAACGAAGTAGCTCGGATTTGAGCCTGTCGAAGGCCTGCAAAAGAAAATTCAATAAGAAAGGAAAAGTGTGAGGCCGAAATAATCACATGTCGACTACCAAACTTACCTTAAAGCCGACCCGCTGGGCCTCACTAAAAGCCGACCCAATGTCCGATGGCTTAATGTCCCCCAAAGTGCCATCAGTAGAAACGAGGAATGTTCTTTCGAGAACAGAAGTCCCCAAAACCGAATGATCGGTTGGGTCACCTCCCTTGATTCGCTGAGAAGGACTCACCCCGCTGCGAGCCTCCTCACACCCTGGAGATTCTTTTCGTTTGTCATCGACCCTCGACTCCGAGGTCGGCAACCTCTCCTTCTCTCCCATAGAGCAAGGTCTCATTTTAGAAAAATCTCCGGTACTTGCGGCAGATAAGTTAGTACGTTGAAAAGAAAAACACCATTTTGGGAAAACAAGTCACCAGGCGCCTACCACGATGCTTCGCCTCCCACCTCCCTTTGGATATATCTCGCCACCTGCGCCTATTATAAGTCGAGCAGGCTGCCAGCTTACGAAACCTTCCGGCCATATCAGGACCTCGTTCAGCAACTAGGGAGTCGCTACAAAAATGAAACAGAAAATGTCATTACAGAGCCCGCCTCCAGTCAAAACAATGAAAGAACAGGTGCGACACTTATGTGTGAAGTTCCATTTCTCAGGAAAGGGCAGAAACTCTCCGGGAATGATATCGATCGTTTGAATTCGAATGAACCGATTCATCCATCCACGGTCCTCGTCCTCTATGTTATTAACGACAAGAGCCCGGGTGGATCGACGCTGCAGAACAATCAAACCTCAATAGCGTAACCTCAAGAGATGGCTAAGGGTAAACTCAATCCTGGCCTTGTCGGCGAAATATCTTATCGTCTGCACTATCTTCCAAAGGAATGGGTGAGCCTGCGCCAAGATAACCCGATATCTCCAACAGAACTCAAGCACGACCCGGTCGGGGGGACCCGATGCAAAGGTCTGCATGTACACGCTCAAAAACCCCTCGACATAGGTCATGATGCTCTCCTCGGAGGAAGGCACTTGCAATACCACGCCTTCCCCCATCCGCAATCCTTTCTGATCATCTCATGGTTTTTCTCTCTCACTGATGAGATAAACCTCGACGCATGCTCTCGATGTCCTGGAATGGGGGGGGGTTTCCCTAACACAATGTATTTTATCTAGGAAAGGCACCTCAACCTATTCGTCGGACACCGGCGGTGTACCACCGACTGAATGCGGAATGTAAGTAGAACTACCCTCTCTTTGGTGGGTGGAGGTCGGCATATCAGTCATGGCTATGGTAAAATGAGAAGGGGGAGATATGAATTTGAGCAAAGATTTTGAGTTGGAACAATAGGAGAACAAGCACAAAGCGCCAGGTCCTATGGTTACTTAAAGCAGAGGAATCTCCACTTGAGAGGTGAATATATAGGGGCAAGGCAGCGGCTGCTCGCCTACCTAGAGGGCCAATTAATTCTAGCCGCATTAACGTCACCCTTTTTCTAGGAAAATGTACTGACGGGACCACCCCAAGGTCCCTTCGCCAGATTGATTGGATGCTACTATCCCGTGAAATTCGAAAGGCAGCGAGGCCTCAAGGGCTCCTCGCCATCACTAGCACCGACCCTAAAGAAGTTGTCGATCTAACTTCGGGATAGGACCCGATTTAGGGGTCCCAACCGCCCTAAATATGATTTTCAAAGAGCTAATGCCTAGAGTCAACGGATAACTCCGCTCGAGCAGCGAGGTAAAAAGAACGAAACGACAGAGAGAAGAAAACCCTTTCTTTTCATTACCAAAAATATATTTACAAGAGACGTCTTTACAAGACTCACTCCCCGGGGAGTACATACATAGATGGGGGGGGCAAAGTGACACAAGGCCTACTCTTCATCACCACTATCCCCAGAACCATCTCCGGGATCCTTGTTTGGGACGATCAAAAGCGCCAACTTTCTCTCCAGCTCCCGGGCCTCCTCAATTCCAACTAACAGATCAACACCCTCGGCTTCGACCTACTCCAATGTTTTTCTCCTCGCCTCCGCCCTGGAATGTTCGATGGCCCGAGTCAGTTTCTGCTCAGCCTTTATCGATACGTCACGGGCTGTTTGATGCACTGTAGCTGCGTTCTTCAGGTAAGTAGCTACGTTTCTTTCGATCTTGGACTTGGCCGCAACCAGCTTAGCTACCTCCTTTCGAGCATCCTTGAGAAGATCGCGGGCCGATGCCAACTCCGAGGTCACTGCCTCATTTTGTTTCCTCAGCCCGAGGATCTCCACCTTCAGTCACCTAACCTATGAGTCAGTTTGCTCGACCTACAAAAAGAAAGGTAAACCGGTCAGTATCGGACTACGGGAACAAGGGAAAGATTCATGCATAACAAAATCCCTGCTCGACAAGGGTAGCTTTTTCTCGGAGTGCTCCCTTCAAAGTAGCCCGGAGCTCACCTGACTCTTTCTCCTTCTGTACAGAACGAGCCTCCGATTCTCATAGTCTCGAGAACAGCTTCTCAAGCTCCTTCTCACGACACAAAAGCTCCTCGTTAAGCCTGAAGAGGGCATGATCGTACATCTACTTGCACTACAGCAAAAAAGAAGAGTTAGAAGAATGAAGAAGGATGTCTGAGGCTAAAAGAAATATACTTAAAGCAGTTATCACCAGCTGCATGAACCTTTCGGCCGCCTTAATGGAGCCGGGAGCGTCAAGATCGATGTTCACGCTAACGTCGTCAAGAATATAGCCAAGCATGCCTCCCCCCTTGAGGGGACCCCCAACTTTCACGGCGTTTGTACCTTGAGCATCCCTTAGCTCCCCTGACGAAAAATGGGAGCCAAAAATGAAATCGCCTATGTCTCCAATGTCCCCGAGGTGTACTTCCTACTCCTAAAAAGCTTCGGGTCCCGACCCTTTAGGGCCTATGGCAACGGTCCCCCCAACGGAAACTGCACCGAACCCGGTCATGGGATCCGAGGAAACACTGATGCCCTCCTCAATTACCTTCGGTCCACAGGGCCAACCTGAGTCAGCCGTCCCCGATTCGGTAGCCTCCGGTCGGGGTATCTGCGGGGCTTTCGTGGATGGCCTCGGCCTTTCCTCCAAGCGGTTCCCGCTCTCATCACCGTTTTCATCATCAGTACCGAGGCTTGCCTCGGAAATAGAAGCTGAGGTTCCAATGGCGGTTTTAGGCTTATGCGGCTTAGGTTTCTTCATCGCAGGAGGGCCGACAACTTTCTTGCCTTTCCTTTTATTTCCCTCTGCAGGCTCCGAAACCTCCGTCCCGCCTCCAGGGGGTGGTCTCATCAGCATATTTTCGTCAAGGCCTACACGAGCATAGTGGCCGCAACCTGTCAGCACAAGGAGGTACAAAAAAAACATAGGGTTGAGACGTAGGCGGTAGGAGAAACTTTACCATGATTCTTGGCCACCCACCGCGTCTTGGCCAGGTCAATCCAAGATCGGGCGAGATACGAAAACGTTTTATCCAACTGCTCAATTCACCCCGGCAGATCCGAGACCACTTCAGGATACCAAGCGACAGCTGCAGAAAACAAAAAGAGGTTATCTTTTTGGAAGAAAAGAAGGAAGATCTCAAAACATGTCCTAAGGAAAAAATACTTACGCTGCATGTTCCATCTCTCCGGGAAAGGCATCCTCTCTGCCGGAATGATGTCCGAGGTTCTAACTCGGACGAACCTACTCATCCATCCCCAATCTTTCTCATCATTGGTGCTCGAGAAAAATGATTTCTTGGATCGATGACGAAGCCTAATGAAGCCTCGATAGAACCGAGGGCTATACATCCTGATCAAATGATTCAGGGTAAAGGTCCCGTCCCCAACCTTATCAGTGAAATAACGGAGCATCAAGACTATCCTCCAAAAATAGGGATAGATTTGACCGAGCATCACCTGATATTTGTCGCAAAAGTCGAGAATGACCGGATCTATCTCCGGGGGAGGGGATCCAGAAGGCTCAGCTGGACTCAAAGTAAAAGGATAAGTATATACGTGGAGGAAACCTTCTTTGTAATGCGTTATGTTCTCATCGGGGCCAGGAATCTCCACTTCTACCGCCTTCTTCTATCGGCAGTCCTGTTTTATCGTCTCCGCATCGGTCACGACGCTGACGTACCGGGATACGTGTTTGCATTGGCCCGGTGTTGCATGGGGTGTATCGATCGTATAATCTTTCGACATGTCAAGATCGGGGGGAGTACATTGTCCTAGAGTGGGTATCACCTTCGTTTTCTCCTTAGACGACCGAGATGAAGAGGTGACTTCGTTCCACCGAGGAACCATCCTAAAAGCTCTGGCCATTGCGATGGTAAAATTTTCTCTAAGAAAATGAAAAATAAGAATGTAGAAGGAGATGGGTCTGTATTCGCAAATTTGTAAATGTTGGGAAAATAAGGATTATCAAAAAGTTGATGTATTTATAAGAACCGCATGGGCAGCGGAAGGGGCGAGCCAATAGTGGTTCGTGAGTCTCTCGATAGTCGCATTTGACGGCGACCCTTGCATGATTTTTTGGGACTTGGCATTTAATGTTTTGATAGGCTGATGTCACAACAATGATTTCCTCGGAACGGAGGCTCAAAATCGTTTCATATTACTTCGTTTTATGAAACGCGTAAACTATCTGTATACGGCAAAATCGGAGGGTCCAATTTCTCGTCATTGAGGCATTTCAGGGGATCATCTCGAGACCTCGAGACTTCGAGGCTGTGGTCGATCTCCCTCCCTCGAGATTCGTCGATGCCCGGCCTAGCGACAATGTTGGTCGTGGTCATGATGGGACTGGAGAGCTCCCTAAGCATGCAGCTAATACTAGCAGAGTTTGGTGCCATATAGTTGTCCCATCCCCCTACTTTTGTGATTAATGCTTTTGTACTATGTTGGAGTTCCCTTCCCATATAAAGGAGGTCTTCGACATTTTGTAAGGGTTCAGTGATTGCTCCAATTGCTCCACAAGAAATATAAAAAACATTCTCTTTGCTCTCCTATACACTTTCTCTATATTATTGCTTTCATTTACTGTCTTCATATTTGCTCATCATTCATTGCTTATCATTGGCCATAAATAGTCTTCATTGATTATTTCATAACTATTAGCCCTACCCCGATCACCCACGATAGCTCGAGTTTGAGCCCTGGAATCGACTTCGAGGCCCAAAATCGACCGGCTCAAGGCCCTGAATAGCTGACCCAACGGTTTGGTTATAGCTATCTCCCTAACTTTATTTCGTCTCTAAATCTCATATACTTAGCATCAACTGTTTAACAAACTAGCATAAAAATAGATCACATATTTTTAGAGTCCCATCAACAAATTTAATTGTTATTACCATTTTCACGGTAAACATGTTCTATTTATACATTCAACATGTAGACTTTGTATGAGAGAATTTGTTACTTTGGAAATTTTGTCATCTCAAAGTGATTTGGTGTAAACCAGCTTTTGCATGGATATAAGATTTTGTGATCTCTTTGTTAGCTTAATCGATGTCTATGTTACCCAACTACTAATTCTTATGGTTCTTCATTGTCTACACGACAACATCTGGTTCTTTTTCCATAGGTGCTCATTTTGTATGGTGTTTAGTTTAACATTTATATCCGTGAATATGATTATTGGAAGAACATAAAAAATCATGTGATTATGGCTCCAAAACAATGAAGTTGTGCTGAAAACGTTTTCTTAGTTGATGATGAACAACATTTAATGGCTACATAGAGGTGTCATGACTCCTCTATTGACAATAGAGGATGAGATATGTATCATATTACGTATAGGTTGTTGATTCCCCAGTTGACGCATTTCCTTATCTAATTCTCTCCTTGAAAAACCCTGAGATGATTTCTTAGTTGTTCTTCACACTCTATAACATAGAAAATCAGAAAATCTCCCATTTACTTTTAGCCTTATGAAACCAGCATACTGTAATTATCTAATCTTCTCTATAAGATTCTTTTGAAGAACACCTTACCCTTTTCTATCCCCTTATTCTTCATACTCATGTACCTGATTAAATATTCTTGGGCAATAACATGTGATCTTTTATAAAGGAACATTTTGAAATCTATTAATTCGTTAGATGTCTTCAAAGTTTGATATGAGTTAATGCATCAAATGTCTAGGGAATTTGAAAAATAAGGTGCATCAATGCCGAAAGATGGAAAAAATGTCTAAACTCTTCAAGTTGTATTTCTCGGTGATGTATTGCACTAAATGGTGGAGTACAAATTGATTTCTCTGTTAGTTGAGACTGCTATATTACAATGGGCCATCTACTAATTGAAAAGGTCATTTCAGCAGGTTCGTCCTTTTCTAATTCTTTTAGTTTGTTTTAAAGTGCTTTTGTATCGGCACTTCTTTTAGAGAGCTTCCACATATTCTTATTGGAATGAAGGCTTAGGATCTTTATAGTTTTTATTGCATTTTGGATCAATAATTTGCTACTAGAGTTGTTGGATTACAAAACTTTTTGGGAGCAAATCAATATATGGAAATATATAGGGAACAAGTATATACATGCATGAATCTGAAGACCTCGGAGGCTCCTTTTAGTTTTCTATGTACAGCTCTCAGGTAGGACCAACCTTACACGCACCCTTCAAAGCTCACTACAAGAAAAAAACTTACTCCATTAGGGATATTTAGCGACAAGTTTTAAATATGGTCTCTAAAAGTGTACTTACAGGGATGAGATTTTTTTTTGGTCTCTAATACCTAATTTATTTTTTTAAATACACGACTAGACTTATTCTGGTCTAAATAAAATTTAATATCTGGTCTCTAATACTCCTTTAACGGGATAGAGGCGGGAATCTGAAAGTAAAGTAAACAAAAAACCCTCCAAAAATATATTTTCGCTGTAAAATCCCTCCAGAAATTCACTTTCACCCTAAAATCTCTCCCAAAAAATCACTTTCACGCTGCAATCGCTAATCAAGCGGCATTCTCTTCAAAGTTCAATCCCTAATCAAGCGGCGACGACTTCAATTCTCTTCAAAGTTCAGAAGGTTGCAAATTAAACTTCATCAGTCAGAACTCGAAGGTTGCAAAATTTATCACTTCAAACTCCGAAGGTTGCAAAATTCATCACTTCAAACTCAGAAGGTTGGCGTCTCTACCATTGGATTATCTGCCTAATCAAGAGTAAGTTTAATTTCTTTCTCTTTTATCTGTTTCGTTTCCTTTTTTCTTCTTCTTGTTTTTTTTGAGCCAGAAATCAAAAATCGGGTTCTGCAATTTTCTGTTTCTTTAGTTGTTTTCTGCAATTGGGTTGTTTAGAATAGTGATAGTTGTTGTGTGAGTGATAAAAGTGAGAATATTGGTTTAAAGATGGGCCTCGTAGGTCAAGGAGGAGAAATTTGAGTTTTTCTTGTAGAATTTGTCTCTGCGATGGTTTTCTTCTTTGCGATTTGCGTTACAATTCTTCTGGGGACTTGCTTGAAGGGTCATGAGTTTGGCACTACAGCAGTAATGTCACCACTGATAGCAACAATAGCTTCAGGCATTACAGCATGCGCCACTCGATCGACAACAACTCGATCACTGTTACCTTCTTGAGCCACCAGTGTAATTCCTTGATGCTTACTAGCATTGTTTGCTCGATTCAAACCATCCTCTTGCACAGTTATTCGATCACCTGTAGCTACCTTATCATCAACTCCTTTTTGTCCATCATTAGTCAAAGCCAAATCCCCTATAATCTCCTCGATCCCAATAGCAATTTGCTGACCTTTAGCAGAGTGAAAAGTCAATAGTTTCTGTTTTCCAGAACAGACTTGTGTTGATTACAAGAAAAAGACTTTTTTTCTTCAGAGGTTTTTTCTAGATGTCCAGATGATATCTTTTAATCCCGAAGAGAAGTTCTTGTAGAACTGCCATTTTTAAGGTCCAAGAATCTGCCCTTTTTTTTCGGTACCAAACCGTTTTAACAAATATCTGAAAATCTTATGCAGGAACATGTGTACCTTTTAATAATTGATAGAATTTGGATTAAGGATATGTATATTAGTAATACGTGTATACAGCTATTTAATATTGAAAGAGCATTCTTTTTATAACAATCATAACAATCCCTGTATTGTTGCTTGTCGCTTAACAATCCATGTTACCATCTACTGTAATTTCTGCATAACTACAACATGAATCAAACAACCCCTAAAAGCTTAAGCCCGAGTTCTTAGTGGTAGAAATTCCAATAGACTTTCAGTAAGCTTACATCAAGTCCGGTGTTTAGTAGAAGTCTTTGTAGTACTTTCAGAGATATGTCAGTAAAATATGTAGACAATTTCTGGTGTGAGAGAAATTTTGACTATTGGAATGTAAAGCATACAAATGGAGCAAAGTGATATAACCAATGCAATTTCCCTACTTTGCCTCAGTGTCCTTGGCAATCATATCAGCTAGAGCTTATATATGTATTTGTTAAACACGAAAAGAATGTCAATAACTTGGCTTGAAGTAAGTTAAGCAAGTTGAAGTGCGAAGATTTTGAAGAAAGAATGGATGCCATTACTTGAATTCCAGTCCTTGGTCTTAAGTTAATGAGAAGTGTTGATCTGAGTCTTATGTTCTTAGGGAGATTATTGTTTTTCTCTGTTGCTCCCTTGTCTTTCTTAAGACCAGAAACAGAAAAGGAACTCCAAATAATTTGGTGGTCATGAATACAATGTAACAATGTCCATGTGAGTCCTCTCAATTAACAGGTGAATACAAGAACCAAATGCAGCTCCAGCATGCTTTCAGTTAATTCAGTTATCAGCAGGTTGAGCCTTATAGGTAATCCATATGAAAAGAAGCCCAAGAACTTAGTAAGTAGTGACAGATTGCAACTAAGTAAAAGGCAATCCATATGAAAAGAAGTCCTAAAACTAGTAATAGGTGACAAATTGCAACTTAGTAATTCAACTAACACCATCACATTTTAAGGCTTCAGGAGGTCTCTTAAGGGGCTTCACCACCTTGTTCAGGGAGCATTATCACCTAAGGGTCATCCATCTTTTATCTGCAGATGACACTTTTTGGTTTTAGGTGATACAGATGCTTTGCCAAATTTTGCATTAAAATTAACTTCTATGACTCTGTATTCCTAGCAGTTCAAGCAATAAAGTACTGAATAAACTAGTTTTTAATTCATTTTGAATCTAACTTATTTACTCTGATCATGTAAAGAAAATAGAGATTACAATATTGTGTAATTTTACATGTTCTATATAAAAGGTTGCCTACCATCTTGTTATTAATAATTACTCCTAATACATGAGGCAGACGAACTTACCATATCTCCTGTTAAGATAGATACATAATGGTTGCCTGCTACTACTAGTAACAGAAAATTTCTTGTCTCTCTACCAAGATAGTAGATGCTCTAATACTATTTGAAGAAATAAGAAAGGAGAATATAAGTAGATGATTTTTGTTGTTGCTGTTGTTAATCTGTTATAAGTCACTATGGTCTTCCAATAATTACAGGATAGTTCATGATACACAATCATAATTATTCTAGGAGTTTAAACAAGAACATGCCTTGTAAAACTCTAATGTGTCACCACCAATTTTCCGGAGCTCAACCAAATGCTTTCTATGCATCTAACCTTTAAGAAAGAAAATCAATGGTTTAGCTATGAAGTGTCTTATGTGTTTTAATTTCTCATTTTCTTGAGCAATTGTGTGTTATATGTTATGCATATCAACTTATAGTTTATCTCATTCTTGTGAAACCGTAGGAAGTTTAGTCATAAAGATGAGTTTGACAAGTTTGATAACAAGTAATGTGCATTTTAATACTTTTTTTTAATGTAATGTGCATCTTAATACTTTTGTTGTTTTAATTGTTTAAATCTTTTTTTTATTTCCTATTCAAGGTTATGGCACCAAGTAAGTAATGGATGAAACTTGTTGATGACCGACTTGACGAAACTTATTTAATTGGGGTGCAAAAGTTTTTGGATTATGCCTTTAGAAGAATAGGAGAATTGTATGAAATACGTTGTCCGTGCGTCAAATGTTGTAACACAATATTAGGAACACATGAGACAGTCGAGATACATTTGAAAGTATATGGAATAATTCGAAATTATACCTTTTGGTATCATCATGGTGAAGTTGTGGGTGAGCCACAGTCGGAAGGCGAGTTGAAGATGATAATGAAGTAGAAGATTATGAGGATGAGGATGAAATACATGAAATGCTGAGGGATTTATATCCTAATCATGATGGAGGCACTGCGGACGCTCGTGATAATGATTTACTCGGAGATGAACCGATTGTTGAAGCAAAAAAGTTTTACAGCCTATTGAAAGATTTCAAACAACCACTATACCAAAATTCGAAATGTTCAAAACTTTCCACTTTGTTTAAACTGCTTCACATAAAAAGTATGGGTCGTTGGAGCAATGAGTCATTTATAATGTTATTAAAAATGTTGAAGGATGAGTTGTTGCATTATGAGGCAAAGAAGGTGATTGGGGACCTTGGGTTGTCATACAACAAAATTGATGCTTGTATAAATGATTGTATGTTATATTGGAAGGACGATAACTTACTTGATTCCTATAAACTCTGTGGTGCATCCAGATGGAAAACAGATAAACATAGTGGGGAAGCAAAGAATAAGAATGGTAAAAAAATAGCGTCAAAGACTTTACGCTATTTTCCATTGAAGCCTAGGCTTCAAAGGTTGTTTATATCTACAAATACATCTTCTCTAATGACATGGCATCATAATAAAAGAGTTGATGATGGAACAATGAGGCGCCCAGCTGATTCAATGGCATGAAAATCATTTGATGAACTTCATCCCTCATTTGCGGCCGAGCCTCGTAATGTTCGACTTGGGCTTGCTAGTGATGGATTCCAGCCATTTAGGAATTCAAAAACCTCATATAGTATATGGCCTGTGGTACTTATTCCTTATAATTTACCACCTTGATTGTGTATGAAACAGGAAATTACATTATGTCTATGCTTATTCTTGGTCCCGATAATACAGGTGATGCATTTTACATATATCTTCAACCTTTGATAGAGGAATTAAAGGAATTATGGGAAATTGGCATTGAGAACTTTTATGCATAAACCAAACAGAATTTTAAGTTACATGCTTCTTTTCTGTGGACCATCAATAACTTTCCAGCATATGGAAATTTATCGGGATGGAGTACAAAAGGTAAATTGGCATGTCCATGTTGCAACATTGACACTTCCTCAATCAGATTGAAGAATAGTAAGAAACAATGTTTTATGGGTCATAGGCGTTACCTTCCTCTTAATCACAAATAGAGGAATGATAAGGAGTCATTTGATGGCACAAAAGAAAAAAGGCTCCCACCAAAAGTGCGTTCAGGTATTGAGATACTTAATCAAGTTCAAGATCTTAAAGGGTTGCAATTGATAAAGGATCCAAAGAAGAGGATCAAGATATCACATGATGTTCGAAAAGATAACTGGAATAAGAAGAGTATCTTTTTTAAGCTTCCATACTGAAAATCTCTCTTGTTGCGACATAATTTGGATGTTATGCATATCGAAAAAAATATATGTGATAATATTATGGGGACGATCATGAATGCCAAAGGAAAAACCAAGGATACCATTAAAACTCAACTAGATTTGCAAGAAATGAACATTAGGCCGGAATTGCACCCTACCAAAAATGGAGAAAAAAATGAAGTTCCAACTGCATGTTACACATTATCTCCCCAAGAAAAACACAACATATGCCTTTTCTTAAAGAATTTAAAGGTTCCAGATGGATTTTTATCTAACATTTCTCAATGTGTTAACTTGAAAGAGCACAAGATTTTTGGCTTAAAGAGTCATAATTGTCATGTTCTTCTACAACATTTACTCCCTCTTGCACTACGTGGTATGTTATCGAAAGCTGTGTGTGAACCCCTTATCGAGTTGTCTTTATTTTTTAATGTGCTGGGAGCAAAGGTATTAAGGATTGATGACCTGGATCAGATTGAAGCTCAAATTCCTATAACTCTTTGCAAGTTGGCAAAGGTCTTTCCTCCTTCATTTTTTGATGTCATGGTGCACTTGCCTACTCACTTAACTAATGAAGCTAAGCTTGCTGGACCTGTTCAGTATCGGTGGATGTATCCTATAGAACGATGGTTATACTTTTTGAAATCTCTCATTGGTAATAGGGCTTGTCCAGAAGGTTCCATTGTAGAGGGTTACCTTGCAAATGAATGTATGACCTTATGTTCAAGGTATCTGCATAGAATCGACATAAAGTTTAATTGGCCAGAACGAAATTCTGATGGTGGTTTAAGAAATTCTGATGGAGGTTTATCTCTATTTTGTAAATTTGGAAAAACTTTAGGAGCTCCAAAACAGCTTGATCTTGAAGCAGATGAATTGGAGCAAGCATATATATACATACTGAAGAATTGTGATGAAGTTCTACCATTTCTAGAGTATGAAATATTTTTCCTTCATGGGTGTGTTTGGTATGAAGGAAAATATTTTCTGGAAAATATTTTTCAATTTTCCCATGTTTGGTTGGCTTAAATTTTTGGAAAACATTTTCCTTAAGAACTCATTTTCCTCCAATTGGAGAAAAATATTTTCCTCCAATTGGAGAAAAATATTTTCCTTATCAAAAGAAGGGAAAACATTTTCCAAAACTCCTACTCAACCTTCCTCACCCTCACCAATCCACCCCACCCCCTCTCTCCAAGAAAGACTTTTTTTTTCAAATTTCAGTTTTTCCGTTACCTCCCACCCTACTAACCCTCCACTCCACCCCACCCCCTCCCGAAAAAAAAATTATTTTTTTTACCTTATTTTTTTTTGCAATTTCAAATTTGTGTTTTTTGTTTTTTCTGCACCCCCCACCCCCCACCCCAACTGCCCCCTCCCCGAAAATTATTTTTTATATATTTTTTATTTTTAGTTTTTTTATTTATTGGTTTAAATGTTCAAAATTTTACAAGTTTCAAAGTTACGAGTTTGGAGGTTTATGTGTTTGGAAGTTTACGAATTCGAAATTTCGCGGTTTCGAAAGTTTGGCGGTTCGAAAATTTATGAAAAATGTGGGCTCAGAAGGTTATTGGTTTAAAAGTTTATTCTTCATGTTTATTATATCTAAATTATTTATGAATATTCTTGAGAAGCCATTTTCTTTAATTTGCGTACCAAACACTGGAAAATAAATAAGATTACTACTTGTTTTCCAAGAAAATATTTTCTTGGCAAACATTTTCCACGGAAAACATTTTCCGTTATACCAAACACACCCCATATCATATTTTGTTTTCCTTGTTTCCTGTAAGATTGTTTCTCCTTTATGTTTGACATTTGTGGTTCAACTAAAATTTGTAGAGAGTTCGCACAAATTCATGTAGATTCTACTCAACACTTGTCTGATACGGAATGGAACAAACAATTTATCGAATGGTGAGTAATATATACATATCAAATTTGAAAATCCAATATTATATTACTTATTCTATAGTAATCAACTTTATCTTGTTGATAGGTTGCACAATTGTATAAAAAAGATGATAGTCGGCTCAGGAGGATCTCCTTGCACTTTCATGTGGTCCTACCCAATATGTATTACATTATAATGGCTATATTGTTAACGGATATAGATTTCATGTTGAAGATTATGATAAACATTTAAGGACTCAAAATTGTGGTGTGGTTGTTGTTAGTGAGACTGGTGAACATAGTGAGAATATTGATTACTATGGAGTTTTAACTGATGTTCTTGAAATGCAATTCACTACAAGAAGAGTGATTTTGTTTTGATGTAATTGGTTTGATGTGTATGATAAAAAAAAGGAATTAAAACAGATGAATATGACATTGTAAGTGTTAATTGGGGACGATTTTTGAAAACAAATGAACCTTATGTGTTAGCGGACCAGACATATCAAGTATTTTATGCTAATGATAACTCCAATAAAGGTTGGCGTGTAGCAAGAAAGACGCAACCTCGTGATTTCTATGAGATTTTGCAACCAATAGATGGTGATGTTGATTTAGAAAGTCATGTACAAAATAAATGAAAAAGAACAACTGAGGTGAAGTATCTCTTTATGCCATTACCATATTCATATTATTATGCATTCTGATTACATGATCTTTTTATTAGTACATTATTGTTATAATGTCTTAATTTGATTTTTCGTAGGTTTGTTATGAAACCATCAAAGAATGAAAATGAGGTGGCATCCACTGTGAAAGCTACTACTAAATATGCATTTGTTGCACTAGGTGCTATAGGGAAGGGACGAGGGAAAGGGCTTAAATCTATATGCTCTTTAGGGTTATCTGGACCAGATATTCCATTTTCTCCATCTACTGATCAAGTTATGCAATACAACCAAATTGTTGAAATTCGTATGGTTTCTCAAATTTATTGTGTTATCAATTTGTACATTTAAATTTTAGTGCTAAATTTTTACTAATATGATTTCCTTATACCAGGTGTAGTAGCGAAGGGACGAGGGCGAGGGCTTAGATCTATGTGTTCTTTGGGAGTATTTGGAATGAGACTAATGAATAAAAATTCATTGGTTCTTGAGAAAGGGAATATACAAACTAATCTACTGATGATGTTATGAAATACATCCAAAAAAATTCAATGAGTAGGATTTCTAAAAGCTATTATCTTTTAGAGTCAAATTTGTACTTATTTAGATTTGATTTTCTGTATTATATATCTATCTATAAACAAAAATAAAAGCTCTAGAGAAGGGACGAGGGTGTGATGACCTTTTGGGTCATCACTTATTTTAGAAATAAATTCAGTGTTCCGAGGCCTAAAAATTTCCCTTTTACCTCACCTTGATTTGCGCGCGTGGTCCAGACCTATATCCGGAAAGTCTTCTATGTGAAAAAAATTGAGAAATAGAAATTTCTAGAGTTAAAAATTTGATTTTTGGTTGACTTTGGTCAAAATTTTGAGCAAACGGATCTGGATCCGTGTTCCGACGATCCCGAAAGGTCCGCAGTAAAATATGGGACTTGGGCTTATGCTCGAAAATGAATTCCGAGGTCACAATCCTTAGAAATCAATTTTTGAAAGAAATTATTTTGCTGAATTATCTAAGAAATGAAGAAAAGAATTAATGTTTGAAACCATTGGTATCGGGCCCGTATTTTAGTTCTGGAACCCGGTACAAACTTGTTATAGTATTTGAATGATAACTGTGAAATTTGGTGAAAAATGGAGTCTATTTGACGTGAGTTGGACTTCCGGTTGAAGAGTTATGAACTTTAAGTGTTCTTGATGAAAATGTTGACTTTTGAGGTTTAATTCATGATTTTACATGTTATTTTGATGATGTGGTCGCACGAGTAGGTTTGGAGTCCTGAGGGCTCGGGTGAGTTTCGGGTAGGTTCCGGGATGTCTTAGGCTTAAAATATGGATGTTGCAGGTTCAGAGAAGTGCAAATCTCTGAACCCGCCAGTGCGGTCCGTATTGGTTTTGTGCTGTCCACGGTGGAGGCTTTGCGGCCGCACTCAATTTTGTGTGGTCCGCACTCAATTTTGTGTGGTCCGCACAGGTTCACTGGTCCGACTTCGGAAGCTTATTTCTTTTGATCTACAAGGAATTTTGAGATTATTTAAAATCAAATCTTGTAGCTCTTCGTGTCTAGTTTCCATAGAGGTAAAGAAATTACAATTTGGACATATATAGAGAAAGTTATGGCCAAAATACTAAAGCATGGCACTGCAGTCAACCTTGTGAGCTCCGCGACCGCATTCCTTTTTGTGCGGTTCGCACAGGTTGTCTAAAAGGGGTATATTTAAATAGGATTTTTAGTTATTTTTTATTTTTCAAAACCCCAAAATATAAAAGGCGATTTTTCAAATAACCTTTCTTGTTGAAAACATTAGTAAGTGATTTCTAACTCATTTTCTTTACTCATTAACTTCTTTTTACAAGATTTCATCCTAGAATCTAGGGTTTTCATGATGGAATTGGGAATTTTGGGTAAAACCTAAGAATATTGAAATTTGGGGTTTTAGACCTCAAATCGAGGTCAGATTCCAAAACCAATTATATATCCGGGCTCGGGGGTGAATGGTTAATCGGGGTTTGGTCCGAATTTCGGATTTGGACCAAGCAGGCCCGGGGTCGAATTTTGACTTTTTGAGAAAAACTTTAGAAAACTTATTTCCATGCGTTAAAATTAATTCATTTGGCACTTATTAATATTATTAAGTAACTTGTGGCTAGATACGCGCGAGTTGGTGGTGGACTCAAGAGGTAAAGTGATAGTTGAAGCTTGAATTGTGTTCGTGGCATCGAGGTAAGTGTTTGATCTAACCTTAGCTTGAGGGATTAGAAGTTGTCCTATTTGCTACGTGTCATTTGTTGAGTACGACATATAGGCATGGTGACGAGTATCTATACTTTGGTGTCAAGCATGCCCATGAGTCTTGTACTATGATTAATGTCACTCCGCTTGTATTGTTCATGCCTTTTGTGATGATTTCTATTATTGAGCAAGACTTGTGAAAGTAATTGGTATTTGAATATTGAAGAGCGTTGGCTCAAGTTGTAAAATGAATTCTGGAAGTATAACTGGCAATTGAACCTTATAGAGCATTGGCTCAAATTGTGAAGTAAATGTGAAAAGGAAAAGAGAAGAGGATTTTTGATATTGTTCCCTCGCCGGGATTCAATTGTTGTACTGTTGTTCCCTTGCCGAGATTTTATTGTGATTTCATTTATTTTCTTGCCCTTATTTCTTGTGATTATTATTTTGGTAAGAGAGTGTTAAAGCACGAAAGGTGATGACGTGCACTTGTCCTTGATTTTCCTGAATCTTGCTGATAATTCAGTTATGTTGTCCTTTACATTTATTTACTGATTTTCTATTGTTACTTGATTTTATTATGATGTTATTGATTCCCTTGTCGGGATAGTATTGTTCCCTTATTGTTCCCTTGTCGGGGCTCCTTTGTGATTGGTGTTGAATTGTATATTGGGATAGGGTTGCACGCCGCAACAATATTATATTTGGATCGGGTTGCACGCCGCAACAATATTATATTTGGATTGGGTTGCACGCCGCAACAATATTATATTTGGATCGGGTTGAACGCCGCAACAATATTGTGATTGGATCGGGTTGCACGCCGCAACACTGATATATGACATGGATCGGGTTGAACGTCACAACAGTGTTTTATGATTTGGATTGGGTTGTGCGCCGCAACAATAAATCATAAAAGTGGATATTGATTTATTACTATTTCCTTATTCTTTCTGCTGCGAATTTTAAATTGTTCTTTATGCTTTTCTCTTGAGTTACTGTTGGTAAGTGATATTCCCCCACAACATGTCCCCTTCCCCTCTTTAACTGCTAGTTTCCTTTATTATTACTTCCTATATATATGCTTTAACTACACAGGTTTAGTTGGTAGTCTTGTCCTAGCCTCGTCACTACTTTGCCGATGTTAGGTTAGGCACTTACCAGCACATGGGATCAGTTGTGCTGATACTACACTCTGCACTCTTTTGTGTAGATCCCAATGCTGTAGATTTCGGACCACAGTGAGATTGTTGTTCTTGTTCATCAGGCGACTCGAGATAGTCCTGCAGGAGTCTGCAGGCCTTGGCGTCTCCTTCTATCTACTATTCCTGTTTCTTTCATGTATTTCCGGAGACAATGTTGTATTTATTCCTTTCAGACCTTTATTTGTAGTACTCCTATATAGTCTGTGAAGTTGTGACACCAGTCTTGGGTAGATTTGTTATGGATTGGTATTAGTAGTATTATTAAAACTTTACAATGCAACCTTTCGCTTATTCAATTCTGTTGTTATCTAATTGTTGACTCTTAACTGTTATCAGATTAAAAATGAAAACAAGGTAAATAGTTCAGTTGGTTGGCTTGCCTAGCTTTCACTAGTAGGCGCTATCACGACCCCCGAGGGTAAGAAATCCGGGTCGTGACAAGTTGGTATCAGAGCTTTAGGTTACATAGGTCTCACAACTTATAGACAAGCTTAGTAGAGTCTGAGGGATCGGTAAGGAGACGTCTGTACTTATCCCTAGAGGCTACAGAGTTAGGAAAAGTTTCACTTCTATTCTTCTCCGTTGTGCGATTTTGTTCTCTCAGTGCTAAATTGAAACCTCTACTCTTATCTTTTCGCTAATGGTGAGGTCACGTATCGCTTCTTTAGCCGAGCAGCCACACAGACCGGTGATAGATCATCTACATCTTCGAAGGCTTTGTGGAGGTTGGATAGGTTTCACCAAGCTCTTCACTACTACTTTCAGCGGTGCATCTTCTGAGGATCCCCAAGATTATTTGGACAGTTGTCATGAGGTTCTCAAGAACATGGGGATAGTGGAGACCAATGGAGTCGACTTTGCTGCTTTTCGTTTGTCTGGATCCTCCAAGGCTTGTTGGAGAGGTTGTTGTTTGGCTAGACTAGTTGGGGCGCCAACTTTGACTTGGTATCGGTTTTCTCAGCTATTTCTGGAGAAGTTTCTTCCTATCACTGAGAGAGAGAGTGTGGGGAGGTTCATTGAGGGAGTCATTCAGCCCACTCAGCTAGCTAGAGGTAGAGGTACTAGAGGTGGAGGTATCGGTACTTTTCTAGTTTGTAGCAGAGATGCTTCAGTTTTATCTGATCCAGGATCTACATACTCCTATGTGTCATCTTATTTTACACTATATCTGGTCATGCCTAGTGATTCTTTGAGTGCTCCTATTTATATGTCTACACCAGTGGGTGATTCTATTATGGTAAATCGTGTCCATTGTTCATGTATAGTTGTGATTGGGGGTCTTGAGACCTCGTGTAGATTTGTTACTTCTGGACATAGTTGATTTCGATGTCATATTGGGGATGGACTGGTTATCACCTTACCACGTTATCTTGGATTGTTATGCCAAGACTATGACCTTAGCCTTACCGGGTCTACCTCGTCTTGAGTGGAGAGGGACTCCTGGTCATTCTATCCGTAGTGTTATCTCATATATGAAGGCTCGGCGTATGGTCGAGAAGGGGTGTTTGGCCTATTTGGTGTATTTTCGTGATTCTAGTGCCGAGGTTCCTTCTATTGATTTTATGCCTGTTGTTCGTGAGTTTCCTGAGGTATTTCCTTCAGACCTGCCGGGTATGCCACCCGATAGGGATATTGACTTCTGCATTGATTTGGATTCGGGCACTCAGCCCATTTCCATTCCACCGTATCGTATGGCCCCGCCTGAGTTGAAAGAGTTGAAGGAGCAGTTGCAAGACTTGCTTGAAAAAGGTTTCATTAGACCTAGTGTTTCGCCTTGGGGTGCTTCGGTGTTGTTTGTTAAGAAGAAGGATGGATCGATGTGAATGTGTATAGATTACCGACAATTGAACAATGTTACAATCAAGAATAAGTATCCATTGCTGAGGATTTATGATTTGTTTGATCAGCTTCAGGGTGCTAAGGTATTTTTGAAGATTGACTTGAGATCTGGCTACCATCAGTTGAGGATTAGGGCATCCAATGTCCATAAGACAGCTTTTCGCACTCGGTACAGACATTATGAGTTCTTGGTGATGTCATTCGGGTTGACAAATGCCCCAGCAGCTTTTATGAATTTGATGAACCGAGTGTTCAGGCCTTACTTGGATTCGTTCGTGATAGTCTTCATTGATGATATTTTGATTTATTCCCGTAGCCGGGAGGAGCATGAGCAGCATCTTAGAGTGGTTCTCCAGACTTTGAGAGACAGTCAGCTGTATGCTACGGTTTTGAAGTGCGAGTTCTGGTTGAGTTCATTTGCATTCCTGGGTCATGTTGTATCAGCAGAGGGTATTCAGGTAGATCCAAAGAAGATAGAGGCAGTCAAGATATCAGCTATAGAAATTCAGAGTTTCTTGGGTTTGGCAGGCTATTATCGTCGGTTCGTGGAGGGGTTTTCATCTATGGCAGCCCCGATGACCAGGTTGACCCAGAAGGGTGCCCAGTTCAAGTGGTCGGACGAGTGTGAGGCGAGCTTTCAGAAGCTCAAGACAGCTTTGACTACGGTGCCAGTGTTGGTTTTGCCCACAGGTTCAGGGCCATATACAGTTTATTGTGATGCATCTCGTATTGGACTTGGTGCGGTGTTGATGCAGGATGACAATGTCATTGCCTATGCTTCACGGCAGTTGAAGATTTATGAGAAAAACTATCCGGTTCATGATTTGGAGTTAGCATCCTTTGTTCACGCGTTGAAGATTTGGAGGCATTATCTGTATGGCATGGAATGTGAGGTGTTCACGGATCACAAGAGTCTGCAGTACTTGTTCAAACAGAAGGAGCTAAATTTGAGGCAGAGAAGATGGTTGGAGCTATTAAAGGACTATGATATCACCATCTTATATCATCCGGGGAAGGCCAATGTGATTGCCGATGCTTTGAGTAGGAAGTCATCCAGTATGGGCAGTTTTGCTTATATTCCAGTCGGTGAGAGACCGCTTTCTTTGGATGTTAAGGCTTTGGCCAATCAGTTCGTGAGGTTGGATGTTTCTAAGCCCAGCCGTGTGTTAGCTTGCACAGTCGCTCGTTCTTCATTATTGGAGCATATCCGAGATTGACAGTATGATGATCCTCATTTGTGTGTCCTTAGAGACATGGTGCAGCATAGAGATGCCAAGCAAGTAACACTAGGGGATGATGGAGTTTTGAGGATGCAGGGTCATATTTGTGTGCCTAATGTGGATGGACTTTGGGAGTTGATTCTAGAGGGGCCCATAGTTCCCGGTACTCTATTTATCCGGGCACCGCGAAGATGTATCAGGATTTTTGGCAGCATTATTGGTGGAGGAGAATGAAGAAGGACATTGTTGCATATGTGGCTCGGTGTTTGAATTGTCAGCATGTTAAGTACGAGCATCAGAGGCCTGGTGGTTTGTTCCAGAAGATTGAGAGTCCTGAGTGGAAGTGGAAGTGTATCACTATGGACTTCGTTGTTGGACTCCCACGGACTCAGAGGAAGTTCGATGCAGTGTGGGTTATTGTTGATAGGCTGACCAAGTCAACACATTTCATTCTTGTGGCAGTCTCCTATTCTTCCGAGAAATTAGATGAGATCTATATCCGGGAGATTGTTCGTCTTCATGGTGTGCCCGTGTCTATCATTTCGGATCGAGCTACGCAGTTTACCTCACATTTCTGGAGAGCAGTTCAGCGAGAGTTGGGCCCACGGGTTGAGTTGAGCACAACATTTCATCCTCAGACGGACGGGCAGTCCGAACGTACTATTCAGATTTTGGAGGATATGCTCCGAGCTTGTGTCATTGACTTTGGAGGCTCGTGGGATAAGTTTTTGCCTTTAGCAGAGTTGACTGCAACAACAACTACCAGTCGAGTATCCAAATGGCTCCTTATGAGGCTTTGTATGGTAGGTGGTGTCGGTCACCGGTTGGATGGTTTGAGCCGGAAGAGGCTCGGTTATTGGGTACGGATCTAGTACATAATGCTTTGGACAAGGTCAGGATTATTCAGGATAGGCTTCGTACAGCTCAGTCCAGGCAAAAGAGTTATGCCGACCGTAAGGTTCGAGATTTGGCATTTATGGTCGGTGAGCGGGTATTGCTTTGGGTGTCGCCTATGAAGGGCGTGATGAGATTTGAAAAGAAGGGAAAGCTTAGCCCTAGGTTCATTGGCCCATTTTAGATTCTTGATCGAGTGGGAGAGGTGGCTTACAGACTTGCGTTACCGCCGAGCTTATCAACCGTACATCTAGTGTTTTGTGTGTCCATGCTTCGGAAGTATCACGGCGATCCATCCCACATGTTAGATTTCAGCATTGTCCAGTTGGACAAGGACTTGTCATATGAGGAGGAGCCGGTAGCTATTCTAGACTGGCATGTTCGTCAGTTGAGGTTGAAGAGTTTCCTTTCTGTTCGTGTTCAGTGGAGTGGTCAACCTGCTAAGGCATCGACCTGGAAGTTCGAGTCCGATATGCGGAGCCGTTATCCCCATCTTTTTTCCGACTCAGGTACTTCTTTCTTATGTCCGTTCGAGGACGAACGGTTGTTTTAGAGGTGGAGGATGTGATGACCTTTTAGGTCATCACTTGTTTTAGAAATAAATTCAGTGTTCCGAGGCCTAAAAACCTCCCTTTTACCTCACCTTGATTTGCGTGCGTGGTCCAGACCTATATTCAGAAAGTCTTCTATGTGAAAAAAAAGAGAAATAGAAATTCCTAGAGTTAAAAATTTGATTTTTGGTTGACTTTGGTCAACATTTTGAGCACACGGACCCGGGTCCGTGTTCCGACGATCCGGAAGTTCCTCAGTAAAATATGGGACTTGGGTGTATGCTCGAAAATGTATTCCGAGTTCCCAAGCCTTAGAAATCAATTTTTGAAAGAAATTATTTTGCTGAATTATCCAAGAAATGAACAAAATAATTAATGTTTGAAACCATTGGTATCGGGCCCGTATTTTGGTTCTGAAGCCCGATACAAACTTGTTATAGTATTGAATGATAACTGTGAAATTTGGTGAAAATGGAGTCTATTTGGACGTGAGTTGGACTTCCGATTGAAGAGTTATGAACTTTAAGTGTTCTTGATGAAAATGATGAGTTTTGAGGTTTAATCCATGGATTTACATGTTATTTTGATGATATGATCGCACGAGTAGGTCCATATAATGTTTTTGAGTTAGTATGCACATTTGGTTTGGAGTCCCGAAGGCTCGGGTGAGTTTCGGATAGGTTCCGGGATGTCTTAGGCTTAAAATGTGGATGTTGCAGGTTCAGAGAAGTGCAAATCTCTGAACCTGCCAGTGCGGTCCGCATTGGTTTTGTGCTTTCCACGGTAGGGGCTTTGCGGCGACACTCGATATTGTGCGGTCCGCATAGGTTCACGGATCCAACTTCGGAAGCCTATTTCTTTTGGTCTACAAGAAATTTTGAGACGATTCAAAAACGAAAGTTGTAGCCCTTCGTGTCTAGTTTCCAGAAAGGTAAATAAATCACAATTTGGACATCTGTAGAGAACGTTATGGCCAAAATACTAAAGTATGTCACTGCAATCAACCTTGTGAGCTCCGCGGCCGCACTCGTTTTTGAGCGGCCCGCACAGGGGGTTTGAGAAGGGTATATTTAAACGGTATTTTTAGTTATTTTTCATTTTTCAAAACCCCAAAAACATGAGAGGCGATTTTTCAAATAACCTTTGTTCTCTAAAACATTAGTAAGTGATTTCTAACTCATTTTCTTTACTCCTTAACTTCTTTTTATAAGATTTCATCTTAGAATCTAGGGTTTTCTTGGTGAAATTGGAAATTTTGGGTAAAACCTAAGAATATTGAAATTTGGGAATTTAGACCTCAAATCGAGGTCGGATTCCAAAACCAATTATATATCTAGGCTTGGGGGTGAATGGGTAATCGGGTTTTGGTCCGAATTTCGTAGTTGGACCAAGCGGGCCCGGGGTCAAATTTTGACTTTTTGGGAAAAACTTTAGAAAACTTATTTGCATGCATTAGAATTGATTCATTTAGCCCTTATTAATATTATTAAGTAACTTGTGGCTGGATACGAGCGAGTTGGTAGTGGACTTAAGAGGTAAATCGATAGTTAAGGCTTGAATTGTGTTCGTGGCATCGAGGTAAGTGTTTGGTCTAACCTTAGCTTGATGGATTAGGAGTTATGTCCTATTTACTACGTGTCATTTGTTGAGTACGACGTATAGGCATGGTGACGAGTATCTATACGTTGGTGTCAAGCATGCCCGTGAGTCTTATACTATGATTAATGTGACTCCGCTTGTATTGTTCATGCCTTTTGTGATGATTTCTATTGTTGAGCAAGGCTTGTGGAAGTAATATTGGTATTTGAATATTGAAGAGCGTTGGCTCAAGTTGTAAAATGAATTGTGGAAGTATAATTGACAATTGAACGTTATAGAGCATTGGCTCAAATTGTGAAGTGAGTTGTGAAGTAAATGTGAAAAGGAAAAGAGAAGAGGATTTTTGATATTGTTCCCTCGCCGGGATTCAATTGTTGTACTGTTGTTCCTTTGCCGAGATTTTATTGTGATTTCATTTATTTCCTTGCCCTTATTTCTTGTGATTATTATTTTGGTAAGAGAGTGTTAAAGCACGAAGGGTGTTTTCGTACACTTGTTCTTGATTTTTTTGAATCTTGCTGATAATTGAGTTATGTTGTCCTTTACGTTTATTTACTGATTTTCTATTGTTACTTGATTTTATTATGATGTTATTGATTCCCTTGTCGGGATAGTGTTGTTTCCTTATTGTTCACTTGTCGGGGCTCCTTTGTGATTGGTGTTGAATTGTATATTGGGATAGGGTTGCACGCCGCAACAATATTATATTTAGATCGGGTTGCACGCCGCAACAATATTATATTTGGATCGGGTTGCACGCCGCGATAATATTATATTTGGATCGGGTTGAACGCCGCAAAAATATTATGATTGGATCGGGTTGCACGTTGCAACAGTGATATATGACATGAATCGGGTTGCACGCTGCAACAGTGTTTTATGATTTGGATCGGGTTGTGTGCCGCAACAATAAAGGATAAAAGTGAATATTGATTTGTTACTGTTTCCTTATTCTTTCAGTTGCGAATTTTAAATTGTTCTTTATGTTTTTCTCCTGAGTTACTGTTGGTAAGTGATATTTCCCAACAGCATGTCCCCTTCCCCTCTTTAACTGCTAGTTTCCTTTATTATTACTTGCTATATATATATGCTTTAACTGTACAGGTTTAGTTGGTAGTCTTGTCCTAGCCTCGTCGCTACTTCGCCGACGTTAGGTTAGGCACTTACCAGCACATGAGATCAGTTGTGCTGATACTACACTCTGCACTCTTTTGTGTAGATCCCAGTGCTGTAGATTTCGGACCAGTGAGATTGCTGTTTCTTGTTTATCAGGCGACTCGAGATAGTCCTGCAGGCGTCCGCAGGCCTTGGCGTCTCCTTCTATCTACTATTCATGTTTCTTTCATGTATTTCCAGAGACAGTGTTTTATTTATTCCTTTCAGACCTTTATTTGTGGTACTTCTAGATAGTCTGTGAAGTTGTGACACCAGTCTTGGGTAGATTTGTTATGGATTGGTATTAGTAATATTATTAAAACTTTACAATGCAACCTTCCGCTTATTCAATTATGTTGTTATCTAATTGTTGGCTCTTAACTGTTATCGGATTAAAAAATGAAAACAAGGTAAATAGTTCAGTTGGTTGGCTTGCCTAGCTTTCACTAGTAGGCCCCATCACGACCCCCGAGGGTGGGAAATCCGGGTCGTGACAGAGGGCAAGAGCTTAGATCTATGTGCTCCCTTGAAGAGTATGAAAATGAGGAGCGATCCTTCCATCAGAATACTCATTATACTAGTCAAAGTATTTCAAGACCTTCTAACAGTAGAAGAAGATCATATTCTACCATGCCTTTTGCTCAAGGACTATGAACAACAAACAAAAACTTTTTGGTTCATGAGAAAGAGCATATGCAAAGTAATATTCCAATTTCTCCTTCCGATGAACAAGTTATGCAGTCCACCCAAAAAGTTGAAAAAAGTATAGTTTCTCAACTATATTCTATTATTTTAGAACTAAATTTAATTTATTGTGAAACTTTTAGTAATATGATTTATTCCTCCGGTTAATTGTTATACCATTCCAAACAGCTTTAAAGTTGTCAGAAGAGCTATTTTTACCTGCTTTTGGCATTTCAATTGCAAAGTTAAAAAAAATGGAAGGATAAAGTAAGATGTGAGTGAATAACTTGCACTATCCACCAGGCTGCATCTGTCTCCAAACCTTCTTTCTTTTTCCCGTGTTTATGTTTGGTAAGTGGCGGGTCTACTCTTGAAAAAGAAAAACAAATTGGGAAGACAGGTCTATAGTTTATGGTAGAGTTGGGAGCCCTGCTGGTGTGTGGGAAGGTGTATGGCTGCAGGTGGGTTTGAAGGCTCCTGGCTCCATCAGTGGGAAGAGAGGCAGCTAGAAATGGATTTTTCGCTCTTCTGTTCGTTTTACTTGGATTATTGGTTAAAAATAAACAAGTTTTTCCTTAGCTAATGAAATTAGAAACCTCTTCATGTAGCATTCCTTAGCTTTATGCTGCATATTGATTATCCACCTTCATATGAATGATATAATATCTGTTGACCAATGGCTTCTCAGTTCATATATCATGGCTTGTTCTTATCTGTTGCATCCTGAAGGGTGCTGCAGTGTATGTGGTATATCACATTCATATTGGAAATGATAATTGTTGTCACCAGTTTATTATAAATCTATAGAGAAACTACCTTTTACAGGTTTGGTATTGTATTTTTAGTGACGTTTTGCCTTAAGCTTTACAAACTGTTCTCAATTAATGCCCAAGTTCAATTAATTGTTAATAGAACTGAGTATAGTTGTTTAATTCTGCCACAAGTTCTCTTTGTTCCCTCTGTCCCCAATTATTCACTTCTGCATAATCAGACTGCAGCAGATGTTTCTGGCATTGATGGTTCTGTCATGAGTGAATGTTGCTTAGTAACTTGAGTCCAGTAAGGTACTAAGACCAGACTGGGGCTGTTCAATCGGATCGGATATCTGAAATCCGAATCGATCCATTCAATTTCGGATTTCAGATTTCGGATTTCGGATTGTGTTTATTAAAATTTCGGATTTCGGATCGGATTCGGACTGGTATATTTTAATCCGATCCGATCCATAATTCGAAATTATTAGGTAATGTATAAATACTACACTTTTATTTCGGATAGCTAGACTTCCTTTGCATCTTCCTCCAAGTTATTACCTTTACAATTGCTAAATTTAGTTATATTGGCATCATAGTACTCTCATAATTGCATAAACATGAATTTTTCTTAATGTATTGTCTCTTTTACAAAGAAAATATACATATTAGTTTGCAACTTTGAGGCATAATACGATCCGAAATCCGATCCGATCCAAACTTTAAAATCCGATCCAATCCGATATAATTCGGATCGGATTCGGATTGCATTTTCTAGAATCCGAAATCCGAAATTCGAATTCGAAATGTGCTAAATCCGATCCGATCCGATCCGTACACAGCCCTAGACTAAACCATGAGATCTCGGGTTTAATTTCCACTGAACTTCGGGTCAAAATCCAGCTACCCGTACTTTATGTCCAGAAAGTTACAGTCCGAAGCCTGAATGCTTCGTTAGCTATAAGCGTTTAGGGTCACGAATATGTAGCGTAATGTGTCGTAACTTCTCATTTCTATTCTTTTTTTTTTTAACTAAATTTAATTTAATGCCAAACTTTTAGTAATATAATTTCTTATATCAGGTACTCTAGGAAAAGGACGAGGGCGAGAACTTAAATCTATGTGCTCATTTGAAGAGTCTGAAAATGAGGAACGATCGTTTCATGTGAATGCTCATTATGCAAGTCAAAGTATGTCAAGACCTTCTAAGAGTACAAGATTAGACTCTACCGTGCTTGCCGCTTAAGGATTGTGAACAAAGAATAAAACCTCTTTGGTTTATGAGAAAGAGAATATGCAAACTGATATTCCATTTTCTCCTTCTATTGATCAAGTTATGCAATCCACCCAAACAGTTGAAACAAGTATGGTTTGTCAAATCTATTTTCTGATGTTTATAAATTAAGCAAATGTTTATCATTTTTACAATATTTTCTGATGTTTATAAATTAAGCAAATGTAGGTTCATGTATTGCTGAAAAGGTAAAAAAGATTCGAGGAAGTAACTAGTGCAAAGAAGTTGCATCACTTGAAGTTGGAGAGAAGCTAAAAGTAACATTTTACAATAAGCAAACGGTTGGAAAGAATAGTAATCTATTTTTGAGGCACTTGGGAAAAATAGTTCGTGACCGTAATATATGCCCGCTGGGAGTATCATCGTGGGATCGCATTAAGGAGGAAAAGTTAAATCACATGTGGGCAGCTGTGACGGTAACTAGATGGATTATTCCAATTTCTTCTTTGATTCCTCTTTACTTACCATTCTTGGTGCTTAATTATTGAGTTCTTATCACGTTTTCCACAAAAATAAAATAAAGCTAAGGTTTTTTTTAATAATTTGGCCAGATTATTTCAAGGCTCATTGTAGAACTATATTTTCCTCTATCACATCGAGTTTCTGTGATGATATTGGATATCAACAAATATTTTCCTCATGATATATTGCAGGATAAATTTGAGAGTGATGACATGGATATTCATCGCAATCATATTTTGGGATGGATGAAAGAGTTATGGAACAAATGGAGAGGACAATTGTATGCAAAGTATGTGAAGGGCAAGCCAATACAAGAGGCTCTTAAGAATGTGCCCAAGAGGGTAGACAAGAAACAATGGGAGTGGTTGATAAAGGAATATTTTTCTACTGAAAGTTTTCAGGTTTGACATAATACCTAGTTGTGTAATTATATTTTATACTATTATCTTTTGACTGATAATTTATTTATAGCATTTGAATTTAATATTGTTGCTCAAATATAGGCGAGAAGTAATAGGAATGCAGCAAATAGAACTAAGTTGAAGATGCTTCATCATATTGGTAGTAAGCCAATTAGAGAGATTATTTATCAAAAGGTGTGATCTTCAAATTTATTTTTTCATTATATTGACGAGACGTTATTGAACATATTTACTTTTATATAAAGGGCGGAAAAGATGACAAACCACCAGATTTGGCAATAATTTTCTTCGAGACTCGCAAGAAGAATAACATACTTGTTGATCCAGAAATAATCGAGAAACATGTGCGTTTGGTTTATTGAAAAAAGTTCTTTACTTTTAGTTATTATGATGTCATGACCCTAAACCCGGACCCGGTCGTGATGGCGCCTCTCGTAAAGACAAGGCTAACCGACATACTCCCAATTCAATTTTAAGCAATTAAGATAATACAATTAAGTCTTAAACATAATAAATATCCCAAAAAGATAAGGTGAAATGGTACAATTGCGGAAAATAAATCCAACACAGCTCAACATCGGGGTGACACCAGTCATGAGCATCTATAATAATACTACAAGTCTGAAAGAGTCCACTAAACTATTTCATAACTAATACAGAAGGAAATAAGATAGAGGGAGAAGCACTGGGCTGCGAATCGTCGGGCAGCTACCTAGTGAATCTCCGGAATTTGCTGGACAACTCTCAACCCTCGCAAGCAGGACCTGATGCGCCTGAATCTGCACATGGGGTGCAGGGAGTAAAGTGAGTACTCCAACTCAGTGAATAATAATAATAAATGCAGACTGAGTAATAAGAAATCATGTAAAGGTACGTCAACAGGCTATAAAGAAGCAGTAAGACAGTAGAAACAATGAAACAATAAGAATATGTGAAGTCACTTTAGTTTAGTTTAAACTTCTTAAAAATGCCTTTTTAACAATTAAGCAAGTAAAAGACAGACAACTAGAAAAGGTAAACACATAAAGAACCGCCCCTGGGGCACAATACCAATAGAATCAGCCCCTCGGGCAACACACAGAACAATACCAGCCCTTCGGGCTCTATCTCATATCGCAATGGGTACCCGTGCGCACTGGGGGTGTGCAGACTCCTGGAGGGGCCCTGTACGACCCAAGCGCAATATCAAGTCATCTCGTGGTATAATCACATAGCCTCTCGGCCTCATATCAACAAGCCACCTCGTGGCGTATAAATCTCAGGCCCTCGACCTCATAATCATAATCAGTTGTTTCCTCACAACATAGGCCCTTGGCCTTACTCAGTCAGAATCTCACAAGCCACTCGGGCAACCATAAAGCATGATGCTCAGCCCAAAATATCATTTAAAGTATTAAAGCAGAGTAAACATGGCTGAGTAATGAAAACAGTATAATATAGCATGACTAAGTTCAAGTTTAAAGTCAAAATAGTGAGGAAATATCAGTAAAAATCCCCTAAGGGTTCAAATAGTTAGCACGAGGCCCAAGTATGGCATTCAGCCCAAAATATGATGATAGCAAACAATTTTCAGTCAAATACGCGGTAAAACAATCATTCAGGATGGACTAAGTCACAATCCCCAAAAGTGCATGACCCCACGCTCGTCATCTAGCGTGTGCGTCACCTCAATATGGTACCACAATGTGCAATCCGGGGTTTTATACCCTCAGGACAACATTTAAAATCATTACTCACCTCAATCCGGTCCAATCTCTAGCCCGTGATGCCTTTGCACCTCGAATCAGCCTCAACTCGTGTCAAATCTATCCAAAATCAAAATCACGACGTCAAAATATGGTAAGGGAACAAAGCCCATGCAAAAATAATCAATTTACAACACAAATTCCGAAATTAACAAAACCCGACCCCCGAACCCACATCTCGGAATTTGATAAAATTCACATCAATAGATTCCTCATCTCCCCACGAGTTGATACATATAAAAAGTCCCAAAATCCGACCACAAATGGCCCCTCAATTCCTCAAGTGTTGGTCTCCAATACCAAGCCCTAGTTTTCCTAGTTTTAACTCTTAAATTCCATTAATTACAGCTCTAATCCGTGAAATAATACCATAGGAACGGGTTTTAGGTCCAAAATCCTTACCTCAATGAAATCCCCTTGAAATCCTTCTTCAAATCGCCCAAAAAGCACCAAAAACTGACTTAGCAAATGGAGGAATAGCTCAAAAATCGCAAAGCAAATAATTTATACCTTCTGCCCAAGCTAAACCTCTTCTACGGTGCCAAAATCGCACCTACAAACTCGCACCTGCGGTCCCAAGTGCGCATTTGCGCAAATCACTTAAATCGCCAAACTCCGCATCTGCGACGCATATTCCGCACCTGCGCCATCGCAGGTGCGGCTCCTTGACCTCTTCTGAGGGTCCAGCTCCCTTGATCCCTTTTCGCTTCTGCGACTAGCATTCCGTATCTGAGGCGTCGCACCTACGACCCCCAATCCGCAGATGTGGAAACAACAAAACAGAAAAATCTGCAGCTTCACCAAACTCCCAAACTCTCCGTCAACCATCCGAAATCACTCCGAGGCCCCCACGACCCCAACCAAAAGCACAAACATATCCCATAACCTTATTCAAACTCGTTCTAACCTTCAGGATGCTCAAAACAACATTAAAACACTAAAATCACATCGAATTCAAGCCTAAGATTCCAAAATCTTCCAAATTACGCTTTTGATCAAAAAGTCTATCAAACCACTTCCGAATGACCTGAAATTTTGCACACACATCCCAAATGGCATAACAGACCTACTACAACTTACGAAATTCCATTCTGACCGCTATGTCAAAATCTCGCCTATCAACCGGAAAACGTCAAAAATCCAATTTCACCAATTCAAGCCTAAATCTACTCCGGACCTCCAAAACACATTTCGATCACGCTCCTAAGTCTCAAATTACCTTCCGAAGCTATCCAAACCATCAGAACTCACATCCGAGCCCTATAACACATAAGTCAATATCCAGTTGACTTTTCCAACTTAAGCTTCCTCAAAAGAGACTTAGTGTCTCAAACCTTACCAAATCCTTTCCGAACCCGAGCCAACCAACCTGATCACTCATAGAATCGATAAAAAAGCAATAAGAAGCAGAAATGGGGGAAACATAGCGGTAACTCATGAGACGACTGGCCGGGTCGTCACATCCGCCCCCTCTTAAACAAACATTAAACGAGTCAAGGAACATACCTAAAGCCTCAAACAAGTGAGGATATCTGCTCCGCATCTCCCGCTCGGTCTCCCAGGTAGCCTCCTCCACGGGACGACCTCTCCACTACACTTTCACTGAAGCTATATCCTTTGATCTCAACTTTCGAACCTGACGCTCCGAAATAGATGTTGGCTCCACATCATAAGTCAAATCACCATCCAACTAAACCGTGATGAAATCCAGAACATGAGACAGATCCCCAATATACTTCCGGAGCATAGAAACATGAAATACCGGATGCACACTCGACAACCTGGGTGGCAAAGCAAGCTCATAAGCCACCTCCCCAATCCTTCGAAGCACCTCAAAAGGCCCAATGAACCGAGGAATCAATTTACCCTTCTTCGCAAACCTCATAACACCCTTCATGAGTGAAACCTTCAACAGAACCTTCTCACCAACCATGTAGGACACATCTCGAACCTTCCTGTCAGCATAACTCTTTTGTCTCGACTACGCTGTACGAAGCCTCTCCTAAATTACTGTCACCTTTTCTAAAGCATCTTGTACCAAGTCTGTCCCTAATAGCCTAGCCTCACCCAGCTCAAACCGACCCACCGGAGATCTACACTGCCTCCCATACAAAGCCTCATATAGAGCCATCTGAATAATCGACTAGTAGCTGTTGTTATAAGCAAACTCTGCAAGCGGTAGAAACTGATCCCATGACCCTCCGAAATCAATGGCACAAACACGCAACATGCCCTCCAATATCTGAATAGTGCGCTCGGACTGCTCATCCGTCTGAGGGTGAACAACTGTGCTCAACTCAACCCGAGTACCCAAATCTTGCTGCACCGACCTCCAAAACTGTGAAGTAAATTGAGTGAACCTATCTGAAATGATGGAAACTAGGACACCATGCAAACGAACAATCTTCCGGATATAGATCTCTGCCAATCGCTCTGAAGAATAGGTAGTACACACAGGAATAAAGTGCGCGGACTTGGTCAGCCGATCCACAATTACCCAAATAGCATCGAACTTCTTCAAAGTACGTGGAAGTCCAACTACAAAGTTCATGGTGATCCGCTCCCACTTCCACTCTGGAATATCCATCCGCTGAAGCAAGCCACCCGGTCTCTGATGCTCATATTTCACCTATTGACAATTGAGACACCGAGCTACAAATCCCACAATATCCTTCTTCGTTCCTCTCCACCAATAATATTGTCTCAGATCTGATACATCTTCTTGGCACCCAGATGAATGGAATACCGCGAGCTATGGGCCTCCTCCAGAATCAACTCCCAAAGCCCATCTACATTGGGCACACATATCCGGCCCTGCCTCCTCATCACCCCATCATCACCAATGGTCACATCTCTGGCATCATCGTGCTGAACTCTGTCCTTATGGACAAGCAAATATGGATCATCATACTGGCGCTCTCTAATACGATTATATAAGGAAAATCGAGAAATCACACAAGCCAATACCTGACTGGGCTCCGAAATATCCAACCTCACGAACCGATTGGCCAAGGCCTGAACATCAACTGCAAGAGGTCTCTCCCCAACTGGAATATATGGCAAACTCCATACTCACCGCCTTTCGACTCAAAGCATCAGCCACCACATTGGCCTTCCCCGGATGGTACAATATAGTAATATCATAATCCCTTAGCAACTCCAGCCATCTCCGCTGCCTCAAATTGAGATCCTTCTGCTTGAACAAGTGTTGGAGGCTACGATGATCAGTAAACACCTCACAAGACAAACCACACAAGTAATGCCTCCAAATCTTCAACGCGTGCATAATGACAGCCAACTCCAAATCATGAACGTGGTAGTTCTTCTCACGGGGCTTCAACTGACGAGAAACATAAGCAATAACGCTACCCTCCTGCATCAATTCACACCCAATACCAACTCTCGAAACATCACAATACACGGTATATGAACCTGAAGCTGATAGTAAAACTAACACTGGAGCTGTGGTCAAGGCTATCTTGAGCTTCTGAAAGCTCTCATCACACTCATCCGACCATACAAATGAAGCACGCTTCTGAGTCAACTTGGTCAAGGGCAATGCGATAGATGAGAATCCCTAAACAAATCAGCGATAATAACCCGCCAAACCAAGAAAGCTGCGAATCTCTATGGCTGAGGACGGTTTGGGCCAACTTTAAACTGCCTTTATCTTCTTCGAATCAACTTGAATACCCTCACTGGACACCACGTGCCCCAAGAAAGCCACTAAACTGAGCCAAAACTCACACTTGGAGAACTTTGCATAAAGCTTCTCCTCCCTCAATCTCTGCAATACAACTCTTAAATGCTCCGCGTGCTCCTTCTGGCTACACAAATACATCAGAATATCATCAATGAAGACTATGACGAATGAGTCGAGATGTGGTCGGAACACACTGTTCATCAAATGCATGAACGTTGCTGGGGCATTGGTTAGCCCAAAAGACATCACCAAGAACTCATAATGACCATATCGGGTCTTGAAAGCTGTCTTAAGAATATCCAAGTCCCTGATCTTCAACTGGTGATAACCTGAAAGTAGATCAATCTTGGAGAACACTCTAGCTCCCTGAAGCTGGTCGAATAAATCATCATTACGAGGCAAATGATACTTGTTCTTAGCTATTACTTTGTTTAACTGCCTATAATCAATGCACATTCTTCTTCTTCACAAATAGAACCGGTGCACCCCAAGGTGACACACTAGGCCGAATAAACCCCTTATCAAGGAGTTCCTGAAGCTACTCCTTTAACTCCGCTAGTGCCATACGATACGGCGAAATAAAAATGGGATGAGTGCCCAGCACCAGATCAATACCAAAATCAATATCCCTGTCCGGTGGCATGCCCGACAGGTCTACAGGAAAATATTGGGAAAATCCCTCACAACTGGAACAAAATCAATACTGGGAGTCCCTGCACTGACATCCCTCACAAACGCTAGATACGAAAGACAACCCTTCCCAACCATATGCTGGGCCATCAAAAATGAGATTACCCTACTGGGAACATAATCAGTCAAACCTCGCCACTTAATCCGTGGCACACCCGGTCTTAGCATGACAGTCCAGAATAGCACGACACGGAGATAGCCAATCCATGCCCAAAATAACATTGAAATCCACCATACATAATAATAAAAGATCCACTCAAGTCTCCAGAGCCCCAATAGTCACCACACACGACCGGTACACACGGTCTACAACAACAGTATCGCCCATCGAAGTAGATACATGAATAGGTGAAACAAGAGACTTACGGGGCGTATCCAAATAATGAGCAAAGTATGATGACACATAAGAAAAGGTAGAACCGGGATTAAATAATACAGAAGCATCTCTGTGGCAGACTGAGACAATACCTATAATAACAGCATCAGAAGCAATAACATCGGGTCTAGCTGGAAGTACATAGAAACGGGCCTGACTGCCGCCTGTTCAACCTCCCCCTCTAGGGCGACCACTAGTTGACTAACCTCCACCCCTAGCTGGCTGGACGGCTGGTGGTGAAGTAATTGGTGCTGAAGCCGAAGGCTGGCTCCTCTACTGAGATGAATCCGCAAGACGACGAGGACACTGCCTCCACATATGACCCATCTCTCCACACTCATAGCAACTCCTGGGTGCTGGAGACGGGGACTGAAGGGAACCCCTAGCACCGGAATAACTAGCAGATACATCTGGCATAGAAGAGCCCTAAACTGATGGAGCACAGGATGAACTCTGAGCTGGAATGGCACTAAGTGATGACTGGCCCTGATGAGAACTGTGAGAACCATGACCCGATGATGCCCCACGATAACTTGGGCAAGTTGGCTGTGCATGCCTGAATATACGGTCTCTGCCATGCTAAAACTGACCTCTCGAAGGAGTACCACTATAACTACCAGATCCCCGAGGCCTCTTGGCCTCCCTCTCCTCTCGCTCCTAGCGATGAACTGACTCAATCACACGAGCAATGTCTACAACCTCCTCAAAAGTAGCACCAGTCACCCTCTCTCTGGTCATGAGAATACGAAGCTAATAAGTGAGGCCATCAACAAACCTTCTAATCCTCTCTCTATTTGTCGGAACCAACTAAATGACATGACGAGCTAACTCGGAGAACCTCATTTCATACTGTGTCACAGTCATCTCTCCCTAACACAACCACTCAAACTGCCTGCGCAGCTTCTCTCTGCGAGACTGCGACACATACTTCTCCAGAAAGAGAACGGAGAACTACTGCCAGGTAAGGAGTGCTACACCAATAGGCCTAAGCCTCTCAAAAGCCTCCCACCAAGTGAAGGCAGCTCCAGAAAACTGATAAGTAGTGAAAGCGACCCCGCTGGTCTCCAAAACACCCACTGTACGAAGCATCGTCTGACACTTATCAAAGAAACCCTGGACATCCTCGCCCTCTGCACCACTGAAAGTTGGAGGCTGAAGTCTACCAAACCTCTCCAACCTATATTACTCGTCCTTTGGCATGGAAGGAACTACATACTCCTGAGCAGCTGCAACCGGCTAGGCTGGATGCACCCCGGTGTCTAAAGTGCCTACACGACCTACTCAAGTGTGCAAGCGGCAGGGGTCTGAGTACCTCCCCGGCCTGAGAAGTAGCTGCAACTATAGTAACTGAGATCGCCTGAGCTAGGCCAGTGCAAACTGACAGAATCTGGGGCAAGGCCTCCTGAAGACCTAGAATCATAGTGGGCACAGCTGGTGCCTGAGTTAGTGCTACTGGAGCGTCCACAGCTGGGACCTAATCCTGAATTGGGGTAGCTGGTGATGTGCAGGTGCTGCCTTAGCTGCTGTGCGGGCCACACCCCTAGCCTTACCACGACCACGACCGTCCTCGGCCCTTAGTGGCCACAGCTGGTGGTACTGGTGGTCTTCCATCCTGACTGGTAGCGCGTGTCCTCACCATCTGTGAGAGAGTAGAATAACAGAAGTTTAGTACTTGGATCAACAAATTCGAACGACAAGAATTTCAAGAATATGAAAATTTTCCTAAAGGTTCTACAACCTCTTGAGGATAAATACAGACGTCTTCGTACCGATCCACGAGACTCTACTAAACCTGCTCATGACTCGTGTGATCTATGTAACCTAGGCTCTAATAATAATTTTTCATGACCCTAAACTCGAACCCGGTCGTGATGGCACCTCTCGTGAAGACAAGGCCAACCGACACACTCCCAATTCAATTTTAAGCAATTAAGATAATACAATTATGTCTTAAACATAATAAATATCCCAAAAAGATAAGGTGAAACAGTACAATTACGGAAAATAAGTCCAACACAACCTGACATCAGGGTGTCACCAGACATGAGCATCTATAATAATACTACAAGTCTGTAAGAGTCCACTAAACTATTTCATAACTAATACAGAAGGAAATAAGATAGAGGGAGAAGCACTGGGTTGCGAATCGCTGAGCAGCTACATAGTGATTCTCCGGAATCTGCTGGACAGCTTTCAACCCTCGCAAGCAGGACCTGATGCACCTGAATCTGCACACAGGGTGCAGAGAGTAAAGTGAGTACTCCAACTCAGTGAGTAATAATAATAAATGCAGACTGAGTAATAAGAAATCACGTAAAGGCACGTTAACATGCTATAAAGAAGTAGTAAAAGCCAGTAAAAATAATAAAACAATCAGAATAAGTGAAGTCACTTTAGTTCAGTTTAAACTTCTTAAAAATGCCTTTTTAACAATTAAGCAAGTAAAAGACAGGCAACTAGAAAAGGTAAACACATAAAGAACCGCCCCTGGGGCACAATACCAACAAAATTAGCCCCTCGGACAACGCAGGAAACAGTACCAGCCCTCAGGCTCTATCTCATATCACAATGGGTACCCACGCTCACTGGGGGTGTGCAGACTCTTGGAGGGGCCCCGTACAGCCCAAGCGCAATATCAAGCCATCTCGTGGCATAATCACATAGGCTCTCGGCCTCATATCAACAAGACACCTTGTGGCGTACAAATCTCAGGCCCCCGGCCTCATAATCATAATCAGGTGTTTCCTCACAACATATGACCTCGGCCTTACTCAGTCAGAATCTCACAAGCCACTCGGGCAACTGTAAAATATGATGCTCAGCCCAAAATATCATTTAAAAATATCATTTTAAGTGTTAAAGCAAAGTAAACATGGCTGAGTTATGAAAATAGTAGAATATAGCATGACTGAGTTCAAGTGTAAAGTCAAGTATGACATTCAGCCCAAAATATGATGATAACAAACAATTTTCAGTCAAATATGCGGTAAAACAACCATTCGGGATGGACTAAGTCATAATCCCCAATAGTGCACGACCCCATGCTCGTCATCTAGTGTGTGTGTCACCTGCAATCAGGGGTTTCATACCCTCAGGACAACATTTAAAATCTTTACTCACCTCAATCCGGTCCAAACTCTATCCCGCGATGCCTTTGCCCCTCGAATCGGTCTCAACTCGCGTCAAATCTATCCAAAATTATAATCATGGCGTCAAACTATGCTAAGGGAACGAATCCCATGCAAAAATAATCAATTTACAACAAAACTCCCGAAATTACCAAAACCCGACCCTGGGCCCACATCTCAGATTTTGATAAAATTCACAACAATAGATTCTTCATCTTCCCACGAGTTCATACATATCAAAAGTCCCAAAATCTGACCACAAATGGCCCCTTAATTCCTCAAGTCTAGGTCTCCAATACCAAGCCCTAGTTTCCCCAATTTTAACCCTTAAATTCCATTAATTACAGCTCTAATCCGTGAAATAATACCATAGAAATGAGTTTTAGGTCCAAAATCCTTACCTCAATGAAATCCCCTAGAAATCCTACTTCAAATTGCCCCAAAAGCTCCAAAAACCGACTTAGCAAATGGAGGAATAACTCAAGAATCTCGAAGGAAATAATTTATACCTTTTGCCCTATCTAAACCGCTTCTGTAGTCCCAAAATCGCACATGCGGACACGCACCTGCGGTCCCAGGTGCGCGTCTGCACTAATCACTTAAATCGTCAAACTCCGCATCTGCGATGCATAATCCGCACATGTGCCATCGCAGGTGTGGCTCCATGACCACTTCTGCAATTCTAGCTCCCTTGGTCCCTACGACCCCCAATCCGCAGATGTGGAAACAACAGAACAGAAAAATCTGCAGCTTCACCAAACTCCCAAACTCTCCGTCAACCATCCAAAATCACCCCGAGGCCCTCGAGACCCCAACCAAAAGCACAAACATATCCCATAACCTTATTCAAACTCGTTCCAACCTTTGGGACGCTCAAAACAACATCAAAACACCAAAATCACATCGATTTCAAGCCTAAGATTCCAAAATCTTCTAAATTACGCTTTTGATCAAAAAGTCTATCAAAACACGTTCGAATGACCTGAAATTTTGCGCACACATCCCAAATGACATAATAGATCTACTGCAACTTTTGGAATTCCTTTCCGACCATTATATCACAATCTCGCCTATCAACCGGAAAATGCCAAAAATCCAATTTCGCCAATTCAAGCCTAAATCTACTCCGGGACCTCCAAAACACATTCCGATCACGCTCCTAAGTACCAAATTACATTCTGAAGCTATCCAAACAATCGAAACTCATATCTTAGCCCTCTAACACATAAGTCAACATCCAATTGACTTTTCCAACTTAAGCTTTCTCAAAAGAGTCTATGTGTCTCAAACCTTACCAAATCCTTTCCGAACCCAAGCCAACCAACCCGATCACTCATAGAATCGATAAACAAAGCAATAAGAAGTGGCAATGGGGGAAACTCAGCAGTAACTCATGAGACGACTGGCCGGGTCGTCACATCCTCCCCTCTTAAACAAACGTTCGTCCTCAAACGAGTCAAGGGACATACCTGAATCCTCAAACAAGTGGGGATATTTGCTCCACATCTCCCGCTCGGTCAGGTAGCCTCCTCCACGGGATGACCTCTCCACTACACTTTCACTGAATCTATATCCTTTGATCTCAACTTTCAAAACTGGAGCTCCAAAATAGCTGCTGGCTCCATATCATTAGTCAAATCACCATCCAACTGAACCGTGATGAAATTCAGAACATGAGACGAATCCCTAATATATTTCCAGAGCATATAAACATGAAATACCGGATGCATACTTAACAAGCTGGGTGACAAAACATGCTCATAAGCCACCTCCCCAATCCTCCGAAGCACCTCAAAAGGCCCAATGAACCGAGGAATAAATTTACCCTTATTCACAAACCTCATAACACCCTTCATGGGTGAAACATTCAACAAAACCTCTCACCAACCATGTAGGACACATCTCGAACCTTCCTGTCAGCATAACTCTTTTGTCTCGACTGCACTGTACGAAACCTCTCATGAATTACCTTCACCTTTTCTAAAGCATCCTGCACCAAGTCTGTCCCCAATAGCCTAGCCTCACCCAGCTCAAACCGACCCAACAGAGATCTACACTGCCTCCCAAACAAAGCCTCATATGGAGCCATCTGAATACTCGACTAGTAGCTGTTGTTATAAGCAAACTCTGTAAGCGGTAGAAACTGATCCCATGACCCTCCGAAATCAATGACACAAGCACGCAACATGTCCTCCAATATCTAAATAGTGCGTTTGGAGTGCTCGTTCGTCTGAGGGTGAACAACTATTCTCAACTCAACCTCGGTACCCAAATCTTGCTGCACCGACCTCCAAAACTATGAAGTAAACTGAGCGTCCCTATCTGAAATGATGGAAACTGGGACACCATGAAAATGAACAATCTCCTGTATATAGATCTCTGCCAACCTCTCTGAAGAATAGGTAGTACACACAAGAATGAAGTGCGCAGACTTGGTCAGCCGATCCACAATCACCCAAATAGCATAGAACTTCTTCAAAGCCCATGGAAGTCCAACTACAAAGTCCATGGTGATCCGCTCCCACTTCCACTATGGAATATCCATCCGCTGAAGCAAGCCACCCGGTCTTTGATGCTCATTTTTCACCTGCTGATAATTGAGACACCGAACTACAAATCCCACAAAGTCTTTCTTTATCCTCCTCCACCAATAATGTTGTCTCAGATCCTGATACATCTTCGCAACACCCGGATGAATGGAATACCGCGAGCTATGGGCCTCCTCTAGAATCAACTCCTGAAGCCCATCTACATTAGGCACACATATCCGGCCCTACATCCTCATCATCCCATCATCACCAATGGTCACATCTCTGGCATCATCGTGTTGAACTCTATCCTTAAGGACAAGTAAATGCAGATCATCATATTAGTGCTCTCTGATACGATCATATAAGGAAGACCGAGTAATCACACAAGCCAATAACTGACTAGGATCCGAAATATCCAACCTCATGAACCGATTGGCCAAGTCTTGAACATCAACCGCAAGAGGTCTCTCCCCAACTAGAATATATTCCACTCCCCATACTCACCACCTTTCGGCTCAAAGCATCGGCCACCATATTGGCCTTCCCCAAATGGTACAATATAGTAATATCATAGTACCTTAGCAACTCCAACTATCTCCGCTACCTCAAATTGAGATCCTTCTGCTTGACCAAGTGTTGGAGGCTACGATGATCAATAAACACCTCACAAGACACACCGTACAAGTAATGCCTCCAAATCTTCAATGCGTGCACAATGGAAGCCAACTCAGAATCATGTACGGGGTAGTTCTTCTCATGGGGCTTCAACTGACGGGAAGCATAAGCAATAACTCTACCCTCCTACATCAATACACAACCAATCCTAACTCTCGAAGCATCACAATACACGGTATATGAACTTGAAGCGGATGGCAAAACTAATATTGGAGTCAGCTTTTAAAAGCTCTCATCACACTCATACGACCATACAAATGAAGCACGCTTCTGAGTCAACTTGGTCAAGGGCGATGCGATAGGTGTAGTCCGAACCGTCACTTTCTACCATAGAGATTGAAGAAAAATTCTTTGGACCTCAAAGTTGTAGTCATGTATTTAGCTTGGGGGGTGGAGTAAAGGTGAAAGATTTGAAAGGTGGAACTTCCTCAAAAACTGAATTATTGGCTAAGCTACGTGCAACAGAAAAAATAAATCTCTTTGCTCTTTTTCCTCTTCTTGGTTGCAGTGTGTAATTACATGAAGATGTCGAGAGCAACATGGTAAAAAGAAACTTCAAAGAGAAGCTTGAACTACGCCACTACTTCAAAATCACTTTAAAAAAAGGATATTCAAAAGTTTTTTGTGTTGATCAGGGTGTCTTGAACTGGCTTCATTTATGCTAATATTATACGTAGCTAATGACGAAAAGAAAATTGTTCGTACTAAAAGCAGCGCAAGTCAACTATTTAAATTAAAACTGTCGGGAACTTTGTACAGTCATATATATAAGTACTAACTTTTAATCTTAGTATTCTTCAATCTTCCTTAATATTATGTATATATGTACAAGAAAAATGTTAGCATTTCAAATATAATAGAGACAACAAATCTGGTGTTGTTGGGCCTGTGCTTTAGCACGGGTGTATTGGGAAAAATTGAGTTTACATATTAAAGTGGTGTAACTGGTCAAATAAATACAAACTGAAAAAGAGGCACGAGTTGCAACAAATACGATCAGAGGCAAAGGAAGAGGCCTGAGCGGTTATCCAAAAGACTCAGCGCTCGTACTTATTTAAGTCCAAGAATCAAGGGGAATGAATCTGACGCTACATGAGAGTACAGATACAGTATTTAATGAGACTTAAATACTGAAAATATTAGAGAGTCTGTATTAAATACAATGATTATATAATGTAGCATTTAATGTCTTTAATTGTCCATAATGGTCTTATTATGACAAAGGCAAAACGCATATCTCCAAAATAGCTATAAAAGCGAGAGAACGGATCAATTGTAGGGACACGAAATACTATTTGAATATACCGATTTACTTGCTTTTCTTCTGATTATCTTATAGCTAGCCAAATTACTTTCTTTCATATATTCTTTTGATTATCAGCAGCCCGAGTTCTTCTAAATTAAAGCTTTGACCGAAATCCCATTTTTTGGTTAAACAAATTGGTTCCTTTACCAGGAATCTGATAATCTATCCTCTTTTAGCTTAACTTTCCTTGTTGCATCAACCATGTCGAACAACAATAACAACATTCAAGGAAACCAACAACTTCAGGGAAATCCACACGGTAATCAAACCCCGGTCCCTTCTCGACGAGGCTCGACGAGGTGGTCTCATGAAGGCTCTCCTGATGGATCTCATAAATATGGAAACACTCAATTTGAGAATGTTGAAGCTATTGATGAAGCTTTGCAGAAACTAATTGCTACACAAGTCAATAAAGCTCTTGAGGCTTTTGCTAGCCAGTTACCTACTGCACCACCCACACCCACTCCAAATAACAACACTTTGGAGAACCCTCATTCCGGGCTCGTTAATTCAGGTAGTGGTGGAACCCCCAACGAATCACAGGAGGGAGAACCAAGTAACTTAGTCAATTCTGATTTGCAAAATTTAGTATTAACATTGCAGAAACAACTCAAGGAACAAAGTGACCGCATAGAGCAAATACCCGGGGTGTTGCCCGTAATCAAAGGGATAAATATGGATAAATATTCGCAACAACCCTGGAAGCCAAGTGCTGCTCTCCTCCCAATTCTAAAGAAATTCAAAATGCCTGATATTCCAAAATACGATGGAACAACAGGCCTACGAGACCACATGACTGCATTCACAATAAGTGTAAAAGGCAACGACTTGACCAAGCAGGAGATTGAATCAGTATTAGTCAAAAAATTCAGTGAAACACTCACCAATGGTGCATTAACATGGTATTCTCTTTTACCTGAAAATTCTATAAAATCTTTTGCTGAGCTTGCAGAGTCGTTCATCAAAGCACACTCGGGAGCTCAAAAAGTCGAAAAAAGAATGGAAGATATTTTCAAGATCAAGCAAGGGGACTCAGAATTGCTTAGGGAGTTCGTGGACAGATTCCAACGTGAAAGAATGACATTAGCACGTGTACCTGATAATTGGGCAGCTATAGCTTTCACAAGTAATTTGAATGAAAAGAGCTCAGAAGCTACGAGGCGACTTAAGGAAAGTCTTCGTGAATTCCCAGCTACAACATAGAATGACATTTACAACAGGTATAGCATGAAGCTAAGGATAGAAGAAGATACTGTTCCACGATTCCAAAAAGAAGAAAAAGTAAGTTCGAGATGGGCGAAAACCGAAAAAAGTCCAGTAAAAACAGGTACGAGCCATACATAGGACCTGCGGGAAAAGATTCACGGTCAAAATAGGACAATCAAAGGTATGATCACAGATCAAGGAATAGAGAGTCAGGCTCTTTATCAATGTTTAGGAATGATCGAAACACCCATGAGTCACGAGATGATGATAGAAATTTGAAGGTGAGATTTGGCGGTTACAATTTCAATGTGAGCACTTCTGAGCTTGTAGCTATTTTGGGAAGCATGGGTGACAAGGTACGGTGTCCAAAAGAGATGAGATCGAATCCAAACAGGCGCAACCCTGATCATTAGTTTGAGTTTCATAATGATCATTAGCATAAAATAGCAGACTGTAGTTGATCATTTATTAAAACAAGGGTATCTTACCGAGTTATTCTGTTACAACCCATATCCACACGCGTTAGTTCATGCCATATATTAGTTAACATAAATTCAAGAAGGAATTACCTTTGAGATGATAAGAAGTTAAACCTATTGGTCTTAAGTGATACAAGGGTGTATAAGGGTGATTAACAAGTATTAGAAGTTAAACAAATCAAGGATGTTGTAACTCGTACTTTCAGGTAAACCTAGAGGTTCTTAATACACTCAAGGTCATGTATTAAAGTATTTGAATCATATAATATCCGTATCATAAGTCTTGAAGTCAAACGAGTTATGAAACAAAAGTCGACAAATGTTGTCGCAACTTAGGTTCATAATTTTACTTAAACATTAGGTTAAATGTTTCTAAGCTTTTATCCTAATTTACAAGGAATTAGGGGGTGATATACCCACCAAATTAAAAATCTATGAGTCTAGTTTCCAACGCATTAAACCATTTGTCAATACGATCTCGGAGTATAGAGATATTCACATTTTGGCAAGCCTGCGCAGATTGGTAGATGACAAGTAGGTGCATCACCTACTTGCCAAAATGATAGGACAAAATTAAAATCCCTAAGTCGGCCAAGAGAGGACTTTTAAGGGGTTATGAACTCAGTTATTTCATCCATTTTTCAGACCCTCAAAACCAAAGTTAACCCCTGCAACTCCTCCCCAAAAATCCCACACAAACCCTAATCGATTTTCCCTCTCTTTCAAGTTCTATATGAAGGTAAAACCTAGAGTTTGAAGAACCAAGGGAAGGGCTGAGTTATCTAACAAGTAAGGTAAGTTACTGCCATCTTTCATACATTTTTCTCTGCTGTGAATTCATGGTAATTCGTTCTATACATGTAAGAACTCACGGGACGGTGATCGGAAGCTGTGAGTTCGAGTTATTCACATGTAACGGACTGTTTTGTGGACTAATTTGTGTTGCTATTGGGCTGCGTGTTTTACTACTATTTTGTGGAGTTTTGGAGGTGGAAGGGTGTAGAGAAATACCATATATATGTAGGGTTGTGGGCTGATAGTTATTTGTAACATTTCCGGGTCGTTTGACACGACTACGGTGGTCGTCGTATGTATGATGTAATTAGGTTGTGCGTGGAATGTTTTGGGAGGCTCAGTATGTTTATTATTGAGGTCGTTAGGGCTGTTTGGTGATTGTTTGGAATGGTGTGAAGTCATATATATAGGGGAGGTGCTGTCCGTTTCAACTTAAAATAGGTTGTGGTCGATACATAATAGTTATGACGCTTAAATGATAACGATAGTATCGTTTCTCTTATTGTAGACTAAGGAGTTGTGACAATTGCATAGCTTGTGATTGGGAAAGTATATACAGGCAGGTGCAGCTCCCCCACCACAGTAGGTTGTCCAGTTCAGTAGTGATTGGCGAGATCCCTTCTCCGGACTTGCCGTGGACTTGGTATGCATTTTTGTTATAGACATTATGGGTATGTCGGGGCCCTGTTCCGGCTATGTTGCAATACTTATGTTCCTATAGAGGCTCATAGACAAGTGTCTACTCATGTATAGTTTGGTATGCCTTGTCGGCTGGTTTTTGTTGTATAGTCTTTCATGGTAGCGTGGTAGGTCGTACCTTATATGTAGTTTCTTGATTGTCTGGTCATCCCCTGCTATATATGTTCATGCCATCATATTTTATTGTTGGTTTTCCATGATCCATGTCTACCATTTATATTGATCTTGTCAACCCTAAAAGATAATAAAAAAAGGTTAGATAAAATGTACGTTGGTGCTCGGCAAGTATGGTCGGGTGCTAGTCATGGCCCTCCAGTTTGGGTCGTGACAAACTTGGTATCAGAGCAAGTCTGTCCTAGGGATTCTCTATGAGCCGTGTCTAGTAGAGTCTTGATTATGGATGTGTAGCGCGCCACATTTATAATCAGGAGGCTACATGACATCTAGGGTTGTTACCTTCTTCCTGAATCCAGATCGTGCGTAGAGTTGAGTCGTAAGTGTTTGTCTCTAATATTCACCTTGTTTTCTTTCAGCGATGCCTTCGACTAGGAAGCAAACAATTAGTAGACGGCTTGATACAACAGCAGGAGAGGGTACCAGTCAGGTGCCCCAAGCCAGAGCAGGCCAAAGTTAGGCTCAGAGTGAGATGCCGTCTCATACCTCAGCTACCCCGTCTCCTCCAGAGGATATTAGGAGGCACCCAACACCTCCAGTTCCTCCGTCTGGCGCTACAAACCAGGATATGCGGAGTGCTTTGCAGTTATTGACTAGCTTGGTAGTTGCTCAGGCTCAGAGGCAGAATACAGGTGTTGCTGAGAAACCAGTTAGTACGAGAGTTTGTGATTTTATTAATTTAGACCCTCCAGTGTTTACCGGATCAGACCCCAAGGAGGACCCGCAGACTTTTATTGACCAGATTCATCGTACACTTCGGGTTATGCATGTTAGTGATACAGAGGCAGTAGAGTTGGATTCTTATCGGCTACGGGATTTAGCGGTTCTCTGGTATGATAGTTGGGAGAGATCCAGGGGTTCGAACGCTCCTCCAGCTATGTGGAAGGAATTTTCTGAGGCCTTTCTTCGTCACTACTTGCCAGTTGAGATACGATGAGCTAGAGCTGATAAGTTCTTGAACCTTAAACAAGGTAATATAAGTGTGCGAGAGTACAATATGCAGTTCGATTCTTTAGCAAGGTATGCTCCCTATATGGTGGCCGAGATAAGTGATAGGGTGCATTAGTTCTTGAACGGATTGGGACCACATCTGATAAATGAGTGCACGACAGCCTCCTTGGTGGAGGGCATGGATATTTCCCGTATTCAGGCTTATGCCCAGACCCTAGAGGATCGTAAGCGCCAGCAGAGGGCAGATAAGGAGCAGGATAGGGGCCAGCATAAGAGGGTGAGATTTGCAAGGTATTCTAATAACTTCAGAGGCAGAGTCAGGCCCCAATCTTCGAGGAGTTCGGCGCCACCTGTAGCTAGTGCTCCCCCACAGTTTCAGAGGCCTCAATATGATCGATTTACCCATTCTGGTCCAGGTCAGAGTTTGCAGGCATCAGGCTCGCAACATCACAGGGATACTAGTCAGACGAGACCCACAACACCACGTTGTGATCAGTGCGGCAAGGCCCACTATGGACTGTGCCATCGAGGTTCTGATGCATGTTATTCTTGCGGACAGCTTGGCCATATGATGCGGGATTGTCCTAACAGGGGAGGTGATGGTATGGATCAGCCGACTGGATCTGTGTCTGCTTCTTCCTTATCAGTTCGACCTCCAGCATGGGGTTTTCAGCAATCGACAGGTCGTGGTAGAGGTAGAGGTGCAGTGCCGAGTTTGAGGAGTGGTCAAAATTGAACCTACTCTCTAGTAGGTCGACAGGATCTCGAGTCGTCTCCAGATGTTGTTACATGTATATTATCTGTGTTTTCTTATGATGTATATGCGCTGATTGATCCGGGATCTACATTATCATATGTTACACCCTTTGTGGCTAATAAGTTTGGCATTGAACCTGAATTGATAAGTAAACCCCTTGCGGTATCTACTCCGATAGGAGATTCTGTGATTGCTAGAAGGGTATATAGAGGTTGAACTATGATGATTTGTAGTCGTCAAACCTCGGCAAATTTATTTGAGTTAGAAATGGTTGATTTTGATGTGATAATGGAAATGGACTGGTTGGCCTCATGCTATGCAAATGTTGACTGCCGTACAAAGATGGTTAGGTTTCAATTTCCTGGTGAACCCATCATTGAATGGAAAGGGAATATTGCTACACCAAAAGGTAGGTTTATTTCCTATCTTAAGGCAAGGAAAATGATCTCAAAATGTTACATTTATCATTTCGTTCGCGTTAGGGATGCGGAGGCGAAACTGCCTACTTTACAATCAATCCCCGTGATCAACGAATTCCCAGATGTTTTCCCAGATGAACTCCCGGGCCTTCCTCCTGAAAGGGAGATTGAGTTTAGCATTGATGTATTTCCTGACACTCAACCGATCTCTATCCCTCCATACAAAATGGCCCCGGCAGAGTTGCGAGAGTTAAAGGTGCAGTTGAAGGACTTGCTGGATAAGGGCTTCATTAGACCTAGCACTTCACCTTGGGGTGCACCAGTCCTATTCGTGCGGAAGAAAGACGGGTCGTTACGGATGTGTATCGACTATCGACAGTTGAATAAGTCTACTATAAAGAACAAGTATCCACTTCCAAGAATTGATGACCTGTTTGACCAACTCCAGGGTGCCAAGTATTTCTCCAAGATTGATTTACGTTCAGGGTATCATCAGGTGAGGGTTAAGGAGAAGGATATTCCAAAGACGGCACTCAAAACACAAACTAAATTATGAAAATGAAGAATACTTATCCAATAGATTTTCTTGAAAAACCCCAAAAGAAGCTCGCAAATCCAAAATTTAAAACTTAAAATATGGAGAAATGACCAAACCCTCGAATTATATGATTCTGCCCAGCATTTTCCGCATCTGCGGGTAATTAAGCACATATGTGCAATCGTATTTGCGAGAAAAGAGTCTACATCTGCGAACTCAGCTAACCAGGCCTTGGCCCGCATCTGCGGATTTACAGCCGCACTAGTGGCACCACAGAAGCGAAAGGGGAAACCGCAGAAGCGAGTTTAATCGCAGGTGCAATCTCTGGACCGCAAAAGCAGCCACTGCACCTGCGCGCTAGCTTCCACAGAAGCGAGCAATTACCCAGGACTTCATGACCGCAAAAGCGGCAAGGCTTACGCAGAAGTGGAGCCGCACCTGCGCTCCAAGTTCGCCGGTGCGAAAACACCAACCATACCTGTTCAAAACTATGCAAAACATCTGAAACTCGTCTGAATCACAGCCGAGGCTCCCGGGACCCCGTCTAAACATACAAACAAGTTCTATAAGTAAATACAGACTCCTTAAGCAAGATACTCTAAAATGCACTTCTCGGCAGAAAGAAATCCGGAGGGCTAAAATCTAACCAAAGTAACTTCAAAGCACAAATAAAACTCATAAAAACTATTCCGGATCATAAAGTCTCAATCTTTAACAAAATCTAAAAATCGGTCCAAAAGTCGACCCTCGGGCCCGCACCTCGGAACCCGACAAATTTTACAAAATCTGACTACCTATTCCAATATGAGTTCAACCATACAAAAATTATCAATTTCCGATACTATTTCGTCCCTCAAATCATAATTTTTCATTTTTGAAAATTTTCTTCAAAAACCAATATTTTCCTCCACTCAAAACACAAATTAAATGATGAAAATGAAGATAAAATCATGAAATATGTTAGATTCTAGGTGAAGAACACTTGCCTAATCGTTTTGCTTGGAAAACCCCAAAAGAAGCTTCCAAATCCGAAGTTTAAAACTCAAAATATGGAGAAATGACCAAACCCTCGACTTATATGATTCTGCCCAGCATTTTCCGCATCTGCGGGTAATTAAGTGCATTTGGTCAATTGCATTTGCGAGAAAAGAGTCTGCATCTGCGAACTCAGCTAACCAGGCCTGGGACCGCACTTGCGGATTTACAGCCGCACCAGTAGCACCGCAGAAGCGAAAGGGGAAACCGCAGAAGCGAGTTTAATAGCAGGTGCGATCTCTAGACTGCAAAAGCGGCCATCGCAAAAGCGAGCAATTACCCAGACCTTCATGACCGCAGAAGCGGCCAGGCTCACGCAGAAGCGGTCAAATTCCGGGGCCGTTTACACAAAAGTCAAACTCCGATCAAATTCTCACCGCTTAAGCTTCCAAAACTAGATTCCTTCTTCCAATTCAACTCCGAATCATCCGGTAACTGAATTCAACCATGCACCCAAGTCGATACACATAATATGAAATTGTTCACGACCTTATGCCGCCGAACGGAGCTTAAATTTTCAAAACGACCAATCGGGCCATTACACATAACACAAAAAAATTGATTGCAAAGAAATTTGGTCGATATATAGTAAAATATTGTTGTAGAAAATGATTGTTATAAAGGATAACTGTAATGAGTTAATCCTATCATGCCAAACCTTATCTCTCTTGTCCTAATCACAATTTAATTTCTAACACTTCCTCTCAAGTTAATGAGAGGTAAATTCTGAGAAATCGAATTCAGAGGTATCTAAAGTTGCACAAATTTTGAAATGCGGCACCCAAAAATGGTCAAATATTCCACAAACCCATAATATTTTTAAACAGAGAGGCTGTCGAAAAGTTTTCGGATATTGAGACAGCCGTCCATTCATAAAAAATTATGATAATTTTTTCAAGTTTTCGACGGACTGTTCATCTATAACAAAAAAAAATCACCAGGAAACTTAGCAATCTCACCACCAACCTATCGACAAGTCAAAATTTGATTAATTAAGTTATATATGCTGATACATACTTTGATATGTAAAGAAAAATTACATTATTAGTTAATTTATTGTGGATAAAAGCTTTACATCGGAAAAGTTGTTCAATGATTTTCAACCTTCCCGTCCAAATAGTCGGATTTTTTGCAGTCTAAGTGAGAACATATGGAAGTTGCGACAGCTACAAAATTCTACAAAGACATCATAAAATCAATATGTCATTTGAATCATAGGAATATACACAATAGTTTTAGACGACTACATTGAACAATTATTAAATAGGATGGACAAATTATGTCACATCCTCTTGTAAAGTTCTAGGTTTTGGTGACTGAGAAAAGACGTCGGCATCTATTCATTTTTGGTGAGCGAGTACAAAGAATGATCTTATTGATGTTATTGGTGAATAGAGGTGTTCTTAGTTCGAATTGAGCTGGTATCCTCCTAAAAAGAAACCAAATTAATTAAGTCGATTTTTAAATGTTTAAATCACACCAAACCAAATTAATGGAAAAAAGACTATTTGTTGCTTCATTGAAGTTTGTCATGAAAGACGAATTAAGTTTAGTCAGCTCTTACAAAATCCTGATTTGGGTTCCTAACAATTTGTTCCTTTTCAAATCCATTGAATCACCACAATGTCCTTTGCCTCTTTATTTTTAATTTATCTTTATTTCTCTTTATGTAATTCTACTTATATGAATATAGCTAAACCTTGGATACTCATACTCTGTACATTTGGTCAACAATATATATAATTATAACCTCTTTCCTGTATAAACACGTTTAAAATTTTGGCACAATAATCAACTAAATATATAATACCATTAATCATAATTGTTATTTCTGAAAAAAAGAAATTGTTATTTCTTAAGATTGTAGAACTTTGTTAGGAAATTTGATAGATCATTTATTTGAGAAGGATAGATTCAGAAAAAAATAACTAATGCATCTTATTCTTAAAGCAACACTTATTTTGGACCAAATTGATTAGACTAAAATGATACTTTTCAGGAGGAAATATATAAGTTTTCTCACTCTTTTTAATATCGAACACTCTTTCTGAAATCCCTAACATACAGAGACGGAGCCAGGATGTAAAGTTTATGGGTTTGGAATTAGCCATCGAACTCATGGCTCCTTTAGTTACTGGGTTTACGATTAAATAGTTCTATATATTTAATAGATTTTTAATACAAAATACAAGGTCTAAATAAAAGCTACTGGGTTCATCCGAACCCGTAACTCATACGGTAGCTCCGCCCCTGCTAACAGCTGATGGATCCCTCCCTGTATCCTGGTGTTAGCATTGTTTTACCCCATTGAGGTTTCAAGCTATGTGTGTCAAAAGTCAATATAAGATTTAAGTCGAAAAGCTAATTTTTGTAACGGAAAAATAAATAGCATCATGTTCTATCAGAAAGAAACGAAGTTTTATTTGCCATTTTGATTGACTTGCTGATATTCCACTATTCTCAAAGGCGAGAAGTTAAGAATAACAAGATCAATTGGAGAAAAAAAAAAAGAATTACAAGATCAAGATAAATAAGAAAGGAAGTTACTGTAAAATTCAGTCTTTTGTCCTTCTCACTTGAACAAGAACATAAACATCTTATTCCCTAAGACCACTCCAAATAGTGATACATATAATATGTATCACTTACATTATTATATTGTTCCAAATAAAAACCATCTTTCCTCACCTCCCATTTACAGTTAGTTAGAACATTTGGATTTCCTGAACCTTTGACACAGGTATATGGGTCATTAAACACATCAATTTTTTTCTCCTTTAAACCCCACCAAATATGACAAAAACAATAACAACCCAGTATAATCCCACTTAGTGGGGTCTGGGGAGGGCAGTGTGTACGCAGACCTTACCCCTACCTTGGGGTAGAGAGGTTCTTTTCAAATAGACCACCAGCATCCTTCCCTCCAAGAACTTCCCACCTTGCTCTTGGGAGACTCGAACTCGCAACCTTTTAGTTGGAAGTGGAGGTTGCTTACCATCATAGCAACCCCTCTTATCTCGCAAAAATGATAAAAGAATAAAGTTTTATTGAGAAATGTCTCACAAAATGACCAATTAAAGTCTTGATTTTGGTAAGATTATGGTAGCCACATACTTCCAGTTTTGGGGAGTTAGAAGGAAGTTTGTTGATAATATGTACCACATACTTCGAGGAAAAGATGCATTTTCTTGCTATTGAAAGGTCAAGGGGCGTGATCAGTAACAAGAAGAAAATGTTAATCAAGGAAAGAGCCATAATGAGAAATTAAATATTGAAAATGTAAGTGGAGTTTTGGAATTTTATACATAAAAATTTTAATTAGTTTAGTCAGGTTCACAAAATCTTAAATTGGATTCCAACAGTTTGTACTTAATCTGATATCGTTAAATCACTATTAAAGTTCCTTGCCTTTTTATCGTTAGAGATAATCCACAATTAACTTGTCTCAAAGTTTCAACTGCACATTTAAACTTTGTGGGATCAGAGACTTATCAGCCCAGTTTTGATGGAAAAAAGTGCAAAAATATTTGCAGGAATATAATACTTTTTGGGGTGGTATTAATTTTTTACCCCTGCTTTTTTCGTGGGCAGAACTTCAAAGTCAAAAGTTAAAAGTTATACATGGGGCAAGCGAGGGAAATACTTGTCAAGCTTAAAGTTCTGCCCATGAGGCAAGCGGAAACAAAAATTCAAGACCATCCACTTTGAGGGCTATTGGTGTACTTCACCCTGAAAAGTGTATCTCGTAGTTGGCTGAAGGCCCAAGTCGTTGAAACATCTACCCTACGCCTTGATTTTTTTTAAGGGATCTTTACACAAATAGTCAATCGGATTCACTGTTTACTTTTTCTAGTTTGTACAACTTCAACACTAATAATATATGATTATACGCACATTATACATCCGCCAACTATTTATACTTTAAGTGGTTGGTTGATAAGTTATTTTATGTTAATTCTTCTTCTTGAAACCCCATAATAATATTTTTTTTTCCATAATAAAACGTTGCTCTCATCCTTCCTCCTATCTATTCTCTCAAAAACAAGGGTTGAAGGACAGTGACTAAATTAAAGGGGGAAAAGACAGGAGTACCTATAAAAGTGAAACTATTTATCCTGCTCTACCCATAAAAGAATTCTACCCATTAAATGATTACAATCTCCTACCCATTTAATAAACAAACGGGTATATCAAAATAACTACCCCACGCTTAATGCCTTACCTATAAAAACCCAAAAACTGCTCAAAATTTCAGAAAATAAGCGCACAAAATTGAGATTTCCACCGACATCCCCTAATTTGAAGATCGCTAACGAAGATGTTGATTCGCATCTTGTTTTCGGATTTTGATTTCGCTGGCAGAGCATAATGTCAAAAATTATAAGTATTATAGAAGTTTAGCGCTCAAACTTTTGAATTTTTAGCTGAAAATTCTAATCTCGGTTTGGAGATCTGGAAATCTAGAGGTTTGATTTCGAAAAATCTGTTGTTGAAATTCAATATTTGATATCAACACTGTTGAAATTTGCATTTTTGAGAATCAATTTTGGACATAAAAGTGATTATAACTTCCGAATCATGAAAAATATACCAATTTTGCTGCAGCATAGTGGACAATGGGATGATAACAATAATTTCATAAATTTTCATGTTGATGCAATTCTACTAAAGACCTATTGGAAATTTGAACAACTTCTTAGAGAAATTGCAAAGCAATTGCAAAAGGGCAGTAACACAATAGTTATTCAGTATGTTATTGCTCAAGGATATCCACCAATTACAATTTGTAGCAATATGAGTGTTAGTGTTTACATGGAATTGAAAAAATCAAGTGCAGGGATGACAACACTTCCCCTGTGTGTGTCGTTTGCTAAAAATACTATAGCTGCAAGCACCTCCAGTTTCGATGTTGCTCCAATTTCATTAGAAATTGCACAATTTGAAAGCATTGATATGATTAGTACATTTGATGTGCAAGAAGGAGATAACACCAGTTTAGAACTTGATGTTGCAAATATCATAACTGATCAATTTCATCAAAAAGTTGAAAACAAACAAATTTACAAAGACAAGAACATGCTGGCTCTCGTTATGAAACAGTATGCCGTTAGAGAAAAATATCAATATCGGGTTAATAAATCATGCCCAAGAAGCTTCTTCTGCATGTTTTCAAGTAAAAAACTATGTGATACATGTATAGTATATAAGTATGCTAAATCAATATACTATGCGAGTATGGTATTGTATTAGTTTGTCTATATTTTTTATCACTGATACTGGTATAGTATATAAGAATGCTATATCAGTATACTATGCGAGTATATAACTGTATTGGTTTGTCTTTGTTATTATCAGTAAAACATAATACCAATATAGTATATATGTATGCTAAATCAGTATACTATGTGAGTATAGAATTGTGCTGCTTTGTCTATATTTTTTATCAGCAAAATATGATACTGATACAGTATATAAGTATACCAACAGAGTATACCATGTGAGTATATAATTGTACGGATTTTTGTGTGTGTTTTTATCAATAAAACATGATACATAACTGTATTTGTATTATAAACAGATATATCCTTGAATGAGTGGATGAAATATGCACTTGGAGACTGAAAGCATCAAGCTTGCGAGCATCAAATCTTTTCAAAATGACGGATTTCAATTCTGTCCACAATTGTTTAACTAATAAGAGATTTTGTTCACAAAAGCAACCTGTCTCAGCTTTTGTTGCAACTGTGGTACAAGATAAATTTGTTGACCCGAAAATCATATATACACCAACAGATATCCAGAGAGACATCCAAAAAGCATATGGCATGGACTTAAACTACATGCAAGAATGGAGATCAAAATAAAAAGCAACGCAATTGTCGAGAGGACACCAAGTGAGTCATACAAGAAAATACCAACATATCTTTATATGTTAGAGTACGCTAACCCAGGATCACTAACACGACTACACACTGAAGTAGATGGGAGCTTCTTGTATGTATTCATAGCTATATATGCATCGATTAGAGGATGGATCTATTGTAGGCCAACAATTATAGTTGATGGAAGTTTTTTAAAGTCAACATATAGAGGGACCATACTCACGGCTTCCACGCAAGATGCAGAGGGTAAGAATACAATCCAATTACATTCAGTTAAAGAAACAAAAAAGATTTTCAAATATTATATGATACTAGTATGGTATACAAGTATACCAACAGAGTATATAATTATTTTGCTATATATCTGCACCTACATATGACTATACTACTATATGAAATACTAAATTAATATTGTTGTACAATCCAATTACATTCAGTTAAAGAAACAAAAAAGATTTTCAAATATTATATGATACCAACATAGTATATAGTTATTTTGCTACACACCTGCACCTACCTATAACTATACTACTATATGAAATGCTAAATTAATATAGTATGTTGTAATTGATATTTTGTTCTTTAGGTTTACAGGACAAATTCTACCCCTCGCATATGCAGTTGTTGATTCAGAAAATGATGCATCGTGGGAGTGGTTCTTCGTGCAGTTCAGAGAAACCTATGGACAAAGAGAGGGAATGTGCATTGTATCAGACATACATGATGGTATATGGAAAGCAACTTCAATTGTCTATCCAAAAGTCCCTCATTTTGCATGTATGTTCCATTTGTGGAACAACATAAAGACAAACTTCAGGAAGAGCCTAAAACAAATCAAAGAAGTATACTTTGCGTTAGCAAGAGCATACACTGTTGAAGAATTCAACAGGCATATGGCAGAGTTAGAAGCTATTAATAGTAGAGTGAAAACATACCTGATGGATATTGGATATGATAAATGGTCTCGGGCGCATTCCAAGGCAAATAGAACCATGACCATGACATCGAATATTGCGGAATCAGTAAATGCAGCAAACAAGCACGCAAGAGACCTCCCAGTTGTGAATTTGCTAGACTTTATGACAACATTAATTCAAAAATAGAATTACACCAATCGGAAGGATGCAGTGGAATCATTGAAGATTGGTGCAAAGTATGAAAAAATATTGGCAGATAATACTATCTTATCACAGACGATGACGGTATGCATTTTCAAAATTATAAAAACACTGCATGTACTATAGTTTTACTTTTTTACCTTAGTGATTTCACTAAACAACTGAATATTGTTATTTAAAAAAATACTGTTACTTCATATAGCTAATGACTTTTCTTAATTAAAATTATACTAGGTGTTGCCATCAACTGAATTCTTACATTTAGTAATTGATGGCCAAACAAGAAATGTGGTGCGCCTACATGAAAAGAACTGCACTTGTGGAAGGTTTCAGCTAGACGATATTCCATGTCCACATGCAATGGCAGTTATACAAAAATTCCATATGGATTCATACAAGTATTGCTCGGATTACTACAACATAGACTACTTGCTGAAAACATATGAGATATCAGTAAATCCTTTGCCTGATGAAACAACGTGGAAAATTTCATAACATGTCTCTTAGCAGGTGGTACTGCCACCAAAAGGAAAAATCAAACCAGGAATACCTAAAAAGAAGAGAGGCATAGGAGGCTAGGAAGGAAATACAGTTACATGTGCACTATGCGGAAGAAAAGGACACAACCGGAGAACATGCCGAAATATTCCAAAGAGAGATTGATATAATGCTTCAATGTTTTTATAGAACTTATATATCATAGAATCATAGCATTTGAATTGCAAAGAAATAAAATGCATTTCTTGCACTAGACATATATTTGGTATGATGATTCTTTGCGAAATTACTTTTTGACAACAAATTTATATGGCTACTTGTGTTTTCAATAAGAATCTGTTTATTTTCTATTTTAGTATATAAAAGTGGGATGCATTTACATCTAGTTGCTGCAGGAAAAAAATGTTAAAATATAAATGTGATACCCAAGTGGTATATCTGTATACCTTATTAGTATCAAAATATGTGCAGAAATAGAAGTGGTGCCGCAAATGCAACATTTGTACATACATCGTTAACAAAATGGCCACGCTTTACAGCTCATGTCTGTATTGAAGTATAAAAAATTGGAAGCCATTTACATGCAGTTATTGTACATCATCAGGTACATAAATACAAGGTGATACCCAAATGGTATATTTGTATACCTCACTGGTATATAGTTTATTGCACTAATATGGCTAAAACAAAATATGCGTAGAAATACAAATGGTGCACCAAATACAACGTGATGCCCAAAATGCGCACGCTTTGCAACTCATGTCAGTACTTACATCTAGTTGCTGCAGGAAAAAAGGTACTCAAATACAATGTGATATCCAAATGGTATATAAGTATACCTGATTGGTATATAGTTCTACTGCACTAATATACCTGAACCAAAATCTTTACAGAATACAACTGGTGCAGCAATGCAAATTATGCACAGATTTTCTTAGATTCAACTACAACTAACAACTACTCTCAATATAATTTCAAAACTAGTTCACTTTCTAAAAATAGTTCTTGTCATTCAAATCAATGCTCGCCCTGTCCTTCAACAAAATAACAACATAGTTCCTCTTTTTGAACATCGTAACTCCCTTAAAAATACACCTCCAAAAATAACTTCTGCTGGTGTATTACAACAAACTAACAATGCTCCCCCTACTACAAATGGCAGTAGCAGTAGGAACTAACAGTGCTGCTATAACAGCCATGTTCTACACTAATGGCTTGACTTCAAGTGCTGACAAAATTCTGTCTCCGAAAGGCACTCCTAATAAACCAACAACTTTATGGAAGAAGCCTAAGAAAAGCCTAATAAAACAAACTGAAGATACATTCCAACATTAAAACAGTTATAGCAACATATTGTACTATTACAATTGTATTCCTAGAAAATACTTTTAAAAGCTAGCATTTTTACAATCTAATAATGCAAAATACCATACTTCACCAAAAACTATTAAAATCCTGCAAAGTTTTCATGCTACGATTAACTAAAACCAAAAAGAGACCTATACTACTTTTTGCGTTTCTTTCCACGAGTCTTTTTAGGTGCTACTGGAGCCTCATATTCACTTGATTCGCCATGCAACTGCTTGTTCCTCCCATAGTACCACAACAGTATACCAAACCTAGCTCGAAGACCATCCACATCAAAATTGGCAACAGGGATTGGGAGATATTCAATAATATACTCAGAAAAGCATGCAACATATACTCCACAATCTCTGAAATAAAATAAATGAATAGAATATAAAAATCAATTAGAAGTGAAAATGTTAATATGAATGAGGAAAACAAAGTAAAAAAAAGTAACTATTCTTACGAATTTTGTTGTGTTGGCAGATTTGTAATCAGTTCAATCTCAAAAGGATCAGTCAACTCCTTTCCAATGTGCACCATTTTGTACTACAATGTCACTTCTTTGGTTATAAAATTCAATACTAACTAGAAATAGGGGGATCAACACAGCATATGCCTCTGCCACCTTTTGAATAGCTTTTTTGTGCTTTCGACTACATAGCGAGTCATATACATAAAAACATCTCTTGTGGAATGATACATACCCCAATATCCAATGCCACTTTTCTGCCAAATTAATTGGAAAAAGGACATGATCAACCTGGTGCCATGGAGTGTTGCAATGCATCCTAAATCCTTTCATGTACTCCATGATAGCGTCTAATCTATCAATCAAATGATCTTGTTTCCAACCTTTTACAAATTCTGTGAAAACCCTTTGAATGATATTATTAAAAAGAGTATCTGTAGTTGTGACTTTGATTGGCATATTAATTCCATATTTTGCCTTCTTCCTAAGATAGTAGAATATAATATTTAAGTGTTGCAAAAAAGAGAGAAAGAAAACATGACTAACACTAACAATATGAATAAACTACTACAACAACAAAAATAAAAAGAAGTACACATACCGAACTAGACAGTGGCCTGCCAGGTAAATACACTTCCCTATTTTGTATAAAAGAAGATATGGATAAGAAATGTAACAACAAAAATTAAGAAAACATGAAAACAAAAGTACATGGAAACGAATACGCACTCTCCCAATTGCATGTTTGCTTCGACAAAGTTTGAGAATGCAGTCGTAAGCTTATAATCAAGAACCACTGAAATGTCATTTACAAATGGAAATCTTCCTTTGATAACCTTTGAGGATCCCCCAACTGCACTAACACCAGATTGTTAGTCATTCCTATACGGCGACTGTTTTACAGCTGCAGGGCGCCTTCTCCGTGTGAAAACTGCAGGAGTAATTTCAACATCTATTTGTGTCTGGACAATACTTCTTGATACCAACTGATCAGCTTTAGACTTATTTATAGCACGAGTTGTCAGTTCATTTCCAGATTGATTTACATTACGTCTCTCTCCTTGTGTAATGGCAACAATTAGATCAAGTTGAGAATCAGTATATTCAAAATCAGAATCCAAGTGAAGATCACCCCCGTGTCGACATGGAGCTTAAATTAGAAAATGCTAGTGAATAAACAAATATACAAAGTTAAGAAATTTAGAAAAAAAAGAATGAGAAATTATATATAGAAGACATTACCAGAAGGCAAATTCACATTACTGCCACCAACATCCACTTGGCTAACACCATCAACCCAAGATGTTGAACACATAAAAACATTATCAGCATCACTACTTAAATAGAAAAACTATCAAGAACCTATCATTTACATACTAACTATAGAATTAGTAACATTAACATCATATCTTGTGGAGCAGTATTAGACTCAGTAACAACATCTGCTCGTGTCTGTGCCGGGATTCCTGATGGCAGCGGAGCAGGACCCGACTTTTTACAATCATGAGATGACTGCTTATATGTTGTTTGTTATGTAATGGTGGTGATTTGATCAATTGCAGATGCAGATAGTTCAAAATTAGAATCCAAGCCAAAATCATGCTCATTTACGAAGGGGCTGAAAAAAGTTTTAAAAAAATGTTAGTGAACGCACAAATACGTAGAGTTAAATAAATAAAAAAAAGAATAAAAATATTACATATACAATATTTTACCAGAACGCAAATCATCATTAACTACGCCATGACTTGTTGTGACGTTCTTCACATTGACACCAGTGGCACCTCCATCTTGATCAACCCCACCAAAACCAGATACTAAACATATAAAAGTATAAGCAAGAGTACTATTTTCAAAAAACAACAGCAAAAAAAAATCAAATCTGTGATTTACATACTAGAAGGAGCTTTGGGCGTGCTATCTCCAATAACTACATGATCATTCCCAACGTGGCCCCCTTTCAAACTGGTCATAATCACTATGCATCTCATGAAAGTCAGGATCATTATCCTGTTGCTTATGCTGAAAATGAGAAACTAACAATTTTATTATTATGTATATTACAAGAATACTATGTGCACTAAAAGTAAAGAATGGAATAGTATCCTATAAGCATATATTACATCTTTGAATAATATACTATAGCATTATATTATATAAAAGATCAATACCGCTGAATTTTTCTCTAGATTCATTGACTTCCTACCAATAGCTGCAAGCACCTCCTCAAACTTGGTCTCTACAAAAAGCTTCAAACCTTGTAACTCCTTCATTACCTCAGCATTGGTAGGTTGGGAATCACCTCCAATACTTTCATGCATACTTTATGTCTTAGGTAATTGAGTGCCAAAAACTTGAAAGCTATCGGGCTGACTGTCAATGCACTCAACTTCAATTTCAAAGTTTAGACCACACACATCAAGTAGTTGCTTCTCATCATCAATTGGGGTGATGTTCTTTAGCTGCAATTATTAAGCACACTAGTTAGAAATAGAAATGATAATAAAATATGGAAAGATAAAAGATCCCTATTACCATATGATACCAATATAGTATACATGTATACCAACAAAGTATATCACTGATCTGGAATATTGCTACAACTAACTGTCACTAAACTACTGTACCAAAAATATTAAAAGATGCAATAAAAATATGAGAAAATTAAAAGTAAGTAGCAATAAAATAATAAGTAGAAGAAAAGATCCCTATTACCATACGATACCAATATGGTATACATTTATACCAACAGAGAATATCATTGATCTGGGATATTGCTACAACTATCCATGAATAAAATATTGTACAAAAAATATTAAAAGATGCAATAAAAGAATGAGAACATTAAAAGTATAAGTAGCAATAAAAGTATAAGTAGCAGAAATGATCCTTATTACCATATGATACCAATATGGTATATATGTATACCAACAGAGAATATCATTGATTTGGGATATTGCTACAACTATCCGTGACTAAACTCCTGTACAAAAACATTAAGAGAGGCAATAAAACTATGAGAAAATTACCTGCTCACTTTGCAAGCTAGACATTCGCAAAGCAACTCGCTCATTCGGTATTTGACCCATGACTACCCAATTCAAAATTCGTGGAAGTTTGTTTCCAATTTGATCAGCAAAGTGACCATCCAAACTTGGGCAGCATTCATACAACCAAATCTGTAAAGCCAACGGGAAGCCGCCGAGATTGTAAAAAGAAGGTTTATCTTGAAACTTGTTGGAACACGAGTCAATTGTAGCGTTATAAACATCTATACCACAGGGATAATTATTAAAATCACCGCACTCAACCAAGTTAATGTAAGACCGTGGAATAACCTTTGTTTTGAGTTGAGAAAGTAAGAAGCTATTCACAAAATAAAGAACTACTATCTTCAACGCATCATCATCTATTTCCCATTTCTTCTTCTTAAACAGTCTACTAGTTGGGCCAATGTCACGGATGCAGTCCCAAAATATTTTAAAATCAACCTATTCTCTGCTATGCTCTCTATACTTGTATTACCCTTACATTTCAACCCAGTAACAAGTGCAAATTCACCCAAAACAAAGCGCAACCTAGTATCATTCACTACAAACCGCATCTCATTTTTCACGTCATGATGTACTTCTCTAATAAGCAAATGGTGCATAACCCGAATCTGCACAATAACTGGTGGCAGATTCAAAAAATAGCCAAAGCATGTTTTCTTAAATAGTCAAAGTTGCCTCTTTGATAAATTCTCTTTCAATTGATGAATAACATGGCAGTTGGTATCCCAATCAACCTTTGGTTTATAATCTAAGTCCATAGGCACAAGAAAATCCCAACACTACAAAACATGTTCATATAAAATAATTTCAAAAATAGAATTCACTTAAAAATGTAACTAAGCCAACCAAAAATATTACAACCACCATACGATACCAACACGGCATATAACTATACCAGCAGGGTATACAATTCTACTAGCTAATTTCCGGCAACTATAAATGACTATACTACTATTATATGACATATAGGAATAAAGAGAAAAAGTGAAAAGGTATGCAACTATAAAGTATTTTCAATATACTGTACGATACTACAATTATTAAAGGAAAAACAAATAGCGAAGACAACCAAAAAAGGATCCAGAGGCATATGATAGTATATAGCTATACTAATAGGGTAAATAGTTGTACGTGGTTGTTCCAACAACTGTCTATAACTATAAAAACTATCACATAACACACATACACTATGTCTATAGGCACAAGGGAATCTCAACAATGCAAAACATGATTATATAAATTATTTAAGAAATAGAATTCACTTAAAATTAACATAACTGACTATAACTATAATATAATACAAAAACATAACAGGAAATCAAAAAATAACAATGTACTATACATTCAAAATCTCACAGATCATAATTTTAAGAAAATTACCTTCTTGGGTGCGACACCAATTTTTTTCTTCTTTAACTGAGAATCATCGCTACAATCAACATCTACTGGTTGAGTCTCTGTTTTAGGCACAGATTCACGTCGGCTTCCCCCTAACTCAGAATCCTCAACAACTTTACCTTTTCCCTTATCAGTCACAGGAACACCTCCTATGACTAGTTCGGAATTTGTGTCAGGTAATGACTGGTAGGGAGTTTCATCGACTGACGAAGCATTAATATTGTTGCCTTTTTCACCCTCTAATTCTACATTTTCAGTTGTGTTTTCAACATGACTACTGCTAGGGTTACGACTAAATAGAGACTGAGAATCAAAAAATAAGGAAAAACTAGGACCGGACATGGTTGAGGCAATGGATTCAGCAACTACTTGTGTTGAAGAATGATATTGTCCACAACACCACCATCTACGCACATAATGCTTCCGACCTATAGAGAAAACAACAACCCATAGACATTGATTCACAAAAGTACAAAGAAAAACACAAAAATTCTATGATTTTGAAAACCCACTTTCACTAAAATGTACTTTCAGAAGCAAAAAATTCACCCAAAGCAAAAATTTCACCCAAAAATAGGTACTAGACGAAGAGATAGAACGGAATCAGAAGAAAAAATTAAGAACTCGAATGTGGGTGAAATATGCGTTCTCTTGGGTTGGCTATGGAGATTTGGAAACTGTTCTCTAGTCTAGTGTTAACTGTTAAAGGACGAAGACAAGCGTGGGTAGCTTGGGCCGGGTGAAGTAGGTGGGCTGGATTCTTTAGTCTAGTGTAAAGAACGAAGATAAGGCTTTAAAGACAATGGGTAGCTTCGGCCGCGTAAAATATGTGGACCGGGTAAATAAATTGGGCCGATTGGGTATGAATAGTAAATAGTTTGGGCATGGGTATTAAAAGGTATATAGTTTGGGCTTAATAGGTATAAAATGAGATTTTCTCTAAATTAAATTTGTACATTTATGTTATTCTTTATCAGTGTATACGGTCAGAACGGGCCTGCCCTTCTTATGACTAAACAAAGTTGGATCATGATAGGCCACAATTCTGCCTCGTTTTATATCGAGCCTCAATACGAAGTTAGATTGCTGAACCCTTAATTCAGAGACCGGATAGGGACGAGATCAGCCAAGATCGAGACCATGCGACACGGAGAACGAGCGGTATCGAAGGATGTTTGCCTAGTCAAGTAACGCTAAGCCGAAATTATCCATGATCGAGCAAGGATCACGGCGGAAATCTCGGCACGTATCAAGATGAGGCCGGTTAATTAGCCAATCATGGGATTTCTTACTATATTTAGAATTATACCATAAATAGGATTCCTCTACTATATAAAGAGGGTCTAATCATTTGTAAAGTCATAAGATTAATAGAATTCAAAGCAATATACTATTCTTTAAGCTCTCACTACTCTGTTATTTTATTCATATCTTACTTGGCTCATTCATTTGGTTCGAGAACGACCTGTTTTGAGGGCCAGAGCTGCTTGCCTCATTTGGTTTGCTTTATTTTTTTTATAGTCAAATTTAATATCAATTAACATATTTTCTCAAGTTTGTACCAAGCAAAATTACGTGTCCTTAAAACCACAAATAAATTTGATTGTTATCCATTTTTAGGGTAAACAGTTTGTCATACACTGTGGGGCTAAGGATAATAGTGATTGCCTGGTACTAACTTTCATGACACACACTATTTTATACTTGTTCTTGTGAGTATCTTTTATTCCAGGATCAGCATGTCGAACTCTCAAGCAGTACCCACACACATCAATAATGGCTTTGGTTTCCACGGCGAGAACGACAACATAGCCGCCCTAAGGAACGAAGTACCTCCAGTTGACCTCGATGGAGTCCTGGCCGTAGATCCAATCGACGTTAGTTCCCATATTGCCACTAATGCAAATTTGGCTGTCGACCCCGAGAATAGCATCCGCAGAGATGTTCGATCAGCCGGTCAGAGCGTACCATGCGATGAAGAAGGGGGATCAGCCTTCAAGCGATATTCAGAATGTTGAAGGCTCAGCAAGCTGCAATAGGACAACTCCAAAATCAGAACCATGCACCGAGCAGGGTCGAACCCAAACCACCACAGGAAGTTGTTCATAGGACTGAATCGGTGTCAAGAAGGTAAAACGGAAATGAATCAGCAACCGACCCTGCTATTATGAAGATGCTCTAGGAGTTGATAAAGCGATTTGAATCGGGGGAGAAGAAAATTGAAGCAAATGACAAGAAAGTGGAGACATATAACTCCAGAGTTGATCAAATTCTTGAGGAACCACCGATTTTTAAGGGCTTGGATTGAAAGAAATTTGTACAAAAGCCCTTCCCCCCGAGTGCGGCTCCAAAATAAATTCCCAAAAGTTCCACATGTTAGAAATTCCCAAGTACAATGGAACGACCGATCCCAACGAGCATGTCACTTCTTACACGTGCGCGATTAAGGGGAATAATCTAGAAGACGATGAGATCAAGTCCGTATTGTTGAAGAAATTCGGGGAGACCCTATCAAAGGGAGAAATGACATGGTACCATAATTTTCCACCTAACTCCATTGATTCTTTTGTCATGCTTGCAGATTCTTTCGTTAAGGCACACGATGGAGCTATAAATGTCGAGAATAGGAAGTCGGACCTCTTCAAGGTGAAACAGAAAGATAACGAGATGCTCAGAGAGTTTGAATCTCGATTCCAAATGGAACATATGGATCTACCACCGGTTGCCGATGATTTGGCCGTTCAGGCCTTCACTCAAGGATTAAACGTACGAAGCTCGGTTGCTTCACAACAATTAAAATAAAACTTGATCGAATACCCAGCTGTTACCTGGGACGATATGCATAATCGATATCAGTCAAAGATTAGGGTCAAAGACGACCAGCTGGGAGCTTCTTCCAAGTTCGTCTATACTATCAGGCCCGTCGACAGAATCAAAAGGGATATTGATCGGGAACCACGATCAAACAGGGATCGTTACCAGCGATATGATGGGGATCGGAGAAACACCGGACTAGGACGCAACCTCGTTCGAGGTAAAAGGAGAAATGATTGGGTTCAGAGCTCTCGGGGGCTCATGAGCAAGAATGGATTCGACATGAATGTCAAGCCCAAAGAATCACCATGACTGTCATAATACAATTTCAACATTGATGCATCAGCAATCGTATCAGACATCAGGTGCATCAAATATACTAGATGGCCTCGACCTCTTTGGACAAATCCAGCCCAAAGAAATCCCAATCAAATGTGTAAGTATCATGGCACCCATAGCCATAAAACAAAAGATTGCAGACAACTAAGAGAGGAAGTAGCCTGGTTGTTCAACAAGGGGAACATTCGAGAATTCTTAAGCGATAAAGCTAAGAACCACTTCAGAAACAGAGATTCAATAGACAGAACGAGCAAGAAGAGACACAACACGTGATCCACATGATTATTGGAGGGGTCTATATTCCTCAAGGATCAGTATTTAAGCGCACCAAGGTGTCGATTACAAGGGAGAAGCAAATTCGTGATTACGTACTAGAAGGAACCTTGTTTTTCAATGATGAGGATGCAGAGGTGATTGTCCAACCCCATAACGACGCACTGGTAATATTTTTACTTATGAATAAGACTCAAGTTAAACATGATTTGATTGATCCAGGTAGTTCGCCCAACATCATTCGATCGAGGGTCGTATAATAGCTCAGCCTACAAGATCAAGTTGTGCCTGCAGCTCGAGTCCTTAACGGCTTCAACATAGCATGCGAAACCACCAAAGGCGAGATAAATTTTCCAGTGAACGTGGCCAGAACCATCCAAGAAATAAAGTTCCATGACATCGAGGGCGATATGAAGTATAATGCCCAATTCGGGAGGTCGTGGATCCACAACATGAGGGCGTACCCTCGACCCTTCACTAGGTTCTGAATTTCCCGACACCAGAGGGAGTTAAAACGGTCTACGGGGAGCAACCCACCACCAAGTAAATGTTCGCAATCGACAAAGTGATACCAATATCAGCACTCTCATCAACAAAAGGATCAAATAAGGAAAAACAGGAGGTCAAATAGCAACCACAGATGCCGGCCTCGACCTAGTTAGAAAAATAGGAGACTGACGAGGATGATGATTATGGGGTACCTCGATCCTTTATAGTCCCTAATGATTCCGACGCCACCAAGTCGACGGTCGAAGAGCTGGAAGAAATCACATTGATCGAACATCAGCCCCAACGAAAGGTATATCTGGGCGTAGGGCTAGCCCCCGAGCTCAGGGGAAAACTAATTCAATTCCTTAAAAGTAACATGAATTGCTTTGCTTGATCCCATCTCGATATGACAGGGATTCCACCAGAAATCACCACTCATAAACTAATCCAGGAACCAAAGTTCCATCTTGTAAAGCAAAAAAAAGACCCCAGTCCGATGTCACACATGCTTTCATCAAAGGCGAGGTAACCAAGCTTTTTAAACTAGAATCCATTTGGGAAATAAAATATTTTGAATGGTTGGCGAACGTAGCGGTAGTACCTAAGAAGGGATATAAACTTAGAATGTGTGTAGATTACAAAGACCTGAATAAAACATGTCCCAACGATTTTTCCTTTTCCTAATATCGATCGCATGATCGATGCCACGACCGGCCATGAGATTCTCAGTTTTCTCGATGCCTATTCCGAGTATAAACAAATACAAATGAACTCGGAAAATCAAAAGAAGAACTCGTTTATCACTAAGTACGGCACCTACAACTATAACGTAATGCCATTAAGAATAAAAAATACTGGTGCAAGTTATCAATGCCTAGTAAACTGGATGTTCGAAGAACAAATAAGAAAATCAATGGAGGTTTATATTGATGATATGTTAGTTAAGTCCATACGAGCAGAGGACCATTTGAAGCATTTGCAGGAAACTTTTGGTATACTGAAGAAATAAACATGAAGCTTAATCCAGAAAAATGTGCATTCGGAGTTGGCTCAGGCAATTTTCTTGGCTTCATGGTATCTAATCAAGGAATCGAGATCAACCCCGATAAAATCAAAGCTATCGAGTACATCACGGTAGTAGACAATGTAAAGGCCATGTAGAGTTTAACGGGGCACTTAGCTGCCCTGGTGCGATTCATTTTGAGATCCTCAGATAAGAGTCACCGATTCTTCTTGTTACTAAAGAAGAAGAATAACATCGCGTGGACTCTGGAATGCCAATTAGGCCTTAGAGGAACTAAAACGGTACTTATCGAGCCTACCGCTTCTTCACACGCCAAAAGCAGATGAGCAACTTTACTTATATTTAGCAGTGTCGGAGATAGCGGTAAGTGGAGTTTTGGTCTGAGAAGAACGAGGTATGCAATTCCCTATCTATTATGTTAGTTCGACCTTATGTGAGGCTGAAACCAGGTATCCCTATCTAGAAAAATTGGCGCTCGCTTTTATAAGAACCTCTAGGAAACTAAAACCATACTTTCAATGTCCTCCCATATGTGTTGTAACAACTTATCCACCTCGAAATATTTTGCATAAGCCCGAACTTTCGGGTCGATTGACCAAATGGGCCGTAGAAATTAGCGGGTACGATATTGAATATCGACCCTGAACAACCATGAAGTCTCAAATCTTGGCTGACTTCACGCCAGCCCTCGTACTCGAGGTTAGAATAGAACTATTAGTAACATCGGGTACATCCTCGGGAATCTGGATCCTCTTTACGGATGATGCTTCGAACGTAAAAGGGTCCAGAATCGGCATCGTGCTGAAACCGCCCATAGGTAACGTAGTTAGAAAATCTATCCGACCTACAAAATTGACTAACAATGAGCCCGAATAAGAGGGCAAGATTGCAGGTCTCGAATTAGCCAAAGGCTTGGGAGCGGAGGTGATCGAGGCCAAATGTGACTCCCTCATCGTGGTGAACCAGGTTAATGGAACCTTTAAAGTTTGAGAGGACCAAATGCAGCGATACTTGGATAAGCTACAGGTACACCAATTCAAGGAATGGACCTTGCAACATGTACCTCGAGATCAGAATAGTGAGGTCGATGCCCTCGCAAACCTAGGGTCATCGATTGAAGACAACGAACTCAATTTGGGGGTTGTCGTACAACTCATAAGATCAGTGGTCGAAGAAGGTCACGCCAAGATAAAATCCACAAGATTGACCTAGGATTGGAGAAAAAAATACGTAGAGTATTTAAAGAATGGGAAGCTCCCATCAGATCCAAAAGAATCGAGAGCCTTGCGCACAAAGGCAACACGATTCACCCTATCCAAAGAAAAAATACTACTCAGATGGATGTTTTATGGTCCATTAGCGATATGTTTGGGGCCAGGAGATACCGAGTACATTCTAAGGGAAGTCCGTGAGGGCAATTGCGAAAATCATTCCTGTGTCGAATCATTGGTCCACAAAGTGATCAGAGCTGGTTATTACTGGATCGACATGGAGAAAGATGCAAAGGAGTTTGTTCAAAAATGCGACAAGTGCCAAAGACATGCACTAATGATTCATCGACCCGGGGAAGTGATCCATTCGGTCTTGTCCCCATAGCCGTCCATGAAGTGGAAAATTGACATCATTGGCCCTCTTCCATCGGCCCCAGGTAAGGCTCAGTTTATTGTATTTATGACTGATTATTTCTCTAAAAGGGTTGAAGCACAAGCTTTCGAGAAAGTCAGGGAAAAGGAAGTCATAGACTTTATTTGGGAACACACTATATGTCAATTCGGGATGCCCTCCAAAATTGGGTGCAATAATGGAAAGCAGCTCATCGGCAGCAAGGTGACCAAATTTCTCGAGGATCACAAGATCAAAAGAATCCTATCAATACCTTATCATCCCAATGGGAACGGACAAGCTGAATTGACCAACAAAACTATCATCCAAAATCTTAAGAAGAGACTAACTGATGCCATAGGAAAATGGAAGGAGATCCTACTCGAGGTCTTTAGGCATACTGCACAACATCGAAGTCTAGTACCGGAGCTACCCCGTTCTCATTGGTTTATAGCACCGAAGCTCTGATACCAGTCGAGGTCGAAGAACCTAGCATTAGGTTCTGATATACAATAGAAGAGTCAAATAACGAGGCGATGAATATGAGATTAGAGCTATTGGATGAAAGACATAGAGCCTCCCTCGTCCGATTGGATGCCCAAAAATAATGGATCGAGAGCCAATCTTCGATATTTTGGCATCAGGGACTTGGTGCTAAGGAAAGTCACCCTCAATACCCGAAATCCAAACGAAGGAAAATTGGGCCCAAACTGGAAATACCATACCAGATTCTTGAGATCACCAGAAAAGGGTCCTACAAGCTCGGAATGATGAATAGGGAACAACTGTTGGACAGTTGGAACATATCACACCTAAAATGATACTACTTCTAAGGTACGGCCCCTTTTCTATTTTTCATTTTCATTTTAGACTAACACTTGCAGGTGGTCCATAAAAATGGACAATGGATTTCACAAAGAATGAAATGAAGTCTTTAGTCCTGAAAGCACGTGTTGCACTCTTTTTCCCTTATATCGGTTTTGTCACATGTGAGTTTTTCGGTGAGGTTTTTAATGAGGCAATTGTGAATCGTGCTAACTTAAAATCAAGCCCGATTATGAATCGGCATCGAAGGACAATTCAATAATATCCGAGGTTCCTTTGCAATCAACCTCAAAACTAGGGGGGTGGGTACCTTTAGATATACATTATCTTCGAATATCAAGGAAGCTACTTCATAAAAGGAGGGTCTCGATAGATAGGATTTATTGTAAGGTCCAAATAGTCAGAAAGAACCGTGCCACATATATTGATTATGATGACCCGAAAGGTTATCTTATGTTTTAGAACCAAATTCTATGCTTTTAAGCTTTAAACACCCCATTTCATCCCTCAATTTTCTTGCGCAGTCGGGGCATGTTTCCTGAAAGTTTTATGTTAAAAAAAGATGAAAGAAAGAATTTTTGCCTAAAAACTTCATTTGAGTTAACTTCGGTCAATATTTTTGGTAAACGGATCCGGATTCATGTTTTGATTGTTCTGGTGGGTCCATATCGTAATTTTGGGACTTGGGTGTATGCCCGGAATCGAATTCGGAAGTCCCCAGACCGAAATATCGGACTTTGTCAAAATTTGAAAGTTAAAGGCTTAATGAATCCGAAAGGTTTGACCAATGTATGACTTTTTGGATAACGGATCTGTATTTTGGTTCCGGAACCCGACATAGGTTCAATACTATATTTATGACTTTTCTGTGAAATTTGGTGAGAAACGGAGTTGGTTTGACGTGATTCGGACGTCCGATTGTGAAAATAGAAGTTTCAAAGTTTTCTTGAAAATCTCATTTTATTTGGTATTCAATTCGTAGTTCTAGGTGTTATTTTGTGCGATTTGATCTCGCGAGCAAGTTCGTATGATGATTTTATACTTGTGTGCACTTTTGTTTTAGATCCCTAAGGGCTCGGGTGAGTTTTGGATAGGCTACAGAGTGAGAATTGGACATAGAGCATTGTTGGTTCTGCAATTTTTGTAACTGGTGTCTGATCTCACATTTTCAAGATCAGTGTTCGCATTTGCGAACATTCCCCAGGCTGACTGGAGTAATTGCAAGCAAATTCTTCGCATTTGTGAAGAGTACCTGGGCCAGCCTTAGTTCGTATTTGCGATCAGGAGGTCGCATTTGCGGGGAGCCAGTGTTCGCATTTGCGAACTTTCCTTCGCATTTGCGAAGTAGGGTCTGGGCAAGCAGTGATCGCAATTGCTATCAATGGGTCGAATTTGTGGAAGCATCGGAGTTCGCATTTGCGGACCCCAGGTCGCAAATGCAACACATGCAACTGATCAAAAGTGACTTAGACGGATTTTTTTGGTTCATTCTTCAAATTTTAAACTCAAGAATCCTAGAGGCGATTTTTCAAAGAATTTTTCTTCCCCAAATCATTGGTATGTGATTCTAAACTAGTTTCTTTCAATATTTCACTACTTTTACTAAAATTTCAACCTAAAATCTAAAGTTTTCATGGTGGAAATTGGGGGTTTTGGATAGAATTAGGTATTTTTGAGAAATTTAGACCTCAAATTGAGATCGGATTCCAAAATAAATTACATAACCAAGCTTGGGGGTGAATGGGTAATCGGGTTTTTGTTCGTCGGGTTTGGACCAAGTGAGCCTGGGTGTTGACTTTTTCAATAATGACCTAAATTAAATTCTTTACAATCGTGGGTAGTCCCTAAGGCTTAAATTGAATCGTTTGGTTGGTAATTTGCTAGATTCTATTGGTTCAGAGGCTTGTTTGAAAGGAAAAGTTGTGGTTGATCTTTGAGTTTGGTCGTTGGAGCGAGGTAAGTGTCGTGGTTAACCTTGACTTGAGGGAATAGGACTTGTTTGTCTATTTTCTACATGTTTAAATGTTGGGAACAACGTATATGTGAGGTGACGAGTACTTATGCGTTGTGGTAGGTTAAATCATGCAGGTGGGACTTGGTTTCTTGCAATTATTTTTTCCTTTGTTCATGTTATCCATGTTTAGACTAGTGTTGTTAAATTGATCGTTCTTATCATGTTTACGGATCTGTTGATGATAATTGAGTATTGATTTTGAAGTTGAGGTTGATATTGTGGAACCAAATGTTTAAGTAAGGCTTGTACTTGTTATTTTATCTCCCTGTTGTTATTTGTTCATTGCATTATGTTAAGGGAGAGTGTTAATGCACGAAGGATGATGTCGTGCCATATTGTGAGTGTAATACACAATGGGTTATGTCGTGCCATATTATGAGAGTTAATGCACGAAGGATGATGTCGTGCCATATTGTGAGTGTTAAAAGCACAAAGGATGATGCCGTGCCATGTTATGAGTGTTAATGCACGAAGGGTGATGTCGTGCCTTTTCTATTGATTATATGGTGAGGTTGAGAGTAAACGCACGAAGGGTGATGCCGTGCATTTTCGTTTATTTTCTTTACTTGTTCTTATTGGTTCAAGGTATATTGGTTGATCAAGATCTCATTACTGTTGTGATTCTCTATCTTGTAATCCCCTCACATGTCCCCCCTCCCGATATTACTTGTCTAGTTTTTACTTGCCATTATTTTTTTTACATCTATTGTTAAGTTGCACAGGTTTATTTTGTAGATATCTTATCATAGCCTCGTCACTACTTCGTCGAGGTTAGGCTTGACACTTTTCAGTACATGGCGTCGGTTGTACTAATATTGCACTCTGCACTTCTTGTGCAGATTTTGGTTCTGGCCTGAACTGATCTTGAGGTTAGCGGCTGTATTGATTGACAGGAGACCCAAGGTAGATCTGCTGGCGTTTGCAGACCCTAGAGTATCTCCATAGTCTTACTATTTTACTGTTTCTTTTCTTTCAGAACAGTGTATTTCCTTTCAGACTCTGTTTGTAGTTAATCGTAGTAGTTCATGAGTTGTGACTCCAGATCCTAAATATTTCAAATATTATGGGTTTGTGCTATTCCACAAAGCAGTTCTGATTTCTGCTTAGCTTAATTGTTCTTATTATTGAAATTGGCTAAAACATCTAACGTTGGCTTGCTTAGCAAGTGGAATATTAGGCATCATCACGGTCTCGACGGTGGGAATTATAGGTCGTGACATTGATCGATCCCTTACTTGAACATGTACGCATGTATGACTATTTCGATCAAGAATAAAGAGAAGTACTTTTCTTGCAAACATCTGATGTTTAAATTTTTCCCCCCATTACATCTCTTAAAGAGCTTCGTACTATAACGAGCTTAAGGGCAATATTTAACGAAAACGTGAATGATCGCTCCCTCACTCGGGGACTACCGTTCAGCTCAGACAACTCGAGTTTTCGGGCCTCGAAGACAAAAGACCGAATAGGCAGCACCCTAATCTCTAAAGGCTACGGCCACCCCACTCGGGGACTATTATCTCGGGTAACCCCCAATAGAATGGGAAAATGAGCCCAATGGGCAGATCCTAAACTAAAAGGCTACGACCAATTTGATACGGCTCGGAGACGTCCGAATTCCGTAATGAAATAGGCCTTCGAATTCTTTCATAACTGGTTCAAAAAAGACTACCCTCGGCAAAGTCCCAAGTTAAAGACATATTTGAGAAAAGTTTTGATAATATCGAGCCTCAGAAACTCTAACAAATACAAAGGTTGTTCGGACCCTCGAACACTACCTTATTATCTCATTCTAAGGCATTTTAACCTTTGTGATTACAAATTATAAAGCAAAAAGTAGTAAAAACTAAAGAGCCAAAAGGTAAACGAAAAGCCTTGTATTTATATATAAAATAACCTTCTTCACAAAGGCCAAATCGGCCAAGTACAACAAATTACAACGGCCAAAATGGCCTCGAAAAAAGTGCAAAAAGAAGAAACAAAACAAAAGCCTAGTCCTAAGTGTCTTGGTCTTCATCCGAGACTGCATCTCCATTATCGAGATCTTCCCCATCTTCGGATCCTCTCAGGCTTTCGAAATCTTCTTCAGGAAAGGCCAGATTCCAGGCTTTGGTCTCCTTTGCTTTGGCAATCTTGATTTTGGCTGCAATATTGAAACCTTGAGCCTGAACCACATCGAGGGCTTCCCTTCGAGCTTGCCATTTCACATGATCCACCGTATTCCTGGCCTTCGCCTCGATGACCTTGATGTTAATTTTAAAGTGGGCCACTTTAGCATCAGTTTTAGGATTGGCCATGGCCATCTCATATTTGGCCATCTCGAGATCGTTGGCCAAGTTTGCCTTATTAGAAACGGCCGAATCCAGTTGGAACTGAAGCTCTTCGATTTTTGTGGCTTGCGCCGAGGTTTTCTCCTTTTTAGCCCAAATCTAAGACTCGGCCAACTCCAACTCTACTTGGACGACTTCCTTTTTCGAAGCTAGGATGTCCATACATCCCTTGAACCTTTCAGTTTTGGCCCGTATGTCATCTATTTGTCTTTAAAGGTCCTTGATTTGATCGAACCTCTGCTTCAAAATTAGATCGTTAGTTGTTATCTCCAACTCATCTTCACTATCGTGAAGCACTCAGGATACATGCTCGGCCATCTCAGTGTGCTCATCTTGAGCTATCACCAAATCTACCTGAAGCTTCTCACTAAGAAGCTTGTAGGTATCGCTCTTCTTAGTGAGGTCCCGAATCTTAGCCTTGCGCTCCTCCCAGATTTGAAGGAAGGCCTCATGATGCAACACCTAAGCCTACAAGGAAGAAAATGTTAGAATCATCTACAATTCACATTTTTAAAAAGATAATGAAATGGCCCTCGAAGTTACCCGATTCAGAGCGTGCTGGGCCTCATTAAAAAGGCAGGCGGCTCCCACCGTGTCCATCACAGCTTGGTCCTCTTTGGTCACCAAGCATCTCAGGTAGCTAGCGATCCCCACGAGGGGAGAGAAGACCCGAGCATCCTCTGGGACCATAAGCACTATGGTATGCCTACAATCAGGGTTAGCACATGGGGGAAAACCGGTCTACTAGTTTCAGGCTCAATGAAAAACCCGCAATGTCTGGTGACAGTGTTTTCTTTTACACCAATAAGTCACCGAGCCTGGTAAAATATCCCAAAGCTTCGAATTCCACCCCATCCAGGACCGTGGATGTCAACTGCCCCTGAAGACCCTTGTAGGAACAACCTTCCAAGTTAGTAGCCTTGCGGATTATGGCATCCAAAAATTGAGGGGACTCGGAGATATCAATCACTACAAGATCGTCCCTCGGTACATCTTCAGCTACTCGAGAAGCCTCGCCTCTAGTTCCTTCCTCGATCATCACAATTTGGGACTGAGTATCCTTGATCGTTTTTGGCTCCGGAACTTTGACCGAAGCTCCCTAGTCAACTTCCTCCGGTTCATAGGGCTTTTGTGTCGAAGCACTAGCCCGAGTACGGGCCACGAGCTAGGAGTTGTCTTCTTCCTCCTCTTCTTAGGACTCATCCCTTTATCAGCTGATTGAGTCCGAAGATATAGTAACGGCACCCCCCGGGCATGTGAGATATCCTCGCCGGTCTTTTCTTCTCTGGGCCCAGGGGACTCGGAGCCTCTTTCCTCTACTTCTCCTGGGCCTGCTTCGAAGTAGATGGTTAGGGAAGGACTTCTTCATGACTAGATGGCGGTCTCATCATAACCCCCTTCCCGAGACCTACAAAAGAAAAAAGGATGAGCGATTTCAGAAAGAAGCGTAGGCAATAGCCATTCTAAGGAAGAAACCTACCATGATTACATGCTTCCCATTGTCCCTTCGACAACTCCATCAAGCGCGTTCGGAGTAGGGTCTCTGTGATACTAGGCTTTCAACCCGTTGCTTAAGGTTTGGAATTGGTTCCGGCATTTGGTCTATAGCTACAACACCAAAACATAGATGAGCGAAGGAAATAGGAAGTAAAATAGAAAATTACACATTCAAGATGAAGTGCACTTACGTTTCATGTTCCATGTCTCAGGAAACGACATATCTTCAATGGGGATCAGGTCTGAAGTCTTTATTCGGACAAATCGGCCCATCCAGCCTCGATACCGGGACTCGTCTATGCTGGAAAATGGGGCTCTAGTGACACGGCGGACAAACTTAATCAGTCCTCCTCGATAAAGCCATGGACTGTAGAAGTGCATGAGGTGATCGAGGGTGAAGGGACATCCCTCAATTTTTCTCGAGAAGAAACGGAGGAGAATGACTATTCTCTATAATGAAGGGTGGATTTGGCCAAGGGTGACATGGTACCTCTTGCAAAAGGCAGCGATGATGGGGTCTAAGGGGCCTATTATGAAGGGGTAAGTGTAAATACTTAGATACCCTTTCACGTGCGTGGTGATCGATTCCTCAGGACTAGGAACTACTACGTCCTTGTTCACCTAGTTGTATTCCTCTTTTACCTTTTTGAGGATGTCTTTGGTAATAGTGCATATATACCTCAACAATCGGTTTGCATTGGCCTGACACCGAGGAAGTCTTTTTGAGTTTAAAGTCAGCATTGGTTGGGTACCCCGTCGAAACAATTTCCTCAGGGTAGGGTTCTACCGGAGCCTCACCATCGGCGGGTCGTCATGAAGAAGCGGCCTCCTTCTGTGGCACAGTTTTGGATATTTTAGCCATTGATGAACAAGAGAAAAGAGAGTTGAATGATACGCGATTTGATTAAGGTTTAAGGAATTTGGGCGTGAAGATCGTAAAGCAGGAGAGGTTTGTTAAAGAAGAAGCAAAAGCAGAGAGGACTTTAATTGTAAAAGTTTGAATGAGAGAAGGTTGAGGTTTTTATAGATTGAAGGTAACAGTTCAGAACCGGTAGTGGCCGACCAAGGCCTGACAGACATTTATTGCCTTGGTAACTGGACTGACGGGATATTTTTTTGCTTACATCACGGTCGAGCATGTCACTGACGCCATTACTCATAGAGATGAAGTTCGGGATTCATGTCGCTCATCATCTAATTTCTGAGAAACGAGGGAACTATCTGCATACGGTCAGAACGGGTCTTCCCTTCTTATGAGTAATGGAGGTTTGATCATGATAGGCCAGGGTTTGGCCTTATTTTATATCGATCCCCAATACGAAGTTAGATTGCTGAACCCTTAATTCAAAGACCGGACATGGACGAGATCAGCCAAGACCGAGTCCAAGCGGAATGGAGATCGAGCGAGATTGAAGGAGGTTTTCCTAGTCAAGTAACAGTAAGCCGAAATATCTATGATGGGGCAAGGATCACAGCAAAAGTCTCGGCACGTATCAAGATGAGGCCCGTTAGTTAGCCAATCATGTGATTTCTTACTGTATTTAGAATTATACCATAATTAGGATTCCTCTGCTATATAAAAGGGGGTCTACTTATTTGTAAAGACATTAGATTAACAGAATTCAAAGAAATATACTATTCTTTAAGCTCTCACTGCTTTGTTATTTTATTCATATCTTGGCTTATTCATTATTCGAGGATGACCTGTTGTCGCGACCCTTTTTTCACTTCGCGGGGAAGTCCGGGTTTCGACATTCATGGGGGAACAAATCGTTTCCTTTTTGAGAATTGGGTATTTGAAGAGTCGCCACCTAACGGATTATGGTGCATTAGGGAACCTAGAGTAATTAACTCGTAACTAGTCTGCATCACCAGAGATTAGGGTAAGGGCTCAAAATAACCTTGAGGGGAAGGTGTTAGGCACCCCTCGCGGTCCACGATGGTGGGTCCCGGCCGAACTTAAACTATATGAATTAGTCAATTAACAAGCAAGCAAGTATTTGCAAATATAGTAGCTTTCCCCATCTAAATACATATATGATCAAGGAAGTTCAAACAATGAAGGTAAAGAGGTTTGAACAGCTTATAAAGGTATGTGTAAAGAAAAGGAAGTTTATAGAATTTAAACACGTATGGGAATTGGGAAAAGGGAAGTCCTAAGTTGATTAGCCTACAGGATCATACCCATGCAATGCCCGGTAATCATCCTCAATGAGAGGGACTACATGTGACATTAACGCGCAGGTCATCATATCTTTTTACTACCCATTACCCTTCCCTTAGTGGTTATAAGCGAGTTTAATTAACGACCTCTAAGCGTACTGCTACCCGTCCCTTCCTTATGGTCCTGGAGGAATTTAGGACCTCTAAATCTGGATAGTTCTAGACAACCTAAGGTTTTTAAAAGGTAAAAATCTAGGCGACAAGCAAATAACATGTAGGACAAGCAAATAGAACAAACAGTTAGAAGGCTCATATTTACCTCCGCATGTATATAGGAAAACAAACAGCACGCCTAAAACACAGATTTTGAAGAAATTCAGAAATCCTAAGACCATGATATCTAGATGAATGTTACAGATTCAGGATATGCATAAGGAAAGTGGCAGAATCATAACTAGTTTGCCTACTAGTTTTATAGCCTGTTAAGCCTGGATAATTTCACATATAAATATAACTGGTTTCATAGTTATTTAATGTCCTAAGGCTTGTCTAAGTGTGTGTGTGCAGTCACAATTCTCGGAAAAAGTTTGAAGTTCTTTATCCTATAGCATGCTTTCTAGTGATATTTAACAAGACATTGTATAAAGTTCCAGTTTGAATATGATAATTACTCCGTGGACATGAGTTCTATCTTTAATGAGTGAAACAACTATTTGTTATTATTAGACATGCATACTGACTGAGCAGGTGTGGCAACCATTTTAGATCATATAGGCATGATTTCTAAAGAGATAAATTTGAATATATGCCGTAATGAAAACTGAACCTTAGTTATTTCATTCCCTATAGGCATGATGTCTAATCATGTAAAGCAAAGTACGCAGAACTTATTTCAACCAAAGCAAACCCTATAGGCATGTTATCTAACAAACACATTTCAACCATAGCAAACCCTATGGGCATGTTATATAACAAACACATTTGAACCAAAGTAAACCCTATGGGCATGTTATCTAACAAAACATATTTGAACCAAAGTAAACCTTATAGGCATGTTATCTACTCACCACATTTGAACCAAAATGAACTCTATAGGAATGTTATCTACCCAGCTTTACCCACAGTACCATATAACTACCCTCCCTTTTCACTAGTCACCCCAATATCTGTTTACAATTAATTATTACAGACCAATGGTTGAATAAAAATTACATAAATAGATATAAATTAAGCTATAGGGAGCCTAAAGTAGGACAAAAGCAAATCCTGGTGTACCAGGCCTTCACTAGTCTCAAATGCCCAAGATTCATTACCACGTTTGTGTCCAAGTGTGTTAGAGTTCCCTAAGGACCTCAAGGATCTCGGGTAGTGCTCAAACCCAGACTTTCTCAAATAAAGACTGATTATGTGCAGTGTGGAAGAGACAGCCCTGATATGCCAGAATTTAGAGAGATCTTAGGGACCTATAAGAAGTACACATACCAGAGAGGCAGGACTTAACAACCTAAGAATAAGTGAGAGTGCTTGATATGATTTGAAAGAGTTTTGGTAAATAGTATAGAGAGTATTCTTGGAGGTGAATAGATTTTCTGAAAAACCAGTACTAATTTGGAGGTAAAACGGTTTGAGAAAAGTATGAAAAATACTTCTAAGTCAAACACAAATCACAGAACAACCGTATTCAGAAACAATTGGCAAGCAGGTTCCACAAAAGGATAGAGGGGTTGGGGACATATAGAGGTTCAAATCAGACTGAGTAAAGAAGTAAGAATCAGAGGACTTTTTAAGGAAATGAGTTCAAATCAAACCAAATAAAGAAATTCAGAATAAAATAATCAAAGGTTTAGTTAAGGAAAGAATCATGTAAAGAATCAGAAAATATATAGCAATCAAATAAGGCAAGAATGACTAATTAAGGTCATAAACACCGAAATAATCAAGAATCATGCACGCGAATGTTTTTAACAAAGCAAATCACTCAACAATTTCTAGAAAGAACATATCAATTCCCATAAACAAAATAGGTTGAGTAACACTTTTAGGAACACGAAAAATAATTCAAAAAACCCTAATTTGAAAACACTTAAAGAAGGAAAACAGCCATGGAAAACTTGAAAGCACCAATACACAGAGGTTCGAACAACAGAAATCATACAAATTGAAACCTGAAGTAGCGTCGTGCTTAAAAACTAGTTAGTAGTAGATAAGTAAAAGAACCTAAAAGAATAGCTATGGAAGTTTGAAAATACTTCAGATACACAGAGGTTCGACCAACAAACAACAAGAAAAACAAACCCTAATCTAACAAAATGTTCAAAAATCAAATAATCGGTAAAGAAATAAAGGAGCCTTATGGAAAAAGCAATGGCGAACTAAAATCGCTACAGATCTACAAGGATCTAGATGGATTCAAGTCCAAATGCTAAGTTTTGAAGAAAAGAAATAATGGTAAAGAGAATATGGCCTTCGAATCAAAGATTTGAGCCGTGAAACTTTGATAGAAAGCACTCACAGACCATAGACAGACTCTTGAAGAGTTTTGAATGAGATCCTGACCAGATCTCTTCGAGGTCCTTCCACGAAACCATACAATCGAGCAACCAGGGGAAATAGGAGACAAGTAGAGGCCTCGTATAGCCATGGGAAGCCGTATATCGAGTAGGAATCAAAGGGATTAGGGTTGGTTTTGGGTGGTGGCGGATAGGGTTAAGTTTGGTCTCAGAGAGAATTAGAGAGCAGAAGGTTTCAGGGGCGGCGGGTGTAGGAAAATGACTAGGGTTTGGGGGTCATTGGGACTAAAAAAAGAAAAGGGGGAACGATGGTCGTTGATCTTTATGATCAACGGCCAGGATTAAAAGGATTTGGGGCCGGGTTGAATGTTATGGGTTTGGGCTGGGTAGATTTAGGCTGATGTGGGATTGAATTTGGACATTTAATTAGGCTAGGTTCAAAATAGAAAAGGGGCTATTTGTTAAATACATATTTAATCTCTAAAATAATTTTGAAAAATAGTTAATAAATTTTAAAAATGATTTTCATGCCTAAAAATATTTTAAAATATTTACTTAATATTTTTAAAATATTAAAGGCTATTCTTCGGTAAAATAATGTAATAGTGCATGCATAGGCTATAATTGCAAAGTAATTGCAATTGCATCCTAAAAATAAAATGTGGCTATTTGTTTAATTATTGAAACTTAGTACAAATGCAAATGATAAAATTAAGCCATAAAAAATATTATAAAACTATTTATGATGCAATCAGTGATTGTTTTAAAAATAAAATATTGGGATAAATTAATTAAAATATTATAAAAATACAGAAATTGTATGAGAAATACTAATTGGTGACAAGGCATAGTTTTGGAAATATTATGGGGAATAATGGGTATCAGCAGCTGCCCCTCTTTACCCGGGAATGATGAAAGAGTTTTCGGGTAAAGAAATGATGGCCAATTTTGACCGGATGGGATGTTTTGAAAGATAGAGGCCGGACTCTGGTCATTGAGCTGCCTACATATCCCCGGTTTTATAGGAATCAGGCCATCCGTAGTTCCGTATCCATTGGCGGAATATACCGATGAAGACACGAGATTTTGGGATGGATGCAAGAGCGGTTATGGTGGTCAACTTTGAGATAGTTGAAGGAACTTGAGCGAGGTTGCTCCCGTTGGGATAGCAGTTGCTTACTTGTCACCTGCAAGTAAAGAGATGCTACATGCACTTGTGTGAAAATTTAAACATGATGCACAATCCCTTTGGACCATGAAAGTTGTCTTCGGACGGTTAAGGATGATGTCCTCAGACTATGATGTCCTGGGCCATGAATTGTTCAGTGAGGGATTCGTAGGCCATGAAATGATGTTCTCGGGCCATGAAGATGGTGCCTCTGAACCATGACGTCTTTTAATAATGATATGCAAATTTGAGATATTCTCAGGCCATGGCATGGTGTCTTCTGGCTATGGGGATGATGCCTTTAGACTATGACGCCTTTGGACAGATTGGCAATATTTCAGCCCATGCGATGCAATAATATGATGTTAATAAGACAAGGCTTAGTCTTGTGAAATCAAGGGCAGAGCTTAGCCCGATAGAAAATCAAATAAATAGTACCGGAACCGAGCAACATTTATGCAGGGAGAGACAATGCTTAGTTCCATGCAAATATGGAGGTAGGGATTAACCTCATGCAGATATGGAGGCAGGGATTATCCTCATGCAGATATGGAGGTAGGGATTAGCCTCGTGCAGATATGGAGGTAGGGATTAGCCTCGTGCAAATATGGAGGCAGGGATTAGCCTCGTGCAAGTATGGAGGCAGGGATTAGCCTCGTGCAAGTATGGAGGCAGGGATTAGCCTCATGCAAGTACGGAGGCAGGGATTAGCCTCATGCAGACGTGGAGGCAAGGATTAGCCTCATGCAAGTATGGAGGCAGGGATTAGCCTCATGCAAATATGAAGGCAGGGATTAGCCTCATGCAAGTATGGAGGCAGGGATTAGCCTCATGCAGATATGGAGGCAGGGATTAGCCTCATGCAGATATGGAGGCAGGGATTAGCCTCATGCAGATATGGAGGCAGGGATTAGCCTCATGCAGATATGGAGGCAGGGATTAGACTCATGCAGATATGGAGGCAAGGATTAACCGCATGCAAGTATGGAGGCAGGGATTAGCCTCATGCAAATATGGAGGCAGGTATTAGCCTCATGCAGATATAGAGGCAGGGATTAGCCCCATTCAAAGAACAAATAACTAATAAGGGTGGAATGTTCCTTAGCTGGGGATACGTTCAGTGTCTGGTGGCCCGTTCGATAGTGACTTTGCTTCGTGTATATATGTTTAAGAATGCTATTGCTACGTCCGATGTGACTGCGCTCAAAGAAAATTTGTAAGTTTTGTAAGGGGACGTTGGTTCGCGTCTTTGTCTGCTGGCCTTGCTATGCTCCGTTTTGGAGGCCTCGTTTGAGTTTCCCTAGGTAACACATGACTGTTACGAAAACAGAGTTTTCAAAAATATGCACTTATTGATAAAAATAGAGTTATTTTAGAAACATATTGAAATATCAAGTAGTTTTAGATGAACTAGTGACTGTAACATATTTCAGAGACATTGCAGCTTTCTCATGTTTGAATTTTGAGGGTCCCCCTCAAAAGTCTGCCCAGGTTTGGTAGATGATCCTTCAGCCATTTGTGGGTAATGAGCCTTGTTGAACCTTCTTCGGAATTTTGAGAATCCTTCTCAAAATTCTGCCCCAGTTTCTTAACCAATTTTTGACTTTCTGACATGCAACAACGTCGGCTGGACTTGCTCCGGAATTTTGAGGTTCCTCCTCAAAATTCTGCCCAGTTTCTGATTTTGAGGGAAATGGAAATTTTATTATGATATGACTGAAACCATAGGGTTGCCTACGTATCCCCTCTTAAATGGGAATCAGGTCAAGCGTAGTTCAATTACATCAGATGAGGAAATGTAAATTGTCTAAGCATATTATCTTTTGCCTGCATCTGAATTGATTGGTTTTGGCCAAACTTCTCCATCTATTTCTGCAAGTATGAGTGCTCCACCTGTCAGCACCCTGTGAACCATGTAAGGACCTTGCCAGTTGGGAGAAAATTTCCCTTTGGCTTCATCTTGATGGGGGAAGATCTTCTTCAGAACCAACTGTCCTGGTGCAAATTATCTTGGTTTGACCCTTTTGTTGAAAGCTCTAGACATTTTGTTCTGGTAAAGTTGACCGTGACATACTGCGTTCATCCTTTTACCATCTATAAGGGCTAATTGCTCATAGCGGCTCCTTATCCATTCTGCATCGTTGAGTTTGGCTTCCTGTATGATCCTTAAAGAAGGAACCTCTACCTCAGTTGGGATGACAGCTTCGGTACCATAAACTAGCATATAGGGAGTTGCCCCGATTGATGTGCGAACTATAGTGCGATATCCCAACAAATCAAGGGTAGCTTGTCATGCCATTACTTGTGGTTTTCTACCATCTTCCTTAGTATCTTCTTGATGTTTTTGTTGGCGGATTCCATGACTCCATTCATCTGAGGTCTGTATGCTGTGGAGTTCTTGTGCTTGACTTTTAAAGTTTCACACATGGATTTCATTAGATCACTGTTGAGATTGGCGGCGTTATCAGTAATAATGGACTCAGGTACTCTACATCGGCAAACAATACGATCTTTAACAAAGTCTGCGATGACTTTCTTGGTTACGGCTTTGTAAGATGTAGTCTCTACCCATTTTGTGAAGTAATCAATGGCTATTAGAATAAATATGTGCCTGTTTGAAGCAGTGGACTCGATCGGACCGATGACATCCATTCCCCAGGTGGCGAATGGCCAAGGTGAGCTTGTTGCATTGAGCTCATTCGGAAGCACTTTTATCATATCAGCATGCACTTGACATTGGTAGCATTTGCGGACATACTGGACGTAATCTGTCTCCATGGTCATCCAAAAGTAACCGACCCTAAGTATCTTCTTGTCCAAGACAAAACCATTCATATGCAGGCCGCATGTCCCAACATGTATATTCTCAAGTAGTTTAAAAGCTTCTTTTGCGTCGACGCATCTTAGCAATCCCAAATCAGGAGTTCTTTTGTACAAGTTTCCTCCGCTGTGGAAGAAGTGATTGGACACTTCGGAGTGTGCATTTTTTAATGTGGTTCACATGCTTCGGATATTCTCCTTTTGACAAATACTCTTTGATGTCATGGAACCAAGGTTTTCCATCGATTTCTTCTTAAACGTGGGCACAATATGCTAGTTGATTATGAATTCTCACTGGGATAGGATCGATGAAATTCTTGTTCGGATGTTGTATCATAGATGACAAGGTGGCCAATGCATCGGCAAACTCATTCTGAATTCTGGGCACATGCCAAAACTCTATCTTCGTGAACCTCTTTCTCAGTTCTTGTACATGGTGCAAATATGGCAATATCTTGGAATTCTTGGTGGCCCACTCTCCTTGTACCTGGTGCACAAGCAAATCTAAATCACCGATTACCAGCAGCTCCTGAATATTCATGTCGATTGGCATGTTGAGTCCTAGTATGCAGGCTTCATACTCTGCCATGTTGTTGGCGCATGGAAATCTGAGTTTAGTAGATACCGGATAATGTTGACCTGTTTCTGATTCCAAAATCGCTCCAATGCCCACTCCTTTGAAATTTGCAGCTCTGTCAAAGAACATATCCAACCGTCATATGCTTTGGTAAGGCCCTCTCCTACGAATGACACCTCTTCATCAGGAAAATATGTTTTCAAGGGTTCGTATTCTTCTCCCACCGGATTTTTAGGAAGATGATCTGCCAATGCTTGTCCTTTGATCGCATTTTGAGTTATGTAGACGATATCAAACTCACTCAATAGTATCTGCCACTTGGCTAACTTCCCAGTCGGCATAGGTTTCTGAAATATGTACTTTAGAGGGTCCATCCTGGATATGAGGTATGTGGTATAGGCGCAAAAGTAGTGCCTCAACTTCTAGGCCGTCCAGGTCAAAGCATAGCAGGTGCGCTCTAGCAGAGAGTATCGTGCTTCGTAAGGCGTGAACTTCTTACTCAAGTAAAATATGGCTTGCTCCTTTCTCCCTGTCTCATCATGTTGTCCCAGAACATCCAATATAGATAGATAGAGTAGCAAAGGCCTTCCTGGTTTCGGCGGGACTAGGACCGGTGGTGTGGATAAGTACTCTTTGATTTTGTCGAAAGCTTTCTGACAATGCTCAGTCCAGCTTGTCTCGGCATCTTTCCTTAGTATCTTGAATATAGGTTCACATATGACTGTGGACTGTGCTATGAAGTGACTGATATAGTTGAGACGTCCTAGGAAGCTCAATAAGTCCTTTTTGTTCCTAGGTGGTGGTAACTCCTGAATAGCCTTAACTTTAGATGGATCCAGCTTGATCCCTCGACGACTGACAATGAATCCCAGTAACTTTCCTGCGGGAACCCCGAATGCACACTTTGCGGGGTTCAGTTTCAAGTTGTACCTCTTTAATCTGTCAAAGAACTTTCTCAAGTTCGCCATGTAATCTGCGACCCTCTTGGATTTGATAATGACGTCGTCCACATACACCTCTATTTCTTGTGTATCATATCATGGAAGATGGTTGTCATGGCTCTCATGTAGGTGGCCCAGCATTCTTTAGACCAAATGGCACCATCTTGTAGCAGTATACTCCTCATGGTATAATAAAAGTTATTTTCTCTGCGTCTTCTTCATCCATCCAGATCTGGTGATAACTCGCGAAGCAATCTACAAAGGATTGGAGTTCATGCTTGGCACAATTGTCGATCAGGATGTGTATGTTTGGTAGTGGAAAGTCCTTGGGACTTGCTCTGTTTAAATTTCGATAGTCAACACATACTCTGGCTTCCCATCTTTCTTCAGAACTGGCACAATGTTGGCTAACAAGGTTGGGTACTCAACCACCCTAAGAACTTTGGTTTTGATCTTTTAAGTAACTTCCTCCTTGATTTTCAGGCTCATATCTGGTTTGAATTTTCTGAGTTTCTACTTCAGTGGCGGACACATGGGATTAGTAGGTAACTTGTGAGCCACTATGAACGTGATCAAACTGGTCATGTCATCATACGACCATGCGAAAATGTCTTCATATTCCTTTTAGAAAATGGATGTATTCCTCTTTCTCTGTTGGCAATAAGTGAATGCTGATGCGAGTCTCCTTCACGGTCTCGACATCCCCCAAATTTACTGCTTCGGTTTCATCCAGGTTGGACTTAGGCTTGTTCTCAAAGTTTTCAACCTCCCTGACAACCTCCTCGGGTATTTCATCTTCCTCGTCCAAATCATTATCCTCATATTGCGTTGCCTCATTACATGTCACAGTCAACAGTTCATCAGGAAAAGTAATAGTAACGATGTAGAAAACGTGTGGAAGATGATAATGAATAATAAAGATCAATGCATTTGATTAAAACTAAAAAACATCCAAACAAGTATGGCTCGATGAATCGAGCATTTATTTTGAAGCAAGTAAGTCTTTAAAACAAAATTACTGAAAAATCTTAAATGCCTAGAGTGACTATAAAAATTAAATCTGCCAAGCTACCCAGGGACTGGGCGGGCCCTGGATGGTGTGGCAGTCCAGTTCCTGAGAACAACTCCCTTCTCCACAGTCTGAATAGTGAGGCCTTCTTCCTTCTCCTTCTTAATTATTGCACTGCAATCCATGTCTTCATCCTCCCAGAATAAATTCTTCAACCCGACTAATGCTTCTTCTTCTGCAGTTCCCCATATTATATCAGCCTGGTGAAAAGCTTGATCCAGACGTGGCACTGGTTGCTCAAAAGGGTGATATGGTTCACGCCATGGAGTCAACCAATCATTATACTCTTGCCATGTGTACTGATATCCGAGCCCGAAGGTAGTACCATGACCCTTCAGCCGTATCAGTTTAGTGATACCCTGGATATTCTTCCCAAGCCCTTTGCCGGGTTCATACCCAGACCACGCCAGTATGCTTTCTATTTTGCTACTCCACTATCTATCTTTCTCAATGGCATTGACACATTCGATGTGATGATAAGTCTCCCCTCCTAGCCTTCTTCTGTTCCCAACAACCGGGATGGTTTGACTGGTGTAAATGGGGTTACTCCCATCCCCGTAAATGATCACCTCCTAACGGTTCCATTCGAATTTTACGGCTTGATGTAGTGTGGAAGCCACAGCCCCAATGACATGTATCCATGGTCGGCCCAATAGAAGATTGTATGAGGCTGGTATGTCGAGCACCTGAAACTCGACGTCGAACCAAGTTGGCCCCATCTGCATGCAAAGGTTAATTTCCCCAATCGTGGACCTTTGAGACCCATCGAAAGCTTTCACGTTCATGCTCCCTGCCCGTATTTCATGAAAACCCTTGTCCAATCTTTTTTAGAGTATCCAACAGACAAATGTTAAGGCTTGAACCCCCATCAATCAAGTCCCTAGCGATGAATTTATCTTCAAATTGCACCGTAATATGCAATGCTCGGTTGTTATTCAACCCTTTAGGTGGTAGCTAATACTCGTGAAAGATTATTTTATGACTTTCCAACACCTACCCTACCATATTGGCCATCTCCCGCTAGTGATATTGGTGGGTACATAAGCTTCACTCAACACCTTCATCAAAGTGTTCTTGTGCGCCTTTGAATTTTGCAACAGTGACAAGATGGATATCTGAGCTGGGGTTTTGTTCAAATGATCAATGACAGAATATTCCCTTGCTTGTACTTTCCTCCAAATGTCATCTAGTCCTATTTCAATGACAGGCTATTTGGTAGTGGCATCCTTATTTGGTCCTCCTAAGTGTTCGGGTGTATAGATCCTTTCGGTCCTAGTCATTCCTTAGCAGCATCGAATTCCTCTATTTTTTACTTTCCTTTTCTCCTAGCTTCGGCAATATAATCCTAAGGTATTGCTTTTGAATTGAAAGTAGGTGTGGTTAATACTGTCACCGTGAAAGGTGTGGCCACTTCCACTTCAAATGGAACAAGGATGGCTGAAGGTGGAGCTACCTCTATCTCAAATGGAACTGATGCAGCTACCTCAACCTCGATTAGTGACTGAGTCTATACTACAATAAGAGTAAGTGTGACTAAGGGTTTAAAGTCATCGCCTTATCAAATAAGACCAATAGACCCCTTAGGATCCCATTCTTCGTCCATTTCTATCACATGTATCCCACCACTCTTTTGATCCAGGAGAGGGTTTTTGTGAACATTGGGTGCAACTTCTTTTGCCTATATGACCTTGTTGTCAATCAGCATCTGGATTTTATCTTTCAATGTTCGGCACTCGTCGGTGGTGTGACCCTTCATACCGGAATGGTATGCACAGGTTTTGTTTGGATTGATCCATTGGGATGGATTCTCTAATGCCCCAGAGAGAACTAGGGTGACATAATCAGTGGCTTTCAACCTTTCATACAGCTGGTCGATGGGTTCAGCAATAGTGGTGTTTTGTTTGGATGGTTTGCATTCAAAATTCGATCGTGGTCTTGGATAATTTTGGCGAGTTGGAGGTAACTGGAAATAAGATGGTTGGGAATTATAGGTATGATAGGCAGTGGCTGGTTGGGAGTATCTGGGAGATGAGGGTTGGTATATGGGTGGTGGTGCTTGGTATGTGGGTTAAGATGTTTGATATGTGGGTGGAGGTATTTGATATGTAAGTGGAGATTTTGGGCCTTGAGCCACCATTACTGCCCTAATGTCTCTCTTCTTTGATATGATACCTGATTGTAATACCTTGTTTATGGCCTGTAATGCCTCAAAGTTTGTTACCATCTCGCTCTTGATACCTTCTTCGATTCTTTTCCCGAGTTTTATGATATCAGAGAATTTATGATTTTCAATAACCATCAATGTTTCATAATATTGCTAATCCTGTGCTCTAACGAAGAACTTGTTCATCTGTTCCTCGTCCAAAGATGGTCTGACCTTGACTGCTTCTGACCTCCAACGAGTAGCATACTCGCAGAAAGTCTCGGTGGGCTTCTTCTTAAGGTTCTGACTATAGAACACATCTGGTGCATTTTTTTGTGTTTAACCTGAATCGGTCCATGAAATCAGACGCCATGCTCATCCAGTTGGACCATTTCTTAGGATCATGGCTGATATACCAAGACAAATCATCTCCCGTAAGACTTCTCATAAAGAGTTTCATCCGGATCCTTTCATCCTTTCCGACCCCAACAAGCTTGTCACAATAGGTCCTCAGATGAACCCTGGGATCACTTGTACTGTCAAACATCTCGAACTTGGGAGGTTTGTAACCCTCTAGTAGTTCTGCATCTGCATGTATGCTTAGGTCTTCATAGTTCAAACCTTATATCCCTTTTCCCCCTTCGACACCCTGAAATCAACTTGTCAACTTCTTGAGTTCTTCAGCCATGTTTTTTATGAGTAGGTCCTTCTCAGCGGATTCTGGTGTATAGGAAGTTGTTTGGGTAGAGTGAGGTATGATTTCCATATATATAGGGTTGTTTTGGTGAGTGCCAGGTGCATGCGTGTAGTGGTGGTCATTGGTTGAGTTTTAAGGATCGAGAATGAGTTATGGTATGTTCTGGGGAGTGTGATAAGTAGCGGTTGGTGGGTACTAGATTGGTTGATGATGGTGTTATGGCAGAGTCGGTATCGGTAAAGGATTGAGATTTTGAGGTGGTGTTGCATATTGACACGGTGTAGGAGGATTTTGTGAATGTTGGTTTGGTGAGTTTTGGGGAGGTGCTGGGTTATTTCTGTTTTGTTGGTTGATGTCGAGGACATTCAGGGTGAGTGATAGGTTTGCCAAGTTGCGAACATGCTCAAGTTCTCCCTGTAACTCTAATATCTTTTGTTCCAACCTCAAGACTAAATCATTTGGTGCGAGAGTACTCCGACCGTCTGAAGTTTCTGCATTTTCCACATTCTCTTTTCGAATAAACGTTTAAGTCGTCCATTTTAGCTTTCCCTTTGCTCTTTGTATTTCTTGGAGGAGGAGGAGGTGGAGGGCCTCTAGATCTGGTGTGATACGCTGATGATGCCAGTATGAGCGAACCAACCTTAGGGGATGAGAATAAAGAATAAGAAAAAATAAAAAGGTAAACAAGTCAGTAAGGGTTTTGAAATGTTTGCAATATTTAAACACATATTTCGGGAATTTAAATCCGTGTCTTAATTTGAGAGCCTCGTTGTGCCCGAGGTGAGATTAACGATAAATAAATTTGGAGAAATTTGGTGCCAATAATTTCCTTATTTCATTAATGTAAAATAAACGCCCCAAAATGACACTAATAAGATAATGTTGCTAATGGCACTTGGCCTTATTACATTTAAAAAGGAAAGCCAATAAATCTAATCTACTTGGTCCTAGAAAGACCCTCTCCAGACCAGATGCTGTTGTCGATCAACTCTCCCAACTCGCGCAGGTTTAGCAGTAGGAACGCCCTTTCTAGATGCCCTCCTTCATTTCTTTCAGCATTCTGATAGTCGGTGACCCTCTTCCTTATCCTCCCTTCCAATTCCACTAAACCGTACTACAGATATTCCAGCCTCTCGCTGGATTTAACAGCTCTTTCTTTCCACTCATCAATCATCTCCATGTCAGCCTTATGCTGCACCATATGCTCAGCTTCAGACTCTCGAACTCTTTTCCTCAGCTTGTTGTACTTCACCTCTGCTTCGGCAAACTCATATATAACCCTGTTTCCTGGACCAACCCTTGGCTCAAAGACTCCTGATAGGTTATCATCCAACCATGATGGGTAAAAGAATGAGTGACCCGCGTGGTATTGGTCTGGCTCGATAGTATCCTTCTCCACAATGATCTTCAAAGTCCACATCTGTTGCGCTTTATTCTTATATGGGATGGCGTCACCCTGGAAATCGGCTCTGAAGTGGCTCATCTTAGCAACCCGTGGTATGACTTGTCTCCTACCTGCCTGTCTCATAACTCAAAGGGAGCAAAAGGGTATATCCCTCTTAACTCGATCAACACCAAATATGGGACATCTCTGAATCTTATGATGAACTCGTCGGTGGGGAACCACTCGAACATCCACTGAACCTGGTCTTCAGTTAGCTTGTTGAAAACCTGTACCCATCTTACAACATCCTTGGGTTGATCGAACATGTCCGTAATGTAAGTCATCCTTTTAGGGTGATGGAAGGTTATTTGTTCATTCCACGGCCTTCGTGGAAACTCTTGGCGATATTGGCCCCTTTGGAGATGTTCTAACAACAAAGACTTGTAACAAAAAATTGCAACCCTCAAAGAATTTGGACCCTTTCTGACATCGTTCCAAGGTCTAGTACATATTCGCAATGATCATAGGGACAATAGTATATGTCTGCCCCTCTATCCCATCCATTAGAGTTTTGGCCACCATGGACAGCCTAGTATGGATTCTATCCCCTTGGATTGGGAATACCAGCATGCACAAGAAGCACACAATGAACACGAAGACCCTACGATGAACTTATCCCAAAGAAGTGATTGAGAACTCATCATCAAAAATACGGTAAGAGTTGCTGTGACCGTATCTTTCATAAAGGAAATCAAAAGGTATGTAGAAGTTTTTCAGGCACTCAAAATCATCATTTTTCTTCAGCCCCATCATCTTAAGGAACCCTCTAGTAGTGCGATTTTCAGGTGCTAGCAGACCAGGGCTATCCCAAGGCAACCCAGCAAATCCCCCTATTTCTTATAGGAGGGGAGTCATTTCTATGTCTCCAAAACGGAACACAGCCCTTTCTTTATCCCAAAACAGAGTAGCAGCCTCGATTAGCATCTTGTTTGGTTGAAGATCCAATAGTGATGGCAAATTACCCAAGACTCTTTTCACATGATTTTGATCACTTGAGGGAAGATCCCTCCACCAATTTATCAAAAGTGGAGGTATGCTACTGACCATATCAAATCTGGGGACTTCGTGCCTCGTTTTCTGCAAAATAAGAGAGAGTTAGACCCTTTCCCCCTCCAGGTTCGTCTATTTATACAGTAATGATTAGCATATTGGCACTTATTTCTCCAAATTAATGCACACAATTGTGGTTTTGTCCGTTGGGATTGTGGAAAACCCGATGGACTTTTGGACGAGGCTGGTCTTAAAGGGTTATTATGCGGACAACATACTAACTCGGCTAGGTTTGACCATGATGCATGCATATTTAATTAGAGTAAGGCTGCTATAGAGGTCTAGACTGGGACCCTCAAGCAGACAACTTGAGGAGGAAAGGCACGGAACCGTCGAATGCACCGCTGATCGACTAGTTTTACCGCAAATACGTCTTTCTGAATTTATAAGGGTGATATATAGGAAGAGCGCAAACACTCATCAAGCGTTGCTATAGGATTGATTACGCGCGAGTGGAATATGATGTTGAGCATGATTTATGCAACAATAAATAGCATGGTGTCAAGTATTTGCACGTAAGAAAAAATAATAAATGCAGTATTTAAATGATTGAAAGACAGTTATGGAAAAAGAAAACAAAGAGACAAGTTAGCTACAGGAAAATAAAGATATCATAAATGCTTAAAAGCAGTTAAATTCAAATAAGGGGAAAGGGTACACGGGATAAAGCATGCTTGGACTAATTCATAATAAATAAGTTTGTTATGGTAAGAGCCTAGAATATCCCCAGCAGAGTTGTCATGCTGTCGCACCCCCTTTTTTTTCCTTCGCGGGGAAGTCCGAGTTTCGAAATTCATGGGGGAACAAATCGTTTCCTTTTTGGGAATTGGGTATTTGAAGAGTCGCCACCTAACGAATTATGGTGCGTTAGGGCACCTAGAGCGATTAACTCGTAACTAGTCTGCATCACCAGAGATTAGGGTAAGGGCTCGAAGTAACCTTGAGGGGAAGGTGTTAGGCACCCCTCGCGGTCCACGACGGTAGGTCCCGACCGAACTTTAACTATATGAATTAGTCAATTAATAAGCAAGCAAGTATTTGCAAATAAAGTAGCTTTCCCCATCTAAATGCATACATGATCAACTAAGTTAAGACAATGAAGGTAAAGAGGTTTGAACAACTTATACATGTATGTGTAAAGAAAAGGAAGTTTAGAGAATTTAAACACGTATGGGAATTGGAAAAAGGGAAGTCCTAAGTTGATTAGCCTATAGGATCATACCCATGCAATGCTCGGTAATCACTCCTCAATGAGAGGGGCTACATGTGACATTAACGCGCAGGTCATCATATCCTTTTACTACCCATTACCCTCCCCTTAGTGGTTATAAGCGAGTTTAATTAACGACATTTAAGTGTGCTGCTACCCGTCCCTTTCTTATGGTCCTGGAGGAATTTAGGACCTCTAAATCTGGACAGTTCTAGACAACCTAAGGTTTTTAAAAGGTAAAAATCTAGGCTACAAGCAAATAACATGTAGGACAAGCAAATAGGACAAACAGTTAGAAGGCTCATATTTACCTTCGCATGTATATAGGCAAACAAACAGCACGTCTAAAACATAGATTTTGAAAAAATTCAGAAATCCTAAGAACATGATATCTATATGAATGTTACAGATTCAGGATATGCATAAGGAAAGTGGCAGAATCCTAACCAGTTTGCCTACTTATTTTGTAGCCTATTAAGCCTGGATAATTTCACATATAAAGAGAACTGTTTCATAGTTATTTAACGTCCTAAGTTTTGCCTAAGTGTGTGTGTGCAGTCACAATTCTGGGAAACAGTTTGAAGTTCTTTATCCTATAGGCATGCTTTCTAGTGATGTTTAACAAGACACTGTATGAAGTTCCAGTTTGAATATGATAATTACTCTATTGACATGAGTTCTATCTTTAATGAGTGAAACTGCTACTAGTTCTTATTAGACATGCATACTAACTGAGTAGGTATAACAACCAATTAAACCTACATGCATGATTTCTAAAGAGATGGATTTGAATATATGCTGTAATGAAAACTGAACCTTAGTTATTTCATTCCCTATAGGCATGATGTCTAATCATGTAAAGCAAAGTAGGCAGAACTTATTTCAACCAAAGCAAACCCTATAAGCATGTTATCTAACAAACACATTTCAACCAAAGCAAACCCTATGGACACGTTATCTAACAGACACATTTGAACCGAACTAAACCTTATGGGCATGTTATCTAACAAAACACAATTGAACCAAAGTAAACCCTATAGGCATGTTATCTACTCAGCACATTTGAACCAAAATGAACCTTATAGACATGTTATCTACCCAGCTTTAACCACAGTACCATATAACTATCCTCCCTTTTCACTAGTCACTCCAATATCTGTTTACAATTAATTATTACAGACCAATGGTTGAATAAAAATTACATAAATAGAATATAAATTAAGCTATAGGGAGCCTGTAGTAGGCCCAAAGCAAATCCTGGTGTACCAGGCCTTCACTAGTCTCAAATGCCCAAGATTCATTGCCACGTTTGTGTCCATGTGTGTTAGAGTTTCCTAAGGACCTCAAGGATCCCGGGCAATGCTCACACCCAGACTTTCACAAATAAAGATTGTTTATGTGCAGTGTGGAAGAGCCAACCCTGATATGCTAGAGTTCAGAGAGATCTCAAGGACCTCTAAGAAGTACACATACCAGAGGGGCAGGACTTAACAACCTGAGAATAAGTGAGAATGTTTGACATGATTTGAAAGAGTTTTGCTAAAGAGTATAGAGAGTATTCTTGGAGGTGAATAGATTTTCTGAAAAACCAGTACTAATTTGGAGGTAAAACGGTTTGAGAAAAGTATGAAAAATACTTCTAAGTCAAACACAAATCACAGAACAACCGTATTCAGAAACAATTGGCAAGCAGGTTCCACAAAAGGATAGAGGGGTTGGGGACATATAGAATACCCCTTAGTGTATAGTGGAGCACATAAACAATAGGGTGCATAGAATTCTCAAAGGGTTCTACAGAACTAGTAGGTTAGCTATAAGGTAGGCCATTGAGACATAGAGCAAGGATCACAGTAAAGCCACATTGAAAACACATGAACACTGGACAGAATCAACAACAGAACTAGAGTTACCTGAGGGACTAGATGACTTGGCATGAGCAAAACAGAATGGGCAAGAACTTAAATAGACAGGCTAGGCAAATATCAACAAGTAGACATAGTGTAGGCATGCTGAACAAAACAAGAATTATACATGCTAGATAAACAATAGACAGGCCAGCATAATTTAGACATGATAATCACATATGAAACCAGGAAGTATTAGGCATGTTAGATAAATAGTAGACAAACAAGTAAGTTGAGACATGCTAATCACATATTGAGCAAGGTGTATTAGGCATGCTAGATAGACAGTAAACAGGAGCAGGAATGAACTCAGGACTAATGGACTAAGGTATAATGAAATACATAGGGTTTAAGTTCTAAAATTTAATCAGAGGCATACCAGTTAGGGAAAGAGAACACAAGATGTAAGACAGGTGTTGTGTAATTTCTAGCCTTAGCTTACAACCGACAAGACTAATGAAGATCACCAGTAGCAAAAAGAACATAGAGCTTTTTAGAATGTAAGAGTAGTGATGAACTAATGTTCGTGTCTTTAAGAAATTAAATAAGAGAGTTTATATAGTAATTCAAGAGTAGAGCAAATAAGGTAAAGTAATCAATAATCAGCAATTAAGGGATCTCAGAATCAATCACACAAAGAGGTTCAATATAGTCTTCCCCTTAATTAAAGGCAATTAGCCAATGGTAATGGCAGGAACTAGTTAAGGCAAGAGGTTCAAATCAGACTGAGTAAAGAAGTAAAGAATCATAGGCCTTTTTAAGGAAAGAAGTTCAAATCAAACCAAATAAAAAAACTTCAGAATAAAATAATTAAGGATTTAATTAAGGAAAGAATCATGTAAAGAATTAGTAAATATACAGCAATCAAATAAGGCAAGAACGACTAATTAAGGTTATAAATACGGAAATAATCAAGAATCAAGCACACAAATTTTTTTAACAGAGCAAATCACTCAATAATTTTTGGAATGAACATATCAATTCCGATAAACAAAACAGGTTGAGCAACACTTTTAGGAATACGGAAAATAATTCAAAAAACCCTAATTTGTAAACACTTAAAGAAGGAAAACAGCCATGGAAAACTTGAAAGCACCAATACACAGAGATTCGAACAACAGAAATCATATAAATCAAAACCTGAAGTAGCGTAGTGCTTAAAAACTGGTTAGTAGTAGAAGTAAAAGAACCTAAAAGAATAGCCATGGAAGTTTGAAAATACTTCAGATAACCAGAGGTTCGACCAACAAACAACAAGAAAAACAAACCCTAATATAACAAAATGTTCAAAAATCGATTAATTAGTAAAGAAATAAAGGGCTGGTTTTAGGTGCCGGTGAATAGGGTTAAGTTTGGCCTCAAAGAGAATTAGAGAGGAGAGTATTTCAGGGGTGGCGGGTCTAGGCAAACACTAGGGTTTGGGGGTCATTGGGACTAAAAAAGGAAAGGGGGAATGATGGCCGTTGATCTCTATGATCAACGGCCAGGATTAAAAGGATTTGGGGCCGGGTTGAATGTTATGGGTTTAGGTTGGGTAGATTTGGGCTGGTGTGGGATTGAATTTGGGCATTTAATTAGGCTAGGTACAAAATAGAAAAGGGGCTATTTGTTAAATACATATTTAATCGCTAAAATAATTTTAAAGAATAGTTAATAAATTATAAAAATAATTTTCATGCCTGAAAATATTTTAAAATAATTACTTAATATTTTTAAAATATAAAAGGCTATTTTCTGATAAAATAATGTAATAATGCATGCATAGGCTATAATTGCAACGTAATTACAATTGCATCCTATAAATATAAATGTGGATATTTGTGCAATGATTGAAACTTAGTACAAATGCAAATGATAAAATTAAGCCACAAAAATTATTATAAAACTATTTGTGATGCAATCAGTGATTATTTTATAAATAAAATGCTGGGATAAATTAACTAAAATATTTTTAAAATACAGAAATTGTATGAGAAATACTAATTGGTGCCAAGGCATAGTTTTGGAAATATTATGGGGAAAAATTGAATATCAACACCTGTCTGAAGGGCCAGATCTGCTTGTCTCATTTGGTTTCTTTATTTTTCTTTACAATCAATTTTAATATCAATTTACATATTTTCGAAAGTTTGTGCCAAACAAAATTACATGTCCTTAAAATCGCAAATAAATTCGATTATTATCCATTTTTAGGGTAAACACTCAGGTTTTCAAGCATTATAGCATGCAAACCCAAGTAGTGATTTTTGTTTTTTTTTTGGGTCCAAAAGAAACTAATTATATTAAGATTACAGTGGCATAGCACATGGAGATAAGTTTAAATGAGGCACAAGACAACACTGGTCTTCTAGAGTAGAAGAACTACGGGGACGACCTCGTGGTGGGTCATTACAAAAAGTGGGGGGGGGGTGGAGATAGAACTAGCTAATCCCTTGAGATGAGTTATACAAAAAGAGGCATCACGTTGACGCAGGACATAGTTAGTAGTAGGTACTATGTGTCTAACAAAAAGAATTCCTAGCCGATCTTCTTCCAAAGCCGTTTGTACTGTAGATGGCGGAGTTGTGTAAGTAAAAAAGTCTTCAGAGTTGTCCATTGTGCAACCAAAATTGGCGAGTATATCAGCCACCCTAGTTTGCTCCATGTACGTATGTAGTATGATGGGATCATCCAACTATTGCAGAAGGTACCTGCAATCCATAAGTAGATTAGCAAATAAAGGATGAGAATTAATTTGTAAGAGAGAAAGTACTGCTTGAGCGTCTATGTTAACTTCTAGTGGTTTAATTCCATGAAGAAAGGCTATTTTAAGTCCATGTAGGAGTCCAAGATCCATGAAACTTGTGAGTCTCTAATCACTCCGCCGAAGCCCCCTTGATGTGATTGTAACTTTGCAGCTCCGTCGCAGTTTAATATATAGAAGTTTGTTGGGGGAGGGTGCCATTTAATGTGCATAGGAATTAGGGTAGGAAGGTTTATTATGTGGTAAGGCAACATAATAGTATTTATCTACCTTTTTAAGGACATATGCCAAGGTTAAGGGTGTTTTGTGAGACCGAAAAAGGGAGGCATTTCTGTTAAGCCAGATATGCCAGAGGAAGAAAGGTATAACGATAGAATTAGAGATGTGGAGAGTATTTTGCGTAGGAGTGTGGTTGATAAAGAGTTGTAACGAAAGCATGGGTGAAGAGGATTTGTAATTAATGTTAGAGAAGTGGTTGTGCATGGAAAATTCTGTCCAAAGACGGAGGGCATCAGTGCATTGGAAAAGCAAATGAGGGATAGTTTCAGGTCAAGATGAACAAATGGTGTAGGTGTCATTTGGAATGAGTCCAATGTGATTGTAGTAGGCATTGATGGGTCGTCTGTTGGGGAAACAGAGCCATAGGAAGTGTTTTATCTTAGGGGGAAGAGGTAATTTCCGTTGTCATTTAAAAAAAGGTTCAGTAGATGGAGGGAGAAGTGAATGGTAAAGTGATTTGGTGGTGAATTTCTCGTGAGGTGTAATGTACCAGACGAATGAATCGTTAGGTTGAGGAAAGGTGGGTATATATAGTGCATGGATACGTTCACTGATGCTATTAGGTAATTCAAAAGGTAATGTTGAGAAGTCATAGTGGTGATAAGAGAGATAGGTGCTGACTTTTGTAGAAAGAGATTGTAGCGGGAGTGAGCCTGATATGAGGTTTCGTAGTGGAATATTTGCAGCGAGCCAGGAGTCCGTCCAAAAATTAATACGCTTACTGCCACCTATTATCCATTTGAGCCCTTTTTGACAGAGGAGCCAACCAGTAGTTAGATTTTTCCAAATAAAGGAATTATGTGAACGGGGGCTTGCGCAAGAGGGTAGATATTTGGACAGTTGAGCGTGTGCCCAAAGGGATGAGGGATTTTGTAGAAGGCGCCAAGCTTTGACTAGCGAAAAGTGAGTTATTCTTAAGTTGGATCGACTGAATTCCCAAACCACTCTGAGTTTTAGGGGTGGTGACTTTACTCCATTTTAGACGGTGCATTTATTTCTTGATACTAGTGGTTCCTCAAAGAAAGTTGTATTTGTAACGTTCTAACCGATTAACAACACATTTATGTAATTGTATATATGCATGAGATGGTTAGGCAGGCTATTAAGGGTATAGTTAATTAAAGAGATGCGACCTGCTGTTGTGAGAAATTTTATTTTCCAGCCCTCCGGTCGAGATTTAAAATTGTCAGTGAGGAATTGAAAATCCTGTTTGGAGGGGCGTGTTGTGAAGATGAGAAACCCTAGATACTTCCCAAAAGTAGTGCCTTCACGCATATTGAAGGAAGTTAGGATAAATTCTTATCACACTACCTACAGTTTTTGGAAAAGAAGATTTTTGATTTCTTAAAGTTGATTTTTTGACCCAAGGCAGTATTAAAATCATTGAGGATATCAATAATGGTATGACAACTCTTTGTCAATACTATAGCAATAAGAATAATATCATCTTCAAAAAATAAATGTTAGATGGCTGGGCCATTTCGAGCGATTTAAATTGGTTTCCTGAGTTGATAGTCAACGGCCATGTCAATTTTTCGAGTGAGTAATTCCATGCATAATATAAATAAATAAGGGGAGAGAGTCACCTTGCCTTATTCCTCTGGAGGGACTAAAAAAAGGCGTAGGAGTACCATTTATTAAAATAGAAATGGAGGACGTGGTAATACAGGACATAATAAGCTTTATGAGATTTGTGGGAAAATTGAATTAGCGAAGTGCTTGACGAATAAAAGACCATTCTAGTCGGTCGAATGCTTTTTCAAGATCAAGTTTAAGAAGCATATAGCCCGTCTTACCAGTTTTCCGTTTAAAATGAGATAATTTCTTGGACAGTAATCGCATTGTCCGCTGCTCGACGATTTTGTTGAAAGCTAGATTGTGTGGGGCTTATAATATTAACTAGTAAAGGCTTAATGCGTTGAACTATAATTTTAATAATGATTTTATAAATAGTGGAACATAAACCGATGGGTCGATATTGAATGATTATGGAGGCATAATGTACCTTAGGAATAAGACAAAAATAAGTTTTATTAATATCGGTAGGTATTGCAAAGTCGGTAAAAACATTCTTGCAAAAAGCTAATACTTTTGGACAGATATCAGCCCAGAAATGTTGCTAGAAGTAGTGATTTTTGTTTTGATATCAGGTTAGCAATTTCTGGAATCAAGTTCTATTATTTAGATTTTATTATATTTTTTAAATTCGAAGATTGTTATTTAATATTTATACTTGTGTATATTGTTTTTTTTATTTATTTATTAAAATTCAAATATGTCGACTAGAAAATATGAATCATTAAAATAAAAAGAAATGAAATTGCATTTTCCATTATTTTTCTATCAGATTACGCCATTAATTTTTTCATATAAACTTACTTGTAATTAGATATAAGTGATCTAATTTTATAAATAATTTTTATACCAATAGTGCATGAACGGAGCTTAAACTCTTGCTCTGAAAGACAACATGTACAGGAGTTGAGAATGGTTAGAGAATATAACTAAAAAAGCAAAATAACCACTGTTAATTCCAGCGGATATAAGTGTTACAAAGAGAACCGCAGTGAGAGAAGGTCTACCTTCTCTCTACTTCCACACTCCCAATCATGACCAACACCAACCAAAACACCTGGGAACATCTATTCCTCCAAAACCTCCTGACATTGCAATACTCCCCTCTCAACATAATCCTATAGACCAAACGAATTCCTACAAGGATAAACTACTAGGGAAAATACAAACTCCCAATGAAATCCATAATGAAGACCTTTCTTCACCCATGTCCATGAATCTTCCACACCCCTCCACTGTCCCAAATACACAAAAGATAGAAGAAACTGGGAAAAAAATTATAGCTCTATCCGTGAAGATATCCAATGGATCTATGAACCATGGAAATTCTCAGTGATAATTAAATTAATAGGAAAAAGAGTCTTTCATCACTACCTCAAAGCAAAAATACAAAATCTATGGAGACCAACGGAGAACTTCTCCCTGATAGACCTTGGTGAAGATTATTATATAGTTAAATTTAACAAAGAAGAAAACGCAAGGAAAGCTTTACAAAACGGTCCATGGTTCATCAATGGTTTCTTTCTCTGTCAAAAAATGGACTCCAAATTTTGTAGCAACCAGGGCTACTCAGAGCTACACGGCTATCTGGATAAGACTGCCACAACTGCCAACCGAATTTTACGATGGGATTATCCTGGCAAAGATTGGGAATGCTATAGGAAAGCTACTCAAAATCGATGAATGCACATCATCTACCATTAGAGGTAGATATGCAAGGTTGTGTGTACAAATTCCATTAGAACAAACTATACAATCATTTATAAAAATTGGGTCTCACAAACAACCAATCCTTTACGAGGGTGATAATATCCTATGCAAAAGATGTGGTTTCCTAGGTCACTCTTCCTTGAAGTGTTCTATCTCAAACCTACATAGCCTGCCTATGACCAATCAGGTGAGCAAAAATCAAAAGCAAATGGCACTAAATACTACAAACGAGTGGCAGACTGTATCCTTTCCCAAAAGGAAGAAGGGGCCAATCACTGATCGAGGAGAACTGACAACATCAACAAAGCTCCTCAATGCACCAAGTATAAACGTAAGAATTTTCGATGCAGCAACAGGTAAGTTTCTCAACACCCAAAAATTAAAATATGTTGATAAAAATTCTATACCTCCTGATAATTTTGATAAAACTAAAAATCCTAGTAATATCCAGTTAAACCTGGATAAATCTACTAATGATGCACAGGAGCCCCTTAATTACACTATTACTACAAATGATCAGCTAAACAATAATGGGCACATGGTTTCCACTAAAAACAGTGGTTTCGTTAATACCACTACTCCCAACCATGCAAAATCTCTCCACCATCAGACAAGTGGAAGAAATGTGTCTCCACTAAAGCCCCCCTAATTCCTATGCCCAAATGATTACATATACTAATAACCTCGGTAAAAATCCTCTAAAAACCATAGCGACCAATGACCTTCTAGTTAATAATATCCCTACCCAAGTAACATACCCTAATCATGTTGATATCTCAATAAATCCGCCTAACACTATTCATATGCAAACTAATGACCACTCTAAGCTTAAACACTTGGCAAACTCAAGATAGCAAGTGTCGGAGACTAAATCTGAGGAAAATTTTGATAAATCCTCTATGAAACCAATCCATTCTTGCATGCAAATAGATACTACTCCTCCTATCTTACCTATTCCCCTATCATCAGCCATAACTGTTGATGATCCTTCTCCTATATTAGTAAACACTTCCTCCCAAAATGCCTCGCATACCACTAACCCTACGGAAAAGATATAGATTGATTCAACTCCGTCGTCTCCACCGTCCCTATCCGATGGATAACCTCCCTCCACTACCACAACAAATCCCTACCTCACCAGTGATCTATGCACAACCTCCAAATCCTCCTAACCACCAACCTCAATCTTGGATAGAGCTGGGCCTCATGGGCTATGCAATATTGTTCAACCTACAAATCAATGGCCAAGATTCAGTTCTCATCATCCAGAACACGAACTACTTGGCTCAACTAATCTCAGAAGGTATGCATATAGCAATGAACAACCAACCAGATGTGGATGAACAACATCATGCAGCCACTAGTACTATCAATGAACCAAAACCTTGTAAGCAACATGCAAGACATGTGGAATATTCTGGGGAATCCACAAACCCTAATGCCACCGAACATTCCTCTCAATCTTCTATTCTTTGCTCTGGAAGAGATATCAATGGTGAACCCTATCTTCACTCGTTGGGATGTGCAACACCCCCACCTCCATCTGTCCAACAATAAGATCCACCTGCTCAGGCAGAAGAGCAAGCTCAACCTCAGCCACAGGAAAACATGCAAGAGCAAGAACAAGGTCCAGAGGAGGAGGAAGAACACATCCATCACCAGGGGAACCAAGGGTGGCATTCTCAAGCCTAAACGAGGTAAAAATTCTAATCTTCAAAGAAAAGCTCGACAAGAAATGCATCATCAGTTCTCCGATGACCCTCTTCAAATGCTCAATCGATATAAGACCCCCACACGATCCAACAAAAGGAAAAAATGTGGTCATCCTAGTTCCATCCCACAAGAGAAACATTGTCATGGCAATGAGGGACAACCGCCACAACCTCCTCAATCCCCATCAATGAATCAACCAATTAACTTCATCATCTTGAACGTGTGAGGTGCTAACAACCCTAATTTCAGAAGAAACCTTAGGGAAATCATGGATACTCACAAGCCTAGTATGATTGCCCTTCTGGAAACTAGAATGGCCACTCACATAACCATTATAGAGGAGTTTAACTTCACAAAAATGATAGAGGTGTCAGCGGAAGGACAAGCTGGTGGAATGGTGATCCTATGGAATCACAATAAGGTTGTCGTGAACAATTTCACAAGAAGGAATAAGGAAATTCATGCTATGATAGAGGTACAACCTAACCACAAATCTTGGTTATTTAGCTCTATTTATGCTAGCACTAATAAATATAATAGAGATATTCTTTGACAAAACATAGAAAACATCTCTGATAATTATAAAGGGGCGTGGTTAATGGGGGGGGGGGGTGATTTTACTGTTGTTACTAGAACTGATGAAAAAATTGAAGGCAAAGCTGTTAATCAAAATAGAGCTAGAAAAATAATAGCAAGCCTTAATCATTGTAAATTACTTGACCTAGGTTTCAAAGGATCAAAGTTTACGTGGTCAAATCATCGGAAAAAAAAATAAGGGATTAATTATGGAAAGATTAGATAAGGTGTATGCTAATGTGGAATGGCTTGACCAATACCCCCAAGTCTCTATAATACACCTCCCTAAGACATACTCGGACCATAATTCCATCCTAGTCTCCATAAATAATATTAATAAAAATCACATGGACAAACCTTTTAGATTAGAAACAATGTGGTGCTGCCATCTGGATTTTATTAATCTAGTGGAAAAAATTGGATTAACAAAGAACTACTAGATGGAACTAGTTCTTTTGAAGAGGATATATAATTTTGGAGCAAAGAAAACTTTGGCAGTATACATAAAAGAAAAAGAAAACTCCTGGCTAGGTTAGGAGGGATACAAAGTAGTCCTAATTACCATAATAGCCCTTTCCTCCAATAATTAGAGGATAACCTTACCCAACAATATAATGACATCCTCAAACTAGAAGAAGATTACTAGAAATTAAGGTCTAGAGTAATGTGGTTAAACGATGCTGATGCAAATACTAAATTTTTCCACATCATGCTACAAATAGAAGAAGAATTAATAAAATAGTTTTCTTTAAAGACGACATGGGTAATTGGATAGACGATCACCAGTGTATTATGACTCATACTATAAACTACTTCAAAGATCTCTTTACCACCTCACATTTTCATTCTAATTGGCACACAAATATTAAAGAAACCCCTTTAGCCACTAAGAATGAACTGTCGTGCCTAGATTTACCCCTAAATGATCAAGAAATTAGGAAGGCGGTATTCTCATTTAAACCCTACAAATCCCCTGGTCCTGATGGTCTATACCTCTTTTTCTATCAAAAATAATGGAATACCATCAAAGACAGTGTAAATGTCTTTTGTCACAAAGTTTTTGAGGACTGCCGCATCCCTACAATAATTAACAATATTTATTTGTGCCTAATTCCCAAGTTTGAAAATGCCAATAACTAAAAAAACTTTAGGCCTATTAGCCTCTGTAATACCATTTATAAAATTATTACCAAAATCATTGCCAATAGAATAAGACCTCTTCTTAATAAAGTAATTGGTCCCCACCAAGCAAGCTTTATTAAGGGTAGACGAGCTTGTGACAATGCTTTAATAATTCAAGAAGTAGTTAACTACATTAGAAATTCAAAATCTAGAGAAGGTCATATGATCCTTAAAATAGATCTTGAAAAGGCCTTTGACAAAATCGAGTGGTCTTTCATAGAACATTAAAATACTTCAAATTCCCCCCAAAAATCATCAACCTAATCATGTCTTGCATAACCACTCCCAATTATTCCGTCCTGGTAAATGGAACCAAATCAGATCTCTTTACTCCAACAAGAGGGATCAGACAAGGTGATCCAATGTCCCCATATATTTTCATACTATGTATGGAAATGCTTTCAATCATGATCAATCACAAAATTGACACCAGGAAATGGGATGTTTTAAAAATTAACCCTAAAAGTCCTACTCTATCGCATCTATTTTTTGCCGATGACATAACCCTCATAGGCAAAGCAAATACTAAAATTGCTCTCATAATGATTCAAAGCCTTAAAGATTTCTGCCTGCTTTCAAGACAATCTATTAACAAAACAAAATCAAAATTAATCATATCTCCTAAGTGCTCAAAAATAGCTTGAAAAGAATTATCTTCCATCCTCAACATCAAGCTTAGTGATAAATTTGGTATCTACTTAAGCTTTCCTATTATCAACTCGAAACCTAGTCACAAAGACTATCAATTTGTGATTGATAGAATGAGAATGAAGTTGGGAAGTTGGAAAGCTAGATGGCTAAATATGGCTGGAAAATGCACTGTAGTCACATCCACTTTCAATAACATACCAAATCATATCATGTAATACTCCCATCTCCCTACAAAAACAATCAAGGACATTTATAAGATACAAAGAGATTTCATATGGAACTCTAATCCCCCCCCCCCCCCCCGACAAAAGAAAAATCCACCTTCTGAGTTGGGACTCCATTACGAAGGATAAACAAAAAGTGGGACTGGGAATTAGGAAAGCTAGAAGCAAAAACATGACCTTACTTACCAGTCTAGCTTGGAGATTGTTAAACACTACCTCCCTATGGACCCAAATTATAACTAGTAAATATGGGAGTACTAGAAATAATAATCATCACTCTTTCATATGGAAAAGTATATTGAAAGGCTGGTATTATTGCAATAAAGGAACTAGATGGGACATAAGCAACACCACCCTTAATATTTGGGAATCAAATTGGATTCCTAATATAAGTAACCTAAGAAATTCTATTGAAGGCCCCCTAAAGTTCAATGAAGACAAACTCACTATTGGTAACATAATTTCGGGGAAGACTTGGGACCTCACAAAACTATCTTTTGAGCTGCCAAAAAGCATCTTAAATAACATAAATGCTATTATGAACTACAATACTCCTATAGCTACTTCAAATCATAATATTTGGAGCCTTAGCTCAAACGGGATGTTCTCAACTTCTTCGTGCTATAAGCTCATCGATCAATACGAACCATGCGGAAGAGATTACAACTGACTGTGAAAACTTAAGTGCCCAAACAAAATAGAAATCTTCATCAGGAAATGCTACCATAATAGGATCCCCACAAGGACCTACCTAGCCCATATAGGGATAAACATTAACCCTAAATGCCACACATGCAAATTACATGATGAAACCATTTATTACATTTTCTGGGATTGTGCCTCCATTAAGCACATCTGGACTGACCTTGGAATTCGTCTCAATTCCACCTCTAAAGACCACTGGATAGACCAAATAAGGGATGCAAATCATACTTTCCACCATACATACCTCAAATGGGCAGATATATACCCCTTCGCAATTTGGCTAATCTAGAAAAACATGAACAACAATAACCATAATAATACAAATCATAGCCTAAATTGGAACTCTGTTAAAAGCATGTTGTTGAATATATCCTACTAACAAAGAAAGGTATTAATAGTACAGTCCATAAACAAATCAAGATACACTGGCATAAACCACCAAAAGGCTGGTACAAATTCAACATAGATGGCGCTTTCAATGGCAACAATTGCCAAGGTGGTATAGGTGGAGTAGCAAGAAACAACACAGGAAGCTGGATACTAGGGTTTCGCATGAAAGTTCCGACCCTATCAGCAACACAAGTGGAGCTCCAAGCCTTGAAAGGATGCCTACAAATCATAATGCAGCGCAACTTAACGCCAGTGGAAATAGAGACAGATGCATCAGAGATTATCCATATGTTAGACAATGATCACCCTATTTATACAAAACTAATCTATGAATGCAGGTGGTTGATGAAGCAAACAAGGAGGAAGGGTCAGGTGGTACTCAGGCATAGCTTCAGACAAGGGAACGAGGTGGCGCATGCCTTGGCAAAAATGGCACTAATGCAGCCCAACATAAATAAAATGTCCCTTTTGGCAACTCCACCAGAACCAGCGATACAACAGTATCAACATGATCTGGAGAATTTTTCTTCTGTTAAATATGTTTGTGCTAGTGTTTGTTTGAAGTTGGCTGCTTTGGGAAACTTAGATGCCTTGTAAGGCACTGCTAATATCGTGTAATATGTTGGATGTTTAGTTATTAATATAATATCCTTTTCGTTCAAAAAACCACTGTTAATTCCATTCTTAGTAGTTAGTATACATAAACAAGAACAATAATATCCTACACCCTAAGACTACCACCCAGTATAGCGATACATATCTTCAACAATTCCAGGGCTTATATAAGTTCCTAAATAAAAACCATCTGATTTCACAACCCATGCACACTGCTCTGTAAGTTTTGGAAGTTTTCCATCTTCTACACAATGTACTGGATCATTAAACACATTAAAGCTTTTATTCTTTGTACCCCGCCAAAAATGACAAAAAGTAAAGTTGTCCAAGCAAATCCTTGACAAAACGACCAATCGAATTCTTGATTAGCAGTAAGATTATGGTATCCAAGGTCATCATCACCAGAAGCACAATGAACTTGCAGTTTAGAGAAATTAGAAGGAAGTTTGTCGATAACATGTACGTAAAACCTTCGAGTTATGAAACATGATTTTGCTGTTGAAAGGTCAATTGGAGTTAATAACAATAATAAGAAGAAAATGTTGATCAAGGAGAGAGTCATTTCGAAGAAAAAAGGGATTTTTTTTAGGGTATTTGGGTTGTGGAATTTTATATAGTATATAGGAAAAATTGAGTTTAGTCAACTCTTACAATATCTTGATGATTTGGATTACAACAGTTTGTACCTTTCTAAAAGCATTAAATCACTATTAAATGTCTCTGGCCTTTTTCTTCTCTTTATATTACTGTGTAGTTATGTGAAGATTTTATCCTTGGTTGAAAAGAGAAATATTATATATAGCAAATATGCATCATTACAAAAGTAGATGACATTAATAGCCCTTTTGTTCATCTTTTATTTCTTTTTATACTCTTTGGATCAATTATTTGAGCAAGGGTATATTTGAAGAAAAAAAATCTTGGTTTCTTAAAAAAACTTATTTTAGACCAAATTGACTTGGCTAAGAAGATACTTATTTTGGATCGAGGAGAATATATAAGCTTTCTCACTCCGTGTATTAATCGACGCGCTAGCTTTATGACATTTGTATTGAATTGAAGTTTCAAGGTACGTTTGAGGTAAATGCCAAAAGTCAATGAAAGATTCCAGTCAATAAAACTGAATTCTACAATCAGAAATGAATAGCATCATATCTTATATGAAAAATGAAGTTAAGAATAACAAGATTAGGATAATAAAAAGTAAAAAACCATTATTCCAAGATTAGGATGATGTACTTTGCTTTTTAGTCTGTTCCAAAATAAATGATATATTTCTAAATTTAGAAATAATTCAACTTTTAACTCTTTATTTTACCTTTAATGAGAAGCTTTTATAACCATACAAATGTTATGGTCCCACAAAATGTTTTAACCCTTAAGCTTTTAAGGTCACAAGTTTCAAAAATCTTTTTTTTTTCTTGAACTCCGTGCCGAATCAAACTATCTCATCTAAATTAAAATAGAGGAAGTATAGGTTATAAAACTCAGTCTATTTCATTCTTTATCACTTAAACAAGAAGACAAACATCCTTTGAGTTAAAATAACGTTGTTACGGTATTCAAAGTGAGTGAAGAACTAACCTCTACAAATATTTTCCTCTAATTAAGCGCATGTTTTCTAAACATTTTACATGAAACGATGTTAAGACTTTAATCGTGGACTAGTGCTCGTGGGGACAAAACTTTTGCAAGTATCGTCATATTATCTATGATTGTAGTTTTGCTTATACAGTTTTTACGAGATAGTTTTATAAAATATCAAAGGAGTTCGGGTTATTTTTAGGTAGGTATCCGCAGTAAAAAAAAATCTAATGTTGAGATTATGATTGAGTTGTCCTGAAAATATTTTATGTTTCACGTTGATGATGATTTAATCTATCTATATTATATTATTATATTAAAAGGAGAGTAGTGAAGCATGTGGTTAAGCCAAGTGGCAAGCTAAAATGAAGTCACTTGGTAATTTTAAGACAATATTAATTACTAGAAATTATAAATAGAAATATACTTAATGGAAGTAGTTTAATGAATCTTATACATAATCTAAATAGATCTTAGACAAATCTAATCTATATATCTATATTTATATGTATATTTGTATCTATATGTATATCTATATATTGATCCACTCATAGATTTTCTTCTATATTAGCTAGAAATATGGAAGTAAAAAATTAATTAAACGTTAAAAACTATAATAGAAAAAAATTTAAAATACAGAAATACGTAAATTGAAATAATCTATGACTATTTATATTTTGTATTATGTTAAAATATAAAATAAAATTAAAATTATTTATGATATTAAAAATTTATTGAGTATAAAAATTAAATAAATTCAAGCAGCAAAATAAGATCTTACTCAATCTATCTATATTATATTAAAAGGAGAGTAATGAAGCATGAGGTTAAGCCAAGTGACGTATTGAGAAAAAGCCACTTGGCACTTTTATGAAATATATTTGTTGGATTCTATTTGTATAACATTGAAAAAAAAAATTATTTGATATTCTTTTGTATCTAATTATTAATTGGATAAGAAATCTGTTGGGAAAGAAAGATGAAATCGAGCTATCCGTGAACATATATTACCATATCTATATTATATTATATATAAGTTCATGGTTTTCGTCAAAAAATTATTATTTGATGTTTTTTTGTATCTAATTAATAATTAATTTTTTTTGGTGGGAATGAAATATGAAATAGAGTTGTCCGTGAACATATACAACCATATTTGGAGTAATATTACATATGACAAATATTCTGTTGAAATATGAAATTAATGCTTTGAGTTAATATGTAAGAGAAAAAGGTATGAAATATTCTACTGACATAAAATAGAAAGAAAAAATTCTTTCCAAAAACGTGTTATGGAACAAAGTCCAAAAATAAGTAAAAGAAAAAAGATCATTGTGACATGACAAAATATGATTACTCACACTTGCCATACAAAATTACAGGATCATCGATTTGTAATACTATTAAGGATTTCTTTTATGGTAAGCATCCTTTTTCGAGAAAGAATCAATTAAAATTTTATTTTGTATCTTACACATTAATTTTAAATTGAAATAATAATTTTATATTTAGTACAAGCTTTGCATCTGACCTTATTTGAGAACAATATACATTAATATATGTATCATATACATTACTATAAATATCTTTAATTAAATTTTGTGTATAATTCAGTTATGTTACGTATTCTTTTTTAAGAAAGAATCAATAAAATAAATGTTTTGTCTTATATCTATATTATACCAAAGAAATAGACTAAAAATTTTAAGAAAGAATTAATTAAACTAAAATGTTCTCTTTTTAATTACCAAAGTAGAATCTTTTGGTCGTACACAAAAAAAAAAGACGCAATTTTCATTATGCAGACGAATATACTATAATTATAAGTATCTTTAATTAAATTTTGTGTATAATTCAGTTATGGTAGGTATCCTTTTTTTTTGAGAAAGAATCAATTACAATTTCATTTTGTATCTTACACATTAATTTTAAGTTGAATAATAATTCTATATTTAGTACAAGCTTTTTATCTGACCTTATTTACGAACAATATACATTATTATAGATATCTTTAATTAAATGTTGTGTATAATTTAGTTATTGTAGGTATTCTTTTTCAAGAAAGAAATAATTAAATAAACATTTTGTATCTTACATCTATATTATATTAAAGGAAATAATATTGAAAAATGAACAAGAAGACAAAGGAAAAAGACAAGAAAAATTAAGGCTTGGTGGTTAACAAATTTTAATTAACCACAAAAAAAACGTTGAAAATTAAAATAAGCCAAAAGCTAAAAAATGAAGATCCGTATCATTTTTTGCGCACTCACTTATACAAATTAATTTACACATACCTTTTAAAATATTAGGATTTCATATAATTAAAAGTTGATTTACTAGATTGTCTTTTTCTTAGAAATCTTTATTTAAACAATTTTTGCTTAGATTTGGCTTCTCTACATTACTTAGGGTTTAGCTTCCACACAAACTTCTGCAAAATATAGCTCCAAACTATAATTATATCTGTGAAATATTAATGTCCAAAATGAGTTGGAATTTGAAAGGCCGTGTTGTTAGATTATGGCACATTCCAAATTGCAAGAAACCAAAAAAATTTAATTTAATTGAATTAATTATTCAAGATGAAAAGGTGCATACTCTTTTACATGTTATTTTTTCGAGTGGTGATGTATTTTCTTCAACTTATGCGCCTTACTAACTTAACTTTCTTTTCAAATTTTTTATTTTAGGGAGATCGAATTCATGCAACTATTGGGATTTTCGTACTTTCAATACAAGCATTAGGATATGTAAGGTGTCTTACGCATAATTAGGTTTTCAATTTTCCAAAATGTTAGTGACAAGGGTTCACCAGAAATTCTTGAGTTTTTACCCATATTTTTTTATAGTGATAAACCTCAATACAGAGGACAACTTCTGAAAAATGCACTGCAATATGTCATGAGCATTTGCTACAAAAATGTTCTCTTAGGCACGTGCTACATATCAAGCAAATTGTATAGCATCAATATTTTTTGTGGAACATTCATATCAAACAAATTGTATAGTATCATTATTTTTTATGGAACATTTATTAGGAGATGGATAAAAGTTTTGCTGGAGTCTTAAAATATTTTTAATGTTTGGTTGTAAAAATGGTATTAACACTAACATATTAAACTTTATGGTGTAGATCGTTCTTTTTAATTATCCGCGCATCGCGCGGGTATTAATACTAGTATTATATTAAAAGGAGAGTAGTATGCATTGTGGTTAAGCCAAGTGGCAAGTTAAAATGAAGCCACTTGGCAATTTTAAGACAACATTAATAATTAAAAATTATAGATAGAAACATAATTAATGGAAGTAGTTGAATTAATCTTATATATAATCTAAATAGATCTTAGACAAATTTTATTTATGTATTTATATTTATATCTATATGTATATTGGTATCTACATCTATATCTATATTTTGTATCTATATATTGATCCACACATAGATTTTCTTTATTAGCTGGAAATATGGAGGTGAAAAATTAATTGAAAAGCTATAATAGAAACTAAATAAAAAATATAAAAAGACATAATTGAGACAACATATGACTATTTGTACTTTGGAGTGAGTTAAAATATAAAATAAAGTGGTGTCTTAAGAATAAGACACATAGTAAAGTAAGACAAAATAAATAATAATTTAGGAAAGACTTAGGATAAAGTTAAAAGGATAAGAAGAAAATAATAATGTATTAATTTTGTATCACATTCGAAAATTTGAAAAATCTTCATTTTTAATTGGACTAATAAATGCCTAAAGTTATGGGATATTGCAAATCCTATTAAACCTACTTTGTCGCTTTAATTTTAGGCATTTAAAAAGGTTATTTGCAAGAAATATATATATTTGAAAGGGTAACATCGAAAGAATTTTTTTTTGAAGACTACATTCTTTTTCCTAATTTGACATTGAGATTTTGTAATATTGTTAACTTCTTGGAAAATCAAAAAATTTATAAACCAAATTCCAAGAGAATATGTGTGTGTATAAATTATTACAAGAAATTAAAAGAAAGAGAATATATATATATATATACATAAATAAATATTTTCAATGTAGAAAAATATGAAAGGATAAGACTTATTTGATTTTCGAATGTAGAAATATATGAAAGGATAAGACTTATTTGATTTTCGAAAAGAGAATGTTTGTGTGTATATTATATTAAGCCAAGTGACAAACTATTATAGAGCCACTTGGCAATTTAGGATAATATTAATACTAATACTTAACTGAAATTTAAACATATTTTTTCGAATCTCAATGAAAAGAAAGTGAATATTTTTGTAAAGATATTGTCTGACGTATCTTAATTAATAAGATTTTAAAAAAAATTACATTGGAAGATAAAAAAATGCCTCTATCTTAGTTAATTATAAAGATAAAAACATAGGTATTATAAAAAATATGATAAATTTAAACATTAATATGGACAACAGAATTTAAAAAATTAAAAGAAAAAGAGAAAAAAATATATAAATAAATAATTTTAATGTAGAAATATTTGGAAGAATAAGACATATTTGAATTTTGAGAAGAGAAAGTATTTTAAACAATGATGAATAAAATTTGCAATGTGGTTAAGCCAAGTGACAAACTACTCTACAATCGCTTGGCAATTTGGATAATATTAATACTAATACTTAATTTAAATTTAAATTTTTTTGAATCTGAATGAAAAGAAAGTGAATATTTTTGTAAAAATATTGTCTGCCCTATCTTAATTAATAAAATTTAAAAAATAAATAAATTGAAAGATAAAAACAACGCCTCTATCTTAATTAATTATAAAGATAAGAATATAGGTATTATAAAAAAATATGACAAATTTAAATATTAATATGAACAATAGAATAAAAGAATAAAAATAAATAAAACATTTTACTAAAAGAAAAAAAACATATTTTTATTTGTAATGTATTATAATGGAAGTAACAGACACGAATATGATAATTTTAAGTTATGGGTAATGCATTATGGAGAAGAAATTATGAGTAATTTTAAGAGATTTGAAAAATTTCTATTTTTTATTAACATTTGTGTAATGATTATATATAAATTTTATCTGAAAGATTAATATTTTAAAGTTATTTGCACATAAATTAAATAACTCAAATCATAGGTTTGTGTCCGCGCATCGCGCGGAGTAATAATACTAGTTTATTTTAATATGTAACATAGATGAAGGGATGTATAATCTGTTAAAAATCGATCCACAAAAGGATAAATCTCGAGGTAATAAAGTAGTCAATCAATTTCACCGAATTTTATGATCTTGCCATAAGTTCAAGGATAATAATATCCATCATTGAGTAGTGCTTTTAAAAATGTTGCAGTTTCTGGAATTCAAAATTAAGTTTTTGTTACAAAGATTTGACTTTACTCAAAAATAAACCTGTATAAATTTGCATCACCCTAAACCTTTTAACATCTTTTTTTTTTAACACAAAACACGAAGGATTATATTACTTAAACAAAAGTTAAATAGATATAGTAGATGTTTTTAGGGCATTACTATTGCCCATAGTTGCTAAATACAGTTACAAATAGTACTAGAAATATCCTTAAAACTAATACAAATATCATGCTTGTTTTTTATCACTTCATGTTCAACAAGAAAGGGTGAACGAGCATGGTAAAAACACTTAGTAGAGGATGGGCTCTTGATAGCTCCCTTGGCCAGCCTATGTGCCACTTCTTTTCCTTCCTTGAAATTATGCTTCAGTTGGGGGAGCTTCAATTGGTGCATTAACCATCGGCATTCAGAAACAATGTTAGAGAAGTTATAGCTATCCTCATATATAAGCTTGATGACTTCCGTACAATCTGTTTCAATTTCCATATTTTGGAAGTTCATTTCTTTCGCAATTTTTAAACCTTCTAGTAATGCCATCAACTCAGCATGTGTAGGTGAAATTGCTTGACTTTCCTTGTGGAATTCCACAATCCAGTCTCCATTGCCGTTTCTAAATATACCACCAAGCCCAGCTGCATTATTGTTACTAGAAATGGCATCGTGAAAAATTTAATTTAATCATACCTTTGGGTGGTTTGTCCCATTTGATTTCAATTTTGATTTTTTTAATCGTGAAGGAATTTTTTCCGTAAAAAATTTGTATTCCCATGCTAGATGAATGATCCTTTTGACATCTAGGTAACGATCTAGATTGTTAATATTATTATGATTCTTGTTTTCCAAATTTTCCAGATGGAGAAGGGAAAAAAGTATCCCAATTAACCTGGTGATTACTACATTGCATGAAGATATCTCTCAGCTTCACTAGCCAGTTAGTGTCACTATTAATATTAAGAATTGGAAGACCCGTATTTTTCCAAAAGCAATTAGAGACTGACATTGAATAAAAATATGTTGGATATCTTCTACCCCAAGTTTGCAAATTTTACAGGTTGCATCAATATTGATTCCTATTTTAGCTAGATAGGTAAGGCAAGGGATACAATTACGCATTGCCAAAGGAAGAACTTTATTTTGTTGGGGCAGTGGAGGTTCCAAATCCATTTAAAGAAGATGGCAGATGAATTGACATTTAATAGGAGATTGTAGCAGGATTTAATGGTAAATAGACCATTTGAGTTGAAGCTCCAGCTGATTCTATCAATGTTTGATCCTTTACTAGGGATAGGATCAAAGGTCAAATTATTAAGGATATTAGTGGGCAATTCAAAGGAAATGTCCTTAATATTTCATTCATTTTTTATAAGGTTTCCTATAGAAAGATTAAGGTCATTCTTACTTAGAGGGCCTTCTATAGATCTTCTAAGAGATTTAGAGTTATAAATCCAATTGTTATACCAAATACTAATCTTTGAGTTAGTAGTCGGATGCCAAAGAATACCATTGTTACACAATTCCCATCTCTTAAGGATAGATTTTCACATGAAGGAGGTGGAGGTTATAACTTTATTCTTTGCATATTTGGCTGTAATTAGTTGACCCCAAGGGGTATTAAGGTTTCTCAGTAATCTCCATGCAAGACTAGATAGTAAAATTATATTGTTAGCTTTAGCAGGGCGAATGCCTAGTGCACCCTCATTCTTATCTATAGTCACCTTTTGCCAGTTAATGAGGTGCAGTTTTTTTGCCAAGCTAGTGATCCCGAGATATCTATTTTCTTTAGGATTTTAGGGGGGACTAGGGTATATTGCATCGAATGAGTAGGAATGACACTTAATGTACTAGTGGCTAAAGTAGTCCTTCCAGCCATAGTTAGGAAGGAGCATTTCTAGTGAGACAACTTTGTTTGCAATTTATCTATGACAAATTGGAAGTCTTTGGTAGTGGGAGAGTGATTTAGGATTAAAAAACTAAGGTATTTACCAAACTCATAGGTGGATTTTATACCAAATAGGTTTGTGAGATATAAGATGATATCATTAGGGCAATTTTTTGGGTAAGAAAATTCTAGATTTAGAGGTGTTTATGAATAGCCCGGATTCGTCACAAAAAAGGTCCATGCAAGATTTTATGCATTGCCCCATTTTTTTGTTTGCTTTCACCATTAGGGTAATGTCATCAGCAAAAAGTATGTTGGAGAAGGAGGGTCCTTTTTGCCTAATGTTAATGGGATCCCATCTTAATAGGTCCACTTGATGATTTATGAATTTAAATAGGAGTGCAAGGCAAAGGATCAATATATAGGGGCATATTGGATCTCCTTGACGAATACTCCAACTAGATTTTAAAAAAATTATTCTAGAACCATTCCCTGGGATCCCCATAGAGCTTGTACTAATACAATGCATAATTAGACGAGACAGATTTGGGGAAACATTGAAGTATTTAAGGGTCCTATACACAAAAGACCATTCTAGTCTATTAAAAGCCTTCTCCAAATCTAATTTGATTATCATATCAAAGTTGGATTTTCTTGATCTACGAAGGTTATTCATAATTTCTTAAATAATACTGGCATTATCACAGGCTCTTCTGTTCTTAATAAAGCTGGACTGCAGGTGATTGATAAGGTAAGGGAGGAAAGGTTTTATCCTATTAGCAATGATTTTAGTGATAATCTTGTAAGAAGTATTACAAAGACCAATAGGTCTAAAGTTTTTAAGGTTGTTTGCATTAGAAAATTTAGGTACGAGACAAATAAAGGTTTCATTGGTGCCACTAGGCAGGGATTGGATTTTGAATACATTATGACAGTAGTTTGTAATAGAGTCACCAATGATATAGCAATATATCTGGTAAAAAAAAGGATGAATTCCATCCGGGTCTAGAGCTTTAAAAGGCTTAAAAGAAAATATGGCCTTGGTGATTTCCATATTAGATAAAGGTTTATCAAGGTTGCTCAGGTCAACCTTGTTATGGCACGAGGGATCATTCATGATAGTATTTTTAGGGTGGTAGTTTTGGATGTCTTAAAGACTTCCATAAAGAAGGAAATAGTATGGTCTAGGATTTGTTTAGGGTCTTTAATCTAGTCTCCATTATTATTGGTGAAGTACATAATGACATTATGACGTTTACGGTTAAAAGCCATAATATGGTAATACTTGGTATTGACATCACCTTCATTGAGATAATTAATTCTAGATCGAATTTTTCAGAAATCATGCTCTATTTTTAGAATATTATTGTATTTCAAGTTGCAAATTTGATTCTAAATCTTGTAAGAAAAGACTATTGGGATAATAAGGAGAAGACTGAATTCCATTTAATCTAGATAAAATCCTTTTTTCTCTTTGAAAATGTCTCCAAAAGTATTATTTTTCATTTGATGACCTCATTTCTAAAATAATTTTGAGTACTAATAAGGGCATTATAATTCCAATAGTGCTTTACTATGTTAATAAAATTAGGATGACTATACCATATTGTTTCCAATCGGAAAGGTTTACTATAATGATTCACATTCTTAGGGATAAGGTTAATTAACAAGGGATTATGATCAGAATGAGTCTTAGGAAGGTGTATGACCACTGCTTTGGGATATGTTAACAATCATTCTTTGTTAACAAAAATTCTATCTAGTCTTTTCATAATTAAGCCTCTATACTTTTTTCTATGGTTAGACCATGTGTATTGCACCCCTTGTAAGCTAAGTCTAGTAAATTATTATTGTTAATGCTATTTCATAAAGAGTTACTACGCCTACGATTGATGGGGTTACCACCAAGTTTGTCATTAGAACTGAAAATATCATTAAAATCTCCTCCTAATAACCAAGGACCCTTATAACAATTATGAATATTTTCTATATTGTTCCATAACTCACGTCTTTTTTTCAAGCTTAGTTCTAGCATAAATAGAGGAAAAAATCCAAGTAGTTTGAGAGGAAAGTACCTCAATAGTGACGTGGATTTCCTGATTTCTCCTAACAAAGTTATGAACTTTGACGACACTGGAATCCCAAAGGATAACCATACCTCCAGATTGGCCTTCACTTGGAACCTCAATCATTTCTGAGAATGTAAAATCACTAAGGAGGGAGATGTAATTTTCCATTCTTGTTTCCAACAGAGTTACCATGCATGAGTTATGCGTATCTACCATTACTCTAAATTTTATACGGAAGTTGTCATTGTTACCACCATGGATGTTATATATTATTATGTTAGTTGGTCGACACATCATTGCATGGTTGTTGGTTGGGCCATTTTCCATCTGTGCTTGCAGCACTAGGTTCCTCCTTAGTGAATGGACCAATATCATCGCATGGTTTCCCACTGTTAGGTCCTGTGGAGGCCGGTTGTCCATTGAGCACTTGTATAAGGTTGGTGGGCAGCTAAAAATATACCTCTTCTCTTGCACTTCCCTGAAGAGATATATCTTTACATCGTTTAGACTTGAAAATTCTACTATTTGCTCTAACCCTAGTAGATTCATTCCTTCTACTTACATTTCTTGGTGATCTTCTGGTTCTGGAGCATTGGGGTAGAATTGTGGAGGGGGCTGATTTACTAGAGGAGGTGGAGGGGGATGATTTACTGGAGGAGGTGGAAATGCTTGGTTCTGTGCTTGGCTTTAGGCTACGCTCCATGGTATGAAGATTGGATTCATGAGTGAGATCTCTCCTGGTGGGAAGAATGGGAGATCCATTGTCGTGTTTTGTGATGGAAGATGATTGAAGTGATGAGGTAGATTCCACTGGCTCCTTATTGCATGTGCTTGGTTTGCATTCATGGAGGGAGTTAATGGGTGAAGGACATTGTTCAACCAAATATGATTTTGGTAGTTGTTCATAACTATGTGTATTCCCTTGGATACTAGTTGGGCCAGGAAGTGTGAGTTTTGAAGGATTATTACCATCGCTTGGCCATTCAATATCATGTTGAATGATATTGGATGACCCATTAGGGCTTGTTCTATCCAGGATAATGGTTGGTGTTCTTGAGGAAGAGGAGGTTGGATGAAGAAGATAGTTTGATTTCCTATCTGATTGGTTGGGTTTGGTTGGAGATTTGCCATTGCATGTGCTCTTTGGTGTTGTAGAATTTGGACTAGCCTGTATCTTCTCCTTTGTGACGCTGGTAGTCTTGGCATTTTTCTTTTCGGAAGTCTGGTTTATAGAGGTAATCTGAGGCTCGTTGGTGGAGTGGGTAGAGAGTTGAGTTGTAGGGTTAGATAGGTTTGTAATTATTGTATCTATTTGCATGCCTTGGTTGCTTGAAGGGGGGAGAGAGATTTTATTCAGATTTGGGGAGTTCATAGGGTTAGGCACGTGTATTGTTTCATTGGCCATTTGTGTATCTAATGGAAGGGGATGGGCCAAGTGTTGTGGGGCCAAATCTTCTACTATGCAAGAATTAGTATTGTCTAAGGGAGAATCAGGGTAGTTTCCTTTGGCGGATAAACCCACTGCCTCGCATTGGAGAGGAGGGTTTGGGGGGAGTTAGTGATGTGATTAACGTTATTAAGGAGATTATTAGGGTGCATGAGATTTAATAAACCTTCTGACAATGGCTATTGGTTGCATGCAAAAATTCCACCTCCTTAGTAGTGTATTCTGATGGATTTTCCCCATTTTTTGTTTCGTTTTTTATTTTTTGGGCTGTGGGCGGATTCACCAAAGCCAAATAACTATTTTCATTAGTAGCATCATGAACTGGAGGAAAATACAGATTATTATGAGTAATTTTATCATTGGACTAATTTTGATTGCTTATAGGATTATTGTTAGCATTGATGAGTTGAGAAGGAGCAAAAGTTCCTGGAACCCCATGTGCAGTAGATTTAACCATACCTGGATTTTGACCTGCCACCTTTTTTTTGTCATTGGCTCTTCTTTTTTTCTTGTAAAGCTGACCGTCTGCCAAATCTCTTCATTCATTGCATGGGTATCAATGCCGACACTGGATTGGGGAGTTGAATAGATTGGCAAAGCTGGAGTTCTGACTAGCATGTTTTTAATGTGTTATTAAATGTGCCCTAATCTCTCACAAGCTTTGCATAAGAAATTCTCGCCCTCATATTGGACAACTTGTTTATGGCTTTCAATGTGAATAAGAGGGATAACTGGATCTTCAAGAGGTAGTTTGATGCATAATCTTGCATAACGGCCTCGTAAGGTTGAAGATGTACATGCATCTATTTTTAATAACTTCCCAAGAGTGTTGCCTATTTTTTTCAAAACGAGGCCATCATAAAATTCGGTTGGTAATTGTAATAGTCGAACCCAAACTGCTGTAAGAGAATTGTTTTCATCCGTTGCTACAAAGTTTGGTTTCCATCTTTGGACTGAAAAGAAATGTCCAAAGATGAACCATGGACCATAGTGAAGGACCTTGAACCATGTCAATTTGGGACCATTTCTGCTGCATCTCAATAGCTCTGTGTTAGGCAAGCAAATGGATTCTTTGAAAGGTGATAAACCTTTTAACATCAACCCATATTTTCTCAACATGAGTCACCCTTGTATCATCATCTTATTGTTGTTATTTCTTTTTCCCCTTGACCTTATAACAGCTTATTTTTTAAACGCACCGTATCACGTACAAATTATCAACGATCTTCCTTCTAATTTCCCTCAACTGCAAATTCATTGTGCTTCGGCAGATGATGATCTTGGAAATCATTTTCTAGCAAATACACAAGACTTTACTTGGAAATTTTGCGAAATTTTTTTGATCGCACTTTATATTTTTGTCATTTTTGGTGGGGTTCAAAAGAGAATAAATTTGAAGTGTTTAACGACCCAGAGAATTGTGTCCATAATGGAGAAGTTCCAGATTATACAATGAAATGTGTATGGGTGGTGAGACCAGAAGGGTTTTATTTGTGATTTTATCAGCACAATGGAACCTTTTTTAAGTACAAATATTCTGATTGGGATAATTAGCAAGTTGGAGATTTGTGTTCTTGAAGAAGTAAAATGCATAACCGAGCAAGAAAAAAATGTAATATGAATTCATATGGTGTCTTTGTTGCTTATTTAATCTCTTAGCCGAATTTAAGTTTTTTGGAATAATTTTAGATTTTAGAAAAAAAATATTTTTTATTTTTATTTTTATTTTTGGGTGATTGTTAAAAATGCAGTTTCTGCAAGAATTTGATATTTTTGCGCTACAACTGAGATTCAAGAGTTTTGGCAAACTCTATAGGATCATTTCATATAAAAAGATAACTTTTGTTCGCTTAAATAAATTAGACAGATATGTCCAACAATTCACCGAATATTCACTTTTCCAAATATTCAACTATCATCCCATAAGTACATTGATTGTTGTTATAATTAAATTGGATCTTGGATTAGATTGGCATGATTTAATCGTAATATAAGTGTTACTCCATGTGAATCTCGATTTACTGTTTCAATTCATTTGATGCTCTAAAATCACGCGTTTGATTTGTATTATGTGTTGCGGTATGACCCAAATTTTAGTCCATTTTGAACCGCCAAGTAACTTTTGGGTGTTTTCAGGGTCAATTGGTTTTTTGGCTTTTTACAAATTTATTTTTAGTTTTATGACTCAACCTCTTTTTTTACACATGGGAGATGTACTTTTACACGTAAGGGATCTGTCTTTTACGTATAAGAGATCTAAAAAGGTCATTTTCTTAAATTCAAAATTGTAAAGAGACATAATGTACAAATGGCACACCATTGATCCACCTATTTATTTACTCAGGCCATTTTAAAACGCCCAAAATTAACCCAACACGTCCATTTGACACTCATATTTGCGGTATTTGGTTGATAATATAATAGTGGAAAGTAAAGTAGAAATGAGGTGAAGCATGAGCCATAACTTAAAAAGGCTAATTTCAAAATTAGAAGTTTGGAGAAAGTTCGGCGGCAGGAAGAGGGGTTACATTGTAGTACCCCGCCAAAGTAAAAATTTATTCGCATCAACTATTTACATCAAATAGTATCAATTTATCATATTTAAGTAATTTAATATAAGAATAGTTTGAAAGATATCTCCTTATATTTCGATTCATCATATTGATCTCTCTCATGGTTTATGATATCATGTTTACTTTCCTTATTTTAATTTTCTTATAACAATTCTCTAAACATCTGTTAGTGATTCGGTGCTTTTAAAATTTTTACTGAGATATTTATTGAACTAATCCTGAAATTAAATTTTGTCAGACATGACTTTACTCACAGAAGTTTCTTTATAAATTTGCATCACCCCTACCAGGGACGGATTTAGGGGCTGAAGGGTGTTCACCTGAATCCCCTTCGCCGAAAAATTATACGGTATATGTATAACAAAATTTATTTTTTACCTCTATATATTATGTTTTGAAATTCCTTGACATAACATAAAAGCATAGCTTAGTGGTCAAGGGGGTTCAAAACCTTCATAAGGTCATTGGTTCTATTCCTACTAGCAACAAACTTTATAAAGTTTTCATTTTTTTGAACCCCATTACGATAATCCTGCCTCCGCCACTGCCCCTACCCCTTTTTAATAACATCGATCCTTCTATTTTCTCAAAATGAATCACCCCTCAATCATCCTCTTATTGTTGTTATTAATCTTTCCCTTACCTTTTAACAGCGGCATGCATGTTTAGCACAACGTATCGCGGACAAATAGTGGATATAAATATAATTATTCATCCAATATTATTCACTAAAAAATAGATTGGATAACGAACTTTTTAAAAATAGGTCAAATATGATAAGATCTATATTATCCACTTAAAAAATGGATCTTATTTTTAACCCCTAGCAACAAACTTTTTAAGTTTTTCATTTTCTTGAACCCCTTGACGGTAATCCTGCCTCCGCCACTGCCCCTACCCCTTTTTAATAATATCGATCCTTTTAATTTCTCAAAATGAATCACCCCTCGATCATCATCTAATTGTTGTTATTCAATCTTTCCCTTACCTTGTAACAGCAGCATGCATGTTTAGCCCAAAGTATCGCGTACAAATAGTGGCTATAAAAATAATTATTCATCCATATTATTCACTAAAAAATGGATTGGATAATGAATTTTTTTAAAATAGGTTAAATCAGTGGCGAAGCCAGGAAATTCAATAAGGGTGTTCAAATTTTGAACACCCTTTGCCAGTGGGCTATGCAAGGGTGTTCAAAGTCTGTTTTTAATCAATAACAAGTAATATTTTACCTTATATGTAGTATAATATTTCGGCGAAGGATGGTCAGTTGACCACCCTTCAACCAAAGTAGCTTCGCCCCTGGGTCAAATATGATAAGATCCATATTATCCACTTAAAAAATAAATGGAGAAACGACCAGTTATTTTCATCTATAAGTAGCTTATTATAAAAATTGGTCAATTCATAAAATACTATTAATATTAGCCGATAGCAACAAACCTTTTAAGTTTTTCGTTTTTTTGAACCCCCTTGGCAGTAATCCTGCCTCTGCCACTGCCCCTACCCCTTTTTAATAACATCGATACTTCTATTTTCTCAAAATGAATCACCCATCGATCATCCTCTTATTGTTGTTATTAATCTTTCCCTTACCTTTTAACAGTGGCATGCATGTTTAGCCCAAAGTATCGCGTACAAATAGTGGATATAAATATAAATATTCATCCATATTATTCACTAAAAATGGATTGGATAATGAACTTTTTAAAAATAGGTCAAATATGATAAGATCCATATTATCCACTTAAAAATGGATCTTATTTTTAACCCCTAGTAACAAACTTTTTGAGTTTTTCATTTTTTTGAACCCCTTGGCGATAATCCTGCCTCCGCCACTGCCCCTACGCCTTTTTGATAATATCGATCCTTTTATTTTCTCAAAATGAATCACCCCTCGATCATCCTCTAATTGTTGTTATTAATCTTTCCCTTACCTTGTAACAGCAGCATGCATGTTTAGCCCAAAGTATCGCGTACAAATAGTGGCTATAAAATAATTATTCTTCCATATTATTCACTAAAAAATGGATTGGATAATGAATTTTTTTAAAATAGGTTAAATCAGTGGCGAAGCCAGGAAATTCAATAAGAGTGTTCAAATTTTGAACACTCTTTGCCAGTGGGCTATGCAAGAGTGTTCAAAGTTTATTTTTAATCAATAACAAATAATATTTTACCTTGTATGAAGTATAATATTTCGGCGAAGGATGGTCAGTTAACCACCCTTCAACCAAAGTAGCTTCGCCCCTGGGTCAAATATGATAAGATCCATATTATCCACTTAAAAATAAATGGGGAAACAACTAGTTATTTTCTCTATAAGTAGTTTATTATAAAAATTGGCCAATTCATAAAATATTATTAATATTAGCCGATTAGCAACAAACTTTTTAAGTTTTACGTTTTTTTTGAACCCCCTTGGCGGTAATCCTGCCTCCATCACTGCCCCCTAACCCTTTTTAATAACATCGATACTTCTATTTTCTCAAAATGAATCACCCCTCGATAATCCTCTTATTGTTGTTATTAATCTTTCCCTTACCTTTTAACAGCGGCATGCATTTTTAGCCCAAAGTATCGCGTACAAATACTGGATATAAAAATAATTATTCATCCATATTATTCACTAAGAAATGGATTGGATAATGAATTTTTAAAAAATGGGTCAAATATGATAGGATCCATATTATCCACTTAAAAATGGATCTTATTTTTAACCATAGCAACAAACTTTTTAAGTTTTTCATTTTTTTTAACCCCTCGGCGGTAATCCTGCCTCCGCCACTGCCCCTACCCCTTTTTAATAATATCGATCCTTTTATTTTCTCAAAAATTGTTGTTATTAATGTCTCCCCTTACCTTGTAACAGCGGCATGCATGTTTAGCCCAAAGTATCGCGTACAAATAGTGGATATAAAAATAATTATTCATCCATATTATTCACTAAAAAATAGATTGGATAATGATTTTTTTTAAAATAGGTCAAATCAGTGGCGAAGCCAGGAAATTCAATAAGGGTGTTCAAATTTTGAACACCCTTTGTCAGTGGGCTATGCAAGAGTGTTCAAAGTCTATTTTTAATCAATAATAAGTAATATTTTACCTTATATGTAGTATAATATTTCGGCGAAGGGTGGTCAGTTGACCCCCCTTCAATCAAAGTAGCTTCGCCCCTGGGTCAAATATGATAAGATCCATATTATCCACTTAAAAAATAAATGGGGAAACGACCAGTTATTTTCATCTATAAGTAGCTTATTATAAAAATTGGTCAATTCATAAAATATTATTAATATTAGCCGATTAGGAACAAACTTTTTAAGTTTTTCGTTTTTTTGAACTCCCTTGGTAGTAATCCGGTCTCCGCCACTGCCCCTACCCCTTTTTAATAACATCGATACTTCTATTTCCTCAAAATGAATCACCCCTCGATCATCCTCTTATTGTTGTTATTAATCTTTCCGTTACCTTGTAACAGCGGCATGCATGTTTAGCCCAAAGTATCGCGTACAAATAGTGGATATAAAAATAATTATTCATCCATATTATTCACTAAAAAATAGATTGGATAATGATTTTTTTTAAAATAGGTCAAATCAGTGGCGAAGCCAGGAAATTCAATAAGGGTGTTCAAATTTTGAACACCCTTTGTCAGTGGGCTATGCAAGAGTGTTCAAAGTCTATTTTTAATCAATAATAAGTAATATTTTACCTTATATGTAGTATAATATTTCGGCGAAGGGTGGTCAGTTGACCACCCTTCAACCAAAGTAGCTTCGCCCCTGGGTCAAATATGATAAGATCCATATTATCCACTTAAAAAATAAATAGGGAAACGACCAGCTATTTTCATCTATAAGTAGCTTATTATAAAAATTGGCCAATTCTTAAAATATTATTAATATTAGCCGATTAGCTATTTGTAACCAAAAAAGGTCAAATAGTTACTTTATTTAAGTGGGTGTTACTAGAATAGATTGAGTACATCTTAAGAAGTTTGACTCTCAGTTTTGGAGTGATTTGATTGAGTTTTGAGGTTGTTTGAATTGAAAATTCGAAGTAGAAGATGAACATGAAAAAATGATACGTGTATCATTTGTGTATCACATATATATCATATTTGTACCAAATGTGTATCACATGTATATCCATGTATACCTATGTGTGTGATACATCCGTGATACATGTGTCTGTCACGACCCGGAATCTCCCCCTCCCTCCCTCCGGGATCGTGATGGCGCCTAACATTTCACTTGCTAGGCAATCTAATGTTATCTATAATTAGTAACCATTTTTAACAATTCAAACCAAATGATAACAATGACACTGAATAGTTTGAAATAAATAGATAAACTAATAGATGACGTAATCCAAACACAATTCTAGAAACTGGTGTCACATATACATGAGTGTCTAGAGTACTACAGATAATAGTCGGAATAAAACATAACTATCTGAATCAAAATAAATAGCTAAGATGACATAGAAGGGGACTTCAGGGCCGCCGATGCCGTACAACTATACCTCAAGTCTCCACTGATAGCTGGATCTGGGCAAATCTCACTCAGCACTGCTGGTACCCATTTCTGTATCTGCACAAGAAGTATAGGGTGTAGTATAAGTACAACTGACCCCATGTACTCTGTAAGTACTGAGCCTAACCTCGACGAAGTAGTGACGAGGTAAGGGGGTCACATACAATAACATGTACGCAATAATATTAATAACAGGAAAAACAAAAAATGGAAGTAAAACAATCAACTCGGAAACACGAACTTGAAATCCAACTAATACATAGCACAGAATAACAAGTCTCATAAACTTATCTCAAAATGTTGAGGCAAATCCAACAACCACAAGCGAATACCACATATACAATATGTTGTAGTGCGCAACCCGATTCCACCATATCATCATCTGTCAATATCATAATCCGTCCTTATTCCGCCATTTCAATTTATCACCTTTCAATTTTCGTTGCGGCCTGTAACCCGCTCCCCAAACAATTTCAATAAATAGAAATAATTCAACAAATTTACAAGAATTTCTTCATCAAGAGAGTAAATGTACGAGGTAACAAAGAATCACATAATAATCAAATAATCTCTAACAACTCGAAGTTTCAACTTTACCAACTCGTCCATATTGATTAATTAAACAACGCATATAAGTGAAACCACATTATAGAAGGCAAGAAATATTACAAAAAATTATAAGGCAAGTAAGACATATGACGATTTAGATATGCAAGTAAAGAAAGTAGGGACAAGTAGCAAATAAGCATGGAGTCATGGAAGGGACGGTCAATTTAACACAATAATAACTAAATTACAAGTATCAATTATGGCATAGAAGTCACTGATGCATGTAGCAAGTAAGGCATAAAACGAGTTTTATCATGGAATAACGAAAAAAAGGAAGCAAGTATCATGACGGCTTATATACACTTGTCACCTTGCATATACGTCGTTTCCCACATAATTCACATAATACGTACTTCAAGGTTCCCTAATTCCCTCAAATCAAGGTTAGACCCAATACTTACCTCACTCCGTAACTCAAGCAATTAATCAACCATGGCCTTGCCTTTTGAACAAGCCTCAAAACCAACCAAATCTAGCAAATTATCGATCAAATGATTCAAAATAAGTTTTAGAAACTATCCATTAATGAAAGAAGTTCAATTTTGATCATTTTTTAAAAAGTCCACAAAAGTCAACCCCGGGACCTCTTGGTCAAAACTCGAGGTTCGGACCAAAACTCGATTACCCATTTACCCCCGAGCATGGTTATGTGATTTGTTTCGAAATGCGACCTTAATTTGAGGTCTAAATCTTAATTTTATAAAAATCTCCAATTCTACCAAAATCCCTAATTTCTACTATGGAAATTCTAAATTTGATGTTGAAATCTCATGAAAAGTACTGGGTAATTGAAAAGAAATGGATTAAAGTCACTTACCAATGAATTTGGGAAGACAATTCTCTTGGAAAATCGCCTCTAGATTGATTAGGGTTGAGAAATGGTGTAAAATGAGTTAAGTCCCAATTTTTCCCTCTTTTACCCAGCTGCGGATGTCGCAATTGCGAAGTCATGTTCGTAATTAACAAATGAGAGACAAGGGTCGTAAATGCGAACCCTGCCTCAAAGCCGCAGAAGTCGCAATTGCGACAAATTGTTCGCAATTGCAAATAGACTACCATCGCAAATGTGAATATCACTCAAGGAACACTCAGTCGCAAATGCGACTCTGAGATCGCAAAATGTGACCTCTAGCAGTTCGCAAATGTGAACATATTCCTCGCAAATGCAAGATTCACCCAGCCCATCTCATGCTCGCAAATGTGAAGATTTCTTCGCAAAAGCGAAACTCGCAATTGTGAGCCAAACCTCGCAAATGCGAGATCTGCAGACTACACCAGCAACAGAAGTGCACCAGCTATTCAAACTTCAACCAACCTCATCTGAAACACGTTCAAAACTCATCCGAGCCCTTCGGGCTCCAAACCAATCATGCAAACGAGTTGTTTTTAAAGATAAAATTCATCTTTTCTTCAATTTTTCATGTGAAAACTTTCCAAAAAAGGACACATACTGCACACGCAAATTGAGAAACACTAAACGAAGCTCATTGAGGTCTCTTATCGAGTCAACACATTCTCCACCTCTAAAACAATCGTTCGCCCTCGAACAGATACAAAAAGGTACCTAGACTGGTGAAAAGGTATGGGTATCTACTCTGCATATCGAACTTGGACTCCCATATAGCTTCCTCGATCGGTTGACCTCTCCACTGCACTCTAACTGAAGGGTAACTCTTAGATCTCAACTTCCGGACCTGACAGCCTAGAATGGCCACATGCTCCTACTCAAAAGTCAAATCCTTGTCCAATTGGACTGAGCTGAAATCTAGTACATGGTAAGGATCACCATAATACTTCTGGAGTATGAAAACATGGAACACCGAGTGGACTGCTGATAAGATAGGTGGGAATGCAAGCTTGTAGGCCACCTTACCAACTCTCTCAAGGATCTCAAAGGGTCCGATATACCTAGTGCTTAACTTGCCCTTCTTCCTGAACATCATAACACCCTTAATAGGTGAAACCCGGACAAAACCCTCCCTCCAACCATGAATCCAACATCACGAACTCTTCGATCGACATAACTCGTCTACCTAAACTTTGCCGTACAGAGTCGATCCTGAATCAACTTGACCTTTTCCAAGGCATCCTAAACCAAATCGGTACCCAACAACCAAGCCTCTCCTAGCTCAAACCAACCAACTAAAGAACGACATTGTCTTCCATATAAGGCCTTATAAGGAGCCATCTGAATACTCGATGGGTAGTTGTTGTTATAGGCAAACTCCGAAAGCGGAAAGAATTGATCCAAACAACCCCCGAAATCTATAACACAAATGCAAAGCATATCCTCAAGTATATGAATGGTGTGCTTGGACTACCTATCTGTTTGGGGTGAAATATTGTGCTCAACTTAACCCGCATGCCTAAATCAAGCTGTACGACCCTCCAGAAATACAATGTGAACTTCGTTCCCCGGTTAGAAATAATGGACACAACACACCGTGCAAACGAACAATCTCGCGGATATAGATCTAAGCTAACCGCTCTAAAGAAGAGGTAGCTGCCACCGGAATGAAATGCGCCGGCTTGGTCAACCTATCCGCAATGACCCATACTGCATCAAATTTCTTCAAAGTTTGTGGGTGACAAACAACGAGATTCATAGGAATACGCTCCCATTTCCACTCAGGAATCTCAAGACTCTGAAAAAAACTGTCAGGCCTCTGATGCACGTACTTCACCTGCTGGCAATTCAAACACCGAGCCACATGTGCAACTATATCTTTCTTCATTATTCTCCACCAATAATGCTTCCTCGAATCCTATTACATCTTGGTGGCTCCTAGATGGATAGAATACCGCGAACTGTGGGCCTCCTTAAGAATCAACTTACGAAGCCCATCTACATTGGGCACACAAATCCAACCCTGCATCTGCAACACCTTATCATCTCCAATAGAAATCTTCTTGGAATTACTGTGCTGCACCGTGTCCTTAAGGACAAGCAAATGGGGGTCGTCATACTGACGCTCTATGATGTGCTCGAAAAACGAAGCCCGAGAAACCGTGCATGCAAGAACCCGACTAGGCTCTAAAATATATAACCTAATGAACTGATTGGTCAAGGCTTGAACATATGATGCTAGCGGTCTCCCACCAACTGGAATATACACAAGGCTACCCATGCTCACACCCTTTCTACTCAAGGTATCGGCTACCACATTGGCTTTTCTAGGATGATACAAAATGGTGATATCATAGTCTTTTAACAGCCTAACCACCTCCGCTGCCTCAAGTTGAGATCCTTTTGCTTAAACAAGTACTATAGACTCCGATGATCTGTAAATACCTCACACGACACGCCATAGAGGTAATGCCTCCAAATCTTCAATGCATGAATAATTGTTGCCAACTCTAAATCATGAACAGGGAAATTTTTCTCCTGAACCTTCAACTGCTAAGACGTGTATGCAATCACCCTACCATCCTACATCAATACTGCACTAAGCCCAATACGTAATGCATCACAATACACAGTATAGGATCCCGAACTCGTGGGTAATACCAACATCGGAGTTGTAGTCAAGGTAGTCTTGACCTTCTGAAAGCTCAACTCATACTCATCAGAACACCTAAATGGGGCACCCTTCTAGGTCAATCTAGTTAATGGGGCTGCGATGGATGAAAATCTCTCCACGAACCTGCGACAATAACCTGCCAAACCAAGGAAGCTCCTAATCTCTGTAGCTGAGATAGGTCAAGCCAATTCTGATCTGCCTCAATCATCTTAGCATCCACTTTAATATCCTTGGCAGATAAAACATGTCCCAAAAAGGAAACCGAGTCCAACTAAAACTCACACTTTGAAAGCTTGGCGTACAACTGATTATCTCTTAGGGTCTGAAGTACCACCCAAAGATGATGCTCATGCTCCTCTTGACTGCGGGAGTAGATCAATATATCATCAATGAAGACAATCACAATAGAATCCAAATAGGGCTTAAATACCCGATTCATCAAATCTATAAATGTTTCTAGGGCATTTGTCAAGCCAAATGACACTAAGAACTCATAATGCCCATACTGAGTCCGGAAACCTCTCTTAGGGACATCCGATGCCCTAATCTTTAACTGATGGTAGCCAAAACTCAAATCAATCTTAGAAAGCACTTTGGCACCCTGTAGCTGGTCAAATAAGTCATCGATCCTTGGGAACAGATACTTGTTCTTGATGACGACTTTGTTCAACTACCAATCATCTATACACATCCTCATCGAACCATATTTCTTCTTCACGAACAACACTGGTGCACCCCAGTGCGAGAAACTAGTTCTAATGAATCATTTATCAAGCAATTCCTGCACCTGCTCCTTCAGTTCCTTCAACTCAGGTGGCGCTATATGATATGGTGGAATAGAAACAGGTTGAGTGCCCAGAGTCAAGTCAATGAAAAAGTAAATATCTCTATCGGGTGGCACCATCGACAAATGTGCAGGAAACACCTCTGGAAACTCACGTACAACAGGTACTGAATCCATGGAAGGAACCTCTGCTCTAGAATCATGAACATAGGCCAAATATGCTAGACACCGCTTCTCGACCATATGCCAAGCCTTCACATAAGAAATAATCTTGCTAGTAGAATGGACAGGGGTCCCATTCCACTCTAATCGGGTCAACCCCGGCATGGCTAAGGTCACGGTCCTGGCATGACAGTCCAATATAGCGTGATAAGGTGACAGCCAATCCATGCCCAAAATGATATCAGAGTCCACCATATCAAGAAGTAGGAGATCTACACTAGTTTCAAGGCTCCCAATCGAAACCATACACGAGCAATAAACACTATCTACAATAATAAAATCTTCCAAAGGTGTGGATACATATTCAGGAGCACTGGAATATATAGAGCCCAGATCAAATAGTACTGAAGCATCTCTATGGAAAACTGAAACAATACCTATGATGACGGCGTGAGATGACTCGTCCTCAAGTCTAGCTAGAAATGCATAAAAACGGGACTGGTTCCTACCACTCTGACCTTCACCCCTCGGTGACCCTTAGCTGGCTGGCCTCTACCTCTAATGTCCTGACCTCCACCTCTAGCAACCTGACTCCCGCCTCTAGCTTGTTGTGCGGACAGTGAAGCAACCAGTGCCAGTATAATAACATGAGAACCCTACTGAGGTCTGTTGCTCGTCAATCTAGGGAAATACCTCCTAATGTGACTTAAGCCCCCACACTCAAAGCACTCCCTCGACTACTAAGGCTACTCAAGTTGAAACTGACCTTGACAACAAGAATATCCACTGTAGTAACTCTGAAGCGATGGTGCACTAATAGGAGCTGGAGGTGCACTGAATGTTGGCTGCTCAGGACAAGACCCGTGAGAACCATGACCGCCCGAAGCCTCGTGGGATGCCTGAACCGTTGACTAAAATGACCTAGGAGGATGGCCTCTACCAAAAGAACATCTGCCTCTAGATAAGGCACCACTAAAGCCATCGAAATGACGGGGCCTCTTCTCAGATGTCGACCTTCTATCCTGACCAGGAACCATCTCGATCTGTCTTATAATCTATACGACCCTCTAGAAGGAAATATCATCTCCCATCTCAGTGGCAATCTACAGCCTAATACTGAAAGTGAGTCCCTCAATGAATCTCCTTACTTTCTCCCTCTCAGTAGGGAGTAAGATGATTGCATGGTGAGTTAGGTCCACAAATCGAGTCTCATACTGGGAAACTGTCATGCTATCATGCTAAAGGCGCTCAAACTGGCTACGGTACTCCTCTATCATAGTGAAAGGAATAAACTTCTCCAGAAATAGCTATGAAAATTGATCCCAGGTAAGTGGATGTGAACCAGCTGGTCTAGTCAGCACATAATCCCTCCACCATATCTTGGCAAAACTGGTCATCTGGAACATTGCAAAGTCAACCCCATTAGTCTCAAGAATACCTATGTTGCGCAAGACCTCGTGGCAACGATCCAAGTAATCATGTAGGTCCTCAGAAGATGCACCGCTAAAGTGAATAGGGAAGAGCTTTGTGTACTTGTCTAATCTCATCAATCACTCAGAAGACATCGCGGGCCTCTCCTAGGGCTATCTAGCAACTACGAGCTGAACTACCCCAACTACTAAAGCTGTCGGAGTTTGGTATAGGGGATCTGTCTCCTCCGAAGTGTGAGTGGCGAGAGCATGTGCTCCTCTCCCAGCCTGAGAGGCGACTAGTGCCATAGGAAATACTCCGATCTGATCCATACTCTCCATAAGTCCAACTAAGTGGACTAGAGTGTCCTGAAGTACGAGAGTGGCAATGAATCCCTTTGGGATCTGAGCGGGTCCAACTAGTGCGGTCTGAACTGGGACCTCCTCCTCATGTTCAACATAAGACTCCACCATGGGTACTGCTACTACTCGTGCTCTAGGCTAAGCTCTACCTCTGCCTCGGCCCCGGTCCCTACCCCTGGTAGTGGCTGCAACAGGGAGCTCCAGTTCATGTCTGGCTGTAGATATTGTACGAGTTCTCACCATCTGTGAGAACAATAGTAGAATGGTTGAAATGTCGATAATGGAAATAAACCGCACGATAGAGAAAGAAAGAAGTGAAATTTTCCTAAAGCCTTATATCCTATGAAAGATAAGTACAGACGTCTCCATACCGCTTCTCTAGACTCTACCAAGCCTGCTCATGACGCGTGAGACCAAGACAACCTAGTACTCTGATACCAACTTGTCACGACCCGGAATCCCCTCCGGGACCGTGATGGCACCTAACATTTCATTCACTCGACAGACCAACGTTAGCTATAGTTATTAATCATTTTTCCCAATTCAAACCAAATGATAACAACGATACTGAATAGTCTGAAATAAACCGATAAACTAATAGACAATGTAATCTAAATACAATCCTAGAAACAGGTGTCACGAATGACCGTCTAGACTACTATAGATAATAGTCTTAATAAAGCATGAATGTCTAAATTAAAATAAATAGCTAAGATGACATATAAGGGGACTTCAGGGCTGCGGATGTCGTGCAGCTATATCTCAAGTCTTGACTGATAGCTGGATCTGGGAAAATCTCTCTCAGCGCTGCTAGGACCCACTACGGTATCTACAGAAGAAGTGCTTATGAGCACAACCGACCCTATATACTTTGTACATGCCGAGCCTAACTTCGACAAAGTAGTGACAAGGCTAAGGCGGGTAATATACAATAACCTGTAGGCAGTAATAATAATAACAAGAAAACAAGTAATAATCCAATTACCAGAGATCCAAGAATAACAAGTCTCATAGACTTATCTCAAAATACCGAGGCAAATCCAACAATCACAAACAAATACCACATATACGATCAGTTGGGGTGCGCAACCCAATTCTACAATATCATCATCTGTCAATATCATAATCTGTCCTTACTCCTCCATTTTAATTCATTACCTTTCAATTTCCGTTGCGGCGTGCAACCCGCTCCCCAAATAATTTCAATCAATATCAACAACCAAAATTTACAAGAATTTCCACATCAAGAGAGTAAATGTACGAGACGACAAAGAATCACATAATAATCAAAGAATCTCTAACAACTCTAAGTCTCAACTTTACCAACTCATCAATATTGATCAATTAAACAACGCCATACAAGTGAAACCACATTATAAAAGGCAACAAATATTTCAAAAAACTATAAGGCAAGCAAGACATATGATGATTTAGATATGCAAGTAAAGCAAGTAGGGACAAGAAGCAAATAAACATGGAGTCATGGAAGGGATGGGCAATTTAATACATAATAACTAAATTACAAGTAAAAATTATGGCATAGAAGACAATAATGCATGTAGCAATTAAGGCATGAAACGAGTTTTATCATGGAATAACGAAAACATGGAAGAAAGTATCATGGCGACGTATATACACTCGTCACCTCGTATATACGTTGTTTCCCACATAATTCACATAATACGTAGTTCAAGGTTCCTTAATTCTCTCAAATCAAGGTTAAACAAAATACTTACCTCACTTCCAACTCAAGCAATTAATAAACCACGACCTTGCCTTTTGAACAAGCCTCAAAACTAACCAAATCTAGCAAATTATCAATCAAACGATTCAAATAAGCTTTAGAAACTACCCATTAATGAAAGAGGTTCAATTTTAATTATTTTTTAAAAAGTCAACAAAAGTCAACACTGGGGCCGCTAGGTCAAAACCTGAAGTTCGGACCAAAACTCGATTACCCATTCACCCCTAAGCCCGGTTATGTGATTTGATACGGAATTCGACCTCAATTTGAGGTCTAAATCTCAATTTTATAAAACTCCCCAATTCTCCCCAAATCCCTAATTTCTACCATGGAAATTCTAAAATTGATGTTGAAATCTCATGAAAAGTAATGGGTAATTAAAAATAAATGGATTAAAGTCACTTACTGATGAATTTGGGAAGACAAGTCTCTTGGAAAATCGCCTCTGGAATGTTTAGGGTTGAGAAATGGTGTAAAATGAGCTAAGTCCCAATCTTCCCCTCTTTTACCCAGCTACTAAAGTCGCAATTATGAAGTAATGTTCGCAATTGCAAACATCGCAAATGTGAGACGAGGATCGTAAATGCGAACCCTGCCTCAGAGCCACAGAGGTCGCAAGTGCGAAGATCACTCAAGGCACACTGAGCCGCAAATGCGACTCTAAGATTGCAAATGCGACCCCTGGTAGATCGTAAATGCGAACATATTCCTCGAAAATGAAAGATTCACACAGCGCAGCCCATGCTCGCAAATTGGATGATTTCTTCGTAAAAGCGAAGCTCGCAATTGCAAGCCAGACCTCGCAAAATGCGAGATCTGCAGGCTACACCAACAACAGAAGTGCACCAACTATTCAAACTTCAACCAACCTTATCTAAAACACGTCTAAAACTCATCTGAGCCCCTCAGGCTCCAAAAACAACATGCAGACGAGTGTAATAACATCATACAAACTTGGTCGCGGAATCAAATCACCAAAAGGGCATCTAAATCCACGAATCAACCCTCAAAGCGAATGAAATTTGAAAACTAAACTCAAGAACAACTAGAATCACATCTAAACGTCCGAATCATGTCAAATCAAGTTTGAATTGCACCTTTTTTTACAGACAAGTTTCTAATAGCGATGCAGACCTATTCCAAATTTTAACATCAAAATCCGAACCTTTTAGCTATGAAGTCAACTTACAATCAAACTTAGTAAATTTTCAAACTTTCAAAATACTAGTTTTCGACAAAATGAGTCAAATCAATTTAGGAACCTCCAATTTAAATTTCGGGCATACACCCAAGTCTAAAATTATGATACAGACCTACCGAAATCGTCAAAACACCGATCCGAGGTCATTTTCGTAAAATATTAACCGTTATCAACTCAAGTTATATTTAAAGCTAAAATGCATATTTTCTTCAATTTTTCACATAAAAACATTTCGAAAAAGGACACAGACATCGGACGGAAATCAAAAAACACTAAACGAAGCTAATCGAGGTCTCGGAATACGGAATTGTCTTGACTCAAGACCTAACCTGTCGTGATGGCGCCTAACGTGGTACAAAGCAGGTCGACATTTCAAAATAATCCCAACACTTTTAAATTCATCAAACTCTCACTAATTGGATATAAGGTCAAAACAAAATGCAGAAATTCCCAACATCGGGGTGTCCCTGAGTACATGAGCGTCTATACAACACAAGTTTGGAAATACTGTCTATAATTATCTGAAACTAAATACATAAAGAGGAATGATAGGGAAGGAGAAACAAGGTTTGCGAACGCCAGGCAGCTACCTAGAAATCTCCAAATGATCAATTGCGCAAAGAATCAACACCCACCGTGTTTGGAAAAACCTGGATCTCCACACGAAGTGCAAGGTGTAGCGTGAGTACAACCAACTCAGTAAGTAACAAGATTAAATAATAGGCTGAAAGTGGTGACGAGCTTCATGGATATAGTCAAATTATAGAATTTACAACATGGGAAGATAGGCATGCTTTCAAGATCAACAATTAAGGCCCAAACAATTAATTTCATGTCAAGTTCATTTGAAACAGGATATAATAACTTTTAGAAATTTCATGACAATGATGTATGCCAGATGAAGTACAATAGTAATGGAGTCAAATGCATAAACTCAGAGCAACAGTCTCTCAGTCCTCCCATACACTCCAACCTCACAGTTACTCATTCCTCTCAGTCGCTCGGTGATAACTAGGGCCAGTCACTCAGCACTTGGCCCTCGGCACTCGGCACTAGCACTCAGTAGGTACCTGCACTCACTAGGGGTGTGTACAGACTCCGGAGGGGCTCCTTCATCCCAAGAGCTATAATAAGCCAATCATGGCATAAATCAATAAAAATATGTTGCGGCGTGCAGCCCCATCCCATAAATATCCTCACAATCATGCCCTCGGCCTCACTCAATCATCAACTTCTCCAGTCTCTCGGGCTCTCAATAATCATGAAACTCAGCCCAAACGACAATGATATAATGTGTCAACAAAGCACAATAGATACTAAGATAAAATATGCAAGTAAAACTATGACTGAGTACAAGTAGTAATTAGCAGGTAATTCAACATGTAATACGGCCTCTGCGGGTCCCTACAACACCAACACATAGCCTAAACATAATTTCTAACATGATTTGTAGTTCAATTTCCATAACATTTGGATAATATATGGATAGCAACAGATTATTCAACTATACAGTTCTATGGAATTGACCAAGTCACAATTCCTACGGTGCACACCCATCACCTAGCATGTGCGTCACCTCAAAACCAACCACATGGCACATAATACGGGGTTTCATACCCTCAAAACGAAATTTAAAATTGTTCTTACCTCAAACCGCGAAAATCTCTACTACAACACAACCTTGCCTCGCGAATATGCCTCAGGATTCCTCGAATCTAGACACATAAAGTTCGATACAATCAACACGGGCTAAAGGAATCAATCCCATAAGAAAATACTAAGTTAAAAACCAAAAGTCAAAAGTCGACTCAAAAGCCAGCCCCCGGGCCCACGATTCGAAATTTGATAAAATTAACAAAACCCAAAAGCCCATTCAACCATGAATCCAACCATAACCAGTTTACCAAAATCTGACACCAAATCGTCACCCAAATCCTTAGCCTCAAACCCCCAAATTACACCTCAAAAACACATAATTGAGGTGGAAAAATCAATAGGGAAACAAGATTATTGAATAAAAAGGAGTACAAGGGACATACCTCAAGAAACCCCTCAAAAATCCTCTCGAAAATTGCCTTAGACCGAGCTTGAAATGTTAAAAATGGTGAACATCTCAAAACCCTCGTTTTAAATAATCTGCCCAGGCATTCTTGCTTCTACGACTCATTTAACTACTTCTGCAGCACCGCTTTTGCGGTCAATCATCTGCTTCTGCAGAAAACACTCCACTCCCGACCTCACACACCAGCGGCCAAGCCTTCGCATCTTCAAGTGCGCTCCCGCGAGCCCTCGCCCGCTTCTGTGACCCCAACTCAACCTGCCCCTTTCCGCTTCTATGGAAGACCCTACGCAGATGTGCCTTCGAATCTGCGAAAACATTTTTGCTTCTGCGACCACTGCCCAATCCCTTCCAGGTCGCACATATGCTAGCTAACCCACACCTGCGAGCTCGCACCTGCGACCAATGTTCCGCAGGTGCGATTGCATCAGAAAACTTCAGCTACAACAATCTTATAAACTCAATTTCGATCCGTTAACCATTCGAACCCTACTCGAGGCCCCCGGGACCTCAACCGATTATACCAACAAGTCCTAAAATACGATACGAACTTAGTCGAGCCATTAAATCATATCAAACAACATCAAAAAAATGAATCGCACCCCAATTCAAGCCTAATGAAGCTAAGCAAATCGAATTTCCACAAATGATGCCGAAACATATCATATCACGTCTGATTGTTCCCAAAATTTTCACACAAATCACAAATGACACCATAGACCTATTCCAACTCCCAGAACTCCAATCTGAGCCCGGTATCCACAAAGTCCACTCTCGGTCAAACTTTCAAATTTTCAACTTTCGCCATTTCAAACCTAATTCAACTATAGACCTCTAAATCATAATCCGGATACACTCCTAAGTCCAAAATCACCCAACAGAGCTATAGGAACCATCAAAGCTCCATTCCGGAGTCGTTTACATAGTCAACCTTTTCAACTTAAACTCCCAACATTGAGACTAAGTGCCTCAACTCATTTCGGAATCCCTCCGGACCTGAATCGACTACCCCGAAAAGTCACATAGCAGCTATAAAGAGCAAAATGAGCAATAAATGGGGGAACGAGGGTACAACTCTCAAAATGACTAGCCGGGTCATTACATCCTCCCCCGTTAAACAATCGTTCGTCCTCGAACGGGTCTAGAAACGTACTTGGAGTCTCAAATAGGCATGGATATCCGCTCTGCATCTCCCCCTCGGTCTCCCAAGTAAACTCTGCAGCTAGATGACCTCTCCACTGCACCTTCACTGAAGCTATATCCTTTTACCTCAACTTTCGAACCTACCAATCCAAAATGGCCATCGGCTCCACATCATAAGTCAAATCACCTTCCAACTAAACCGTGCTAAAATCTGAAGCATAAGACAGATCGCCGACATACTTCTGGAGCATAGAAACATGAAACAGTAGATGCATACCCGACAAACTAGGTGGCAAGGCAAGCTTGTATGCCACCTCTCCAATCCTATGAAGTACCACAAATGGCCCAATATACCAAGGGCTCAACTTGCCCTTCTTCCCGAATCTCATAACACCCTTCATGGGTGAAACCTTGAGTGGTACCTTCTCCCAAACCATGAAAGCAACATCACAAAACTTCCTATTAACGTAACTTTTCTTTTTAGACTATGTCGCGCGAAGCCGATCGTAAATCAATTTAACCTTGTCCAAAACATCCTGAACCAAGTCAGTACCCAATAGCCTAGCCTCATCCGGCTCAAACCAACCCACCGGAGATCGACACCGTCTCTCATACAAAGCCTTATACGGATCCATCTGAATACTCAACTGGTAGCTGTTGTTGTAGGCAAACTCCGCGAGTTCCAGAAACTGTTTCCATGAACCCCCAAAATCAAATACATACGTAGCATGTCCTCCAATATCTGAGTAGTGCACTCAGACTGTCCGTCCGTCTGAAAGTTAAATTCAATGCTCAACTCAACTTAGGTTCCCAAATCCCACTGCACGGCTCTCCAAAACTGTGATGTAAAGTGCGTGCCCCGATCTGAAATGATGGAGACTAGCACATTGTGAAGGCGAGCAATCTCGTGGATGTAAATCTCAGCCAACTGCTCCGAAGAATAAGTAGTCCCAACTAGAATGAAGTGCACAGACTTGGTCAACCAATCCGCAATCACCCAAATAGCATCAAACTTCCTCGAAGTCCGTAGGAGCCCAATACAAAATCCATGGTGATCCGCTCCTATTTCCACTCTGAAATCTCTAGCCTCTGAAGCAATCCACTCGGTATCTGATGCTCATATGTCACCTGCTGACAGTTAAGGTACCGAGCTACAAACCCCACTATATCCTTCTTCATTCTTCTCCACCAATAGTGCTATCTCAAGTCCTGGCACATCTTCGCGAAACCTGGATGAATGGAATACCTCTAACCGTGGACTTTCTCAAGAATCAATTCACGCAGCCCATCTACATTAGGCACACAAATCCGACCATGTATCCTCAACACCCCATCATCCCCAATAATAACATATATGGTATTACTGCGCTGAACTGTATCCTTAAGGACAAGCAAATGAGGATCATCATACTGGCGCTCTCTGATGCAATCATATAAGGAACACCGAGAAATCACACAAGCTAAAACCCGGCTGGGCTCCGAAACATCTAATCTCACGAACTGGTTGGCCAAGGCCTGAACATCAACTGCAAAAGGTCTCTTACTAACAGGAATGAATACAAGGCTACCCATACTTACGACCTTTCTACTCAAGGAATCGGCCACTCATTGGCCTTCCTAGGATTATACAGAATTTAGATCCTCAAATTTAGATCCAACTATCTACAATGCCTCAAATTTAGATCCTTTTATTTAAACAAGTGTTGGAGACTTTGATGATCTATAAATACCTCACAAGACACATTGTAGAGATAATGTCTCCAAATCTTTAATGCATAAACGAAGGCAGCCAACTCCAAATCATGACCAAGGTAGTTCTTCTCATGAGGCTTTAATTGGCGCGAAGCATAAGAAGTCACTCTACCCTCCTACATCATGACATACACAATACCAACCCAAGAAGCATCACAATACATTGTATAAGAGCCTGAAGCGAAGGCAAAACTAGAACTGGAGTTGTGGTCAAGGTAGTCTTGAGCTTCTGAAAGCTCTTTTCACACTCATCCGACCACCTGAAAGTAGCACCCTTTTGAGTCAATTTGGTCAAGGGTGATGCAATAGATGAGAAACCCTCCATGAAGCGACGATAATAACCGGCTAAATCGAGAAAGCTCCGAATCTCCGTAGTTGAGGACGGTCTGGGCCAACTCTTAACCGCCTCTATTTTCTTTGGATCCACCTGAATCCCCTCACTGGATACAACATGCCCCAAGAATGCCACTGACTAAGCCATAACTCGCACTTGGAGAACTTGGCATAAAGATTCTCCTCCCTCAACTGCTACAACACAATCCTCAAATGTTGGACATGCTCCCCCTAGCTACGAGAGTACACTAGGATATTATCAATGAATACTATGAAAAATGAATCGAGATAAGGCTAAAAGAAGAATAAGTAAAAAGTCACATACATAGAGTTTCTCAGAGTTCCAATACCTAATGAGTTCCTTAATGCATGAACATTGTTGGGGCGTTGGTCAGCCCAAAAGACATCACAAGGGACTCATAATGACCATAACGAATCCTAAATGGTGTTTTCAAAATAGTCGAGTCCCGAATCTTCAACTGGTGATACCCAGACCTCAGATCAATCTTAGAGAACACCCTCACTCCATGAAGCTGGTCAAATATCATCAATACGCCGCAAAGGATATTTGTTCTTGATTGTGACTTTGTTCAATTGCCTGTAATCAATGCACATTCTCATAGTTCCATTCTTCTTCTTCACAAACAAAACTAGTGCACCCCAAGGTGACACACTAGGCCTAATAAACCCCTTATCAAGGAGTTCTTGAAGCTGCTCCTTCAACTCCCTCAACTCAGTCTGTGCCATACGGTACAGAGGAATAGAAATGGGATGAGTGCCCGGCACCAAGTCAATACCAAAGTCAATCCCTATCAGGCGGCATGCTCGACAGGTCTGCAGGAAACACATCCAGAAAATCTCGCACCACCAGAACATAATCAATAGCAGAAATATCAACACCAACATCCCTCACAAAGGCCAAATAAGATAAACAACCATTCCCAATCATCCGTTGGGCCTTCAAATATGAAATCACTCTATTGGGAGCATAATCTAGAGAACCTCTTCACTCAATCTTTGGCAAGCTCGGCATCGCTAATATCACAGTCTTAGCATGACAATCCAGAATAGCATGACATGGAGACAACCAATCCATACCCAAGATCACGTCGAAGTCAACCATACTAAGCAATAAGAGATCAACTCTAGTCTCAAATTTCCCAATAGTCACAACACATGACCAATATACACGGTCCACAACAATCACCTACTAGCATAGATACATGAACAGATGACACTAAGGACTCACGGGGCATTTTCCAAATAATGACCAAAATACGATGATACATACGAATAAGTCGAACTAGGGTCAAATAATACAGATACATCCTTGTAAAATACTGAGACAATACTTGTGATCATTGCATCTGAAGCAACATCGTCTGGCCTGGCAGGAATAACATAGAATGGGGCCTGACCGCCACCTGATCGGTCTCCCCCTTTAGGGCAACCTATAGCTGCCTCGTCCCCACCCCAGCTAGTTGGGCAGGCGGTGCAACAACTAGTGTAGAAGTCGCAGCCTGACTCCTCTATTGCACTGGACCCCTAGGCGACAAGGACACTGCCTCCACATATTCCCAAACTCCTTGCAATTAAAGAAACTCCCCGGTGCTGGTTGTTGGGACTGTAAAGGGCCCCAAGTACCGGGATAACTACTAGAAGGACCAGTATAGTTGAATCTTGGACCGATAGAGCACAGGACGAACTCTAAGCTGGAAGGGAATTGAGAGATGACTGACTCTGATGAGCATTGTATGTACCATGGCTGGATGATGCACCACGGTGAACTGAACGAGCCATCTGGGCATGCCTATAAGGATGACCCCTATTGTGGTAGAACTAACCCCCAAAAGGAACACTGCCGAAACAACCCGATCCGTGAGGCCTCTTGGCCTCCCTCTCCCTATGCTCCTAGCTACAGACTATCTCTATCTGCCGAGCAATATCAACAACCTCATCGAAAGTAGTGACAGATACCCTCTCCCGAGTTATAAGCAACTGCAACTGATATGTAAGGCCATCAATGAACCTCTTAATCCTCTCCCTATCAGTAGGAACCAAACAAATTACATGACGAGCCAACTTTGAAAACCTCATCTCATACTGGGTCACAGACATGCCCCCCTAACGTAGTTGTTCAAACTGTCTGTGCAGATCCTCCCTGTGAGACTGTGGTACAAACTTCTCCAAGAAGAGAACGGGGAACTCCTACTATATAAATGGTGCTGCACCGACCGACATGCGCCTCTCATAAGCCTCCCACCATCTGAAGGCAGCCCCAGTAAACTAAAAAGTAGTGAATGAGACCCCACTGGTCTCCAGAATACCCACCTTGCGAAGAATCTGATGGCACTTATCCAAGAAGCCCTAAGCATCCTCTCACCTAGCCCCGCTAAATGATAGAGCTGAAGCCTCCAAAATCTATCTAGCCTTCTTTGCCCATCATCAGTCATAACGGGACCCATATGGGCCTGAGCCGCTACAACCGGCTGGGCTAGTAGTACCCCAGTATTTGAAGTCCCTGCATCACCTACTTTAGAGTACGGGCAACGGGGTTTGAGTACCTCCTCCCCCCTGAGAAGTGGATATTGCGGCCGGAATAGAGACAACCTGAGCAAGGCTGGTGCACATAGTCAGAATCTTAGCCAAATCCTTCTAAAGGCCTGGAATCACAATGGGCACAGCTGGTGCCTGAGTTGGCTGTCATGACCCAAACCGATGGGAAATGACAGGCAGCCAGTACCTTACTCAACTGAGTACCTACGTAATGTGTCTTTTGTATCAAACTATCATAGGTAAATGAGCTAGAGAGGCTGTCGTGAGATAAGTACAATAAAACATGGAGAAATACTCGATATTGGACAATCCAACATGTAGTCCAAACTTATACATATGACGTACGGGCATATAAGGCAAAAATAACCGCTCGTATACTGAACATAGGCCGATAAGACCATACAATCTTTTACGTACATGAAATCTGTCTACAAGCCTCTACGAATACATAATTTTCACAAAGGTTGGGATAGAGTCCTGCCATACCAACCAATACACGTCTAAATCATACTAACCAAACAAGCAACTCCGAAGCAAATAGAGTGCACAACCATCTTCCCTGAGCTGATTACCTACTTGGATGGCTCTCGACCTGTCTATCGAGATCTGCGGGCATGAAACGCAGTGTCCCCAGGCAAAAATAATGTCAGTACAATAAATGTACTCAGTATGTAAGGCATGAAAATCAGAACATAAGAGACATAGATGAAACATGAAATAAAGAAATCCATCTGTAATCTGAATAACTTTATAAATCCTGAAACACTTATAATGTCATGCATATGCATATAAATGTCATGTAATGCATAGGTCTATAGGTACATAACATCATCAAGCCTCTGAGGGCATCCCATTACATCATCTCGGCCACTGTGGCAAATCATCAACGTATACCAACTGATCAGATGTTGGTGCGTATATAATGCCATAACCTTTCTCGTATCAATATATATATATATATATATATATGCGTATATAATGCCATCTGGTCATGGGTCAATGTGCTTGTATAAATGCATGAAATGCATAAGAAATACGTCAATAAGATTTTCTCAAAATGCCATAAAATCAATATGCCTTTCGGATAAACTTTATCAAATACGTATTTTCCTGAGACCCATGAATAGAAGATGTAATAATAAGACATATGGAAATCAAGAACATAGGCATCCCTAGCATCTCTACAAATAGAGTCATTTATGGAATTTGTACACTTTCTCGTTTCGTTTGTACCGTATGGATCATGCCAAAAAGGAAGAAGAAATAGCCTTAACATACCTGAACCGATTCTCTTGACAACCCCTTCAACATCTTTGATTGCGACAATGCGTAATGTCGTATCGATGTAGGGAAGAATCCGTATGATATTCTTTGAGAAATATTGCACCGTACTCCCTTCGAATCGCAAAACCCCATTGCTATAACATCACGTAGTCTCGTATGATCTTTTGTAACAAAGTCACATTGACCAAATTTTGGATAAGTTACTAATAGGCGGAGGAAATAACCAAATCACCAAATGAGGGCTAGAAAGCAGTGAGGATGAAGCTCATAAAAAATTCCAGCGAACATCAACAATTTGGAAAGCAAATTCAGTTTTTGAAAGAAAACAAATTAAATAGTGATTTGAAACCTCATAACGATCTAAAAATGAACTTGGTTTCAATTGGTTCCTTTGTATTGTCTCAACCCCAAATGCTCCAAGGAAATTTCAGCTTATCACTAAAGTTTGAATACGTAAGAAGCCTCCGAGTAATCTCTCACTTTTCTATTTCTTTCGTGAAGCTTGATAATTGGATTTTAGATTTGGTTTTTCAGCTGCCTCCCTCCGTATATCCATGAGTGTGTAACTATATGCCACCTAATATGGAATGACACTTAGTCATTTCTTTAAGGTTTGGCTTACTGCCACGTGGGGATGGGGGTGGGGATTTATAATCTTATCCAATTAATTAATTAACTAATTAGGTAATATACCATTACCCGGTAATTAACCAATTACCCGCATGATTAAAAATTGCCTTGAATTACTTAAAATTATACTCATTTTTAATATACTTTATACATTCTACTACCATGGTCATATGGTACCTTGTACGGTACTAGTCCATAAATATCAGGTATTATTGCTCGGCCCGTATTTTACCCCAATATGCCAAACTTGGATGAAAAATCATTTTTTTGACTTGCTTCCCCTCTCACCTTCACGAATTTACTCATCACTTGTTTGAAATAGCATGATATTTATAATTTCAAAATAATCCCATTCTCAAACTTACGTCGATTAACTTACGACGAAACTTTAACATACGAAAATGCGAGATGTAACATCATTCCCCTATTCAGAACATTCATCCTCAAATGTTGACTGATGGACTTATCATTCTCATAAACCATAGATCTTACGAATACTTTAGTGCTCCTCTTGCCATTTAGGCAACTATTCTGTGAATAAGTCCAAAGGCTAGGGCATTCCTCCCTTTAGTCCTCTTCCCCATACCACAACTTGTGGTCGGATCTTTCCAATCTCGTAACTGTTTCTACTTTCTATCATGCAGCTTGTACAAATTTGACCTTGTAAGTACGCCTATGCGACTCTTCTTCCCTTTTTCCTCTAGCTTCTAGCAAATCTCTAGGTCTCACTTCGCAAACATATACAGAGCTTGATGAACTGTCCCTCTGGGCATTTGTAGGTATACTAAAGTTCTTTGCTCGGTATTTTGTTGAAATTACGATTATTGCTACATCTTGTTTCATAGACCCAGTTATCCATCCGTATGATTTTACTGCATCTAAGTAGGTCATACTATACCATAACTCTTACCTTGCTTTCTCATTACTGAGGTCTACTAACAAATTCCAGGTTACTTTTGTTTTTATCCTTTAGGCATAAATCTCAGTCCTTTAATGCTCCTTCATTACCGTTCATCTTAAGAAGGATGGCGTAATCTCATGTCATACTTTGTAACTTGTATCTGTCCATTGTTGATTCACCTCAATGTTGATCTACAATCCGTCACTTGAAGACTTGAAACTTCTTACGTAATACATTGTTGCCAGGGCTTACGTTGCATTGAGGAATATTTGAAGTGATTTCCATAATCGTATTTCATAGTGTCTCAATGTGATTCACCTTATGGGGGTATCCTAATCTCGTGCCGTCAGTGAAATCTTTTCTCCTTCTCTTATTCATTCTTTTTTTTCAAATCATTATTCAAATGAAGGCCCAAATGTCATCCTTTATCTGTCACAATTACGCCCTCATTTTATTACCAGGTCAGCATTTCATTTTTTCTAAATGCTATTAATCTTAGACTCCCTTGAGTTCATTTAGGCTATACTGAACTTTCAATAACTTAGAGAAACCATTATCTCTCTTGTTTTTATGGTCTTAATCCTGAGGACTTATCCATTCTCGTCACCTTTTCACTCGTTTTTCCTTATCCTTACTCATGTGTTCTTAAAACTTTGTCGCTCCACCATATTTTAGCTTGCGACCTATACATATCCGTTTATACTACTCACAATTTTCCTTCAACTTACTTGTACCATAGATTTCCATATGTTATTCTGGAATGTCAAGCGAGATATCACATTGTCTCTAACCCTTCTCTACTCTCTTAACTAGATTTCGCAGTACTTAGAAACCATAGCCTGGAAGACATGCCGCTGACGATGCCGCTATCATTCCCGGTTATTGGATCCCCACGCTTCTAGCCTTCTATCTGAAGTATGGACTATTCATAACTTTCTGTATTTGAGTATCTCGTACGTTGTTCACCTTTACCTTACTTACTTAAAATCTCACATCATATCTTCTATCTCTTTCATAACCTCCCTTCCACATAGATATGATTCATACCACCACTTGAAGCTCTATTATAATACTATAATCCGGCGGGAGCTTCATACTGACTTCATATGAGGCTGTTACTTTTTTTTAACTGGCTTTATCATAGAGCCGTTATAGACTATGGTTGTTGTACCATCTCTCTCGTACCTCTGATTTTAAGGGAGATCCTGCAATGTTCTCAATCACGATGTTTCTATTTTTCTGGGTCCAATAATCAAACTCTTGATTTACTTAGGTTGTGTAACTCTTTAGTTTCCTCCTTCTTCTGATCGGCCTTTACGTCGGCTTAAGCTATCTTCCGATCTGTTGTTCCTGGTATTATTTATTCTGTTTAGCCTTTCATGGGTGCTGAGGATATGCATGATATAATCCTTTAATAATTTAATCTTTTGCTTATGACCTGGCTCAATTCTTTCTTTTAACGTATACCAGAATCTTCTACGGCTGTATATGCTGCATGTATAAAACTCTGATTCCTTATGTGCGTTCATAACGTAAGAAACTCTGGATCATTGATCGAATAATTTCTTTCATTCCATTTTAGCTTTCTTTCAACGTAAGCTATTACTTTTCCTGGTCCTTCTGCCCCCATGTTGCATCCATACTTAGCTCATCTTAGTGCCCAAACATGCCATAGTTTTTGTGCAACTCATATGGTCTTGAATATTACTTCTTATTTTACTTCCCGTTCATTAACCACGGTAGGTGCCACTTTCCTTTGGAGTGCTTACAATGTTGTTGTGAGACTGTTGTTACACGACCATTTCCTCTTTAGGTTGTTGTGCTTAAGTTGAAGCCTTTTTCCTTATTTTCTCAGCTAGTCTTTCGTTGTAGTACTTTAGGGAGAACCTTTGACCCTCGTAAAGCTGTGAGCTTATCACGGACCTTTTGATGTCCTTCCTTGCCTATAATTATCTGTAGTTGCTTACCTCCGTGCCCTTGTGCTTGTAGGGTTGCTTCTGAACTGACATTTTGACTGTCTTCCCATTGGCACTTTCTTTTATCCCCGTAACACCCACACAGCACCTTTAACTACCCCGAGTCCTATTTGAATATATCTCAAGTATTATAATGATATTACTGTGAGGCTGAATTCTCCATGTCGGGGTTTACTACATTTATCTTGCATGATCTGCTGATTTATCTGTAACTTCTTATCTAGTCATGACTAGGCTCTTCTTGAATCTACTACTAACTACTCGTTGGCCCATTCTCATATCCATATTTCGCGTAATCTTTCTTGGGTTATTTCCTTTGTCTTAACTTACCTCACGTACTGGCTCCTTATTTATCAATAACATTCCGGGTAGGAACCCGTACTTCCTTTTTCTGATGTCGTGCTTACATAACGTTCTAGAATCATAGCATATACGTAGGATTTGGATAAGTGCAATCTCATTCCATTCTCATTTTTATCGCACTCTTCCTTTATCATTCCATAGTTACTAGAACAACCAAATTCTGTCTTACTGCCATATCACTTCATATTCCCCCCTTTAGGGGAGTACTAAGATTTAGTGCTATGATGATCTACGTATAGAAGTCTTACCTTTTCATCTTTGGCGTCCTTTCACATTGTCGAAGACCCTTACTCGCCTTGCAGTAATCCTTTTGTACCAAGGATAACAAAATTCCTTACTCGCGAGGGTGACAATTACTAAAACTGGCACGTACAGTCCTTTAAGCTTAACTCCGCTCATTGCTTGCTTTAGGGAAGCGTCTTCCTGAATGACCATTTTCTGAATTTCTCATAAATCTTCTTCTGTTGTCCCTTCTATTATCGTTGGAACGCAATATGAAATTCTCACGATACCAACTATTATCGAATCACTCAGTCCCTATTTCATGTTTAGTTTATCTTGTTCACCAACCCATACTGGTTCTATTACTTTGGGGTCTGACTTTTCCTTTTGGTAATCACGTTAGAGTCATGAACTTATTTCTCGAAATGAGGATATGACTTTATGGCATATACTCTTTCATTGTCTTAAGGCCTACCACCTCTTGTCCCTTCCTTCACCTGACTATAGACCCGGTAATATTGTCATCTTTTTTATTTACCATTGTCAGCCATATATCACATCTCACTCATAATTATTTCTTATCTCTTTTCTCATTACTCTGCTAATATTTCTGCCTATTCCTTTCTTTTGAAAACTTCAACACGACATTCTTTCGCTTTTAGCTCTCTTTGCTTCATTCATCAGTTCTTGGGGTTGCTCAACGTCCTCGCTCTACTGGGGACGAGAGTCATACTAAGGTAATGTTTTTTCCTTACAGGCTTTTAGTGCCTATCCTTATAGTACTCATATATAGTTGTATTATTTTAGAGTGCACCATCTGGGTGCCTCACAAGGAAACCTATTAGTACATTTTGCAATATTCTTCTGAAATGTCAACTGATACAAGTAATCCATTCAACAATTTGGGTTACCCTAACCCCAGCCGGATCTTGTTATCCCGTCCTTCTCTTAACTATACATGTTAGCTTCCGTAGGGCATAAATGTGATGGGTATGGCCAATTATACATACTTCTGATACTGTTGACGGTAACTCACAATACTTATTATCTCTTTTCCTGAATTGTAGATATCATCTTCACTAACTGGGTACCTCGTTCCATTTTTCACCTTGCTTCTTTTACTTGTTGAAACTTGTATCTATCTCCTGAATCTCTTATTGCTTTTCACCATATGGGTGAATAGATATTCATGCCTTAGGAATCCTTTTCCCGAAGCTCATACGTCTTAGTACACACATGATCTGCTAGAGACCTTACATTTACTCATCATAAGAATCATGCAAAATCGAGTTTCTCTGACTCAACTCTTCCACAATTGTTCTCCTACCAACCGTATTTCTGGATGTAGGTATCGTCATAAGATAAAGTTTAGGAAATTGAGTTCTTACTACTAAGCTCTACCACACGATCTAGAATAAGAAAAAAGAGTGACAGTCCTAAATTCCTAGTAGCCTCCTGCTTATAAGTGTGGTGCACGACACACCCATAAACAAGACTGTACTAGACACGGCTTGTAGACTCCCTATGACAGAACTGCTCTGATACCACTTTTGTCACGACCCAAACCGATGGGCCGCAATGGGCACCCGGTACCTTACTCAACCGAGTACCTATGTAACGTGTCTTTCGTATCAAACTATCATAGGTAACTGAGCCAGAGAGGCTGTCTTGAGATAAGTACAATAAAACATGGAGAAATACTCGACATTAGACGATCCAACATATAGTCCAAACTTATACATATGACGTACAGGCCTATAAGGCAAAAATAACCGCTCGTATACTGAACATAGGCCAACAAGGTCATACAATCTTTTACATACATGACATCTATTTACAAACCTCTAAGAATACATAATTTTCACAAAGGTTGGGACAGAGTCCCTCCATACCAAACAATACACATCTAAATTATACTAACCAAACAAGCAACTTCGAAGCAAATGGAGCGCACAACCATCCTCCGCTGAGCTGATTGCCTACTTGGAGGGCTCTTGACCTGTCTATCAGGACCTGCGGGCATGAAACATAGTGTCCTCAGGAAAAAGGGACGTCAGTACGAAAAAAGTACTGAGTATGTAAGGCATGATATTCTATACATAGAGACATAGATGAAACATGGAATAAAGAAATCCATATGTAATCTGAATAACTTTATAAATCCTGAAACACTTATAATGTCATGCATATGCGTATAAATGTCATATAATGCATAGGTCTATAAGTACATAATATCATCAAGCCTCTAAGGGCATCCCATCATATCATCTCGGCCACTGTGGGCAAATCATCAACGTATACCAACTGATCAGATGTTGGTGCGTATATAATGCCATAAACTTTCACATATCCCAAATACATACATATACGTATATAACGCCGTAACCTTTTCCATATCTCATATACATATATATACATATATATATACGTATATAACGCCATCTGGTCATGGGTCAATGTGCATGTATAAATGCATGAAATGCATAAGAAATACGTCAATAAGATTTTCTCGGAATGCCATAAAAATCAATATGCCTTTCAGATAAACTTTATCAAATACGTATTTTCCTGAGACCCATGAACAGAAGATATAATAATAAGACATATGGAAATCAAGAACATAGGCATCCCTATCATCTCTAGGAATAGAGTCATTTATGGAAGTTGTACATTTTCTCGCTTCATTTGTACCGTATGGATCATGCCAAAAAGGAAGAAGGAATAGCCTTAACATACCTGAACCGATTCTCTTGACAATCCCTTTAACATCGTTGATTGCGACAATGCTTAATGACATATCAATGTAGGGAAGAATCCGTATGATGTTTTTTGAGAAATATTGCATCGTACTCCCTTCGAATCGCAAAACCCAGTTGCTATAAAATCACGTAGTATCATATGATCTTTTGTAGCAAATTCACGTTGACAGAATTTTGGATAAGTTACTTCTAGGCGGAGGAAATAATCGAATCACCAAATGAGGGCTAGAAAGCAGTGAGGATGAAGCTCATAAAATATTCCAGGAACATCAACGATTTGGAAAGCAAATTCAATTTTTGAAAGAAAACAAATGAAATAGTGATTTGAAACCTTACAACGATCTGAAAATGAACTTGGTTTCAATTGTCTCCTTTGTATTGTCTCAACCCCAAATGTTCCAAGGAAATTTCAGCTTATCACTAAAGTTTGAATACGTAAGAAGCCTCCCAGTAATATCTCACTTTTCTATTTCTTTCGTGAAGCTTGATAATTGGATTTTAGATTTGGTTTTTCAGCTGCCTCCCTCCATATATCCATGAGTGTGTAACTATATACCACCTAATAAGGAATGGCTCTTAGTCATTTCTTTAAGGTTTGGATTACTGCCATGTGGAGATGAGGGTGGGGATTTCTAATCTTATCCAATTAATTAATTAACTAATTAGGTAATATTTCGCTACCCAGTAATTAACCAATTACCCGCATGATTAAAAATTATCTCGACAACAACAACAACAACAACCCAGTGTAATCCCACAAGTGGGGTCTGGGGAGGGTAATATGTACGCAGACCTTACCTCTACCCCGAGAGGCAGAGAGGCTGTTTCCAGGAGACCCTCGGCTCAAAGAGGCAACAAGAGACACTATATTAGTACTATCAATAGACTCATAATAAAACAACATAAAGTACCATAAAATCCATAACATAACATAAATACCATAAAAAACAAAGTAACAGCAATATAAGAGATATAGGAAATACGAGAAAGATGTAAGGTATTAATACACAGGAGATAAAGCCCATCATCAGTAGTTGATCAATAGCATCCTAAGACTACTTCCTAACTGGCTAGTCTCACTCTAGTGCGCTGTAATAAAGACATCACAATTTCCCTAACCTACCACCTTAATGCTCGATCTCCACAATTCCCTGTTTAGGGCCATGTCCTCAGTAACCCTAAGTCGCGCCATGTCCTGCCTGATCACCTCTCCCCACTACTTCTTAGGTCTCCCCCTACCTCTCCTCGTACCCACCACTGCCAGTCGTTCACACCTTCTCACCGGTGCATCAGTGTTCCTCCTCTGAATGTGCCCGAACCATCTGAGTCTTGCTTCCCGCATCTTGTCCTCCATGGGGGCCACACCCACCTTCTCTCGAATATCTTCATTTATAATCTTATCCTTCCTTGTATGCCTGCACATCCACCTCAACATCCTCATCTTTGCAACTTTCATCCTCTAGATGTGTGAGATCTTCACCGGCCAACACTCGGTCCCATACAACATAGCAGGCCTAACCACTGCCCTATAAAATTTACCTTTCAGTAACAGTGGCACTTTCTTGTCACACAGGACTCCCGTCGCTAACCTCCATTTCATCCACCCCACCCCTATACGGTGTGTGACATCCTCGTCGATCTCCCCGGACCCCTGAATAAACGACCCCAGGTACTTGAAACTACCCCTCTTAGGGATGACTTGAGAATCAAGCATCACTTCCACTCCCGCTTCCATCGGCTCTGCCCCAAATTTGCACTCAAGGTATTCCGTCTTCGTCCTGCTCAACCTGAAACCTTTGGACTCAAGGGTGTGTCTCCAAACCTCTAACCTCTCGCTGACGCCGCGTTGTGTCTCGTCGATTAGGACTATGTCATCAGCAAATAGCATGCACCATGGCACCTCCCCCTGAATATGATGCGTTATAGCATCCATCACCAGGGCAAATAGGAAAGGGCTGAACGCAGACCCTTGATGCAATCCTGTAATAACCGGAGAATAATCTGAATCGCCTTCTGTTGTCCTAACCCGAGTCTTAGCTTCATCACTGCTGTCTCGAATTACTTAAAATTATACTCATTTTAATTATACTTTATACATTCTACTACCATGGTCATATGGTACCTTGTACGGTACTAGTCCATAAATATCATATATTATCACTCGGCCCGCATTTTACCCCACTATGCCAAACTTGGACGAAAATTTATTTTCTTTGACTTGCTTCCCCTCTCACCTTCACGAATTTACTCATTACTTGTTTGAAATAGCATGATGTTTATAATTTCAAAATAATCTCATTCCCAAACTTATGTCGATTAACTTATAACGAAACTTTAACATACGAAAATGTGAGATGTAGCATTGGCCCCACTGGATCAACCGTATCTGGTACCTGCTCCGGTGTTAGCTGCTCTAGCTGTTGTGCAAGTTGCACATCTGTCCCTACCGCAACTTCAGCCTCTCATGGCCTTAGCTAGTGGTACAGGTGGCTGTCCGTCCTGTCTGGTAGCACATATCCTCACCATCTATGACAAAATAGAATATCAGAAGTTTAGTTACCGGAATCAACAAATCCGCACGATAGGAATATAGAAATGTGAAGTTTCCTAAGGGTTCGAAAGTCTCTCGAAGATAAGTAAAGACGTCTCCGAACTGATCCGCAAGACTCTACTAAACCTGCTTATGACTCGTGAAACCTATGTAACCTAGGCTCTGATACCAACTTGTCACAAACCAAAACCTAACCTCTCGTGATGTCGCCTCACATGGTACTAGGCAAGCCGATATTTCAAAATAATCCCAACACTTTTAAATAAAAAGTAAAACAACACATGTTTTAAATTCATCAAATCTCAACAACAACATATAAGGTCAAAACAAAATGCGAAAATCCCTAACATCGGGGTGTTACTGAGTACATGAGCTTCTATACAACACAAGTCTAGAAATACTATCTACAATAGTTTGAAACTAAATACATAAAGCGGAAAGATAGGGAAGGAAAAACAACGTCTGCGAACACCGGGCAACTACCTTGAAATCTCCAAACGATCAACTGCGTAGAGAATCAACACCCACCGTGTTCAGAAACACTTGGATCTGCATATGAAGTGTAGGGTATAGCGTGAGTACAACCAACTTAGTAAGTGACTAGACTAAATAATAGGATGAAAGTGGTGACGATTTTCACGGATATTGTTCAATTATATAATTTACAAGATGGGAATGTAGGCATGCTTTCAAGATCGACAAATAAGGCCAAAACAATTAATTCATGTCAAGTTCATTTAAAATAGGATATAATATCTTTCAGAAATTTCATGCCAGTGATGTATGCCAGTTGAAGTACAACATTAATAGAATCAAATGCATTAACTCAGAGCAACAGTCACTCAGTCCTCCTATACACTCCAACCTCACAGTTACTCATCCCTCACAGTCACTCATTCCTCTCAGTCGCTCAGCACTCGCACTCAGCATTCGGCACTCGGCACTCGCACTCATTAAGTACATGCACTCAGTGGGGGTGTGTACAGACTCCGGAGGGGCTCCTTCATCCCATCATGACATAAATCAATAAAAACATATTGCGCCATTCAACCCGATCCCATAAATATTCTCACAATCAGGTCCTCAGCCTCACTCAGTCATCAACCTCTCCAGTCTCTCGGGCTCTCAATAGTCATTAAACTCAGCCCAAATAGCAATGATATAATGCGTCAACAAAGCATATTAGAGACTGAGATAAAATATGCAAGTAAAACTTTGACTGAGTACAAGTAGCAATTAGCAGGTAATTCAACATGTAATACGACCTTTGTGGGTCCCTAAAGTACCAACACATAGCATAAACATGGTTTTTAAAACGATTTGCAGTTCAATTTCTATAACATATGCAGAATATAATGATAACAACAAATTATTCAACTATATGGTTCCATAGAATTAACCAAGTCATAGTTTCTATGGTGCAAGCCCACATGCCCATCACCTAGCATGTGCGTCACCTCAAAACCAAACACATGGCATATAATACAGGGTTTCGTACCCTCAGAATAAAAAATAGAACTGTTACTTACCTCAAACTGCGCAAATCTCTACTCCAACACACCCTTGCCTCAAGAATCGGCCTCCGGATGCCTTGAATCTTGCCGCAAACAGTTCGATACAATCAACACGAGCTAAAGGAATCAATCCAATAAGAAAATACTAAGTTAAAAACCAAAAGTCAAAAGTCGACTCAAAGGTCGGACCTCAGGCCCACATCTCGAAATTCGATAAAAGTCACAAAGATCGAAAGCCCATTCAACCATAAGTCCAACCATACCAAATTTCTCAAAATCTGGAACCAAAGCGTCACTCAAATTCCCACATCAAACTCACCAAATCCCTAGCCTCAAACCCCCAAATACACCTCAAAACCACACAATCTAGGTGGAAAAATCAATGGGGAAACAAGATTATTGAATAAAAAGGAGTACAAGTGACTTACCTCAAGAAACCCCTCGAAAATCCTCTCAAAATTTGCCTTAGACCGAGCTTGAAATGTCAAAAATGGTGAAAATCTAGGAACCCTCGTTTTAAATAATCTGCCCAGGCATTCTCGCTTTTGTGGCTCATTTAGACGCTTCTGCGACACCGCTTTTGCGGTCACTCATCCACTTTTTCGGAAAACACTCCACTTTCGACCTCATGCAACTGCAACCAAGCTTCGGCATCTGCAAGTGCGCTCCTGCGAGCCCTTGCCCGCTTCTGCGACCCCAACTCAGCCTGCCCCTTTCATCTTTTGCGAAAGACCTTACGCAGATGTGTCTTCGCATCTGCGGAAACATTTCCACTCCTGCGACCACTGCCCAATCCCTTCTAGGTCGCACCTGCACTAGCCAGCCTATACCTGCGAGGTCATACCTGCGACCAATGTTCCGCAGGTGCGATTGCACCAGAAAACTTCAGCTATAGCAATCTTCAAACTAAACACGATCCATTAACCATCCGAACTCCACTCGAGGCCCCCAGGACCTCAACTAATTATACCAATAAGTCTTAAAATACGATATGAACTTAGTCGAGCCTTCAAATCACATCAAACAATATCAAAATACGAATCACACTCCAATTCAAGCTTAATGAATCTAAGGAAATTCAATTTCTACAAACAATGTCGAAACCTATCAAATCACGTATAATTGATACCAAATTTTGCACACAAATCACAAGTGACACCACAGACCTACTCTAATTCCAGGAACTTTAATCCGAGTCTGGTATCCACAAAGTCCACTCTCAGTCAAACTTTCATCATTTCAAGCCTAATTCAACTATAGACCTCTAAATCACGATCCAGATACGCTCCTATGTCCAGAATCACCCAATGGCGCTAACTGAACTATCAAAACTCCATTCCGGAGTTGTTTACATAGAAGTCAATATCTGGTCAACATTTTCAACTTAAGCTCCCAACTTTGAGTCTAAGTACCTCAATTCATTCCAAAATCCCTCCGGATCCGAACTGACTACTTTGGGAAGTCACATAGCAACTATAAAGTACAGAATGAGCAGTAAATAGTAAAATTGGCCTACAACTCTCAAAACAACCGGTCGGGTCGTTACAGGAATTAAGGGCTAATAATCAAAATGACCTATCAAGTCATCATAGTGTCACAGAAGAATTTTTTGAACTCGATTTTAACTTCAAATTTTGATACAAAATCTGTCCACATCACCTCCAATCTTCCTCAAATTTTGTATATTGACTCATCAATATGTTTTCAATGAATTTCAACAATATCCATGAAAAAATATCCTTTTTACTTAAGATTTTTGGAATATTCTATATTTATTTTTTTGTATTTCATCACCTTGTTTGCTACCTAATCCATGGAATTTCCTTTTTGTCTTGCATTTAATGTTGCTGATCACGCTTAAAAATATGGTAGAGTGATTCTTGGAGTGAAAGAACCTTATTCATTCGGGTTTTTAATTTTTATATGTTCTTGGCTAGTTTTGGTAAGTCTATAATTAATGATTAGAGGTTGGTAAGTCTCGATTTATTTGGGATATTTCTATAAGATTCCCAAATAAATAACCAATGGGTTTAAATTATACAGTTGTGAAGACTCAAATTGGAGGTTTCTCAAATTTAGGAGACTATAAATCTTCCCAAAAGTTATCATATTCAAGAAGTCATGAATAATATGAATACCTATATAATCCGCTAGTTAACCCATTTTTTATCCGTATTAAATATGGTTTGGGTCGAATATTTTATTCATTATTTTTGCATTACCTGTTTTCAACCCATCCATATTCGACCTGACCCGCACATTTGCCACCCCTACGTACAATTATCGACAATCTTCCTTCTGATTCCCTTTAACTGAAATTCATTGTGCTTCTACAGGTAGTGACCTTGGACAGGCAGATCTACGGTTTCAAGAGGATGGGTGTATTATTGTGAAGAGGTGAAACTAGAATTTATATTTGATTGGTTTAACTTTAGTTTCTTGCCATGACCCACAATACTTTTAAAATTACAGGTTTAAAATTATATTGTTTTTGAATTTTTGTATTTTCACATATATATCTATACCCCGTGCCGAAAACAAGACCGTTCAAGTGGGATTTGAACTAACAATTCACTTGTAAAGGTGCAACCAATAATAATGGCACCATAAGTCTTTGAATATGAATTCACGCACATATATTTAATTAATTTTCAAGAAATATATAACATTATTATACATGGTTTAGGAAAAGGAGTACCTGTGACGACCCCACCAGTCGTCTCATGAGTTACCGCTCTGTTTCCCCTATTTCTGCTTCTTATTTCTTTGTCTAATGGTTCTATATGTGATTAGGTTGATTAATTCGAGTTCGGAAATGATTTGGTAAGGTTTGAGACACTTAGTCTCTTATAAGAAAGATTAAGTTGGAAAAGTCAACCGGATGTTGACTTATGTGTTAGAGGGCTCGGATGTGAGTTTCGATGGTTCGGTTAGCTTCAGGAGGTGATTTGAGACTTAGGAGTGTGATCGAAATAAGTTTTAGAGGTCCGAAGTAGATTTAGGCTTGAATTGGCGAAATTGGATTTTTGGCGACTTCCGGTTGGTAGGTGAGATTTTGATATAAGGGTTGGAATGGTATTCCGAGAGTTCCAGTAGTTCCATTGTGTCATTTGAGATGTGTGTGTAAAATTTCAGGTCATTCATACGTGGTTTGGTTGGGTTTTTGATCAAAAGCGTAATTTAGAAGATTTTGGAAAATTAGGCTTAAATCCGATGTGTTTTGGTTGATTCGATGTTGTTTGAGGTGTTTTGAAGATTGGTACAAGTTTGAATAAAGTTTTGAGATATGTTGGTGTTTTTGGTTGAGGTCCCGGGGGCCTCGAGGTGATTTCGGATGGTTGTCGGAGAGTTTGGGAAATTTGAGAAGCTGCAGATTTTTCTGCTTCTGGTATTTCCGCACCTGCAGATTGGGGACCGCAAGTGCGATCTCGCATATGCAGGGAAGGGATCCGCAGAAGTAGAATTAAGCTAGGGAGGTAGGAAATCGCAGAAGCGGTTAATGGACCGCACCTGCGATGGCGCAGATGCGGATCGGGGCTGAGTTAATGAAAAGCCGCAGAAGCGATTATTTGGCCGCAAATGCGGTACCGTAGAATCGGGTATATGGCCACCGATGCGAAAATGCCTGGGCAGAAGGTATAAATTGTGTCCTCGTGATTTTGAGCTATTTTCACCATTTCTAGTTCGGCTTGGGTGCTTTTTGGACGATTTTGAAGAGGGATTTCAAGGGAACTTCATTGAGATAAGGAATTTGGACCTAAAACTCGTTCCTATGCTATTATTTCACGAATTAGAGCTATAATTAATGGAATTTAAGGGCTAAAATTGGGGAAACTAGGGCTTGGAAACTTAGACCTTTGCTTGAGAATTTGAAGGACCATTTGAGGTCAGATTTCAGAACTTTTTATATGTATGTACTCATGGGAGATGAGGAATTTATTGGTGTAAAAATTATCGAACTCTGAGACGTGGGCCCGGGGGTCGGGTTTTGGTGATTTCGGGATTTGTGTCATATATTGATTATTTTTGCTTGGGCTTCGTTCCCATGGCATATTTTTATGCCGTGATTCTGATTTTGGATAGATTCGACGCGAGTAGAGGCTGATTCGAGGGGCAAAGGCATCGCGGAGTAGTATTTTCACCAGTTTGAGGTAAGTAACCATTGTAAATCTGGAACTAAGGGTACCAAAACCCCGGTATTTGACTTGTTTTGATAAATGCGGTGACGCACATGCTAGGTGGCGAGCGTGTGGGCGTGCACCAGTAGGGATTGTGACTTGGTCCGTCCCGTAGCAACTATTAAGCCGCGTATTTGATTTGGAATCTTATATTATTCCGTACTTTAGTCATTTATACTGTATAATGGGTTGTATGCTATGTTTGGGGCCTTGTGCTGACCTGTTGAGACCCTTAGGGGCATTTTTATTGTTTTTCCTCACTTTACTTGTTGAAAGCATATCCTCAGTCATGTTTTACCTGTTTAAATGTTTAAAACTAGTTTTATCACTCCACTTCTAAATGTGAGAACTGTTTGGACTGAGTTCCCTAATTTCTACTGTTGTGCCCGAGAGGCTGTGAGGTTAATGACTAAGAGAGATTTAGGACCTAATGGTGAGGATTATATATCTATTATGGATTGGGTTGCATGCCGCAACGATATTATATATATGGATCGGGCTACACGCTGCAGCGATATACATATGGATCGGACTGCACGCTACAGCGATATATATTGGATCGGGCTGTGCGCCGCAGCGATATGACGCTTGGGCTGTAGGAGCCCCTCCGGAGTCTATATACCCCCAGTGAGCATAGTTGGCTATAAATTTTGGATCGGGCTACACGCCATAGTGGTTATTATGATTATTATTATTATGAGATATTATTGAGACGGAGTGCTGAGTGTGAGTATTGTTTGATGAGATCTGAGTCACGAGTGACTGAGAGGTTTGCCCGAGAGACTATATTCTGAGTGATACCTTGCCCGAGGGGCCCAGTTATGATATTTTTACTGATTTCACTCTTCTTTTAAAATAAGCCTTTGTTGCAAAAAATTGCCAAGTATATGATTTCAAGTATTTAAATTGAAATTGATGATTTTTCGACGAAACTGGTTTTAAACTGTGGGATTTGATCTGTTATCCTGTTGTCTTTTCATTTATATTATTTTTAACTGCTCGTTTTTCAAACCTTATTTACTTTAGTTACTTACTGAGTTGGCGTACTCTCGTTACTCCCTGCACCTTGTATGTAGATCCAGGTGCCCAAGCGGTGGAGTGAGAGTCCTCAACATTTTCAGAGGTCGTCGGAGATTGCAAGGTCGCTGCATGGCGTCAGCAGCCCTGCTATTCTCCTTCTTATCTTGTTCTTTTCCTCATTTTTAGATTTATGCTCTATTAAACAGTCAGTTATGTATTTAGAGGCTCTAGACTCGTGATACCAGATATGTGGGGCTATGTTTTTTCATGTTTATTTGATTTTCGCATATATTCTGTTGTTTTTAAATGCTTACTATGAAAATTTGGTGTTTAAACCCGTGTTAGAAAATGGCTTATTAAGAGAAAATGGGTTGTGCTTAAATGGTCGGGTTGGCTTACCTAGTAGTGTGATAGGCGCCGTCACGATTGGTATTTGGGGTCGTGACAAGTTGGTATCAGAGCCTAGGTTACATAGATCTCGCGAGTCATGAGCCGGTTTAGTAGAGTCTCACAGATCGGTATAAAGACTTCTGTACTTATCCTCGGGAGGCTGCAGAACATTTAGGAAAAATTTCATATTCTGGAAATTCTTTTCGTGTGAATCTTTTGATCCGAGTACTAAACTTCTGTTATTCCATTCTCTCACAAATGGTGAGGACACATGCTACCGGGCAGGATGGACGACCACCAGTACCACCAGCTGGGGCCACTAGAGGCCGAGGATGCGGTCGAGGCCATGATAGGGGCAAAGCAACTAGGGCATCACCTGCAGATCCACCAGCTGCCCCAGTTCAGGATAAGGTCCTAGTTGTGGACGCTACAGCAGCACCAGCTCAGGCACCGACTGTGCCTATTGTGATTCTAGGCCTTCAGGAGGCTTTAGCTTAGATCTTATCAGTGTGTACCGGTTTGGCTCAGGCTGTCTCAGTTACTACAGCCGCAGCTACTTCTCAGACTGGGGGAGGCACCCAGACTCCCATTGCTCGCACACCTAAGCAGGTTGTGTAGGGACTCCAGACACTAAGGGCACCTCTAGCCCAGCCAGTTGCACCAGCTCAGGAGTTTGTGGTACTAGTTATGCTGGACGACGAGTAGCGTCGACTAGAGATGTTTGGTAGACTACAACCTCTGACCTTCAGCGGTGCAGAGGGCGAGGATGCCTAGGGTTTCGTGGATAAGTGCCAGAGGATGCTTCGTACATAGAGGATTCTAGAGACCAGTGGTGTAGAATTCACTACCTTTCAATTTTTTGGGGCTGCCTTCACTTGGTGGGAGGCGTATGAGAGGCGTAGGCCTGTTGGTGCAGCGCCCCTTACCTGGCAACAATTCTCTGTTCTCTTTTTGGAGAAGTATGTGCCACAGTCTCGCTGAGAGGAGCTGCACATGCAGTTTGAGCAGTTGCGTCAGGGAGAGTTGATTGTGATGCAGTATGAGATGCGGTTCTCCGAGTTAGCCCGTCATGCGGTTTGGTTGGTTCGCACAGATCGAGAGAGGATTAGGAGGTTTGTTGATGGTCTCACATATTAACTTTGGATTCTCATGACTAGGGAGTGGATGAAAGGTGCTACTTTCGAGGAGGTTGTTGACATCGCCTATGAGATTGAGTCGGTTCGCCGCTAGGAGCGAGAGGAGAGGGAGGCCAAGAGGCCTCGGGGATCTGGTAGCTTTAGTAGTGCTCCTTCGAGGGGTCAGTTCCAGCAGGGCAGAGGCCGTTTGTCACGCCCCGAACCTGGGCCTGGACGTAACACGACACTCGGTGCCTAACTACATGTGACCGAGCGAACCAACTGGCTAGCTGAATCAACATGTGGTATCATAACATACTGAATTTGGAAGATAAACTAACACATGTTGATATACCGAAAGTCTGGATGATATAAATCAAAGTGCGGAAATACTAATACAATTCTAAAACATATTTGTAACCAACATAGCTTAATATGAAAGCTTGTGACTCTGTCTAACTGTTACTCTAGTCTATGAAGCCTCTATTTGAGTACTGAAAACACTGACTGTATGTGAATACTGAAGACTATAGCAATGATAATGCCCAGAAAGAACTGGGGATCACGAAATAGCTGGTACGAGAATCCTAGCGCTCTGAATCATCAACATGTAAATCATTACATGCATCGCGAGATGCAGGCCCCGGGCAAAAGGGACGTCAGTACATTTGAATTGTACTGGTTGTAAAATAACTGAACAAAAGAACTGTCAACACTGAAATTGAAACTGAACTGCTAGCTGATAAACTGATAACTGAACAAGGAAGTAAGGATGTGAATACTCCCTCTTCTGAATGATGAACAACCTGTTTATCTGAACATTGAACTGTGGCCTCAGGCCATATATATATATATGTGTGTGTGTGTGTGTGTGTGCACAACTGTGGCCTCGAGCCCAAGTATACGTATACATAACTACGACCTCAGGTCCAAAATGCATAAAGCATAAACTGCGGCCTCAGGCCCAAAGATGCATAAAGCATAAACTGCGGCCTCAGGCCCAAATACAAGTGTTCAACATTCAGGGATTTAAAATCAAGAACTGAGAATCATACTGCAATATATGATAGTGAAATACTAAATCACATTCAGTTACATGATACTGGAATACTGCATCACACTGAGTTACATAATACTGGAATACTGAATAGGACTAGACTGAGACATGTATTCTTGAACTGATTGTGAACACTGAAACTTCAACGGTTTATGGCATACTGAGTAATCTATACTAAGACTTGGGGGCATCAAACCCAAGTCTATATTGAATACGCACTGAGCTCACAACGTTCAGAATGAAAGTCATGAACGAGTTATGAAGCTAAAGAATAGAAGTTCTACAACGATTCAAGGAACTAGGCTTAACTATATTTCTGAGGCAATTGATACGTCATAAAAGAAATGAAATGTAGGGAGAATCATTAACATTCCCAAACATAGAGAGTTAGCCTCACATACCTCAATTTGCCCCTTAGTGATACTACAATGATCCACACTACTAAGAACCTTCAATCTACAACAACAACATCCAATGGAACCCAATATTAGTAATAAATTCCATAACTTATGCCATTTAGGCATATTATCAAACACCTTGTAGGCATAGATATTTACACCTCATAACTATAGTGTTGGTTCATCCAACTATCACCATTAACCAACAATTCATTCTACCATCATTCCTAACAAATTTATAACTTCCAACAACATATGTATGACCATCCATTCACACCCAACCAACAAATCCTATCAAATAATCACCTTTAAATCCCTACCATGGTCATGCATTTAAATTGGGAATTTATGACTTCCAATCACCATACCATAAGTTGTAATACTTGATTCATACTCATAATTCCATAATAACACCATATATGTAAGTCTAAGGGTGTAGGATTACCTCTTGTAGACCAAATCTTGAAAGACAACTTTTGGGGTGTTCTTGAGATTTTGAAAAAATCCTATGAAACCCAATCAAAATCATGTTGTAACTAGTTATTGAGAAGTGAAATCACCATGACAACACACTTAAAAACTCACCTTAGGTGTGCAATTGGATGCCTTGGTCGAGTTGGGGGTGTAGAGGAAGTCCTAAGCTTGAGAAATGACCCAATTTCTCTTATTTACGGTCTTTAAGATATTTAAAACCTTCTAGACGCGCGAGCTCGCGCGCTTGTTCATGCGCTGGAGGCAGAATACTCAGCAAAAACGCGCAACTTCGCGCGCGACTTCGCGCTCTTGTTCGCGCTAGTGACACCTGCCCAGTAATATGGTCATAACTTTCTGTATACACATCCAAATGACAAACGGTTTGTTGAGTTAGAAACTAGACTCAAAGGGCTTTCATTTTATAGGTTGTTCATCACACAACTCATTGTATCCAGGTATATATGCTCGCCCAAAGTGAGGTCTTGTGCATACTCATTTGCAAATTTTCAGCTATAATGAAAATTTTCAACTTGGCTTGGACTTAAGCCTCTCCTTAGACCCCAAATCACCTATAATATGCCTCGTACACTTATTATCATAACCACTCAATTACCATCACGCTAATACTCGTTTAATGCATCCACAACCGATTCAAATTACGGGGTGTTACACCGTCCATTCAGGCAGGCTCAGTTAGCTTGCCCAGGTTATCGTGGGGAATCATCGGGTCATGGTTCTCACAGTCCTCATCAGGGCCATTCATCACTCAGTGCCCTTCCAGCCCAGAGTTTGTCTTGTGCTCTATCAGTGCAGGGTTCTTCCATGCCAGGTCCTTCTACTAGTCATTCCGTTGCCAGGGGTTCCCTTCATTTCCCATATCCAGCACCGGGGAGTTGTTATGAGTGCAGAGAGTTTGGGCATATTAGGAGGCAGTGTCCTTGTCTTCATGATGGTCAGTCTCAACAGAGGGGTTAGCTCTCGACTTCTATTCTAGTTACTTCATCACCTGCCCAGCTAGCTAGCGGTGGAGGTCAGTCAGATAGGGGTTGCCCTAGAGGGGGAGGTCGATCAGGTGGTGGTCAGGCTCATTTCTATGCCCTCCTAGGTAGACCAAATGCTGCTGCTTCAGATGCCGTGATTTCAGGTATTGTTTCATTCTACCACAGAAATGCCTCTATATTATTTGATCCCGGTTCCACCTTTTCTTATGTGTCATTATACTTTGCCCATTATTTGGATACGCCCCATGAGTCTCTTGTTTTACCAGTTCATGTATCTACTCCAATGGGCGACACTATTATTGTAGACCATGTGTACCGGTCGTGTGTGGTGACTATTGGGGGTTTGGAGACCTGAGTGAATCTTTTATTATTGTGTATGGTGGATTTCGATATAATTTTGGGCATGGATTGGCTATATCCGTGTCGTGCTATTCTGGACTGTCATGCCAAGATAGTCATATTGGCTATACCGGGTGTTCCACGGATTGAGTGGTGAGGTTTGACTAATTATGTCCCTAGTAGAGTGATCTCATTCTTGAAGGCCCAGCGTATGGTTGGGAAGGGATGTCTTTCGTATCTAGCCTTTGTGAGGGATGTCGGAGTTGAGACTCCTAGTATTGATTCTGTTCCAGTTGTAAGGGATTTTCCCAATGTGTTTCCTGCAGACCTGTCGAGCATGCCATCGGATAGGGACATTGATTTTGGTATTGACCTAGTGCCGGGCACTCAGCCCATTTCTATTTTGTCGTATCGTATGGCACCAGCGGAGTTGAAAGAGTTAAAGGAGAAGCTTCAGGAACTCCTTGACAAGGGGTTCATTCGGCCTAGTGTGTCACCTTGGGGTGTGCCGGTTCTATTTGTGAAGAAGAACGATGGCACTATGAGGATGTGCATAGATTATAGGCAATTAAACAAGGTAACAATTAAGAACAAGTATCCTTTACCTCGCATTGATGATTTGTTTGACCAACTTTAGGGAGCGAGAGTGTTCTCCAAAATTGATCTCCATTCGGGTTATCACCAGTTGAAGATTAGGGACTCGAATATTCATAAGACAGTTGTCAAGACCTGATATGGTCATTATGAGTTCTTGATGATATCTTCTAGGCTGAACAATGCCCCAGTAGCGTTCATGCATTTAATAAACAGCGTGTTCCGGCCTTATCTCGATTCGTTTTTCATAGTCTTCATTGATGATATTCTGGTGTATTCGCATAGCCAGGAGAAGCACGCGGAGCATTTGAGAGTTGTGTTGCAGAGATTGAGGGAGGAGAAGATTTATGCAAAATTCTCCAAGTGTGAGTTTTGGATCAGTTCAGTGGCTTTCTTGGGGCACATGGTGTCCAGCGAGGGTATTCAGGTTGATCCGAAGAAGATAGAGGCGATTTAGGGTTGACCCAGACCGTCCTCAGTCATAGAGATTCGCAGCTTTCTTGGTTTGGCAAGCTATTATCGCCGGTTTGTTCTGGGATTCTCCTCTATCACATCGCCCTTGACCAAGTTAACTCAGAAGGGTGCTTCATTTGTATGGTCGGACGAGTGTGAGGAGAGCTTTCAGAAGCTCAAGACAGCTTTGACCACAACTCTAGTGTTAGTTTTGCCATTAGCTTCGGGTTCATATACCGTGTATTGTGATGCTTCAAGAGTGGGTATTGGTTGTGTTTTGATGCAGGAGGGTAGAGTTATTGCTTATGCTTCTCGTCAGTTGAAGCCCCATGAGAAGAACTACCCCATTCATGATTTGGAGTTGGCTGCCATAGTTCACGCGCTGAAGATTTGGAGGCATTACTTGTATGGTGTGTCTTGTGAGGTGTTTATTGAACATCGTAGCCTCCAGCACTTATTCAAACAGAAGGATCTCAATTTGAAGCAACGGAGGTGGTTGGAGTTTCTTAAGGATTATGATATCACTATATTGTACCATCCGGGGAAGGCCAATGTGGTGGCCGATGCTTTGAGCTGAAAGGCGGTAAATGTGGGGAGTTTGGCATATATTCCAGTTGGGGAGAGACCTCTTACAGTTGATGTTCAGGCCTTGGCCAATCGGCTTGTGAGGTTAGATATTTCGGAGCCCAGTCGGGTATTGGCTTGCGTGGTTTCTCGGTTTTCTTATATGATTGCATCAGAGAGCACCAATATGATGATCTGCACTTGCTTGTCCTTAAGGACAGAGTTCAGCATGATGATGCCAGATATGTGACTATTAGTGATGATGGGGAGTTGAGGATACGGGGCCGGATTTGTGTGCCTAATGTAAATGGGCTTTGAGAGTTGATTCTGGAGGAGGCCCATAGCTCGCGGTATTCCATTCATCCGGATGCCACAAAGATGTATCACGATTTGAGGAAGAATTCTAGGTGGAGAACAATGAAGAAAGACATTGTGGGATTTGTAGCTCGGTGTCTCAATTGTCAGCAGGTGAAATATGAGCATTAGAGACCGGGTGGTTTGCTTCAGCAGATGGATATTCCTGAGTGGAAGTGGGAGAGGATCACTATGGACTTTGTTGTTGGACTTCCACGGACTTTGAGAAAGTTCGATGCTATTTGGGTGATTGTGGATCGGCTGACCAAGTCCGCGCACTTCATTCATGTGTGTACTACTTATTCTTCAGAGTAGTTGGCAGAGATCTATATCCGGAAGATTGTTCGCTTGCATTGTGTCCCAGTTTCCATCATTTCAGATAGGGGCACTCAGTTTACTTCGCAATTTTGGAGGTCTGTGCAGCGAGAGTTGGGTACTCAGGTTGAGTTGAGCACAACTTTTCGCCCTCAGACGGACGGGCAGTCCGAGCGTACCATTCAGATATTGGAGGACATGTTGCGTGCTTGTGTCATTGATTTCGGAGGATCATGGGATCAGTTTCTACCGCTCGCAGAGTTTGCTTATAACAACAGCTACCAGTCGAGTATTCAGATGGCTCCGTATGAGCCTTTGTATGGGAGGCAGTGTAGATCTCCAGTCGGTTGGTTTAAGCCGAGTGAGGCTAGGCTATTGGGGACAGTCTTGGTGCAGGATGCCTTAGAAAAAATGAAGGTAATTCAGGAGAGACTTCGTATAGCGCAGTCGAGACAAAAGAGTTATGCTGACAGGAAGGTTCGGGATGTGTCCTACATGGTTGGTGAGAAGGTTCTGTTGAAGGTTTCACCCATGAAGGGTGTTATGAGATTTTGGAATAAAGGGAAATTGAGTCCTCAGTTCATTGAGCCTTTTGAGGTGCTTCGGAGGATAGGGGGGGTGGCTTATGAGCTTGTTTTGCCACCTAGCTTGTCGAGTGTGCATCCGGTATTTCATGTTTCTATGATATGGAAGTATATTGGGGATCCGTCTCGTGTTTTGGATTTCAGCACGGTTCAGTTGGATGATGATTTGACTTATGATGTGGAGCCAGTAGCTATTTTGGGTCGTCAAATTCAGAAGTTGAGGTCAAAGGATATAGCTTCAGTGAAAATGCAGTGGAGAGGTCGGCCCGTGGAGGAGACTACCTGGGAGACTGAGTGGGAGATGCGGAGCGGATATCCTCACCTGTTTGAGGCTTCAGGTATGTTTCTTGACTCGTTCGAGGACGAACGTTTGTTTAAGTTGGGGAGGATGTGACGACCCGGCCAGTCGTCTCATGAGTTACCGCTCTATTTCCCCAATTTATGCTTCTTATTGCTTTGTCTAATTGTTCTATAAGTGATCGGGTTGATTGGTTCGAGTTCGGAAAGGATTTGGTAAGGTTTGAGACACTTAGTCTCTTTTGAGGAAGCTTAAGTTGGAAAAGTCAACCGGATATTGACTTATGTGTTAGAGGGCTCGAATGTGAGTTCTGATGGTTTGGTTAGCTTCGGGAGGTAATTTGAGACTTAGGAGTGTGATCGGAATGAGTTTTGGAGGTCCAGAGTAGATTTAGGCTTGAATTGGCGAAATTGGATTTTTTGCGATTTTTGATTGGTAGGTGAGATTTTGATATAGGGGTCGGAATGGAATTCTGAGAGTTTCAGAACTAGTAGTTCTGTTGTGTCATTTGGGATGAATGTGTAAAATTCTAGGTCATTCGTACGTGGTTTGGTTGGTTTTTTTATCAAAAGCGTAATTTAGAAGATTTTGAAAAATTAGGCTTGAATCAGATGTGTTTTGGTTGATTCGATGTTGTTTGAGGTGTTTTGATGATTGGTACAAGTTTGAATAAGGTTTTGAGATATGTTGGTGTTTTTGGTTGAGGTCCCGGGGGCCTCAGGGTGATTTCAGATGGTTGTCGGAGAGTTTGGGAAATTTGAGAAGCTGCAGATTTTTCTGCTTCTGCTATTTCCACACCTGCGGATTGGGGACCGCAGGAGCAATCTCGCAGATGCAGGGAAGGGAGCCGCAGAAGCGGAATTAAGCTAGGGAGGCAGGAAACCGCAGAAGCGGTTAATGGACCGCACCTGCTATGGCGCAGGTGCGGCTGATGCATCACAGATGTGGATCGGGGCTGAGATAATGAAAAACCGCAGAAGCGATTATTTGGCCGCAAATGCGGTACCGCAGAAGCGGATATGTGGTCGCAGATGCGGAAATGCATAGACAGAATGTATAAATTGTGTCCTTCACGCTTTTGAGCTATTTTCACCATTTCTAATTTGGCTTGGTAGCTTTTTGGACGATTTTGAAGAGGGATTTCAAGGGAACTTCATTGAGGTAAGGAATTTGAACCTAAAACTCGTCCCTATGCCATTATTTCATGGATTAGAGCTATAATTAATGGAATTTAAGGGCTAAAATTGGGGAAACTAGGGCTTGGAAACTTAGACATTTGCTTGAGGATTTGAAGGACCATTTGAAGTCGGATTTCAGAACTTTTGATATGTATGAACTCGTGGGGAGATGAGGATCTATTGGTATAAAACTTATCGAATTTCGAGACGTGGGCCCGGGGGTCGGGTTTTGGTAATTTCAGGATTTATGTCGTATATTGATTATTTTCGCTTGGTCTTCGTTCCCTTAGCATATTTTGACGACGTGATTCTGATTTTGGATAGATTCGACGCGAGTGGAGACCGATTCGAGGGGCAAAGGCGTCGCGGTGTAGTATTTTCACCGGTTTGAGGTAAGTAACCATTGTAAATCTGGAACTGAGGATACAAAACCCCGGTATTTGACTTATTTTGATAAATGCAGTGTCGCACATACTAGGTGACGAGCGTGTGGGCATGCACCGATAGGGATTGTGACTCGGTCCGTCCCGTAGCGTCTATTAAGCCGCGTATTTGATTTGGAATCTTATATTATTCCGTACTTTAGTCATTTATACTGTCTTATGGGATGTATGCAATGTTTGGGGCCTTGTGCCGACCTGTTGAGACCCTTAGGGGCATTTTTACTATTTTTCTCACTTTACCTATTGAAAGCATATCCTCACTTATGTTTTACCTGTTTAAATGTTTAAAACTGGTTTTATCACTCCACTTCTAAATGTGAGGACTGTTTGGACCGAGTTCCCTAATTTTTACTGTTGTGTCCGAGAGGCTGTGAGGTTAATGACTGAGAGAGGTTGAGAACCTAATTATATATATATATATATATATATATATATATATATATATATATATATATATATATATATATATATATATATATATATATATATATATATATATATATATATATATATATATATATATATATATATATATATATATATATATATATATATATATATATATATATATATATATATATATATATATATATATATATATATATATATATATATATATATATATATATATATATATATATAAGCATAGTCGACTATAAACTATGGATCGGGTTGCACGCCGCAGCAGTTACTATGATTTCTATTATTATGAGATATTAATGATCCTGAGTGCTGAGAGTGAGTACTGAGTGACGAGAGTTGAATCACGAGTGACTGAGAGGCTGCCCGAGAGGCCATATTCTGAGTGATACCTTGCCCGAGGGGCCCAGTTATGATATTTTCACTGATTTCACTCTTCTTTTAAAATAAGCCTCTGTTGTAAGAAATTGCTAAGTATATGATTCCAAGTATTTAAACTGAAATTGATGATTTTCGACGAAACTGGTTTTAAATTGTGGGATTTGATCTGTTATCCTGTTGTCTTTTCATTTATATGATTTTTAACTGCTCGTCACCGCTTTCAGACCTTATTTACTTTAGTTACTTACTGAGTTGGCGTACTCACATTACTCCCTGCACCTTGTGTGCATATCCAAGTGCCCGAGCGGCAGAGTGAGAGTCCTCAGCATTTTTCAGAGGTCGTCGGAGATTGCAAGGTAGCTGCATGGCGTCAGCAGCCCTGCTATTCTCCTTCTTATCTTGTTCTTTTCCGCATTTTTAGACTTATGATCTATTAAACAGTCGGTTATGTATTTAGAGGCTCTAGACTCGTGACACCAGATATGTAGGGCTGTGTAGTTTTATGTTTATTTGACTTCCGCATATATTTTATTGTTTTTAAATGCTTATTATGAAAATTTGGTATTTAAATCCGTGTTAGAAAATGGCTTATTAAGAGAAAATGGGTTGTGCTTAAATAGTTGGGTTGACTTGCCTAGTTGTGTGATAGGTTCCATCACGACTGGTATTTAGAATCATAACAGTACCGATTCACGTAAACTCATATCTCTCAACTTGGATACACCTCTGACCTTGAATACCATTTTCTAGCTCCAAAAGAAGACTTCACTTGGCATTTTTGCATGCAACCTTGGGATCGAACTTTATATTTTTGTCATTTTTGGTAGTTTTCAAAAGACATAGCATTTGATGTGTTTAACGATGCAAATAATTGTGTACAAAGAACTGTGTATGGGTGGTGAGGCAAGAAGGTTTTTATTTGGGATATTATCAGAACTCGATGGATCTATTTTTAAGTATAAATATTCTGATTGGGAGTGTTGAGACAAAAATATTTTAATATCTCAAAAAGAATATTTACAATTATGTCTAGGTTCATTATTTTAATATAATATTAATTGTTCTTGATAGAATTGTAACTGATAGAATATTTTCAATTAACAATTTGATTGTAACAGTTTGGCAATTGATGGCTTTCAATGATTTTATGTTTTGGCATTCTTGGTATTGAATTCTTAATGATCCGTTTTGGCATTCTTGGTATTGCATTCTTAATGATTTGTTTTGGCAGTGAATTCTTGACATTAAATCCTTAATGTATTTTACCGGTTTTTCATTTTCAGATGTCCATTTTCTTGGACTATATATAAAGCTATTTATTTGTGTTCATGGAGTAGTGTGAAAAAAGTTAAAACCTTTCTTCCCTTTTCTTTTGTGTTAGATTTTCTTCTCATAAATCTTTGTTGTTTTCGCTCCTAGTTATACTAGAAGAGCTTGTTGAATCCTGGGGGATACGCCTAATATTATGCATCTCGGTGTGGGCGAAGTATCCTTAAGGACAGTGTCTTTGACACGCCTCAAGCTAAACCTTTTATTCTTCATAATCATCCAATTTTTTTCCAACAATCTTAAGGATATTTACACGCTGCTATTATGGAGAATAACGCTGCTAATGTTGTTGTTGTTGTTTCTACTACACCCGTTGCGCCTACTGTTTCTATTGTTGTTCCATCGCTAATTACATGTGCCAAATCTTTTTCCGATGTTTTGAAAGTTACGGTTTTTGGTGGATATAATTTTAACCGCAAGCACGTTGTTGTTGACAAAGGAAAAGAAATTGCAACTAGAAGCAGCCCTGTGGAGGACAACAATCGTCAGAGAAAATCAAGTAACATGTATGACGAAAGAAATGGTTATAAGCCCAAAACCAACAATCAAACCTTCAAGGAAAAAAACAATTGCTTTGTATGTGGCAAATCTGGCCACTATGTTGCTCAATGTCGAAAAAAGGTTGGGAATGACAATCCCACTGAGACTAAAGTAAATTTGACTGAAGCCAAAGTGGATGATATAATTGTTGCGGTTGTTTCCCAAGTGAACCTTGTGGCTAATGTGAAAGATTGGGTGTTAGATTCTGGTGCCACTAGGCACATATGTGCTAACGAAAAAAACTTTGTGTCTTACACTCAAGTTGAGGAAGGAGAAGAAATTATCTATCTTGGTGACTCAAGAACTACTCAAGTTCTTGGAAAAGGCAAAGTTCTTCTCAAACTCACATTTGACAAAACTTTGGCATTGAATGACATGTTGCATGTTCCTAGTATCCGAGTCAATTTGGTCTCTGTGGGATTATTAGAAAAAGTTGGGGTGAAGGTTTCTTTTAAATCTGATAAGGTCGTGTTGACCAAGAATAATAATTTTGTTGGCAAGGAATATTATAACCATGGCTTGTTTGTACTCAATGTTATCAATGAAAATGCTAGTACCTCTTGATTGATTCTTTTAATTTATGGCATGCTAGATTAAGACATGTTAATTTATCTTATATTAAGAAAATGCATTCTGAAGGTCTTATTTCAAATATTAATTTTTCGAATATTGATAAGTGTGAAGTTTGTGCAGAAGCTAAACAAACTAAGAAATCATGTGCTTCAGTATTTAGAGAATCTGAATTATTAAGTTTAATTCATACTGATTTAGGAAACTTGAAACAAACTATGACTAGAGGAGGGAAAAAATATTATTTGACTTTTATAGATGATTTTTCTAGATATACAAAAGTTTATTTGTTGAGAAATAAAGATGAAGCTTTTGATAAGTTTTTAATTTATAAATCTGAAGTAAAAAATCAATTAGATAAGAAAATCAAAAGAGTTAGATCCGATAGAGGTGGTGAATTTATTTTGTTGAATGATTATTGTGAGAAAGAAGGCATAATTCACGAGATAACTCCGCCATATTCTCCACAGTCAAATGGTGTAGCCGAAAGGAGAAATAGGACCTTAAAGGAAATGATGAATAATATGATTGTTAGTTCTGGTGCTCCGGATAATCTTTGGGGTGAAGCCATTTTATCTGCTTGTCATTTAAAAAATAGAATTCCTTATAAGAAAACGGGTAAAACTCCTTATGAACTATGGAAAGGGTATCCACCTAATTTAAAATATTTGAAAGTGTGGGGGTGCCTTGCTAAAGTTATGTTGTCTGATCCTAAGAAAAAAAAAATAGGATCTAAAACATCTGATTGTATGTTTATTGGGTATGCTGAAAACAGTGCAGCATACAGATTTTTAGTAGTCAAAAGTGATGTACTTGAAAACAATACTATTGTTGAAACAAAAAATGCTGAATTTTTTTGAAAGTATTTTTCCTTTAAAATTTGAGAAAATTTCTGATACTCCTATTATTCCAAGTGATAATATTTCACATGTTCCAATTGTTCAAAATGATCTTGAAAGTGAGGATTTAAGAAGAAGCAAAAGACCAAGGAGAGAAAAAAAATTGGTAATGATTTTTATACTTATCTTGTGGATAATTATTCTTTAACATATTCTGAAGTTATTTCTTCATCTGATGCCTCATTTTGGAAAGAAGCTATTGATGTAGAATTAAATTCAATTTTACAAAATAAAACTTGGATTTTAGTTGATTTACCTCCGGGAGCTAAACCTATTGATTGTAAATGGATTTTTAAGAAGAAACTCAATCCGGATGGTTCCATTGATAAATACAAAGCTAGACTTGTTGCAAAAGATTTCACCCAAAAGCAAAATATTGATTATTTTGACACTTATTCTCATGTAACTAGAATTTCTTCGATTCGTATTTTACTTGCCTTGGCTTCTATTTATAAACTTTTTATTCACCAAATGGATGTTAAAACTGCATTTTTTAAATGGTGATTTGGAAGAGGAAATTTACATGGAGCAACCTGAGGGTCGTATATTGTCTGGCCAAGAAAATAAAGTATGTAAATTGCTAAAATCTTTATATGGTCTAAAACAAGCGCCTAACCAATGGCATGAAAAATGTGATCAAGTATTGATTAATGATGGTTTTTCATCAATCGAGGTAGATAAACGTGTTTATACAAAATGTATAGATGGTACATGTGTTATTATTTGTCTTTATGTGGATGACATGCTTATTTTTAGTTCTAGCCTTGATTTGGTACATAAAATCAAATTTTTTTTTGTCTTCTAATTTTGAGATGAAAGACATGGGAGAAGCTAATGTTATTTTAGGCATGAAAATTATAAGAGAGGGTAGTAGTTTGATGTTGACTCAAGAACATTATGTTGAAAGAATTCTTAAAAAGTTTGATAATTTTGATGTGGTACCTGCAAGCACTCCTTATGATGCTAGTAGTCAGTAAAAAAAATAAGGGAGATCCTATTGATCAAAATAAATATGCTCAAATTATTGGTAGCCTAATGCATTTGATGAATTTCACTAGACCTGATATTGCATATGTTGTGTGTAGATTGAGTAGATATACTCAAAATCCGATTCATGATCATTGGATTGCATTAGTAAGAGTAATGAAATATTTGAGAGGTACCATGAACTATAGTATTAAATATAGCGGATTTCCCATTGTACTAGAAGGATACAGTGATGCTAACTAGATCTCTGATTCAGATGAGACAAAATCCACTAGTGGTTATGTGTTCACCCTCGGTGGGGGTGTCGTGGCATGGAAATCGGCTAAACAAACTATAATAGCTATATCTACCATGGAATCTGAGTTTGTGGCATTGGAATTAGCTGGCAATGAGGCAGAGTGGTTAAAGTACCTTTTGGCGGGTATTCCACTAGGAATTAAACCGACATCTTCTGTGTCGATGCATTGTGATTGCCAAACTGCAATAGCCATTGCCAAAAATGAATCCTTTAATGGGAAGAGTAGACATATCCGATTGAGACATAATGTGATAAAACAGCTGCTGAACGATAGAATTATTTCCATAGATTATGTGAAGTTAGAAGTGAATTTGGCCGATTCTCTGACTAAACCTTTGGGAATAAAATTAATATCCGAAACATCGAGGGGAATGAGACTTTTGCCAATTTGAGTTATATCAACTATGATGGTAACCCAACCTATGTGATTGGAGATTCCATGAAGTAGGTTCATATGGGTAATAACAAGTCATTAGTTGATCAAATGTGCACTATTAAATTATATCCCTTCCTATGGTGTGTGCGTATATAGTGCAAGACTGCAAGGAATGAGAGGCTGAGTTATTAAACTCTTAATCTAATAATCCATAGCTTTTATAGGTGGTGTATTGTGCTACAGAATACGCTTGATGGATAGACCTATATGAGTGTGGAGTGGGGCCGCTCCTATGAAATTTGTGACGAAATTTCTAGAGCACTCATGAAAGCCAGGCGCGCGCATGGCTTATTAGCGCAAAACCGCGATAAACAACAAAGTGTGTGCGAGTATAATGTGATAGATAAGACACTAAATTTACAAAAGAATTCTTGGTTCATAGAAGTTCTAAACTTCACCAATTATTCTGTGAGTTTAATCTTATTTTATCTAGGTCTGGTTCATAGTCCAAGAGACACCATATGCGACGCGTTATGCTCATTTGTGAAAACCCAGCAAATTTAGTTTTATCTTATTTTATTATAATATTTTTTTTGAGCTATGTGAGGGATTGTTGAGACAAAAATATTTTAATATCTCAAAAAGAATATTTTCAATTATGTATAGGTTTATTATTTTAATATAATATTAATTGGTCTTGATAGAATTGTAACTGATAAAATATTTTCAATTAACAATTTGATTTTAACGGTTTGGCAATTGATGGCTTTCAATGATTTTACGTTTTGGCATTCTTGGTATTGAATTCTTAATGATTCGTTTTGGCATTCTTGGTATTGCATTCTTAATGATTTGTTTTGGCAGTGAATTCTTGACATTAAATTCTTAATGGATTTACCGGTTTTTCATTTTCAGATGTGCATTTTCTTGGACTATATATAAAGCTATTTGTTTATGTTCATGGAGTAGTGTGAAAAAAGTTAAAATTTTTCTTCCCTTTTCTTTTGTGTTGCGTTTTCTGTTCATAAATTTTTGTTGTTTCTGCTCCTAGTTATACTAGAAGAGTTTGTTGAATCCTGGGGGATACGCCTAATATTATTCATCTCGGTGTGGACGAAATATCCTTAAGGACGTATCTTTGACACGCCTCAAGCTAAATCTTTTATTCTCCATAATCATCCAACTTTTTTCCAACAGCGAGTAGGAAGTTTAACGATCGTGTTCTTGTAAAAGTAAATCAAGAAGAAATTAATATGAATTTAATATGTTTTCTTGCTTATTTTGTACTCTTGGCCAAACTTAAGTTCATTTTAAGAAAACTGTAATAAGTTTTGCTCACTCCTTTAAACGTATCCTTTCGTGTATCGAGACGTTACCTTTAAGATAGTATTCTCTTCGATCATTTTTAAGTGTCTTCTAAGGTTTTGACACACTCATTATGAAAATTATTAGTAGCATTAACAATAAGAGATTATTTGACTAAGTTATCATTTATCTCTCCTCAAGCGTGTAACTTTTATTTAAAAAGTTTTAAAGATCATTTATTAGAGTAAGGATTAAAAAAATGATTAATATTATCTTGATTTCTTAAAGTGACACCTGTTGTATGGGACCAAATTTAAAAGACTAAAAAGACACTTAAAATTGACCAAGGGGAGTATATTAATTTTAGGCCAAATACATAGATAGCCCATTAAACTTGGCCCAATTTTTTATTTTGGTACTTTAATTCAGCCTTGTTCCATTTTGGCCCTCCAACCCCATTTCTTTTGTTCCACTTTGAAACAAAAGCTGACTAGATTCCATGTGTCATTTGCCTCACCCTTGTAGGCGCGTTAGAGCCATTTTTTAAACCAAATTTCATACTCCCAACGTAGAGGCAGATCAAGAATTTAAATCCTATGGATTTAATTTTAATGTTTTTAACATTGGACCCATTATATTTTTAAAGTTATGGGTTTATATCAATTTTGTTTTATAATTTTAATAAATTTTTACATACAAATTTTTACTCCAAGTCGAAAGTAATGGGTTCAGTTGAACCCGTAGTTATTACTGAAAATATATATAAAAAAATATTTTTTCCACGGGAGGGGGGCAGAAAAAACGAAAATAATAATAATTTGAAATTACAAAAAAGAAATATGGGGGGTGGGGGGAAATGGGGTGAGGTGGGGGTAGCAGCTGTGTATTTGTCTGCGCTGCATTTTTACCTAGGATAAAAGTTTTTGTGTCAAAGTGAAACAAAAAAACCTATTACATTTTAAAATGTTATGTGTTTATATCTATTTTTTTTACAATTTTAATGAATTTTTACATACAAATTTTTACTCCACGTCGAAAGTTATGAGTTCAGTTGAACCCGCAGTTATTACTGAAAATATATATGAGTCGAAAGTTTGCACGCGCTGCATTTTTACTTGGGAAAAAAATATTCGTGTCAAAGTGGAACAAAAGAAATGAGGTCGGAGAACCAAAATGGAACAAGACTGAGTTAAGTGACAAAAATACATATTACTAGTATAAGATTCAAATCGTAAAATTGATTGAACTCATAAGACGGAAAGACAAGATCAGGATAAATAAGAAAGAAAAATGATACTCCAATGTTGTATTATACTCCAATCACTTTTTTCCTTCTCACTTAACTTAAACAAGAACATAAAGGAGGGTAGTGTGTATGCAGACCTTATCCCTATTCTGGGGTAAAGAAGCTGTTTCTAAATAGACCCCCGGCATTCTTCCCTCGAAGAACTTCTCACCTTGCTCTTGGGGAGACTCGAACTCACAACCTCTTGATTGGAAGTAGAGGGTGCTTACTATCAGAGCAACCTCTCTGATCTAATTAGTTATATTATACTGTTCCAAATAAAAACCATCTGGCCTCACCTCCCATTTACAGTAGAATAGAAAATTATAAACTTTTATCTGATCAAAGACACAACTACGTGGGTCGTTAAACACCTCAAATCTTTTATCTTTTGAACCCACCAAAAGTGACAAAAAAATAAAGTATTGTCGGCAAATGCCTCGCAAAATGACCAATTAAAGTCTTCATCTACGGCAAGACTATGGTATCCAAGGTCATCATTCTTCGACGCACAATGAATTGTCAGTTGTGGAGAATCAGAAGGAAGTTTATTCATAACATGTACCTGCATCTTCTCAGTAAAGATGCATTTTTTGGCTATTGAAAGGTCAAGGGGCGTGATCAATAACAGCAAGAAGACGTTGATCAACGAGAGAGCCATACTGAAAAAATAATAAGTATGGCAAAAGTAAAGGGGTTCTAGAGTTTTATACAAAAAAAATCTTGATTTGGATTCCAGCAATTTGTGCCTTCCTGAAATCACTTAATGCTTTTTTACACTCTTTATGTTATTGAATTTATTGAAAGATAATTAATTGAGATGTGATTAAATAAATAAATATTTATTATCTAACTGATTAAGTTTTTAGATAATACAACATATAATGCTATTGAAAGGTCAAGGGGAGTGATCAATAACAAAAAGAAGATATTGACGAAGGAGAGAGCCATAATGAGAAAATAATTAGTATCGCAAAAGTAAAGGAGGTGCTGGTGTTTTATACAGAAAATTCAAGGGAAAATGACATTGTATAGTCGCTCTCAAAATAATAGCTGAAAAATTGTATATATATATATATAAATTATACAAATTTTATATACTTTTTTTGTTACCAAATATAAATAATTTTTGGCACGGGCTAAAGGTAAAACAGTCCAATATTCGATTTTAGTCAGGCCCACAAAATCTTGATTTGGGTTCCAACAATTTGTCTATTTACCGAAATCATTTAATCACTAATCACTAATAACGTCTCTTCCTCTTTTCTTTCCTCTTTATTTCATTAAATTTATGGCTAGATGATTAAACCTGGGATATATTCTACACTTGATTAATTGTTGTGAGATTTATACAATGGTTTCTAGTCAAAGATAGACTCAGATTTTATTTTATATTATAATGTTGAGACATGATTAAATATCCACTATATCTAATTAATTAAAACTTTAGATGATTCATTATATAAGTACCTATACAGATATATAAATTTTATGGTACAAAGTCATACAAAATTAAGTTGGGTTTAAGTCCTAATTCCAAAAAATGTTGGCACAAATCAATATCGATTACTTCAGTCCGAATACAAAAAATTACAAATACAATTAATTATTAATTATTATTAATAATAAAGAATATGAAAGAATCGTGATATAAGTTTATCACTTATCCAATGCTAGGCCTACTTATACAACTTGTATGCACGGCTGAAATTGTAGTCCTAGTAGCTAGGCCACAAAGCATAAAGAAAATGGAAAATGGCCAAATATACCCCTCTATTTCATATATTTTCTATATTTAACCTCGTTATACTATCGGGCCAAATTTAACCTACAATCAGCAAACTTTTAAAAGTACCCCTTGATCTGTTAAGTAATCCAAAATCTCCCAAATTCCTTTTATTTAAATCACTTGTTGTCCAATCTTACTCATACCTCACCCCATTTTGCCTCTGTCTCGGTCCATGTCCACTTCATTTAAGTGTTTTCTTATTCCACCTGCTAAGACCAACAGATTACTACTACTAATAGATATCGATAGTTATCCAATCTTACTCATGCCTTACTCCGTTTTACTTCTCTCGCACCATTGACACCTCTACCAACTAGGACGAACGTCACACTATTAGATAATCCTAACAAAAACAAATACTAAAAAAGGAAAAAGAAGCCCTATCAGCGAGGTCTAAATCAACGGTTGAAAACGTGCGGACATAGCCACCTCTCAGCCGGGAGGGGGAGCATAGACCCCTACCGCTCATGCTCTAGGGCACGTTGCTACCGTATATCAGACCCTAGGTGGACGACCTGCGGACGAGGCTCAGCTAGTTGTAGTGGCTATACTAGAGCCCAGACCAGCCACGACCGTCGAGCAGTAGAAACAGTTGGACATGTGGACCAGGTTACATCCTCCTGTCTTGGCAGTAAGCAACATGAAAACCAACAGGACTTCATTGATCGTTGTAGGGACGGGCTGCACAACATGGGAGTATTAGAGTCCAACAGGGTGGACTTCACCATATTTCAGTTGGAGGGCAAGGCTCGTAGATGGTGGCAATCTTATCTCTATAGCAGGCCAGCAGGTTTACCTTCTTTTACTTGGGAGCAGTTCACACGTCTCTTTTAGGAGAGATATATTCCACCCTCTCAGAGGGAAGAGTTGCAGGGTCAGTTCGAGCGGCTCCAGCAGGGTTAGATGTTGGCGTCCGATTATGAGGCGAGGTTCTCTGAGTTGTCTCTCCACGCACTTATGATACTCCCCACTTATGCAGAGAGAATGCGGAGGTTTATCGTGGGCTTGTATTATGGCATCTAGGTTAATATGGCCCGAGAGTTTGAGATAGGGATAGCTCGGAGGATCGAGGATATCTGGGAGCATTTCGGCGCTTAATGTTGGAAGTTGGCACTTTGAAGTTTTTAAAGTTTCTTAAATTTGGTTTGAAGTATACTTTGATGTTATCGATGTCCATTTGGGATTTTGGGCAGAGGAATAGGTTTGTATGGTGAATTATGACTTGTACGTAAAATTAGGCATCATTCCGAGTTGTCTAATTATGATCTTTCGCGTTCGGAGTTAGTTGAAGAAGTTTGAAGTTCATATGTTGATTAAATTGGTTTTAGGGTGCAATTCTTAGTTCCAATGTTGTTTTATGTGTTCCAAGACTTCGAGCAGGTCCATATAATATTTATGAACTTGTTGATATAGTTGGACGGGGTCCCGGGTGGCACGGGTGAAGTTTGGACCACCCTAAGCTAAGTTCAAAAATTCTAAAATTTGTTGTTCCGGTTTCCTTCTTTGCTAACGTGGAGAAGGCCTCGCGTTCGTGATGAAGGAATTGGGGCTTGGGGTTTTTGTTATACGAGTTCGCAAAAATATGGTCGCGATCACGAAGCCGCTAGCCTCCGCATTCTTGATCACTGAGTTGCGTTCTCATAGAAGGGGCTGGGTCTGGGGGCTCAGCAAGTGGATGCCCTTCGCAAACGCGAAGGATGGGTCGCGTTCGCGATGATCGGAGGGGGTTGGTCTTCATGTTTGAATGGAGCTTCTCGCGATCGCGAAGAGGCTTTTCAGGGGCCGAAAAAGGATCGTTGGGCGGTGATTTAGGTTAAAAATGGAACTTATGCTCATTTTCTTCATTTCTCTCAACTCTTTGCCGATTTTAGAGCTCCTTGGAGAGGGCTTTTTACCTAGCATCTTGAGGTAAGTAATTTCTATATAATGTGAGTTTAATACATAGATTATGGGTTGATTTTAACATGTAAGTTATGAAAATTATAGGATGTGTTGAAAAACCCAGGGTTTGGTAAAAATGGGATTAGACCACAAAAATAATTATGGAATTGAGTAGAAATTACATACTTGAGTTCGTAAAGTCATGTGTAACATTTATTTACGAAAATTTCTGGAATCACCTGCCCAGGTAGACTTTTAGGAATTTTCTAAATTAGGTTGGGTAATTATTGTAATTGTCAAATTGTGAACTTTTTAGCATATATTGATTAGTTTCTACGATCTTCGGCTAGTTTTGGATTGCTCGGCACCGTTTTGAGGCTATTAGTGTGATTTGTGGAGCGCAAAGAGGATTTGAAAAAGAGGCAAGTCTCTTGTCTAACCTTGTATGAGGGAAATATCCCTCTAGGTATTTTAAATTGTTATTTCTAATAATTGTGGATGTTACGCACGCACGAAGTGACGAGAGTCCATACATAGCTAAAATCATGCTTATGTCCTATAGACGTACGACTTTATCATACAATACTTGTATTACTTGAACCCAAATTGTTAGTTTAATTACTTGAATTTAAAATTAAAATTGGATATGCGATTTTATGACCGAGCTTCATTATCTTGAGTTTTGGCGAAATACTTGATTGTTGATGGAAATTATGCATTTTTTGTGTACCATTCCTGTGTTATAGTCATTGACTGTAGTTTGCAGAGCTTCTCTATTCTTGTGGATCGTGCCGAACGCCTAGGCATAAAATTTAGATGCATCTATGTTTCGCGTCGGTCGCCCTCGATAGTATACATGATTATTCTGCATCAATCTGTACGACCTTGGCATAATTCGTGCGTGATATTGCTAGGAGTCCGATTGCACTTGGTATTTCCTTCGTGACCTGAGATTTGATAATTATTTGATGGCTCTTATTTGTTAAAATTGGCATGTGATAATTAGAGATTTTAAATTGACATTGTGTTAAGGGATCATTATTTATTATTTTCTTATTTCATTGTTACTATTATATTTCATGCCTATTTATAATTCCTGCTCTTTATTTATTGACCTCTACTAAGTGTCAATGTCGACCCCTTGTCACTATTTTTCCGAGGTTAAACTAGATACTTAATGGGTACATGTTTTTTATATACTCATGCTACGCTTCTGCACAAATTGTACATATACATGTGGTGTTTGATCAGGCATGCATCTGCACTACTCGGAGTCTTAGTAGTTACCTACTTCTGCATGCTCCGATTCGCAGGACCCAAAGTCTCTTTCATGTTGCACTCTATTTTATATTTATGTCTATTTTATTTCGGACAATAATTGTAGTGGTTCGTATATTCTACTAGATTGTTCCTGAACTTATGATACCGAGTTTTGAAAATTTCTAGTAGATACTTATGGTTTTTGTCTATTAATATCACTATTTCACTCTTAAGGTTTTGTAACGACCCGGTCGGTCATTTTGAGAATTTAAGCTCCGTAAGCAGCGTAAGGTCTTGAACAACTTTATATTATGTGTATCGACTTGCGTGCATGGTTGAATTCAATTACCGGATGATTCAGAGTCGAATTGGGAGAAGGAACCTAGTTTTGGAAGCTTAAGCGGCGAGAGTTGACCAGAATTTGACTTTTGTGTAAACAGCCCCGAAATGGGTTTTGGAGGATCTTAACAACTTCGTATGGTAATTTTGAACTTAGACGCACTTTCAGATTCGGATTTGGAGGTCCGTAGAGTAATTTGAGGTATTTTGGCAAAAGTTGGAAAAGTTGAAGTTTGGAAAATGGAGAAGTTTGACCCATAATTGACTTTTGTGATACCGGGGTCCGAATGTGATTTCGAGAATTGGAGCAGCTCCATTATTTCATTTTGGACATGTAGTGTTATTACGGGTTGGTTTCACTGGTTTCGGTACGAGTTTTCGAAGTTGGAAGATTTGGAAGTTCATAGTTCGATTCATGGCCGATTTGCGTTTCCGGCATTGTTTGATGTGATTTGAGAATTCGAGCGAGTCCGTGTTAGGTTATTGAACTTGTTTGTGTGCTTAGACGGAGTCACGGGGGCCTCGGGTGTGATTCGGACGAGTTTCAGATGTTTTGCATGGTTTTGAGCATGTATGATTTCTGGTGTTTTCGCACCTGCGCCCTTGGAGCGCAGGTGCAGCTCCGCTTCTACATGAGCCTGGCCACTTCTGTGGTCATGAAGGCTTGGGAGCTTGCTCACTTCTGCGGAGGCTGGCACGCACGTGCGAAGACCACTTCTGCGGTCCAGCTATCGCACCTGCGGTGAAATCTCGCTCTTACGATTTCCCCTTCGCTTCTGCGATGTCGTTGATGCGGCTGTATATCCGCAAATGTGGTCCCTCGCCTGGTCAGCTGAGTTCGCAAATGCGGACTCTCTCTCACAAATGCGGTCCCGCAGATGCGGTTTCTTGACCGCAGATGCGGAAGTCCTGGCAGAATCATATAAGTCCAGGGTTTGGCCATTTCTTCATATTTTGAGTTTTAAACTTCGGATTTGGTAGTTTCTTTTGGGGTTTTTTAAGAAAATCGATTGGGTAAGTGTTCTTCACCTAGAATCTAATATATTCCATAATTTTATCTTCATTTTCATCATTTAATTTGTGTTCTGAGTTGAGAAAAATGTTGGTTTTTGAAGAAAAGTTTCAAAATGAAAATTCATGATTTGAGGGACGAAATAGTATCGGAATTTGATAATTTTTGTATGATTGAACTCATATGGGAATGGGTATTCAGATTTTGTAAAAAAATTCGGGTTTCGAGGTGTGGTCCCTAGGTCGACTTTTGAACCGATTTTTAGATTTTGTTAAAGACTAAGACTCTATGATCTAGAATAGTTTCTTATGTGTTTTATTTGTCTTTTGAAGTTAATTTTGTTAGATTTGAGCCGTCCGGAGGTCTTTTCACCCGAGAAGTGCATTATAGGGTATCGGTTTGTCATCTTTGAGGTAAGTATCTTGCCTAACCTTGTGTGGGGGACTTTTCCTTAGGATTTGAATCTTCTATGTTTGTAGTTCGTGTACGCGAGATGACGAGTGCATTCTCAAACTTATTTGTGGGAAATTGGCCTTTAGGGTTCTTATATTCACTATGTATGAAGTTATTCTCGATATGGCTGAGTTTCCTATTTACTAGTTTCACCTCTACATGCTTAATTGGAATTAATTGCTTCATGATTCATTCTTATTACCTAATTGACTCCTATTTGATTTAATTGAAGAATTTTGCCTCTCCTATTATCATGCTATCCTTTCATGGTTGCTTGTCTTATTGAGAATGCATCATTACCCCTCTTGAAATTATTTAGTCTTAAGTGAAGCTAAGATCATCTTTCCTTAATTAAATTATCAAATATCCTCGTAATTGTCCAACCTTAAAAGGAGTTAGATAACCAATATCTTTGTTGGCTTGCCTTTATTGTTAAGCTTACGGGGTGTAACAGATTTTCCTTGTTATTGACTTGTATATTGTGGGATCGTTGCTACATGTTAGTTTTTTCTTTGTTGAATTGTTCCCTTTATGCCAACATTCTTTTCTGTGGTTATTCCTTATGAGTTGGTTCTACCGTTTCTTTGTGATTTACAGTTCTTGAGTTGATTTACTTGTCGTACCTTGTATTATTGTCATTGTTGCGGTTGTACGTGTTTTGGTGATGTATGAGTTTTTTGCCATGTTGTAATTGTTATCTCTTTGGTTGAGCTGCATATTTATTTTGGGACTACGGAACGGTATCCTCGGAGATCCCCATGTTTCGCATATTTGCTTTGGACTACGAAACAGTATTCTGGGAGATCCCCCTGCACATTTACGTTTGGTACTACGAGACGATATCTCGGGAGATCCCCTGTTCTGCATATTTACTTTGGGACTACGGAACGGTATTCCGGGAGATCCCCCTGCACATTTACGTTTGGGACTACGAGACGGTATCCTGGTAGATCCCCATGTTCTGCATATTTACTTTGGGACTACGGAGCAGTATCCTGGGAGATCCCCCTGTTCTGCATATTTACTTTGGGACTATGGAACGGTATTCCGGGAGATCCCCCTGCACATTTATGTATGGGACTATGGGACGGTCTCCTGGTAGATCCCCTGTCATTATCACTATATTTTGAGTTGTTGTTTTCATTGATCCTATCCCTGTGTAAACATTATATGTGCTGTCCGTTCTTGTCCTTATTCTTACTAGCTTGTATGAACTATGTTAGGACACTTGCAGAAGCATACACGTGGCTAATCACCCTTATCAGATAGGAAGCTCCTTGATATTGTTGAGTATATACGCACACCCTTATTTATTTGCCTTCCATGTGAGAATGACTCTTTTGGGCACGTGAGTTGTCTGTATGATTATAAGGTATAATGAGGGCACAAAATGCCAAGTGTTAAGGTTCAGGTATTGAGACCCGTATTGTAGGATTATGAAATGAGGTGTCACATGGTGATTTATATTCGAAGGATATTTATTTGAAAAGGGTTATATTCGAAAGGTATTCATTTTTAGAGAACTATTTTGGAAAAATATTTACTTGAAAGAAGTATATTTAGAAATATTTTTATCAACTGAAGGATTCGACTAATTGATTGAAGTTTGTTGGCTATGACCTAATGTGAAAACTGTCGTAGTTGCTGATTTATGATTTCTCCTTACTGTATTTGTGATTTCAAATTTGGGTTATATTTCCATTCACTTTTATGTGCTTTATTATGGTGTTCCGCTGTTACTTGTTGTTTTCTTTCCTTATTGTAGTTACTGTATTGTTAGCAATATCACTTAGTCTTTATATAGATATCATGTTCGGTTGTTTCTATATTTATACTTGTTCTGCTTATTAGACCAGTGGGTGTCTTGACTGTTCCTCGTCACTACTCCATCGAGGTTAGTTTTGATACTTACTGGGTACCGCTATGGTGCGCTCATACTACACTTTTGCATATTTTTGTGCAGATCCAGGTATTTATCGTTAGTAACTGAGCGGATTCTTGCCAAGGAGACTCAAGGTAAACCTGTTATTGCGTTCGCAGGCTTCGGAGTCACCTTCCTATTCGTATTCACACTATTGTACTTATTTCCATACAGTTGTGTTTAGAAGTTGTAGAGAAACTTTGTAGAGCTTATGACTTGTATCGCCGGTTTTGGGAAGATATATATTTCATAAAGATTTCTATGTTGAAGCTGTTAGACTTTCTTTATTATGGTTGATATTCAGTAAATGTTAAACCTACCTAGTCTTTAAGACTAGGTGCCATCACAAAACCCAATGGAGGGGAAATTGGGTCATGACAGCTATTGATTCTTGATTTCTTTATTAAATAAAATTCATGATTTTAAAAATAATAAAATGAAAAATTAAATGGATAGTTCATTGTTGGCTTGTCTAACGACCCGACCGGTCGTTTCATGAGTTACAATCCCGGCAACCCTATTTCTACTTCCTTGTGCATTGTTCAGTTGTATTTCATCATATCGTGTTGGTTGTATTGTGTTCGGAGTGGCCTTAGAGTGGAATGAGACACTTAGTCTCTTATTTGGAAGATTAAGTTGGAAAAGTCAACCAGATGTTGACTTATATGTAGAAGATCTCGAATGTGAATTTCGATTGTTCGGATAGCTTTGTTAGGTGATTTTGGACTTAGGAGCGTGTTCGAAATGTAATTTGGAGGTCCGTGGTAGATTTAGGCTTGAATTGAAAAAATTGGAAATTTGACGTTTTCCGGTCGGCAATGGAAATCTTGATATCGGGGTCAAAATGGAATTCCGGAAATTGGATTAGGTCCGTAGTGTCATTTGTGACGCGTGTGCAAACTTTCAGGTCGTTAGGAGGTGTTTTGATAGGTTTCGGCGTCGTTTGTGAAATTTGAAAGTTTATAAGTTCTTAGGCTTGAATCCGAGGTTAATTTGGTGTTGTTTTGAATGATTAGAAGGTTCAACTAAGTTTGAATGATGTTATGGGATGTGTTGGCATGTTTGGTTGAGGTTCCGAGGGCCTCGGGTATGTTTCGGATTCCCAGCGGGACATTTTAGACTCGAAGAGTTAGCAGATTTTGGTGGTTTTCTGATGTAGAAGATTTGCTCTTCGCGATCACGAAGGCTTAATTTGGGCAGAGGTGGAGTTGTTCTATGCGATCACAGAGATGAGATCGCAGTCGCATATGTGTGAGATGTTGTGCTTTGCGAACGCGTGGCCAGGGTCGCATTCACATAGAAGAAAGTGAGCTGGTGATAATAGAGGTGGTTACTCTATGCGACCGCGTGAAGCAGGTCGCGATCGCGTAGGTCTGGGTGGATGAGGTTCGCGAACGCATGGAGGTTTATGCGATCGCATAAGGTTAATATGAGGGGCAGTCCATTTTTTGCTTCGCGATCGCGAGGCAATTTCCGCGATCGCGATGAAGGAAATGTCTGGGCGAATGTTTAAGTTCAAAAATGAGGGCTTGAGTTCATAATTCCAAAATTTAATAGAGAGCTCAGGAGAAGGCGATTTTGGAGGGGATTTTCAGAGGGGTGATTGAGGTAAGTGTTCTTCACTCAAATTTGGTTAAATTCCATAATTGTGCTTTGATTTTTATCATTTAATTTGGGAATTTGGGGTGAAAATTGGGAAAATGGAAGAAAAATTAGAGAGTTGATTTTGGGGGTTTGGATGGCCATTTGATGTCGGATTTTGGTGAATTTGATATGGGTAGACTCGTGAGTGAATGGGCTTTCTAGTTTTGTAATTTTTATCGGATTTGGAGACATCGACCCGGGGGCCAGGTTTGAGCCAAATTCGGGATTTTTGGTCTAATTTGATAATTTTCATATGGAATTCATTCCTTTAGTATATATTGATGATCATATACTGATTTTGATTAGATTCGGAGCATTTGGAGGCCGAGTCGAGAGGCAAGGGCATTGCGGATTAGAGTTTTGATCAGTTTGAGGTAAGTAATGATTGTAAATCTAGTCCTGAGGGTATGAAACCCCGGATTTCACATCGATTCACTACCTTGAGGTGATGCACGCACTAGATAGTGAGCGTGGGGGTGTGAACCGTTGGGGATTGTGACTTGGTCCGTCCCGTTCGACTATTAAGTCGCATATTTGACTAAAAACTATTTGATACTATTGTGCTTTGGAAAGTATTACTATGTTTTGGGCTGAATGCCATATTTGGGCCTCATGCTAAGCTATTTGGACACTTTGGGGATTTTTACTACTATTTCCTCACTGTTTTGGTTTAATATCTGTACTTAGTCATGCTACATTTTTACCAATTTCATAACTCAGTCTTATTTACTTCGTTCTGGTGCATAAAATGATATTTTGGGTTGAGCGCCCTGTTTTGATTGATAGCCCAAGTGGCTTGAGAGGTTTCTGACTGAGTGAGGCCGAAGGCCTGTGTTGTGAGGATATCTGGGATCGGGCTGCGCGCCGCAGCATATTGTACTAATTTGTGATATATGAGAGGCCGAGGGCCTCATTTATTATGCCATGAGATGACTTGTTATAGCGCTTGGGCTGTAGGAGCCCCTCTAGAGTCTGAACACCCCCGGTGAGTGCGGGTACCCAGAGTGAGTGATATGATGTTGCCCGAGGGGCTGATCTTGATTTATGGTGTGCCCGAGAGGCTGATTACGAGTGATTGTGAGGTTGCCCGAGGATCTAGTTCTGATTGATATTATGCCCGAGGGGAAGTTTATGACACATGTCTTGACCGAGGGGGTATTTATGATTTGCATCATTTTACTCTAAACTTCATTAAATCTCTGTTGAAACTGTTAGAAAGACATTTTGAAAGGATTTTTACTGAAATTTGATTTTTACGAGATGATTTGAATTATATACTATTTTGGAAACATATTGTACTTATTGTGGTGTTATGACGTGGATTATGTGTTTTCTTATAGCTCAGTCTTAATTTACTTTTATTACTTACTAAGTTGGCGTACTCACATTACTCCATGTACTTTGTGTGCAGATCCAGGAGTTGCGGGTAGTGATAGCGATCACTGATCTCTTATCCAGTGGGTCATTTAGAGTCGGCAAGGTAGTTGCATGGCGTTCGCAGCCTTGCTCTTCTCCCTCTTATCTTCCTTAGACTATTTTAGTATTTTCCAGACTGTGATAGTCTTTGTTGTATTAAGACCTTAGTAGATGCTCGTGACTTGTGACACCCCGATGTCGGGCTTATGTTTTCTTTCCGCACTAGCTATTTAGACTAATGTTATGGGATTTTATTTGATTAATAGCTTAAACCGTTCTTTTTATGAAATATTGGCTTTATTTGGGATTGTGTCGGCTGGCCTAGTTCCATGATAGGCGCCATCATGACCGGGTCGGTTTTGGGATCGTGACAAGTTGGTATTAGAGCCTAGGTTACATAGGTCTCACGAGTCATGAGTGTGTTTAGTAGAGTCTTGCAGATCGATATGGAGACATCTGTACTTATCTTTGAGAGGATGCAGAACCTTTAGGAATAATTTCACTTTCTTGAATTCCTGTTATGCGAATCTGTTGATTCTGGTAACTGAACTTTTGTTATTCTATTCTCTCACAGATGGTGAGACACGTGCTACTGGTCAGGACGGACGGCCCCTAGTACCACCACTTAGGGCCACTAGAGGCCGAGGTCGCGGTCGAGGCCGTGGTAGGAGCAGGGGTATGCCTGCACAACAGCTAGGGAAGCACCTGCAGATCTACCAGCTGCCCCAGTTCATGATAAAGTCCCAGTTGCGGATGCTCCAGTCGGACCAACTCAGGCACCGGCTGTGCCTATTGTTATCCCAGGCCTACAAGAGGCCCTAGCAGATTCTATCAGTGTGCACTAGTTTGGCTCAGGCAGTCTCAGTTACTACAGCCGCAACTACTTCTCAGGCTGGGGGAGGCACTTAGACTCCCATTGCTCGCACACCTGAGCAGGTCGTGTAGGGACTTCAGACACCGGGGGTGCATCCAACCCAGCCAGTTGTAGCTGCTCAGGACTATGTAGTTCCTGCCATGCCAGAGGACGAGCAACGTAGGTTGGAGAGGTTTGGTAGACTACAGCCTCCGTCATTTAATGGAGCTGAGGGTGAGGATGCACAAGGTTTCTTGGATAAGTGTTAGAGGATTCTTCGGACCGCAGGTATTCTGGTGATCAGTGGGGTCTTATTCACTATTTTCCAATTCTCGGGGGCTGCACTTAGTTGGTGGGAGGCTTACGAGAGGCGTAGGCCGGTTGGCGCATCGCCCTTTTCTTGGCAGCAGTTCTCCGTTCTCTTTCTGGAGAAGTTTGTACCTGAGTCTCGCCGAGAGGAGTTGCACATGTAGTTTGAGTAGCTTTGTCAGGGTGATAGGTTTGTTACACAGTATGAGATACGGTTCTCCGAGTTGGCTCGTCATGCGGTCTGGTTGGTTCCTGATAAGTAGAGATTTTAACGAGTTTTATGCTCCTTCTTGCTTATGCTTTGATTATAAATCGTTACCAAATAGTCCCAAAAGGCTCATAAGTTGTGCTTGATTGCAGGCTTGATCAACAAAGTGACGAAATGTCAAAGATCGGTTCAAACGGAATGAAACCTACTCAAGTATCAAAGACAAAGTAAACTGAGGGAAAACAAGCCTAGTGCGGACCACACAAAATGGAATGCGGTCGCACTAGGTGATTCAGAGAGAAGGCAAAACCAGGCCTCAGGCAACGCGGCCGCGGTACACATTTCGCGGTCCGCGGTGAAGGCTCCACGACCACGCTACCTTTTTGTGCGGTCCGCGGAAGGGAGATTCAGAGAGTTGGCAAAAATGGGCTTCAGGTAACGCGGCCGCGGTACACATTCCGCGGTCTGCGGTGAAGCTTCCGCGGCCGCACTATCTTTTTGTGCGGTCCGCGGAAGAGATGTTCAGAGAGATGGAAAATGCCAATGCGGTCCATGGTCATGGTTGTGCGGACCGCGACAGCTGCCTCCGCGGCTGCGGTCCATTCTACGCGGTCCGCGGAGCCCAAGTTCAGAGAGCCCAGAACTGAAGTCCAAGAGCCTAGTGCGGTCGCGGTCCATTTTATGCGGCCCGCACTTACCCCGCAGGGATATTTTTGTCCAGTTTTTCTAGCCTAGTATAAATAGAACATTTTACCATTTTTTTAAGTTATCAGATATATCAGAGCTGAGCTGCGCTCGTGGGAACTTCATTTGTAGCCATTTTTGGCATCTTAGCTTCAAATTAACGATAGATTTTCTGTATTTACATTAGCATTTAATTAATATGCCTTGTTCTTCATCTTTTTCTTTATTTTCTTCTTCAAGCATAAGTAGCTAAACCCATTAGCTAGGGTTGTGGCTCAACCTTAGTGTGGGTAATTGATGGGTGTTGCCATCTATTGTTAGATTGACTATGGGTGTTTGTTATTTGGGTCAATTTTATGGTTTAATCTATGAATTGGTGGTTGCAAACACTGGTTTGTGCTAAGTTGACTTGGCTCTTCTTGAGAAAGAGAGCCTAAGTCTCCAAAATTGACCCAACAAGGAATTGGGATGGACTCAAGAGAATTGATAGTCCCAGTTAACGGGTTAAACCTCGAGAGAGTAATCACCCTACTTGAACCCTAGTTGCTTGATCTAATTTGCCTACCCATTTGGTCTCGAGAGAGTCAATTGGGCAAAATCACTCTCTCTACCGAGAGGTGTGAGAGTGGGTAAAATTGTGCAACGGTTATAGCATAAGCCCCAATTATGTCAATCGAACTTTAATAACTTCTACCAGTCAATTAGCCACCTAGGTATTGTCACGACCCTAGTACCCTTCTTCCCATTAGATACAACTTAACAATTATCTCGTAGCATAATCTAGTAAATAGCTTGGTAATAGTAGTTTATAATCTCCCAAAAATGTATGGAAGTGACATTTGGAACAAATACACACTTCTAGTCAGATTTCGACATTGATATGAAACATAAGACATTGATTTCTAAACAGACTCTTCACCCACTAAACAGAGCTATAAAAAATTTCATTGTCAGCCCCAATTTACCTTTCAATAGCAGATTTCGAACCTTCATCTTTCTCTCTAGGACTTGATTTCGACATTGATTCAGAGCCCCAGGCCACTGACAATGAAAATTTTGTTCGACAATGGAGATGAATCAGTGGATAATCATGGTTGTATTCATGGAGAAAGACTGACATTGAGAGAAAGAGAGGGTGGAGAAAAATCTGACAGAATGAGAGAGAAAAATAATAGAAAGCGTATTTTATGGCTTAAAGGTAGGAGGTGACCATAAATAGATATTTGACTATAAAAATCAAAAGGTAGCTATGAAATATAATTTTTTAAAAGGTTATTTATTTAAAATAAATAAGGTATCAACATTTACTATAGGAGGTAAAAATTCCTTTCTTTTTCCCCTTCACCTTATAAAAACTTGTTTTATAAGCACGAAGTCTCATGTACAAATAATCGACGATCTTCCTTCTAATTCCCCTCAACAGCAAATCCAGTGTACTTCTTCTGATGATGATCTTGGAGATCATTTTCTAGCCAATACACAAGACATTAGTTGGTCATTTTGCGAAAACATTTTAGATTGTACTTCATATTTTTGTCATTTTTGGTGGGGCTCAAAAGAGAGTAAATATGAAGTGTTTAAGAGAATTGTGTCCGTAATGGAGAAGTGCCAGATTATACAATGAATGTGTATGGGTGGTAGACCAGATGGTTTTTATTTGGGATACTATCAGAACAAATTAACCCTTTTTAAGTACAAATATTCGGATTGGAATAATTAGGAAGTTGGAGATTTGTGTTCTTGTAAAAGTAAAATGCATCGCCGATAAGGAAAATAATGTAAATATGAATCTATAGTGTCTTTCTTGCTTATTTAATCTCTTGGTTGAATTTGAGTTTTTGGAATGGTTTTAGATTTTTGAAGAAAAATATTAATTCTCTTTTTGGGTGATTGTTAAAATTGCAGTTTCTGCAAGAATTTTATATTTTTTCGCTCAAACTGAGTTTCAAGAATATTAGCAAACAAAATCTTGATTTGGATTACAAGAATTTGTACCTTTCTAAAACATTAAATCACTATTAAATGTCCTAGTCTCTTTCTTCTCTTTATATTACTGTAGTTAAGGTGAAGATTTTTTCTTTTGTGGAAAAGAGAAATATTATATATAGCTAATATGCATCATTACAAAAGTAGATGCTAGCCCTTTTGTTCATCTTTTATTTTTTCATACTTTTTGGATCAATTATTTGAGCAAGAGTATATTTGGAAAAATTTATTTTTAGTTTCTTAAAGGGAACTTATTTTAGACAAAATTGATTTGGTTAAAAAGACACTTATTTTGAACAGGGGAGAGTATATAAATTTACTCACTCTGTGTATTAATCGAGACGCTAGTTTTATAATACTTGTACTCAATTAAAGTTTCAAAGTATTAAGTACCTATTGAGGTAGATGCCAAAAATCAATATAAGATATAAGTCAGTAAAATTTCTACAACAAGAAATGAATAACATCATACCGATCTTAAAAAAATGAAGTTAAGAAAAACAAGATCAGGATAATAAAAAAGAAAGAAAGCCAATATAAATTATAAAACTCGGTCTATTTCATTCTTTTTCATTTTACTTAAACAGGAAGACAAACATCATGTTTTCCTTAAGACCAGCCAGTATAGCGATCCGTATAATATGATGGGTTAGTAGCATTATACTGTTCCAAATAAAAACCATCTGGCCTCACCTCCCATTTACAGTAATTTAGAACATTGATATTTGCTCCATGTTTGACACAATAATATGGATCGTCAAACACATAAAAAACCTTGTTTTGTGAACCCCACCAAAAGTGACAAAAGAGCAAAGTTCTATCGAGAAATGACTCGCAAAATGACCAATTAAAGTCTTCGTCGATGGCAACATTATTGTATCCAAGGTCGTCATTCTTTGAGGCGCAATGACTTTGCAATTGTGGAGAATCAGAAGGAAGTTTGTTAATAACATGTACCTCAAACTTTTTGGAAAAGAAACATTTTTTGGCTATTGAAAGGTTAAGAGGTATGATCAGGAACAACAAGAAGGTGTTGATCAAGGAGAGAGCCATACTGAGAGATAAGTATCGAAAATGAAAGGGGGATTGTGGATTTTTATACAAAAAAAATATATGTATAGTTATTGAGATTAGTCAGGTCCATAAAATCCTGATGTGGATTCCAACAATTTGTACTTTTTTGAAATTACTAAATCACAATTATAAGTACTTGATTTTTCTTTTTATATTAAGGATAATAAATAATTACTCTCACTATCTTGTCCCAAAGTTTAAACTACATATTTAAAATTTACGGGTGAAGCTTTTTATTTTTATGTTTTTTTTAGCTTTACTAGTATTCCTCCCTCAAAGCTTAAGCACGTAGCTAAAACTTCATGATAAGTTGAGAAGTCGCTTGTTATGATTACAGTCAACCCTTTTTATAACAGTCGCGTTTGTTCCGATGTTTTTTTTGCTTTTATAATGAATAACTGTTATACACCTATAACAATATTTGATATTTAAATAGTTTTTGTTGTTATAAATAAAAATTATCCAAAAATTAATTATTTTTTCTTTTTAATGTTACATATAAAAAATAAGAAAATTATTCAAATTCAAAATCTCAAAAGATAGGCATATTTCACTAGCTAAATATTGAAGAAAGTAAATATAATATTAATAAATTCATAACTAAAAGTATAAAGATTTGAACTCTAAGGCGGACATTTTAAAGCTGCCTAAAAAATAAATATTTTCAAGATTGATGGAAGAACTTTGTAATTGTAACTTGTTTCGTAGATTTAATTCTCTTACTAGCAATATAACGCTTGAATTAGCTCAGATTCATGTGCAAATTTTCAGCAAAAAGGTATCCAATAGTTTTCCCTTGAAGACAATCTAAGAGCTTAACAGTTAAATTTTCTATCTAAATATTTTTTGGTATTTGTCCAATGGAAAAGATATCATATGCAAATCTTCAAATCTTATGCAAGATAGAAATTTTGTTTAATGGAAAAGGTTGTGTGTATACTTTTAGAGTTATTATTAGTAATCTTAAATATTCTTTATCATTATTATAGAAGAGTAATTTTACAAAGTGTGTTTTGCTATAAATATGGTTCTTGTTGTTGTTATAGGTAAAAAGTCATTATAGAGAGGTAAAATATAACTTAAAAAATTGGTTCTGAAAAAAATTGTTTTCATAGTGAATAGCTGTTATATAAGGATGTTGTGGTCACGACCCAAAACCAACCTGTCGTGATGGCGCCTATCGTGGAACTAGGCAGGCCAACTACTCAACCATTTCATCACAACAAAACTTTAAAAAAATACAAAAACAATTAATATTTAAGGAAAACCTTTTTAAAGCAGAATAACATTCGTAACTCAATACATAATCTCTCCCAAAACTGGGGTGTCACCGAGTACATGAGCATAGTCTACTACAACGTCTAAGGTATAAGAATTGAAATATAAGTAAAGATAGAGAAGGACAGTCAAGGTCTGCGAATGCCATGCAGCTACATCGATAGTCTCCAAAGATCCTAACTCCAGACTCAGTAGCCACCGTGACCGGAAGCACCTGGATCTGCACACGAGGTGCAGGGTATAGCGTGAGTACAACCAACTCAATAAGTAACAAATCCAAACTTTAGAGTGAAAGTAGTGACGATCTCAATTGACACTATCCAATATAGAAATAACAACGCAGAAACGTAGACATGCTTTCAAGTTCAACAGTTAGACTCAATACAGTAAGATAGATCAAATCTGAATGATATGAAGAATATAACTCCTCTACTTCTATATGTCAATGCACATGCTGTATGTAATGCAGCATGTTGACAGCCTCATATGCTCACACTCTTGAAATGATCAATCACTCAGTATTATATATGGCCAATTCGGCCTAGGGAAGATCCATCCCGGAATATATACATCATCTGACCAGCAGGCACTCAGTATTGGGTAGGGACAATCTAGCCCGTGGGGAAGATCCATCCCCAGGTATAAATGCTTCGGACAAGATCCATGTCCAGGGAAGATCCATCCCTCAATATAATCAATCGCGCTTACGGGGGGTTTGCGCAGACTTTAGAGGGGCTCCTTCAGCCAAAGCGCTATCATAAATCAGTAAAACTCGCTGCGGCGTGCAGCTCGATCCCATAAATGTCCCTCATAATCAGGCCCCCGTCCTTACTCAGTCATCAATCTCTCCAGTCTCTCTCTCACGGGCTCACAATGCCATGAAACTAGCCCGAAAACAATGATATGATGTATCAATAAACAACAACAAAGACTGAGATATGATACGTAATGAATGAATATGACTGAGTACGTAATTTCAATGAAAACAATAAGTCAATAGAAAGAAAAGACCACTATGGGTCACAACAGTATCGGCATATATCTTAAACATTATCTCTAGCATGATTAACAGCTTAATTACTTTATCACATGATGAACACACGGATATCAACAAGATAAATCCACTATAGAATGTCATGGGATCGAGCCACAAACAGTACGATACAATCAATACGGGCAAAAAATTGATTCCACAAGAAAAACATGAAGTTATTAATGAAAATCCAAAATCGGCTCGATGCCGGCCCCCAGGCCCACATCTCAAAAGTCGAAAGAACTCACAAAATGCAAAACTCACACGAGTCCAACCGTACAATTTTTATCAAAATCCGACACCAAATTGTCACCCAAAACCCCGAAATCCACTTTCCAAATCCCTAGCTTCAAACCCCCAAATTTCACCTCAAAACCACACAATCTAGGTGGGAAAATCAATGGGGAAATAAGATTATTGATCAAAAATGAGTACAAGAAGCTTACCTCAAGAATCCCCTCGAAATGCCTCTCAAGAATCGCTAGAACCCGAGCTTAAAATGTTAGAAAGGGTGAAAATCTGGAACCCTTGTTTATATATGTTCTGGCCAACAATCTCGCTACTGTGGCTCACTGAGCCGCTTCTGCGGACCTCGTAGGAGCGACAAAATGCACGCTTCTAGGGTTTCCTCTGCACTTGTGACCATGCCTTCCGCTCATGCAGAGCCTAGCTCTACTGCCCTTTTTCCGCTTTTGTGGTCCTCCTACCGCATCTGCGGCCACGCAGGTACGGGAAAACCTTCGCAACTGCGATCATATGCTCACCTTTATTCAAACTCCGAATCTGCGACCTTAACCCGCACTTGCGAGTTCACATCTGCGGTTCCCACTTCGCAGGTGCGATTACACCAGCATCACTCAAACTTAAACAGTATTAAACTTCAAACCTTGGTCCGAAAACCATCCGAAATCAACCCGAGGCCCTTGGGACCTTAACCAAACATACCAACAAGTCCTAATACACGATACGAACTTAGTCAAGCTTCAAATTACCTCAAACGACATCAAAAACTTGAATCGCACCCCAATTCAAGCCTAATGAACTTTGAAATTCCAAATTCTACAAACTACACCGAAACCTATCAAATCACGTCCGATTGACCTCAAATTTTGCACACAAGTCAAAAATGACACCACAGACCTACTCCAACTTTTGGAAATCCAATCCGACCCCGATATAAAAATTCCACTCCCGGTTAAACTTTCCAAAAATCCAACTTTTGCCATTTCAAGGCTATTTTGACTACGGACCTCCAAATCACAATCCGAACACGCTTCTAAGTCAAAAATACCCTCGCGGAGCTAACAGAACCATCAAATCTCTATCCCGAAGTTGTTTACACATAAGTCAACATCCAGTCAACCTTTTCAACTTAAGCTTTCTATTATGAGACTAAGTGTCTCAATTCACTTCGAAATCCCTCCTGACCCCAATCGACTACCCCGACAAGTCACATAGCACATGCACAGTACAAAATAAGCAGTGAATGGGGGAACATGGCTACAGTCCTCAAAACAACCGACCGGGTCATTACATCCTCCCCCTCTAGAATAATTGTTCATCCTCGAACGGGTCTAGAAACATACCTAGAGTCTCAAATAAATGTGGATATCTGCTACGCATCTCTCGCTCGGTCTCCTAAGTGGCCTTCTCAACTAGCTGACCTTTCCACTGCACCATCACTGAAGTTATGTTCTTTAACCACAACTTTCGAACCTGCCGATTCAAAATGGCTACCGGCTCCACATCATAAGTCAAATCACCATCCAACTGAACCGTGCTGAAATCCAAAACATGAGACGGATCGCCAACATAGTTCCGGAGCATAGAAACATGAAATATTGGATGTACACTCAACAAACTAGATGGCAAGGCAAGCTCGTAAGCCACCTCTCCAATCCTCTGAAGCACCTCAAACGGATCAATATACCGAGGGCTCAACTTGCCCTTCTTTACGAACCTCATAACACTCCTTCATGGGTGAAACCTTGAGCAGAACATACTCCCCAACCATCTAAGCAACATCATGGACCTTCATGTCAGCATAACCCTTCTATCTAGACTGCACCATGTGAAGCCTCTCCTGAATCAATTTAACCTTGTCCAAAGCATCCTGAACCAAGTCTGTACCCAATAGCCTAGCCTCACCCGATTCAAACCAACCCACCAGAGATCTACACTATCTCCCATACAAAGCCTCATATGAAGCCATTTGAATGCTCGACTGGTAGCTGTTTTTGTAGGCAAACTCCGCGAGTGGCAGAAACTGATCCCATGAACCCCCGAAATCAATGACACATGCGCGTAGCATGTCCTACAATATCTAAATAGTGCGCTCAGACTGCCCGTCCGTCTGAGGGTGAAATGGTGTGCTCAACTCTACCTGAGTGCCCAACTCTCTCTGCACGGCTCTCCAAAACTACAATGTAAATTGTGTGCCCCAATCTGAAATAATGGACACTGGCACTCCGTGAAGGCGAACAATCTCTCGGATGTAAATCTCAGCCAACCACTCCGAAGAATTATTAGTCCCAACTGGAATAAAGTGCGTGGACTTGGTCAGTCGATCCACAATCACCCAAATAGAATCAAATTTCCTCGAAGTCCGTGGGAGCCTAACTTCTAAATCCATGGTGATCCGCTCCCACTTCCACTTTGGAATCTCTATCCTCAGAAGCAATCCACCCAATCTCTAATGCTCATACTTTACCTGCTGATAGTTAAGACACTAAGCTACAAACCTCGCTATATTCTTCTTCATTCTTCTCCACCAATAGTTCTGCCTCAAGTCCTGGTACATCTTCACGACACCCGGATGAATGGAATGGGCATCTTCAAGAATCAACTCTCGTAACCCATCTACATTGGGAACACATACATGTCCTTGCATCTTCAACACTCTGTCATCCCCAATAGTAACATCTCTGGCATCACCGTGTTCCTTGAGGATAAGCAAATGAGGATCATTATACTGGCGCTCTCTGATGCGATCAAATAAGGAAGGTCGAGAACCACACAAGCCAAAACCCGACTGGGCTCCGAAATATCTAATCTCACGAACTGGTTGGCTAAGGCCTAAACATCAACTACAAATAGTCTCTCTCCCATAGGAATGAATACAAGGCTACTGATACTCGTTGCCTTCCTACTCAAGGCATCGGTCACCATATTGGCCATCCTCGAATGATACAAAATGGTGATATCATCGTCCTTTAGTAGCTCCAACCATCTCCGCTACCTCAAATTTAGAATCTTCTGTCTGAACAAGTGCTGGAAGCACCGATGACCTGTAAACACCTCACAAGACATACCGTAGAGATAATGCCTCCAAATCTTTAATGCATGAACGATGACAACCAACTCCAAATTCTGTTCAGGGTAGTTATTCTCATGGAGCTTCAACTGGCACGAAGCATAAGCAGTAACTCAACCCTCCTGCATCAAGACACACCCAATACCGATCCAGAAGCATCACAATATACTGTATAAGGACCTGAAGCTAAAGACAAAACTAGAACTGGAGCTATGGTCAAGGCAATCTTAAGCTTCTAAAAGCTCTCCTCACACTCATTCAACCACCTGAAAGGGGCACCCTTTTGGGTCGATTTGGTCAAGGGCAATGAAAAACTCTCCACAAAGTGACGATAATAACCGACCAAGCCAAGAAAGCTCCGAATCTCCGTACCTAAGGACGGTCTGGGCCAACTCTGAACTGCCTCTATCTTTTTCGAGGCCACCTAAATCCCCTCACTAGATACTACGTGCCCCTAGAATGCCACTGAACTAAGCCAGAACTCATACTTTGAGAATGTGGCATAAAGCTTCTCCTCCCCGAATCGCTGCAACACAATCCTCAAATGTTGGGCATGCTCCTCCTGGCTATGAGAGTACACCGAGATATCATCAATGAACACAATGATAAACGAGTCGAGATAAGGCTAAAACACATTGTTCATCAGATGCATGAACGCTGCTAGGGTGTTGGTCATCCCAAAAGCGCAAAGAACTCATAATGACCATAACGGGTCCTGAATATCGTCATTAGAATATCCGAGTCCCGAATCTTCAACTGGTGATACCCAGACCTCAAATCAATCTTGGAGAATACCCTCTCTCCCTGAAGCTAGTCAAACAAATCATCAATATGCGGCCAAGGATACTTGTTCTTAATTGTAACTTTGTTCAACTGCCTATAATCAATGCACATCCTCATGGTACCATTCTTCTTATTCACAATTAGAACTGGTGCACCCCAAGGCGACACACTAGGCCTAATAAACCCCTTACCAAGAAGTTCTTGAAGCTGCACTTTCAATTCTTTCAACTCCACCGGTGCCATGCGATATGGAGGAATAGAAATGGGTTGAGTGCCCGACACTAACTCAATACCAAAGTCAATATCACTATCCAGCAGCATGCCCGACAGGTCTGTAGGAAACATATTCGAAAAATCTCGCACCACCAAAACAGAATCAATAGTAGGGGTATCAGCACCAACAACCCTCACAAAGGCCAAATAAGATAAATAACCTTTCCCAATCATCTGCTGGGAACATAGTCTAGAGAACCCCGCCACTCAACCTTTGGCAACCTCGGCATTGCCAATGTCACGGTCTTAGCATGACAATCCAAAATAGCATGACATGTAGACAACCAATCCATACCCAAGATCACTTCAAAGTCAGCCATATTAAGCAGCAATGGATCAACTCTAGTCTCCAATCCCCCAATAATCACTATACACGACCGATATACACAGTCCACAATAATAGTATCGCCCACGGGCATGGAGACATAAATAGATGAAACTAAGAACTAAAGGGGTATATCCAGATAATGACCAAAATAAGATGATACATATGAATAACTCGAACCAGGGTCAAATAGTAATAAGGCATCCCTGTGGCATATTAAGACAATATATGTGATCATTGTGTCTGAAACCATGGCATCTGGTATGGCAGGAAGGGCATAGAATCGGGCCTGTCCGCCACCTGATCGGCCTCCCTCTCTGGGGCGACCCCTAGCTACTTGAGCTCCACCCCAAGCTGGCTAAGCGGGTGGTGAAGTAACCGGTGCTGAAGTTGTAGGCTGACTCCTTTGCTGAATTAGACCTCCCAAAAGGTAGGGACAATGCATCTTGATATGACCCAAATCTCCATACTCAAAACACTCTTTCCTAGTGAATGGTGGTGGGTACTGAGACGGGCCCCGAGAACCAGAATGACTATCAGAAGGACCCAGTACAAATGAACCCTGAGCTGATGCTGCACGAGACGAACTCTAAGCTGGAAGGGCATTAAGAAAAGAGTGATCCTGATGTGCACTATATGAACCATGTCCAGATGATGCACTACAGTGAACTGGACGAGCCATCTGGGCATGCCTATAAGGACACCCCCTGTTGTGGTAGAACTGACCCCCGGAAGGAACACCGCTGAAACCACCCAATCCACGAGGCCTCTTGGCCTTCCTCACCACGTTCCTGACTACGTACCATCGCTATCTAACAAGCAATGTCGACTACCTTATCAAAAGTAGCACAAGATACCCTCTCCCTAGTCATGAGCAACCGTAGCTGATATGTGAGGCCATCAATAAACCTCTTAATACTCTCCCTATTAGTGGGAATCAACCAAACTACGTGATGAGCCAACTCAGAAAAGCTCATCTCGTACTGCATCACAGACATGCCATCCTGACGATGCTGCTCAAACTGCCTATGCAGCTCCTCCCTGCGAGACTACGGCACGAACTTCTCCAAGAAAAGAACAGATAACTCCTGCCATGTAAGTGGTGCTACACCGGTCGTCCTACACCTCTCATAAGCCTTCCACCAACTGAAGCCAACCCCAAAAAACTAAAAAGTAGTGAACGAGACCCCACTAGTCTCCAGAATACCAGTCGTACAAATAATCCGCTGATACTTGTCCAAGAGACCTTGGGCATCCTCCGACTTTGCACCACTAAAGTTTGAGGCTAGAGCCTCCCAACCCTTTCTAGTCTCTTCTGCTCATCATCTGTCATAGAAGGAACCACATGGGCCTGAGCAGCGGCAACTGGCTGGGTTGGTAAAGCCCCCGGTGTCTGGAGTCCTTGCATCACCTGCTCTGAGGTATGGGTGGCGGGAGTCTGAGCGCCTCCCCCCACCTGAGAAGTGGCTGCTGCGGTCGAAACAGAGACTTCCTGAGCAAGATTGGCGCACACATAGAGAACCTGAGCCAATGCCTCATAAAGGCAAGGAATCATAATGGCACAGTTGGTGCCTGAGCTGGCCCTACTGACTCAACCGTATCTGGTGCCTGCTCCTGAGCTGGAGCGATTGGTGGGTCTGTAGGTGCTGCCCTAGCTACTGTACGAGTTGCACCTCTGCCCCTACTGTAGCCCCTACCGCAACCTCGGCCTCTTACGGCCCTAACTGGTGATACTGGTGGCTTTCCATCCTATCCGATAGTACGTGTCCTCACTATCTGTGAGAGAATAGAATCAAAAGTTTAGTTACTGGAATCAACAGATTCGCACAACAAGAATTCTAGAATGCGAAGTTTCCTAAGGGTTCAGAAACCTCTCGAAGATAAGTACAGACACCTTCGTATCGATCCGCAAGACTCTACTAAACCTGCTCATGACTCGTGAGACCTATGTAACCTAGGCTCTGATACGAACTTGTCACGACCAAAAATCAACCCGTCATGATGGTGCCTATCATGGAACTAGTCAGGCCAACTACTCAACCATTTCATCACACCAAAACTTTAAAAAAATACAGAAGCAATTAATATTTAAGGAAAACCTTTTAAAAGTAGAATAACATTTGTTACTCAATACACAATCTCTCCCAAAATCCGGGTGTCACCGAGTACAAGAGCATCTACACAGGGATATAGTCTACTATAACGTCTAAGGAATAAGAACTGAAATATAAGTAAAGAAAAAGGAGATTCAAGGTCTGCGAACGCCATGCAACTACCTCGATAGTCTCCAAAGATCTTGACTCCACACTCAGCAGTCACCATGACAGGAAGCACCTGGATTTGCACACGAGGTGCAGGGTATAGCATGAGTACAACCAACTCAATAAGTAACAAATCCAAACTTTGGACTGAAAGTAGTGACGATCTCAACCGACACATTCCAATATAGAAATAACAATGTAGAAACGTAGACATACTTTCAAATTCAACAGTTAGACTAAATACAGTAAGATAGATCAAATCTGAATGATATGAAGAATATATCTTCTCTACTTCTGCATGCCAATGCACATGCTGTATGTGATGCACCATGTTGACAGCCTCATGTGCTCCACTCTCGAAATGCTCAATCACTCAGTATTATATGGCCTATTTGGCACAGGGAAGATCCATCCCAGAATAAATACATCAACTTACCATCAGTCACTCAGTACTGAGTAGGGCCAATCCAGCCCATGGGAAAGTTCCATCCCCGGGTATAAATGCTTCGGACAAGATCCATATCCAGGGAAGATCCACCCCTCAATATAGTCAACCGCGCTCACTGGGGTGTGTGCAGACTTCGAAGGGCTCCTTCAGCCCAAACGCTATCATAAATCAGTAAAACCCGCTGCGGCGTGTAGCCCGATCATCTAAAAGTCACTCATAATCAGGCCCTCCGCCTCACTCAGTCATCAATTTCTGTAGTCTCTCTCTCACGGGCTCATAATGCCATGAAACTAGCCTAAAAACAATGATATGATGTAATAATAAATAGCGATAAAGACTGAGATACGATATGTAATGAATTAATATGACTGAGTACGAAATTTCAATGAAAACAATAAGTCAACAACAAGAAACGACCACTATGGGTCCCAACAGTATCGGCATATATCCTAAACATGATCTCTAGTATGATTAACAACTTAATTACTTTATCACATGATGAATACACAGATATCAACAAGATAAATCCAGTATGCACTACCATGGAATCGACCAGGTCACAATTTTTATGGTGCACGCCCGTCGCTTGGCATGTGCGTCACCTCAACACCAATCATATAATGTATAATTTAGGGTTTCGAGCCCCAGGGCCAAGTTTAGAAGTGTTACTTACCTCAATCCAAGCACAACTCTACTCCAACACACGTTTGCCTTGCAAATCGGTCTCAAAATGTCCCGAATCTAGCCATAAAATAGTACGATAAGATCAATACGGGCTAAACGAACCAATTTCACAAGAAAAACACGAAGTTATTAATCAAAATCTGAAATTGTCTCAAAGCCGGCTCCCAGGACTACATCTCGAAATTCGAAAAAAGTCACAAATCCCGAAAGCCCAGTCAACCACGAGTTCAACCATACAATTTTTATAAAAATTTGACACCAAATCATCACCCAAAACTCCCAAATCCACTCTCCAAATTTCTAGCCTCAAACCCCTAAATTTCACCTCAAAACCACACAATCTAGGTGGGAAAATCAATGGGAAAACAAGATTAAATCAAAAATGAGTACAAGAAGCTTGCCTCAAGAATCCCCTAAAAATCCTCTCAAGAATCGCCAAAATCCGAGCTCAAAATATTAGAAATGGTGATAATCTTGGAACCCTCGTTTATATATGTTCTGCCCGACAACCTCGCTTCTGCGGCTCACTCAGCCGCTTCTGCGGCATCGCAGGAGTGATAAAATGCACGCTTATGTGGTTTCCTCCGCACCTACGGCCCTGCCTTCCTCTCTTGTGGAGCCCTGCTCCACTACCCTTTCCTTAACCCGTAACTACACACTCACATCTGTGGTTCCCACTCCGCAATTGCAATTACACCAACAACACTCAAACTTCAGCAGTCTTAAACTTCAAACCTTGGTCCGAAAACCATTCGAAATCAATTCGAGGCCCCCAGGACCTTAATCAAACATACCAACAAGTTCTAAAACATGATACAAACTTAGTCTAGCCTTAAAATTACCTCAAACAACATCAAAAACATGAATCGCACCGCAATTCAAGCCTAATGAACTTTGAAATTCCAAATTCTACAAACGACGCTAAAACCTATCATATCACGTCTGATTGACCTCAAATTTTGCACACAAGTCACAAATGACACCGCGGACCTATTCCAACTTCCAGAAATCCAATCCGAACCCGATATCAAAAAGTTAACTCCCGATTAAACTTTCCAAAAATCCAATTTTTGCCACTTCAAGCCTATTTCGACTACGGACCTCCAAATCACAATTCGGACATGCTCCTATGTCCAAATTTGCCCCACGGAGCTAACGAAACCATCAAAACTCTATTCTGGAGATGTTTATAGATAAGTCAACATCCAGTCAACCTTTTCAACTTAAGCTTTCCATTATGAGACTAAGTATCTCAATTCATTCCGAAATCCCTCCGGACCCAAACTGACTACCCTGGAAAGTCACATAATAGATGCACAGTACAAAATAAGCAGTAAATAGGGGAACAGAGCTACAACTCTCAAAACGACCGGCTTGGTCGTTACTATTATTATAGAGAGGTCTGACTCTATGTATTATTCATTCTTTAGATATCCCTATACTTAAGAGAGGATACACAATATGCTGGTATAAATTAATATTAATTTATTTAAATCCAAATTCATGGAATTAATTTGGCTCATCTTCGAATGTGTCAAACAATCTAGTTGAGTCTCTATAACGACCCGACTAGTCGTTTTGGGAATATGCACTTTGCTTGATATTTAAAAGGGCTTGAGTCTCTCCTCAAGATGTATTATGACTTGCATAAAGCATCGGTATTGGTTTTCAAGTTACCCGGGAGCAATTTGGAAGAATGAACTTCGAGATTTAAGTTCTAAGTTGGAAGAGTTGACTAAGTTTGAATTTTTAGCATTTGACCTCGGAATGGAGTTTCGTCAATTCCGTTAGCTTAGTTGGGTAATTTTGTATTTAGGAGCACGTCCGGATTATGATTTGAAGGTCCGTAGTTGAACTTGGCTCGAAATGGCGAAAGTTGGATTTTTGGGAAGTTTGATCGGGAGTTGACTTTTGGATATCGGGGTCGGATTCAGATTCTGAAAGTTGGAATAGGTCTATAATGTCAAACGTGACTTGTGTGTGAATTTTTAAGGTTATTTGAATATGATTTGATAGGTTTCAGCATCGGTTGTGGAAGTTGAAGTTTCAAAGTTCGTTGATTTCGGCTTGAGGTGTGATTGATTGTTTCGAGGTTGCCATGTGTGATTCGAAGCTTCAAGTAGGTTCATCTTGTCATATGGAACTTGTCTGCAAAGTTTGGCACCATTCGGAGTTGATTTGATAGGGTTCAGATGCTCGATGGTGATTCTAGAAGTTCTTGAAGTTTAAGTTTGATTTTCATGCGTTTTGGAGTCCGATTCGTGGTTTTAGAAGTTATTTTGATGATTTGAGTACACGACCGAGTTCAAGTTGTATTTTTAGATTTGTGTGCATTTAGTTTGGTGCCCTGAGGGGCTCGGGTGAGTTTCGGATTAGTTTCAAAATGAACTTTCATATTTTTTTATAGTTGGTACTGGTATCATCGCATTTGCGATATATTGGTCGCAAATGCGACAGTCGCAATTGCGAAGCAGCTATCGCATTTGCAAGGTCGAAGCTGTTGGGCAGAGTTTGCATTTACGAGAGACTCTGCCGCATTTGTGAACGTCCTTCCATCGCATTTGCGAATAACCTCAGCAAAATTCTGTCATGTTCGCAATTGCGATAGTTTTCCCGCATTTGCAAGGGTCACATTTGTGAATCCCTATCGCAAATGCGACATCTGCAGCCTGTTAAGTGCTGAGAATTTCGGTTTTTTCTTCATTCTTCACATTTTTGAACCCTAGCTTCGAGGCGAGACAATTTTGAGAGGGGATTTTCATACCAAATCATTGGGTAAGTATCTTTAACCAATTTACAACTATATCTCATGATTTTATACAAGATTCAACATTAAATTCAAGGGAAATCTATGGAAAAATTTGGGAATTTTGTCAAAGTTTTGAAAAACAAAAATTTGAGATTTAAGAGTCGAGTAAGACTCGGATTTGAAAATAAAACACATATTTGGACTCGTGAGGCTATGGGTAATCAAGACCTACCCTTGGACTTGGGTTTTGACCGGGCGGGCCCGGGGTTTGACTTTTGTTGACTTTTTAGAAATTGAATGAAAATCATAGTTTTATTAATTAGAATTGTATTATCTTGCATTGTGTGGTGTATTCAAGTCGTTATTGGCTAGATTGAGTCGAGCGGAGGCGAATTTGTTAAGGAATAGCCGAATTGAGGTAAGTGTTTTGCCTAGCTTTGTTGAGGAAATATTTCCTCCTATTTGTCATTGTTTGCAAAATTCGGGGGTGATACATATATGAGGTGACGAGCGTATATGTATGTGCTAGGGTTAATCATGCTCGGGGGATGAATTATGTTCTATTTGTGCTTGTAGAATTTTGTGACAATATTTTAAATGCCTTATTTGACTCTTAGATATTAAGGACATATTATTAAGTGGTAGATATCAAGACTTAGTTTGTTATAACTTGATCAAACTTGATGGGAATTGTAAGAATACATTAATTTGTCTAATTCGGTTATCTCTATGCCAAATCATTATTATATACTATAAACGATATTCTTGAGATGCTAGACTCGTTACTTGTGTTGTGTATCATTTATGAGATTTGTGGAAGTGTTGGAATAATACGGTTCTTGAGAATTGTTGAACCATTGTGGACTTGGAAAGTTGTGATTGGGAATTATTTGGAATATCCATTAAAACACTCTCCTTGATGTCATTTATGCTTCCCGCCTTGCTTGTCTTTATTTTATATATGCTTGGTAAGGAAGAGTGTAAAGCACCAAGGGTAATGTCGTGCCATTGTTTATATGTTATCATGTGAGGGAGAGAGTAAAGCACGAAGGGTGATGTCGTGCCATTGTTTATACATTATCATGTGAGGGAGAGTGTAAAGCACGAAGGGTGATGTCGTGCCATATTATTGAGAGTAAAAGCACGAAGGGTGATGCCGTACCACATTATTAAGAGTAAACCACGAAGGGTGATATTGTACCATATTATTGAGAGTAAAAGCACGAAGGGTTATGCCGTGCCATATCATTTGATATTTAAAGCCTGAAAGTTGATGCCTTGCCATTTCATTTATATTGTTATGCTTGTATGTTATGGTGAGGTCATGGCACGAAGGGTGTTTCCGTGCAAGTGAGGACGAGAGACATGCATTATGATGTGGTATCTGTTTTCTATGTATACTTTTGTGCCCTTACCTTGAGTTGTTATTGTTGTATTTACGTGCTTTGTGTAACTTGTTGTTATTGTCATGTACTTGATATTTATCTCAATTGTTGTTACACTGTCCACGTCTTTTACTTGCTTAACTTGCGAATACCGTGTCTACTTCCTGCTTTTATAATTATACTCATGTTGTATCTATTATGTTGCGCTTTAGTTTAAATCTTTCACCATGCTAGCCATTTATGCCCTTACTTGTTAACTTGCGAAGATCATGTGTTTCCGTTTTAATTGTTATAATTGGACTTAGGCCTCCAATATGCTAGTTAATTGAAGTTGATATTCCTTGCTTTCCAGTTGTTATTACTCATGTGCTTTCCGTTTAGTTATTTATTGTTGGTCACAAGTATATCCTTATCCATTGTTGTTGTTTGTGTATTCCCTACTTTGAAATTCCTATCATTTTGTTTCTGTCATATGGTAGGTTCTATTACACGTTTATTTGGAAGGACGAGTTGAACGCACAAAGGGTGTTGCCATGCTAGTTGAATTGTTAGATAAAACTTATTTATACATGGTGAGGATGGGACAGTAGCGTGAAGGGTGTTACCGTGCCACGTGACTTGATATTTTGGATATACTTCTCATACCAGGAAAGATCGTAAATCTTTTACTATGCTTCCTTTTTGTAATTGTGGACTGTTTCACCGAGTTGTATGTGATATTCTTATGTATTATACTTTGAACTGCTTTTACTGTTAAACTAATGTACAAGTTATAATAATAAGCATATTTTAACTCAAAACCTTGTTACTACTTCGACGATGTTAGATAAAATACTTACTAGTACATGGGGTCGGTTGTACTGATACTGCACTTCTGCACGTCTCGTGCAGATTTAGAGCAGAGCTTCTAGTGACATCTGATGCTGATTCGGAAGAGGTTCGTGCGATTGGATATAGCTTCTACTTGTCCTTGGTAGCTGTAGACATTTTTAATCTGTTTATGTAGTTTTCAACAGATCGAGTGATAATTTGTATTAGCTTTGTAAGTTCTAAATTCTAGATGCTCATGATTTGTACTACCAGTTCTTGGGTAAATTTGTAAAAGTTCAGATAAATCCTAATTTCATTTTCTATAAGTTAGTTTCTTTATTAATTGGCTTAGCTAGCGAGTTAAGTTGGGACCAGTGGTTTTTGGGTCGTGACAAGGTGGTATCAGAGCACTAGGTTTGTAGGTTCTACGAGTCATGAGCAGGTGTCTAGTAGAGTCCTGCAAATTAGTATGATGGTGTCCATACCTATCATCGGGAGGCTACATGTTCTTCTTTTCTTATCGTGCGACTTTTCTTCAGCTTGAAATCTACGACTTTGACTCTTCCTGATTGCTCATATGTGATGTCGTGTGCTTAGTATTCGCTATGTGCCGACGATCGGTGATGTTGTAGAAGGATTACGATGGGCTATGTATGCTTTATTATCATTGTAATGTGTTGTCCAACCTCAGAAGCAGATGCAATGTTAAATTTTTTAGTTGTTCGTTTGTGGTAGGAGGCAGGTTCATATGTCTGGTTGGTGAGCACATATTTGGGTAGATTGGTTGGTGGCTAGGCTATTGGGATTAGGGTAAGTTCATGGCAAGGCTTCGATTTGACTATAACAGGTGGGTTATCTTCTGCATGATGAGTTTGGACCGTGTGTCTTGTATGAGGTTTCCATTCGGTGAGGTGCATATGTCATCATGCGGAGCATTCGGGGAATGTTTCTTGAAAATTGTAATGACGGGTAAGCACTTGTCAGAGTCTTTGGGGTGTTCTATGATCAGCATTGCGTGAGTTTTTGAAGTATTCAACTAAATAGTCATGTAGTATCGAGGCATGCTGTGAAAATATGGTACTTTGGGCTAATACTGAGGTATCCTATGGCTTCGAGCTAAGTGGTGGAGGCTGCTAATAACGATGGGATTATAGGATCATGGGCCGTATCAATTTTCGGATCGAGAGTTTAAATGCTTATTTCTTTGAATGGGCACATACTGGTGAAGCACAGGTTGCTCAACGCATATTAGCTGCGTATTGAAAATTAGAATAAGATGAGTGGATTTCAGGACTTTTGAATTTGTCTCTGGAGCAGTGAATGGTAATTGGATTTGCAGTATTTTCTTGTCAAGAAAGGTCTACAAGTCAATATTGAGGTTATGCAAGAAATGGCTTCGACTTCCCAAGAGGCTCCCTCAGGGCGGGCGTATTAGATTGAGTTACTTTCGGGTTAGCAGTCTGTGTAACTCAGTTGAGTTAGAGGCGATTGGTCCTTATTCCTCGATTATGTGATAATGAGTTCCGAAGAATTTATCATATTTATGACCATGGTCGAAGTTGATATTTTTTAAAGGTATAAAGGCTATATTGCATGTGGTGATGTTTTCCTAGATTAGGTTAAATGAAAGATTCTCGGTTGATGAGGTATTCAATTTGCTTATGGTTTAGAGTTCTATGAGATTTTTGCAGTTTTGCGAGTTAGCATATTAAAGGTAATACGCCATGTGGGGATGAGAAGTTGCATGTGCAAGGTTGTGGTATAGTTTTGGAGGGAAGGATACGAGTTCTTGATGTCTCGAGCAATTTCGAGTTATTGAGGTCTTGTTGGCACTATAAGTTCTCATCAAAGTAGAGTTCGCCTGTTGGCAGGTACATTGTGTTTTGACTTATGGGTGTCTCTCCGTGAGATGATGGAGTATGAATTTTGTGTCAGCTATTTAAGTAGCGGTGTTGATACTAGGTATGAAATTCGGGTATTCATGAGGCTCATAGATTGAATGTTCTTGTTGGCAGACTATTCCTTGATTGCGAGTTGTGAAGGAACGTAGAAGATTGGATGATTTATAGTAGGTTTTATGGAAAGGTCGCTATAGATTGGAAGGCTTATTACATGTTTGAGGATGATCGGAATTTGGTTTGGGGATTATTTTGAGCCCAGTAAGGGTGTGTATTCTGTATTAGGTTGAATTTGCTTGCTCTTGCACAGATGGTGCCCTATGTATATCGTCGAGCGGAGTGGATGATATCCGCGCCTTGGTTTATGTCGTGTGTCTCTCTCTCATTCTATGATGTGTTTTGAGGTTTACATGATTCTTCGTACGCATATTGTGATTCAGTTTAGGCCTCATGGCATTATGGGCAAGATAGCCCTTGTGATGTTGATTTGCTTATTGCACCATAGTTGTGCTTGTCTTCTCAGTATTGTTTTTCCCTAATGATTCTCCCCGTAGTTATATTTTGTGCACTCTGTTGTGCTTGATGTTGATGCACATGTGATCAGTGAGCCCGAGTATTATGGCTCGAAGGGTAACCTATGTGGATTGATATGATAGGATCGGGTTGCACACCGCAACGATACAGTGATGAAAAGTTATTCCTTATTTCTATTTTGTGTATTTTGCTTTCACCCTGTTGAGGATAGTTCATAGTAATATGCTAAGATTTTCCCTTGCCTGTTTAACCTGCTTAGTAGTTTTTCTATTTATTTTTCTTACTGTTATCTGTTTTGTCTGAATTATCACTTGTTAGTGTTCGTAACCGGGTTGTGTGTGGCTCCATATGTTTATTATTGATACTTATCAGTGTGGCTGCTTGTGTTGGCTTAAATGAGGTTTCTAGACCTAAAATTTGCGCTGATGTATTGGGATGAGGGAGGTTTGGAAGAATAATGCTATGATTTGTTGAGGATTTGGACAATGGCCCTGGTCGGGCAAGCGAGTTTCTTGGCTTATTAATCAGATGAGTGGTTAAGCAGTTATGCGTGTTTCTTTCGTCAGTGATAGGGTATAAAGGTTTTGAACGAGGTTCTAATCAGTATGAGGTTTGCTACTGGCACCGAACTCGTGTTTGGGCAGTATTGGTGATCATCAGTTCCTGCGGTGAGTGTCTAAATGATGGGGTATATCATGTGATTGCATCTTATGTTATAATTATGACTTGATACAGCTTGTTGAGATTTATACAGTGTGAGGCTGTGGGATTCAGGTCTTGTAATGAATTCTAGATGGTAGAGATTGGGTTCTAAGGTTAAGGACCAAGGTTGAAAACAAGGATCTCTAATGGTATTGTGTTGGCGGAATTATGTGGCGCAGGGTAACGTGGGATCGCCCCTGGGTTTAAGCTTAATAAGGTTACACCGTGATTGGATTTCTTTGCAATGACTCCTAGCACGTTCGGGGACAAACGTGAGTTTAAGTGGTGGAGGATGTAATGACTCGACTGGTCATTTTGGGAATCTGTGCTTCGCTTGGTAGTTAAAAGGGCTCGAGTATCTGCGCATGATGTATTATGACTTGCATAAATCGTCGGTATTAGTTGTCAAGTTATCCGGGAGCAGTTTGGAAGAATGAACTTCAAGATTTAAGTTCTAAGTTAGAAGAGTTGGCCAAGTTTGACTTTTTAGCATTTGACCTAGAAATGGAGTTTCATCAGATCCGTTAGCTTCGTTGGGTGATTTTGGACTTAGGAGCGCGTTCGTATTGTGATTTGAAGGTCCGTAATTGAATTTGGCTCGAAATGGTGAAAGTTGGATTTTATGGAAGTTTGGCCGGGAGTGGACTTTTTGATATCGGGGTGGGATTTCGATTCCGAAAGTTGGAATAGGTCTGTAATGCCAAATGTGAATTGTGTGCGAATTTTTAAGGTCATTCGGAGGTGATTTGATAGGTTTTGGAATCGGTTGTGGAAGTTGAAGTTTCAAAGTTCATTGATTTCGGCTTGAGGTGTGATTCATCTTTTCGAGGTTTCCATATGTGATTTGAAGCATCGAATAGGTTCGTCTTATCATATGGAACTTGTCTACAAAGTTTGGCGCCATTCAGAGTTTATTTGATAGGGTTTGGATGCTCGGTTATAATTCTAGAAGTTCTTGAAGTTTAAGTTTGATTTTCATGCATTTTGGCATACGATTCATGGTTTTAGAAGTTATTTTGATGATTTGAGTACGCGAGCGAGTTCGTGTTGTGTTTTTAGACTTGTGTGTGTATTTGGTTTGGAGCCCCGAGGAGCTCAGGTGAGTTTCAGATTAGTTTCGGAATGATTTTTCATAGTTGGTACTGGTATCATCGCATTTGCGATGTATTGGTCGCAAATGCGACAACCGTAACTATGAAGTAGCCATCACATTTGCGAGGTCGGAGCTGCTGGGCAGAGTTCGCATTTGCGAGAGACTCTGCCGCATTTGCGAACGTCCTTCCATCGCATTTGCGAAGAATTTTTTCGCAAATGCGACCTCAGCAGGAATCTGTCATGTTCGCAGTTGCGATAGTGTTCCCGCATTTGCGAATCCCCTATCGCAAATGCGATATCTGCAGCTTGTTAAGTGCTGAGAATTTCAGGTTTTTGCTTCATTCTTCACATTTTTGAACCCTACCTTCGAGGTGAGACGATTTTGAGAAGAGATTTTCTTACCAAATCATTGGGTAAGTATCTTAAACCAATTTCCAACTATATTTCATGATTTTATACAAGATTTAACATCAAATTCATGGGAAATCTATGGAAAAATTTGGGGATTTTGTCAATGTTTTGAAAAACAAAAATTCGAGACTTAAGAGTCAAATAAGACTCGGATTTGAAAACAAAACACATATTTGCACTCGTGGGGCTATGGGTAGTCAAGACCTACCCTTGGACCCAGGTTTTGACCGGGCAAGCCCGGGGTTTGACTTTTGTTGACTTTTTAGAAATTGAATGAAAATCATAGTTTTATTAATTGGAATTATTTTCTCTTGCATTGTATGGTGTATTCAAGTCGTTATCGGCTAGATTGAGTCGAGCGGGAATTTATAGAGGAAAAGGCTAAATTAAGTGTTGGAATAGCCGAATTGAGGTAAGAGTTTTGCCTAGCTTTGTTGAGGGAATTTTTCCTCATATTTGTCATTGTTTGCTACATGCGAGGGTGATACATATATGAGGTGACGAGCGTATATGTATGTGCCAGGGTTAATCATGCTCGGGGGGTGGATTATGTTATATTTGTGCTTGTAGAAATTTGTGACAATCTATTAAATGCCTTACTTGACTCTTAGATATTAAGGACGTAATATTAAGTGGTATATATCAAGACTTAGTTTGTTATAACTTGATCAAACTTGATGGGAATTGTAAGAATATATTAATGTGTCTAATTCGGTCATCTCTATGCGAAACCATTACTACATTACTATTAACAATATTTTTGAGATGCTAGACTTTATACTTGTGTTGTGTATCATTTATGAGATTTGTGGAAGTATTGGAATAATACGGTTCTTGAGAATTGTTGAACCATTGTGGACTTGGAAAGTTGTGATTGGAAATTGTTTAGAATATCCGTTAAAACACTCTCATTGATGTCATTTATGCTCCCTGCCTTGCTTGTCTTTGTTTTATATATGCTTGGTAAGGAAGAGTGTAAAGTACGAAGGGTGATGTCGTGCTATTGTTTATACGCTATCATATGAGGGAGAGTATAAAGCACGAAGGGTGATGTCATGCCATATTATTGAGAATAAAAACACGAAGGGAGATGTCGTGCCACATTATTGAGAGTAAAAACATTAAGGGTAATGTCGTGCCATATTATTGAGAGTAAAAGCACGAAGGATGGTGTCGTGCCATATCATTTGAGAGTAAAAGCACGAAGGGTGATGCCGTGCCATTTCATTTATATTGTTATGCTTGTATGTTATGGTGAGGTCATGGCACGAAGGGTGTTTCCGTGCAAGTGAGGACGAGGGACATGCATTATGATATGATATCTATTTTCCGTATATACGTTTGTGCCATTACCTTGAGTTGTTATTGTTGTATTTACGTGTTTTGTGTAACTTGTTGTTATTGTCCTGTACTTGACCTTTATTTCAATTGTTGTTGAATTGTCCACGTCTTTTACTTACTTAACTTGCGAATACCATGTCTACTTTCTGCTTTTATAATTATACTCATGTTGTATTTATTCTGTTGCGCTTTAGTTTAAATCTTTCACCATGCTAGTCATTCATGCCCTTACTTGTTAACTTGGGAAGATCATGTGCTTCCGTCTTAATTGTTATAGTTGTACTTAGGCCTCCATTATGCTAGTTAATTGAAGTTGATATTCATTGCTTTTCAGTTGTTGTTATTACTCATGTGCTTTCTGTTTAGTTCTTTATTGTTGCTCACATGTATATCCTTGTCCATTGTTGTTGCTTGCGTATTCCCTACTCTGAAATTCCTATCATTGTTTTTCTGTCATATGGTGGGTTCCGTTACACGTTTATTTTGAAGGACGAGTTGAACGCATGAAGGGTGTTGCCGTGCTAGTTGAATTGTTACATAAAACGTATTTATACATGGTGAGGATGAGATAGTAGCACGAAGGGTGTTACCGTGCCACGTGACTTGATATTTTGGATATACTTCTCATACCAGGAAAGATCGTAAATCTTCTATTACGGTTCCTTTTTGTAATTGTGGATTGTTTCACCGAGTTGTATGTGATATTCTTATCTGTTATGCGTTGAACTGCTTTTGCTGTTAAACTAAAGTACATGTTATAATAATAAGCATCTTTTAACTCAAAACCTCGTCACTACTTCGACGAGGTTAGACAAAATACTTACCAGTACATGGGGTCAGGTTTTCTGATACTGCACTTCTGCACGTCCCATGCAGATTTGGAGCAGAGCTGCTGGTGACGTCGGATGCTGATTCGAAAGATGTTCGTGCGATTGGATATAGCTGTCACTTGTCCTTGGTAGATGTAGACATTTTTAATATGTTTATGTAGTTTTCAAACAGATCGTGTGATAATTTGTATTAGCTTTGTAAATTTTAAATTCTAGATGCCCATGACTTGTACTACCAGTTCTTGGGTAAATTTGTAAAAGTTCAGGTAAATCCTAATTTCATTTTCTATAAGTTATTTGGGTTGTTTCTTTATTAATTGGCTTATCTAACGAGTCAAGTTAGGACCAGTGATTTTTGAGTCGTGACAGTCTCACAAAATGAGCCAACTTTACTTATCCACCAGCTACTTTTAAATATTATTTCATCTTTAGATTCAAACTCATATCATATGTCAAAATGACATAGCATACCAAGGAAGGCCGAAGATAGAATTAGAGACGAGTGAATTCAAAACATACTAAAATATGTCATGAGAGACGAATCTCTGACCTAAAATATTTTTTTTGAACTCCCTTTGTCACTATGCTAGAAGCTTACCTTGTGCCTTGTGGTGATAAATTCAACAATTAATATACATACATAAAAGAGAATATTTTACTTACAAATAACTTAATGTTCTACAAAAAGGGATTTAATTGACCACTCTTGAACTAATAAGACCGACTAATATCAAGTAATTAAATCTAAGGCAAAGTAAAAGTAAAGGTCAATCATATAAGCTTTCAAGTGTGCAAATATGGACATCAAGTTTAGAATAGCCAAGAAGAGGATAATTAAGCAAGATAGCCACTTTTTATTGTTTTCTTTTCACTTGTGCAAGAATAGCCACTCTGTATTGCAATCACAATATTTCTTTTCCTTACTTTTACAAGCAAAAACATACATCCAACTCCCTAAGACCAACCAGTATAAAGATACATATCAATATGTCCATCATCTTCATAATGTCCCAAATAAAAACCATCTGACTTAACCACCCATACACATTGCCTTGAAAAATATGGAATTTGTCCACCTGAGACACAAGTATTTGTGTTGTTAAAAACATCAAAAACTTTATCTTTTTCCCACCAAAAGTGACAGAAATACAAACTTCTACCAAAAAGATTCCCACAAAAAGACCAATTGTAGTCTTCATTTATTGAAGGAAAATAATCTCCGAAATCGTCATCTCCAGAAGCACAATGAATTTTTAATGGTGGGGTATTAGAAGGAAGATTGTTGATAATGTGTACCTCATACTTAGGGGTAAAGAAACATTTTCTTGCTGTTGAAAGCTCTAGTGAATATATCAATAATAACAAGAAGATGATGATCAAAGAATTAATACTCATACTGAGAAAATAAAAATAAAAAACTAATTATAAGGTGAAGAGGGTTCTTGAAATTTATACAAGAAAAAAGAAAATTTTTGAGTTTAGTCGTTTCTTACTAAAATTTATATAATTTGGATTCCAAGAATTTATGCATTGAATCACTTTCTTTTTATATTATTCTACTACTTGTCGTAAGATAATTAAACCTTGTAAAGCGGTTAGTAGGGAATGATTCTGTTGTTGATTAGGACAGGAACTTATGCAGGAAAAAGTGAATCAATAAGTTCAAGGAAAAGATGGATATAAATTCAATTAGTGATAGGAAGGCAATATATTCCTATAATAGCAGCACTGACAAAGGAAACTAAATCATACAATATCAAAAGCAGAGGAACTTCAATACTAGTATACTACGACCATACGCTACTACACGAAAAAAAGGGGCAAGTTACACATTTCGTGATCGATCAAAGAAAAATTATATTCGCTAGCCAAATATACAAAAAAAATACTAATCATATGTAAAAATGTATATTATATATTAATATCAATATAAAAAATCTATATATTTTTTCAGCTATTATTTTTTTTGAGCGGATATACGATGTTATTTTCCAAAAAATAAAAAATGGGGCAAGTGCACAAATAGCTATTCTCAGAGATGTTTTTTTAGAGATTAGCCAATATTTATTTTGTATTGAAATTTTAACTTTGGGGATAATTCAGAATATTTTTGTCCGGAAAAATTAGACTCAAAACTGAAATTCAAGACGCACTAGCTAATTCCTAAATAGCATCTGTAAGTGTAAGGCCCCGTAAAATCTTACATAAAAATCCGAAATTTCATGTGCCGAGCTAGACTTATGTGTTAAAGACAAGCTTCCCGCGATACGGACTTTTTGGGTTGAACAGTGCGCTGAGGAGTTAAAGAAATTACTTGCAGAAAAAGGCATTTCTGCTGCCCACTATACGGCCGCAGAATCACCCTGCGGGCCGCAAAATGGCCACAGAGTGAAGTAGAAACTTTAGCAAAAATTGTGGACCAACTCGTGATCCCGCACAACGATTTCGTCAGCCGCACACGGATCATAGATTCAGCTTGGAAATTTTTAGGATGGAGGTTCTGCGGCGCATTATGCGACCACAGAACAGGTCTGCGGACCGCAGAGTGAAGCAGAAAATGCCAGTCCCGGAGGGCCATTATGCGGCCCATTTTGCGGACCGCAGAAGCATTATATGCGACCGCAGATCCTATTCCGGAGCTTTATTTTTTAGTTTTTATAACCCGACCCTACTTCGTTAAAATAGATGCAATAGACCATTTTTGAGCTAAAATCTGATATTTTGAGAGTCAGAGAGTATCTTAGAGTGGGAGAGTGATCTTCCACCTATTTATCAGTCAATTCTTGCTCAAATCCTTAAAGAGTAACAAGGGAAAACTCATTAGGTCTTCATCCTAGAGGTAAGATCCTACACCCTAACTCTTAATTTCGAATTTAACTGGAAATAAGTAATTAGTAGGATAATTCATTGATGTGGAAGTTGTTTATCTTGCATGCATGGTTATAAAAGGATGTAGGAAGATTGTGAGCTAAAAATGGTAAATAATGGGTTGTGGGTTGATGGAATCTTTCATAAGAGGACTTTAAAACCTTAATGCACACCTAGTGTTTAATAAAACGCTCAAATGAGCTAGAATCATGATCATCTTCCTAATTTTGGTTCAACTTGTTTTATTTTTAAAACAGACTGAAGTTGTTAAGAATTCCGGAATATTTTAGAGTTTAAAGAAGCTCAAGTGAGATATGTTGGCTAAACTCTTTTTCTTAGAATAGAATTCCACGATGTTCATGTAAGTTATATAAGAACTAAGTTGACCATTATGAAATTGGCTATTCCGAATAAGATTGTGATAAAAGATATATATTCAATATGTGTTCCAAATGCTTTTATCATGCTATGTTATCATTTGAGGATGTATTCAAAGTATGGGATGTGTGTTATAAATATTACAACTTCAAGTCAAGTTTGAATGAAGGTTATAATGCCAAATTATGGGAAAAATCCCTATATGTCTACGACTCTTAATTTCTCACATGTGTATCTAAAGTCCTGAATTGAAAAGTCTTATTGTTAATAATGATAATGATGTGTGAGAGTAAAAGAGGGAACATGAAATATTTAATACGGCCAAGTGTCAAGAACAATATTATAATTGTGGCCACTAGTTCCAATGAATTGAAAAGATATGAAAGAAGTATGAAGTGAGATGATTGATAGAAAAGGTTAATATCTCGGGCGAGACGTCCTAGCCGATTGGGCCGTGATCGGACGCTATGCCGCACACATGGTGGTGATTGTGCTGAAAATTGTAATTGAAAATTTGATTGTGGTTGATGTCTCAAATGAGGGGGCTTAGCCGATCGGGCCGTGCTTGGACTCCGTGTATAAATACGGGGGTATTGTGAACGCTGGTATATGTGTATTAAAGATCTCTCAATATAAACACATGAAAGTTTACTAAAACTAATGTGGTTCATAACTTGATGTTTTGGTATTGTTTAAGGTCTCTATTGATTTCACTATTATTCCTCCTTATATTTTTATTTATTCTATTAAGATGGTGTTTAGTTATACATACTAGTACTATTTGACAGTACTAACTTCCCTTTTGCTAGGGGCGCTGCATCTTTAATAGATGTAGGTGGTTCCACAGCAGGCAGTAATGAGAAGTGATAGCAGTACACCCTCCTCCCAATAGACTTGGTGAGCGCCACTTCATTCTGGGGTTATATATATCTTTTTTTCATTATCTTATCACGTTTTGAGGTATAGCCGGAGCCTTATTATTGGCACTACTATTATACTCCTTGCAATTATTAAAGGCTCCGCAGACATAGTGTGGGTTGTATATGGGTGCAGGTAAAGTCAAATGAGTTATGTTGTGTTTGAACCATTTATTCCACT